>NC_064894.1:28200571-30600571 GCF_929443795.1 Astur gentilis | reverse complement strand
GCGTAAGAGGTGCTACAGGGCTGGGAGGAGCTGTAGACCAGGGAGTGGGCAGCCACCATCACAACATGAGGCACAGATTGGGGAAGCAGGGGGTACCCTGCCCTCTGCACCAGGAATCTGGCTGAGCCACACAAAATGGGTCTTGGGTCCTGTGTTAATAAATATAGTGAAACAGCGGCGCTGCCCCTCCTAAACAACCACATCAGGGTTGGCACATGAGGAAAAGTTGTCCCACTGGCCGTGCTTTGTGGCACTTAATTAGAATTTTATCAGGTGAAGACAACTATTATGCTATTTAAAATGTTGCAAGAGATGGTCCTTCACTAAACATTGGTAAATGTGTCACCGATACTTATTCAATGAGACATTTCAGTAACATATGATTGTATTAGGCAGATAATGCTGAGCAATCAAGAAACGCTTCTGAACTCAAATGCTCTTGCTGCTTATTTCAAGGTGTAAACTGAAGGTCCTGAAAAACTGCAAAATGGTAGTTCTGAAGAAGGATGTTCTCTGCTTGACTCTGGCGCACCAGAGACATGGTACTCTTGAGAGGAACTTTTAAGCACAAGCTGATGTCAGTCCCTTTGCCTGGAGACCTTGAAGCAGATGTGTATGTTGCACCGACATCATCGGAACTGAAATTAGCCCTTGCACTTCTCCGAAGAGAGAAGTGTTCTTTCCTCAGGCAGAACCTTACCGTTTTTGTGTACCTTCCAGCATATTTCTGACCGCTATTCGTAACTGGAAAGAACCACGCTACAGTTTAATTCTGGACCTAGTTCTTTTTCATATGAGGCTGATGGCTGGCAGTGGAATGTCAAAGATTTAGTGATGTGGAGCCTCTGCTAAGGGAATATCAATGATTACTACATTGAAAGAGTTACAAACTGGGCATCAGACAGCTACAACTTGAAAGCCAAGATTTAATGAAATATGGAGGCATCTTCAACTTAGGAGTAACAAATCTTACCTTGTAGGCATATGACTTTGCAAGTGACATCCAACACTCAACAGTGAGATGTCTAAACTCCCCAAATAAACTACTACCAGAACCAGCATTCATCCTGAATTGAGAGCCAGCAGGAGCTGGCAATAAGGAAACACCCAGCTCAGCTGGATATCCGTCCGTGCCTGATCCAGCCAGCCTCCTCCATCAGGGGAGAAAATCACATCCTTTCTTTCAACAGAGTCAGCTTTCTCTCTTTTTTTTTTTTTTTTCCTTTTTCTTTTCAGAGTCCCCTTCAGTATAACAGCCCAATGGCAATAAAACTTGGCCAGTGTGTGGACCCGTGCTCCCTGTGTACCTTCCATGTGAGTGCGATTCAGGGTGCAATCTCACCCTGCACCCCAGGTTCCCAGTTATGGGATTCTTCAGCTGGGGTCACTCCTCCGGCTGCTCGCCGTGCCTGTGCCACCACATTAGCAAAGGAGACCAGATTCGTAGCGTCAGACCATAAGAAGGAACCAATTTTAAGGCACATGAAAGGAAGTCTTGATTTCTGTCTCTTTTTGTAGAGACTGCTCGCACATTTCACATTAAGCGGAAATTTATGAGCAGACACTGGTTATCTCCCGGCTGCATACATCCTAACTACTAAGCAAAGGCATGATCATTACCATTTCTCTTTTTCTGTCCCTGTTTTGTAAAGAAGCTGTTGCACGCTGCTTGCTGAGAGGGCTCGGGTCCCACTGGTGGCTGGGTCTAGCTCCTCAGTGAATTTAGCTCTGCTCTGCTCAGCTTTTGGCCCACAAGCTGCTCCCGCAGGAGTCCTGCCTGGGCTGGCTCTGGGTCTCCGCAGGGGCTGAACTCCCAGGAGCATTCACCCCAAACAAGGAAGGACATTGTGAATTTAATTAGGTGCTTCCAGGCTGAGCTGCTGCTGAAGATGATTCTAGGATCACAGCTTTCTGCAGAGCCATCAAAGTCCCCGTTTGGCTCAAACTTCTTGTACCAACCTGCTTTAATGTGCCTGCGGAGTTACATGCAGTAATAACATTCAGGACGTTGCAGGGAAGGGTTTCACGGTTCCTTACATGATACTGTGCCACCAACCCACCATCTAAAAGTGAAATAAAATCTCCAGCTGCTTCTCTTTAATAGTTAACTGTTTGAGAGGGGTTTGGTACCCACAGACCCATAGAAAGGCATCTAGAGTACCATTTTTGCAGCAGGACTTAACGATCATTGTTAAGAAATTGTATCTTCCTGGATAAAACTCTTATTTATAACGTGTGGAGTTAAAGAGTATTTTTTATCTGCAACGGTAGCTTCTACAATTGTTACTGGCAGGCTGTTTTAACGGAAGCCAGGCTGTTTAACCGTGGGGTATGGATATAAAGAGCACATGTATATATATTTCAGGAACTAGAAAGCTAATTTTGTAATATGGAGTCAAGCAGGGCATATGGTAGATAACAGTCCCCTTTCACATTCTAACACAGGATTGAGATTTCTTAACAAAGGCAATAGAGTTGCAAAACAGCATGACTTTGTTGCAGTTAGTAATTAATGAGGTGCTAAAAGTGCCTAAACAGAGGATCCCAGACAGAGAATGCATGACTCAAGAGGATAAGAAGCCCCCATCATTTCAAACAACAGTGTCATTTAAATAAACAAGCAGCAAGTCCCTGGGCTGGTGGGGTGGGAAGGGGCACTGGCAGCCCCGGCTGCAGCAGCACGTTGCCAGCGCTTTTCTGCCTGGGAGAAACCAGTTGTGCTTTTCCAAATGCAGCCCTGAGCCTTCAGGTGTGAAACATTTGTTTAATCCATTATTGGGGCGGGGGGGGGTGGGGTGGGGTGGAATCACACACTCCCCCTTGCTGCCGCTTTTCTGGTGGCACGTTACTCGATTCGACTTAATCGAACAACACCGGCTGCCCTGAAAGCTGTTCCAAGCTACACGCTATGCAGGATGGAGTCTACCTGGCAGGGCCTTTCTTTTTTTTCCTCATAAAAGACATCATTTCTGTGTTCCCAGATGAGGTATAAATCATGTGGTTTATGCTTTTTGATTTTTTTTCTTTCCTTTTTGCATTTTAACAAGCATGGGAGATTTTGTGTTATTCTGCGCAGCACTCAAGGATTATTTTTTTTTTTTTAAGCAAAACCAATTCCATTTCGGGTATTATATGAAAATAGCAAAGGTTTATAAAGCGTTTGTCCTGTAATGTTTACTTTCTTTCCAACCAAACATTTATAAATAGATTGAGAGAAATGTGGCAAAGCACCAAAGTCATCCACTAAAATATTTCATAAGAAACTATAATGTGAAAGGGGAATAAAGGCGGGCTTTTGGAAGTGAAGTTTGTTAGTGAATTCTTTTTTGTGTAGGGGGATATGATGCAATATGTCATGTTGACCCTTTGGAGTCTATGGCATAGTGATCCAAATTTATTCCTGGAGGGACTGCAGCACAGTACATGTGTTGTAGTCAGACTGAATTTATCTACACATTTCTGCAGCTAAAAAGATGCCAGGTTTGGGTCCCCCCCGTCCCCCCCCCCCTTTCTTTTGTGGCTTTAGAAAACTAGTAACTGAGAATCCATCACATGCTGGGAAGTGATGGAGCTAATTAGTAAGAAATCCAATGTCTCTGTTTTCCAATCCAGGCAGCTACAGTATATTTACACTTTTTTTTTTTTTTTTTTTTTTTTTCTCCAGGTATCTTTCCATCTTACTGCCTGGCAAAGAGAGAAGAAAAATTGTGCATGTCCCTTATTCTCTCTTTGTTCTTACATATGAAACTTATGGAATGTATTTGATGTTCTGTTTGTTTTTCATTAGAAACATAGATATAAATGCCTTGGAAGACTCTGTGTCTTGTTTCCACTGGGCTCTGTCTGGGAAGTTCAGTTGCTTTTTCTGTACTACCTCTTCTTCTGTTCCATATCTCACTACGAGTTGTAACCCTCTGCGGCCCCCCCGGAGTGAGCGGTGGTGGGAGCACGAGGGGGTGCAGAGCACGGCCGAACGTCAGGGTTTCTTCTTGCGCACAGCGGGACTGAGGGAGCGTCACTGAAAGGCTTGTGAGGACCTCGGTAACGACATTGGCACTGCTCGCTCTGAAATGCGGAACTGACCCTCCTTTTTTTTTTAAAAAAAATAGACCTTTGGGACCTGCAGATGTTGCAGCACTGTGGTGAGTTTGACTGAAGCCCCAAGGGAGCCAGTGAAGGAAGGTCCCGCAGTACGAGAGCTCCCAAGGACCTGGGGCCACCCTCTTCTCCCTGTCGCTACAGACCAAGCGAAAGCTCTCCTACTGCCTTCCGTTGACAAGGACGGGCAGAATTTGGTCCCCTTTCTGGAAAATGTAGGCACGCGCTATTACAGCTCTTTCACCTCTTATTAAAGAAGATCTTCCTTTGTGTCCCGGTCCCAGTGGGGCAGGGAGACGTGCTGGTGGGAGCCTGGCTGTGGGCGGCTGCAGGCAGAGAGCTCTGCTGGGGAGAGCTGCTGGGCACGGGGGGGTTATTGCTTTTGGGGAGAAGGACGTGTCGTGGGACTGCCCTGAGAGAGTTTCTGCAACAAAAAAGGAATCTCCTGTGTCGAGCTTTTCCTTAAAAATACTCTAGAGGGAGTCAAATCTAAAAGTTTATTTATCTTTAAAGTATTTCAACTGCGGTTCCTTCTGTTCAAAAGTTCTGTTTGTTTCCTGTTTATTTATTTTAGGCCTGTCTATTAATACAGCATTTTTGTTTGAATGTGTTTGTACATTTTCAGATCAGATATGTGCTAATAGTACTTAAGAGGCATTACTTGCAGTCGTGTGTCACTGTCACAACAAGAAATAGCTCCTGAAACCAGCAAATACCAGTTTTAGTTTTGAAGGAGACAGAGCCCTAGGAAACAAAAGCAGAAAAGAAACTGAAAGAGTTTCACATCCCAGAGAAATGGAGGTATTGCTTGTACCAAAGATCATTTGCTACAGTGCTTAGTATGACTTCAGCATCTGGTGACACGCTAAGTCTATTACATGATAACTTCATGTTAGAAACGTAACTGAGTCAGATCTAACACCCCATCACTTACACGCTGTTATCTTGGATGAAGGCTGTGGTCCTGTTCTATTTTAAAAAGTCACTCCATTTTAACATTGTTTTGTGGTTTGAACATGCAACTATCCTTGCTTTGCAGTGGTCATCGGACTGCGTTTTTAAGAATTAAACCTATATCAAGGTGGGAGGGGAGGGATAGCTGTGCCACTTCAAAAATTACTCTGGGTGACAGCCTCTCCTGGAGCAGCGCTTTTTAACCTCACTTTGTGTGCGCATCCAGTGTAGCAGCGGACTGGAATTTTTCTGCTTTTCTTTAGCTTCCACTGTTACAGCTGCTAAATGTCTCCTGGCTTTCTGACAACAGCAGAAAACAAGCATTTGTCAGAAAACCATGAATTCAATTTCTTTCGTTAGAGGAGAGAGCGAGCAATGCTCATGAGGTTCCCTTCTAGAGATTCCTCCACAGTCATTGCAGGAATTACGCCCACTGCCTCATGGAAAAGACTATCTGGTATCTGGAAACACAGAAACTCCACAAATTCCCTGAGATCTAAACACCCAGCAGAGATAATGAGTGGGAGGCCAGAGCTAGCAGTTGAATTTCAACCTGGTTTCACTCATCCGTGAACACAACCTGGTGCGACTCTGCAAGCAGAGCCCTGCTCGGGCTAAGCCTTGTGCTGTGAGGGGTTCCCTATTTTTTCCTGGGGGAAATGGGAAGGATGTGGGGGGAATAGTCATGGGGTTAGAATTGATCTGACCACATATGTGCGTATGAACTTGTAATTTAGACTGCTTTTGTAGTCAGTGGAGAGACACAGGTATTTTATAACTGGTTTATTTGTCTTGTGACAGAAGTCTAAAAAAGCTGAGCTGAACTGTGTCCGAAAATAGGTAAATGCCTGAAGTCAGACGAAATAACTTCCCTTCTGCATTGTTGTGTATAGACGAAGGAACGCGTAGAGGGAAGGTCAGGCTAACGGTGTTCATCACGTGGACACAGGCTTTTCCAGCCCATCATCTGCAGCTCACCGTCAGTGCTCTCCCCAGCTTTTGAGCTCCAGAGCAGTGCGCTGCTGAGATTGCTCCCACTGCCCGTCTGACCGGCACCGGGGATGGGTGACCAGGTCTCTGCACAGCAGCTGGGCATCCCTCTCGCCGCAGGCTGGAGGATCAACCTTCTTCTGTGACAGCCTCCCTGCTGGAAAAGTCCTAGCTGATTTGGGAAAAAGGAAGCGATTGATCAGAAATCACTGGTTACAGCAGAGCAGAGCCACCTTGGTATTCCTGTTTGAAGCCAGGAGGGATGGGGTTTGATGTCCAGCTCTCCATATCTTCAGAAGGTGCCCTACCCTGCCCTACCTAACCCAATCCAACTGAACCCAGCCTAATGTAATCCAATGGTTTCTATCTGGTGCTGGCAGGAAATTCTCCAAACTTTCCTGATAGTATTAATAAGACCCCCACAATTTCCATGAGAGACTTTAGCTTCATTGCATGCCCTTTTCTTGCAAAGCTGCTAGATTGAAAAACCTAGTTAAATTCCTCAGCAGTATTTTTCCTTTAGCTCTTTCTAACCATAACATTGAGCCTCCCTGAGGAACAACACGGGCCATAGGAACAGTGGATGAACTATGGCTGTGTTTTTCAAAGAAATCAGCTGGATGAAGAGGAAGCCGGGGTTAATATGAAACATTGCCCTACACCTCACATTGGCTCAAAGAACGTATTTTCTTCTCTCTCTCTCTCTTTCTTTCTCTCCTTTCCTTATTTTGCTTTTCGTTATTAAATGAAATGGATCAGGTTTTCCAAAGTTCATGAAGAGGAAGTGCATCTCCTGGTGTCATTGTTTATGTACAGAGATGGACTGCCCTCTCCCACATTCAACAACCAGCATCACTAGACCATTATAAAAGGACATTTTATTTGAATTAGATGGTTGGCTGCTGCTTGTGCCTCAGCTATGCTTTCATAATGAAATAGAATATTTCACACTTTTCATCTTCAAAGCACTTCATAAGCATTGGCTCATTAGTCTTCACAGTAACCTTGAGAAATAACACTACTGTTATCATGTCCATGAAGAAAGTGGAGACAGAGAGGACCTGACAAAAATCACATTTTCCTTACAAATTGCCCACCAGCAGAACTTCTGTTGTAGTACTGATGATGGGAGATCTGGTGTGGACAAGCCAGCAGCAGCCACCAGCATGGATTGCAAATACTGCAGTCTGCCCTGGGCCACCATTAGACAATATGGTTGTTGAAATAACAGCGATTAACAGTGTTACAACTACTCCTACCTATTGGTGGAACTGCAGCAGTGGGAACGTTCTTTGGACCAAAATCAGTACAGACACAGCAAAACAGACTTGCCCACAACCAAGCCTATTAGCTATTGCAACATAATTCTTGTGTAAATACTCCCATTAAGTTCAGCTGGAATTATGAACTCTTAACTCAGGATGCTCTCTAAGTCACAGCTAGGTTGTGGAGAGGTGAAAATAGTAGTGCCAGTAATTCAGTTTAAATGGCTTTTCCTGTTTGGTGGTTTTTTGGTTTTTTTTTGTTTGTTTGTTTTTGTTTTAGTTTTTCTCCCGAAGCAATTGTTGATCTTGAAAGCAGATGCCTCCAAGCCTGTCTTCTCCTTCCTGGAGGAGTGTGTTGCAAACGCTCTTACATGGCAATGGGGCCTGCATCCCACAGGGCCTTGGAGGGGGAAAAAGGCAGAGGGCATGTGTCAAAAACTGGGGATGTTGGGCAGCTCCCGAAGGACAGCGAGGAGCGTTGGCCCCGTGAGATGCTAATGATCTCATTAATCAGTTAATGATAGAAATGCGATGCTGTCATCAGAAGTACTGTGGCCCAGATTTGTACTCTCAAGTGATCCTGCCTGCAAAGTCTTTCCAGTTGTCTGCCTTAGGACAAGAATGTCCACATATATAAAAACTTATTTAGGGATAGCTCATCAACGTTAAATTTATAACCAGTCTGCATCCAGATTATTTTGTAATAATCATCAGCCCCCAACATTTTGGCTTCACCTAATTTACTTAAAGAGATGAATTCAACCCCATCTAAGCCCCTACATAAATATTTTTATTTCATTTCTTAAAACTAGCTCACTTTAATTCACGTTAACAGCTCTTCTTGACAATTAAGAAGGCATTTTAAAAGAGGCAGAACTACCTCACCATTTGGGATTTATGCCAGCTATTAAAACCATGGAGAATGTCGCACTGGGGCAGATTATGTTGCATCTGCCCTCCTGGGCATTCTTGCTCCTGCCTCTGCAGTGCCTTTTCCAAATTATTGCCAAAGAAGACAAACACTGCAGTATTTGCAGATTCAGGGTGGTTATGCCTCTGCTGCACCAGAAGTCCCTGGTTCAGCTAAACCACTTACATCCTAAAAAGAGCCTGTTTCATGCCCAGGCTTAAAGAGGAAAATTCTCAATTTTTTGCCCTTGCTTTTCTGACTCCTCACTAAAAACACTGAGGAGCTTTCCTGTCCTTTGCAAAATTTCACACGAGCAACATGTCCCCTGGCAGTCAGTGCCTGTGTGAAAGGGAGAAGCACAAGGACATAGAACTAAACTAAACTCAATTCAGCTTTCTTGAACTCGCAGGAAGAAGGGAAAAACACTGAAGGGGGGTGAAGCATATGCAATCTGAGCTCTTTTGCAAATGCCATTCTTGTGGCATTGACTTCTTATGGTGGACTTCTTTGGTGGCACGGGTCCTGAATGAGTCTAAGATGGTTATAAGACATGATTCTGCAATCTCACCCAGTGTTGGTCAGCATTAACGTCTGCACAGTTATTTGTAGAGGTATGCAGTCTATGTGGATAGCAGGGTAACTGTGCCGAGATTAAAGAGAGACATGAGTAAACGCCACGCTAAAGATTTGTAACTCAGGGGTAATTTCGAGAATAGGGCTGTACCACCTCGGGCACAAGGTGACACGAAGGCAGATGCTCAGCTGAAGCCTGGCCCGGTGCAAAAGCTCTCGTCTCCTCCTGGGTGCCCGTGTCCTCACAGGGTAGGTGCGTGCCAAGGCGGCTCCAGTTTGGGATGTCTGGCATTGCCCCGCAGGACCCGAGCTGACGCCGTGCTCTGCGTACCCCTGCTCGTTTCTGCCCTCCTGTATTACCCCAGACTCACCTGGGGTCCCTGCCCTCCTCGGCCCCCACTCCCCACTCCAGACAACAGAGGGTTAACCGGCTCTGTTGGAGCGGCTGAGCCTAAACCTTCATTTTCTCCTGCAAAAAGAGGCCACGGAAAAGCCTTTGGTAGAGATTAGTCCGGCTACGAAAAGAGATGTCCATCTGAAGACTAAGAATAAAAACGCCACCCTAAAATGAAAACCCCGGAAAAGACTGAGGAAACGGGAGAAAAACATCCACTTAACGATGCTCCAGACTGTCTAGGTAGCAGCCTGCTGGGGCAAGTGCCCTGGGTTAATGGAGTAACCTCTCACCCCTGGAAACTAGTTTAAATCTTGCCTTAGGGTAATAAAGGAAAATTGCATCTGATGGTGTCAAATTAGTCCCTAGTGGACTTTTTTCCACATCACAAATTCACCACAAATTTCACACAATTTGTCATGATTGGCAGAATCTGTCAGGGAGAAGTTTAGAACGGGAATAGCTCGGGTTTTGTAGGCTGGAAGTCAGCGGCTGTTTGCAAATGGCTTTAGCACTATCAGGCCTTCGCTGTCAGAACAAAGCCCAGGGACTCAGCCCCACTCTTCAAAGCAAGGGAAACAAATAGAGGAACCGTCATCTCATGACAGAATTAAACCATTATTCACCTCTAGAGCTGAGGAGGTTTGTCAGAGACAGATCTGACCCATCCCAGATTGACATCGATGCCTCATTCGGTGAAGTTATTTGGGGTTTACATCACTCTAAATGAGATTAAAAAAATCTTTATTTATTTATCTTTAAAATAATCAAGTATTTCAAATGGTAGTGGCCTTGGCATAAATAAAACTGCAGATTGTGATGAAAGTTGGCCATTTCGCATGGACCATGGTGTATGAAATACCAGTTTGGAGACTCCCGCTGCTCAAGTCTGCAGGCGTACATCTGCTTCGTGCCCAGGCACACATCTGAGTCTCACACTTGCTCTGTACTCAGGGGATTTGAGGACAAATGACTTAAAAAGCATATCCTGTGCATTAGAATTTTGAACAAATGATTCCTAAGGAAATAAAAGACTCTTTTGGAAGGCTTCAAGGAAGAATTACGAGGATAAGGGAAGAAACAGGGGAAAAAAAAAGAATGTAAATAAGCAGCAGGAAGGTGGGGTCTGGATTCATTCTCATTGCTGATGGAACGTCAGGTCCCTCTCCTCTCGGTTCTGGTACCTCAGCAAAAACACCTCTGATGGAGCTGGGAGCCTGCTAAGAAATGGGCTGGAGAATTTAGCCCAAAGTCACTTCATTCAACAGTGTAACGTGGGAAATAAAGTCCTTATCTCTGGATGCTGTGAGAAAGAGCCAGCGTGCTGGCCCACGTGGGGCGTTGGAGTAGTAACGCTGCCTACTGACGCAGCCCGGTGTTCCTGTGCGCTGCCCTTGAAGGCATCACAGCTCTTTTCATGTTATTACTGGAAGTCCTTACTGCAAGTCGTAGGACTTGTCAAATGGCCGCTTTCCAGATTTATTGACTTTGCTCGCATCCTGTTGAAGATTCTTAATAACGTTGCTGAATTGGACATTAATGTCTTTGAACATGAACCTTGAGCGCTTTGCCAAGATTAGCTGAAAGGAGCGGCAACAACACGTGTGTTCTCTTTTAAACGGCAGGCAGAACCTCTCTGCCCATTTTTTATGAACAGGCTCTCTTGACAAAACATACTTTAGAAGCTTTGAGTTACCCTGTCCCTCTGGTCATTTTGGCTGGTACCCACTGACCTTTTCTCGGTGCTGGCCAAGGATGGAGGCGGCGGCGCTCGCCGTGGGGCCGTGAAGGTGGAAGGGGATGGCGGGCGGTAAGCCTGCAATAGAAAAGGGCTCGAAGCCCTTGCTCAAAAAGTTAGAGCCGTATCTGGGGGTCTGGGAGCACGAATCCAGCCCTTGGCTCGTTAGGTGCCCCTCCGGGAGGGCGGTTTCTTGGGGTGTTCTGTCTCGCCGCCCCTCCTGCCTGTTCTTCTTGCCCGGCCCGACAGGTGTTTCGTGGAGACCCCTCAGCGCAGTGCCCCTACCTGCTGCGGGGGGCGGCCGCTGCATAACGCAAATGAACGCTACGGTGCACAACCTAAACTAAAACTTTTTTTTAGTATATTCATGTAAAATATATAAGTTTTCTACATAACTAAATTACAAAAAAATGCAAATCAGATAAACCTTAGAAGCTCTGGCTGAAAAGTAAAATTCTTATGTCCGTTCCTACCTGTTCACACCCTTAGCAGCTCCCTTCGAATGATTAATACCACAACTTTTGCATCAAGCTTTTCTTTAGCATAGTCTGTTGTATTGCAGATCCCTGTCCAGCTCGCTAATACAAGCAAGTGCTAACATTTAAACAAAATAAATCTATTTTGTGGTGGAAGCCATTAGGTGGATCAAGCTTTGAATGAAGTGAGCTTTTATAACTCTAAAGGCCAACTACAAAGCTGAGTTAAGAAGTGCATGAACGTGAAATACATGGGTTCAAGTCCTCCTTCAGTACTGGGAAGGTGAGGAAAGGAGAGCTGACTCAGAACTGAAATATATTTAAATTGTTTATAAAAAATTAGTCTTTTTCTAAAGTACTCTCTCATTTCCTGTTTTTCTGAAAGAAAAAAAAAAAAATATTCCCCAGAGCGCACCGACTCACAAAACCTCCTACACCATTTGCCAATACTTAGGAGTAAAGTTGACTTGAAATTCATCTTCAGCTCAGCTTCATATTCCATATAAGCAAAAAAAGCAAATGATTCTCAGCACGCGCACAGATCAATACGGGCATGTCTATCCCCTGTCACACATAACTCGTCTCAACCTGTTCAAATAATACTTTCATCAAAAACTCCTGATAGAGGGGAAGGTCACGGGGTATGATGTACAATGGGTAGCTGAGGAGAACCAGAGATGGTGTCACGGGCAAGAGCTGACAGCAGAGGAAGGATACAGATCTACACTTACATTAGTCATGGTTTCTGTACAAATCTGTGTAGAATTTTTTTTTTTCCTTCAAAAAAATACATCCCTTAACTGTTTTAATCTAAAACAGCACTCCGTTAGCTAGTAAAAACAGTGAGGTCTCATCTTTTTGCTAGCTACTTGCTAACAGCATAAATTAGACTTAGAAAATTCTTTCTGCTGTGGATGTCTGAGGCATAAATAACACCATATGTTCAGCAGCAGTTTAAATAAAATATCATTCTTACCTTGACAATGACACTCTAATTTAGGAACTGTGGCCGTAATCAAAATGCAAACACTGAAGCGTTCTGCTTAATCTTTGTAAAATGCTATATTCCTTTTGCACTGCCCTTAAACTACATAAAACACTGTATTAGATTTGCAAGGGGAAATCCCCATCACCTTCTAGCTCTGTGCTGCCAATATATACCAATCAGAAAATCTAAATGTCATCAGAAATGACCCACAGAGTGAAAAACTTGTTCCTAAGAACATACAGACCCCACTGGCCTCAGGAAATATTTGAAGAGTGCACATACATTTTGTCAAGATTTTTGAATTCCCAGGGGGAAAGGAAGGAATGAAAATGTGACAGAGTAATTTAAAATGGCAGGTATTGCACTTTTCTTGTTCAACGCTGGAAATCAGAAACCAAATATTAATAGAAGTCATTATTTTTATTACTCCTATTAAAGAGGCTAACACCTGCCATCTCCTGGATTTCTAAGAGTGGTTTTAATTTTTCCTTCCCCTCTGCAGCGGTGGTTATATTGCTCCAGGAGGGGGCAAACGCCATTACTTTAAAGAGTGGAATCTATTTTATCTTCCCAGGAGACTGTACCTGTACCTGCTTTCCCCTTAGCTCTTCTGCTCTCCCACAGCCTGACTTCAGGAAAGTCATTCGCCTCCTGTGTTTCCCTCTGCCCTTTGCAGGGATTATTTAGGGATAAATAAGGAGGGATGATCTCCTTTTCCTATTCAGGGCTGAACGGCTTTTTGAACCCGTTTCTGTAAAAAAAAAAAAATGGAAACCACTTACAATTGATGTCAGGCGGTTGAATTCCTCCTCTTCCTCAGTACATTTCACTGCCCGCTCCAGCCATTCTGCCTGCTCATTGGTCCCGCATTCTCAGGGCCCTGCTGGAGAAGAATTCATTTTACTTCCAAAGTCCTGGAAAAACACTTTTAAATACTTCAGTCCTGCACATTAAGTGTCCTTTTCAAGGCTAAATATAATCGTCTCTCTCTTCCCCACCCCCCTCCCCCCCCAATAGGACAGACTTTATAAACATAGATAAACTTTTTAACCTTCTGACTATATGCAAAAGCGATTTGGGGAGTCTGATATAAGGTCTGTTACCAGGCAATTTTTGCAGTTGTTGCTCTGCTGTTGCAGTAGTCTCTCAGCACAGGCAGGTAGCCACATAGGATGGTGGTGAGAAATTTTCTACCAACCCTCAACCGCAGGATTTTCAAAGGCACTGCACATATTTTTCAGGCTACTGCATGAAACATTCCCTTGAGAGCACAGAGGGCTTGGATTTACTGCCGCTGGCACAGGGTACGTGTTGCACTCATCTAGTTAGAGTTTTCCCCATAAATCACATGCAAGTTACCTACTTTTGCCTTTGCAGCAAAGGAATGAGAAGCCTGCCCCTGGTGATGTATGGCTTAATATTAGATGCTTTATAGTAGCGTGTAGCTGAAATATTGCAAAGCTGGAACATTGTACAGAGATGAGTTTGCTGCGCTGGCATTCAATGCCGCAAAACGCTGCCACCGCTTCCGAATTTCTCAGAGGTTTTCACAGCTTATTTTCGCTCGGGTTCAAGGACGCATGAGTCATGTTCCCATCAACAGGGGAAAAGCAAGCTTTGGTGGTAGAGCCCACTCCAAGACTGCTGCTTCATCTGGGCTTCTTGTGCGGTCGCTGCGTTCCTCAGAGAGGCACTAAACCAGTAAGGCTCTCCCACAGGTGATGTTTAAGTATATCCCTTCAACTTTCAGGCCTTTACAACTGCCCACCCCCTCTGGGGACGTGTTTTGTGGTATAACAGCGCTGAGCATCCCACAGGGCACAGATGCATTTTCAGTGGGTGTTGCGGAGAAAAGAATCTGCCTTGGCAAAATGAATGTGTGCAATTAAAACCCCAGAGATAAGAAACAGGAGCTGCTGAGATAGACCAGGCTGGCAGAGGTTTTCAGTGGCCTTACTGGTTGCTGGTGCTGCTGTGTGTGGAAGCAGACCAAACGGTCAGCCTTGCGAACCCCATGAACAAATGACGTTGGTGCCACTTGCAGGTGGCTTTGTGCCTATATGAAAAGATCTGGCCAGCGTATGCTGGGAGAAGCGGTGAAGAAGAAATATGAGAGACATTAACAGACAAGAACCCTCACTGCGCGCATTGAACTCCAGGTTCAGAGATGCGAGTCCAACTTCAGCCCTTCCATGGGGGCCAGTGGTTAACCCTCCCTAGTTTTCAGTGAACACATAGGTCGTAAAGGGAACTAGAAACATGGACTGGTAATTACCATTCATAAATTTCACAGTTAACGCAACTCTGTGTGATGAGATTCAGTGCCAGATGTCTGGGTTGGCGCTGGATGAGGTTGCTCCAGGAACAGAAACAGTGTCACCACATCGGTATGGCACGGGACCCGAGCAAACGATCCGTGCGGGGAGAAGCTTCTCACTGCGCCGTTTGTCTTGCTTCTGGCGTTGTCGCTCATCTCTTCGCAAGGTGCTGTGTGGTGCCACGTGGCAACGAGAATGTGCTCTAGGGTAATGCAAGGACATAAGGTCTGGCTGGAAGGTGCCATTCCCAGAGCAGAGCTGTAGAGGAAACAGCCCTCATTGCTGCCAGTGCAAAATCAGCGGGGGACTTTTAACAATCTTTGCTGTAGGATGCAGAGGGATTTGTTTCCTTTCTCTTCTGGTATTCCCATGCATTAGGCAAACCCCAAATCTTTATTTAGTAAGCTTTTGCTTTTCAGTATTGCTCTACCACGTAGAGCAGGGATGCTCAGCCAGAGGCTTGCAGGCAGAATCCAGCCTGTAGGTTTGATTCGCCTCCCAGAAGAAGAGTGTAAACAGAGCCAACACAGCATGTACCAAAGTAATCCTTTCCTTTTTCTCAGGGAAGAGGTGTGGCTGGAGAGGAAGCGTGTGCTGCCTGGCCGCCTTTTCCCACTCATCCTCTTTCTCCAGCGTGCCAAAGACATCGCACCATGTGCTGCACATGCCTGCACTAGAAATGCCAGAGACTGGGGAAGGGAGAGGAAATATCAAGAAACTGATGACTAGGAAGGTAGAGATAGCAGATATTTGAACTGGGTGACCTTGTCAGTCTTTATCTATGGATGGTTTATCTAAGCTATTAATTAGCCATGCCACGGGTGCAGAAACCCCAGAGCGGACCCACGCATCACTAATTCCAATTTAGCAAGATTTATTAAGTCAGGCCGTGCAATATGTAAGTCAGCTATGCTACTTCCAAGGCCACTCAGCCACTTTCCAATGTCGTCCAGGCTAATAAACCCTGAAAAGATTATTCAAATTCCATGCAGGGGCAAAATGATCAACCTTGCTAGTGAATAAACTAATTTTGCTAGTACCAATTTGCTGAGTTGATTGCACTGGCTTATCTTTCCATCAATTAGGTTGATGTGACTCAGGCATTGTCAGTCTGGTGGTTTCTACCTTGGAAGCACAAAGTTAACAAATTTTAAATAATGTGCTCCAGTTCATGGGTTGGAAGAAGGGTTTTGCATACCCGCATTGTGTCCAGATCAAACGTTTGTATCTGGATCAGCTGGGAGGGCTCAGATCTTGTGTTATCATTGTGGACCCATGGCCAGGCACAGCAGGAGCTTGGACGGGAGCAGAGAAGGAGGAGCTGGCTCCAGTTTTAGGCAGACACCGTGGTCTGGTCTGCTCAGTGCTGCTCACTCTGCTGGCCCTCCACCTCACTCAGTCATTAGCTGGGGAAATTCCAGCCTCGCAATCAACCTGTGACACCCCTTGTGAAAAAACACTGACACCAAAGCATAATACAAATAGCTGCTTCTGTATTACGTGGTAGTTCTCCCATAATGAAAACCCACTCCCCAGATGTTGGATTCCCCATAGAACAGTAACAGTCCTCAACAGCAGAGAAGTGGTTATGAAGGTGGGAAGAAGACTCCAGAGATGTAACGCTATTTATGTCAAAGAACACTTCCCACATGAACGAAGGCTTCTTGCTGGCTCACAAATCCAATCCAAAAAATTCCAAAGCCTTTGATTGTTTTCTCTGCAGATTGTCTGAAAGCACGTTGGACGAGGATGGTTTGACTCTTCCCGCAGTTGCTGTAGCATGCATAAATTCTGCTTTATGATAGGACTGGTCAGCATGCATGTGATTTTAGGAGGTGGGTGGCAAGAACACCCAGCATACGTGCACTGTTGCTGTACAGGTGATAGACTACTGGGGTGATGACAGCACTGGATTTTCTTTCTGCTGGCTTAAAATTTATTTCACATATGTTTCGCTTTCTGCTTTAACCAGATGATGATTTCATTGATTTGATTGCTGTCTTATGAACCCCATATCATCTTATATCACCATGACTGCCTACAATGAAACAGCTCTCCCACATGAGAAACAAAATGCCGAGTCAACTTGTATTGCATACTGGTGATAGTGTTATGTGCCCTACTGACAAATAGCAGAAGAGAATAAAACAGTGTGAGCTTTATAACAAGTTTTAGAGTGACTAGGAGTGTTTCCAATGGTCAGGCAACCATGTTTCAAAAGTCCCGGAGCTTATCTTGATCAGTAGGCTTTATTGTCATGACTCATAGTACAATTTTTGTCAAAGTTTCACAGTAGCAGATTCCTGGTCTACATGTCTTGCCTAAGAAAAGGTAGAATCAGTTGAGATTAGACCTTCATATTATACTTGCATATGCAAACTAACAACTCTCTTTTCTATATTTGAGAATCTTGGATTTAATTAATTGTGCAGCTTTCTGCAACTTTTGATTCTTGTGTGATTTTAAAGCAGATCTTTTTAGTCTCCAAAAAAGCAACTGTATGTCTTCCAGCCGAGCCTTCACAACACAGAACTCTCAGCCTAGAAAAGTACGACTGACAACAATGCTGTTACATCCTTTCACCCACGAGGTGAGATTTGCTTCTGTTCTTCAGGGGGAGAGGCTTTTCTTTGTCAGTCTATAGATCTGGAACAGTGGGTTTGAAGCAGCCCATAGTGATGTGCTCATCTCACTAAGCTACATTTCAGAATAGGTATGGTTTCTCACGGCCAGTTGGTATTAGCATCTGCAGGAAAACTTGGACAACTGGAGCTAGCCCCCAGGGCACCATATTCCCCTTCCAGCTGGTTAAGGTAATGCAGTGGGCTTTCTCCTTATTAACCTACTCCTCCTGAAACAAGGGCACACCAGGGAGCAATCACAAGGTGAAAGGGGCTGATATTTTGGCAGGTACCCCATTTACTTTGGACTAGCCCTGGAAATAGTACCTGCTCAATTTAGCGTAGGTGGGACTAAATTCTGCCTCTTATTTAGCACAGACTTTGTTACTGAAGTTGCTGGGAACTGAACGCACTCCCAGCAAAAGGGTTTTTTGCAGAAGGTCCATCATTGCCTTCGTCTGGGCGAAGCGAGCAAGGCTGACACGACCAAGGGGCTTCACAGACCCCAGCTTTTTGCTGGAAAAGCCCGATTCACAGCTGTGAAGTATGCAGCCGGCTTCAGAGAGCCCCAGCCGGGGCATTGCCGTGGGGTCGGTGTGTGCCAGGAGGCAGCGCCGCCGCGGCTGCAGCAGGGACACGAGGCTGTCGCCTCTGCTGCCCGCAGCATGGGACCTGTTGCGCAGTGCTGTGGATCCACAAAACCTGTCACTGCGAGGGATGAGCAGGCAAGTTAGCCGGCACAGAAACTTGCCGCCAAGGAGAAATCCTTGCCAGCACTTGCCCATCAACAAAGCGGCTCTGCTCCCATCAGCCCTAATATCCTGCCTCCTCTTGCCGGAGCGCTGCTGTCAGGGATGCTCAGGGGAGAGCAGGGAGCTTCTGTTCCTTCATCCTCTTGCAGGATGGAATTTCTGACCCGTGTTTTGCTCTTTCCTATTGCTGGCAGGCAGGACAGCTTTGTGTTTCTGAAGCTGTAAGAAAGGAGTTGATTCAGCAATAAGCATAGCCTCTGCTGATTTGGTTTTGCAGTGGCTGTGAGCAATGGGTATTACTCATGCTGTACCTCCAGGATCATTTGAATCTGGTATAAATCTAATCTGCTGCTGAAAGCGGTGGTCTCGTCCTGTCCTGTGGGCTCAGTCTTTCACTCCCACAGCCCTCCCTCGTGCTGTTACTAGCACTTATGTGGGCCTGTGGTGAGCTGGATCAAAGAGGGCATCCCACTGCAAACTAAACTCTCTCACCCAGTCCTTTGACCATGAAAAACTCCATACTGATATAAGCAAGTGCTACCTCGGAAGTGCTCGATCTGTCTCTGTTAGGAGTTTGCCTCCCATAAATGGCTCAGGATACCAAGGGAGGAAATTAAAGTGGCAGGAAGCAACTTCTTGTTGCTTTCCAGCAGTCATGACATTTGTGTTATACTTGCTTTTAGACTCTCTCCAAATGCCAAAATGGGATAAGACAGATCAAAACTAACTTGGATAACTCAAAACACTTGTGAATTCACAACACCTCTGTGTAGAGGCCATGAAAGTTGCACCTGCTTAGTCCATGCTGCATTATTTTGTTTCATGTAGTGCTTCAACATTCCCTGCTATTTGAGAAAACTATACTTAAAGTGCCAGGAAACCTGATTGAAAATATGTTCAATAAACTCCCCAGGGCAGTTTGTGAAAAAGACAGTGTAGTTCAAGTAGCATCACACATGTTTAAAATTGCAACAGACACTTTGAAAACCATGTGTTGTGTAATGATCAGGGTGCTAAATCATGTGTCAAAGCTGAGGGATCTGGTTTCTCTGAAAAGTGCTAATGTTTTTTGATGCTGAGTAGAAGCTGTGTTTAAAAGAAATGATCAGAAAGCACAAGCCAGTTTATGAGAGCATTAGTGCTTCAGATGTGGTTTATCTACTTAGCAGCAAACCCAGCCTGCAGCAAACATATTTTGGACATACGAAACGAATCACCCTATCTGCACACAAACCTCACATAACAGTTTGCCTTGGTAGTAAAAGTAACCAGTGATTAAATTGCTGCAACAGTGAAATGGGTAAAAAGTGATGTGTCAGAGAGAACATGTTGTTTAACGGTAGGTGCCCTTCTGTTGAAAATGAAGGCTTAATGCTGCTTCTTGGCCAAATCTGAAACGCATTAGTCATTTCAGTGATTTGAACTTCATCCAAGACTTTCTCAGAACTGTTCCTAATAATCTGTCTGCACTGTCTTGCACTTGGAGTTGCCCCAGTACGTCCCTGCGAATCTGTTGCACCTGACATTCGTGGTGTCCGTAAGCCCGACCAGTGTTTTCGTCCGGTAGCTTGCTAAGAACCTGTCTATACTGGACCAATTGCTTACCATTTCCCCACAAAGAAAGACCATTTTCATTCTGAAAAATGGCAGCTACTACAACTCAGCTATGAGCAGAAAGACAAGAAGAGCTGGAGCAGGCATTAGCAACTTTGGGGCCATAGGGAAGTAAGCAGCTACAACCCAACTGGGATTCATTGACGTCTGTGAGGATAAGAGGGAAGACCAGACTGGAGAGGACAACAGAGAAAAGCCGGCCACACAGCAACCCAGAGGCTGCCCTCTTTAGTCTTACTGTGGGGCCCTTAGCTGGTCCAGCTTTGGCCTAGTACTGACAAACCACTTATTCAAGTGTAAAATATTCCCTGAGCTAAAGTGAGGGTTTTCACATACAGCTTTACTTGAGGGCAGGAGCTCCATGTTCTTTATTTCACTTTTTGGTCCCTAGCAGATGTGACTCAGGACACCTCTAAGCAGAGAAACCACATTTTCAAATATGTAAAAAGTGGTTTATGGTATCAAATGGAGCACAATGCAGGCATTAGTGATAGAAATGCAGCAATTCCTGCAAGTGAAATTTCAGGATGCACGAGCATAGGTATATTGACCCATATGGGTTTTTTTACCTCACTTGAGTTTTCAGAGGAAATCTGGGTTGGAAGCCCAGTGCGTAACTTCACTCTACTGGCTGACCTGAGCTCATTTTAAGCCCCAAGCACTTGCAAAGTGCACAGATGCCACAGCAGCTTGCAGTGAACAGGAATCCTGCAGCCTCACTTGGCATCCTGTTCCTATTGGCCCAATTTTCAATGCCTGCACAGTGGTGCAGCGCAATTTCTTTTGTAGTAGAAATTTCAAGGCAGCGTGTTGGAGAATGAACTTCTAGAATTTTCTTGTAACACACAAATTTCCCCAGTCTTCAGTGTACTCTGTCACCAAAGCTTAAAAGAGGTCCACAAACACAGGCAGATAGTCTCCCACCAAGGTCCCAGTCCTTAGCTAAGTTCAGCTCTTCCAGTGCCACTCAGCCTCAAAATACATTAGCACTATAGGCTAATCAGAGATTATTAGCCTACAATATCTCCTGTCTCTTCCTTCACAATGTCCAGCTCAACAAACTAGATGGAAGCCCAGATATTTGATTTGTTTGAGGATTTCAGGAATTTTAGAAGTCTTCAACGGTACCAATACCGCAGCAATAGCTCACCTTTCATTACAATCCCAGCAACTGGCAGCATTAAACTGTTGTAAACCACAAACCTTTGGCCATTTAAAAGCCAGTTTATAGGGAGATGTTTAATAACAACCCATTTCTGGCTTGCTAGGACCCTTCTGATTTGTGTGCCCGGATCTGGGTTGGAGCACGTCCCTCATGCCCTTTCTTAAAGGCTAACCCAGAAAGCATGGTGATACAGCCCTGCCACTCTGTTCCAGTATTGACAATCAGCACAAGGAAATGCTGTAGTTATTAAAACCTGCTGTATCCACTTGTAATCTGTGTGATCTTCTTAACAAAGCCAAGCTGCCTTCCTTGGATGCCAGGTTGCTCTTCTGTACACCTCACGTCACAAAATCTGCTGTGGGGCTACGAAATGAAAGCTGGATTAATGTCAACAGCTAGAGCAAGTCTGCAGAGTCTGTGTCTTGCCATCTGTTAGAATAAAAATCCCAGACAGAAATATGGAGCATAACAAATAGGAAGGAAGTGTTGCTGGGTCGGTGGGCTGCGAGCACGTCAGCGTAGGCATCTGGAAAGGAACAGGGTCTCTCCTAACACATAATGAAAACAACTCAGAGTAGTGCCACTTCATACGGCGCTGTGAGTCACAGGATACGTCCTTATGAGTCCTAGCACCTCATACGAGAGGTGTGCACATCTGGATGCAGTAATGAGAGGATGGCCTTCTGCTCTAGCTCCTCACATCCACACTCAGCTCACCCAGATACCAGGGAGCACCTGAATTACATTCACCAGGGGTGGCATATTCTGAAACACTCTGTGAAGGCACGAAACTCTTAAGATTTACTCTCCGCACTTGAAAAACCTGCCGCACGACCTCTATTTGAGCAGCAGGACACACGTGGTCCAAGTCAGTGTTTAGGATGAGGATCTGGATTCAGGGACCAAAACAAAGTCAGTAGTCAAAAGCCAAGCTGAAGGTCAGGTGAAGGGCTACCAACGACCGGCTTCAGTTGTCAGCCAGCCCAGGAGCAACTGCAAGTTCTGGCTGCTCTCTCCAGCCAGTAACCCGGGGTTACTTTAGCATGACCCAAAGCGGTTGCTTATTCAGTCATTCCTGCCAGGCCTCACTGGCAGGGAGGTCTGGTCCAAACCTAGGACCCAGAAGCAACGCACTTGGTTTTTATCTGAGAAAATAAACAGAGCTAGAGTTTCAAACTGTGGGTGTTAAATGCCCATGAAGAACTTGCACGGTACAGGTCATTCTCCCTCCTCGGCTTGAAATATTCCACATGAAAATCTGGCAGCCCATATCTAAGCAACAAACACATTTGTCCTACTGTGGGATCTATTTTGAGACAATACTTAACCAAAGAAGGGCTCAGCCTGAGGAAAACATTTTCCCAGTCACTAGTAACTTGCAGAAGCAGTTTTCAAACATGCTTAACGTTGGACAAAGTCTGCTATTAAAGTGAATGTCTAAATTCATGGCCATCAACAGAAGCCAATTAAGAGCAGACAGAAAACATTTTTGACAGTCTACCCCATATAAGTCCCTGTGTTGGAAACACTGTGGGAAGATTAATATCCAATGAAGTTAATATGAAGAAATGAAGAAAGCAATCACACTTTCAGCTTCTTGCATTTGTGTAATTCTCTTCTTGCAAATGTTAATCCTGTCAAATGTCATGACAGTTTTGTAATTTTGGGGTTTTTTATATGACAGGATACTTTAATGGCCATTACTAATATCTCTTGGTATGCAGAGCATGACCATGATACAATGCAGGAAAACTTCACAATTCAGAGAACAAAATGATTAAATGCAAGCCTCAAAAATCTTTTCCAGTTGTGTATAGATTTGTATGAATATATTTTTCAGAAGAGACTTGCAGGTTGTGGACAGTATTTTTACGTTCTGCATGAGTGAAAATTGAGTGATGATATCAATTGCATCACAGTGCAACTCCTTTGGAAAGCTAAAGTAATTTGATTGACTCTAACTGGAAACATTCCGGATTTGTGGTAATATATCTGAGAACAGAGCTCAGTATTTATCTTTCCTTTAATCAGTGAAGTAGCTCCCAGTCTTATAGGAAGTCTCACTGAAGCTGATGAAGTATCTATTTGTCGTGTATGGCACAACTCATTTATTACGTTTACACAAATTACAGATGCCACTTAGGTTTGCCATGTGTTGCCTAACCCCTGGTTTTAGTGAAGATTTAAAAAATTGTTGCACTTCTGATCTGACGTTTTGCCATGCTGACAAAAGAAGTATCACAACATTTTTTAAAAATTGCATTTCATAGGAAATGGAAAAATGCATTTGTTGCATTTCTAAATTAAAGCTAGTAGCATTAGCTTCTGTATTTCTTATAAAGCAGAAATACTAATTTTTTTCTCAGCTTTATTCATCAGAGCAAAAATGGGAGTACTTTAGAACAGGTGATTCCAAGTATTCCAGAAAGTTGTGTGTGGATTTACTTGTAGCTCTGGAAATCCTCAAGAGAATGGAACTGAAAATAACAACACAAACAACAGCTTCTTCAGAGAATTTTTAAGGATCTCTGAAATGTATAGTTAGAATATGGTATTTCCTCAGGACAGTTACACGAACAACAACTTTGATGGCAAAGCCGGTGTACACATACTCTCTAGTTCCTTTCCCCACACCTATTACCTCACTACACATTCTCATCCTGCCCTGCAGCTCACAATTCTTTCAAGTAGGCCAGGGAAAGCTGCTGGTGGGTCCACACTATACACCAAGCTACTGTGAAGTTAACTCAACTAAAAAAAAAAAAAAAATGCTTAACAAGGAATGAAAAAACCAAAATTCTCACAGACTTGTGGCTGCTTTCTTCCATAAATGCTTGTTAAAGAAGATACTGGGAGTTCTAGGTAAAGTTCCAGTTTTTCCATTTCATTTCATTTCATTTCATTTCATTTCACTTCATTTCATTTCATTTCATTTCATTTCATTTCATTTCATTTCATTTTTCCTCTTTCCTTTCCTCCCCATTTTGCTAAACCAGATCAAGAGGTTAAGCAGGCTGTCATATACATGCTGAGATTGAAACAGAATCATATGGTAAGAACACAGATTTTATCCGTTGGGGTTCCTGGCATCTTTGCTGCAGAATGTGACAAGTTTGTAGTGAACAAGGCAGGGAATTGCAAGGAAGAGACAATCTCACAGGAAAGGAAGCCAAGTGCTCTCCCAGAGAACCTTGATTCCATCACAGCACGCTTTCCAGTGCAGAAATTTGCAAAACTTATCCATATCATAATTCATTACATACGAAGATGGCATATTTGCTTGTAAGTTTTACATTATTTGGGGCTTCTCATGGGTACGGAGTCCAGACACTAATACAGAGAAGAAGGAAATCTAAGCCTTTCATAAATATCTTTCCATATTTTGTCTGGGGTTTTTGGGGGGAAGTATAGTGAGCTCTTATTTCCTGGAAGCTTTTTTCCATGTCTATAGTTTGGAAGTATTCAGAAAGCCACAGTCTAGCTGACAAATACACTATAGGTTTCCAATGTATTCTCTGCAGTTTGGCTACTAAACCCGCCATAGTAGCTTTAATTCTGTTTACTAGTGTGACCCTAGTCCTCTCCAGCAAATATCATTCCAGTAAGCACAGGCAGGCTTTGCTCTCTTGTTTGAATGATTTTCTAGGCAATGTGCTGAGGTACTGTAGTATTGATAGCAATAGAAATACTCTTACTTTTTCATTTAAGTGTCAGTACTTTTTTTGGCATCCAAATATAAACATGGGATTTTATTTATACTTTATGTTAATGCAGTTTAATTTATTAGTCTCTATTTCCTTAACTTATTTACATAAACCATCATTCTTCAGCTCTTCCTTCTTGCTAGAAAGCAGTCTGTTGTATGGCAAAATCTTCCCTGGCACTTCTGCTTTCTGTTGCATGCAGGAGATAATTTTGGTTGTTTTCTTGCTGATTTTTCCAGTCAAAAATATTTCTTCTGTCTCATGCTATTTTACTGTTAGCATCTCAAAGTTCATCTCTCAGAATACTCAGTCTGCAAGCATTTGTGGGGAAGAGCTATTTGCTTCCATGAATTTTTTCTTTGCTGTTTTAAACTCAAGCAACTAATTGCTTATTCTTAGAATATGGATAGAGCTGATGCCAAGGAATTTCCCCAGAGCAGGGAAATTTTGCTTCTTTGGCTAGACTTGCAGCACATCTAAATTGATATAAATTCATTTGAGACAATTACATATTACTTATTCATATGGTGATAATCTAATGCTTTTTAGTTTAATTATTTTATAACATGTAGAAGGTTGGTGTGTATGTATCATTTTGATCAATTCATATGTCTCATGTTAAATCTCTAAGGAAGAGGGACCCAGGAATAAACGTAGAGGTGTCAAAACCTGTAGTCTTACAGTTATTTATCTTGGGAAATGTAGAAGGAAGGCTGGTTGCCATATAAGATTCTTTTCTGCACAACAGCGTTTCTTCTACCTCAGCATCAACAGGTCTCTGTTTTGCTTTATGGTTTGCTAAATTCAATCCTTATCTAAAGGTTTTTTAGGAGGCCTTGATGTTGGAAAAAACCAGGCAATAATAGTAATCTATATAAAATGGAAAACTAAAAAAAAAATGATCTCCCAACCCTTTGATAGAAAGATTATTAATGATATTCATATAATCTGTTATTCATATTGCTGTGCACATGGTTCTGATTAAATCCATTTTTTCTTGCCATTTCACGCATCTGATGAACGAAATGGCACATTAATTTGGCATTTGCAGGACAGAACAATCATCACCAGGATTTTCTGAAGTTAGCTTTGCTCTTTTCATATATCCTTTTCCAGTTTTGCCAGTAAAGAAAGAAACCTCAGCAAACTTGAACACAACTTTGCAATCTGTCTGTTGAGGGCTGTGCCAGTGTACTGCCCTTGTATGCTTCTTTTAAGGAGTGTGGATTTGCTAAAAGCAATTATAACCACATGGGAACATTCAAGGCAGGCAAGGGAGAGAATGAATTAAAAGTGAAAGAACCTGGAAAAGTGTCTTGCAAAGAATCAATGTCAAGAGCCACTAGTGTTTTGTAGGAATGAAATTATGCAGATATTATCCAAACCGCCACAGTGAGAAAGGACAGTAGGTGACATTGCGATACAGGTGATGTGGAAAGGAGTCCAGCTAAATGACAATTCCTGGATAAAGCCAGCAGTATACACAACCGTGTGGTGCTGGGCTGTGCTGTGGCAACCTGTCACCCTCATTATGCATATATTTTTTGTTCTCTTTAGTTACAAACTAGGACGACTCAGAACACCTAATGTTTTTTTAAATTTGCTTCAGGCATTTGCTGCTTTTTCGGAGCTGAGATTCACCATATGCCCAAGGCTACCCAGGTGGCATGGGGGGAAGCGGAGACCTGGGCACGGATGAAGAAACATGGGCCTGCCCTCCCTTTTGAGTCTGATGCTGGTCCGGGCAACATCTGGGTCCTTCCACACCTGGGAGCTCGAGCATTTCCAGCATCAGAGCATGGACTGGAAATACTCCAGTGCCTGCCGCCATTGTGAAAAGGGAAACACTAGGGGGAGGGTATGCGTCCTAAGAAAATCAGAAAGCCCAGAAAGCCCAAGTGACTGACGCTTTGAGTGATCCTGGGATCCACAGGCTGGATGTTGCTTTGCCTTCCTCACCCACAGCTGAGAAAATGCTGACACAAACCAGGTCTGTGCAAGGCAGTGCTGTTAGCCATTCCCCCTCACGACAACTGGAAGAGGTAATGGTCCTTCTCAGCCTTTTCAGAGAACGTGCTGTGGGTAACAGCATTCAAGAAACGAGAGCATTACTGAATACCCTCCTGCCCCTGAGAAAGTTCTCACTCTCCGTCACCAAGGGAGAGGCACTAAACCGCAGAGATGCACTCACACTGGTTCCTTCTTACCACGTTCATGAATATTTAATTCCTAAAATGAAAAGTTAAACCACTGCAGCTAAAGGGAAATGATATGTTGCATTCCCCTCATTAGTTCCCCGAAATGAAACAATTGCAGGAACACGGGAGATGCGGTATGACGTTTTTTCAGCCAGGGCAAGAAACCAAACCCAGGCGGACACCTGTGCCGCAGCGGTGCTGAGGAGAGAGCCCAGCAGGGAGAGAAAAGGAGCATTTCAAGTATTCTCCTGTTTTCCACATTTCATAGTAGTTGCAGTGGGCACGTCTGTGTGGAACAAACTGGCTTCTCTGAATTCCCTGCAGATCTCCCTTATTCCCTTTGTAGCTGTAGACTGGTGGAGCCTGGGAGCTTCACTTCAGGCTGTCCTCTGGGAGTAGGAGGAACTGGCAGCATAAAAAAAGCTGATAGGCAGCATAGAGACCACATAGACTTGGAGATCCAATCTTTGATCTCATTAAGGTTTAGTTACCCATCCCTAAGATAACTCATTTTTAACTCTCAGACCAATCAGTGGAAATATCTCTCGTTAAAGACAATGAGAAACAGAAAGGAAGACTTATGCTTACAGAAATACTTATATTTGTACAGATCTCTTTTCAAATGGAATTGTGCTTGCAGTACTAGGAAGACAACAATAGCTTTTATGGCAGCTGGAAATTCCTCAAATAGCACTGAGGACTTTTAGAATTAGCAAAAAATCTCCTTAGACACTACAGATAAAAGCCTGGCTCCTGGAATTCAGTGGGAGTTTCATCATCAGTTTCGGTGGAGTCTGGATTTCAACACACAAGTATGAAGTCATAGAAATTAGAGATGGAAAAAGCTGCTTAATCATTCAGATCAGACCCACCCCCCCTTTTTAAATTTTTTTTTGGTTTTTTTCCCCACATCTTCTTTGGCATCTGAGAACATTTTGCAGATGCTTTTGTTCTGGGATGTTCTTTTCCTTACTTCCTAAACATCTCAGACCTCTTATTTAGCTGGGGAGCTGAGGAGAAGGGCAAGAAACTTGGAGCTCCTGATGTTCCTGACCAATGGGTCCATCCCCCTTCTCCCTTCTATACCTTGCCAGCCCTAACATCCCCTCGTGCTCCCAGAAGGATGGGAAAGAGCTTCTGTCCCTCCACTTCACCTGCAAGATGCTTTCCTGCTGCAATGTACACATGAAAACCCCTGCCAACTGAATAACCCACAGCAGCCTCCAGGAGTCCATCTTTGGCTACTATGACTTTAATCTGTCTGTGCCAGTTCAACATCATACCCTGCAAGGGAGCTTCTCCAACCTTTGTAGGCTTTACACACCTAATATTTTACATGGTCTAAAAAAATCTCTGTTAAGGTATACCCTAACCTTAACAATCAGGGTGCAAAGGCAAGAGTAAACAAGATGGTGTTCTCCAAGTGGGAGGAAGATGACACCCACTCATAAAATATTGTTTGAAAGCTGAGCAGATTTGGTCTATATAATTTCAGTTAATATCTTCAGTCAGTCAGGTCTCCTGAAAGGGGAAGATAGGTCAGAGAGGGAGTGAGCATGAGAGTCAGGACATCTTTATTCATATCTTGGCAACTTTGTGGAAAGCAGTAAGCTAATGGTGCTTCACAGGAGATCTTGGGAAGAGAGTTGAGCAGGTGCACTAGCACGGTTAAGGAAGGTGGAGGAAAGTGCCAGATATCTGAAGTCATTAAAGTAGCTAAAGCAGCAGATGACCTGCAGGGATATTTGCAGAAGTGTTAGGGGACCTCACACCTTTTGACCACAACCAGGTCTGGGAATCCGTGCGTGTGCTGTGTGTCCACCGTGTAATGCCTTTGATGGTCAGGCTTGAAGACTTCTCTTTTATGCCTGTTGAGAGTTCACTGTTAGGAAGCTTTAGGAAACTTTTTCTTTTCCCTTATACTTATTCTGTGTGTTCTTATTTCTACTTCATTATTTCTAGCTATATGTCTTAGCCCAGTCTTCTTGACCCCTGGAGATGTAAGGTGTTGAAACACAAGACTGATGCAGGAGGGATGGTGAAAAGGGGCTTCTAGGCATGGGTGCAGGCACAGGAGGTGGCAGCAGCTCCTGCAGGGCCCCATGGCTGCATTACAATGAAGCGGGATACTGGTACCCTCTGGTCTCCTTCCTCCCACATTCGGAGATTGGCTGGTCCCAGCAGTCTGCAGGCAAGCTCAGTCTTATTGCCACTCACCTGATGTAGATAAATCTGGGCAATCCCAGCACATCAGGAAAACTTTTTCTTTCTTGGTATTTATGATGCTGAAGAATGTGAAGAAGGGCTTGTGTAACAGCTTAACCAGGCTGTATTAATGTGTTAGCATTTCTACTCTTTCCTCATGTGTTGTCCTTCTCACTTCCAGTTTTTAAACTTGGTTGCGTTTCATTAGCCCCGTGGGTTAGTCAGCAAGGTGTGTGCAATATCTGCAATGCAGATGTCTACATGGGGGCTAGTTCTCTAGCTTCTCTTTATTGTCAATGTAAAAAAAAAAATAAAAATGCATTTTTAGGGTGCAATTAACAGATCTACTTAAGAAATCTACTTCAGGAAGAGATGAGCAGGGCCTTACAGGAGCCTCTTCTTCTAACTGAAAGAAGAGCTTAGAGGACCAGCTCAGATGTACACATTTACACTGCTGACACACGCATGAAGTGAGAGGAAGCCCAACTAGGTACCTGTTAAGACAACTATGTGTCTGGATGACATTTTCATTTGGAGGTGCTGAAATCAAGTCTTACAAACCTAAATAAGCTAAAAGCTTGAAATGGATTTATGGGTTCTAGACTTTCAAATGTGAAAATTTGGCCTTTCAAGTTTGCAGCAAAGAAATATATTCATCTTTTCACCATATTCTAGTTTCTCTAAGACAAAATCCTATAGTTTTATCCCTATAGGGCTACGTGCTATATCTGCAGATCAAGACCTAAGGATCTGGTGATCTAGACATCTGTAAAATCTTAGATAGGGTCTAGAAGATGCAAACCATATGTTTGTCATGCCCATCAAATCCTGGAATTAGACTCATCTGTAGATCTGTGTTCTATCTACTGCTATATGGGAGGGGTAGAAAGTATAGACTAAGATACAGGTTTAGGTAGAGATGAAAAGTACCTGGTAAGAGCACTTTGCATTGGAAAAGGAATGCATTAGTGAATACGTTGCTTGCTCTTTATGGTGGATATGTGCATTACATCTTGCATGCACTTATCTAAGAGCCTGAAGTGCAGCCCAGTAAATAATTTCCCAGTTTTCCTCTCTTCTTATCAACAGTTATGTTCTATGGAGCTTTATAGTTTAATGTGTGATCATCAGAGAGGCAGATCACATTCTCCAAAGTTTCCTGTGTGTGAAAAAATAGCATAGCATTTAATTTTCAAAACTACTTGTCAAGAACTGCATAGCAAATCACACACGATCTCTCCCTTTTCCAATTAAAAAGCCTACCTTTAAGAAATGTGGCAGTAAGCAGAGGCACATGGGCTGTTTGGCAGCCTGCCTAAAAATCCCTGCAGCCAATGAATAATGATTACACTACAGAGCATCTGCCATCCAGAAATAGACTGTACTGTCTCTTGAACCTGCTATTGTGTCTTTGTACACAACATGGTGGAGGTAAAGGCATTTTTTTCTTCTGGATGCAGTGAGGAGCCAGATTTTCATTTAAATTAGAAATGTGATTAGACAAGGCCCAATAATACATAATGTTAGTCAAATATCAAAATATATCATTGATTCTGCTCCAGATTTTTCCATATGAACATTAAGTATTTTGTTCCTTGTTGTGTAAATGTAGAACAGTTCTAACAGAAAGTTGTTTTCCAGTAGTCTCCTATTAAAAATTCCAACACTGATTGAGATAAATGGCTGACATCCCAATACAAATGTTTCAGACAAGTTACTAAACACAGAGAGCTGTCAGGGCAGGTGAAGCCATTGCAAGCACTCCTTCTCCACCCACAAAAGGAAAGTATTTTCATTCTCATAAGGGAGTTAGCTGATAAACCAAAAGCCAATCCAACCTTTCTTTACAGGCAGAGGCATCCAGAGAAAGTGCTGAAGGGTCATGAGGAACAAAAATGCCTCCAGAAGATTAGGTGGAAAGAGCAAGCCATAAATAGCTGGTACAGTTATGAATTGGAGAGAATGAAGAAAAGATCTGCTTTCCTGCTTTTTTTTTTTTTTTTTTAAGCCATGGTGCATCTTTGTTAGAAATTAGTAGGCACTCAGCACCTTCATATTGGTACCACTCTTTCATCAAACCAGATCTACTTCTATTGCCTAATATTAAAGGTACATAAATATTGAACAGTGGCCCTTCTTTTTCTCCTGTATGTTTCAGTGACCTGAGTAGAAAGCACAGGGATTTCCTTTGACTGCTGAGCAAGGAAAATAATAATTATTCACAATTCTTAGGACTTCCAAAAGAATATGAAGTTATCAACTGAATGGGAATTTAGGAAGTTTACATATGCACATGCTATTCCAATCTATGCCTGGGTTTGACAACCAAGTAGAACTTAAAAAGCAAAAGATTGCATGTTAGGAACTTGTCAGTATTGGAGTAGCATTAATAGGAATGCCAGCTCAACTCTCCTATATGCTTCTAAGTGGCTCGATTTAAAAACTGGTGGGTTTAGGATATAAAACTGAACATAACACATACAAAAACAAATGGCTAAACTAGGAAAATGTTTCAAAATTTTTGCAATTGGTGGATTCACCTTTTCTCCAGAAATCCCGAAGACAAAAAATTAATACATTTTCTGAGCAAGGCTTCATTTTTGTTTGCTTTCTTATGCCTTAGAAAGTATGTTAACTTTAGTCAGATTATCACAACTTGAAAAGTTGTATGAAGGTGAAAAGGATGATCTCTGCTGCGCTGTGATACTGATTAGGATGTGAAGCTGCAATTGGTTATGCATTAACTACATCTTCTTTGTCACTGGCTGCATGAAGGTGAGTATATATAAAATTATGCATAACCCTAGACATTGGCTGGATCAAAGTCACAGATGAAGTAACCAGAAAACTCTGGAATCATGGATCCAAAACTTTACTTGCATGGTTTATAAGTATATTATCTTCTTTTCCTTCTGTTTTATACAAAAAAAGGTTCACCTGGTCTTTCAGGGCTGGACGTTTAGCTCTCAAGAAATTACTGGGGTTTTTTCAAGTCTATAAAGAGAGCTACATATTTCTTTATTTGCTATAAATATCAAAGAAAGTGAAATGATAGTTGTAATTTTAATACACGAAGTGAAATTTGTCCTCTAACATACAAGCTATTGCTAAAGCGAAAGAGCATTTAAAATGTTAAGACTGTGTATAGTTTTCTGATTCTTTTCCTTATAAGGAAGGTTACTTATTGCAATTGTTTCCTCTCAACATCATTCTCTTATTATATATCAAACTTGGTTCAAGCATCTTGATACTATTGTCACATGTCAAACCAAACATTACTTTGCAATAGGCAAGGGCAAACAGATAGGCTTACAGTTTGCTTTTATAATTAGCTACTGTGTCAATGTGAAAGCTAGGAAAAAGTCTTAGGATATGTGGCTGAGGTACATGATTGTGAAGTGCCATGTAAGTCTACCTGCTAGGCTCATTTGCAGCAACGACTGTCATGAACAAATAGGTATGTCGCAGTGTGTAGTCTTGGGCAGGGCAAGGACAGTTTTGATGATTAAAATGCCCCATTACTGAAGCTGCATCTAGAAATTTAAGTAGCAAAGGACCATGACAGGTCATCACAGAAACCTGGAATCATCCCACCTAATTTCAGGTCCTTGGCAATGGTGCTTAATTTATGGGCAGAGACTCGCTAAACTTCTTTTTCTGTCAGTGGAGAGAGAGAGGATCACTGTGAGAGGCAGATGTCTAAAGTTAGGGGGGATGAGTGAGAGTGCAACTGCTTCCAGGGGTAGGGAAGGTGGCACGTATTGCCTTCACATCTTTCCATGTATGTCCCTATAGAAGGGTAGTTTACGTGCGGTGTAACTGAGCTGTGGCTGCTGCAGGCTCCCCCCTGCCCACAATGAGTAGATGTTACCCATTGTAGGAAAACTTCAGAGTTTATGGGTTACATGAGGACCACCTCCTCAAAGTACTTGCCTTTGTAGGCTGAAAATCATACTAGAGTGTTCTTCATACATTATATCACAGTAAAAGGAATTGTCTGGACATAGGGTAGACGTGAAGTGCTGGGTGCAGGTACGGTGGGAGCAAGGAAGCTGATCAGTGGTGTGGCTGCTACCCTGGGAAATACCACTCAGGGTGCTGGTGCAAGAGGAATTTTAGGACCCCCTTAGGTTCCCCCCAACCCTCCCAGGAAATTTGCCACTAAATAATGCATTGCTTAAGCTGTGTGAAACTACATGGCAGTTTTTCATTATGTCACATTCTGTTTGATAGGGGGATGTGCTATGGTGGGCTACTTGACTGTGTTGTCTTCTCATGCCTTGCAACAGCTTAGGAAGTAATGCAAACACATTTAGACTGTATATGAGTAGATGAGTTTGTACATATATGTGCATGCAAAAACTGTTTGCTGGGCTTGGTAATTTCTGTGGGTTGAAACTGCATATTAAGTACAACCGTTCTCTTTTGACAGGGGTTTTGTACTGTGTTGAGCTATGTGGTTGGTACAACAGGACGTGCAAGAAAACCAGGACCACATTGTCCAACTTCAGTTCTAGAAAAATAAGGAGGTTAGTTTTGTATTTTGGATACACTTCAAGAAAGTGATTATGGATGTGTTTTGCTCTGAACACATATTTCAAAATGTTTAAATACTTTTCTTTGTCAGGGTCTTGTTTATCTTTATGTCATTGTTCTTTAATGTGAATGCATCCGGTCAACATTTTCCTGATGGCAGAATGCTCTCTGTGTAATGTGTGCATTTGTTTTCTTGAAAATGTAATGACTTTGAGACACTTTCAGTAAAACAAAAAAGTGTTCTGCAAATTCTCTTCATTCTTGACAGCTCTTCTCCAAGGACAGGACCATTGGGTCCCTAGCCTTGGGCAATGGGTTTTGTCTGAGAACAGTGAACCATCAGAACCTCCTGTTAGGACTCAGGAAAAGTGTTGATTTCAATAAATAGCTGCAGGATAGAGGAAGGGATGATTTGGGTTTAACCATTATTTGGCCCAGTATGGACCAAACACTAAAGGAAATCTTGCCCCCTTTCCCCCATGGAATTTTTCTAAGAAGTGATAAATCTATTTCATTATTGTCTCTATCAGCAAATATAATTTTGGAATAACTCCAGACCAATGGCTTAAAGTTTCAGAACATTCACTCAGTCATTTGGATCCACAGCATGATGGAGATAAGGGGTTAGGTGTTTAAGTACTTTAGTCATAACAGGAGGGGTGCAGAGCATCCAGATCTATTTCACTGAGCACAACAGAAAGCAGAACATTTTCCTGGAGCCCGGAAAAGATCTATAAATACTGTGCTATTATGTGTCAAAATAGACACCTCTGCATTGCAAGTTGATTCAGGTTACTTGACTATTTCTCTGATCAGACACTTATTGCTCCCTATCTTTTGCTTCTCTGATCTAAAGCAGCCGTAACTTGCAAGCATGGATTTAACACAGAGGTGAGAGGAGAGAGCTTTAGTTCCCTGAGCCATCGGCCAGAGCAATATGTGCTCCTGCATTACCTGGGGCAGTTGTGGCCACACGGCTGTGCAACCCCTCTGTTCAGATCAGGGCTTCAGTTCTGTCTTAAAAGCATTGCCCCTCCAAGAACTTCACCCCAGCTGCCTCTGTAAATCTGAATAATAAAATAATGACAACTGCCAGCTAGTTTCTCTACACTCTCTTACCCCTCCTTGCAGAAGGGATTTGGGCAATTTTAAAGTATGTCATAAAAAAAAATTCCATTGTAAACATTTTTTTTTCCTCTCAAATGGCTGTAAAGGGAAGCAAGAATGGGCAGCTCAGGGACTGGTATCTACTCTGTAGACATTTATAGTCAAATGGCTAGGGTTTTACCACCTTAAGGAACTTCTAATATTTATGACAGCATAAAATGGCCTGAAAATGAGGGTACTATTAGTGTGATGTGAATTAGTTGAATTTAGAATGCTGAAAATTTGGCCTCAGAAATGTAGAGGCCAGTTGCTCACTCAGAAGTGAGTATGGTCCCTATTCCTGTAGTATAGAACCACCACAGGCATCATTGTTTCTATCCTTAATGTGTGTTAGAGGGGAAAATGTCATAATTCCTATTTATGCTTGAAGAACCAAGGATATGGGCAGATGTTCTTTTACTTAACTAGCCAGGGTAGCTCATCAGTTCACCGTCTTGTCAATTTGTTACCACAAGCCCACCAGAGCTTATTGCCACATCCCTTGCTGGGATGACATGACCGTCCATACGAGCTCTCTTAGTTTGTCTCAAAGCCTGCTCAGCGCTGCTAACTTAGACCTTATTTGCAGTTTTCAAACCACACAAGTGCTGCAAAGGCACATCCGTCTGTCCTCTGAGGCGGCAGCAGTGGCTGCATCTTTAAAATCAAGAGGCCAGAGGGCTTCAGCTCACATAATGGCAGGAGGAGGACAGTGTGGTGCAAGAGAGAAGGACAACACTCTCCATTCTCCCCCTGTCTCTGCCCATGTCCACAAAGACAGAGGGATTTCCCCCAGGCTATACAAGTGGGCTGTTTAAGAGTCTGGGATTTAGATCCAGGTCTGTCGAGCTTTAGGTTGGTGACTTCGAATCTAGACCCCTCAAGCAAAAATAAAGGAAAGGAAAGAAGTTGATTTATGGAGAAATTAATGAGTAAAAATGCTTTGTTGGATGTGAAAATAAGTAATGTTCCCTGCTGTAACCTGAGCAAGGAAAGAGTATTAAACAGAAAAAGATTTAGTCTGGAATATAGGTTGAATGCAGACTCTGCAATGCTGGGATAAATTTATCCTCTAGTGTTCTTTTTCACTTCACTAACTTCACCATATTCACAACATATAGGACAAAACAACAGAAATACGGCAAAGTAGATGGCACTTTTACAAGGTAAGATGCTGCCTCGTACCTTTGTTTGAACAGAACTGGTCCATAATGCCTCCTTCAGTGCATGGCAGTCATGGGCTATTCCAAATTGACCAGACTTACTTCTTTATGATATTCAATTTCCTGGCTTTTGCCAAGATTAATAAAAGCATCAAAACTCGCTGTTGCATAAAATGACAAATGGATGCAGTAGAAGGGGAAAATGAAAAACAAAAACAAAAACAAAAAAACAACCTAACGGTTTAAATCAATGCTGAGCAAAGTAATTGAAATTCTTAAGAACAGATGTTACTTAAAATTCACAAGCACAGATCAACATTTCAGAGAGTAAGAAAGTTTATCATTTAAAGATGGTGTTGGAATTCAGGAGCCAAGCAACAGCAAGCAGAAGAGATGCTATATTAGGATTTGGGGAGGCTGTATGCCTGGATTCATAGATGGCAATTCCTATGTACTCATTAAATGTTCTTTAAAAAGTTACAGGCTATATAGGACTTCCAGAGACATTTTCTGTGGTCACAGGCAAACAGCACAACTAGTTTGCTGGCATTTCAGATTTTCTCCATCTTGTTTTAAATTCTTTAGATTCACTGTACTGTATAAAAATGTGATAGTTTGCATATAGGGAGTTGTGGTTTTGTTCAGATCTGTGGTTTTTGCATCCTGGAAGTCTTGTTTTGAGAGCAAATCTGGTCATTCCGAATTGATTACACAAAAGCTATAGAGTAGGTTATAATTTCCATGGTGTGTGTAATATGTGGTGTAGCTGATTGGGTGCTCAGAAATTGTGGTAGACCCTCCAGCTTGCTAACTTCCTAACTCAGCAGATCACAAGCCTTTAGATATATATATGTCCCATAACAAGGATGGTGATGTTATTACTGTAGGTCTAATTAGATATCCTTTAATGTTGATTTCACTCAAAAATCTTGGAGATGCATTTCATCTGGATTTGGTTCTTTTCCAGATTTGTTTAAAAAAAAAAAAGGAAGAAAAAAAAAAAAAGACATTTATTTTGTAGCTCTGCCACAATTTAAAAAATATCACTAAATACTTGTAGGAGATTGCAGACTGAAGAGAATTAAAATAAAACCTCCCCAGAAAAAGGAAACTTACACCAAGTTACAAAAAAAAAAAAAAAAAGCCTCTGCATGAGTAATTGGATCCCAAAATGTAATGAAATGTTGGCTGAACATTGTGCTGCATACCAAATACTCCCTTTAACAAGCTGAAATCTGAAAACAGTGGAAACATAGGTCAGAGTTTCTGCTCAGAAATGATAGTGTAAGAACAAGAAGCTGTATTAGAAATAGGTTTCCCATTCATAAATATCTTTATGATAAGCATTGTTTTGAAGAGACCTTTTTTGTCATGAACAGCTAGAATCAGAAAGGAAAAAACCATCAAATAGAAACTCACCAGGGCTTAAGGGAACTGACACATCTCATTAGGAGAATGACAATTTTCCTCCTGAGACAGTATTGTCACTTGGCAGAAATTAAGAGGAGAGAGAGGAAATAGAAAATGTAATTTATACTCCAGCAATAAATTTAAGTTGGGGAATTTTTTAACGGAAATATCGGCTCTCACAGAAATAAAATAACGCGTGAGTTTGTTCGCAGTCACTGGATCTATTAATAACACAGACTCAGGTTGTAACCACTCTGGAAAAAAAAAGATGGGATACTGCATGAATGCACTTGCAAGAGATTTCCCCCTCCTTTCCTCTCTCCAGCTCTGGAATTTCCCGCGCAGTGTGGGACAAGGATGGATGAGGCAGAAAGTGAAGCTGGGCAAGATTGCTGTGGCCCTTCCCAGATTTTAGCAGAAAAGCCACTGAAAGCTTAACACAGCGCGAATGTTACTTGACTCACCCTGACACAAGAGCGGGATGCTGAAAGACAGACGAGGGTTTTAAGTCTCGATTCTGTAAGTGAGGAGCAGAAGCATGGCGAGCAGTTGCAGGAGTGAAGGAGAAGGAGAACTGTCTTGTGCATTCTGCTCAGTATTCACTTCCACACCTACGTCCCAGCTTGCAAAGTACCACACCAGTCCCACAGGACTTCAATATTCTCTCTGGGAAGAGGAACTTCAGTATCTTCTGTTGACGCCTGGAGATAGGGACAGAGACAAACAGAGGGAGAAACAGCTACTGTAGGTCCAGGTTTGCTTTATAAGGTCCTAAACTTTACTGAGATCTTAAACTTCACTGTATTAATAGGAAGTTATTTAAAAAACTTGAACTGTGTTTTCAAAATCTAGGCAAACACAAAGACAAAGGAATTTGAGTTTCTCTTCATTGTCTATCTCTGCGACAGGTTGAGTGATATTCCATTCTATGATTCTATATAACTGCAAAAATCCCAGGAAAAGGAATCTCGCCAGGCCCTTTCCTTAAGTGTGGCAGATTAACATCTACCACTAAAGTAAATCCCTCTGGATTTCACTGGCTGGCTATGTGGCACCCATGCTTCTCCATGAGAAAGAAAAGTAAGTGAACCTCTTCCCACACAATGAAAACCTCATTTCTTTATCAGAAATGGCCTTTGGATTGATAATTTCAAATTTAAACTTGCTGCAATCAGGAGAGGTCAGAACTATAAGTACTGTCAGACACCCAGGGCTCAGTTCTCCTAAACATAGGAGAGTATCCCCTCCACCCCTGCCCTTATCATAAAGATATTCAAGCTGTTGATCCAGAAATGTATGATTCCATTGGAGGTCCTATTTATATCTTTTATACCTGCCAGTCCTGTGTGGCAGATACACTCAGACGTTGTAAGGTCTCTGGAGTGACACTAAGTATCTGTGTATGAGCAACTGAATCAAACCCATTAAGACATTTTTCACAGGATTTTAAAAAACTTTTTGTCACTTGTCTTCCACTGAAAGTCACTCAAGGTGCATTTGAATCATTATCATCATTAGCAACCTAAATAACTAGCGTGAATTGAGTATCTTGCACAATGGCAGGTACATGTCTACTAGATAATTTGCAAGACACCAGGAAAAGTGTAGAAGTGTATCTATGGGCAGGATAGAACACAGGACTTTAAAATCAGCACACAGTTGACTATTTTTAGAAGTTTTTTTTTTATTGCTATATAAAAGCATTATAAATATTCATTAGTAATATCAACCTGTAATCACAGAAATATAGAATTATATATAAACTTGACTGTATTTCAAGTAAAAAATATAATGTACTTGAAAGTTTTAAACATATTTTTAACAACGTATTTGAAATACAGGTCATATTTTGTCCATTTTTCACCTGTCTACATTGCCATTTAGCAACTTTTTCACATAACTGATGCACAATTATCTTAATTTTGTCCAGTTCTAGAATAGTAATATGGTTTTATTGTCCAAGTTCTAGTCCAATATCATGTATCCTCCATCAGTCTCATAGCTTATAATCCTGTCTTTCAAAAGGTGATAATGACACAAAGGAAAAAATAAAGCACAGCACGAAACAGCAGATCAAGCAGCATAGTAATTTTTCACATTCCAATCATAGCACCATAGAATCACAGAATGGTTTGGGTTGGAAGGGACCTTAAAGATCATCTAGTTCCACCCCCCCTGCTGCTGTGGGCAGGGACATCTTTCACTAGATCAAGCTGCTCAAAGCCTGATCCAACCTGGCATAATCTTTCCTCCCAGTCTAACTGTGGATTGCAGTCTTACGCCTTGCCTGCCTGTGTTTGTTAAGTCAAAGACAGAGAAAGAATAAATTCCCAGGGTACCATCACTTAGTGATGTTAGCAAGGTCATCATCTCTCCAGTCCCTTCCCTACCCCTTTTCCCCTTGAATTTCTCTCCATTCAGTAGCAGGAAGAGATCATCCCTTGTTGATGCAGTAGGACATTCTTCAGCAGGAACAAAATTATGACCTGCTAAGACTGCGTGAGGAGCCGTAGCACTCATGATAGAGAGCCAAGGCGTCCCTCCATGCCACGTCTTCTCCCCTTGCTTGTGCTCCACAGACCTGTGAGCTTTCCTGGCATCGTGAACTGCTGCTGTGTCCTGTGGAGGAGCTGCAGCCTTTCTCACTGAGTCCTGAGGCTACGGTTCTGCAGAGTTTCTTCCCCACCATTTCTCATTGACGCAAGTTTCCCTTGTGTAGGATGGGAAGATGCCTTGAAGGTATAAGCATCTTTTGAATAGGCTGAATGAAGAAAGTGCTTTCCTTGGTACAGCCCCTGCTTTCTGTTACCCTGACCAGCCCAGCTCATCCCCAGGGGTGCCAAGCAGCTGGGGAGCACAGGCCAGGCTTCATCCCCCCTGGAAATGTGTGAGAGCAGTTGTAGATGCAAGGGAAGAAATAACACTCCACAGAAACACTGTAGCATCCCTTCACATTTGTCCTTGCAAGACATCTTTCCCCTGGAATAATGGAGCCATTTACACCACAGGGGCAATGTGAAGTGAGCAGACAAAGTCCACCACTCTAACAGATTGTGCGTGAATGGAAGACATGTCTTGTTTCTTCACTTTGGCCCGTTAACTCAGATTTCACCTCATGTTGTGGCTGACAGGTTGTGCGGTGTGTTGGAAAGCAAGGGCCAGCCTATGTAACGATATCGCCTACCATCAGCTGCTACTAAATCGGTTTCCCTCAGATGAGGATGCCTGGGCAGAAGAAAGAAAATCTGGGATTTTTCTCCTCTGTAATAGGCAGAGCACTTTCTCACTCCTGTGAGACCAGGTTCCCAGCTGGCATAAAGTCACCGACTTTGCTGGAGCCCCACCAATGTAACACAGCTGAAGAGCTGGGCCAAAAGAGAATCACACATCCAGATGAATAAATATTTAAAAATTTTTATGCCTAGAGGGGAGAAACTGAGGAGGAGGACTAGCTATGCTCCAGGCTTTCAAGGTGTGGATAAGTAAAAGTCGCTATTAAGCATCCCTACCTTTGGGGCTGTGAGTAAGGTCTCCCTCACCTCTGGGTTTTACTCTTCTCTCTCTTCTCCTCCCCCCACCCCAACATGTTTGGCATTTGGAAGTTTTGAAGTAATTTCCTCCCTTGGCCTCACCTGGGATCTCTGCTGTCCCAGAACCTCCTCCTGACCTCAGTGTTGTGTTTTCATTTAAAGTCAGGGATGTCTATAAATGTCAGCAGTACAGGGCAATTAGAAGTTTGAAAAGGGCTGTAACATAAACCAGCATTATAGTGAAATGGATACCGCCTTAAGCTGCCTGAAATTCACTTGCTGTTGGAAAGACAATATCCTGCCATTCTCCCATGGTGGCCTTCAATTGAACACATTTGGCTGAGGGTTGACCCACTATTAGGATAAGTCTCTGCATGGCTTGAAACAATGAAGAAACACAGGGAAAGAGAAGCCAGCAAATTGGGCTGGTAGTTAGCCAACACTGGGCAGAAATGTGACACTGGATTAGGCCTTAATAGCTGTCTGTGGTGCTATCTGTGAAATCCAATGCTCTCCTTGTTTCCCTGCATTGCAGGGCAGAAGCATGTGGTCAGATGTTGAACGAAATCTGCCCCCCCCCCCCCCCCTCCTTTTTTTGACTAATAGCCTCTAAAACATACCTCCTGTAACTCTAAAAATAAACATTCATTGCAATAACAATTTGGTTCGTTAACAAGGTCCCCTTTTTTCATATGTCATCACACTGTGCTAATTTATGATGTTTCTGGGCAGCTCTGTCCTTGTCCCTCCAGTGCACACGCGCTGCTTTCCCTCCCTGCTCTAAGTTGCTATATATAAACTCTACTTCTGCCTTCACACTAGCTCCAGTAGAGCCTTTTGAACACCCTCAAAAATTCAACGTGCTCCCTCACCAAGAAGGGGAAGGAGAGGAATTTTCTGCACAAAATATATTCTGGATTCAACTCTACCTTCCCTTTTTTTCATGATGAAACCTAGTGCAAAAGCAATATGGTAACAATCTCCGAGTGCCTGCGAGTATGTGCTGAAGCCAAGAAGGACAAAAAGACAAAAACTCCAAAGTGATCTATTCCATGGATTTCTAAGAAAATACATATAATTCTGCAGAGAGATTTCATGGAATCTGTCTCTCTGTTCCTAAGACAACATTTTATCTCACTGCACTTGGTTACGTACAAAAATACATACAGGCGGTATTTTACCAATTTTCTAACAGGGAATTTTGAACAGAGGTGTCTTTAATTTATCAATGTTTGGATTCATAGATGATATTTTTTCCTCTTTGAATCTAGTATGGAAACACAGAGCCAGTTTCTTGCCTTGAAACATGCATGTGAAAATAATCATGCTTTGCTGTAAGTCCTTAAAGTTCAGTTAGTTCACTGATCCTGCCTACTGCCTAATAGATATGACTGTTCTTCTGTGATACCTCACCTTTTCTCAAAGGTCCCATACTGCCCATTCACCTAAACACATTTAATTCATGATCAGACCAGGGTGTCCTGATGCAAAACCCTGAAAAGCTTCCCAGCAGACTTCGGGTCAGGCCATGAAGGTTTTTGAAAGGATGCTCTAGCAAAGTGGTAGGATTTCAGCACAGCCACCGTACCCAACTAGGGACCGTCTGGGGCCGGACGCTGTCCCAGGAATATCAACTCGTATGTACGGCCGTACGCTGCAACGATGTGCACGTTGAAAAAAAAAAAAAAAGTATGGCGATATGTTTCAAAGGCGGATTTCAGAGCATGTGTCAAAACTTCCTAATCGGTATGATGCCATTTTAACATCTGTAACAAATGTAGTCCTCTACATGAGATACACAAACAGGTCGTGGCCTGTGAAAATATCAGAGGTGTCAAGGGAAAAACGAAGTATGAGGTTGGTTTTGTCATTTACTACACAATTGTCAGTGCAAGTTCTTGTTCCAAGCAGTACTAACAACTTTGTGGCTCCGTAGGGTATAATATGGCTCTTCCAGCACATTTCTAGTCACCCTGAGATGTTTTGCAAACAGCATGGTGTGCAAGCTTTATCTCTGACCTTAGCAGTCCCATTATGAAATTTAAAGCATGCACGTTTTCAAGTAAATATGTTGCTTATACAGCAAACATGTCTGCACAGCAGTATAGTGCTGTGCTCCTCATCTACACAAGGGTCAAGTCCACCTTTGGGAAAGAGGCAGGGATGCAAACAGACCATTAAATTCGCCTAAAAATCTCTGTATGTTGTCAGCTGAAGAGAGAGAGGTATTTGAGATCTGGAACAGGAAAAGCTTAACACAGATGAATGGAGACATTTATTATATTTTATTTTTCAACATGAAGTATAGGTAAGCCTTTAGTTATTTTTATGGACTTTTGAAAGTTGTGTAACCCACTCACTCCAATCTCTAGCCTCCATAGGACCTGGGTTATCTTCCACTATGGAAGATATAACTCCTGGGTTATATCTTCCTCTAACAGTTTTTGGTGATGGGGGAAGACAGGAATCATGACATTATTGACTGCAAACTCTTTTTCAGCTGTTGATACACAGTCATCCAAGAGTTCAGTTGATGACTCTGTAAAGAGCCACATCTCCCAAACTGTACAGACATCCATGGTTCACAGATCTTTGTCAATGAGTTCCAGAGGCTGGATACCGAAAGCTGAATGACCCTCATACTCTGCAGTTATGCTCTGCAGGGAACATAACATTGCCAAAATCCTACTATGATGTTAGTTCTAGATGCAGCTCCTTTGTGAACCCATTCAACAGGATACCTCAATGGAAGGGTATTTACTTCATACAACCAAACTAAAAGCGTAGAGGAATAACTCCTTTTTACATGGGCTCAGGAGAACCCTGTCCCAGCTGTGCATTCAAAACATGGGCCCATGGAGCCTGGATGTTCAGCTTAATACAGCTCCCAACTCCCAGACACCAGTGCAAGAGCTGCCAAATATCCTGTGTGACACAGAGTTTTCCATATTACACAGCCAAATACCAAGTGTTACATGAAAACAAAAAGGACATGGCTTTTGCCACATTTTTGCAGCAACCACTTTCCCAGGTGCCCAGAAAATGAGGACTTGGGAGGAGTCTACAGAGCGTACAGAGGCTAAGGGGGCAGAATAATGCCATGCCGAATGTACTATGAACCCAACCAAATCCCTCCCAGTTACAGATGTGAGGCAGAACTGGGACATGCCGCCGCCCTGCCCACAGCCTTCAGGGTCTTCCACTGCTCCTGCCATGTCTGCAGACGTGGCTGGCTCCCACTGGCATGCGGTCCCTTCGGCCGCCGGTGCTCAGTCCAGAGTTTGCTTTGCAGGGGTGGAAGGCAGGCAGTGACCCAACACATTTACCTAATTTCTGTTGCTCTGCAGCACAGGTAGAAGCTCATCAAAAGTTGTCGCTCCCAGCATTACAATCTCAGGGGCATCAGCTTGAAATTCAGCATGCGTTTTACCTGTTTTACTGCCTTCAGCCGGTGTAGGATAAGGACATGCCCAAATGCTTTCCAGAGCAATGACCTAATATGGAGGACAGTTTTAACTGATATAAATCAGTGCACCCCTGAGGAGTACTCATTTGCTGCTTTGATTTGACTATGTTTAGTCTCTTCATTGGGACATGCAACCATTGGGGTAGATTCTGCCCTCAGTTATGACAGTGTAAAGCTGGACTACTCCTTCAGCAAAAAGGAGTCACTTCAGCCTTACATGGGCATTGCTGAGAAGAGGATTCAGCCGCAACTTACAGTAATTCTCACAATACCAGCTATGCATTAGCCACAAAAACATCTCGGAGATACTTGGGTTTGTTTCAGTGGTAAATGAAAACAGGTAATCCCTTCTTTAGAGATGGCTGCGTGGGAGGGTTTTTTTCCCCCTTCCATGAAAAAACCTCCATAGGGCTCTAAACCACCTTCTTACTTGCGACTTTGGTTCTAATCCTTCCTACATGACTTTAGACCACAGTGAGTACAAGCCAAGCCCAAATCCGTATATAGCAAGCCACAAGATTGTACAGCAGAACACCACCAGTTTGCAGGCCAAACGCAGAACAAAATGTGGGATGCCCATAGACCACCTGATTACCTTCTGGAATGACCAACAAGACAGGCAACAGGAGGGGCTGCAGCACATGGGACTGTGTTCAAGGAAAATGCTGAGACTACTTTTGCATTCTCAGGGGAATATTTACAAATGCTCCTAAGGAAAAGTGGGCTGAATTTCCTGGGAGTTCAAATTAATCTAAGCTCTGCTGAAGTCAGTGAGGCTCTGCCAGGATATATCAGCATAAAATGTGGGTCATTGTACCCAAAAATATATACAAGCCTATCGTTGTCTTGTGGTTAAAAATTACACGAATAGGGAAAAATCACATCCCTTTCAGTTATGAACTTGTTTCTGAAAAGCTGCATGGCCGTTCCCCAAGTCTTCTATTCATAGCAGCTGACTGAATACACAAGAAACAGAAGAATTATCACTGAGTTTACAACTGTATTTGCCATGCCGATAAAGCATCTGTGAGATCTACATCTGTATTACTGAACCAGAGTGCCAAAGATGTGGGGCAATGTGTTTGTGGAAAAGTGCGTAAACGGTGACATAAACCACCGATACTTTTATTTAAAGAAACTGAGATGTTATATTTGAATATGTTGTGCAGAAACCAAATAAATAAATAATTAGCTTTACATGATTCTTCTTGGCTTCTACATTCTTAAACTGAAGAGTTTGCATTAACTGACTTGCATGCGTTTTCTCTGGTACATTTTAAAAAGATGAATGATGAAGGGTGGTAATATACATACTTCAATCTATTCTCTCAGAAGTCTGACTGCTAGTGCTCAAGAATGCAAGATAAAATGAATGAAATCCTACCTTGGGAACCTTGACCAATATTCTTTGCACACCATCCTGACACTTTATTGCATAATTAAATTTATTGCAAGGGTACTTTATCTTCATTACACATGACAACACTTTTTTGCCCTGCAGTCTTCTCTTTAAGTCCTTAAATTCAGAAATTCTTACTTCTCCAGACTTAACGTGCACATGCAGTCTAATGAATTACAGAAATAATTTATCTCGGAAGAGTCAGAGTATATTTTTGACTTATGCCTCAATCAGAGTTGTTAGACAAGCACAGTTAATGCAACGTATTGCAGTCTGGCCCACTGCTTACCTGCGTGAATGTTAAATTCACTGTGTGCCGTACCATTTCTCTCTGTGTGGCTACATGACTACACTGATTGCATCACCATAAAACAAAATAAAAGTCGGTTGTAATGGACTAGTACCAAATAGTCTTTAGCTATCACATACCAAACCAAACAGCACTGAATTTTACAGCTGAACAGTGATTTCTCTTTGAAATCATCAACGCAAAAGGCACCCAAGTTTGTGTCCTGGTTGATAAGACATGGCAGAATTTGTAGGCCAGCTATTCTCTGTGAGTGAGGAACTTAAAGCAGGGCCAGAGGACTATAGGTAAACAAAGAAGGAAATGACCCTCCAGGAACCTGTTTGGGTCTTTAATGGGATGGCTGGAGAAGGTGGAAGAGAACCAGGAGCAGAAGGCGGGAGGGAAGCGGGTACCTGGAAGAAGGGCAGGTGGAAGGAGGCAGCAGCCAGGGAGGAGCCCAGGGCAGTGCTGCACGGAGGATAAACCACGGTGACCCATCCCACATAGGAGACAACATGCCCGGTATGGCTGTCCTGATGAGAGGTGGGGAAGGGGATACATCCTGCAGATAGCGGGATACAGGTTTCCAAGGGACATGATCTAGGGAGAGGGCAATATCAAGTAATCCTGGTTGTCTGAACTCTTTTTTGGAGAGGACGCAGGAATTGCAGACAGCAGCTGAAGGGAGGAATCCAAATTCAGAGCAGAGCAGAAGAGGCAAAGCACCAGAAGGGCAAGTGTGAGGGGTGGACAGGGCAGAAGAGAAAGGAATTGGCAGCTGTGTTTGGAGGAGGTGACAAAGGAGCCCGTGAAATGAGGTCTGCAATTCTGCTGGGAAGCGGGAAGGAGATTTGGTGGAGACAGCCTGATGGTAGCATGGGATGAGCCATGGGGAAGGGTGAGGGCAGCGGTGGACTGAGGGTTGAGTACCTTACAAATAGTAAATGAGAAAAGTTTCTGGAAAAAGCTGAATCTGAAAACTCCATGAGTTTCTGCAGAAGGATCTCATCGTGTTGTGCCTCTCTGTGAGGAAGGTTGCTTAGGTCTGGCACAGGAAAAACATGGAAGAACAGTATCTTTCCTCTTCCTTGTGACAGCTGTCCCTTGCTAAGCCACTGGATTTTCCGCATTTCACTGTTTTTCAGCATGTGGGATATGTAATATTACACACTAGCTCGGCTTTCTGACAAAGGTCCAGTTTCAAGCTTCAATGAATAGGTATGGCAGAGCCTACAGCTGATTATTTTTTTCCATGCTTTTTAATAAGTTTGCCTGGGCTCTCGCAGTCAAATAAAAGACATGCTCGATGGTCTGGAGACCTTATCATCTAGGTGGGATTTGAGTGGGATTTGTGGTTTCAGGAGAGTCCTACCAGGGGTTGCACAGACATTCCTCCCAACCACCACACCACATTTTTCACAGTCCACAGTTCTGGACCAGGTTTAAAGTCTGACCCTTATTTAGGAGCTTCTGGGTTTGGACCAGACCTGGGATGTTTTTGGATCTGCTTGACAGATTGTTTTGTTCCTCTCTTTTGTCAAAACCAGCAGAGAGGACCACAGTGATCAAACCTCCTGTGTCTACACTGAAACACAGCCCTGCGATCGCATACTTTCCAGCTCGCTGAAATATTAAAGGCAGTTGCAGAGGTCTCAAGGAGAAAGGGGCCCCTCAACTGCTGGCACCCTGCTTAGTGACCCCATTGCCAGTGCTTGTGCTCTGGGAGGAGCAGAAGGGGCACAGGCTGTGAAAATAAAAAGCCTGAGAGTGAAAGCTGCTTGGACTGGATTCCTTTGTCCTATTTATGTCCCTTTCTATCACATGGTATTCATGGGGCATGTAGTAGTGGTGCGGATTGTGGCAGAGAGCAGGAGCATCCCATTCCTTCTTCCACTGCCTCCAAAAAGTAGTAAAATACATTAATGATTTATGCAATGGACCCTGGGGTAAGATCGTAAATGACTATATATTTAGCATTGTTATACATGAGATGCTAATGGTTTCTATTTCAAAGCACATTAAAACCTACAGCAATGACATCCGTGGCAGCCTGGACCTCAGTAAGCTCATATTACATTTATAACTACAGCCTTTCTTTTGCTTCCTTATTTGTATAGCATATGTTTGACATTTTATTTTTATATTACGGTTCAGGGAGTCTTTTAGCGAAGCCTCATGGCTAATTCTGGAGGACTGAAGACATCCAAACGTTACGTACCCAACCGCGCCAGCCACCTGCTACATCGACATGACAGAAGCAGGGAGGTGGTATCAGTCTGGATTTGCTACTTGCCTTTTGTAACCAGTGTGTGAGAATCAGAAGAAACACCCATAATGGCTCGTGTGTGCATGACGTATCAGCAGCCTCTCCTGGGAACAAATGTCAGCTCTGTTTACGAATGTAGGTTCAAATGTTGGTTGTAATAGCACGGTTGGTGTTGCTACCTCAGAGATGCACTCTGATCAAACCTTTTGTGGTTTCCAGTTGCAGCTGGTTTGTGTTCCCTTCTCTTTCTCAAAGTCTTGGGAGACGACAGGTGTAGGACTTTCTACAATGCTCAGCAGTTATAGTAACGTTTATATGAGAGGGGAGACATTTTTTAAAATGCTCCCACTGCAGCAGCACCTATGTAAACAGAAAGCCCAGCATGCCAGGAGCTGCACGAGTAGGTGTCTGACACCAGCGCCTGTCCCCAGGGAGCTCTCAGCCCAGCCAGGCAAGCAGAAAGTGGAGGAGAGACCCAGGAAAAGTCCCTGTGCAGGTCACTGGGAGATCCAGGATCTGTGGAAGGCAATTCCAGTTCCCCAGATCTTGAGTCGCAGCAAGGGTTTACTATCACTGGCCAAAGCCAACCAGCCCCTAAATAACTTATAGAAATTATTTTGTGGGAACCCAAAATAAAACACTTTGCTTTCAGGCAATTGAACTCTTATCTCTTTTACTTGAAATTGTAGCCCAACATCAAAATAAAATTGGTATTCTGAAATGACAGATTAAAGTGTCTTGTCTTAAGGCCACTGAAACAAAACATTTACACTTTAGAAATGAGCCTACATCTTCCCCTCATCATTTTGACTGAAGCAAGTCTTTCAGTCCATAGCTGCATTACAAAGCAGATATATTTAAAAGTTATAGTTTATATTTGCCAAAATGCATTCACTCATGTCTACACATAGCCTTCCAGTTTCTGGAGTGAAATAAATGAAATAAAACATTATGTTTAACTTTTTTAACTGTGTGGTACAGAGTCATAGAATCATAGAATCATAGAACGGTTTGGGTTGGGAGGGACTTCAAAGAGCATCTAGTTCCACCCCCCCTGCCATGGGCAGGGACACCCTCCACTAGACCAGATTGCTCCAAGCCCCATCCAACCTGGCCTTGGACACTTCAGGGATGGGGCAGCCACAACTTCTCTGGGCAACCTGTTCCAGTGCCTCACCACCCTCACAGTGAGGAACTTCTTCTTTACGTCTAATTTAAATCTACCCTCTTTCAGTATATAACCATTACCCCTTGTCCTATTACTACATGCCCTGATAGAAAGTCCCTTTCTGGCTTTCTTGTAGCTCCCCTCTAGGTACTGGCAGGCTGCTATAAGGGGTCCCCGGAGTCTTCTCTTCTGCAGGCTGAACAACCCCAACTCTCTCAGCCTGTCTTCACAGGAGAGGTGTTCCAGCCCTCTGATCATCTTCCTGACCCTCCTCTGGACTTGCTCCAACAGGTCCGTGTCTTTCCTGTGCTGAGGACTCCAGAGCTGGACACAGTACTGCAGGTGGGGTCTTAGAAGGGCAGAGTAGAAGGGGAGAATCATCTCGCTCAACCTGCTGGCCGTGCTTCTTTTGATGCAGCCCAGGATACAGTTGGCTTTCTGGGCTGCAAGTGCACATTGCTGGGTCATGTTGATCTTCTCGTCAACCAACACCCCCAAGTCCTTCTGCTCAGGGCTGCTCTCAATCCACTCATTGCCCAGTCTGTATTTGTGCTTGGGATTGCTCCGACCCATGTGCAGGACCTTGCACTTGGCCTTGTTGAACGTCATGATGTTCGCATGGGCCCACCTCTCCTGCCTGTTGTCGTGGTTTAACCCCAGCCAGCAACTAAGCACCACGCAGCCGCTCACTCACTTCCCCTCCACCCAGTGGGATGGGGAAGAAAATTGGAAAAAGAAGTAAAACTCGGGGGTTGAGATAAGAACAATTTAATAGAACAGAAAAGAAGAAACTAATAATGATAATGATAACACTAATAAAATGACAGCAGTAATAATAAAGGGACTGGAATATACAAATGATGCACAGTGGAATTGCTCACCACCCACCCACCGATCGATGCCCAGTTAGTCCCCGAGCGGTGATTCCCCCACCCCCACTCCCCCCAGTTTATACTCGAGATGTGACGTCCCATGGTATGGAATACGCTGTTGGCTACTTTGGGTCAGCAGCCCTGGCTGTGTCCCATCCCATCTTCTTGTGCCCCTCCAGCTTTCTCGCTGGCTGGGCATGAGAAGCTGAAAAATCCTTGACTTTAGACTAAACACTACTTAGCAACAACTGAAAACGTCAGTGTTATCAACATTCTTCTCATACTGAACTCACAACATAGCACCATACCAGCTACTAGGAAGACACTTTATCCCAGCTGAAACCAGGACACCTGTCCAGGTCCCTCTGGATGGCATCCCTTCCCTCCAGTGTCTTGACTGCCTGACACAGCTTGGTGTCGTTGGCAAACTTGCGGACAGTGCACTCAATCCTGCTGTCCGTGTCACCGACAAAGATGTTAAACAGTGCCAGTCCCAACACCGACCCCTGAGGTACATCACTCGTCACTGGTCTCCACTTCGGCATCGAGCCGTTGACTGCAGCTCTTTGTGTATGACCATCCAGCCAATTCCTTATCCACTAAGCGGTCCATCCATCAAATCCACGTCTCTCCAATTTAGAGACAAGGATGTCATGCAGGACAGCGTCAAATGCTTTGTACAAGTCCTGGTATATGCAAGCCAAAATATCCAGTACAACTCGGTTGCTATGCAGGCACCCCAAAGAAACCTCCCTAACAATTTTATAGCCTATCTTCCTTGCTCCCGTCAGCAAGGATCTGATACCCAGCCTGAGAAGTTTTCTTTTAGCAACCCTATAGCTCCATATCAGAGGGTGAACAAACAAGATCCACAGCTACGCTAAATGGAGGCAAGGTGAGAAAGGTCTCTCTGTCTGGTCAAAGGCACTGATGAGCAATGACGGCTGCGTGTAGCTCTCACACGGCGGCTTCAGCAGCTTGTCTCACGTGTGCCCTGCTCGGTGGACACCGCTGCGTGGTGGGCAGATCGTTCGCAGCACCAGAGGATTGCTTAGCCCTCTGCAGTAGTCTGACCCCCACCCGTTTTCATCGGGTTACAACAATTTGCACTGGAAGGGTACTGATAAACTGGGTTCAGATGGAGCCCTGTGAGAGGTCCCTTCGTATTTCATAAACTGAACCTCAGCAGGATGTAAGTGGCAATCCAGTGTGCTCCGACAGGACAGAATCCCCCCTCCTCTTCTGCCCCCATCCTTCTCCTCCCCACCACAGCCTATCTCACTTCTAAAATTAGTTCTAGTAAGGTGGCTGGAAGGTGAAATTACGGCGTCTTTTAATTTTCATTGAAGCTGATTTTCTAATGGCTTATAAAAAACATCATTTAAAATGTGCATCAAAAGTAATCCAAGCAGAGAACTCTTTACCCTGATGCCTAAAGGTGAGAGAAGGCACTCATACCCAGCAAAGTGGCAAAAGCAAAGTCTGACTGAAACTGAGCGAATTGCTCTGTGATGCAGAGAAGGGCTGTAGCCACGGACCCTTCTCTCCCCCCAAAAGCCTCTCGGTATTGCTGCACGATATCTGGCATTCTCCATATGACTAAGCCTCTTGGGGCATACAGCAGGCTCCCTGGCACCCAGGAGGGAGCTCGACCTCTGCTAGATTACTCTCAGTGGATAGGGAAGAGTTTTCCGGTGTGGTTTTGTCTCCATGACAGGTCAGAAGATAATGAAGCCTTTAATCAAACCCCTGAGTTTGTGGCAAGGAGCGAACGAGACTAATTGTGGAAAAAGAGAGAGTTCAAGGGAAACTGACTGCAGAAACAGCCTAGTATTGATTAGTGTTTAATGAGGGCATCTTTTCAAAGGCTGGTAATTTTTCTAGGGGTGAACTAATCCACATTAAGTTACTGGAAATCAGTAGCAACAAGGATGTCAAAGCCCAGGAGGACAGAGCACAGCCAGTTAAGTCCATTTTGTGAGAATTACCAGAAGGTCTTTAGATGGACGGTCATTTTGTTTATATAAGAGCAGAACAATGCGATAGGTAACATCTTCCTTGGGGAAGGAGCACAGCTCTCATATGTGGTTGTATGGAAATGAGAACCCTGGTGTTAGCAGGGGTTTGGATGCTACAGTAAGGCAGATAAACGGCCCCAAACCCTTCCAATCAGAGATGTAGCATACTGCTGTGTAAATAGGGTCCAACTTATTTCAGATGAAAAGTGAGAAGGTAGAGAAGCATATGATGAATTACAGCAGCCAAATTGTTGGTAGTTGAGGCATTGTCTGGGCTGTCAGCACACTTGTACGTGGCTAAGGCAGGATCTGAAGAGACCTAACGATTTAGACGAGGAGAGGCCAGACAGTGAGCTACGACAGGCTCATGGGCAGTTCGAGGGGAGCTCCCAAAAGTTAAGTGTGGCTTTCAGTGTGACTTTGTTATCCTGGGTCTGCTGGCTATCCTGAGTCCTCCAGCAAGGGTGGAAAATACCTTGTCACGGGGCTGAAACTGGCACTCTCTGTTCTGTTTGGGAGCCAGCTCTCCATCTAACCCAACCTAGTCATACAGTGAAGCAGTGTTATCTCTCTGTATGGTCATAACATCATATATTATGTCTTGCCTGTGAGCTGCTCTTGAAGTTTTCCCTTGTCATGGGTTCCAGAAACAGATGGTAGATCTTACAGGTCCTGGTTAGGTGGAGATCTGGGAATACCAGTGGTGAGGAGCAGTTTCGGACAGTCCCCTCTGCAATACGCTCCGTGAGGACCAACGCACATGTGCAGTGCTCGACCGAGGGGACGGGCGGGCTGATGCTGGGCTTGGTGAGCAAGGAGAGTTTCAAAGGGCTGTCGGGCGACCTGGCCGTACACAGTAGCATGGGTTTGGGTGTGAAGCAGAGGGCAGGTTCCAAACCCAAAAAGCTTCATCTAACCCACTGAGTGCATGTCATCCTCCTTCGTGCCGGGTGCTCTCGGCCGGCGAGTGCAACCCCAAAGGTCTCTGCTCTCCCTCTCCCACTGCAGCCCCCGAATAACGCTGATAATCCAGGCAGCCTCTTCCAGAAATGAGTGTTTTATCAACCCTGTGAAGCTTTCCCCCAGGCCGTCTGGCGGAGCGGCAGCCTGCTGCGGCTCCTCCAGCGCGTGGGCTCAGGGTTTCGCCGGGGGAGCCCTTCGTCTGGATCCTGTTCATCTTCCCTGCAAATAAGGGAATCCGAGGATTTTGTCTCTGATTTCTCCAGCGACACCAAGTTACGTAAGAACGCTTGCTGCAGTTAACAGCTCGCCATTTTTACTGTTTGAAACATAATCAGTTTGTATAATGATATGGACCGATCTGGGTATCCAGTCCAACACACCCTGCCTGCTGGCTGAACATTTTATTGTCATTAATTTATGGGGACTGTGCTGGCCTCTTTGAAAGACCTTTCAGAATCGCAGCAGTTTATAATGATACCACAATGCAATTCAGCATTTCCAGGAATTACTTTTGTTTTCTTTAGAATAGAAAGGACTTTTTTAAAAATTTTATTTATTTTTTTTCTGTTTCTGACCAAACAGAAATATTTCTATTTATGTACTTTAAAAAAAAAAAAAAGCATTCCCAGGTTTTTTTTTCTTTTTTTTTCTTTTTTTTTTCCAAATTGTTGGCCTGACTCTCTGACTTCAGTGGGAGCCGGGGAGGGGTGTGTTAGTACCTTGGTGAAAAGACTGTAAGCACCCTGCCCAGAGGTGCATGGGTCCCCAGCCGGGCCCTGTCACTGCACCCCGTGCACGCTTTGGAAACCAACCACAGACACTCAGGAGTGTGTGCCTTGGCAAACCTGAGCGCAGAGGAAACTATCAAACATTCAGAGCAATTGTTGACAATTTCCAGTCACCACTAATTGCTTGGGGCTTTCTTGGACCTCGGCCACATCTATACCTTTGTGTCCTTAATCACCAGGCACCCTTTGGATAATATGTCACACCTGGGACATAAGATAATTTATCGCTTGCAGATGGATTAGCATCGCAGCTCGCTTAGATAAATTTTACTTTAGCCTCGGTCCCAGAGGCCCTTCTTTTATAGCACAGTTTTATCCATTAAAATTATGACTTCCAAAATTCTGTTGCATTTTATGGCTTCCATGAGATATTTATGACCCTTACTGTTTAAGTGGACATTTCTAGAGATTTACTGCAGAAATAATTCAGGCAAATAGCTCAGAAGAGGTACTGCCAATAGCTTACAGTTTATGTTTGGTGGTATTAAAAGACACAGAAAACAGTGTGCATATTTAAGTATGGATTCTTAATGCATAATGCTGAAATGCCACTGAATATGTATTCAAAAAACCTATCCTTACGGACTAGTTCTAGACAAAATCCAAATATTGAGTTTTAATCTGCCAAGCTCCCTCTTTCCCCCGAGCTGTTCGTACCCTTTGCTTTTCTGCAAAGTGTGCAAGATGAAAGCAAAGGCCAATTAAAAAGAATTCTTAGAGTCAGAAAATTAGAGTCAGAAGAGCCGAAATAGCATATGCAGGCCATCCCCTTGCTAATGAGACGTTACTCCATAGCACATTTTCTATTATTTTACTGCTCTTGTTCTAAGATGTCCAATGAAATTAAATACATGCCTTTTACCTTGGAAGCTGTCACGCAGTTTATTAGAAAATACCTTTTTTGCACTTTCTTTATACTGCTTTTTACCACGGTTGCCTTCAGATATTTTGAAAAGCTAAAAGCACAACTTATAGTGGCTGCATAGACAAGTCATTTCCCTGACATTTAGTTTTTCCTAGAAATCCAGAACTCTGTACCTTAAGCTTTAGGTGTAAAAGCAGGAGGTGACTGCAAATGGCTGCAGTTCCCCAAGTCATTGATTATCAGAAAAGCTGAGAGAAAAGATTTTTTCTATAAGCAGTTGTTTCTTCGAAGTTGTCTTTGACCACTGAGCTTTGATGTCTGTCACAGACGCAATACTCAACTAGGTGAGGCTAGAAGTGTTGCTGGGTTTTACACAGTAATTAAATCAGTTGTACATTGATGGATTTAGGGAACACAGAGAAAAGCCAGACAAGAGGATTCTGAGAGGAATACATGAAGGAATAGCTCTTAGCTCAAATATAAAATCTAGTTTATATGTCTAAGAATAACGCACCAGGTAAAATCCTAGTCACTCTGAAAGTCAGGTCCTCATGAGCAAGTTTGTGGTTATTGTGTATTAATCTCAGCTGGCTCTTGAGATTCCAGGGGGACCCACAAGTTGTCTGGAAGAAACGCACTTCCACAGGCCCTGTGAGGGGGGAGATATGAGAGGTGTTTCTCCTTTCCTAGCTGCTTAGTTTTGTCCTAATTGGGCTAATGCTATGGGTGGCCGGGGCCCCGAAAGACAGAGCTCAGGTTGCAGTTTGACAGAGCCACTGGAGGCTTAACCTGCTGCAAGGGGAAAGTTGAGATCCGTCTGTTCGGTGCTGGTAGGACTAGAACTGGTCGTCTGTTTTATACTATGGAAAGTCTGAGGATTAGAAAAGTAGCCTCCATGGCTTACGCTGTGCCTCTGTGAGAAGTGACTGACGCTGTTGGGCAGCTCTGTAGAATGCATTTCCCAGCGTTTTTCTCTTCGGGGTGAGCGTGAAGCCTTTTACAGCACTGCAGTATGGGAGCAGAAAGCAGTCTTGTTAGCTTGCCAGCTTCCACGAGTCCAGCGTGCACCGATTTTATAGCCGTCAACATCCTGATCCCTTGGTGAAGCTGCTCTGTTGGGCAGCTGAGGGGAACCCACAGGAGGTCTGCAAGCACCTCTCTGGGAACGGCACACCGAGCGATACAGGTATCGGCAAGCGGGATTTCAGAAAGTGCCTCACTCCCACGGATTGTAAGTGAAAATCAAAAAAGCAGACTTAGCCAGATATGTAGGCTTGCAATGCATACTTTGTGTTAGGAATCAGATTCCTAAATACTTCTAAAACTTGACACAGATTACTGTTCAGAACATGGAAGTCACTGCAGTGTCAATAACTCCTACTCATTAAGTTAACATAATTCAAGACAAAAGACCAAATCCCTCCCTGCAGCTGGTTCTTCAATAGATTTTACAGCATGACAATATTTCCCCAATGAATCCACTTGTATGTGCTAAAGGCATGAATATGGCCCTCACAAATGCTTAAAGGAACTGATTCCAAGAGGGTTTATCTGTTTGCAGGAGCAAATTCATAAGCGGTGATGGAAGGAAGGCAGCCAAGTTTAACTGTTAGTTAAAGGTAGCCTGTCCTCACCTGCCTGGGACAGGGATAAATGTACCTGCGGGAAGATATCCTGGCTGCACGTTGCGTCAGCTCCAGCTCCTAAATGGCTCTCTTTGGTCCTAGCATCTCTGGCTCTGTCAAGGAACCACAGCCAATAGCAGCGCTGCTGCAGAAAGGGAAAGGGTTTAAATTAAAATAACTTGATTTAAGACTGACAGGGGTCTTGGACTGACCTTTACACATGGCAAATTTTATCCTTTGAATTTCTCCCACCCCTGCCCCAAATGCTCCTTTTCCCTTTACTGCTCTCCCCTGCTCAACTCACTCTATAGACTTTTGTAACAGAACTGAAAAATCAAGAAACAGATACGCTATTGTACGTTCAAACTCATACAGGACTTTAAAACTAATCTTTGTTCTGGCAAATCTCATGCAGCATTGACTGCTTTGCTGGCTACTTCATTCATCATGTGGAAAATGCATTTTACTGACTACCAATTACAAGAGCCAAACAGTGGCTTTGTCAGTATTACATGGTAACCATTACCTTTGTAATTGCATAGTGACTGATGTACAGTATGATGTAATGACAGGTTAAATAAATGCATACTAATTTGTCCTGCTAAAAGAAAGGAATGCCAGCAAGTTAACACAATTGCAAGTTATTTTATGATTATACATGAAGTAAAGGTATACATTTATCATAAAAGTCATGGGTAGCTGCTACGTTTCAACTTCTAAAAATTCTTTTTCACCTTTAAAATGTTTAGAGATATATAATCTCTCTGCACCCTTATTAATAGTGTTTGCAGAAGAAACATTTCAAAATGCGCTAGAAATATTGGAGGTCTCTTGTTATAAGAGTTGAAATGTTGGGGGTTTTTTTGGCTTTTTTTTTTTTTTGGTAAAATGTTCCATTAGAAATTTTCTTTTACTTATTGAAAACTCAGTAACAAAATGTATTTTGATAACTACTTAAAACAATACAGGCCTAAATTTTGGGTAATATATGTTGTCATATGTTAAAGAAAAAGTGAATGTAAAATTAGTGTGAGGTCAGCTATTTACAAAAAAAACCCCTCATGTAGTTAAAGAAAAAGATTTCTGACAGGAGATGTTGATGTGAAAAATGTCAGTGAAATATAATTAGGAGGTAGGGAATTAATCTAAGCAAAGTTTCATGTATGGAAAAATAGAAGTAAAATTAATGGCATGAAATAAATAAATTTAAAAAATTATCATAGCTGGGAGTAAAACTTGGAGGTTTCCAGTTCTGTGCTGCGAGCTCTAACTCTGGAACCTAAATGAAGAACATGAGAGTGCTGTGGCCCTGAGCCCGAACGACCAAGCAGTCACAAACCTGATTTCCTATGCACCCATATTTCGGTTTGGATATTCAGGTTAGTTTTCCTCCCAGGTCATCGAAAGCCCAGATTTTCCAGTTCACAACCTGTGGCTAGGACTGCCTCTACCACAGTGCCAAAATGGTAGGAAAGGACAGGGCTATGGTTGTCTTGCTTTGGATTTGGCAGGTCCAGAGGACAAGAAAGAAATTGAACAATTTGGAAACTTGTGTGCCAGGAAAATCCGTGCCTAAAATCTTTTAGATCCTTTCCCCCACACACAATCTCTTACCTCTTTCCCACACGTAATTTCACCTTCACCCGTGTCTTTCCTCCTGTTCTCCAAATTACCTCTCTCCCTAGTGCTTTAACATTTTGTGCTCTTACTATAGGATGTCTTCTCTTTCCTTGAAATAGCCTGACCTGGTTTTGCAATTCACAGACCTTTCATGGTCCCAACAAGCTCTGGGGGTAGTAATAGTTTATGGAGGAAAAATATTAGTTTTTCCCAATGTGAGACAATTCACAATTATCTAAAGCTGTAATTTAGCTTGTACGTGTTAAATAGGTAAAGCTTCTGTGGAAGTGCTTTTCCCTGCAAATGCAGGGATTTCTGGGAGGGTTTCCTCTATTGGTGATAATAATTCCAATAGCAATTTTGTAATACAGAGGAAAAGGAAAGGGAATGACAACAGGATTTTAAAACCTGTATGATAGCCTTGAATGTAAGGTTTTGACTAGATACAATTCCTACGTGCACAGAGAGAGAATGGCTCAGGCCTTGAGAATGGTTGGAAGTTTTTCCTCTCTGACTGGAAGTCAGCAATGACCCCACTTTGGTGGAAGTGTTGCCCAAATTGAGAAGTTATATTCCTTATCTTCTCATAAGTCACAGAGGTAGGCTTCATCATTTCAGGCTGGCTGTGTAAAAGTGTGGAGGCTGAATGGGATTTTACACCAAATTAAGGCACAGGAGTCACAGAAGAAATGCAAAAGCATTCTGGCTGTGGTTCTCGCCTGTGTGACGAGGTGCTAAACGCTTTGGAAGGTGCCAAAATGCTCCTGTTGCCCATAGAGGTTTGTGGTATGGGGGCATCTAAGTAGAACCACAGGAAAAGCTGGGTGAAAGCAGCCTCCATCAGGCTGGTCTGTGAAGGGGAGCTCCGGTGGGACCAGCCTTCTGGCACCACCTCTGCTGCTACTGCCATCCAGAATAACAGCCTGGTCATGCTGGGCACAATAATATTTTTTTGCACATCTTTATGAACCTTGGGAATCTTGTCCATTGTATCCATCTTTTCAGCCATCTTGGACTAAAACACACCTGAAGCAGTGAAATTTTGTAATGGCATGTGGAGGATATAGCCTTCTGATTCAAAACGCAAAGCAAGGGTATGTTCTTATGTAGAAGGAAGCAGTTCCTCCTTCTTTCCAAACATGCAGTAGATGTTAGAAGCTGTGAGAAACTCAGAGAATCTATGTTTAGGTTACAGAACAGCGGTATGATGTGAGCAATCTTCAAATTATCATGTCTGGTAAATCTTCAGAACTGATTGCACAGGACCTTCCATACAGTGGCTGGATGTGGTAATTATTACTATATCATTACAACATAAATACATGATCAGTCTGTCCTCCAAGCTGGGAGTTCAGTTTAGTGAAATTACACGGTTACCAGGGACGAGGAATTGCCTAGACTGACACACGATCTTAGCAAATTCTACTAACTGTGTGAAGTTGCATAATTGCATCCAGTTATTCAGCAATACCTTTTTCCCTAATTTCTGCTTACTGCCATGTAATTATGATATAATTACATGGTGATTCCACCTTATAAAAAAAGTAAACCACAAAGATTCAGAGCTTGCTTCACAGGCCCTGCTTAGCTTTAAGCAGAGGAATAACCCTAGACGAAGTCAGTGTGGCTTTCCCTGGGCTTGATGCTAAGCAGGGCTAGGGCACAACAACGTGCAACATGCCAGATTTCTAAACTGCCTTTGAGTCTAAGCAGGGAAAGTCAATCTCATTTTGGAATTTATCTTACTCAAATCTATTGATCTCCTTATATAGATGTGAGCACAATTTGGTCCATTTCCAGGTAGGAACAACTGGGGGAAAAAAGTGAGAAAAAAAAGAACAGTAGAAAGTGCATAGTTCGGACTATCCTTATATCTCTATGTGTGGGTTCCTAAGTTTAGCTAGACTTCTATTTAAATTCGTTCATATTTGAAGTAAAATGGGTTTAAATTACAGAGGGAAAGTACTCGCAAACTCCCACTGACTTTGTGAGTGCTGCGACCACCACGGGCTGGGGAGCCGGCAGTGCCTCAGGCTGCTCGGAGGTTGCACGCGTTCCTGGAGCTGCAAGGTGCATGGCTTCGGTAACGAGTACGTTGGGCTCAGGACCACAGTTCTTCTGAACAACTTTTATTTCATCTGCAAGGAATTGTAACAAGACTTTTTGTTACGTAGGGGCTAGGACGGGGCAGCAGTGGAATTTGACATCTCCTCGCCGCCCCTGGACTAGACAAGGCACGGGCAGCTGCCTGCAAAGCTCTGTCCCGCTGTCTGCCAGCGATGGGAGGGCTGGGGGGGAATTCAGTCTCCATGCCCAGGCAGAGATGGCACCTCATGTTACATTACACTTGCATTTTTTTGGTTATACCGTATGAACTACTTTTGGGGAAGACTGGAGTGAGACCACCCAGCAGCCTTTGCTCTGGCACATTGGGGCGGGCGGGGGCTGGAGATGTTTTTGGCCAAAGGGCAGAGCGTTTTCTCCAGAGTCTCACTCACTTTCCCTATCCCCCCTTCCACATCCAGCAGTGACGCGGAACAGGTAGCTGGAGGCCCAAACACCCTTCCAGCACAATAACCTCTCTACAAGCAATGGTTGGCCTTGCTACTTCAACCCCTTGTGTTGGAAGCACTAGAGCTGTCAAAGGTTCTTTTCCAAATGCTCCAGATCCTGTCCTGAAAAATCCAGAGTGCACTGAAACGTTTTAGACCTGGGACATGGGTGCTCCCATCCACCAACTGCTTGTGACCTAAGTAAGGATTAATTGGCGTAAATAAATACTGAATGGGGTACAAGAAGGAAAGGTTAGGGTGTCCCAGCTGTGTGTGTGGGAAAGTAGTGCAAATACTTGAGAAGTATGAAATGTAATTGTATGTGACTCTTCAGGAAGGCTGACTTGGTTACCCAAGACAAATTGTTTAAGAAAATTGAACGTGAATGAACACAGACAAAGGGTTCTCTAGCAGAGACATCATTTGGGACAGTGCTTTTATCTTTTTTTTAATCTTTTTTTCATCTTTTTCATCTGATCACCTACTCTTCAAGGAGAGGACCTCACCTCAACTTTTCCTCCACAGTGCAAACTTTCAGGATCTGAAAAAGCCACAGCTTATTGTCTGTAGGGTTCACAGTTTTATGGAAAGAGTGAACCCATAGATGTTAATAGCTACTAAATTGCTGGACCTAGAGTATTCAGTACTACATACATACAATAGGAAACATATACAAGTATCTGTTCTTTTTCAATCAGATGGTGAAGACCAAAACCTAAGTGCATGCTAATGAATAGCAGACAACATCAATCGATTCATTTAATCTTCAAAGTCAGTCTCAAATAATAGTAATAAAAAATACCTATTATCAAGTCTATGTGACAATGAACAATGAGATCTTGTCTATATAGTAACTTTTATGGTAGAACTCAATTGCTCAATTTCAGGGAAAGCTCCTGCCTGTTTTAATTTTCTTTAAATCATGTATGTGCATATTTTAAATTAATATAATTTGTAAAGGATTGAAAGCCTAATTGCCATTATCAAGCATTAAGGCATCTGAGCTGGCTTTCAAGCTCTGCATATCTCCAGGCCCAGTGAATAGTACTTTTAACAATAAATGTTTTTAAAATAAATATTTTGAAAAGTACTGTTTTCTCAATTCACTGTTCTGTCATTTTAGAAGTGGTAAACTGTCGTGGTTTAACCCCAGCCAGCAGCTAAGCCCCCATGCAGCCGCTCGCTTACTTCCCCCTGCTCAGATGGGGAAGAGAATCAGAAGAATAAAAGTGATAAAACTCGTGGGCTGAGATAAAGACAGTTTAATAGGTAAAGCAAAAGCTGCGCACACAAGCAAAGCAAAGCAAGGAATTAATTCCCCACTTCCCATGGGCAGGCAGGTGTTCAGCCATCTCCAGGACAGCAGGGCTCCATCACACGTAACGGGGACTTGGGAAGACAAATGCCATCGCTCCAAATGTCCCCTTGCCTCCTTCTTCTTCCCCCAGCTCTATATTACAGAGCGTGACGTCCCATGGTCTGGGATGTCCCTTGGGTCAGTCGGGGTCAGCTGTCCCGGCTGTGTCCCCTCCAACTCCTTGTGCAGCTGCTCACTGGCAGAGCATGGAAAACTGAAAAATCCTTAACTTAGGATAAGCATTACTTAGCAACAACTAAAAATGTCAGTGTGTTATCAACATTGTTCTCATACTAAATCCAAACCACACCACTATACCAGCTGCTAGAAAGAAAACTGACTCTATCCCAGCCGAAACCAGGACATAAACTTACCAGTTGATCTCAACCCTCAGTCCTGCAGCTCTTCTTGGCAACATCTCAAATAAATAGAAGGGGGTTTCTTTTATCTTCAGGTATGTCTATACAACTCCCCTTGATTGGAGAGAGATTTGCATATGCATATTGGTGGTTTTTCATGTGAAATAAACCCTTCTGCATTAAATGTCTTTACAAGACAGACTTCCCTCTTTTCTCTTCCATGTTACAATTTTTTTGGCCTTGAAATATGCTAATGTAAAAAATACAGAAGCAGAAAGCACAAACCTATGTCAAAATAGGACCAACCTGGCAAATTACAAGTAATGCAGCTTTGTTATTTAAAAATATTTAGTTGAACCAGATCCTGACTATTAAGTTATATCTACAGAGGGCAGAGATAAAAATGGAGAAGTGGGCAAATGGCAACTGTAAGAAGGTCACAGTAGAATAGGAAAACACTTGAAGGCCATACCACAGAAGATATTGTCATGATGTCAACAACAGATAAGCCTTGTCATTGAAGGAAACAAGTCCTTCCTTAGCTGCACACAGTGCCCTCAGCTTTCAGCACTGGGCGATGTCCTAAAATCTTTCAAGCTACTTCTTTGAGATGACAGTCAAGTGCCTTTGCTTTATTGGGCAGCCCATAGGTATAGACACTGCCCTAGTAATTCACGAGTATCAGAGCGAGTGGGAATGTCAAGCTGTGTTGAGGGAATTCTGTTCCCTGGCATTTTACTAATTTTTTTTCACTAATATTATATTTCATTGAGATTTGACTTTTCAAATCAGGAAATATGTAAAACTTGAATGTATTAACTATGTCCAGCAAAGCTACATTCAGATCTGAGGTGGCCAAGGCTCTTGTTAAAATGGGTTTTCTGCCTTCTGGATTCACATGAGATCATCAAAAGTCTGTTAAGAACAAGAAACAAGAAAGTAGTATTGACTTTTCTTTATTTTCTGAGCTCTGGAGATTTGGAAATAAAATGCTTTTTATGATAAAATGTTGTTCTCAAGATAATTGTGCTTCACAGGAGGATTTTATATTTCCCATCTGTACACTGCTGTCTTGCTACAGTCTCCAGAGGCTGAATGTGCAGGAAGATGCAACTATAACAAGTGACCTAAAGAAACTAACTCCCAGCTACTCTGGAGAAACAACTTATGACAGGCCAGTAACTGCCAATGGCATTTTAAGCCATTACACTCTTTTGGTTTATGCTTCTTGTTTATGACATTTCTGTGCCAGTGGTCCCAACTGGCAGATTTGGGAAAAAAAAAAAAAAAAAAAAAAAAAAAAGGCGTGCTCCTTCCCAGGAGGCACAGGTGAGCATTCCTTGATGCAGGATATTGTGGATGGTAACAGTTTACCTGGGGCCAGGGACAAAGCTATGGAAGAGAAGTTCCACAATGATTCAGTGTCACAAAAAGCAAAAACATCACTTCTGGCTCAGGAAGTCCCTAAGCCACAAATTACTGAAGGCCATGAGAATACCCTGGGGAAGTATTTCTAGAGCCTTGGTGCACTGTGTTCTACCATCACTTTTGGTGACAGGACGCTGGTTTGGATGAACCTTTGGCCTTGACTCAGTATGGCTGTTCTTAGGTTCTTATGTCCCTGCATTCACCATTAGTACCTCCAGAGAGTCCTTGGCAGGAGTAACAGAACAATCTTGAAAATGCTGTTAATACAAAGCCATCCTGTACCTAGTTTAGACTTGAAAGGACTGGCCATGTTTGGGGAAAATTCTGAAATACCAGTTTGAAAGGGATATGTAAGTGGGATTTCCTGACTTTGTTTTTAAATTGAATGTATATGCTGTTACGGTGTTCCTTAAACGTTGATTTTTTTTCTCAAATTTCAGCACGTATGACTGTTCAAGGCAGAAAAGCTCTCAGGAAAGCAAGCACCAAAACAGTCCAGGCAGACCAAAAGTGGCTTGTGGCCTTTGATAAGCTCTTCTCTCCTGAGGAAACATGTCACTCTGGTCTTTCTTGCTTGAGCAAAACTTAAGCAGTATTTTACATGTTAAGCGGGTATTTCAATGCAACCTATCTTTTCTTCTGACATTCTGAACTTTAAAATAAAGGGAAATTTGTCTCCATTTTTCTAGCATTGGCAGCAGATACGAATAGCTTAGGACTGCACCAAAAACTGCCACCAAAATTGAGAGAAGAGCAAAGAATGTGCAGAGATCAGTGTAATCTATTGATTCTAACTGACTGGCTACAGCTGTAGAGGATTGTAAAAAAAAGTAATTTTATTAGGTGTCATCATTCTGCTGTGAAACTCACTTCAGACTGAAATGAGTTTGTTCAGTCCCAAAGTGACGGTGTCTCATTGTAATCACATATGTAGCTGCAGTAGGAAGCATGAAGTTCTCTGTATTTTCTTCTGTATGTTAGAGAAATTTTTCCCCACCTTCTGTTTTTGCCTTTCATACTTTAGCCTTTTCTCAGATTTTGCTCAGAGCTATTGAACACGAATGGCTCCACCACCACCACACCTCTGCTCCTACCTCCTGCTACGTTAAATCACAGCGCATAAACCAGTATACGAATTTACTCCCAGGACTGTGATCTTCAGTGTTGCCTTGGAGTGTAGATAAGTTGAGCATGATGGCTGGAAGGAGAAAGCACGAGGTGGGATAAAGTCAAATGCTGCATAGGAGCCCAAAAGGAGCTGTAAAAATGTGGTCACTTAAAAGTGCAAATCTGGTTTATTTTTCACGTATTAAAAACAGACATTGCCTTTGGCAGCAGTTTGGAGAAATGTGCCTTAGCAAATTTCCTGACTGAACCAAAGAATTATTCAACATTACTTAAAGACTTGAAGCTATGGCCTAAATAGTAATTAACATACTTGTTATTGGCATTGATGCTTTTCTCTGCAGGAAGCAGATGTAACAGAAAATATGCAAGTGATAAAAAGTTTTGTTTTTCACCAGTCCTGAAAGTCATGTGGGGATATTGTTTTATTTTCTTTTTTACCACTATGTCATTCACTGTTCCGAGCTCTTCTAACATTACTTGTCCAAATACAGAGAGACAAAACTAGCCAGAGATCTAGGAGTATTTCAGCACAGTTGGCATGGCAAAAAGCCATTGAGATCAAATGGTGATCCATAAAGGATGGTCTGTAATCCCAAGGAGCTGTGCGTCGGTGGAAGCAATGAACCACACTGACATTTTTACTGATGGTGATGGCTGGCATTCAGAGGATTTAGCATTTGGCAGTGATGAGCGGCCAGCCAAGGCAGCAGTGAAATTTGGAACCATCCGAGATCTCCTCTGAGTTAACAATTTACTTCTGTTCCTTTGTTATGAAGTTGACAGTCTGGAATTCATGGCTTGCCTGGTGATCAGCTGCCTTGAAGGAGGGAAATGAATCAGCCTCTTTCCATGACACAGTGTTTTCTTACATTATATATGGTCTGTCTGTGGCACTTAGTTTCAGACAGTGCTTCGGCCTGACATTCATCTTCTCAAATCCATACCACAGCTCAGACAGATGTCTCAGGAGCCTTATCCAGAAACAATGGAGGAAAAAAACCACAAAGAAAGAAGAAAAAACTTGATTTGTGGAAGGAATCTTCTTATCCTTGTAGTTCTCCACTTTAGAAGGTCTAAGATAAGCAAATCATATATGATTTCAATTTAAAGAAGTAAAAATAATTTTAAATATTCTTACAGCAAGAATTAAGGAATTAACGAAATTCATTAAGAAAAAAGATAAGAAGAATTAAATAGCATCCAGCTTTGTGAAAAGCAGTGAACAAAAGGAGTGGCCAGAGTATGAAGGCCACTCCTTTGGAGGTTTCTGAAGACATTTTCCTCATATTGGAATGAAACCCAAACCTTCTGGAGAGTGAGCTGTATCAAAACATCTGCTTTCAGGGCAAAAAGGCTTATTTATCTATTTGTCTTTGATGTGCAAAATCACACTCAAGACTTTCCAGTGTCCAGTTCAGAGTAAATTTTTCAGATGAAATCCATCTCATCCCAGGCAGGAAACGATGTCTGGTACCTAAAACACTGAAAAACAAGTAGTGAGGGGGAGAGGGAGAAAGAGAGTTGGATTTACTTAATCCACTTGAGACACCTACAAGGTAGATGTCTTCATGTGAACTAGTGGCTCCCTTTATAATCAGAAGTGGTTTTAGGCAAAGAGTAATATAGGTGTTTCTGGGATGCAATTCACTTGCCATAATTAGGTCTTTATGTTAGGATGTTTGCCTTTGGATCCATATGCACTCTTCAAAAGTGAGCTGGCACTGAGATGCCAGTGTTAATTTTCAATATATGGTTACATACCTGAAACCTGGACTTATTTCAAGTCCTTTCTTAAACTAGTTCATGCACAAAAAGTACTAGATTCTGAAATTTTCCCCAGATAAGACCTCATTCCCCACCAGGTAGAGAGAAGTTCACTACTTTAATTTCATTGTGTCTTCCTCAGTCTGTGAAAACACATAAATAATTAATTCAGATGGAGATATCTGCTAAGTGAACATCTAAATTTAAGTTAGATATTTAAGATCCAAAGTTTCTCCTTCAAATCTCTACAAGAAAAAATTATCTTCCGTGAACATTTTATTAAAGCCAATACTACTCCAAACAAGGCACCAATGAAAGAGCAAGATTTCTTCAAAGCTTCAGCTTCCTGAACTTTTTCCAACTAGATCGCTTTGAAAAGATGTAATTCTATGTGTTGAAAAAATCCAGCTGTGTCCTTCCCCTCCCACAAACAAAAATTGCTGTTGGTTGAAATACAACATAAAGCAGAGTATTCTATCACTGGGGGGGAGTATAACCTGTTGAGGCAGTTTGGGGAAAGCAGCTGTGCTCTTCTCTCTAGCATTTTACCCAGCCTCATGGAAACACCTGTATGAGGGCTGCCTGGCTCCAGGGCTGGGAAAAGAGATCCGGCCAGTGCAAGGAGTGGTCGAAATAAAGGTACCACACTGTCCTGCAGAAAGTGTCTGCTTTGCTACCACTTACCTACCTCCTTTTCAGTCACGAAGAAAGTAAGAGACAGAACATATTATACCCTCTATTTTATTGCCTTTGCAAGTGATATTTTTTCTGTTTGGTGAAAATGTGTGTTATTGTTTATTTTAAAATTCCTCTGCCAGGCTGACATCATGCTCTGCACATTATGAGAAAAAATACAGCAGGGATTTTTCTTTTTTTTTTTTTTTCTTTTTTTTTTTTTACTTTTCAGAGAACGTCGTGTTGCAACTACTGGCAAGTTGCATACACAAACAGCAAACGGATGCTACCACATTTAACTCCTCATTGGACCTTTAATCTCCACACAATAGGATTTTTCTTCCTTTTTTTTTTTTTTTTCCTAAAAGATACTGTTTGTGAAAGGTGCTAGGCAGCCACCAATGTGATCTCCACTCAAAAATTTCAGCTGCTAGAATACCATCTTTTCATGTGTATACTACCAATAGCCCAAGTTTCTCTGATTAAGCCTCAGGGAAGAAATAAAATTTGAAGTCTTTATCTCATAACTCATTCTCCTACCCAACTTCAGTTTCCCTGGCCTGCCCCCTCTAGTCCGGGTACTTCCTCCTGTCCTTGGCTCCCCCAGTCCTCTCTTGCTTTTTTTCTTGCCCCTCAGTGTGCCTTATCAGCTTTCCCTTCACTCCAGAACTTGACACCAAAGTTGCTATGTTGGGGATTGCTTTCTAATTTTAATGTGGACTTGAAAACAGTCTGCCTTCTACTCTGAGTGGCTTTTATTCATATCAAGGAATGTGAAGGAATGAGGAATGAAAGACTGGATATGTTCATTTTTTTTTCTCTGTAATTTGTTGTAAGTTAGTCCCTGAACACCACAAATTCTTCTTCAGGTTGGTCCTCACAGCTTGTTTAGGAAGGGAAGTGTTTTCCACCTTAGATGCTGGCATTCCCCCTGTTTGTTTACCCGGGTCAACCTGTAATCTGCTGGGATTATTTAGAGATTACAATAAAGTCTTTAGGAGTCTCTGCTCCACCTTGTGCCAGCTCAGCTCAAGAAGGTTTTACTCACATGATACAGCAAAGTGTAAGCAAAGGAGACAAATCCCTGAGGCACCTGAAAGGAAAAACTGATGGGGCCAGGGCCAGTGACACAAACAGTGTCTCAGACTTGGTTTCGTACTTTGCTGTTGTGATGTCTTCAATGCTGAGAAAACAGGCAGTAAAAAACCTGAGGGTTCTATAGAAATTTGACAGTACTTGCTCCCCCCTGCCCGCCCTGAGATCAGTTGTCATCTGCCGTATTTCAGAGAAGTGACTGGAATAGACACAGATCAAGGGAGAAAAAATGCTCCTCCCAGTTTCAATGTCTGTATCTTATCACTTTAAGAAAGGCTTTAGAAAGACACTTAATAGGTTGGAACAAGCAACCGGATCTTGCAATCAGCTCCACAGTCAGTGAGACCCTGTGCGGGCCCAAGAGGCTGGGGAGGGAACTTCTAATGACCTGGCTGCAGACCAAGATCAAAAGACGTTTACCTTTTATTTCATGTGACATAAAGCTAATGCAATGTTGTAGAGATGGTGTTGAACCAAAACATTGGCTCTGTGCCCCATTTGAGCATACAAAGAATCAGAATCTGAACTCAGAATTAAGCTCTGAAATTTATGGCCATTTTTTATTGGTATGCTGGAGATAACAAAAATCCCAGCTATAAACCACTGAGCGTTGGAGGAGAGTTATCTCCTGGATCAAGACCTTGACTCTGCATCTTGCATGTAGCTCAGAAGTTTGCTTGCTCATTTCCCATGAGAGTCATCCTTGGCTCTGTCCGTATGGGTAAATTAAAGGTGTTTGGGATAGTTCTCTGGCACTGAGCCCAACCCACATGTGAGAGTCTGTGTCCGCACCGTTAACTGCTCTTGCCCTCCAGAGCAGGATGGCTGCATCCCAAACTGTCCATTTGAAATAATCCTTGGCCCACAGTGGGGGTGCTCGCACAGGCCACCCTTGGAAAAGGGCCTGGATCACCCCACCTGCTAAGATAAGCATGTGGCTGTAAACAGCATGTGTGGATCGAATACACAAAACCGCCCCAAAACTCATCGTGTTAAAGAGGAAGATGACCATAAACCAGAGTAAACAGTAACCAAGGACTCACAAAGAGACTTCTGAAACAAAGAAGGAACCAACCTGAAAGGAAATACGAAAGAGGGGTCTCTGTTTGTAACGGGGGGCGTAAATCTTGACGTGAAGACATCAGTAGTCAAGCCCCGGCGTGACAGCCTGCAGCACCCTGACGTTGGGCAGAGCCAGCTCCGATCCCACCTCGGCTGCGTGCCCCCACCTGCGGGGGCATCGGCGGGTGGCCGGGAGCAGCAGGGGTAGGGGGAGAGCTGGAGATGCCCCATGGGCGAGCCTGCGCGCGTTTGCGCGTGCTCGTGAGTTTAAAGCTTCTTGGGCTTGGGCTTGGAAGGGTGTTGAGAGGTTTTTAGGTGATTAGCAACATTTTTTAAATGTCTGGCACTGTGATTTATCTGTTGTATTACTGATATTGATGCGGAATGTGTAGTTCACTGATTGGTGGTTAATTACTATCATAAACAACAAGCCACTGCAATGCTGATTTGACTTAAACTCTCTGAACTTAGTGGTTTTCCACTGTGACAGCTTGGGCCAACCCTTGAACCGCGTACGGGTGTTTGCAGGAGTGCTAGGCTGTTCCATGAAAACAGGGCCAGCACCTAGTCTAACACTTCTAGGTGTACGGACAGTCCAATTGCAGTGCCCGGGAACACTTACTGGCCTTACTTAATTACCAGTATAGATGTAGCCTCTCTTTTTTTCTCATGAGAAGGCCAGCATTCTACTCATAACATGTACTTCGTCTGCTCCTTTGGAGATGTTCTCCCACTAAATGCCAGGAAATAAGCAGTGTCTGTAAGAGTAACGTAAGAACTTGTACGAATGTAAGAAAGCCTGGAGCACCTTTTTGTTTAAGTGACATGTAGCAATTGGTGTGGAAATTGGCACAGCATCAGCCGGCGAGCTGTTTGAGAGAGTGAGGTATGCTAGCCCTTCACCTTTCTATCCTCACCAGATCTTTAATGCTTCTTTGTTTACAGATTTTTACATTAAAACTGTAAGTGCCAGTTTGGATCCAGCACTGGTACGATGGTGGCTAGAAGTTCACATCTATAACTCCACAAGATTTTGATGTCAGTCCCTGCACGGTCTGTGCACGGGAATCCAACCTGACAGTGGTGACGCAGAGCCCCTGTAATGCTGGTAAGAGCAATTTTAATGCAAGTTACTCACGGGGAGAGCCAACTCACCTTGCTTTGGCATCTAATTTGGTGTGTAGTGATGTGATGGCAGAAAAGGAATCGCCGAACTCTGCCAATGATGGAGCAGGCAGTATCTTGGAGCTCCCCCAAAAGAAGACCGGGTACTCAGTTTGGGTGTGTGGGCAGGCAGGCAGGGTCTGCCCCTGGAGACCCTCAGAGAGGTTTCCTCTCCACTGGGCAGGCAGTGGTGCTTGACTAGCTGCCTGAAACCTCAAGTTTCGTTGCAGGCAGACTGGATCTCAGCTGGTGATTCCTTTGGGCCTTATCTAACACCTAGTAAAGAAATTGGAAATTATCCCACTTGTTCCACTGAGTTTCACAGGCTTTTTTTTACATCTGCCTGTCTCCCTTTCTCCTCTCTTGTGATTAATATAGAGTGCACAAGAGGAGGAAACATTTAAGTACAAACATTCTCACACGAAGACTAGTATTTTCTTTTTTTGGAGGGAGGCAAAGACAGCAAGGTGCCTTTTTGGACTACTTCAGTGACAACTGCTTGCTCTTCAGCCCCATCTATGGAGTACAGGGCTGTGCAGAAACCCCCAGGCTGGCTCTGAAGGAAATATTTGGACTAATATTTGTGGCTGCTTTAATTGCATGTGATTTAGAGTAACAGTCATAAAGTGTAGAACAACAGTCATAAAGTGTAGTGCAATATTTTAAATATGGGTATTCTCAGCAGAGACTCAATGCAGTCTAGGAAAAGCAGGTAGAATAAACCCCATATTTTACATGTACTTTATTGCCCTTCTATGGCATGTAGGACTACAGTAAGATTCCTCTATTGTTCAGGAAAATAAAAAAAAATAAGGTTCTTAAAATTCTGACATATTAACTAACGTTAAAAATGTAGTGCTGAGGTGAAATCACTTCACATGTTATCAGTGACTGTATTGTTAAGTCTGCTTTGGTCTATAGCCTGAACTAAATTCTTTCCACTTGCTCTCTTTATAAATTTAAGGCTAGCTCTACGAGGGGATTTAGGCATGACATCACCACACCTAACTTGCTTGCTTTGTCCAGATCCTTGAAGTAGCTACTCACCTAATGGTCACTGAGGACCACAGCTCCCATTTAAATTAATGAGAGTTAGGCTCCTAAATAGCTTTCTAATGCATGCTTTTCAGTGCCATTGGTGAGCCTGCTGTAACTTGCAGAGAAGGACTGCAAGTCAGACGATATGCCATGACAATAAAGTCACAGCTAATTCTTGAAGTTATATCATCCTCAAAAAATAATAGTTACCAAATGTTTTGGGTTATATCTGGAAAGGAGATGGACACTTGCTCACACAGTGAATGGGAAAGTTAGAGCTTCAGCTGGGATTCACAACGAACCACTAACTGGGTGGGGACATGCCTACACCATTCGTTTGGAAATACTGACATCTCCCCTATTCAGCAGGCTAGGCACTCATCTTCAGCCCGTGTGGGACTGAATTTAATAGCCCAAGTCTTCCTTTTAAACTGAGGTATCAAAATCACCTCATTTAGTAGTTGTCTCACTCTTTTTGTTTAAATTATGGCTAGTGGTGGTGGCACTCATGTTTCATGTTATGCATTAGTCTGCATAACAATCCCTGCTCTCTGGACTATTCTGGTATTTCAGAAAATGATCCTCTACTGAAAAGTGCATCAGAAGTCCAGACCACAGTGACCAGGATCAAGTTTGCCCCTCAGGCTGCATGGTTTCTCCACTACGCAACACAGCCAGACTTGTCTCTCTGGACCATGACTCCTACGCTCTTACTCGTCACAGTGGCTCAGCTGTAGCAATAGGGCAGTACTGCCTTAAAAATGGGATATAAACTCCATGGGTTCAATTGTAGAAAGCTCTGGAGAGACTAGACTCCAGGTTTCCCCTTTATGGGTGAATACTCCAACCAGTAGGCTCATAAGCAAAAGGTCTCCTTGCCTGTTTCTTTTTAAAAGGAAGATTGGTAGTGGTGACTCGCTTTCAGGGAAACCAGAGGCATCCAGCACTGATGTGGACAGCAAGGCTTTGGAGAAGTGCAGGTGCCTGGACTTGACTTTAAGCAGCATTTAAACTTTCTGGATCTCCCCCCAGACTTTACAACCTTTTACGAACTAGTTTGGAGTCTTATATGTATAAACTGGTATTACTGGGATCGTATACCATCTTCAAGGCATTTTAGTGTCCAAGCTTGGAAATTACACAGGAAGGTCTGGGGAAGAGACAGGAGCTGAATATGGAGCTCCTCAGGTCCTGCAGAGTTATCTATCTACTGACCTGTTCTGGCTTCTTCCTCAGCTGAAGCAGAAGAGAACTTGCATATTTATTACAATTTAAAATTCTTTAGCATTGTCTTCGTGGATTTCTGGGCTTGTGGTTTGGTGGCACAGTAACCGTTTTCAAACATCTATTCATTCTGCTTTCAGAAAGATAAATAGCTGACTGTAGGTGTCTGGAAAACTTTATCTGATCTGAGTTCAGAGATCCGTCTCCTAGGTATTTGGCTTGGCAAAGCTTAGCAAGCACTGTCATCTCCAGCTTAGAACCACAGTTCCCCTCAAAACCTCGGAAAGTTGAATGGTACGATCCCATCAAAACAGGACTTTTCCTCCCTCCTCCCCCAATTTGTGATTCTCCTTCTAGGAGTTCAGCTGCCTGTGATCCCAGGCTTAGTTTTGATACAGCCCAGCTGTGCAACCTTAGCTCAAACTTTAGAGAAAATGTTAAGTTATGAGAAAGAGCTGTGAGAAAGTACGTAGCCTAGAATCAGCCAAAGTAAAAGGTAAAATTGGAGGCAGAGGTAAGATCATTGGGACAACCGAAGGATTCAAGGAGAAAATCACTGACAAGAAAAGTTATAAAATATTACAGGAGAAGACAGTGAGCCAGAAGATGGCAACTCAGTGACGCTGAGGACCAGCCTGCTCCCGGGAGCAGCAGCAAAGGCTGATGCTTTCCACCTGACAGATGCCTGCGTAGCCAGCAATGTCCTCCTGGGTGTCTTCTTGGGGTGGTGAGCATACTGATGCTTAGCCTAGTACCTAATGCTAATGCTTAGCTCCTTACATCCTAGCTATCTGTTGTGTGCGCTATCCAATACATAATTGTCTTGTGTTTTTTTTTTTTTTGTTGGGTATACCCTATTTGCAGAGTTAGTCTCTTCATACACGGTAAAAGTTGCCCAAATAAAGAGAGCCAGGGGACAGAATAACAACCTGTAAAAACATGGCTTTGTACTGCTGTACCCTAACACAGAGTGATATAGTGTTACACAGGGTACAGTTAAATCATTAGGGGTATTTTTATATTGCATGTTTCCTTCCCAGGAACTATTACACTTAGGATGTGCTAGTTATAATGGGTTAGAAATCTACAGCTGCCTAACTGGAGACACATGCCAGTCTAACTCTGTAACACAAAGAGTAGGAAGTATCCCAGAGGAGTTCAGTGTTTGAAAAGAAAAATATCAAGACCAACACAGCTCTCTCGCAGACAAAACCTAGACAGACTTAACAAAGGAAAGAGGATATTGAGACCCATTCCCACTGTACTTTTGCTAGCACGGGTAGTGAAGAACAGAAGGCTAAGAAACAACACTGCTAGTGCAGTGTGTGACTGCAAATACCCCTAACACTGGCAATCGAACTATCTCTTGCCATGTTTAAACATCAACTTCCACATTATTGCCTGTAGAAGGCTCATGGTACTTAATGCCAGAATGAGGTGGCTCAGCACTTCTCAAGTCTGGGCATACAACCCAGGAGGGAAAAATCCTGACATATCAAGAATCGTTGACAGAAGGCTGGCAACGTTTTCAAATTTTGGAGTGCCTAAAATTAGGAATAAAAACTTTTGTCATTATTGTGAAATTTTATTTCATTTTGCTCTAGTGGGTAAGAAACAGCATAAAGCAACTTTAGTAGTCAGAATGTTAAAAAAGGCAACTTGTGATTATTGGCATGTATAAAGCTGTCAAAATGTTCCCTCTCTTGATATAGTGTCAGCAGCTTTTGTATCTTTGTAAATATTCTGCCTTCCTCAGCTGTTTATTCCTGTATTTATTTGATAGTACTTCCTTTGAGTATAACTCCAGTTATCTAAAGTAGAAGATGGTGAAGTAGAATACTCTGGAAACTGCATATTAATGTATCATGCCTTTTATTTATAAACTCCAGGCTTCTTCAGATTTTTCTTTTATTCCTGTATAAATGTGAACTTTTGAACTTGGATAGTCTTGCAAAGCACCAAAAAAAAAAAAGTACAAAAATTGCCAGTAGAAACATATATCTTAAAGTCATTCATGTTCTGGCATATAAAGTCCTCAGTTATTTTATAATGGTTACTTTATATTATTCCCTTTCTTTTTTTTTTCTTTCTTATTTTTTTTTTCCTTTTTTTTCCTTTCTACGTTCAACTGATTATGTCCATGGAAACTAGCCCTAATTGTAGCTTTACAGGCAGGCCATGTTTTCCATCATTGGCACATACTGATGTAACTCACTGGGGAGTAGCACAGGACCGAGCTGCTGTTTTCTGTTATGCTGCAAATCAGAACAAGATTGGTATTTCTGATTAATCATTTTTGCAAGTGGCCTACCAATTCCCTGCCAGATTATCATGTAATAAATAAAAACATCACCAAAGATACTAGGCTCAGAACTGATCAAAAAAGAAAAAAGGATAGTCTTTCAAGGAAGATGTTTGTAAGTTTGCACTTACTATAGTGGTCTTCATGACCAAAGTTCATTTTACCCATAAAAAGCCTGAGTGTTCTTCCTGGAGGTGCAGAGACATATATATCAGCCTGTCTTTCACACTTGGTGCAGGGCCATGATGTGGAGCCCGTGACACCTCTAAGCAGCCTCCTATGGAGACGCATGGACCATATGGGTAGTGCAAGGACGCCTCCAAACCCTGCTTTGCTAGGTGGCTTCGTGATGACTGTAAGGCTTGGAAAAGAAAGCTGGGACACTGCTAACCAAAGAGGGAGCCTGGGAAAGTTTTTTTTTTTCCAGCAAGGCACCGCTGAGACCTCCAGAGGTGCAGGGGAATGCACCGGTAGAAACTCGGCAGAAGGGCAGCCGTAGGGAAGGGGGCTTGCCAGTCCCCCCTGGCCATGGCTGCCCCCCTTGCTAGCCCGGGGAGGACTCCTCTTCGCGCTGCGAGGGGCAGGAAGGCGAGCAGCCTGCCCGCCTGGGTCCATCACCCCGTCTCGGGGCGGGGGAGAGGGGGCTCTGAGTAGAGCTTCCCTCTCCCGGCCAGGCAGGCGTGGACACCGGGTGGATGCCAAAGCCGGTCTCTGAGGACTGCTGCTGTTCCTTTGCACTTTAGCCCCTGTTTTGACTGTGGCTTGGGTTAGTCCCTGTTCGTTTCTTTGAAGCCAAAGGTCCTCGGCAGAAGACAATACATGTCTCTCAAGGAGAGGGGTCAGACCAGCCCTTGTGGGTCGGTGTAAGAATGAAATCAGCTGGAGTATGAGGATTTCAGATAGCGCACCGGTGAGCGTGCTGTGCCCAGGCAGATAAGACGAGCTTTCTGTCAATACAGTTCTGATCTCTGGCCTTTTCCAACCCACTTTCTTCGGGCCCAGGTTTAAACTGAAGTTTAAAGCTTCTGCTGTGAAACTGTATTGTACTTTTCTGCAGCCTTCGTAGTATGAAAAAAGATACCGTTGCGATTATTACAGTTACCTCTTTTGTGCTAATCCACCATGCACTTGTCCTTGGCTGAAGTTTTTGCTGACTTCAAGAAAAACTTGCTTTAAGACATCTGAGAGTTAAAAAAGAAAGATTTTTTTCCACTTTCAGCCTCTGAGTTTTTGAGGCTCCTCTACGTATTCTATAGCAACTCATGAATTACAAGTACCAAGATGTACGAAGGCGTATTAAAACATGTTTGCATTTCTGATTTTTTTATTCTGCTATGTCGGACGGTGTTAAATTGACAGTGAACCTGGAAATAGAATGTCACAACACCGGGCACTGGAGGTTAGCTGTTAGAAGCCATCAGAACTTAGGCACACGTGCTCTCCTAACGACACCACTCATTCAATCACGTTTTAGCAGCCTTCCCGGCAGGAAGCACTGATTTGTTTAACTCTATTAAACTTAGATAAGAAAGGTAAATAATATGTCTACCCAACATAAGACGACCACTCCAAAATAAGTTTGACATCGGCCAATAATCACTCTAACATTTTTGTGGCTTTAGCAGCTTTGGAGCCTGTTGAATGGCACAATGGGGAAAAAAACAGAGAGCGAGAGAATGAACGCCTGCTTGTTGCTTTAGCCTATTCGAGATGAATTATGAGGAAGGACAGCCAACGCTCAGGCTAAACACTAACAGATGTGGCGCCGAGTTTGCCGTTTAGACGCTGGTGGTTTGCTGTGGAGCGGTAGGAAGTGGCCGCAGTGGGTGGCAATGGGACACGGTGTCCGGGCGGTGGCGAGTGGCCGGGGGCCGTGGCCCCAGCTTCCCGGAGAAATCCCGCCCGATGGTGGGGCTGGCACTGTGTCTAAGGTCCCAGTTTAATCTTTTTACCTGATTTCTGTCAGGAAACTTCTTGTTACCAGGCTTGTCTTTGACAGCGCCTCTGGCCATGAGGCGGGAGAAAGGGCTCAGGTCTTTTGGGGGGCATGGGTGGCTCTAAAATTGCTCTGTTGGGTGGGAGCTGGGACGGACCAGCCACCAAAGACATGGGGACTGAAGAGATTTGCCTTCCTCAGCTCATTGGACTCACTCAGGAAGTGATGAAGCAATAACTTTGCCATTGACATGTTTAGGAAGGGCTTTCGCAAAGTCACTGATGGGTTTTGGTGTAAGACGAGTCTGGTATCCATTAAGTGCAAGTCTGGGATGTGCTGGGCAGCCATATGGGGTGACAAAAACAGGCTGGCTGCTTCACCTTGCAGACATCTGCCAGTTGTTTTCCAACAGGACTGTTTTTCAGCTTCTTGGCATGTAAATTACAGTGACATAGCTGTGTGTTGAAACCTGACAAAGCTGTAGCAAACTGGTTGAATGCCTTGTGGTGTTCAAAGCTTCAGTGAGAGGGACAAAAAGGTTTTCAACACAAAAACTAATATTGTGCAGTGATGTAGGAGGTCAGTCAAGGAGCGCAAAAACAATAGCAAAGATCCACAATGGGAGATGTGATTATCTTGTAAGCAGACCACAAGCCAAAGTTTGCTCAGAAAAAGCCATCACTGAACACATGGGATGAATGAAGGCATTCTTATCACAAGCTGGTTGCATAAAAGAGCAGAAAATGGCCTGTTGGCCAAGATACTGTGCACCCACTCCCACCTGCCTGCCTTGAAAAGGCGTTGGTGTGAATCCTGATCCATGGAGGGCAAGGAAAGGTGTCAGCCAACAGCTGAAGTTTTTACCAGAGCCACGCTCAGGGGACTCATCTTCCTGTGTGCAAAGAATGCAAGGAGTTTCTGCCATGGATTACGACTCGGGTTTTTGTTTTTTTTTTTTTTTTTTTTTTTTAATGCACAACTCTGATACAGAAAAAAGTGTCACTGAAGAAAAGATTGTCCTGACTTCTTCCTGACCTCAGCCCTGTTTGGGGGTTGGTTATATTCTGCCCTGTACTCTTCCTGGGATGAAGAGTCTCTTCATTAAATAGTTTAACATTAAATGTCTGTTCTTCATCCACTGTGCCTTCTCACCTTCATTTTTGGGGTCTGAAAAACTAGATCGTTGCATTTTTCTTTCTTTTTGCCTGTTTTGACTGGTCAAACCCATGGTCCTAGGGTCAAACAGTTAATCACTGGAAGCTGGATTTCTCATCTGTCACTCTGGTTTCTTGCCTGCCAGATGAGACAGGACAGCACCGTAGACAAAAGACTCCTGAAGCCAAAGCAACTACATTTTTAAATGATTGCTCATAGTTTGATGAATTTCATAGCTCTTAGGAAAAAACTTTCCAGCCGACCGGTGGGAGAAGACCTGGAGTATCTTGCCTGGGGAAACTGTGGACATTTCACCAGCAGCCATCTGTAGGTGCAAGTTAGACAGACATCTGTCAGGAATGGCATAGGCAGTGTCACCTCGGGGCTTGGGAGTGGCCTGGAGAGCTCCTGCAGTTCCCCCAGACCTCTCTGCCTGCCTGATGGAGGATCAGGGCCTGCCCCATCTTGCAGGGAAGAAAGACGCTGCATGCCACTATGGCCATATGTCATTGGCCTGATGCTCCACTTATGTGGAGGTGAACTTACGAACTTTTTATTTTATGGATATCTTAACAGCACTGAACAGAAGGATTTTGGCTTCTCCTTACAGTGTGACAGATTTTGCTGAAGAGACCACAAGAACTGGATAGGTAGCCTCTGTTCCAAGTCCAAGTTTAAACTACTCTGAAAACATCTGGTTTAGCTTGACTCTTGCAGGTGGGAATGTCATTCCTAGTACTTTCGTGAAGCTGCTAACGTCAAGTTTGAAATAATTTTAATGTTAGAAACACAAATAAACAACTCGTAGACTTTAATGCAGTATAAGCCACTCCGGTGTCTCCCATCTAGGTCAGTTTGTCAAGGGCACAATTATCAGAGCCATTCCCAGGGTGAATTTAATCATGGGACAAAACACAACTGCAAACTCCATCTTTACAGGGACAAAGGCATCAGATTCGACACCCTGTCTGTTATGTAGCAATAACGACAGCAGGGCCCAAAAGTTATTTTCCAAATGCTATTCCAGGGTTTCCTGCCCTTGGTATTGTTGTGTTCGCCAAGTCAGCTGGATTTCAAGGGTGCTTGCCCTTTCTTATGGTCATAGTCTCCTGTGACTTGGCCAGACCTGAATGTGGGTCTTGGTGACCACAGAGATAACAAAAAGTGATGCCTTTCTGTGGTCATCACGCAGGCATGGGTTTATCCATGCATGTGCAGGAGAGCTGGCAGGGATGGGGACAACCCTAAAACCTTCTCACATCTGTGCTGCCTGGGTAGAAACCAGACATTGTGTGATATGTCTTAGATCAGCCACTTGCACCGGCTCTTCCAACAGGCCTGTGTGCTTCAAAGACTGCTCTTTGCCGATTTTGGGTTTCTTACTTAGACCTCTTTCTTCCTCTGCCTCAAATTTTCTTAAGCAATCTAGAACATGTTCATTATTGTATCACATGCATCACCTGTAGTTGTAAAATGCTGGTAGAACACTGCAACAGGGACTGCAAAGGCTGCAGAAGCATGTCATTTAGAATTACAAATGAGTTGGACTGGGATGAACTTCACGTATAACTGTTTTATCTCACTTCCCCCTCTCACGCTGTGAAGTTAATAGAGAGAAACCTGAGTTGCAGAGCTGGATCCAGACAACATCTCCAAAATTCAGCTAGCTGGAAGCAGGGCTTTTGCCTCAGTTTTTGAACAGCTGATATAAATCAGTAGACATCCACTTATTTCAAAACTTCTGCTATTGGTTTATGCCAGCTGAACTCTGGCCCATTTTGTGTCTTGCCATCCCTCATCACAGTAGGTGGCAAGCACACGAGGCACACACTTTTCTGTTGTAGCCACCCCAAAAAATGGGCCCAGTCCTTAAAGTAATCATGTGAATTTAGGCAATGTTTTTGGAATAGGAATTCATTTGGGAGAGGGAAATCATTCAATAAAAAGGGTGGGTGCACAGATAAAACTTCTCTCTGTTTGGGAGCAAGGTCCTTAGAAACACGTCTCAGCCTAGCAGCCAGGACCATGACACTTATTCCATAAAAGCTGCCTAAATATTTCTGACTTCTGCTCAGAATTGTTACATTAAGGCTTATGAAAAATTAAGGAGATCTTTTAATTCTTGTTTTTAAATGACATGGAAAAGAGAATTACGTTTTCTGACAATGGCAGAAGACTGATAAATGTGATTCAGTCTTTCCATTGAGTTACAGTCACTTACTCAGCAAGGATTCCCTGTTACTTGGAAATATGTTGTATGTTTTCAGTTTTCTGCAATTCTGAACAGTTGATTAGTTAAACCTCTCTTACTTTTTCTCACAATCAGAGATACTGCCTTGTAATTTGCTCTGTTACTTCTGAGTAAAACAACTGGATTTTGGATAGAGCTTGAATGATTCCCTGCAAAATCTTTCAAACAATGGAAACATATTTTCCACATAATTACCTTAGATATTCTCAGTTACAAGGTATTATTTTAACTGTAAGAGATCATATAGGAAATTAGTCACAGAGCAGAGTACTGAATGCATCATTATTTCCTAAATTTGTCTAGGAAAGTGTTTTCTTGTCCTGCTCGATACTGCAGGCTATTTTTCTATCCCAAATCAAAATGAAAAGGCAAATACTTTTGTATATGAAGAACCCAAAATACATTCTGACCAGAGTCAAACCACTACTTTTAGTATAAATTCACATTTCAAAGTGAAAAGTTATTAGGGTCCAGAAAATAAACTTTTACTTAGGAAAACTTCAAAACAAAACTGTTGAAAGAATTGGAATCATAAGAAAAATAATAATAGTAGCTTCGAGATTCACAAATGTCTGGGTTTTCCTGTTGGCAGCTTTGATTTTAATTGCCAGGCTTTTACCAATTGGCTGAAAAGTTTCCTGCAAAACATACACTTGATGCCTACTCTTGCATCAGTGATCTTTCCCCCTATTCCCATGATTATTCAGCTTCATGTTTCAGTTACAAAACTAATACAACTCTTTTTTCGCAGTTCTTTAGCAATACAAGCCCACTTCCCAAGTGATGTGTTGGATGCTTCAGCCATGTAACTCACACACTGATCTGGGCTGCTTGCACAAAGCGTGACTGTGCAGGGACTTGCTCACTGAATGCATTTTAAAAGCATTTGCCATGAAGATGAAGGATTTGTAGTGCATTCATGAGGTAGCTGGTTTCAGTCTTTATTTCCATCACTTGTATTCATGTTAAAAACTCATCTCTTCTGTTGGACTTTCTTTATTTAATTAATTATTTTTTACATATCCTATGCATATGGATATATATTCATCATCTTCCATTTTTCCTGGCACGAAGCCAGTGCTAAAAGTTATCGTACATTTTCTCTAAGCTCTTAATAATCTTACTTAATGGTTATATTAACCCATATAAATATAAAGAATAATAAAATTATTCCTCCCAGAATTTAGCAAAAAGGCCGAACTAAATAAAACATTTTCTGCAAAAATTGCATCTAACCCACACACCTAGCTGCAGATGTCTAGTTTCATAAGTCATCTGTTTTTCTAGTAATTTAACAATTCAGCATGGAGGGAGTTTCTCCGTTAGATGAATCCTCTGAGGTAAATATGATATGAAAAGCAAAAAAAGGTAGATTGATTTTTGCAGAGCTGTAGCCTTGAAAGTGATGGGGTCTTGTGGAGGAAACTCTACAGCTCTACAAAAAGAAGGTTACAGTCCTTTGTGGGGGTAGCTACACTTGTTTCAACAGATCTACCCCAGGGATCTGCTTGGCTCACGAGTTACGCTTTCCATGCAGATAGCATGAACCCTGCAGTTATTTTTGTCATCAGTTCAGATCATACAGGCACAAGATTTCAGCCTCATGGGAGAAAAGGAAAGGTTGCTGCTGAGCTGGAGACCCTTCTCAAGAAGTTACTGATTGGGTGGAAGGATCCATTGCTTTCAGGCAAGGAAGTGCTCTCCCAGGAAACAGCAAGGGTCTGGGCCTACAAATGCATTTTTTTCTCTCAAAAAGTCATTATTCACTGGTCTAATCACATTAAAATCAAGTCTGATGGAGGCTTTCTCTTTAGAGTTCAAATTTTACCTTCGCTTCCTGCAGAAGATGTGTCACCAAGTCCAGTCAGTCCATCTGGAAGCCTCAGTGTGCGTCTCTGCTTCATCCATGCAGGGCAGCCACTGCAGGGACTGACTGACCATGACTTGTTTTAGGATTACCTAGATTATCAGAATCAAATGACTTTTAGTTGATTTATTGCCTACTTGAATCAATAGCTTCACTTACCGCCCTGTACTGAAAGATCTGGGCACCTAAACAGTGTAAGTCACACTAACCCACCTGCTAGCAGGGAGGTGGAGGGGAGCCAAAGCAGCCAGTAAGGAACATCAAGAAGAGATAAGTGCTCAGTCCCTAGCCCAGATAGAGTCAAGGATGAAAAAAAAATGGCTGTTTCCAAGTGTGTTCCAAAGCAGCGCTTCTTTCCTGGGGTCAGACACCTAAAGCACCCAAGTCTTTTCTTGCTAAAATCGAGGGGGAGAAGTATTGTCCGTATTCGCAGTAGCCACGTACTTTGGAGTGATCATCTGAGAAGTGAGATATGAAGACAAAAACTCCACCTTTTGGTTGGTTGAAGTGGAGAAGGGAAAGTAGGTATTCAGCCTCCAAGGTCTTCCACACTGCTAGTTTAGCCACCAGGCAATAATTATTCTGAGCGAGGGTTTTCCCTGCATCCATTGGATTCCTTGGATCCCTTGTTCTCCTTTGTACAAGTAATTGGATATTCTCTAGCCCAGGGACACCCGCTCAACTCTTCCATGTAAGTGACCTCACATAGTCTGTGATGCAAAGTAAAAAACTTACAAAAGAAGGCAGCTTGTTTATGTTACGCTAATAATGAGGTATTTTACTATGGATTAAGAGGCACAAGGTAATCCAGCTGCAAATATGCTCCTGGGGAGTTAAAATCACAGAGTAGGTGACAGAAGGCCACACTAGTGCCATGTTGGGAACACCACTGTTTTGCACACTGTGGGCTGGAGAAGCTGATGCCCCTTAATAATGAGTGAATTTTTTGGCCAAGGAAGAAGAGTGCTCTATTTCCACCCTGAGAAGATCAAACTGTTAAATCTCTCTGTTTCAAATGAAGAAACCAGGTCCATTGTGAGGAGATGGCTATAGTTCAAGCCACTGTGAAGAAGTAATATCTGAGCCTAGAATAAGCAAATAGCAAGTTAGAGAGTTCGTAAATCAGGTATTTCAGTTTGGGTAGCCTTAGTGAACTTCATCCTAGAATACTTAAAGAATTGGCTGCAGCAATCTCAGAAGCATTAGCAGTTATTTTTAAGAAGTAGTGGAGGACACACAAGGTACTGGAAAGCTAGAAAATGTCATACTTAATTTTTAAAAAACAAAGGGAAAGGATACATTATTCGGTTTAACTTAAGTATCTAGGAAATACTGGAAATAACGAGCAGACATGTTTTTGCAGGATGAGCTGAATAACAAAAAGTACAGACTCATCAGGAGCACAACAATCTAATTTCCCTCCACAGAATGGTAATAAACTTTTTGGACTGTGTAGCAACAGTAGGTACAGAAACATATATTTTGACTGCAATAAGACTTTTGACACTGTGCTATGCACCAAGCAAGTGGCTATGAAAGCATAGCCTTGAGAGTATGTGGAAGCTGTCGAGATTTTCCAAGAGACATAATTTTTCACTCTTCCATGGGAAGAATGAATGAAGAGGGGTTGCATGGGACTGTGTCCCAGCCAGGCTCTATTCAGTGCTGTTGTAAGCAAGCTGGATGGTGGATAAAACAGAGTTACTCCATTTGTAGATGACATGATAATTACAGAGACCATACATATGCTGGAGGCAGGAGTAAAATTCAAAAGGATATAGCGTAACTGGAGAAATGGTCTAAAATAGGATAACTCTATATGACAGCAATAAGCACAAGTACCAGTTTCTACACTTAGGTGGAAAAACAAGTTCACGGGGGGAACAATTGGCTAGATAGCTGATCTACAGGGGAAAAAAAGGAGTTACAATGAATCGGAAACTGAACATGCTTGCTGAACAAATGTCAATGTCACACTGGGGGGTGTAAACTTGAGTAGAGCCTAAAAGTGATGTGATATGATCCTTCAATTCCATTCAGGTTTGAAAGGCCTTTGCTGGAGTCCAGTCTACAGTTTTTCTCCAAGGAGGATGCGGACCTAGAGGAGAGTGTTCAGAAAGCAGCAGCTTGAATGTCCTGAAAGGAATGGGTCTTTTTTTTTTTCCCTGAGTGGAAGAAGGTGTTTCCAAGTCAAATATCCATGGCAAAGGTGTGAGTGTGGGGGGGTTCCAGAGCCGCTTTAAGTTGAAGTCTTCAGACAAATATCTGCTAGGAATGATGTAGTTTGTATGGTTTGTTTCTGACATGGAGTAGAAGAGTAGAATCTATGATCTTTTGGAGTCCCTTGAAGAGGACCTTGAGATTTTACCATGATCTTACAATTAAGCTTACTCCATGTAAAACCAAGGTCTGTGTTAACAGAGAGGCCAGTGGGACTGCTTGATGACAATGTTGAATGTTATGTTTAATTATTAATACCAAACAAGAAAAGAATAGGAACTCTGACTTCTCCTGGTGATGTGACTGATTTTACTGAAGAAGCTAGCAGAATTAGAAACAGCTACATGTCTGCCACTTCCCCAGTGGAGGGGATGCAGGTATGCAGAGAACTAGGCAATTCGCTCATCAGGCCCCATAGACCAAACAAGATTGGTTCTGCTGCATATTGTTCAAACTTACAGGAATGGCAGCAAACTAAATTATCAACTGATTTTAATAGCACAGCTCAGTGATTTGAAGAATTTATCCCAACCAGTAGAGGTAGGCAGTCATTTCAGCCATGTGCAATCTGCAAAGTTCATCATGAACTTATGGAAGTTCATCACCTCCAGAAACAATAACCAAGGATTGATGCATATGGAAAGCCATTTATGAAGATTATATAAATCCATCAAACAGAACCTGGACTTTAAAAGTATTTGTTCGCTGTTCAGGATAAGTGAAGAGACATGGGCTGTATGTAACCTGGAGGAAGGCACTGAGGGGAATGCACCCAGGAGGAGGGATTTTTTACAGTCACCAATTTAGCAACACTAGGCGGGACCATTAGAAGAGATAGGCTAACTTTCTATATATTATAATTGTGTGTGTGGTGTTGTTTTTAACCTGTTAACCCGGTATAAAATCTAATAACATGCTTGACTGGAGAAATAGTCTTTATTTGAAGGTATTAAGAGATGGAAAACCCACCACTTCTTTTGTAATTTTCTCCAGTGGTTCAACATTCTCCAGCCTGGAGAGGGATAAAACCCAACCCAACCCAACCGAACCCAACAAAAAACCACCTCCCTTCCCCCCATTCTGCATTATATCCAGTCTGAATTTTTGTGGATTGAATTTTCAGCTCTGCTTTAGTTTCTCAGTAGATTAGAGAGTCCTTGAGTGACCAACCTTTTTCCTTTTTTTCCCAAAGTGTTGATAAATTATTCTGTTTTTCTCATTGATAAGTAAACAGACAAATTCTTACTGGCAAACCTAATCCCAGTCTTTCTGGTGGCTCTTTTTTGTATTCTTTCCAAGTTCTTGACACCTTCTTAAAACTACAGTTACCAGAAGTGGATATGATGCTGTAGTATCTTTCTCCCAGTGCTGAATACAAAAGTTAATTTACCTCTCAACTCCTACTCACTGATTGCCTATTTATTCAGTCATGAACTGCAGAGGGATGAAGTGACCTCTTGCATCATAAGTCTGGTTCCCTGCTATTTGAATTGCCTAACCATTTATAAGAACTAGAACTGCTGCACCGAGTCTAGCCAAAAGTCCGTGAAGGCCACTACCACATCTGTGGCAGTAGCTAGCCACAGAGACTTAAGGAAAAACAGAACAAACCTACAATGATCTTTTTTCCCAATATATTTCACAGTTTTCAGCAGTTTGCTGTTTAAAGAGCTCTTAAATAAAAAGCTGCACCTTTGTGTTTAATAATTCTTGATAGGTTTTTTTTCCCATGAATTTATCTAACCTGACACTTGCTAGTCCTTGGACTGTGAAAAATCATTCACTGTTTGTCTTCTCCATACTGTTCATGACATTTTATTTCTCTATCATAGATCCCTTTAGGTTTCTCTTTTCCAAGAAGGATACTCCTAGTCTGTCTCACTCTATAGTAGTCATTGCCTGATTTTGCACATTGTTGTCATTTCTGACATGCTTTTCTCTTTCTACTCTTTTATTTTGGAAATGGGGAAAAAATACTGTACGTAGGATTCAAGATGCAAGTTCTATTTGCAATTTGTTTGACCTGGTAAGAGAGCTCTGCAAAAGGACTCAGCACCAAGACTCGGTTACCTAAATTAAGTATTTAAATTGACTGGCCAGATTTCCAGGACTGTTGAGTACCCACTGCCTTCCACTGAGGTAGTGGAAACTGTGGTTTGCTTCTCTGAATATCTGAACCCTGCTGTGGACATTGAGCACTTTGGAACTAACCTTTATAATATAAATATATCTTGGAAACAGCATGTTTGCCTGAACAGCAACAGAATGAAAAAATTCCTCTAACTCTCTCACATTTTTTAATGCTGAGGTTAAATATGCAATCATGAGTAGGCAGGAAGAGGGTGTGCAAACTCTCTGCAACTGTATCATTTCATCATTTTTATGAGCAGTGGGGATTATTTTTTTGCAAAGAACACTATGCATTATAAAAACATCTGATTTTTTGAAACACATTTCCTGGCGTCTTAGACTTCAGCAATATTTCTTCTTCTCTTCTTGTGTTTTAAAGTTTTTTTAGAGGGTTTTTTTTTTTCACAAACAATTTCTTGGGGAAATTATGACCAATTAGATCTAACTTAGGCTACGTTTATATTGTCCTATGGAAGAAATGTTTATCTTTTACAACAACAGTTGGAATGCTGAACTGCTTTGCTAATGCTGGTGTATTCCCTTGGAGCAGATGGGGCAGTTTTAGTTTTTTTAAAACAGAAGGCTTTTTATTGGTACAACCCTTACTCTTTGCCACGGATCGTAACTTCACTGAAAAGCCCAAATGAAAAAAAAGGAGCAAGTAATGAAGCAAAATTCATGAATTCGCGTACACCTGCCTCTTGTACTGGAGAAGTCCCACAGAAAAGTAATAGTATTGTTCTCCTCTATCATCAACCCATCCCCTTTCATAAGCACTGCACTTTTTTTTCTCAACATAATTAAAAAAGGAGAGCTAGTGTCCTGGGAATTTGTATGCTTCATTTACTAGCACCTGGTGTACCTCTCCCTCTCTCTTGTTTTTTCTCCCAGCAAAAGTACATAGTAGATTATATAACAGAGAAAAGGCAAGAAAGTCCACATGACTGCTTCTTCCTACAGAAACATGGCAATGTGGTTTTACCGCATTAAGAAATGCAGTCCTCCTTTGTCCTTCATGGGAGTTCTTCAAATATGAAAAAAACATCTGGTGATCGAAGTAAATGGCAATGTTGACTTTTTTGGCCTACAAGGGGTAACTAGGGACCTGCATTGCAGGGATTTCAGATCCTGAAGCAGTAGGGGAAGGTGGAGGTTGCTGACAGTGTTCTGACTAATAAATACCAAGTCTCCTTGGTGATCTCTACCAGAGCTTTCTCATAGCAAGAAAACTCTTCACCCTAAGGATGGAAAATGAAAGGTTGTCACTATTCCCAGAACTGCTTAGAGCAGGTTCTGCACACCTTGGTTTCTGGAGTAGATATCATCGTTGCCAACCTTAGCAGTGCTCTGTTGGCCAAAGGGATTTCACCAAAGAGAATCTGTCTCAATATCTTGCTACTTAAATTATGCCTACACAAGGACTTGTTATCAGAAGCAGAGCATTGCACAGAGTTAGCTGAAAGCATGTTTCTTGTCTAATTGCAGCTTAAAGCCTACAGCACAGGCCGGTGAAGACAAAGCCTATATTATGTAGTGGACATCTTAAAATTGCACTTTGTCCCCGCTACAATAAAATACCTGCCTGAAGGACGGTCCTGCTAAATTATACAGTCATCTAATTCTGAGAGCTGTGCTTTGAATTTCCCTTCATAAGCAATAGTGTTTGAATAAAAGAGAATTTTCCTATCAGGACACAGGACACAGCATCATAGGTGCTGCCCAGAAAAATGAACGCTGTCTTGGGAATCGAGAGGCAGGAGCTATGGCCTCAGCCCTGCTTTTGGGTTGCTGACAAAACCTGGGAAAGTGATTACACTGCCTTATTTTTTTTTTAAATAAGGATAATTGCTTATCTCTAGAGCTGTAAATCTGGATCCATCTTAACGTCTGTCTTCTCACTTCCAGCGGCTGCAGATGTCCCCCTGTGCTCACACACTTCGCGCTAGCCTGTCTTCCCTCTCCTTGAGCAGCAGCGATGCCAGAGGAGAAAATTGCGGCCTCGGACATGACAGCCTTTGCCTGGCGTCACCTCGGAGCACGCCGATGCCATGCGTCCTTCTCAACCCGCGCCTGCTGTGGCTTTGCTCGCGCCATCAGTCAACTATCTTAAAATCTAACATTGCAAAGTGCTGTAGAAGAGGTAGGTCTGTTATCGTCATGGTCGGCAGCACCTTTGGTAAAGAAGATATCATCTGAACAGTAGCTCTCGGAGCAACTGCCAAAGATATTTTGGAGAAAAGCCTATATGCAGGAGCTCGCAGCCGCTCCCTCTGAAGCAGGTCCCGGGAGCCCAGCTGACCTGTGATGGCCAGAAGCCCACTGGGAGCTGGCTGCGGGCAAGGGAGGGATCCCCCGGCTTTGGATCAGCCGCAGGTAAAGACATTACTGGCTTTCGTTTTGCTAAGCCTGGAGGAAAGTGAGAGCTGGCACTGAGAAGGCATTAGGAAAAGCGGACAAGCTTCACACATCCTCAGATCTGCTGGACAAGGGCAGTAACATAAGGGGGTGACTGCAACCCTTGGGTCTGTTGTCTTTTGGTATTCTGGGGATGAAAAGTGGGTGAAAATTGTCTAGCCGTGGATTTGCCTTACAAAATCTGAGTTCCCTTCTCACCCCAGATACTGTTCAGTGGGATGGGGTGGGACGGGACGGAGATGAAGCAGAAAAAGACAGTATCCTACTTACATGAAGTTAAATATTATGTGTTGATTAAGGAGAAATTATTAGATTCAGTTTCAATTTACCCGAGTCCAAAGAGACCAGTTTTGTGGTTTATCTCTCTTACTGTCCCTTTTCCAAAGGAAGAATGGAATTTCCCTGCACTCTCTCAGTGGAGCTGAACTGAGGAAACCTGCAGAAGATGCAGAGTGAAAAGTAGACTGGGTTTATTTTTATGCCATGCCTATTTTCAGATGTTTCAGATACTGAGGCAGGTAGAGCAAAGAAAGAGGTGCGAGATGAAGGTGTTGGTGTTACTACCTCATGTCTAACAGGTTCTGCTATGCGAGGAGCTTGTGGAGACCCAAATGACCTGTGAGGAGAGCAGAAGGGTGGTGGGAGAGAATGAGTAAGCCATGGTGATTAATGATTTCCAGAGTGATGAGCGGTACCTGTGAAACCCATTTTTGGGTGCGGGTTTACAGTTCACTCCTCTGTTTGCTGAGGTAGAAACCTTTTTATTTCTTAATCAGAAGATATTACATTAAAAGAGGAGAAACTAATAAGGCTGGTGAGGTGGCTGGCAGTGAGAAGAGCCGTTTAGTCTTACAAGGGTGCCTCCTCCTTCTAAACGATATTTCTGATTTTAATTTCAGGGACGTGGGGACAAACATCCTACCTTACTGAAGTGAAAGCAAATTTTGCCCTGGGCTTCGCCGATGCTGCAAATTTACCCCGATCCTTCCGTAGGCCAGTGAAACACACCCTGGGCACACACTGAAGCAGTTGCCCTGCTGTGAACCTGCACCACTGCTCCGGTCCCAGCAAGGGCTGACGTCGGAGCAAGCACCACGTTGCAGCCGCTCGGGGAGTCCCTGCACCACGGAAGCTACATCAGTGTCAGCTTAGAGGTGCAGAAGTACATCATATATAAAAGCCTTCTGCTCATTTTGAGGACCCTGGGGGTGAATCTGCAAACCTCCTCACAGCTTGGGCCAAATCCAGGGCCCTCCCTGGGTATTTCTCACCGTGAGCAGCTCAGCAGGTTCTGGCTGTGATCGGAACGGCCCCACATCCCCCTGAACAGAATCACTCCTATTGTTCGATGCAACATAAATGTCACTTTTTATATTGCATCACAGAATCTAACTTTGCACAGTACAAATAAATCGGCAATGGCACCTTATCTGATGCTAGTGCACTGCACTTCACATTCCGTGTTGCAAAACAGCCTGGCTGGGCTGTGACCATTTGCTTTTGTCAGACCTCCTGACTCAAGAAGAAATGGAAATAAGCTCACAGATTACTTAGTAATGAATAATAGTCCAGATGTTGTTAACCCCATCTTCTGTTGGACATCAGCAGAGGCAGTTGATGGGTGCAGCTATCATATATCTTTACTCTCAAAGGAAAAAAATAAAAGCTGGCTCTTGTCCTAAAAGGGGGGAAAAAAAAAGGAGTCACATGAGTGACTTTACTAAAGACGCTCAAGAAATGTTCCCCCTTCACATTAATCTTACTGAAATCTTAAAAATCCGAGAGGTGCCACAGGGTGTTAGGTTAGCAAGCCAGAAGCATTTGCTGTGAATTTCAACTCCTCTCACCACAACTCAAGCCAAAAAACATCTCCAAGCAAGCAGATTTGTATTCTTGAGAGATTTATAACATGGGTGAAATGGCTATGTGTAACTTTTTTCTATGGAAAAAAAAAAAAAAAAGAAAAAGAAAAGATTGCAGCTGCAATCAACCCAGAGACACTGAAGCAACAAAATGGAACAAGAACTGCAGGAGAGAGGAGTTCTGTCAGAGCCCGAATGTGCTGTTGGAAAATGCCCAGTGAAGATACCCACATTCCTTCACAGAGAAAGGACAGACGCTGGTTAGGACTGGCAAGCCACACCACCCAAGTGGCTGGTTGTATTTTAAATGGTTATTATTTACTCATTAAATAAACCAACTAAATGTCTCACCTCACTGAATAGCCATAAGAAACATTCAATTTATCATACAGCATGATAGTTCACCAATACAAACCCTGGTCAAGATAATCAATCAGCCAACACAGACACGCAATCCAAGTAGGAGAAAGGGACAAAGAAATACCTCCATCTGCCTGCTGTTTTCTCCCCAGATGCCTGGGAAATTTGGTAGACCTTACCAGCATTCTGGGTTATGAATTCCAAGCAAACTCAAAAATCTGTTCCTCACATCAAAAACGTCCCATCAGCAGTTCCTTTGTTTTTCTCTTCCTGAAAGTCTGGGGCAGAGAGTGGCAGAGGCTGAAACAAAGATGCAAGAATGTTCATGACAATTCTTAAATTGGAAAAGAAAATTATTATACTGCCGGAACCTGCCCCCCCCCCCCCCCCCCCCCCCAATATTATAGTGGAAATAAGGTGCAGGAAAAATGTCAAACTTATTGGACCACCCAGCAAGTACCAAACTCAGTACTTTCCTTCAAATGCTTCCTGGCTTCTTTCCTGGAGACCCATGCCACAGGCAGCAGCCTGAGACTCTGGCAGATCCTCTCCACCCTGCCTCCACGGCCAGCGGCTGATAACCAGACCCGATCTGACTCCCATCGCAGCAGAGGCAATCGGAGGGTAACTTTAAAGAGCCGCTTCACCTAGGAGAACACAGCAATTTGAGTACGCAGAACTTTTTGTTACCTCTGCAGCGTAACCACAGAGAAGCATCTCTCATCCTACAGAGCAGGAGTTTCCCGCAGAAAAGAAAGAAGGTCTTTAACACCAGGAGACAAATGTATACTTATTCCATCGTGCCCAGAAGCAGAATTTCAGATATAATGGTTCCTCGCTTTGCTTTCTCCTGTGCTATCAGCAGCTGCCAGGTGCATAACGCACGCCTAGCTTCGACGCAGCTACGGTGGCCTTCTGCACCCGAGCAAAAGCCATCCGAAGGCTGGGTTTTTCCAGAGCACTAAGTCCTGGCTTGCTTCTGCTCTCACTGACGTCATCAGCATCATTGCCCTCCGTCTGAGGAAAGATGGATAAAATGATAGAAGCGCCTGAAAACTCTGTTTAGAATCACCCTCTTGCCTACATTTAGAGATCATTGTAAACATGTTCAACCCATGTCTGTTGTTAAGATAGGTAAGTTTTTCTTCTCTTCCTCACATTCTCTTTTCTATCAGCTATTGCCTGCATTAGGTGTAAAAAAAGACAAATATTTTGAAACATTTATTCCTTTCCCCCTCTTTCATTGATTTGAACTCTAGAAAACAGGGTTATGAATTTTTTTGAAAGAATGGAGACCAGTATCATGGCTCCCTATATTATATATATAATAGAGTATTATAGTAGCGTATAGTACAATATATGCTATGTAGTGCATTACCACATTGTAGTTTAGATAGTATATGATAGATGCTATAACACATTGTGTGTGTGTATATATATAGCATATATAGAATGTATATATGCACTACCTGTATACATGCACATACATATATAATGCATATTTACATATAGAATACAAGAGTGCCTATTATATATACAATATATAATAAAGTATATATGATTAAAATGTGACATTTATGTGCCACAGTGTTTATGTGCACAGTATTCATGTGCAAGTTGCTCTGTGATGAACAATTAATGAGGCCTTATGGATTTATGTGGTGTATCTTTCTGTGCACTTTCACCACAGTAACCTGAGATTACCTATGACTTCATACTTCTGCAATATATGCAGTTTTCTTCCATGCCACCTATTTTCCCATGCCTCTCTGCCTAATGGATTTTGGTTAGAGAAGCTGAAGTATGAGCTGTATCGGTTCCAATGCTGACTGGCCGGTCAATGTATGTGTCCTGACTGGCCAGCTGGCAGACCAAACCAAGTAGATAATTACTACTCTCACACTGCAGCTTCTTGTTTAGTCCTTAAAATGGACTAACCTCCATTACCAAGCCACTGACTCCACCAAGTTTGTAGAAATGTAATTTTGTTTGAATCTTCTGTCCTTCAGTCAAATTTGGTTGGAGTTAACCAATAGCTGGCAGGAGGAATGACAGACACATAGACAAACAAATGGAGAGAGGGACGGAATGCATATGACCCACTTTCTTAGGAGACAATGAAGGGATTAATATTCTTGGGCACTTCAGAGTTACGTGTCTAGCCTGAATTACTTGCCTTGGTCACTTCTACACTCTGTGAAGAAGACAGGCGTATCCAGCAGGCATTTGACCCAGTTTAGGATATGCAGAGGAGCATTTCTTGGATAAAATATTTATAGAACTATATAGCATGTGGGCATCTAGTGACTGAGGAAGGCTGGCTGTCGGTTTATCGCACCCGTTCGTTGAAGCAGAAGCTGGGCTTTTCAGTGATCCGGGCAACCAGCCCGCAGGGAGCAGTACGCTCCTGGAGAGGAACCAAAGCCAGATCTATTTGTCATTGTGCCGTTACACCCAGACCCGTGTTTCTACAGATGCATCCTCTTCTTACAGCCTGAATTTTATTTGGGAAGAAAATAATGACAACTTTGGACAAGTTTTTCATCCCTGGCAAAATCACCGAAGGCAAGACAGCGCTGCTGGGTATGCAAAAGACGTGGCAGGCTTATTGCACAGGCAGCCCTGCTCACCTGCCCACGGCAGATTCGCTGCAGTTACGTGTAGAGGACAAGCGTAACTGGTCTGACACAGCATGGGCACATCAGGCTTTCTGCGTGTGCATCACACATTTCTCTGTCTGGGGAATCCCAAGGGGAACCCATGGTACAGTTAGAAGTGTTATTGGAAAATGTTAAAAAGAGCATTTTTCAAATAATAATTTCAAAATGAGCAAAGCGTCACTGGAATAAAGTAAGACAGCACAGAGAATAGCATAGGTGCGGAGCATGAAAGAGTTACAGGGTTTTCAAATACATAACTGAGCAAAGGCTTATTAGGAGAGTGCTGTAAGCTTCAGCAGGAAAGGGTGAAGTGTACAGACACACTCAGATCACACAATACTTACCATTTTCAATACTGAAATCATGACCAGTCACAGCTAGTCTCTATGACTGTAAGGACAAGTTCTGAAAGCAATAGTTCTGATGTAATTTCCTTTTAGATCCTGAAATACTGTATTTATGTTCCTTAATTTGGAGTGGTGCTAAATTTGGAAGTGTTCTAGAGCACTTATGAAGGTGATGTAAAATCTCCATATCCTCAATAAAGAGAAATGTAATCTATGACTGAGAAGCAAACAAGATGTAATCCCTAAAGACAAAATTAGCCCAGCTGTAGTTTCAGGAAGCCTCCCTCTTAAGTGGAGAGACAGAGAATTTCCTTCAGGCTGTGGTTCAGATTTTGATTCTTGCTTTCCTTTGCCATCTAGAAAAACCTCGCTGACTGATGACCTGTGGAACTATTCCCATCCCTTGGGTCTGTCTCAGCCCCCAGATTCCTGGAGTCGTTCTTTAGTACAAGCAAAAAGTATAAGCACGTCCACTTTCCATCACTGCTAGACTCTCCGCAAAACAGCAGTGGAGTCCTTCAACTCCCTCAAAACCTCACCTTTGTGGTGGTACCTTTGAAAGTGGACTAGGAAAGCCCACATTTTGCTGTCCCTTATAATCTTCCCAGATGTATGCTGTATTCACCTGTTGCCTCTCCCTGCAGACTATGAGGTCCTTATAGCAGGAGCAACCTTTATTGTTCCGTAGTTGCACGTCCTGTAATTAGCATGATGGTTGTATCGTGCTGCGATCCTCGACTGTAGCTACAAGGAAATGCCTCCAAACGCAGGTCTAGCTCTAGGCTCTAGCCTAGGGACTCTCAGGAGAGAGAAACAAGCTGTAGCTAAGCCTGCTTTACCCATGACAAAGCCTTAAAAGCAGGTTAGCAGCTGCTGCTGAAAGAGGGGCAGCAATGTGTGTGGTGGCAGCCTCCCCCATCAGACATGTTCTCTGCTGCCGTCGACTGTGGTCTCCCCCTGTACCAGAAGCAGCAAGCTCAGCTCTTGAGGAGTCTTTCCTGGTTCTTCACCACATTGGTCTTTTGTCCATACCTCACTTTATTTTTCCTGGCAGAAGTTTCCTTGGCCTTCACAAAGAGAAACTGTGTTCTTCCTGGGCTGCCTGAGGAGCCTCGAACTGGCACCATCTTTAGACATAGAAATATCTATGAATAAATTACCCATTTTGAGGCTTGCTCAGTTCCTGTTCAGTCATTGCGCGTTGAACTTCAACGTATTTTAGCTCATCTTAGGTGGGAGTATTCAGCAAAGGTGGTGGCTGTACGCCAGTCTTTCTCAATTCCCTCCAAAGCACACATGGAATAAAATTGCAGACATATCTAATGCTATATTTGTTAGAGGTAGAAAAAGAGAAGGCTATCTGTACAACCATGTCTAATACTTTGGTCAAGCTGTATTCATTATATACACAATTATTTTTCTATGCATGAATCAAAACAGAGGTTTTTTTCCTTGCTATCAATAAAGGACATTGTCTTATTTATGCAGGTGCAAAGTGTTCTGTGTGTGTACCCTGTCCTAGGTGAATGCAGACTCTTACTTGGAAGCCATTTGAAAAATACCACTGATTTGTTTTGATTTTTTTGCCAGCAAGGATTGGTCACGGGGTCAACATATGGGACTGATTTAGGGCATTATGCAAATGAGCACCCTCTGCCACTGCTTACTTGCTCTCTCCCAAACCAGCAGCAAAATATTCCAGCCGTCATAGCACCAGTCATTTTGGTAGAAGATACATCTTAATCCGCAGACTGTGAATTATGCTTTGATGATTTATCAAGACTAGCTTCTTCTCTATTCCCTGAAATCTTCCCCATGTTGTTATTTAAAAAGTATGAAAATACATATAGCATACAAAAATGTGAGCATGCATTTGTCTGCTTACATTTGTGTGTTTGTGCTGGTGGTGGAAGTTTAGTATTATGGATGATCTCACACTGCAAAATTCATCTCTGCGTATATGTTTTGCTAATGCTCTGGAGTGTTCAAGATCAGTGTTCTGGCAAGGTCAGTGGCTGGGATTAAAATGTTCTAAACTGTTAAAATGGATGTGATTTAAAAATACCTCCTCCCTTCTAGCAGTTTGTAAAATATTCCCCAAATGCTGGAGAAAAGGCAGGAGCAGGAATGTAAATTTTCAGCAATTATATAACCTGTTGTTCACTAGAGCCACAGTAAGGTCTCCTCCCGAATACTGAGCCCTTCAGCAGAAATGCTGTCTGGAAGGAATCTGCCCTTTCTGGAGATCTCATGCTGCTTTATGCTTACAGCAGAGGAAAAAACCGATTTGACAAATTGCAGGTCACAGCAAAATCAATGGAAGAGTGTAGTAAAGATTTAATTCAGGTACTTCCCACAAAAAGCTAATACTTATAGAATAACAACATCTTTCTCGGAAAGTGATGTTGAGTAGCAATGAGAAACCCAAGGAGAAATTGAAATCTGCTACTGTCTACCGGCAGAGTGAAATGTGGCCAAACTTTAGAAGAAAACTAGAGCAGCTGGATGTGGTTAGGGCCACAGAAGACAGGTCAGATACCTGTGTTGGGGTTTCCTTATGTGTATGCAGACGCATGCACAAATGTACAAAAACATGTAAACTATGCGCATACTGTATGTGTACCGTGAACAACAAAAAAAGTCTACTGGAGGAGTTAATAACCTAGACAACTAATGTAGGTGCAGTACCTCACTTTCAGATATCTCAAGTTAGAAGAGATGAATCCCACCCAAAATTACTTTGTATCAATACCCTTCCCTGATCAATTGTACTGGTGCTTATCATTTCTAAGCTGTGTTCCGTGCTTCTGCGGGTGATGTGTTTCTATATTTTCTATGTTCTTAAGAAAACTCTTCTTTAAAAGGTAGCCTTTAGAAATATGTTTTCATAGAGGAGATGTAAGGTCAGACAAGGAGGACCAGAATTTACAAGGACCAGAATTCACCGTATTGCCAAGGAAGGTAGCAAACTGGGAACCTCACTGTGTCAGTCATTCCACCACTACCTAACCCTGCAAAGAGGGTAATGAGAGTCCAGTATCTTAATTTTGGGTGCCAGGCACTTGGTTTGGGGTATTCACTACAAGCCTGGGCATTGGCACAGCCAATGGTGCTGCTTCACAGAACAGCCTCAGCTTCCCTTTGGGTGGCAGATGCCAGAGCAAGTACTCACATGAGGACATGTCCAAGACCTCTTGGACATCATCTGTTTCCTACAGTGCCATTCTCATCTCCTTCAGTCCCTGTTCACCACCCTGGCACACACATAGAGGATCTCTGAGAACTGCCTGGAGTGAATTGCCTGATCTAGCTCACAGGCCTCCTGTCAAACCACATACTTACAAGTAGATGAACTGTTTCCACAGCTTTACAGATGCTTAAAAACAGATCTTCAAATCTTAAAGGACAGTGAGAAGCTGCATGTTTTGTTGCTCAGCTTCCACCACAGAAAAAGAATAATGTGCACAGAAAAAAGCCAACACATTGCTTAGTTTACAAACTTTCACCATGGGATAGGGCAGCTATGGGTATGCACTTAATTTATGTTCTCCCCCACAATGACTGAACACACAGGGGACAGGAAACTCAGCACTGATTGATGTGAAAACTTACAGCATGTAAAATAACCCACTAAAAACTCTCCTTCCCTAAATCAGCTAATGTGAGGCTCTCCCAAATGTGCAAGAGAGTAATCAGCTTCTTAATAACTTTATTTGAGCCATGGGACAAAGAGATAGATGATTATTATCTACCTTGTTTCATTTATATGGTACCCAATAGTGTGCTCCATCCTATCCCTAAAAATCACTGGGAATACTGTTACATAGCTTTTTCTCATATAGGTCTTTGCTCATTAGTTTCTCTCCTTCCACCATCAGCTCTAACCAATAAATCTCTCCTGCTCTTTCTCACTTTCTGTTTGAAGCTTTATCACTACCTGATTATATTCAGGTTAATTTGCAGAGATACCAGACACGTACATGGAGGAAAAGAAGGTGGAAAGTCATGGCGGCAACCCATGAAGGCAAGGTGTGGAAGCTTTGCTGCTGGTTCCTGAATGAGACAGCAACAAAGAAGCCTTGGCTCAGACAAAGATGTGTCCAGGACCTCTTGGATATTGTCTCTTTTGAGTCATGCCCTGCCAGGTGGTTTCTCACAGGAGGTTTAATTTTTTGCTTGCAGAGGTGCTTGAAGAGGGAGATTTTCTTCAGGCAAAAACAATGGTCCAAATGAAACCCGTCTTGGAAAACAGTATAATAATTCCATAAAAGAAAAAAAGTTAGTGGGCATCTTGAGAACGGATTTCTTTCACAGTACTCCAGGATTTGTGCATGAATAGGTTGCTAAAGGTTAACTACGGTCCAGGACTGGTCTTTCCTTAACAGCCATCTGCATTTCTACCATAATTAACTAGGATGTCAGGAGTTTAAGAGAACAGCCTAAATTTACAAACAATTCTTGCAAAAACTTGTGCAGACCAAAACTGCGACTGCCGTTAAGATTAAAAACCAAATAAGGCGCTCCCACTGAACAGTGGTATCAAATACGCTTGTATGTTTGGCTATGCGTGTACTGTGGGACCTGGGAGTGCCTCCCAGATCCAAATTTGGAGCATCTCCATGGGACCATGGACATGTCTGTCCTGTCCTCCCTCTCTCCTGCCAAACTGGTAACCAGACCGCCGCAAAGCCCCACTCCCTAGATGTGGCTGTTGAGTGCTTGTCAGGGAATTAAAGGATGGCAATTGTGCAGGATGTGGGGCACGTGCCCTCCTCTTCTAGGAACACAGCTCTAATTATAGAGCTAGATTTTTTGTCTTGTTTACACAGGTATTTCATTAAGAGTAATTTGCTTAGCACTGGTAGAGTAGCTCCAAAGTAAAACATGTAACTGAGAGAAGAATTTAGGATCAGGATTTAATACAGAGGAACAGCAACACTGTAACTTACTGCATTTATGGATGTAATTCTCTGAGACCACATTCGTTCCTGTATAACTCTGTTCAAATTGATAGAATTACACTGGGGATTAATTCACTCCTTAAATTTAACCGCATTGAAAATAATTATAATGTCCTACGACTATAATATTTTCATTTTCCAGGGGGAGAAATTTGCCAATATGTAATACGGTCTCACGTACCTGATTGCACATTACCTCCAAAGCCGTGAGAGCCTGCAAGAACGGTAAAGCTGAAGAGGTCGTGCTGTTTAGGTTGGAAAAGGGCCAGCTGCATCACTGGCTGAACGTCTAGGCTGCCTTCGAAATGGATACACAAAATTGATATTGAAATGGTACAACATACGTCGATTACTAAATCTCAAAGCTTCTTTGTTGTTGTTACAGCAAAATTCTTTGTGGGAAGAAAGGGGGGCCCAGTCCTGAGGGCTGTGGCAGCTGTAATCCCTGCTGACCTCACTGGGAGTTGGAAGTGCAGCACTGGGAGCTAGAGGGTTTGTACTGGTCATGTTGGTCTGGTATGAACTTGGAAAAGTTTCTTTAGAACCAGTAGAAACACAGACATAAAACTCACAAAAACTTGGCCCTAATAGAGGTCTTTAAGACTGCACACTGTATTCATTTTCTGAATTCATGGTCTCTCTATTATCTAGGATGATCAGTAATTCTCTGAAAGATAAAAGTAGAAAATGCTAAGCTCCTGAGGAAAGGGTAGACCTATATCCCTTTATTTCTATCAGTCAGCACTTCACAAGTATTTTTACTGAAATACAACAGGACACACAAATATTTTAAAGAGGTGGAAAAAATTTCCAGTCCCTCAAATGTTCTTACAATATTTTAGTTTGCTTTTTTCACAACACCTCTTATAATATTTTAGTTTGGTTCTCAACAATAACTGGAAGTTCATAGTTTCTTACTTCAAAATACACTTTTGGATACCAAAGCTTTTCAGGTTGTTAAGTCAGAAGTTTTGTTTTCTAGAGTTTGATAATCTGCTCTGCCCCAATGCTATTCTTTAAAAATCTTGGGGCATTGAAGCCAGTTTGTTTCAGTTATTTCAGGGGAACATAAGATGGTACAAAGAATATAAATAAAAATAAAAGATTCTCATGAATTTGCTTTCCCTTTCAAAATAACTTTTTTATTTTAAAAGTTACAATTTTAAAATCAGTTTTGCAAGAAGTCAGTGGGACTATCCAGGGAATAATCAGTACTGATAAGCAGGGATTCTGTTGAAACAGATGATTTTAAACTGGGCTTCAAATAATTATGGGTATTTTTAATGCTGGTATGCAGTGTTAAAAATCTTGTCTCCTGGATTTTTGTACTGACTCTTGTGATCTGCTAAAACATCCTTTCTGTCTTTCTTATATACTGTTTATATGCTACCTCTTTACCTCACAGATTTGCTCTCCAGCCAGGTGCCACCACCAGTTTAAGCAAGGTTTGACTTTGTGGTACAAATAGCTCTTGGAGCATGTAGATCTAAATGTCATCACATTGCAGGATTTTAGCACAGGGTGATGATATTCTGTTTTGACACAGTGTCATCACGCTGCATCCCAGTAGGAAGATGTTTTGACACAAAGTGCTGACAAAACATCAAAACGTTAACAATTGCTCTTTAATATTCATGTGTTCTGTGATGCCTGGAGCATACTAACTGATAATAGCAAGACAGAGGACCAGTAAAGATTGCTGTTAAATACATTTATTTAATTTTTATACGAACAAGTTCCTACTGAATATTCCTCCCCGGGTGAAGGTGAACACATGTCCTCCATAAGGACTACCAAACAGGATGCTACCAACCTAGCATCTTAATCTACAGAAAAGGGAAAGAAAAACCAGAAATCCACCCCCCCACCCCCCCCACCCCCCCTTATTTCTAAGTTCTTTTTTCTGGTTTTACAATGCACAAGGAAAATGAAACTAATGGTCAGAAATAGCAGAGTGGAAGAAGCATGATCTTAATATGAGACACTGGAAGTAACACTTGGTAGAAACTATTATAACTGCCTACATGCGAGAGAATGGGCCCTAGAGCTGGAAGCAGAAACTCTATCAATTAGCTCACCTAAGGCAGAAGCCTTCATGTAAGTTTCTTGATACGCTTCACGGAGAGGATGCAGGCAGCAGTTTTACTGAGCTCTGTTTTTACTGAACCCGAACCTGGGTTTAACCCGAGTACTAGCCTTGTGCAACGCACTGGGCAGAAGCCACAGACTGAGGCTCTCCACTGGTCAGACTGAGAGGAACAGCAATATGATACTGGGTCGAAGGCAGAATTGGTGCAGTCAGATGTTCTTCCCACTGTCCAGCCTGTTCCCACACAGCACCGGCACAAAAAGCTGCACGACAGCCACGTTATTCATGACATGCCATGATAGTCATTTTATTTTCATCAATTAGCTAAAGTGCAATAATTTTTTTTAGCTACCCCAAACTATTTATTTTAAGGCAATGCTAATAAACCATTAAAATAATTATTTTACCATATAGAATGATTACCACATAGCATGACACTTATCTGGCATATTTAAGATGCACCACTCTGGAACTATGGACAGTTTTGACAATTTGAGACCTGTAGTTGTTTTCCAGTCTTGAGCTACCTTTCTCTTTATGACTCTATATCTGACATTACAGTGTTTACCAGAAAGAAGGTGACATATTGAGAGATGACAAATAACTCTGGAGAAATTTTCAAGCCACAGGTAAGCCTAAATACTACAGATTAGCATAAATATAAAATTATCCCTCATCATCTGTAAGTACACAATATTATGCATGCAAATCTGTTCTGCTTTGTGAATAGAGCTTTTTTTTTTTTTTTTGGATCTATCAAATGATTAAAAGTTACTTACTTGCATAAATGTGTGTGCAGAATCAGACCCTTAATAAAACTTGTGTCTGGACATGTTACTCTTTCCTCATGAATTTTCACTAGCTGCAACGGTATAGGCTTGCTATTGTTATAGCATTGAATTACTTGCACTAATGTTCATGAAACTTAAATTTCATCTCTTTCTTTAAAAGGTGAGAGCCAAGGAGAGGCTCACATGTTCTCATGGTCTGAAACAAACAGTATTTTATTTGAAAGGATTATCATTAATGTAAAAATTTCGTCCTGAGCCCATTTCTCCAAGGATTAGTCTCTCCCAAAGTTTCTGGCACATGTTTAAGTTACATTTGAATATAATGAATGACTGTCATGAAGAATGGCCTTAACCAGCAGCCTGTGCTGAATGTGTCCTGCACTGTTATAGGCTGAACCCTGTAATAGGTCAGCACCTTCATTTCTTATTGACTTCACTTGGAGCCAAGGTGCTTAGGAAAAAACCTAACTGGATGATGACAATTCCATTTTGTGCAACTTTCAAGGTTTAACATTTGTTTTGGTTTCATGTTGAACTGTCTATTATTGTACTGAAACCTGAACTGTTCAGCTAGGATCCCAAGTGGCATTTCTTGATTTACTTCCACATCACCTTGAATCTAGTAAAAAACTGAAATTAGCTTTCCCAAATGAATGCAGTAGAATGGAAGACGTTCTCTCTTTCTCCTGAAAAAAAACCCCAACAAAAAAAACACCAATCCCCTTGCAGCTCAAAACTTCAAAGGAGAAAAACGAACTTGAGGGCTTTGGCCAAGTAATTTGTAGGTGCGAATCTCAGCAGTTCCTGTGCTCCAGGTCCCTGGGTGCTGCCCAGTCTTTGTATCGCTGCTGCCCAAAGCGATGCTGCCCTTGGGCAATGCCCACTTACACCCTCACAGCCAAGGGGCATCACTGGTGTGTGTGTCCATCAGCCTTGGGTTTCCACTCCAGGCAGCGCGAGCAGGAGCGTGCGCTGCCGCCTTGCCCGGCGGGCACTGCTGTTCACTCCGCTGTGAAAGCCTACATGCACTTTTAATACAATTCCAAGTTGTTTCTAAAGGAAATCTGTAGTTAATAGCTGATGGGGCTTTTATAAAAGTGGATGTAAGTGGTAAACACGTGCTTTAGTGCTGGGATCCTTAGCAGATGGATATAATTACAGCGCACCATTAATTTACAGAGCCGTGCAGGAGAGTTGCAGGCTCTCTCTCTCTTTCTCCATTCCTTCATGCTTCTTGACGCAGCCAAGCATCCAGGCCTGCCTGCGCATGCCATCCAGAGTTATCTGCGTATGCCCAGCAAGCCCGACGCACGTATCACACATGTGCTGGCCATCTGTAGGGTGCATGTGCGGGAGGTTCAGCCAGCCGCCGCCGTTCTGCCTGTGATTTCCCAGACAAAGGAACGGGAGTCGTATCTCCACGCGCTCCCACCACACCGAGGGTGTGTGACCACACACTTGGCCGGCGTGCTGGGGGCTGAGTCCGGCCCCCAGAGCGCGGCTGACTTCAGCTGCGGGTCTGCCTCTTTGCTGTGGGGTTTTCTACTTTCATTTCTAGTCGTTCTGTCAGTGCCTGCATTGATCTCCATCTGACTTACCTTTCAAAGCCCGGGCAGACCGGGAAGCGATTGCCCTCTGCAACTGCAACCATGTGAAAGGTCTCCGAGCAAATCCTCTCACTTACTCAATTATCCCTTCACCGAAGTGATTTGCACCGCTGCGGGCGGGGAGACCTGAACTCCCAGTGCACCACGCTCATTTGTCAGGTGAAATGAGGCAAAGAAAGCAAGGTCAGCGAGTGTCCATGCTGCTTACAAGCTGCAGAGCCCTCGAGCCTGTCATTGCCCAGATTACTTAAAAACTTATTCCCTTCCCAGCATACGATCCCCTTTACCCGTAGCTGCTCTCCACTCACAGGCAAGAGGAAGCTTGTTAGCCTTTGTCACCACGTCCAAGAGAGCGATGGGGACTACGGACAAAAGCTGCACCAGAGGACATAGTACCCATCCTAGTGAAATAGGCTTTCTTTGGTCTTGGAGCGTTGGCTGAGAAGCTCCTTATCCCTCTGATATGTTCTGGTGGAAACCACTGTTGGCAAGTAGACAAATCAGGAATGGGCAGATGGAAAGCGATCGCTTAAAGATTGTTTTGCTTTTTGGTCCTTGGACAAGTAATGGCAATAAAACTACATTACTCAGCAAGCTTCAGTGAACAATTTTAACTTGGTTTCTTGTGGAAGGGAATTTCTTATGGCCATACTATCGATCTGTTTTCCTCCCTTGCTCCTAATAATTCTCATTTCTACCAAGATCCAGAGAAAAGTAGGGATCTTTAAGAGAAAGATTTCATTCCTGGAAGATTTGTGAAGACAGGTGTCCCTACAGAAAAAAGAAAACCTGTAAGTGTGTCAGCTAAATCCGGCCTAGAACTCCAGGACAGCAAACTTCAGTACTTTTGATGTCATACCAATGACTTGTCATTCTTACAGTCAGTTTTAATAAACAAACTGGGTCTAGCTCTATTTTGACAGGCAACATTTGTGTAGCCTCTGAAGCCAGTAAGTTAACAAGCACAAGAAAATTTGTGTTCAACAGGAAAATTTGGTGAAGACTTTTTTACTATCTGAACATGTATTTTTAAAGCCTAACCACAATCTTTGAGCATTACTCTAATTCTGATTAACCCTAGCATTACTGTGATTTGCTCAGATGCATCTTCATGCCTACAGGAGATACTCACATCACCCCACCTAACAGAGAAGATGGTTCTGGGATCATGGGCTGTCACTGTTCTTCTTCATGATCAAAGCAGAGCTCTGTTTGTAGGACTTTGGTGGAAAATGTATCACGCTATCTATGTTAAATCAGTTATGATGAGATACAGATAAGTATAGGTATATGCACATACAGGCAAACACACACACAAACTCACAGCAGTTTCAGATTGCAGCATCCTCCCAGCTGTTCCTGCTCCTGGTTTACGCCAGGATTTTAAAGGCAGTCCACCCAGGAGTCACACCAACTGCTTACTGGTGCACGCACAAAGACTCTCAGGGTTGTGGTTTCATGTTTGCTGTCTGCATAGTCACCAGTTCTGATTACAAGGGTGCATTCTGTCAGAAAATGGTGCATTTTTTTTCTTCTACACCATGGTAAATCAGGGGAGAGCTCTAGTGCTGCTGAGAAGTTACAGCTGAGTTTGGGATTTACTGGAGACCTATAATGTTGCACTGCAAGTCAACAGGAGGTTGGCATGCTCTGTGCAGCTAACTTTTCTGTTACTGCCAAAGGGCAAGTTACCTTCTTCTTATGTCTAGTTCTTCTGTGATCTATACAGAAAAAAAAAAAAAAAAGTTAGACATTTACTACACTGTTTTAAATGACATTTTTCATAGTTTGGAGTGTGATGGCAGCACATGGAGTGAGAGCTTAGGTTTTTTTTCTCTGATGGGCAGCTCAAAACACAGGTATTTTGGAGACAACTCACTCAGCCAGCTTGTAAGCCACTTTGAGTAGGCCCTGCTGCTGAGGAGGCCAGGTCAGCTTTGAGAACTGATGTTTGAAACTTCACCACAGACCTATGGCACAGCGTTCAAGGACTGAGAAACCCAGGACTTATACAGGCTGTGAGGACTCGTCAGCCAGCTCGGTGCCCACTTGTGGTCAAAGACTCGTGAAAGACCAGTGAGGGACTAACGGTGAGGAGAATACATGTGCGTTCAGCCAGTCTGAGAAGCCTGGATGCCTCTCCTGGAGGTAATCTTGACATTCACTTGAAAAATTATTGATATTTGGCTATTGAATGGTAATTCTCAAATTATCCATCCCATTATTTGTGTCTAGATTTGGTACTTGAGGCTGTCATGCAAAGAGACTTCATCAGCTTTCAGGATCATAAAAAACATGTTTATAGTCATATAGACCAAGTCTGGCTATTCCTCTTTTCCTGTACTTTAAAGGGACACCAGTAGGTCTGCTTGTCCTGACATCAAACCTACCACATTTCTTTTGTTTTAAACACAAATGCTATTTTCTGCCTCTTATGCATCCTTAGGAACAGGCAGGATACACTGGCCTTGATTCTATTGCTCTCATTCACATCTACATCTGCAAGGTGGGCAAAGTACGAGAATAACTGAATATATATATGTATGTGTATATATATATATATATGCTTCTTTCACAGAAAATCTTGGGCCAGTGGTAAGCATGTTCCCCAGCCGAGAAGATGAGTGAGATATGAGGGATGAGGGAGTCTTATTGCTACAGTGTGAAGATGGGAAATGTATCTGCGCAGCAGCTGTTTCAGAAGTGATATAGCTTTTTTCTTCTTCTTCTTTTTTTTTTTTTTTAAACCTAAACCGGATACTTACTTCACAGGAATTTGGGGGCTTCATCCATATAATAGGGTTCCTTTAACAGGAATTGTATTTTATTACCTTTTGGGTTTTTTGTCTCTGAACTAGTCTTTTCCTTGCAGGGCCAGCATAAAAGCAGTGACTATACTTATGTGGACTCTTTCCTGGAGAGCTGGCCAAGCGACTGGCATTGCAGAAGGCATCCCTAAGAACAGCTCTTGAAAAGGCTCTTGGAGCCACCTCCCCACCCCTCCTCAACGAACAGGGAAAACATTGCTAATTATCCTCCATTTCTCCAATTTCCTGCTTGCATCAAGTGTGTGAAGCCCAGAGTTTAAAGCTCCTGTGTTATTTGTGTAGCATTCCTGGGGCCAGATTTTGACTCTGCGCATTATGGATTGGGAAAGAAAAGGTCTGACCTCTGCTGATGGTCCCCAGGGCCACGGTGAGTTTAGCTGCATCTCTGGAGAGGCACGACTCCTCTGCAGTTCACACATCTCTCTGCTGGCTGGTGAGGAAAGGGACAGTATCACTGGGCTTGCAGTTGTCACTTTGAATGCAGCTGCTTGTCACAGGTAGTATGGGACGAGAGAAAATGAAATGTGAGCTGTAGGTGGTTCACTTCAGGGTAGCACCCTAAGGCAGCTGAAATCGCTGGGAATCTGACTTCTTCCTGGTGAGCTCTTTCAGATCAGCTTTGCTCCTGTTGGAATAGTCGTGTGTAACTGCAATGTAAGGAACAGGACAAGAAAGCAGGGGAAATGCATTCAGTGCCTTGCTCCATGACCCTCAGTCCGTCACCTTTTATCTGTGTCCCATCCCTTTTCTATTTAATAGTAAGTACTTCACAGCTGGGACTACCTCCTACCCCGTGAACACTCAGTGCATGGTGAGGTGCTGATCTCAGAAACTGTCTAATGGCCCAGGTAAAATAATCCAGAGCAAAAGTTTCAGTTTCTTCTTGAAACCGTACATTTAGATGATGATGAAAATATGGCAAAGCCTAAGGTTGCACACAGTCATGCTGAAAGAAAAGCAAATATTCAAAGACCAAACAGATAACTTCCTTTCCCTTGCTATAGAGCTGTTGGATTCTCTTCTTCTCACACACAGAGAGTTTTTAGAGGGGTTTCATTGCAGCTGAGCTTTTTTCTCCTTTACTATAGACTGGATCTACTTCTCTCTTTATTAAAGTACAATTCCAAAGGCTGTTAGAAGGGATGAAACAAGGCTCCAAACTAGAAAGAAAAACAGTCATCAGCTGCATTTTCTGAGCTGGCAGGCTGTGGAAAAAAAATGTATTTTTTTATTCATAAGGCAGATAGAAGATCTTGCTTTAAGAAGGGCTAGGGTTTTGATAGAAATCTTAGAGTCCTAGAGCACTCGCCCTGTCGAGTGCTAAATATCTTTGATGAATATGGAGTGCAATGTGGTACGCAGATGACAAAGGCGGCGCTCAGAAAGTACAAAACAAAACAAAAAATCCTAACCTTTGGACAGTGAGATTAAGCAGATAGGATGATACTGCACAGAACTCCGAAGACGCTACATGTGCGGACATGCACTAAATCACAGCCTTTTGTAAAGTCATGCAGGCTGCCATTTCAGTTCTATCATCAGCTCTGGTGAACATGATGGACTGTCTGGTGAGTGGGTGCAGTGCCACGCTAACAGATGGGTATGAATGTAAACAGGCAGGAGACCGCACGGGAGCTTCAGGATGGGCCCACGCAGGTCGCAGGTGAGGCAGGAACAGAGGAACTTTCATGTTGTTTCTGTGGTTTCTACCCCTTGGCATCAGCACGTGCGATTTGCGTGCTTCTCTGGGGCTGGGTGGTACTAAAGAGTTATAAACCAGCTCTTGTGCGTGCAGAAGGTGGGGTCTTTAAAATCCACCTACTGTCAGAGCTTCAGGAAAGAAAGCAGAATGAACGGAGAGACCAAAGTGCGCACGGATTCTCTTCTCTTCTGGTTTCATCGACGCAAACCCCCTCTGGAGTCAGCAGCGGTCCGGGTGCCTTCGGTCAGCCCGGCGCTGTCTGCGCTGAGCAGGTACGGAGGATGCTTCTTCCGCAGAGAAGTCGTCTTGCAGGCAAACCCCGCTGACGAACAGGGCCTTCTGTGTGGTCACAGTGTGACCAAGTGATTTTCTTTTAGTGGGTAGAGATTATTCTGGTGGCTTTGGCTTCTCAAATTGAAAGCAACTTGCTTGAGCAGCAATCTGTTTGTTTAATCGTTTGCCACACGGTATGCATAGCTGTCAGATGACAAAAATCCGCCTTACTCTGTCAGCCAAAACTGCTTTTTTGCAAATAATTATTTTTTATCTTGCTTAATCTTTGTGGAATTAAGTCCCCCTTGATATAAGATCTTTCTCTTTCTCAGGGTTCCTCAGATGAAATACACTGCAGCTTTACAGTTGAGCTTGTTCTTGTCTATCATTTATATTATTTTTGTTTCAAGGCACCAGGTCAAACTCTGTCCTCACTCACTCTCGTGCAACCACAGAGACTTCAGTGTGGCTGCAATCGAGGATGGAATCTGACCCATTGTGTTTGTTTTTAATCAGAATATGCATGACTTAATGCTGCCTTCTCCTTTATTTTAATCTCCCAGGGCAGTCTGAAGAATCAGATGTTGAATGTCAAGAGATTTCTCCCCCAGTGAAATATTCTAAATATGTCAGGAAAAATGTTTTGTCAATTCCAGCTTGTTGATTCACCCCAGCCAGCTGGCTGGGCAGGCTCAACCACTGCATGCTGCCATACAAACTGGGAGGTCGGAGCTGGGCGCATGAAGGCAGGATGGTGGGGCCATGTGCTAGAGCGGATTGGACAGATTCCACGTATTGTAGTAGATGATGTGTTTGGTCTTCTGAGGGAAGGGGAGGTTGCACGCCAGCTGTCGCTCAGGACTTCGTTTAACTGACTGAAGTAGAGAGAGAAGTTGGAGTTAAGGCTTATCCCGTCTTTTCGCCATCCTTGACTAGATTCTGCCCTGCCCTTTCTACCAAAGGCATCAGAGTCGTGCTGCACCTCTGAAGCTAGAGGAGCTGGAGACTCTGCCTTGCCAATCTCCAGATCTACTAATACTCGCTGAAGGGTGCCACGCAAACAAAAAGCATCCTCGATCAAAATGAGCGCTTCAGAAATTGCCTTTTGTGAAGATCTGAAATATTTTTTAGCATTCTTGAAAATAAAAAGGACAGATGACTTTTTACATGTCTTACCATTAGAATTAAGGATAAATTGGCCTTTTTCTTTCCTTTACAAAACTGATCCAGATCCTGCAAATAATCTGGAAAGTTGTCATTTATGTCTGACACACCAAGAAATTTCCCCCAAAAGGTGGATTTTCTTTTTGTAGATCATGCGTATTACAATGGCAAAGGAAAGATAGCAATGGTGGCCACCATTGTGGCCATGTTAAGAACGTCCCCTTGGTTGGGGACGGCTTGGATAGACACACATTTTGAGAAACCACTGGTTTTGTGTTCACATGTGACTGTGTGGAAGAGGAGTATTGTGCTACTGGTGCCATGGGAGGGCACTGAGGTGTTTAATAAATCAGAAGAAAAGCGTGTGTCAAACCAACAAAACCAATCATCTTCTGGAGGTGCAAGTTCTTCCCTTTGAAACCATGAATTTGTGAGCAGAAGCCCTTCGTGTTAATGAGATTTTTAATACTAGAGGATGTTTTATGAAAGTAAGGCATGATTGTTTCACTGAAGGTTACATTTTCATAGCACTTCAAGTGCTTAAATCTGCATATTGCCCTTGCCTTGGATCATAGCCCTAAAGACCAAAACAATACTATAGGTTCCTTAGTGCAAAATGAGCAGGGAAAACAACCAAAGCAAAGGAGCAGACACAGAAAGCAATACACAAAGAGACAAACGATACAAAGCAGAAACAGTCTTAGACATCAGAGGTCAACCCACAATATACTGTGAGGGGTGAACATGTAAAAAAGAACATTCTTCCAAGGAAAGTAGTCACAAAATGGTTTCTGAGAAAGCTGCAGGGCTCCCTCATATGGGCTCCTCATGCAATATGTACCCCTTGCTCTCCTGCATTTGGCTTTGGCACACAAATGACACAGAATAAGAAAGCAGTCATGAACCACCTTTTTTGTTGGGATCTGTTTATTGATAGAAATTTTAATTCAACTCTAATTTTAATGCAGACTTATTGTAGAAATTGAGAGCATTCATTATAACTGAAAATATATGTAGCAAAAAAAAAGAGCACAACTTTGTTTTGACCTTACTTTGCGGACTGTTACTTCACTTAACAAGGGATACACCAAAATGTCTTACAGAATTAGAATCTACAAGACAAACACATGGCCAGAACAACATAAAAAGAGAGAGAGGGATACACTGAACCATGGATGTTGTCAGAAGTGAAACATGTTTCTTATTGCTAACCTATCCCATTTGCCATAATGTTCTATGCCCAGGAAAATAAACTTCAGTCAATATAATCAATGTTTTGATGTTTCCTCCTAAAATGTACACCCTGCCTTGTAGATCATTAATGGAAAGAAGTTTTAACAGCACAGTTCTAGGCCATTGGAATAAATGTTGTATTTTGCATATGCTTCTAAAAGTTACAGTGCAATATTCGCCCAATTAATTTCAGTGGTTCAAAGGCTACACGACCTACCTTCTCACTGGATAACTGTTGCAGATTCTCAACTGCCCTCAAGTGGTCCCTGCTGATTTATGCTCAGGGTTATCATTGTCAGTGTGAACACTGTCAAAGACCTGAAAAGAATAAATGCTTTGATTCAGCATAGGAAACAATAGTGAGCAAGTGGGGTGCTTAAGTTAGGCATATTGATAAGCGTGATGTGATATTGAAAAGTCAGCACCCTCCAGGAAGATCCTTATTTCTGCAAGCAAAGAAGTTATGTGGCTCATCCTCAGTGTAAATGAGAGACGTCTTCCAGCTCCTTCCTTTCACATCTGCACGATGATATTTATATGGCTCTAGATGTTGCCAGTTTCCCCTAATCTGACCTAAGCTTGCTATGTCCTAGTCTGTATTTTCAGTATGAGACTTATACCAGTCTCATCCAAGACTAACCTCCCAAAGTCCATGTCAAAGCTAGGCATGGACTGTCAGAAAGACTCCGAAAGGCGAGTCCCCTCCGGGTTCCCAGGTCTTGGAGCACTTCCCAAAGGCAGGTCCTGCCCCTAGTCACTTCTCGCTGGCTGGCCTTTACTCAGGAAAGCCTCAGTCCTCAGGACTGAAACAAAACATCCTTGAGGAACTTATGAATAAGTCCATTTGCTTCCTGCCTCAAACACTTCTAAAACATTAACCTGAAGCGTAAACGTTTCTGCCTTTCATTTCCTTGGGGATGACAGGAGAGAGAGACTGAGACTGATTGCAAAAGCTGTAGTGCTTGTCTGAAGTTTTTAGCTTGACTCTGGTCAGGCCCCAGGTGACCAGCTAATGAAAATAATTCAAACTTTACCAAAACAAGAGCCATTTATAATGTGGAAATTCTAGACAGACAGCTCCACAAAACCCTGGGAACAAACAGGGAGATAAATCTTTGCAAGAAAAAAACACCCTTACCTCACTACTCACAAGGTCAATTCTAAATAACATCGTGGGGCACAGCCCCCACATGTGGCAGAAATTTAGTCAGTATTAGCTTTTTAAATACATCCATACCTGTGCGCTTATTCCCCTGGAGTCATGAGGTATGAGGAGACATTTGGCTTCAGAAATATTAGACAGGCTCTTGAAACTCATGCCTTTTAAATAGATGGACTTTGGGATTATTCTTAAGAAGAGTTCCTATAACTGCAAATGAAGGAAGAAGAAATGAACCATGGAAAATGGGTATAAAAGCCCTGATTTCAAATAAACACAACACAGCTGTGAAACAAGACACAGAAAAATACGAGGAACATGAGTGAAGGAGGAAATCAGCTGGGGCTCTCCAGTAACGAAACTGGAAGCTTTCAGATGTCAAAAACCTCCCAGAAACAAGGGAAAGGAGGATGCCTGCCATGCCACGGCACACAGGCTGCGCAAGCCTGGAGCAAGCCAGCACCAAGGAAGCACGGCTGGAGGAAACCCGTGGCAGGGAGCCGCAGCATCCCCAGGAAAACGTGCCTTGGGTTTCCTTGGCTCCGAGCGGAGGAGCCCAGCCCCGCCCTGCATCCCGCATCCCAGCCCCTGCGCTCGGAGGAGCTCCCCATCGGCAGAGACAGGCTATGGGACGGGCAGGGACTTCCCAGCCAAAAAGTCTGCAGTTACAAGGGAAGTAGACATCAACTCTTGCAGGCTTGGGACCTTCCCCAGGGCATGCCTGAAGACCAAGCAATGGGGAACAACTGGGAATCAGTCCCCAAACTGTTCTGTGGGACCATCCCAGGCACTGCACAAAATGGTGTGAAGGCTCTTCTCTCCAGTTGAGTCTACTTAAAAGCCTTATTTAAGTTTTTATAACGTAGGGATTTCAACTACATTAGAATGAAGTGCTTTTAACATGAGTTTCGAAAAGAAAAAGTCTTTAGATGTATATACGATGGAGCTGATAGTTCTTTCTTTATATTAACTTCATATACATTAAAAATATATAAAACATTTCTATGTGTGTATATATGTGTTTTCATCTTGCCATTTATTAATACTTGTTTTTTAATAGCTGTATTCTGAGCATTTGCCAAGAAGTCTGCAGACACCCAAACTGCATTTCTGCTTCCTGTGGAAAAACAATAATTGGAAAATTGGCTTTTTAGCAATTACTGCCTTCTGAGGCATCTTAGATGTGTCCTAATAAAAAAAAAGCTTGTAAAACTTATTAAATGAGTTACATTGAATCATATCCTAATCCCACATACTAAACTAATAATTTTATCTTACTGTTTAGTTCCAACAAAAAATAATATTTCCCATGCTTGCTACTTTATAGGGTTAGAGTTGAGCAAAAGTCCTCCCTTACTAGGTATCTGTTATCTGGCTGAACAACATGTGTTGTACTGTAGGACACTGTATTAAAGTTATGGAGAGGAGCATTTTAAAGGTATTTATTTATTATTTCTGAAATAATTGAAAAAGAAAAATATTATATGGAGTCTCAAAATATATCCATATTAACGAATACCCTCAGGGTATGGTTGCTTCCCTCAAGTTCTCACTGCAAGAAGAAAATTATTTCTGAAAGTGATAGAGAATTCTCAGTGTGGTTAAAATTCCTAAATGCTGATTGCTACATCACGTCGTGTGGTGATGTACAAAAGTAGCACAGTGCATTACTGCCTACCCCATCACTTGAAAACAGTTTTCAAAACATCTATGAAATTACTGATGGAACTCAGATCTATGCTTTTGTTTCCAGGTGTCCAACATTATTTTGATGAGACTCATTTCAGTACATTACTGAAACTGTCATGAATTAGCAAAATGAAATGAAAATAGAAGTAAAACCCTTGAGAGTGTCAGTGTAATTCTGCTGCTTTCTAGCTTCCCTGAACACAGCTGTCAAGAAGACATCACAAGCATAGGAATTCAGGAAAAACACTCAAAGGCTTTTGGTGTCTGTGCCTGAGGGAAGAAATGTGTTAAACTAAAAAAAAAAAAATTGTTAAAGTGGCCAAAAGAGTTTGGAGAAAATTTTGTCAGTCTGTCACTTTTTCAGTATAAGAGGTCTCATTTCTAAATTGCAAGATAACACATTGTAGTTTTGTTCTTTACTTAGTACCAATCATCTCGGGCCATATTATTTTTGTGATGAAAATTTGTACGAACTATAAAAAAAGAAAAAATTATCCATGAAGACTTAGAGTTGAATATGCACTACTAGGCCCCAAATTGGAGAATGATGGCAGAATCAGCATCATAAGTTGCAGTGTTCACTAGCAGTGCCTACTAACAGACCTTCAGGTTTCGGGTGTGAACTCCCATGACCCCAGCTTTGTACCCCCCAAACTGGCATCCTTGCCAGGTCTTTCCTGCAGGCAAAGGTGCCGGCGCTGCAGTGATGGGGGGGTGGGGGTTACATCCTTCCCTTCCCTCCTGGAAGATGTCCACCAGCTCAGGACCTCTCTGGGAGGCTGGTGGAAGCTGTTGCCTCTCCAAGGGAAGCCCCTGCCCCGGGGCGACCACGTCCTCTCCCACAGGGCTACGGCTGCCACCCGTGGCTAGAGTGGGTGACCCCACAGCTTCCCTGAAAAAAACGTGTAGGTAATCTTCATGGTCTGAGTGGAGCAAAGTGAAGGGAAACACCCTTTTTCTGCTAGTCTACAAGCACTTCAGTCTTACGCAAAACTTCTTCACCCATCCCTGAGGGTGGCTCCAGATGCCTCCAGGGTATCCCATTACAAGCTTATCAGGTCCTTTTGACAAGCAGATTGTCAGCTTTGCAATGAGGAGCTGAAGTTATCTGAAAACATTATGCTCTAACTTTGTGTTATTTTCTGAACAACCCTGCTACAGAAGTAAATCAACAGAGGACAGAGTGTGTCTTCCAGTGACACAACAATTTGATAACTAGCTCAACAATTGTACAAAGAATTAACATTCCCTTAAAGAGTGTCTCCATACCCTTGAGACCCATTAGCCTGGTATCCAAATTACAAGAAGATCACACAATAGCAAGAAAAGGAATAATTTGTGTCTGTTCGTCTACTCTATTTATATCTTTTTTCTAATAAATCTTTTGAGAAAGAAGAAACATTTGCAGGGAAATTTTTATGGACAAGCTAAAGGATAACAATTATTTTTTAAATGACTTGTGAATAATTTCCAGAAAACCAGCCTTTTTATAGACAAGTTGTTGAAAGAAGAAGGGGGCCAGATAGATAGGAACTGCATAAAGCATTCAATTCATCAGGACTGAGTCACTCAGTTGCAGTCTGAAGTGAAAATTAAGGTACAGAAGGATATATTCAAATAACATTTAATGTTTGGCTTCATTTCAGATGAACAAGCATGCTGCAGTTGAGTCAAGCTGAAAGTTTTCCCTGTTCCCATGCACTGTAGGTTTTAAAGAATGAGCGCCTTGGCATTTTGTATAGGTCAAGCTAAGTGGTATCATAGGTTAAGTTCTGGCATTCAATCTAAACGCCCTCATGTTTGGGCTTTACAGCCAAGTTTTGAACATTACTTGAAAAATTGTTTACATCTGAACAAGGAGTGATTGCTGCACAAACCCCCTCCAAGAGTCTTCCCCCTCTCTCTCCTCTGCTTTCCTGAGTCAGAGAAACGCCATTCCAAAGCAGCAAGAAAACCATGAGGCATTCTCTGCACTTGGAAGGGATGCTGACTTCCTAAGAAGTTTGGGCTGAAATGTTGCATGTCATGAAATATTTTGATTAAAAAAATTACTTACTGATACGGCAGTTAGACTGACATATGCAGACTGACTGGGAAATAGAGTCCTCGCTGTTCATTGTGAAATCCATCTGCTAAGGGTTTTTCTTTAACTGTTGTAGCAAAGGCTTATCATTCTTATTAACTGTGTGACTCGGAGTTTGCATTAATCACCTCCTAGGAAAGCAACTGCTTTCAGTCGCGTGGGTTGTGTGTCTCAGCTTTCCCTGCTCAGTGTGCTCCGGTAGTTTCCAGCGTTGTTTATGTTTGCCACAGCTTAATCACTTAGCAGATCTCCAGCAGTGATATTGTTCAGACCAAGATGATCCAATCTCATCAGCTAGGCATTTATATACAGTGCCTTGGTTTTGGAATTTAATGCAGGCTTTAATTGAACAAGACCAAGGAAAACTCTTCCAGAGAAAATTAACAAGCAGACAGTATAAACTGAACCGAGTCAGATTTCGTGAGTAACACTAGATGTAGCGGGTGTGCAGAAAAACTTTCTTCTGGCTTTACAGATTTCAAAGCCTTTCAAGATATCCCCTATTCTTATAAGGAACAATTCTGCTACTTGCCGATATTCCCTCCCAGCACCGCCAGGAACAGTCTACATGCTCTGGCTGCTTGAGCAAACAAAAGACTTCCCTAACTGAGCCATGCTACAAGACCTGGCGTTAACATGTTTAATCCTTTACTTGCTTTTCAGCTGGGATAGAGAATCTGCCCTAATTACTGCTATCAGCAGATGTATCTCGTGTACCTCAGAGTGCGGGGCTGAATCCTGTTTGTGCCACTTGTATAAAACAAACCAGAGCTCTGATGGGGACAAGGGCCGTATGGGCACGTATACTCTATCGGTACCTCTTTGTCTCCCACTTCATCTCTCTGGAGGGCTGGGCAACTAGTTTTGGTTGTTCACCAGCAATTAGCAGGGGGAAAAAAGAATCTCTGGTCAAACCAAAAGTGAAACTTTTTCATGCCAGTAAAACAAAGAAATTTAATTTCTAAATAAGCCAAAGATATTTGAATTAGATTTCAGGCACTCTTGAGGAAAAGGAAAAGAATACAGAAATAAGAGGTTGGAAGATCTCAGTGCTGCTCATTAAGAGAAAAGAGTGATTCCCCTGATAATCTAAGGCCCACTGGTTAAAGCACTTGTCTGCGATACTGGAAACACACGTTCCTCCCACCACCTGCCCAGAAGCAGGGATGTAACCTGCTGGAGTGAGCATCCTCACCACCAGGCTGTAGGGCCCCTGTCACTTTATACATATGGCCAAAGAACATATTTTCTCCCTTTGGAAGCTGTTCAAATATATGAAAGCTAAAGCAACTCTATTTCTAAACGAGCACTACCACAGACAGGCTTACTGTGTTTTGAATTCATCCATTATTTAAGATCTTTCTGATTTCTCCCTTTTTAATCAACTGGTATAGAAACCTATTGCTCTTTCATATTTCTAAAATATCTGATAAATTAGAATGTTCTAATTTAATCACAACTGCATCACACATGCCTTGGTAATCTTTTCCCTCAGCTACTCCAACCTCTGCCATTTTGACCTTTGCATCTCAACATGCTTCCCTCTGGTGTATACATAATGCTGCTAAATCCAATTCACTCTCACACAAATCAGGCCCTTGTCAATTCTTGTTTTCAAACACCTCCAGCAGATTCTGGTAAATTCCTATGTCACATGTGAGTTTCTTATAAAAAACTTCTTCATGTTTTCTGATTCTCAGGCCGATGCAATACGTGACTCATCCATACTTAAACATCCCTTTTGTTTTCTTTTCTGGCTTTGCTATTTTTCCTACAAAAGCCTTGTCTTTTTGCTTTTTCTTTCAGGTTAAATGCCTCCATTTTCTTCATTCCAGTCCTTCCTTCCAAAGAGTTTCTCGCAGTAAGCCCTTCACTAGTGTTCAGCCAAAGGTCCCACTGTCTGATAGACTTAGACTACATTATCTATGTTTTATAGACAAACACTAAATACATTGTAAGCACCAGTAAATTATACTTACCAATCTGCTTGTGGAAAATAAGCTTGAGAGGAGTCAGCCTAAACTACACCTTGGACATTTATGATGAAAAAAACAGAAATAAAATTTTCACCTCAACCACAGGAGCGGCATCAGAGATGAATAGAGAGAGGGACCGCGCATGTGTGTCTTTCTGGCTCAAAGTCTGATCTTTCCCCATTTCAGTCAATGGAAGCTTCACCATTAGCCTCAATGTGCCCAAGACCAAGCCTGTAAAGGGGCTACAGCAAAGACAAATTGAGCTCTCAGATCCTGAAAGCCAGCAATGCAAAATACAAAGCAGGATCCAGGTACTTAAGTTCAAATAAAGAGCTTAAGTATGCAAGGAGCTTCCTCTAGCAAAATGTGAAACACCTAATTCCTAAAGCAGAAATTATTGTTCCTGAATTGAACTAGTTAAAAAAATACTGTTTCTATAGCAGTATTGATTCCTCTGGAAGTCTGCAAATAATAGTTTGAATACATTTGTCTGGATACAATTATGTGCTATCAGTTCCTAAAAATCCCACCAATTATAAATTATGAACAGCCTTGCTTAGCTTGTAAACCCGGTAAGTTTTACTTAATGTAGACCAGCTTAGTTGTCTTCCTTCCAGCCTCACTTGTTCTTTCAGGCCCCATTGAAATGAATGAGTTTCTGCTACTTACAAGAGAGGAGAAGGATTTAACGTACATAATCGTGGTTCCTACTTCAGTATGTCTCTGTGCCAAATCAGTTCCCAAGGTAGTTTGAGCTACGAAGGAGCCTTGAACCTTGCCTGCAGCTGCCCTTTGGAGGAGGCTGACAAAATAAGGCTGGCTGCAGGCACTGTAAATGCTGTCCTGCACAGCCAAGGCTTGGAGAGGAGAAGGCAACTCAGACATTGTCCCTCGGCAAATCCCCAGCATCTGTAAAGGATGGCATGGCCTGTTTACACACACAGGAGAACTTAAAGGAACCGTAACAATGCACAGGAAAGACAGGAGGTCATAAAAATATAGGAGGGGACGTGTCAGCAGGTGGAAAAGAAGTACATTGTTTTTCCACCGAAGGTGCAAGATGAACTAATTTGGTGGAATAGTTGAGTTGTGATAGGACTGACACTAGGGCTCAGGTTTTCAGAAAAGCATCTATATACTCTCACATCTAATACTCAGTTGCACAGAAGAGGATATTGCACAATGCCATTGCACATGCAGTCCTGGGGAAGACTGGTTCAGTCCAACATACCACTGGAAACATTCTTAAATGGGTCTAAATATTTCTATATAGGTTTTATACATTATTGATCATGGTTTCTTGAATATTTTTATAAGAGTTTTTGCGATGTTGACAGTGGCTCTTTGAGTGTTTTCATATCTGCTTTGAGTGCATTTGATGGGAAATACTGGAACATATAGAGACCTCATTTAAACATAACCCACTCCTTGGAAAGAGGAAGATGTGGCCTGCATTGAGGTTAATGAACTGGCAGAGAAATCGCTAAGACCAAGTTTTAACCCATTTATTTTTTAGTGAAGATTATGCCCCTGAAGGCTGACTATGGAGAAATTCCCACATCTCCCATTAAAATGTTCCCACCTACTGCTTTTCAGCAGAAAGAATGCCAGAAAGGCCTTTTAGGCCAAAGAGTTCAGTCATGTTATTTCTACCATCCCAACTAAAAATGCCTCCTTGCACTATTGCAGCTAGAAATATTGCCACATTATTTGTTGTTGAGCTTCTTCCAATAGAAATACCACAAGAATGCCTTTTCTTTGGGGTGTTTAGACTATGAAATTCTGACAAATTTTATATATCAACATAGCTCAAATTGGTACCAAGTATTTTTCTTTTTTAACATTAGCAGTGTTTTGCAGCATGTCCTCCCTTTCCATTTTGAGAACACATCATCAGATTAGAGTTCCTGCTGGGAAGAAACTGTCACCAGAATTCTTACTTGTTAAAAGATGAAGAAAATACAAATTATCAAAAAAATGTATACAACCTCATCTTTGCTTTAAAAGTAAGTAAAGATCCTATCTTTCCTAGAGCTGTTGTATTTAAGCAGGATAGACAGTCAAATGGATATCTTTCTGGATGATTTATTTGTACACATAGTTATATAGGTCTTGCAAATTCTGTTACCACAGTGGGGACTGGTAGGAAAGTCAATTCCATTTTTTAATAGCTTCATTTAGGATCTCTTCTAATTCAGAAATATTTGGTTATGTGAATGAACAGATGTGTCCTTCATGTCTCTTTTTCAGTGTACTTTGAAAGATCCGAAGGCTGGCTTGAAAGGTCAAAGCTGGGAATGAAAACCTCTGAAATTCTGTTTCTTTGGTGACACAGCTGTTGGAGAGCAATTGAATCAAAAGGGAGGTGTCCTCTCTACATCCATCATCACTTTCAAGAGGTCCTCTGCAAAAAAATGACCTTGGAGGTTCCAAAATTTGGAGGGGAGCTAGCTGAAGTGAGAAAGCTTACAGAGAATATACAGAGTCACCCTGTGAAAATTCAAGCCCACAGCAATTTCCATGGGCAAGATGCATATCAAGGTTGTGTCACCTTGTGTGTATGGTCAGCATGCAATCTCAGAGGCTCTCTCAGAGGTAAGGCTTGCCAAAAGTTGGTTGGAGAAGCAATATTGATAGTTTGTCATGAAGCTGGATGCTGGATTCCCTTAAGTTTGGGTTCAGTTGGGAAGCATCTGCCTTATGCTGCTTACCATAAGGGATCAAATGGGGCCACCAGCCTGAACTGGCTCCCCACCTTCCCAGCATTGTGTTCAAATCTAAATCCTCAATGAATATTATGGCTTGAAGCCTCCTCTAGGTAGCAAAGGTGATAACTATCATTGCTTTGACTTCTAGGGGTGAAAAAACTGACCCATAAGGATGAAGAAACAATTTCTATAGCTCATTAAATACATTTCCATTTTGTGTCCAACACTGCCAAAGCTCATCTTAGCACCGTCTTTGGTCTCTTTTCAGTTCCCTTGAGTTGCTCACTCAGATAACGCAGTTCTGCAGCATCTCAGGACAGCAGCCCAGGAAGGCTGAGGCTCACGAGGGAACTGTCAGGCTTGGTAACTGCACCACAGGTTTCCAGAGAACGGTGTTTCAACACACTTCAGAAGAAGAGGGATGACTGCTACCACTCTCAGCATTTGAAGACAGTTCCCAGGCTGAGCACCAGAATGGGCTCTGGGTTGGTACCGAAAAATGCGGACGTCACACAGAGCCTTTCTCTCCTCTGACTCACGCTGCTTTTATAGTGGCGTGGCCCCGCTGAGCAGCCAGCACGTCGGCATGGACATAGAGGACATTGGAAATGGGCCCGCAGAGTAACCACAGAAGCAAGCAACATCTAGGTAGGCCCCTTTGCTCCAGCCTAAAATGTGGTGGTTGGTTGTTTTTTTTGTTTGTTTGGGGTTTTTTTCCCCAAAACTATTTGGCACTCCCCTGAGCTGTTGAGTAACTGGGTTAGAATTTTTTGTTTGTTTGCTTTAAACAAAATAGGATTGTTATTGTGCAATAGCATTGTTCTGGGATGCAGACAGCTTTAGCAGGCTGTCTGCAGCTTTGTATTTATAAAGTATCTGTGCTTTTAAAACAAAGGTCAGTGATCATGCTATCAGGTCATCCCTGTATCTGTGTCACTGTGGGATCAGAGCCTGCTGATAATTGGGCCACCGACTCCCCCACGCTCCCACAAAGCAGCTTCGGTGCAGCCATCTGCAGGGCTGCAGGGTTCCTGCAGGTGAGCTGGAGTCCTCCCACCCTGCCCCAGCCACCCTGCAGATCAAGGTTCTCTTTCCCAGGTGTTCCCTGTCCAGACAGGCAGCGGAGCTTGATTTAGTGCCGCTAGTAATCAGCACCTTGAGATGAATTAAAAGCAGGACTGTAAATCTTGACATGCTCTTTCATCCGTGACTTTTTGGTTCTTAACATCAAAATAGATTGACATTCCTCTACCACATGGCAGGGTTGGGTCTTGTTTTACTGAGAAATTGAAGACTGCAGCCACGGTGCTCATGCTGTAACGATATAGCGTGTGGGAAGAGGCTGAGTGACGTGTTGAATAGAGTACTGGCTTTGTTCCTCTGGGATCCAGGTTTTCAGTTGAATCTCAAGTCCTGTGTTAAATGAGTAGTCTCTGCTCCGCTCCTGGGGGAGCAGCAGTCTGCGTTAGAAAACCGCGGTGCATAATTCAGCAGACTCAGTAGCTGAAAGCCAGGAACCAGATTCTCAGAGAAAGTTAAATGTCTTCTTCCTCCTGGACAGAGGATCCCTTCTGCTCCTCCGGGCTCAGGTCAGAAGCTGCCTGATGGCCATCTTCCCCATGGCGAAGCCAAGGACAGTACTGCCAGAGCTAACCTTAACCACAAAACGTGGAGACAAGCCTCTGACTGTTGCTGTCTTGTAACGGTAATGTTATTCTCCAGCGTGAATCTGCAAAAACTCCTCCCAGGCAGCACTGATGGTATTAGTCACAAAGGTAATGAGGAATCCTTTGGTCCAAGAAAGCCTTTATACTCTCCCCCTTAAAAGCTGTTGGCCATGGAAGCCCTGGAGTGGCTTGTACTCTTGAGTTCAGCTAAAAAAAATCCCAGACAGATACAGCTGTAGTGCCCTGTGAATTTCAAACAGATCTTGTTTTTGTGAAGGGAAATTATCCCATGACTGGTAACAGAATCTGGTAATCAACTTGTCTATTTGTTTTAATTGGACAGAATTCCAGGAAAAAGACTTTGGAGCCACACGTCTGCCCAGGACCCTGACACCAGTATGAGCTTTATGGTGAGACTACGAATGATCGAGAGACCTAGATGAAAAGAGAGAGGAGTCTCAGGACTGGATACTGGAGCCAAGCTCCTGGGAAGAGCAACCGTCTTCAGCGTAGCGTGCTGGTTGGAGGCTACCTCAGCCCACAACACTAACCCTTCAAGATACAATCACACAGTATGGCATGGGAATTATGGAACAGAATAATAAGCACGGAGGGAAATGGTAAGACAAAAGCTTTCATTAACAGGTGAGATGAATAGTAAAAAGGCTGTTTGGATCATATGAGCTGTATCCAATGCTCGCTCACTGATGCTGATGTAGTATTACAAACAGGGAAAGATCTTTGTTGTTTTAAGAACCGCTAAGGAATGGTCCATAGTCTGATCTTGCTCTTTAACTATGAAGTATCCCACCAATGTCAATAGAATTACTCAGCCTTTATGAAAATCTGAATCTAGCCCAATGTTGTACGGATGCCAACACTTCAGCACATTATTCTTAACAGTAAGCCAGATCCCACAACACACGGTGTCTGCTGATCAGTGGGAAGCCAGGCTCTACCATTTGCTCTTCTGGGAAAAGGCCATAAGAACCAAGAGGCACACACAATTCAGGGGCTGTAGCAGGAACACAGAGGTTCATGCACATGCTGCAGGCAGTGCTATGGAGAGATCTGGAAACAGGGTGGACAAGAGTACCGAGATGAGACTGCTCAAGGGTGGCAATGGTGTTCTGACATGGCGACACAGCTTCCAGGCCCAAGTCAGTCTCTCTGCTGCCCTGGGTAGATACGCCGATTTGTCTGGAGGCTCCTCACACAGGAATCCTTACACAGCGCTGGGCTGCCTCACACAGACACGCCTGAGAAGGCTGTTTCTGTGAGGGGAAGATAAACAAAAAGTGTGCTTACGTTGAAACAGCTGGGAGTAAGTCTGGGTGACTTGATAAGAGCTGCGTGGAGCCAACTGTGTACCAAACAGTTGTATAAACTTCTTTGGTGTACCAGAAGGCAACGGTCTCCTCTTTCCTTGCAATCAAAGAGACATCAGGCCATCTTTCACATAGCATCTCTGGCACCATCATATCCATTCTCTCCTTCCTTCCTTCAGCTTCTCCTTTCTCTGATGACCTGCCTTGAAGCTTCACTGCAGTCCTCCAGGTCTCACCACTCAAAAACAACAGCACCTGAAATGACTGTGCTCAAAGCTGTAATTCCCTATTATTCTTCATTGTATACATTAGAGAGAGCTGTCCCAATTAATAATGCTTTAGATTAAAACTTATCTGGGCTTTCAGCCACTTAAGAGTTGTCAAGCGTTGTACTTACAGTAATAAGTAAGTCATAAGTAAGGCCAAGCTGGAGTGTGAACAATTGCTTTTTTTCTCCAGAACACTCGTTCATTATTAATCTCTCAGCTAAAAGTGTGATGACTGGAGTGTTACTTCAGGGAGACTGATAAGAGTGCTATGCCTTGGGGTAGGGGGGTCAGTATCTTAGAGCTATTTGTTTTAGATAAGCAATTAGGCCAATGTTACCAAGCTTGTGTGGAGGAAAAAAAAAAAAAAGGCATTTAATTCAGATCCTTACTTAGGCACTTCAATGGATTAGCAGGAACGTGAAGGCTAATTTAGTTGTAGGCTCCTCTGTGTATGGGACCAGGTTTGGAAATGTTTGACTTCATTTTCCATAAGAGAAACCAAACTGAACATTACCTAATACTAAATATATAGGACCGAAGAGAAACTGTTTTGGAAACAGGGTGATGTAACAGAGCAAATGTACGTAGTTATCAGCTGCTGCTGAGGAAGGTGCACACCTGCAGCATCCTGGAAATCATATCAGCAGTGCTTGAACAAAAGGCCAGAGAGTCCTGTGTTTAAGATAATAATTACAGGGAAAACTGGATGGGCAGCATGCTGTGGTCCTAATTGCATCTAAATACAAAGCTGAATGTTTTAAAGCCGGTCTTTAAATCAAAGCATATTCCCCTTTCATTACTGGACCTTCAAGGCAGAGTGAATTCATAGCAAATTCTAAGGCTTTAAAGTCCTTTCCCATACATTAAATCATCAAAGCCTTTTCTGCATGTATTTTGGACTGGCTTATGGCCAATTGGGGGAGACTTGACCATTTTCACTCTATCTGCTTTGTGTTCCCATAGCAAAAGAAAGCATCTTGGGTAGGAACCAATCTACTTACTGCCTGTTAAATCCACACTACTTGTGTTTGTCTGAGCAGTGGAGAACACAAATCCCCATTATCTCAGGACTGAGATTCCTTTTAAGACTCAAATCACCACCGACAGGCAGAACCAGAGACAAGCTCTGTCCCTACACTTATCAATCTAAGCCCAAACTACCAGAACATCTAGGCCTCACCAAAAAAATCTTTCCTTAAATAACTACCTCTCTCCCCCAAAGAAAAACACCTCTGAACTTCACCTTGCATTTCCACAGGTCTCCTACCATGGGAAAAGAGGTGGGAATTCCACAGCCGACAGTCTCCTCATGGAGATGGACCACCATGAAGGTGCCTCACTGATCTCCCCACGGCAAACATTGCAGCTGCCGTGGCACCAACGCCTTACCTCAAGCAAGGGGACGCAAGACACTCTTTATCAGGTGGGAAAGGACAAAGTTTGCATCCTTCTGATTCCCACAGGCAGGCATGGGGGAGGATGAAGCCCTCATATCGTATACTGAAAAGCAGGGTTCTCCTATTTCTGTGTGTGATACATTCATTACGTACATACTGCTCTGCCAAGCTGCCTTTAACGTGCCGTTTGTCTGGCGCTACCTGCCATCCAGAAAACTAGGTGGATGGTCTTTAACTGAACGAGAAAAGCTGCTAGGCAGAAAAAAAAGAACAAATTCTGCGAAGAAAACATAAAGCAGCTGCCTACAAGGCAAATACAAAAGTTTAACAAGTGATACAGGTTTTGTATCAGCTGCAGTTTTATATAAACTCCAAGTGTAGCCCTTACGTAGTGCTCACAGTAGAAGCTTACACAATGTAGTAGGCAACTGAGTTGTGCCTGGCTTATTGTATAAAATTTTGCAGCTGCAAGTTGCTTTCCACCTGCCTCAATGTAAGTGAAGGACAATTATTTCTATCAACAGCAGCCTGGATAGGAAAAGAGAAATCCATCTGGTTTCTGAAGCAAAACAGGAGTAACTAATGGCAGATGCTCCAGCCTAAGAAGAAAATAATTTTTTACCACCTTCCACATCCTTAGTATTGGTGGTCCAATCTCCACTAGACCCTGATTCAGCTGCAATGAGTAAAGGAAGAACAGGCAACTGGCACGTATTCCATACAGAAAATACAGCAATCCATGACTTTAGGAATCAAACTGCAGCAAGATGACATTGCAAGCACAGGGTTAAAAACCTGCTGCAAATTGTCCTGCCCTCCTAATTACTGAACTAAAATGGAGCACTGAGGAATCCAAAGGTATTGACTGCAAGTGGCTAACAGCAGGCAGGGTTTTTTCTTTACCTCTGTGTCTAGCCAAAGCCATCCTTTAGCACTGGAGAGAAAACCACCCATCTTACAAAAAAGTTCCAGGGTTTTGTTGGAGTCAAAATGAATGGGAAACGTTGTGATAGCTGAAAAACGACAGAGGTAAAGGATACCCTTTGGATATAACCAATTCCCCCCAAGCTAAGGCACAGGTAGGGGATCTCAGATGTTCTTTCTTTGCATTAGGCAGATAAGACTTAACGTGGGCCCGGCCCATCCTCCCGAATCTCCTAGGCACCAGCCCACAGAGCCGGTTTCTCTTTATTCCCTTTGTTAAAAGGGTTTTTGCCCAGACTATGCAATTGTCCATAGGCTGCGTTCTGCAGTCCGAGCCTCTGGCAAAGATAATTCATGGAGAGCTAACAGCAGAGATATCTAGGATGTAGCAGAAGGACTCATGACAGGGTAGATTCATCAATGAATTTTTTCCTCATCTTTTTACCAGCTCTGTCCTTAGGAAACAATAGGGCCCTATTGCACTCAGTGGCAAAACTTGCACTACTTTTAGTCACTTGAACCCAGACAGTCTTTGTGTTCACAGCTGAAGAAAAGAGACCGTACCCAGCTGCTCAGCGAGGGAATAGCGTGCGTGGAAGAGAAGGAAAAGCAACCGGGAAAGCACCATGTGCCTGTTGGCCTCCCCCTCCTCCCACCTCGCCTCTCGTGCATCCCCCAAGGTCAGGCACAATCTGTCCCTTTGTATCCAGGAAAGAAATAGGACGCAAAGTGTTAGGAATTTCCTAAAACTGTCTCGAATCATGTGCTGTTTAAGTAACTGTCATTTCGCTGCCTGGTTCATTGACACTTGGGTCTTAAATGGTGCTTGTGGAGGAGTAATATTTTCAGCTCTGAAGGGGTAAAGAAAACAGTCTTACAAAACCAAAGCCTTTGAACAGTGATACGCCGAGGAGGAATATGTTGATATGCTTATTTCATGTAAAGCCTGCATTCTCTTTGCATGAAATCAACAAGACGTTAAAATAAGTATTTCACCAAAGTGTAGCATGTAGGAGAAGTCTATTTTCATAGAAGGAAAAAAAGTTAGAACAGATGGCTGAAGGAAAAATTAGTTTAAAGACATCAGAAACAGCTGAATAAACTTTCAGTAGTCCAAGAGAAAAAGAGACTCAATCTTCTGGTTTATTCTTATTTTCCTATTTACATTCTTTAAAGGCACTGGAAATGGCATTCAACTTTTCTAGTACCTCGGCCTTTTTCATTTATTAAGGTTTTTGGGTATGGATCATAATGTTTAAGTTCATGGGGAAGAACACTGTTAAAACAGCATTAGAACAAGCGTTGCTCTCCCTACGTTAATTTTAAAGTCATAAACTAACAGGCACTCAAGGATTCAGAGCTGTTATTAGTCCACACCTCATGAGCACACCATAACAGAGGTGGGATTAAAAATAAGGCTCATCTATTAAAAATAAATAAATAAATAAATACATTCTCACTCATGACTTTCCTTTGATGGGTTCTGCTGTATGTTGTAGCATGTAAATGTATGGCTGTGGGAGAGCTCATTGCCAGCTTCCCTCCATAGGTGCAGTGCCAGTGGGAGAAACTTTGCTCAGGTTGATGAACTGCCTGAGGGATTAGGCACTGTTTGGAATTTTTTCTGGTCTAACACCACCTTTTAGATTTAAATAGTAGAGGGAGGGTGCTGGAAACAGCCTTTTACATGTTAAACGACAACTTCTGCTTCCAGGTATGCCAGAGACATTAGACAAGCAGCCCTTTTTAATGATACTAGATCCTCTCTGTATCAGTCCTGATCTGGATTAAGAACTAAAGAGAGTGTTGGAATAAGACATGGTCTAAAAAGTTATTAGAAATGAGGCAGACCTAAAATTAGATATTATTTTTTTTTCTGTGAGGAAAACTTTTTTAAATCTCAATTTGCATGTGAATCCATAATAATTATACCTATGTAGTAAAATACTAAATATTTTTCTGAGACATACAGTGAATTATCTAATTCTGGGACAGGAAATTGAAGACTATTTTTGATAAATAATGTATATATTAAATTTGATTGAATGAATGTAAGGCAGCAGTTTGGTAATCCTAAAGTAATTTTGTGATTGAAGAGGTCTGAGTCCCAGAGATACCGGGACTGTTTTCAGTAACAGCAATGAAACAGAATACTCATTGTTATAAAAAAAATTTTATTTTTTTTCAAACAAAATTATCCTCACGATAAAATATATGTAACAGGTAGCTAGAAACAAATCTTGGTTCTCTCATGTCAAATAGCAGGCATAATAGTAGACAGAAATAGTTTGGTCTGAAAGTGTTAAGATTGTTGGCATGTGTGAATAAGTTGAGTCTTGCTGCCACTCAAGAACACCAAGTTATAAACAAAACAATAATTTTTTTTATCCTTAGATATAAAATGAGAAAATGTAAGGTAAAATTTTCATTTCTCATACAAGTCCTCAGGTTTTCCTGCTGGCAGAGCAATATAGCTCCAGGATGAAAACTATAATAAGGTTGTATTTAATGACTGAGGCCAGAAACATCTTCTTCCTACCTTTTTATGAGAAGTTGTCTTTTCCACCAAAACAAAGATTGCTAGGAAAAAAATCTTATTTTTTTAATTAACATACAAATTCTTCTATAGGTAACTAAAAATCAAAGCATACCCAAGGAAAATCAATAACCTACAGTAACCCCTGAGCAAACAATAAAACGTGGTTAATTTTTTTTTGTTCTTTCACCAGGATGTCAAATTATTTCCAACTGAAATTTAACAAAAAGAATTTATTCACCATTTTCTATGAAAGCTAGTTATGTCTTGTGTCATATCTAATTTTGATCTTTCATGAAAAAATGTGAACATTTTGAGCAGCTTTATTTTTAGCCTATAACATGAGTATATTTTGTCTGCTTCCCTTCATAATTCCTAAGAAAGCACACTTATCTTGACTGTATTTTTAGTCTACTAATTTTTAGACCAGTATAGGACCTTTTTCTGTTCAATAATAAAATGCAGCCAAAGCTACGTTTATAACCTGTGTTTAAAAAGAAAGATAAGTCATTCCATAATAAACTTGTTTTACGATTAATCTAATCTGGTTCCAGTGGGTGAATGAGATTCAGAGTCATGTCCTTCCAGGACAGCTTCCAGGACAGGACCCTCAAGGAAGATAAATTTAATTTACTTGTAGAGCAGCACAAGGCGAGTTGAAAGACCAGAGGGGAAACCAGCTGGTAGCAGAACATGATCTAAAGAGTTCCTTCTGCAGAAGACTTTGAAAATATGATTCTTATGAGAAAGGTTTGAACTTTTATGGATGAGTTTAACCAATCCATTGGTATACACACATGAAAAGGCACAATCCAGCTCCTCCTGAATTTTTTTTGTACACTTCGGATGAGGCTCAAATGAACCTGGATGAGGCTTATTGCACCTATACTTCCCCATGCTGTCCTTCAATTTACCATTATGTCATGCATGCTGTTTGATCTGTCTGAACCAAGCCTACATCTTACGTGCAACATTCAAACCACTTGAATATTGCTACTATAAAGTAACAGTAAAACAACTAGTAGGCCATATCTATGTTTTTGTCATACTGACATTTTTAAAGACAAAGTTTATCAGCTTCTTCTTAATGACTATATAAAGAAATTCCCAACTTTCAAGTATGCAGAGTGGTCAAATAAAGCATTAGATCATATTCAGTTTTCCTTTTGTTTGTCACAGGTAAAGTTTCATTGTGGTTCTTGATGGTTTCGATGTTTTTTGAGCAAACTGCTTTGTGAAAATTGCGTCTTTCCCTCTTTATCACACATGTGTCATGTCAGAAAAGTGCTTTCCGCATCTGCTGTTTAGTTAAAACTGTCTTCTACCAACGGCGTAAAACTGGAGCTTATGCTGCTAGACACAACTAGGAGATGGCTTGGGTGAACATGGATTCACTATCCAGTTCAGTTAATATCTCCTTTGAAGTCAAGGGGAGGTCATCCACAACCTCAGGTAATGTTGTAGTAAACCTCTAACATCTGGTTTAACAAAACTTGTTAAAAAGAGTGTGTCTCTCTTTGAACTCCAGATTTAGTAGTGCTTCCCTGCTGACTGGATATGTCCCCACGATGTGTGAAGAGTCCACCTCTAGACTCAATGACATCCAGAAACCTCTGGAAGAGCTCATGGCAAACCAAGGCACTGCAGCTCAGGTCTCTGTATTCTCCTCATCCCTGAGACCTGGGACCACCATCCAACAGCCGGTCTTTGGAGCTCCGATCTGACTTTTTGCAGACACTCACAGCTAACACAAATCCTCTCTCAGAAGGCAAGAAGATCCTTCCCTGTTTAACCCCTAGGTGTGGTATATAATATACTCAACAGTTCCTAAATACATTATAGCTCTTAAAAGGCAAAGTACAAGAGAGACTAAAAGCCAACAAGTGAACAAGCTGAATACAATTCCTTTTCTCTGTCACTCCTTCTTTCACTGGGGGCCCACCTGCGCAGGACATCAGGGTCAGGAAAGAGGCTGTGCCCCAGGGAGCTCCTACCCTGGCACTGCTCATCCTCAGCAAGGACCTGCTCTCCATAAGCGTCCCTCTTTTGCATTAGTCTCGAATCAGCCCCTGGAGGCGGTCAGGGGCAACTGTCAGGCGTACCCTTGACAGGTAATCTTCTCTCCAATGAACTCTTGCACTTAGCTGAAATGTCTTATTTCTGAAGCAAATTAATTATGAGGGCAAAGCACGCAGATCAGCAAATCTTGTTAGATCTGTTGTCCTGTGCCACCAGTGCAGGGAATTTCACCACAGACACAGATGAAACTGAGTAACAATGGCAAAAGTGATAAAAAAGGAGTTCTTGCCTCACATTCACATATACAGCAAACTCATAATTTCCAACAGGATTCATGAACTGTTATAAATGGATTCTTCGTGTCAGCACAAGCACTTGCAAACGTATTGCTGAACTGGGGCTCACGGGAGATTGGTGAGCAGCAGGGCCTGATTCCTCCATAAATTTTAATGCTGACCATGAAACTAAATTTCGTTTCTGAAAAGAAGAGTCAGCTATGCTTTGATAGTGTGCCGTGAGACCCTGCTACAAAAATTAAGTGGTCAAAGGCAGGAAGAGAATTGCCAACACTTGTGATTTTATTAGGAGAGAGATCACTTTTTCTTAAAACCCTAGCTCCTGAAGTCATATGATTACAGGAAACTGTCATGTTTCATTCTTTCAGAAGAAATAGTTTCTACCTTTTGTGGTTGTGAAGAAAAGTTGAAAATATAAATCCAATAGACAGGGCCACCAGACGACAAAAAGACACCAGCTTTATTGGTATTTTAAGGAACGTGATGGTTTATGAAGGCCTGAAGTTGGGAACACTGAAATAATGTTATTCAAACAAAGGCGGCAGTGAATAATGATGTGAAAGTAAAATCTAAAGAGTCAGAGTGCTTTCCCTATCGTACTAAAGAGAGGAAATAGCATGTATACTGAAACTCCCCAGCCTCAAAGCTCATCCTAGAGTAGTTGTTTAAAAAAAATAATCTTTATTTTTGGAGAATGGAGCACGTACTATGTCGGATGAGAACTGCTAATACACTAATGGAAAGATAAAGCAATGCTTTAGGCCTACATGTTGGAACTTTACTTTTCCTGTTTCTCCAGATAAAAACGGGAGAGATATGTTAAATAATATGAAGCCAAGCTATTGCAGAATTTGCAGAAACTGCTTCCTGTGAAGAATTAAGGTTTAATTAGCTAAAAAGGAAGTGTACAGAGGGATGATAACTGAGAGTTGGTCACTCTGTCTCTCTGATGAGATTATCCTCTGTACCTCTGAACTTTATTATCCAAACAACAAGTCCATGGCGTGATTTGGTGCCTCCAAGAATCTTGTGCTAGTTTTTACTCATGTTGTCTGTCAGGAGGCCCCGAGTTGTTTGCAGAACAGCTCTAGATATGAAGAACAATTGACTGCATTAACTGCGTGTGCAGAAACATTATTGTAGACGTCAAAACATAGACGCTGGGTCCTGATCCAAAGTCCATTGAAATCAACAAATAACTTTCGGTATTTCGAATCAAGATCTTTGATCACTTTTGCACAGTTATTTTTGTGCCTGTATTTTAAAATTGGTTTCCCTGATCACTCCAGGAAGTGCAGTCCTAGGTCACCTAAAATGGATGAGAGTGTGAAAATAGGATCAGATATAACCGACCACGGAAGCACCACGTGCAAAGTCAGCAACGCACTCCTTCAAATACATGGATCGCCAGGATATGGGCAGAGCTGAGGAGAGGCAACAGGTTGCCCGTCTGGGCCCATTGCTATAATCCTCCCTTGCTTCCTCCTGGCCTCAAGCACTTTCTGGCTGTGACCCGACCTTGCTCTCTGGCTGAGGAAGATGTCACCAATACAACTTTCTGCAGGGCTTCAGGCACTGACCTGTAACTACCGCCGTCCCAACAGATGGGCTCCGCTGCCTGTTCTAAGTGATGAGAGTGGTTGTGTCCCACCTACCACTTGGTGAGCCCCTCTTTCCCATGCAAAATGGGGTGGTAAATGACACTGTTAAGGTCTCAGGGTGCTCCACGACCTGTTCTGCAAACAGAAAGTGATCCTGCCTGGAACAAAGCTGCAGTCTCAGGCACATGGAAAAAGCTCACTCTATAAAAAAAGTCTTAAAAGCCAAGAATTATCCCTCTTCACTGCCATAGGCTTGGTATAGGCAGGTACTTATCTGGGCTCCCGAAACACTCACACTGCATTTTTTAGGGAAGCTAATTAGTGTGACAACATGTCGACATTAGTTCAGGTATCCCGAGGCATTCAGAGCTGTGGGGAAGGAAAGCATATAAAAACCTCCATAAGCTGGTGTGGACAAAAGGAAAGAACAAAATGAGACGATAAAGGGATTAAAGGATGATACGGGATGAGATGTAAGAGTCATTGAGAGATGTGGATCAAAAGCAGCTGTAGGGATCTTACTCTCATTTGTCCTTCAGCAACAGTTCAGGAACATCGCTGACTGAGGGACCCCACTGTGCTAAAGTATTGCACAAACTCATTGTAATTTTTACAGGCATGCTCTGCCCTGAACCATTTCTAATCTCAGTTGGTGAGCAAGGGCACAAAGGCACAGAGAAAGGAAGCAGCTTGCCCAAAGTAGGTTAGTAGCAGAAATAAAGATAGGATCCAGATCTCCTGCAGCCAACTGGACGCATCCCATGGAGAAAAGTGTAATCTGCCTCCCAAGCCCAAGGGGAAGCTTCCAGGCAGAAAAGTCTGTTCAAATAAAAAAGCAAGGAAAAAGAGAAAGTGTGGGCTTGAGGGTCCTAACTGGCATACATAGGAGGAACATCCCACCTGTCTGTAACTTTGTCCCAGTGGAAAGCTCCAAGGAAATAAAGAAGTACAGTTCATTTAATCAAAAACCAAGACTCAGTAACTGCAGCACTCAGAGCCTCTGCTAACCCTGCAGCCCATTCTCTCTTAAGAGAAAGAAAAAGCACGGCAAAGCCAGCACAGACCTCTCACAAGTGTATTATACGGTGAGGACAGAAAGAGGGTAAGTATGTTATTCTAAGCTTTAGTGGTTTGGGGGAAATTCTGAACTAGAACATTTCTCTTTAGCTAAAATAGCACAGATTCATTTCTTCAGATATTTAAGTCTGGGTTTCTTGCTGTTTGACTTCAGCTTCTGTTCCAAGCTGTTTCTGATCCTCATCTTTTAGCTGTTTAGAGATTGGAGAGACTGAAAAATGGCTCCTGTCCATTGAAATTTCTACATGGCTGTGAAAAACCACAGTTTTAAAAAAGTGGCCTAACTATTATCAAGCCAAGGTGCCACATAAATAAGCAAATCACATACTTCCATTGTGTTGCACGCTGCCATTAAGAGGAGCATGGTAATCTCCTTTAATCTCCACAAAGAAATTGTTAGCAATAATGTAAGCATGGCATGAAATAAAAAACTTTCAAAAAGAAAGCAGGATTGTCAGTGTAGCTGAGTGTCGTGGTTTTGTGTCAATGTCAAAGGTTTCAAAGCCAAGGAATGGAATTAAGAAGGAAAATCTAAGACAACGGGGAAACATTATGCAGCATAACATTACTGCTATATTTTAATGCAATGATCTGCTTCTTGTACAGGGAGAACATTACTTTTTTCCTCCAGAAATCTGAAAGCATTCTGCTTAAAAGAGACAGAGCACCTCTGTGACTGAAGTATGATAGTATTCCTGCATCACCCCTAAAAGAAGGTGAGCTGAAGTACAGGGGCACTGGAGATTAGGCTCTGCTACGTGCAACTCTGGCCTGAGTTAAAGGAAATAATCATATTCATCATCTTTGGAAACTAGATTCTGAATAAAGGTTCTCAAAAGTGAATGCAAAACCCATACTTTTGAAACAAAGCGGTTACTTCTCAAAATTCGGTCTTCCTATTGCGCATGATGTATTAATGTCAGAGAGGGTCACAATCCAGACATATAAGCCTCTTGCTTCCAGTGCTAGCCACTCAGGTAGGACATTTTGCCTACAGGCAAGCACTGCTCGTTTTTTCTCAGATTAATTCCATTTCTTATTCTCTTTGCACACAGATGTTCATCACATGCGCACTTCTGTAGCAGCTCAGAGAGAAACTTTCTTTACTTCACATATAAATATGTTGGATTTTGGATATTTTATGGTAGTTATGGCCCCCCCTTAATGAGAAAAACACTGCCAAAACTCTAAAATCATGAATGACACATGTTACACTGTCAAACCAATTAAGGCAGGGAAGTTGCATGTGCTTTGGTTTCCAGCGCTGGATAGGATCATCTTTAAACTGATGTGTTCCCAGTGCAGGTTAGCTCATTATCAGCAGAGCTCTGGAAGGTAACTTCTAATGATGAATTCCTTAGCCTCCAAATTGCTCTGGAGGTTTATCTGCACAAGATCTTTTTCAGGCACATGTGAAGGGGATCATTAGTCTGGTCATTAAATCACAGGACAGAGTCTGGCAGCACGGATTCTGGTCTCAACTCTGCTGAGCTGCTTTGCTGAATGCAAGCTAGTCTCAATTTTTCCAAATGTCTGCTCGGATTAGGAGATTAGCCTCTATTTTCAAAACCAGCTGAGGCGAAATCCGCAAAGAGAGTTGAACAAGGCAAGAGAGCAAAAATGAGACAGTCTGTGTCCACAAACACCAAGCTTGCATTTTGCACTGACCGCTGCCCACACACCCCTACACCCCACCTTGGTGTAAGCCACCGTGGCTGTGCAAAGAGCTCACCTACCCCCGACACACCGCCCCAGGGTTCCTCCTGCCTTCCCTGTGTTGGTCGGAGCCTCGGTACAACTCTGAGGTGGACAGCTTCAGTACTCAAGTAAAGTTCACAAGGCAGTGAAAAGGTGTGGTGGATTGCTGCAGGAAATGACCGTGGCTAAACCCAATCTTTTTCTTTTCTGGCCATCATAGTTTTAATGCAGATCAATTCACTGCTCTGGATCACCATACAGCATCACAGATGCTTGTGCCGGCACTGGGAGGTGATGGGACAGATGTGTGGGCAAGATGCTAGAGGTGGATGACACTGTACCAGTAGCAGTACTGGTTTATGCTGATCTAAAGTACATGTGAAACTAACAGCTTTAATTTTATTTTTCCTTTCTGCTTATGGAGGTGTTCAGAAGAACAGCATTCTGTACAGGCATTCTGAAGGAAAGATGACTGGATGATGATGATTATTGTAATTTTTTAAATGGCTTCGTTTCCTTTCACTTTGTAACACAAACATTCTCTCTAAGGATTTAATGCTTAAGCGTTTAAGCACCAAATCCTGTTGATAAGACCTATGCTTGAAAGTTCACATTCAAAAGCATTACACTTTGTATTGCTGAATCCATTTAACCGTTTATAAAATATGACTGACATTTATCTACATGGAATTTATCTCTGCTCTCCCTGCCCAGTTGCTTGGAAAAAGCAAAGAGAGAGCTGCCTGCTGATAACACATCACATATTTTTTACATTAGGACCTATGCATCCGGGATAGAGTTTCTGGAGTTCACAGCTCAGACTCACTCTGAGGCTGACCTGAACATATTCCGCTGGATCAGCCCTGAAAATGCTGGCTGGGTATGAATGGAACAGACGTTTTAATGGATGCAAGATCCAACTTTCATTAATAAAGTTCAAGGATTAATTAATGCAGGGGTTGTCCCTGCCTCTGCTTTTTGATTACACCCACAGGCCTCACAAAGGCCTATAATTTGCAGCAAAAAATATATATGAAAGCAGAGAGGGACAGAGATGTTGTGAGGGGTGGGTATCCAGACCTCGCAAGGTCTGGAACTGAGGCCGAATTTCCTATAGCTTCAGTCTCCAACACTGCTTGATTACGCTCGCCACGTCTTTTGGGAGGGGGAACCTTGCAGGGATGTTTCTTAGAAGGGTGTCACCCCACTGCTAGGTGCCCCATGGGGTGCACAGCTCGGGGGGAAGCCAGACACGGGGCGCAAGGGAAGGGACCCTCGTGCTGGTGGCTGGCCGGGAGCTGCTGGCAGTGGGTCTCTGCAAGGGACACCTTCCCTCTGAAACAGGGGCTATCCTGAATACCTCCTTAGCTCCAGAGTTTCCTGGCCAAAAATTCCTACTCATTTCAGTAGCAAAACCATAGTGAAACCACTTAAAAGAAGCCTGCAGACGTTGCCCTCCCCTCTGTCCCCAGCGAGCTCCCAAAGGGTGGGCCTGAAAATTCCTCCGACAGAAGTATTTTGTTATTGCTAGCCGTCGCATTGAGGGATACAGTAAGGACAGGCTCTGTCCCTGTGTCAGATCACAATGTGTGCCAGAGAAGGTAAGGTCTCCCACCACCCAGTGCAGGTGCGTTCTCTACTTGGTCCTGCAGAACGGTTTCTGCCGGCACAGTCGTAACTCTCCCCAAGCGACGTGTCAGAAAAAGTCCCTTCAGCATATTCTGGGGTGGATTTATAGAATGCCTTTAATTGCCTCTCTTTGTGGAGCATGTCCACACTGTGTCTCAGGAGGCAGCTGGGTCACCGCAAGATCCCTTCCACCCTCCTGCTTCCTCCTGCTGCAGCTGTATTCCATCCTGGTGGGCCCACCTACAGGGGAATTGCGGGAAGAACTTTATTTCTCTTCCTCTCAGATAGCATTTTCTCCCTTTTTTAGTTTAAGTGAGGCTAATCCAGAACCCAGCAACTCAATAGCTCAGTCGTATAGTTAAACTCTTACAGAAGTATTCACACCACCTTTGCTGGGCTGTTCTAAGACTTAATGTAGGTGACACTCAAGGGACTACGCTGGAGGTCTCAAGTAAACTAAGGTGCGAATTAACCCCTATGGGATGGGGTTTGTGAATATGGTAGAAACTGTATTAACTTCTTTTTTAATTTAAGTCCACCGTGGCTGGTCTCGATTAGTATGAAACAGGGTTAGCTATACTGGCAAAGCTTCTGAGGAGCCCACCCCTCCACATTTCTTATGCAACAGGCAATATTTTTTATATCCAACAGTAAGTTCAGATATTACCTGTGAGTAAAGGATACTAAAACAGCGTCCCTTACCACCTTCTAGGCTGGAAGTGGTAACAGAGAGTGCTCTGGACTCCTCACAAGTACCTCTGCTAAAAGAGTGTGCTGAGTACTGAAGCATGGGCTGGATGGACAACCTGAAGCAAAGCGATGCATGTGGCTCGCGTCTCAGCCCGAGTACATAGTGCAGCTCTACATGAGCTGCCTACAAACCTCAAAGCACAGGCACTCTCACACTATCAAAGCCACAGAGCAAAAGCCACGTTTGAAGCTGCCGCTGCTTCCCCAGTGACATAGTTACCCAGTGTGTCAAACCTCTTGGCGTGCAAATGAGACACAAACCACTCACCACAGGACTGTTCCGCACACCTTCAGTGCTGAGAGCAGTGTGCCCTCGGCTAGTGACGAGGGTGCAGCGAAATGACTTCGTTACCAGACTGCATTGTACTCACAGGAGGCACGAGGATTGACAAGTGACAAGCTCCACACGATGATGTGCACCAAGTGCCAGCTCTGGGCCCCCGTCCAAAGTGGCTTTTCTCAAGGAAAAGTACAGCACATCCAGTATCACCTCACTGGCTACATTTGCTCCCTTTTCTTCCTCACAATATTTCAGACATCTTCAGGGCCGCAGCTGCGGAGAAGTCTTGCCTTTTTGGCAAGTGTAAAGGATGGCCGAGCATATCAAATGAGCTTTCTAAGCTTAATTGATAATGACAACAAGTCTAAGGCAATCACATATAAAATTCTCTCTTCTCTCAGATGTTGCTGGATGAGTGCTGGCACAGCCGCCTTCCCTCACAAACATTTCAGATACTGTTTCTTACTTTTTGGCTAGAGCTTTCAGTAAGACTTGGAAAAAGACCAAGATTTATCATGGGTCTGGGTTACTTTTTTTTTTTTTCCCCCTACTTTTTTATCCTTATTCTCCTCAGACAAAACACTGCTTGATTCACTTAAAATAATCATCCTCTAACCCTGTTCTCACTTTCAGTTCTCGCTGAGGGTTTGGGGTGAGGTCAGGAATGCTCCGAAGTGGCACCTTTGCAGACAGCATGTTACTGACACAGAGGTCAGATTCATTTCACTTACACCTTGGCTAATGGACTTTTTACAGAGTACATACACATACACACACGGCTTTCTGTGCCTCCATAAATAAAATCTCCTCCGAGCACAAGATTGTACCTTTATGGGGCTTTTATGAATTGACATTGTTCAGTGAACTTCACGTAAGTACATGTCAACGTTGTGTCTGGGCCAGTGTGCTACAGCTGGGAGCTGGGAGTGAAGGCTTCCAAACGTCAGGAACGTTCATCAGTGGGGTCCTGAAGCAGGGTCTTTGCAGACAGTGGAAGCACACCGGGTGGGGGGGGGTTGGTGGGGAGCTGGAGTACGGTCTTGACCCAAACCCAAATACTTTAAAGTCTGAATGGGTGTTTGGATCCAAAGCTTTGGTTTAGCACATTACTGAAACGTGAAAGCTATCCATGGAAGAGAGATCTGATGTGAACTTTCCTTGCATGTGCGGAGTGTCCCGAACTGTGGCTTGGTTCAGGTCCGTGCCTAGGTGAAACATCTCTGCTTCACAGTGACCTACACTTTGTGGTTCAAACAGCTTCCCCCCTCCAGCCTCTTCCCAGTGTGGTTTGACCTGCTGCAATCTCTGTTTCTTCTCTCCCAGCCATACCAGTACTACCTAACAATATAACCAAACGTGCCCCTTGTACCTCCCCTGAGTCCCAAGAGGAAATTCTTACCTAAAGGCTTAGGTGGGCAGTGATGATATACCTACCAAACATGACCACCTCGCAACAAGATGTCCACACTAGCTGCAGCCCAGCCAGCCCACCCTTCCCTCGTGAGGAACCGGTGGCTGTATGGCCATCAGCCTGGGCTACACAATAACCGGGACCCTCAGGAGGTGTGGGTGTTAAAACCATGTCACTGCAGCTTTGCTCATTAAGCATATATGTCTCAGGAATGCAGAGGAAAACATGTGAAAGAACAGATTTTGAAAGGTGATCCAAGAGCAGATTTATGGTCACCTTTCCAGCTTTTTACCTTTCACAGAGTAATAAACATACTTGCCACACAAAGGGGAAAAAACCTGAAATGGGATTTAAGTTGCTCATTTGGAAAAAAACTGGAAACCTAATCTCAGCTTTCTCTTTCTCTCATGTGCTCCCCTAAGTATGACCATTTTATCTGCAAGAGCAGTTTGTTGAAAGCCCCCATGCATCATCCATGCCTGTGTCTCTTCTATTCAGAGATAAATAAGAATAAAATGTCGATGACCCTCTCTTCTCCTCAATTCCCTGGTTTCCCTGTCAGAACCAACAGCTAGGGCTGAGACGCCATCCCAAAATCATCAACTGTTCAGCTCAGCTGAAAACTGCCCATAGCTTTCCACTGCAACATATCACTCATTGCCTGACCCACTAAAAATAGGTTGTATTTTTTTGCTCCGCTGAAACCTGTACAAAAGAGCCAAAGCCTTGACAAATCTGCAGCAGAAGAGCTATGGCTTTTTATGACCATGACCTTAAGTGACCATGTTAATTTACTGTTCTTCCTGGCTGCATGCCAAATCCCACTTGCATTATCCACACAGCGAGTCCAAGTTGTCCAAAGCAGACAAGAAGGATTGCAGTTTGCTGCTGTGTAATTAGGCTCGGTAAATGACAGCGCTCTTCAGCAGTAAACCTAGTGCTGTTAGGGCTGAAGCAGGAGTGAGGAGTCATGGGAAGAGGAGAGAAAAGAAAAGAAGAGGAGAGAAGGAAAGACACACAGAAACTGGCTCCATAGGTGCAGAACTTCTCTCCCTTGGGTCGAGAGCAACAAGCAAAGCAGGGACGTTTGATCAGCATTGCTCAGGTGCACATCTACTTTTTCCCCTTCTTTTCCGGCCAATGCATTTTGGTGCGTGAGCACAGACGTCATGGCTGGCTGCAGGCCAGGAGCACGCCCCAGGTGGCCTTGGTTCTCATCTCAGCCGTGGAGGCTGGGAGGCAAGACGTGAAAGGACTGTGAAAGCATGGGGACAGCAAGGCAGCGTAGCTGACCCCATGGGAGGACATAAGCTTTTTCTGCTGTTAAGGGATGGGTTAGAATAGCCTGCTCCTCCAGTCTCCTGGGCCAAAGACGGGTGGATGTCCTGTCCATGCACACTGGATCGTGTATCCATCGCCCAGCCCCGAGGCAGGGAGTAGGTGCCATCATTCCTGAGAGTAGCAGGGAGGGATTGTGCTCTACACATCAACAGCAAGATGTTGGGTCCAAAGACCCAACAAGCCTTTGGAAAGGAGAAGCACACGTTAGCTGTGCCTTTTAAATACAGTGGCCTGGAGGCTGCACACAACTTGAAGGGGACAGGCATTACACTTACGTGCCTACGCGTGCTCTTTTTTCTGCCAGGTTGACTGGGGTGTGAGTTGTGTTCAGCACCCGACCTCCATCTGGTTTGCAAGAAGGATCCACCGATATTTCCAGTCAGGAAAAGTCTGAAGAGGATTAGGTTTCGGAGTCAACTCTTTGGCCTGACCAGCCTACTTGGAACTACTGGAAAACAGACCAGACAGTGGAAAATATAAATGTGTTTAAAATGACTGTTACGCAAAAAATGGAAACATGGCAATTTTATTTTACTTTTACATGTAAATGAAGCTTATTTGTAATAAATGAAGCATGTGCAACTTGCCTTAGATCCCACACGTCCTAGAGAAAGGGCAGGACACAATCGTACTGGGCAATAAAGTGGCAAGCTGAGGTCCCCAGGCCTGTGTATTTCCCTCCTGCGGCTCATCTGTGCAAGCCGTGCTTTCTTTCTTTCTTTCTTTCCTTTACACCCCGATTTTCCCCTCTCACATCTGCTCTCCTTTTCCCGTTTTCTCGCTCCTTATGTAACACCTGTGCTGGAAAAAATAATGTTCCGACCTTTCCACAGCTCCAAAAGGAATTATTTAATCAAAATATTGTAAAAATTGTTAATGTAAACAGGAAGAGAAGTTTTTAATTAGACATAGGAGAAAAAGCAGATTAGCCCCAGGATATCTTGTGTGGAGATCATCGGGCCATTACGGCAGCTATTTTCCTGATGTCTGCGTGGACTGAAGCCAGCTACTTTTTGCTCCTGCTGAAGAATCAGGTTAATCAAAATGATGACAGCCAAATGGACAGAGAGCAGGATTCATCCAGGCCTCTTTGTCTAAAATCCAGATGGAATGAGAAAGTTAAAGCACAGACAGCATGTCCGGGATGGCCAGGCCCTCATGTGACAAGCCCTGTCTAAAAATCGTTCCCATTAATTTGCAACTGTCAATCACCTCAGCATTCTGCTCTGAAACAATGGCTGGCCCCGGATCACAGCTTCTCCCCATCTCCTCGCACCAGCACAGCGGAGAATTAGGAATTTTTTTTTTCTTCTTGATTAGTAAAGAGTTCTTGGTGCTGTGCAACTGGCTTGGTGCAAGAAAATAGGCTGCTTGAAGGCCAAGGGACACTTTACACAGACCTACTCCCCCCCCCCCCCCCCCCCCCCCCAATAAAGAACTAAAACAATTTAATGGATTACATTTAGTGGCTGTGTTTGGTCTGTGTGTGAATAACAAATTTTTCAGCTTGGCACCCAAATGTAAAAAAAAAAAGGGAGAGGGAGGGTGGAAGTTGGTTTGAAGTGAAGTTAAAAGCAAGGGAAACAAAAGCCAAGATTCACCACCCCACTGAAGAAGACGACGACAGAGGCATGTCTGTTTCACCCAACAGCTCATGGGTGGCTGCTCTCGCCCAGGATGACCTTACCCACAGAAGGGCTGAGTGTGGGGTTCCAGTTGCTGCTTCAGTAATTATAAGGAGAAGCGTCACCAGGAGAAACTGAGAACATCTTTCCTCAACTGTCTATAACCGACTGCTTTCTGCACTTTCTTGGAAGGGGGGTGGTAGCTGAGTTCAAGGTCAAACAAGTAAGGGAGGGATGAAACATGGTCTCATTCTGGTTTTGTAAAGTGCCTTGACTGAAGATATAGGGCAGATAGGAGATGACAGCAAGTTCTTCTGCAGTTTTAGTGTCTTGATCATCTGTATTCCCTGGGAGAGAATAGGACAGAAAATTTGACCCAGGTTCCTAAATGGCTTTAGGATGACTAAAAATATATTATTTGAAGGTGCATTTACTATTATCAACAAAAATAATCCCTTGTTCTATTGCTCATATAAATTTAAAGACAATTAAATTGATTTTGATTTCCTATGCAGAGAATTTACATTTCTTTTTTGCAACCCACATTACCAGTGTATTGAATCTAATGCAAGACTCAAGCACATTTTTGAAATCAAATCACATTCATTTAAGATATGCAGAAACCTAAAGAAAAGGATACAGCAGGAATTTTGAAAAATCAGAAGACATTATTTGAAATGGCAGCTTTTTATTTTTTTTAAAATACTTAGTATAGTATTTTAAAAGAAAGAAAAGTCAAACCAAACATTTCAAATTGAGTTCAAATAAGGTTTTTTAGGTTTTTTTTTCAAAAAGTTCTAAGAGTTTCTATTTTATTTCCACCTGAACTGAGGATCTTTCTCCAGTTGTTCAATCCAGCAATCAAACTGAAAACCCTTATTCTTCCCCGCTCTTAATATAACACAAAATAATTTGTCTCCTGAGATTGCTTTCCTGAGTATATTACTCCTCTCTCTGGGTGACCCAGCCTGAAGACACAAAGCCAGAGTCAGTAGCCATTTCACTTCCCAGACTTTGGCTGAGTCATTGCCCTGCAGATGCTTTGTTCTTTCTGTTTGCCTGTCTAAAGACACATACACACAATATCTAACACATGTATGATACAGGGATGACATCATATGCTATTTTAAGAAATCATACAGTCAAGATTGTCTATCATATGCCACAGTGAAACTCGTGTAACTTGTAGAGCCATATTTTCCCCTATTAGTAAGGCTTTACCCATGAAGTTTGTTGTCATAGGAAGGGGAAGAAACTGTTAGCTACGTGAGATTTAATACAAAATGACACTCTCTCACAACCAATCTTCTGCTAAGAGTACGAGAGAAAAGAGGGGAAATAAAATAGATGAAAAAGAAGGACAAGGGGGTTGAAAAATGACATTACTTCGCTCCTGGGGAATGGAGCTTTTGAAAATGAATGCGGTCATTAACCATCTGGCTTACTAAATAGTTAGCAAAAAGTTCTTCTGAAAGGGTTGGCTTTACATTCATAACTGCAGTTTATTGGTCCATTGGCACTAGCATGCCTAAACATAAGGGAAAGTCAATACTGTATCATAGCATCGCCTAGCTAACACCTGGAATATATTCTCTGGAGTGAAAACAGCAGGGAACTGACCAGAAATAACCTCTCTCATATTATTCCTTCAATTAGACCAAAACAAGTTTCCCTTTGAAAACTTAATAATAAACACTGCAGGTCATTCACTTGTTTGGAGCCCCTTTGGGAAAGCTGAGCAGATGGGTCCCCTTATCTAGCCCCCTCGCTGTCACAGAGACAACAGCCGCAAATCAGGACAGATATTGATTTTAATTGGAACCAACAGCATCTACATACCGTCTTAATATCCACATCTTCCTGGAAAAAAATACATCTTTTTAAAAGATTGGTTTGTTTTGTCCTGTCAGGTTGATTAGACAGAATGAGGTAATTCTTTGCAAGATGAACAATTATGCCATTTTTCAGGTTCACTGCTTAAGTAGATACACACAGCAAATCCCCAGGCAAACCCAAGGTCCATTTCAGAGCCTTTGTACATACAAGGAGCACAGATTAAAACATTGTTCATCCAAACTGAGGCAGTTATATTCTCATTATCAAACAGATTTGAGGTGTCGTCAGGGTCTCTTCAGTGGTTTTCACTGAGGCGTAAGTATTCCTTAGCCGTGGAGAGAACTAACAGCACAAAGTGAACATCTACTTAAAATCAAATTATCTGGGACATTTTCAGCACCCCCAGGGTAAAAGCAGTTCTCCTCAAAATTCTTGTAAATCCATCAAGCCTGCTGTTCCCAGAAGAACCTCAGATGCATTGCTATTTGCCTTTAACAGACGCAAGGAAGATCTCTCCCCCTGCCCTGCCCCCCTCCCTTGCAAATCTCTTTCCCATACGGCATGTTAATTCCCGCGAGGGAGTTGAGATGAACAGGTGCCATGGTTCTTGACTTAATTGCTGCGAAAAGTAGAGCACTAATAACGAGCTGTTCACTAGAGGCAGTTTCCATCCTGGCAAAGGAGCCCTGCCAATCTGGGGGGTGTCAGCCAGGCAGTGGCACCATCAGCCGGCCGGCTGCTGAGATTGCGGGGCCGGGCAGATTGCCGTCTCGGCAGCAGGCCAGCCCAAGTAGACCTCGCAGCGTTGTCGTTGTCATCGGCGTTAGCGTTGTCCTTCCGAAGCGGTGAACGACGTCACCCTCCTTCCCCCCGGGAACCCTAAGAAATGGCTTTATCGCTAAGGGAGTCATCTCAGGGGACCTCTACGGACCCTGCCATGAGTGGCAGCAGGTGAAAGGACCGGATGCCTACCCACATGCATCGCTATGTTGGCCTAACGGGGAGAGGATTAGACCGGGGAACAATTAGGCATTGCATTAGCAGGCTGGGGCGCGAATGGAGGGATCACACGGGGCTTTCATTACTCCCTTCACCGTGGGGCAAAGGACTGTCACGACACAGGCTGGAGGTAATCTAAAGTCTGCTTCTACCCTGTCTCTGCATACCCCATACACCGATGGCCACCTCTGGGCCTTTTTGGGGTAAACGCCCCGGGGAAAGGCGTTCACAGGGAGCCCAGGCACCGACACCTCTAAGGCACCTATTGCCCAGCTCCCGGAGCTGTACTGCAGAAGCAGGAGGGTGCATGCTGCACCTCCCCAAAGGAGAGTGCTCCCTCCCATGTGCCAGGCAGCTCCAGGAGAAATTCTTCCTCCATGAGAAGCGTCCTCACTTGGCGGCATAATAGCCTCTCAAGGGAAATGGCATAACCCATGGCTTGAATCATTTAAAACTAGATTGTAGCAAGTGCCAGCAGATGTAGGGGAGATAACAATCACGCAGGGGGAGGGGGGAAAGACTACTGTCCATCTCCGACATTTGTGCTTCTGTGATTGATGAAATCCCCAGCAACAGCTGCCCTTTTGGCTAAGACTCAACAAATCTAAGGGTTATTAGAGCTGTTTGCAGGGCTGAAGGGGAATGCAGAGATGCAGTGGGTCTCTTGCATATTGCAGATTGCGTAGCACACTCAGATCGCTTCTCCCCTTCGCTACCCGATATGCCTTTTAATTTCCCCTTGTGCCACTCATCTCCAATCCAGACTGCCCTCTGAGCTTGGCAAGCTTTGTTTCTTCAAGTGCATGCTTACCCTGCATGCAGGTTTTCCCAAGCTCTCACTGCTTCTGTTAAAAGGCCCCCTGGAGATAAACTACAAGACTAACACTAATTACCATAATAATTTGTTAGAGCATTGCTTTGATCTTTTCTCACCTACCAAGTCAATCCTGTTCTACTCCATCTCCAAAAGTGTTAGATGTGATTACATAACTAATTAACACAAGAGATTGAATTTTAAAGAATGTATGACAGTAATTCAGATAGAAGTTTTGATCTCTTGATAAACAAGGAAGTGGGCAAACTTATCACTTCCCAGGAGACTCAGAGCAGGCCAGTTATTGCCAGAAATCTGACGTGTAACACGAATGGCTTAGAACGGCACTACTACTAAGCCAGCAAGTTGTACTCTTCCCCCAGCATTGCCTGCAGAAAAGACCATTACTTTTTTAAAACTTGCAAATTTGAAATAGTCATATTTTATCCTTATATATGAAGCATGAATTCTCTTGGATCAGGAAAACCCCAAACTTTTTCAGAGGTTTTATCTCCTTTCAGGATCAATTTCAGTTTGATTTCTACCTCAGAATAAGACAGTTTTGAGTGTTTTCAGATTCCTTGGTGTGTCATCACTATTTCATTTCGTAAGATGCCTGGCAAGTTACACAGATGAGCTCTCATTGGGTTTTTTTTTTGAATAAATAAGAAAGAGAAGAGAGGGAGAGAGGATCACATATCACAATTTATAACTAGGTCAACTTACACGATTCCTTCTAAAACATGTTAACTGGGATTTAGGAATCAGAATCAGAGCCCATTGTATTTATGCACTGGCTTTAGAGATGGCGACATCAAATCACGATAGGTAAAAATGGAACAGGAAACCAGATGAGTGTCTGGGAGCATCAAGAACTACATAACTGGGATTATTAAAGCAGTCAGAGTCCCTGCATGACTGCTTCATGTTGTCACCTGCAATACCTTCGATGTCTGAAGCTTTTGTTGGATGTTAGAAGCCTGTGAGAAGCTATTGACCCAGCATAATTAAAGGACAGTGCTATTACTAAGAATTTTTTTTGTTGCAGTCATGGTTCCCACTAGGCTGCGGAGAATTTTTCAGGGCAGATATAGCTGGTACTCGACAGTTAGGAAAACAGTGTTAAAAAAGAGTTATGACCACTACATTCAACTCACTGTGTTGTACTATGACACTTGGCGTGCAACATTAAAATATTGCTCCAGCAAATAAATAGTTCCTGAAACAGCCGTGTATTCCATACAGCCAGAGATGAGGGTGCCCGCACAAAGGGTGTACCGTGCAGGTCTGCTTTCTTATCGGTTCTAGCACATTTTTTACACTGCTTAGTGTAAAGGAGTGGTCTGTGTCGCTGTGGTTGCTAGCAGTTACACTTCTCCTCAGAGTTTAAAACCTTCAATAGGGATTTGGCATGGTTCACATGCCCAACTGAGACATGCACGGGGTCGGTTTTCAGGGGGAACTAGAGCTCACAAATGCTGCTGAGGAAGGAAGGGGGCCTGCGGGTGAGGGAGGGGGGTTAGAAAACATGTGTCTCCAACAAATATTTGCAATTGTCTTCTAGTTTTCTTTCCTGCCCTCTCTCTTTCTATGTCCACCTCTTCTCTTGTCTCCCCTTCTTCCTTCTCCCTTCCCAAAAGCAGTGCATGTGTGTGCTTGACACAAATGGATAGGTTTGATTTTCATGACGGCCCTGGACTATGAAATGAAGGAATTCACACAGAAAGATTCTAAATAGATTTCTAATATGCCTGTTACAACCCCTTCCTTTTATACCAAAAAAAAAGGAGAGGGAAAGAAAAAAAAAGAAGAGAGAGAAAAGCCTAGCTTTTTGACAGAGGAAATATTTTATGTTTCTGTCATCAGAGATACATAATTAAGACCTGAAAATTTTTGCAAGCCTCTCTCCTCATCCTTAGTACCAGCCTTAGCACGGCATGCTACTTCAGGAGCTTCTTGTATGACAAATTGCATAGGAGCAGAGCAATTTATCATCAGATCTGACTCATGACCAGTGCATTCATCCAAATGGCCAAGCCTACAGATCATTTCAGGGCTCACTAATGTTACAGTATTCAGCCTGCAGACTGTGATTTATTAATCTGAGGTTTGTTTAAATAAAAAGACATCGCAAACTGCCATGTGCAGACAGATCTCATCGCATATGGACTGTACTGTATGGTAACGCGCACGGCTGAGAAAGAATTCTTACCCATTTGGCAAGACAGCTGATGTATTTTCTCCTGTTGCTCCTTTACCAATGAAAAGTACCAATATAAAACTGTTGCCTATTTAAGGCACACAAATTTACATTTCATCATCAGTGGCATAATATTGCTTATATACGCTTTTGCAGGCGAACGGCCAGGTCATTTCCTAGTACTTCAGTTCAGTTACTGGCTTAAAATAGTTCAGCATCACTGATTTTAAAAAGTATATACTACTTATTAATTATACACTTGAGTTTAGATAGAGTCCTGAGACAAAGGATAGACAGCCTGTGTGTGGGCAACTTCATTACCACTGCTTGCACCAAATTCGAATTTGACCTCCTGATCTTTGCAAGGCTATAATGCAATTTAATTCAGTCACTTCAGATTTCATTTGAGGTACCTTTCACTGGGAAAAGAATTTAGTTTCATGTGTGCTTGAGTTAAAGCTGCCAAGAGAAAGTCAGGCAAATGTTCCTCTCATTTATTCCAGTTCAACTTTAACAGAACCTATCGACATAAGCAAGAGGAGAATTTTGTTCATTGTCTCCCCATACAACTATGTGTATCTCATTCTTAATGACTGGAATCAGAAGGAAACTGAGCAAAAGTACAGAAAATTGGTCCCTTGGGTCATTTTTAACGACGTACAAAAATAAAGGCTCTGTTAGCTCTTTCTCAATTCTAACCTGATTGATGCTTTTGGAGGAAGAAAGGTGAACCTAATCTATTGCACACAATCTGAGGTGAACACTGAGATAATGATGATACACAAGAAACTGTGCTCCCTGTTAGAGAGGCCTTTTTCTCAGTAATGTTTTTCCTCATTGGCTTCATTACAACTGCCAAAACATGGCTATCATTTGAGAAGTGAATGAAAAAAGTCCTCCTCATCCTACAAATATTTTTTCCTTTGTCTGGCTACTTTGGCACATTAGGGAGTTCATTTGCAGGCAGGGCCAAATCCCAATTTCCCTGTGAAGGAGAAAGTTGACATCAGTGAATGTTTAGTGAGAGAAATGACTGCAGATTTGATCTTCTTGTAAACCCTGCAGCATTACAGAGCTGCAGTCCCTGTAAAATCAACTCAGCATTACCTTACCAGCTCAGTGCTAACTCCAAAGCTTATCTATCATAGGATGTTGTGACCCATATGGTCCAGTTCATGTGAGCTTGTCTTTATCTCTGTTCTTTCTAAAGCCTGCCTGCATGATCAAGGAAGACACACAGGTGGAGATTTAGACCCCTCTCTGAATTTAGGTATTTGTTAGGATCTAAGTCACCCTTCTAGCTTTGATCTTCTATGATTGGTGGGGAAAAGGGAGATTCAGTGGGTAGCTCAAGGTATCCATGCTCTCCTCATCCTCTGGAGGCACTTACTTCCAGTTCTTGTAAGCTGAAGTAACAGATATTTATCAGCCTGCCAAGTTAGTAAGACTTAAACGCCTGCGGGTAAGCAGGCAACTTGACAGCACAGGGGGTCCTGATCTCACGCCTGTTCTTCCCTTTGCAGTATGATATGAATGATTAAAAGCCTTCCAGAGGCTTTCTGCTCTATCAGTTGTATTCTCTTGGTTATCTTTGGAGAGACTAAAGATGCTTTTTCAAGTGTTTTTTGCTCCTTCTTGCCTTTACAAATGCAGGCTCTATCCTACCTCTGGTGGTTAGTGCCATTTCTGAGGGGAATGCAGAATCTTCCCCCATGTACTCTGGCGTGTATTTGAATGTTCACAAGGACCAGACTCTTTCATACTTCAGTCCCTGAAGCCTGAGATTTAATTAATCATCTAATTCTTAGTGTGAGATTTAATTAATCATCTAATTCTTAGTTCAGATGAGTAAAAATGCCATGAGTGTTCATTTAGTCATGTTACCTTCCGGCATATTTCCTTCTTCTACCATTCTTCTATCATTTGGAGTGAAATAGAAATGCAGAAAATAATTACCTGCATTTTATTACAGAGAATTATTTACTCGATCAGAGACTTGAAAATTTGCTTCCTGGTAAGACAGACTTTAAAAAAAAAAAATAATGAGACTTTTAAATGTAATTATTTTATCCTGAAGGAGAAATATATATGAAAGTAGGATATTGTGTAGGTCTGTGTGTGTGGTTATGGGTAATTCATTAAAAACACATTCTTCATCCTGCCTGCCCCTGGAAATGTGAAAGGTTAGCCTTTTTAGACTTGCCACCTGTGAGATGAGGGATCACTAGTTCCTTCTTCCTCCCAAGGACCCACAGTGCTCATTCTTGCTATAATGAAGAAGTTGATTGATGGATGTCACCCTCCACGCTGTTGACATCCTTATCTCCCCCTGCTTTATGCAACAGGCATGACCTCCTTCAGCCAGATGGTTTCTGAGTGCTGCCTCCACCGCCCATCTCCACCACCCCCTCAGCACGCTCACCTTCAGCACACATGCCCATTGGCAGCAACCTATATGTCTGTCTGTCAGTGGCTCTGTAATGAGACCAATTTATTAGGTTACATAATCCTACCTCTTTAGGGAAGGGGGAAAAATTGCACCGCACACTGGAAGAAATCTATCCCGGCTTCTAATTCTCAGGACTGTGGGAGGTAATTTCTTTTTAGTCCAGGGGAAAAAAAAAAAAAAAAAAAGTAGAGGTAGGCTGGCATGTTTGAAATTAGTTCACTTCAGGGCAATCTTGCAATATTTTCTTACTGTTACAGCTTACTGTTTTACTACATTCAGAAGGGGGTCTGAATCAAAATGCCAGATGCAGACTCCTGTGGGCTTTGTAGAAGGTCAGACCCAACCCAACTGTGTCATTGTTTTCCTGATACGATTGTACTCCAAGTCATTTTACGAGCTTCTGTTGTTTCCTTTAAAAAGCATACCATTTTGTTATGTTGAAGAACTTGGTTGCTCCATTTCATATTGTGTTACTGGGGATACTCAAGAAAAGAAGAAGAACCCAGGTAAATCTTCATTGTGATGTTTATTTTACACATAGGATTGCAGCCTTTGGGTTGTAGTGACAAGGCAATGCTAGAGGCTTGGATGTGATACATGAGTAAAGAATGAGGACAACAGGCTGGTGTCTCTGTATACTAGGCACTTTATACAAGTTGGTCATCCTGCACAGCCAGGTCCAGCTCCAATAACTTGTAATGTAGGTAGACAAGAGGAAAAAAAAAAAAAAAAAAAAAGGGCAACAAGGAATATTCAGGTAAAAATTTCAGGAAAAACATTATTATCAACTTGTATGGCAGAAATACCCACAAATTCCAGCAAAGTTCAAGATCTTATTTTGCTAACTGCTTCAGTGAAAGGCAAAATCAACAAAACTAAATTCAAATTCAGCCTGCATAATGTCAGCACCTAAACTTGAAGCATTGTTTCCCTGGGTTTCCCCTAGTAGACAGAGAAGAGCACATCCAGGGGATAATTCAGAAATTAGACAGGTTGAAATGCCTTTTAGAGGTGCCTAATGCTAAGGTAGATCAACCAATACCTAAAGGACCACTATCCTTCTATAAGAAAAATAAAAAAATAGATTATATGTGAAAATAATAATCAAAACACAGTTTAGAAGCACAGCTAAATTTTGGGTTTGTTTGTTTTTGAAGGGAAGACAAAAGGTAATGGCCATAACTCTTTAAATATATTTGAAAATATATTCAAAAAATAATTCCTGAAGTTTGTGGCTCAGAAGAGAAACTTCTCTAGCAATAGCTAGTTGAAAACTCCCAAAAGGAAAAAAAAAATTACTGTGTGTTTTATGTAATAGATATTAAGTGCCCAATGCTCTGCTGAAGAACTACATCTCCCTACTAAATAAAATGGGCTAGGGATCATTCTTCCCAGCTGTTACAGCAAAGTGCTCTGCATCCAAACTTCCTATTGGTAGCCGTCTCTTGCTCATTCCTGCTGACCGCTGAACTGTGTCTGGGAACTGTTTGGAAGAGTGGTTTTTGGCACAGGCCAAAACTGGGCTAAAAAGCAGGATAACAAATTAACAGTAGAAGTGATCACGTGCCTGTATTCTGGCACTGTTTAATCTATTAGTACAGAGATAGCCAAATTGACTACAACTGATTTACCTACAGCTGGCTCAAGAGTCCAGCTTTTAAGCAAGTCATCCAGCTGTAGGACTGGCATATGAAAGCATAGGAAAGAGGCCCTAAGATTCCCACAGACAGTCTTACTATAGAACACCTTGCGTAGCAGCTAAGCGACCTTGCCTTTACCTAAGTCCAGGGTTTCTTTATACACATAATCCATAACAAGACACTGAAGGAATTAATCTTGCGTGTGTGCACTCCCTTATTAAGTCCTGGTTTGGGCCAAACACCGAGTACAAAGAAAGAAGCCTGAATGCAACAAGAAGTGCAAAGATGGGGCTCCTGGTGTTCCTGCTCAAAGCCCAGGGTACCAGCTCCCCTAGCGGGAAGTTCTCTGCGTCGAACTTGAGTCACGATGTCGTGTATACAGATGCCTGGATCGTGAGCTTACAGAGACACAAAAATAACCAGAGCACTCACTAACCCCAGAGGGCATTGATGCTGCATTACCATCCATTCCTTGTCAGAACGAACGTATTTATTATACAGAACGTCTTTGGTAAAAGAGCAGACATCACAGTGATTGGTGAACAAAAGCGGAAAAGAATAAACACAGTACAATGGATATCACTCACGCAGAGTAATTAATCTAACGTACAGAAACAAGGGAAATATCCCCAATCAAAACTATCTGCTCCTTAAGCCTAAACATTCAATAACTTCCCAGCTTTGGAATGTATGTGCATCTCCTCCCTGGGTTTCCTGTGGTTTACATTATCATTTGCAAGGTATATTATGACAAGTTATTTACTTTGGGCCATAGCCCTGAGGCATTTGGGTGTCTTTCCTTTCAAAGAATGTCATAAATAAACAAGAATAATCTGCATAAAGGGAGATGACTTTTTGTCTTATAACAAGTCAGAAGAGCAGGCTGTGCTCCTCCACACACAATTCCCTACATACATTTCCTTTTGAGTGATCGTGAAGGCGGTAAGCTTTTGAGTGCCTGTTAAATAAACAAACAAACCTTTCCTGTTATATTGTACAGCCCTGCATTCACATTCAAACAGCAAGATGTTCACTTAAGTCAAATAGTTTCTACCGACAAAAGCTACTATTTTACTGTCAACATTATTTTTGCTATGCTATGCTAACAGATGAATAATTGTGCGGCCAATAAACAAGCAATTCAGTTTAAAACGAGTAGCACTTGTCAAACAACAGTTCCTTAAGACCACTCTCTGAGATCCGCCAGCATTACCTCATGAGGCCAGAGACAGGGGACAAGGAAGGCTTTCAGATTAAACAACTGAGACTCACCATAGCCTAGCTCCCAAAATAGCAGAGAGAAAGGCAAAAATAGTTAGACATGCTGATTGTATTGTTATAACTTAAATTATATTCAGATGCGAACTCTGACGTGCCAAAAACTGTAAGAGCTGAGCATGAAAGATCAGAAAAGTGACATCTGGTATCGGATGCCCCTCCAGACATGACTAATACCATTGGTATTGTGTAGGCTTTGCCCTTCCTAATTTAATAGTCAAATGTAAAGATTAGGCCCCCACAGCTCCTACAGTATCACAGGAGACTGTTTTACTGTATGTCTATATAAAATTCCCTACTACCCTTCTCCATAGATCTCCACAGATGGGCTGACTTTGAATAGGCATGTATATCTTTCATATTGCTATGGACAGTTCATCTCATTACTTCCAGCTGGTGGATTTACAGCTGAACCATATGACTCCATCCATTATTAGCGGGGAACAAGGGAAATTTGACCATTAAATATTGATTTTATGCAAGAGTAAGTTTTTACAGCACAGTATGTGACATATACATGCAGCTAGGCCCACACTTCATTTTCATTAAAGCTGGAGTTATAGCTGTAGATTTCCAGTGCATCATTAACAGTACCGTCCAAGTATTTTTAAGTCTTTGACTTCACATTCGTCAATATCATAAAGCAGCCAGAATTAAGAATTTAAAACTTTCTTCTTCCCTGAAGTTAGTCTCTGAAGTCAGGAACCCAGATCTCATTTTTTTCCAACCAGGATAATTCTTTCTCTGGAAATTTAAATACTTGTTGCTGCCATGCCAGACTAGCTAGTGGAAATTTTAACTTTTCATATAGTAAAACAGAATAATAATATGCAGCTTTCCTCTAGCTCCTTGTAGATATAGGCTTCGAAGTATTTTGACCTAGGAAGCGTATTTACCCACCCTTCACAGATGGAGAAACTGTGCCATGCAAAACCAGCAGGTCTGTTCCAAGTCACAAAGCAAACTGAGACAAAGTTAGCAGCAGAGGAGCATCCTGTCATGTATCCTACTCTCTATGTGACCCGGCACACGTGTAGATAACATGGTCTTTGATTTTGTTACATGTCGAGGCATGTGATGGCAGCCCTGAAGGGATGAGAGGGGTGACATGGATGGCAGCACTGAAGGATCATGGAAATGCTGGTCCCCAAGAGAAACAAGGTGGAAAATTCTGCCATGAAACAACGAGTCAAGGACAGAAATTCAAAAGGGCTGGAAATGTGAAGGTCAGTGTGACATTTCACATGAGGAAGACTTCACCTCTTTTAAAATTACTTTTATATTTATTTATTTACTTTATATTTACTTTATTACTTTTTATTATAAAAATATGAGTGCAGCTAGGCAGACAAGCTTGGGCACAAAATTACAGTGAGCTGAAATACCATGATAACTCTCTGCAAACACTTACTCCACAGTAAGTGAGCAACAGCTTAAAAAAAAGTCCCAAAACCACAAAGGTTCAAATTTTGGTACTTCAGTGGTGTGGAGTAGTACACCAGCTCTAACATATAAGGTACAGCACACGACCCTTGCTCACAGTGTGTTAATAGTGACCTTTTCTTGCCTATAACAGAATAGTGCAATTATTATTTCTAATATCTGCTGTAGAAACAGCTCACATTCACTCAGATATAAATTAGTTCTGTATATGACTGTGAGCCACCAGATTTCACACCGAATCATTTAAAACTGATATCTGAAAGCCTGTTAGCAAACCATAAAAGGCATACACAGAGGACCCAAAACATCTACGCATCAAATAGAAACTCCACGTTGAATCAGGCAGGCTTACCCTGAGTATTAACAATACCGAAGGACAGAAGAGAGAACAAACCTTACGATTCAGAGGTTCACTTTGGTTTGGCTAAGGACCCAATATTTGAACATTCATTTGGGTTTCATCCAGACTGCCTGACCACCTTTGATCTTCAGAACTAGCCTGGAAGTCTTACAAAAACAGGGTATTCTTGTGAAACTTCCAGTAATTTCTCTTTCTGGTCGGGCTTGAAATACCGTAAAAGTAGTCTTTTTTTTGTGGTATTTCACTGCGTCGTTAAACTGCATGCACAGTGTCAGTGCTCAATAAATAATACATAAATATAGTCTTTCAACGCTTCCGTTTCCAATCCTGATCAGGCATGGGAAGTGAAGAAGAGTGAAAAGCCAAAAGAAATGGTCAACTCAAGTCTCAAAATGTCTTTAACATTTGGACTTTTGTGGTTTTGAAGCCAGAAAAGGAGGCCCCGTGGCTGCGGTGCAATAACACAGTCACCATCATCACTGGAAGAAAAAAGATGGGTTTTCTGGCCACGGTCAGAAAAGAGAGGATGGTTGTGTACCACACGGGAGAGCCCTTCCAAAATCTGTGCTAATAACAGGGTTGAAGTTTTAAGCTAGTGCTCTGAATGACAAAACATATCCCTTATCTTTTAGCATCCAAAAATTCTCAAGCTTGAAAGTCAAGCAGAACTTTTGAGTCCGTTAGGTTCTCGATGTTTTCTCCTTTATTCTTAATGCCTTCTGTCATATTTTTTAAATCTTAGCAAAAATTTCTTGCTTTTTGTAAACAAAAAAGGCAGCTGACATGACACTTCTTCTGCCCTTATTACTGACAGGGGTAAGGGAAGGGGGAGAGCTGTGTGACAGCTGGCCACCACAGTCAACCTGATTCCTAAAGAACAAAACGTCTTGAGATCTCAGACAACAGACATCATATTTAGGGAGAGGGGTGTGCAAACTGTCCAGGGAAATATCAGCAATTTGCATATAACCCACATGAGAACTGCTGCAGCCATTATTAAACCTTAAAGGCATGTGCTGATTGCATAGAACAAGCTGGTATTTCTCTAATTTGGAACTTAGGTGCTTTTTATAGTATAGAGACTTATCCTAGGATCTAAGCAACAAATGTGTCCATTTTTCTTTTGGAACAGAAAATACTGAGCCTAATACTGACTTTTTCTCTGACAATATGTCAAATCAAACAGAAAAACACAAAAAACCCTGATTTTTTGCACTTACCTTTCAAGTTACGTTAATTTGTTTTTCCGTCTGCTGAAAAAAATCTACATCCAAGGAAAATGAAAAGCATATGGTTTTAAATAGTTTAAGCCATGAATATGAGTCAGTGCTACTAAATTTTTATGATACATTCCATCTAATTAATGTGACAGAATATACTGAAGATATACATTTATACATATATTATGGAAGATAATAAACCATTCCATAGTTATGGTTAACATATGCACAGATGTACATACATACACACACACTTGTTCAAATGCAGGTAAATATTATACCTATTCTGTAGCTTACTTATATATACTTGTATTGCACTGAAAGCAAAAACCCATCATGTTGTAATTTTTCTTGTACGCAGAGGGTAAAATGAAGATAAATATTAACAAAAATACCTATATAATTTCCCTTTCATAAGGGAAAATTTTTGACAATTGGCTTCTACAGTAACAGGGTCTATGTTAGTGAGCGTTAAATATTTTATATACTTATAACTTGACTGTCTAGCTTGGGTTTTCTGATGCAGCATGCTCATAGTTGTAGCTGAATATCGACATGGCTCAACACCCTGGAATAAGCTTTGGTGATTAAAACTGTGTAGCACAGTAGGCTGTCTACTCCCACGTGAACACAACAGAATATTCATTAACTTTGAATTTTTCACATGCAACAAAAGAAAAGCCTCAGTTCCAAATATTCTCAAGAAAGGGGCTTCACCTTTCAACATAACGATCATTTAAAAAAATATGTGAGTGGTTTAGTAGTTTAAGTCTTACGGTCTTTCGGAAACAGAGGATGTGACTAGATGAGCTCCAAGGAATACATTTGCAGGAGTTTAAAATGTCCCCACCTTGTCACTTCACCTATCACCTTGAAATATCCACCTCACCTGAAAGTATGCCATTCTTTAGCCTGTTTATCACAGTGTTTGCTACCGCAGCCTAAACCCACTGCCACTGCGGCATTCAGTTACTGGACTTTGCCCTGCGGCAGGCGCATCATCCACGCTTGCCTTACGCTGCTGACTCTGCTGCCGGGGCAGGGAACTCAGGCAGGAGGGCAGCAGCCAGCAGCCAGGAGACGGTCATACCCTGAACCACTTCCAGCAGAGTCTTTGGAGTGCATCTGACCGTGCCCTTGGGCTTCTCCATCGCAACGTTTCGTCATTACGGAATACCATCCACTTTGTGTCATCTCATTTCTACGCCAAAGAGTTCAAATCTTATTATTCTTCATCGGGAAATCATTCTGTGGTTGTGAGCATCCACGTCACCCACCTCCGTACCCTACGTCCCTTTGGTCTGGAGGAACAGGGCTCCGCACACTGTTTCAGAGGGGGCTACAGCGCCGTCTTCATCATGCAGTGGAAGAACAAAGTTGCCTGCTTCATTCTCTATGAATAAGCACTGAACTGATACTTTTCTTTCTCTCAAGATCTCATTCCTGAATGGGAACAGTCAACTCAAAGATTATCGCTCTATAAATAAAGTTAGGGTTGTTATTTTTCTGTGCATTTCACTTTTTGTTTACCTATATAGAATATTTTGCTGCCATCTATTTCTCCATCGCTCGGTATTGTGTGACTCCCTTTAGTTTTTTGCAGACAGCTTTACTACATTAAATAACTGAGCATCATCAGCAAGCTTTATCACCTCACTGCTCACCTCTTCTCTGAATTACCTATGAAATTCATGCCCAGGCCCAAGCACACATTACTGTGGCACTCTATGCATAAACTCCTTCGGTATGAAAAGTGGCCTTTTGTTCCTAAATTTTTACCAGTTTCTTATCTGTGTGAAGATCTTCCTTCTCACCCTATGGTAGCTGTGTTTCCTTAGAAGCTTTTGGCGAAAGACACTGTTACAACTGAAGCATGCCAATTAAATAATCCACTCTAGAAAAGAAACATATTTAAACATGTGTTAACCAAACTAAATGAAACATCAGAAAAGCCTTATTTTGAATGCTATCTTATTAGCCAATAGCAAAATCACAGTGCCCTACACCAGACATTTAAAGCACATCAACACATAACGACTAATGTACATGAACACCCATTTTTTTCCGTCAAGTCTAAACAAACCCTTTTTTTGGAAACGCCATGCTAGAATACCAGTCACAGCAACCTCACTATTAATTTGGGATGTGTCCCTTAAGCTGGTGTGTGTTCATCCTGAACACTTATAATTTTGTCATTTCCAGTGAACGACACCCTTCTGGTTCGGAGTTTTGTAATTGCCAGGCTGACTAACAAGCAGTACAGGCTTGTCCCTTGCATCACCAGCTGATTATATAATAGGAAACACATGAAGCGATTTTAGTTTATTATTTCTTCACTTGCCAACATGACTTTGGTGCAACTAATAAAATAAGGAATATTTCTCTGTGTTCTTTATTATGAACTAAAAATTTAAAAAACACTTTTTAATGTAAAATGAAAAACTTATTATTCCTTGGCCAAGCTGGCATATACCAACTTGTCTCCCTGCTTCTGGTTTTAATAGAAAGGAAAAGGGACACATTACTTTCATAATAACTCGATTACCTTACGGGCCAGGTCCTTCCTCCAATTTATGTAGTAACTGCCCTGTAAATGGTTGTAGCGTTTATTTAGCCAGATGCAGTTAAGTTGTGGTGACTTACATAAGTAGTCATGCCAAATTCAAGCTACTAATGAAAATCCATTACTGAGAAATGATAAAGGCTGTGAAAACCCCTGAAAACATGGACATCTCTGAGTGTAAAAATGTTCTACTCTAAGGAGCATCTTACTTGGGTCTTTTAAATACTTCTGTGAGACCCCCTTCCCCCCCCCCCCCCAAAAAAAAAAACCAAACAAACAAACAAAAAAGCACAAATTCATTAGCTCCAGAAAACTTATATTCTTGAAATTGGCTTTACTAAACCTCTAACCACTCAGTGTCAGTGAAATTTCACAGGTCTTAGTTATAACTCTCTTCCTATGACCCCAACAACCTGTGAATTTCACATTTTCCAGCAGATTTAATTTCTGTGACTAAAGGCAAAGTAGCTTGTGAATTTCATGTCTCATAGTTTCCAAGCAATCGTGATTAACTTGCTGTCATACACAGTTCCATTTTTTTGTAACTTTGCCCTCAGTTGGACAAAACATCAGCGGTCTATGCTGCTGAACCATAAGCCAACTATTCCTTCTGGTTGTGCTGCTTTTGCATTCAGAAGTACCAAAGACCACAGGTTTCTACTTGAAAACTTGGGGTTCTCATAGCTGTGAAGTCCCACACTATTTCAGATAATGCACAGGGTATTTAAATAATGTACAGTAGCTGAATTTGCCTTCTGTGAGATCCATGTTCAGAAGCTTCTCAGGCAATGTTTGATTTTACTGCAGTCTGAAAAGATGTATTGGGTCTGCTTCTCTAGGTGAAGGAGATCATTATATCACCCTCATATCAAGCTTGCATTTTAGACAAATGCTTTTGGTCTTTCGCCGTGGTTGGAAACATAAAATGCTGGATGTCCAGTGGGCCACATGGCCACAAAACCCTCACTATAGACAAAGATAGAAAGTAGGTCTAATCCTTTCACTGTAGCAATTATGATCTGATGAAAGAATTATACAGCTTTTCACATGAACTGGGACAGAATTATTTTTTAAAAGGAGTTTCAGAGATATTATAGAGGTCTTCAAACCCTCCATAGACCACTGGCAATCCACAGAGAGTCAGCTGTTATTCTCATTTCCAGCTAAGAGAAACAAAACAGATGGGAGGAGATGAAGAACAAAAGCAGAAAATGCAAGTGTTTTGTTTTTCAGAAAGGGAAAAACATTTATCACACTCAATACAGTACAAATGCATAAATACTTTCCTAGTATTAATTTTCTGTGTAAGCAACCACTGTCATTGCCACAGGGGTATTATGTGAGTGTGCATAACCAAGGAGGCAGCCCACACAGTTCTGAAGGGGAGGGGACCTGGTACTGGATACCAGCTCTTTTACAAAGAGATTATCCACATTAATAAATGTTTTAGCACCCCTCCCAATGGAATTTGAAGAGAATTTTTAATATCAGTAATTTTCCAGACAAAATCCTAGTGGCTTACTATGCCCAGTTTGGGGTAATGAAAATTTAATTTCCTTAAATTCTTCTGTGCCCAATTTTCCTTCCTCCATACCAAGAAAAAATGAAAACTAAGTAATACTTATGTAAAAGCATTCTATCACTTTAGTCGTGAGAGTTGTAAAGACCAAACATTAAATAGCAAATGCTATTTAGCAATGGGGAAACCAGTCTAAACAAGTTAACGGAATCTTTTTGCAGTCTCTGACAGAGTGATCAATGGTGAGGATGTGGCATATAAAACTATTTGTTAAAAAATGCAGCTTGCTGGGATTTTGTGTGGGATAGCACGTAAGCTGCAAATATCAAGTGTAACCTCTTGTCTTAGGCTACAGGGCACACGTCCCATTGGGACTTCTGTGTTCAGCTGCCAACCACTGAGTCTTTCATATTATAATGCTATCCTGTATCTAAGGCATAGTCCATTTAGGAGTCTCTAACATTCTTCAATTTATTCCAATTGCACTTAGTAGCTGTACAAAGCCACTGCGGCACAAACCAAAGAGAAAAACACAGATCCTGCAGAGTATAAAGACTAATGCCCTTTGTCTCGGATTTTCCCAAAACACTGATAATTCCAAATGACTTTGTTTCCATAAATTTCTATGTTTGGACATTCAGAAGCCCAAGTAGCCTGGGTCATAAGACTCTTCTGAACATCAGCTGAAGCTTTTTTTTCCCCAAGCTTCACAAGATAAACTTCTGATTTCATTTTACAAGAGTTGTCACTTTTGGTGGCCTATGAAACTTTTGATGTCAAAGGCTTTAAGACTACGGTGGGGTTGGTGGTTTATTTTTTTCATTTTGGAAACTGAGGTGAAGAGCATTTAAGAAGCGAAATACATCAGCAGGCCTACTGGAGGATGCCAACCAACGTTATCTTTTCTCTGTCCCAGTGAGCTGCTGCTGCTGCTGGACTCTCGAGTCTCTTGTTCTGTAGCCCAGCTGGTTCTTGGGTCTGTCCACCGGGTGACAAAGCATGAAACCACTGACCCCGGTGGCTTGGGATCTCCAGCAGCACACTACAACTGCTTCTACTCTACTGAATTAAACAGTGCCAGGAATTGTTCCTGGTCATTGAAACTTGATTGTCCACAAAATAGCAGAACAATCCTGAGAATGTTTTTGCCAGAGATAGCTGCTGTTTTCTCAAACAACTCTAGTGTATGGTCTGGCAACTAGCATGACCTACATAATGTTTCCAACAGGTAAACTGGAGGTAACTATCCTGTGATGGAGAGTAAGTGCTCTTCACAATACGGATATGGAATCTTCCATGCCAATTGGCTTTAATGCCAGACAATGGCCCCAAGAACACTTAATTTACCAGAACAGACTTAGCCAGGGAAACTGCTGTTTCTGCTCTGCTGGAATCCTGTCCATGGTTCAATTACAATTCCTCAAACCTGAGATGTTTTTGCAAAAGATTTCAGCTTCAGTAAATCAGTTATTTTCTCACCAAACTATTTGATCAAAAGACTTCAAACCACTTTAGGTATTTGTATTTTCTTACCACAGCCCAGGAAGAGCCTTGAATCACTTAACCCCAAGAACTCATGTGCAGCAGAGGTGGAATGAGTACTTTTTGTCTGAATTCAGTTAATACTCAGTCACTTGATCTTGTTATAAACATTTTCCTATTAAAAATCCCTACCTTCTCCCCGTAATAGTGAGCAAACTGCTTCCAGGCATAAATAAATGAAAATAGGTGGAAGTTCTTAGGCCTTTTTTTGTTAAGGAGTATTTCTAGGGTTCTTATAATTCTTGTTGCTCTACTTTGATTCCCTTTAGTATGTCAGCTTGCTTCTAGCAGTGTTATGATAAAGCCTGAGCACAACGGTCAGTAACTAATACAGTTCACATAGGTAATACAATTTCTTACTCAGTTGGAATATCCTCTGGTAAGCACATATAAGCATAATACCCTCCATCATTGCAATGGTAACTTCCGATCAACTCTTTTCTGTATTTTTTTCCAGAATGCAGTCCCTCCTTTACAGGTTGTTCTTTATCCCTAATAAGGCTTTCTGTTCAACTATGCAAACAAGTCTGTTGTTTAAATGAACTGACTTTCAACAACACATGAAGCTCTCTGCTTTTCAGAGTACCACTAATTTTTGTGCTATAAGGTAATATCACTTGAATGAACTCATTGGAGTCTTACTTGAAGTAGGATGCTGTCTGCTAGAGACATATTTATAGAAATGGTTATCATCAGCCTTATTAGCAGCACTATCTATAGCATATGCACAGGATATTACAGTATTCAGCCCAATAACCAATATTCAACTGTTTCTCTTCTTTAAAGGAAACAGCAAATTATAGGTTTCCTTTGTGGTAACATGGCCTCACTCAGCTCAGTCTGTGTTTGTGCTTAAAAGGAAACTATGCTGAATTAACACACAGGTTTTGCATATTTTGAGAAGAGGGTTCTTCAAATGGATTCTGAAGGAGTATAGGAGGTCACTCGTGTTAATGGAGCAGATACTGTCATCTTTTGTCAGGATGGAGGATTCTGAACCTGAACATAACTGAAGAGAACAAAAGCGATGTGGACTCCCACTGCAAATCTCCTAGAAGTGTTATAAAGTGCTTTTGTTCTTCCTCAGTGACATCTAACTGAGAGCAAACTAAGTAATCTTGGATGGAATAGGTGCTATCTGCAAGAAGCAAACAGCTGAAAGCAAAATTTTCCATCACAGCTATGAAGAGTAAATCCTTCCTTCAGGCAGGAAAGTTTCTATAGTACCTTCCATCATCTACTTGCCAGCTCAGACGCAATCTCTTCTAAAGTTTAACTGCATTCTGGTCTCTAAATGTTGCTTCAATAGAAGCATTTTCCAAATGTTCTGATTTTACTATGTCTATTCCCCCATCCACCTCTCTCTGTTTTCCTAACATCTACAGATGAATTTTCCCTTTTGTAGTACCACTGGTATAGAGTGGGCCACAGAAACACTCTGAAGCTTGGCTGCTCCATAACAATTAACCACTTGCTTCTGGCAACCTGGATTTCCTGGCACAAAACACCCTGTCAGCACTGACTAAACCATTATTGACTGCAATCTTCAAAGGATTAATATCATAGACAGTCATCAAACAAGCACTCCATTGGCATCCTGCAATTATTAAAGTTTCCACTGCTATAAAATCTCCAGCACCCCAAGTACCTGCCACTGAGGCTCCAAAACTGCCTGTCCAAAATGCAATTTTTGTCGTCTTTGCTTTGTTTTTTGGCATTAACCCAGTGAGTTCTGTAGCAACTTTTCTGCTTTTCAGTAGTTCTTCAGAGTAATAACATTTCTAATTATATTTTTATATCCACAAAAACTACATGAAGAAGACAGTAAAAAACAGTAGAAGGTTTTTTTTGCTTATATAGCTTCTTTTCTATATTTTTTTCCCCAAGAGGGACAGAATAGTTTCTACATGCAAAAGGAGAATATGGAGAGAGAATTATAAAGGTCCAACATAGCTTTACTGGAATGGGACATAGGAAAAAAAGTAAGGGGAATTTTGGGGAAGTGTTGAAAGGAGGGTTGGTGTTGTAAGAAAGTAGATGATCTCTGAGATTTTTGCCTTGCTCTCGATCAGAGAAGCGGAGGTTTCTACATTCCAACATGTAAATAAGCAGGTCTCCACTAAAATAATTGATCCATATTATCTTTTTCTTCTCTAACTAGATCACTCTAGAAGATTTAGAGTTCTTTGAGAGCTGATCGAGACACAAGGATGTTATACAGAGCTCCTGTGTCAAACTTACAGCTTTATAACCAGCCCTCTTATCATGACCACAGCATCACTCATAGTCGAAGGGAAAGCATGATTTGCGATTAGAATTTCAGAAGCCGTCATTGAATCTTTCCTGTTTCCGCCCTTCATCATGGTACCTAAAGGCTGGCTGTACAAATGACTGCCTTTGCCAGGCTATCTTTGGACTGCAGCATATCACAGGGTTTGAAGTACAACTTCATTCTTGCAGGCATTCCTCATCCCATTCATGTGATTCATTTTAGAAGGGTTCGGCTGCATCGACGGTCTGCACGGCTGGAATGTAAACAAGGGATGTTGGCGGGTGAGGCAGAGGAAGGTGAAGAAGCAAGCTCCAGAGATTGTGCTGGGTAATATGGAACAGGCCTGATATGATTTTAATTAGAGCACATGCCACAGGATCATTTACTCACAAAAAATATTCAAGGACTTGTGGGCTAGAAGCCTCTGTTTAGAGGAAACTTCTCTGCCCTAGGCTGCTTCAAGATGTCACTACATTAGCTGGATTTAAATATGTGTGGCTCATTCCAGATTCAGTGCCCCCAAGTCTTTCTGGCATGACAGACACTTTCTACTCAACTCCTGTCACTAATCAACACGGAAGCTGCTGCAGAGCAGGGCTTGGAGGATATTTAGGGAGAACAGATTAAATAAAGTGGAATCAGAGCAGCTTGGTTTCAAGTTCAATCTCTTTTGCTAGCACTTGATGCTACAGCTTGCTGCCTGCTTCTGACCTTCTAAAAGCATGTTCCTTCTGTAAACGAAGTTAACACTGCTTAATTCAGAAACACATCGAGCTGAGGAGCTGAGATGTGAAATAACCCTTCATAAGGGATATGGAAGGACTTCAAGTTTCCTACCTGTCTGCATATATTATTACTATTTGTGTCATGCATAGAAGCTCCAGTCAAGAGTTGTCCCATTACTTCTGGCATATCAGAAACATGTAACAATAGGCAGTTTTTTCTCTGAAGACCTTACTGAGATGAGAAAAGTGACTAGCAGGCTTCTGTTACAGATAAACTAACTCAGGATCAAATGACTTGACCAAGATAAAACAAGAATTCCGTGGCAGTTCCGAGAACTGAGACCACCTTCCCCTCCTCCAGCACCATAACCACGAAATCCTTTCACTTCTTTAAGACAGCAGCAACTCAAATGAACTTAGTAAGAGGGAGCAGTGTAAAGGGAATCATCCCATTATGCCACCAGGGTTTAGAAAATGATGACTCTGAAACAGCAGTTTAGGCAAATGTTTTATTTCTCAAACCCTTAACTAACTCAATAGTTCTAAAAAACTTTCCAATAAGTTTTTCTTTTCCATATCCAACAAGTAAAGGTCTAGATTACTGGGAGGTGAAGCACTTCTGGTGGAAAAAGTCTTTACAAACAGAGACCCTAAACAGAGGAGCAACAAACAGCGAGTACAGAGCACTTGTGGAGTAGATCTCATCTTCCATGTAAGCTAACTAAAAGATTCTTTGGAAAGCAGGTTAGTATAAAGTTTTAAAAACAATTCTTTTAACAAGGTCTTATAATTATTAGGGATGTGACGGCTGCAAAGCACACTCAGAGAATTTTAAAAACAGAATGCAGTGATGATACATGGCTATGTGGTGAAACTCATTGTACTGGGTTTGTGTGGCAAGGTTTTGGTAGCAGGGGGGCTACAGGGGTGGCTTCTGTGAGAAGATGCCAGAAGCTTCCCCCATGTCCAACAGAGCCAATGCCAGCCTGCTCCAAGTCGGACCCACCACTGGCCAAGGCCGAGCCCATCAGCGATGGTGGTAGTGCCTCTGGGAGAACAGATTTCAAAAGGAAAAAAAGTTGCAGGGCACACAGAAACGGCAGCCAGAGAGAGGAGTGAGAACATGTGAGAGAACCAACCCCGCTGACCCCCAGGTCAGTGCAGAAGGAGGGGAGGAGATGCTCCAGGCACTGGAGCAGAAATTCCCCTGCAGCCCGTGAGGAAGACCATGGTGAGGCAGGCTGTCCCCCTGCAGCCCACGGAGGTCCATGGTGGAGCAGATCTCCACCTGCACCCCGGGGAGGACCCCACGCCAGAGCAGGGGGATGCCCGCAGGAGGCTGTGACCCCGTGGGAAGCCCACGCTGGAGCAGGCTCCTGGTAGGACCTGCGGATCTGTGGAGAGAGGAGCCCACGCTGGAGCAGGTTTTCTGGCAGGACTTGTGACCCCACGGGGGACCCACGCTGGAGCAGGCTGTGCCTGAAGGACTGCAGCCTGTGGGAAGGACCCATGTTGGAGAAGTTTGTGGAGGACTGTCTCCTGTGGGAGGGAGCCCACGGCGGAGCAGGGGCCGAGCGCGGAGTCCTCCTCCCCCTGAGGAGGAAGGAGCGGCAGAGACAAGGGGTGATGAACTGACCCCAACCCCCATTCCCTGTCCCTCTGCACCGCTGAAGGGAGGAGGAGGAGAAAATTGGGAGTGGAGCTGAGCTGGGAAGAAGGGAGGGGTGGGGGGAAGGTGTTTTAAGATTTGGGTTTATTTCTTATTGTCCTACTCTGATTTGATTGGTAATAAAGTAATTTTTCCCCAAGTCGATTCTGTTCTACCTGTGACAGTAATTGGTGAGTGATCTCTCCCTGTCCTTATCTTGACCCATGAGCCTTTCATTATATTTTCTCTCCCCTGTCCAGCTGAGGAGGGGAGCAATAGAGCAGCTTTGGTGGGCACCTGGCCTCCAGCCAGGATCAACCCACCACAGTCATGAGAGTGGGATACATACCTGCTATGGCTCATGCATAACAAACAGTAGCATTTGAAAATAATAATAGTGAAGTGAAAAATGCAGCCATCAAATATTCTGTTGTTAAAAGATACACGTCTGTGATGAAATGCATTCTCTAGCTCTGGTCTAAGTGTTACAGCATTGCTCTTTGAAAAAAGAGGAACTGGAAGAAACTGAAAAAGTGACACATGCCGCTTGCCTCACTGAATGTTATTTTAATACTAATGTGGAAATTTTGCTTTGTGCACAAACACTTTTCTTTAGGGTGGATAAAAAAAAATGCTCGAAGAATTCTGTATCTATTTCACTGGTGATGACAAGTATGTTAATTGCTTGCAGATAACATCTGCTCTAGTGAAATCAAGATGCAGACTCTCGCTGGACTGCTAGTGCTACACTTTGCTCTTTGTCTAGGAGGTCTACTGCTCTTTGCTGAAGTTTGAAGGGAGCTGAAGTGCCTTTGAATTTTTTGAGAATCTTCCAGTAACTGAAACCAAATCTGCCAGGAGTCCTGGGTCATCGCAATGTCTCTCTTTGAGCACAGGACTTACCTTTGATGCTCAGAGGCTTTCACTGACCATGACGCCGAAGTGTGCTCTGGCTGAAACAAGTTCATGGTGATCTGCCAACAGCCCTGCATGAGAGAGCCTCTGATTTCTTTCTGTTTACAGTAGAAGGTGAAGGGCCTCTCCTGCTAGAAAAGCGTGAGCCTGGTAAATATAATGTCAGATCTAAGGAGCCCTTATCCTCTACAGACCACATTTACAATTTTACAGTGTGCGTATGCAAACCCTGCCATGAAGTTACTTACCAGATGTGCCTATTGAATCTGTCAATCACGGTGTTGAAGAAGCAGCTCCAGACTGTTACCATTCCCTAGTTCCCACCACGCATTTGCATATGTGTTCTTTAGTAAACTTGTAGCTTCCCTAAAATACTTGAATCTAATTACCTCTCCAACATGAGGAAAAATTCCTGGCAATCTGTTATTGCAATAACATTTATGAGGGAGCAAGGGACAAAAAACTCCCACTCATCCTTAAGAGCAGACCATTATTAAAATCCTAAAGACACAATGAATAGCAAGTAGAGGTCAATATGCAATTGCACACTTAATAGAGCTTGTTCTGTGCCAGCCGAGTTCCCACCAGGAATAAAGTTGAGCCATATACTGAAGGATGTTGCCAAGAGTTGCACTGCCTGGGGAAAAAAAAAAAGGCATTTCTTGTTTTCATTGAATTGTTTTCCAAGCTCTTCTCCTGTGTAGGGGTAATCAACTGCACAAATATAGGGTGGAAAAAAAACTACAAAGCAGCGAAGTGGCAGAACAGGAGCTTATAGTGGATTGTATGTAAGATCTACTCTGTTTCTATCTACAGAGATAAATCTATATCAGATTTATCACAGATCATTAAGTGAACATAAGTTAATGGTCTTTTCCTATTGTGGCAAAGGGAAATTCTGTTACTGAGCTGTAAAAAGAAAGGTAATGCCTGTAAACCATAGGCTTTCGTTCTGCTTTGTGCACTGCTGGCAAGGCTGCAGTGGAAGTAAACGTATTCATCTCGTGGAGCCTAATTAAAGAAGGTTGTGGCTTGACTAGAGAGAGCCCTGAGAACAGCAGCAAGAATGATCAGAGGTTTTTAAACATACAGAAATATTGAAGGAATTGGAATTATATTCTCCAGAGGAGAAATAACTAGAGGAAACATGATGATGAGTCAAATACATGCAGAACAGCTATGAAAAGAGAGGTAAAATACTGTCCTCCGTGTTCAGTAAGGATAAGACAAGGGGCTACAAGCTAAACTCACAGCAAGGGGGATTTCAGACCGAAACCAGAGAAAACTTTCTAACATGAACAACTGTGAAGCCCTGGAACAAATTGATGTGAAAGACTGTGAAATCTTTATCACCGTCTGTTTTTAAGAAGAGGCTGAGCCTGCTCTTTCTGGTGCTGCAGCTGCTCCTGCAATGGGTTGAAGAGATGGTTTAAAAGGGTTCTCAAAGGTATTGGCAGGCTTTTTTAGTATAACTTGACAAAACAAGAGCCACCTAAGGGAAATGGTCTTTCTTTTTTATAAGGTATTCCTAAATAATTCTAACCAGTGTCAGTCTCAAGAGAAACTGAGCAGCAGGGTCTCCCCTCATTAAATCGCTGTAGCAACGGCAACATCATTTCTCTTTTTGACCTTGTGTCAGCCAAAGTTTCGAGGTGGTTCTGGCTACACCTTTTCCTCAAAACAAGCACACCAAGGGGATTTTTAAACCCTAAAACTAGATTTTATTTGACTACAGACTGAAACAAAGTCATATTTTTACAGTAAAAATTTCAATCTTCTGGGAATGACAAAATAAAAGGAAAATAAACCTCTCCCTGTCCCCTTGCCTATTCTGCCATTGCGGGGGGTGGGGGGGATCCTTTCCCCCAGTCTTCTCTCAGCTCAGGAATGTTTAGCGGCTTCCTGGGATGCAATAAATTACACACAACCCCTCCGCGTCCCTAGATAAAGTCGGTCTCCTTCCCTCACGGCCGAGGCGAGGCAATGCTGCGCGCCTGCCCACTGCTCCTCCGAGGACCGGCACAGCGCCCGCTCACGCCGCTGCCCTCCGGCCACCCCTGCACTCCTGCCCCCCGTCCCGCACACCCAGCCTTCTCCCCCGGCTCCGTTTGCCATCCCACCTGCCGGGGCTCCCATCCGAACCCCAACAGTCACCCCCAGAACCAGGGTAGGGTCAATGAATGAGAGGGCTCCCATCCATCACTGCAAGAGAACCCTCCTGGCATCACACCCACTCTCAACAAGAAAAAGCTTTCTGCTGTATTTTACCCCTCTCTTTGCTTTCACACCCTTTTTCTTTGGGGTTTTCTTTAAAGGAAAGCTGGAAAGTTTCCCCGCACTGCTCTGCTCTCAGAAGGGATAGAGATAATGTTTCACAATAATCCCAAATTTGCCAAATATTGCAGAAGAGGGACTGCGGAGAGGTGGGACAACAACTGAATCAGTATTTTGATCCAGCGAGAAGCTTTGCATTAAGTCATGTGGTGTGACAACATTCCCTTAGCTGCAGAATACCTCCACTTCTGCTCTGTAAGCACTGTTTAAAAGCCTTCTCATGAACAAATCAAGACCTCAGGTCTCTACAGCATAGGGAATCTCAGATACAGTTGGAAATTAAAAAGAAAAACAAAGCAAACCAAAACAAATTAAGGGTCAAATTAAGATAAAACGAAGGTCAGTAGATTAATCAGAGAGAGATTTTAGAGCCGGTTATACGGTTTACCAGATAGTCAACAAGGTTTGTCGGCACAGATCACTGAACTCAAGAAAATTGTGGGGTTTTTTTTCAGAAAAGGGCACTATCAATCATTTCTTGCTCTAGAATGCAGCTCTGGAATTTCCTAGCTGGTTTTGGTGCAAGACATATGTCACTGCTAACTCTGCAATAGCTTAATAATATGAAAATTTCCAGTCTTTACACAGAGGAATGAAGGGCTTTATTTTATTTCATTTCATTCACTATAATGCAGTAGAGTTTCATTTAATTTCATATATGTTAACGTAGTTTCCTAAAAAGAATGCCTAAAATTAGGCTTTTCAGTTTATAGAAAAGAATCCACTTCATTTTGCAGAACTGCTTAGCACCCAGCAATGCTTACCAAGGGCATTTGGCATCTGTTGGACGCAGAACATTTACTTGCCTAAACTTCTGGCTACTTAGAGCCTAAATTAAGGTACCCATTTCCAAAAATCTTGTAAAAGCTGTTATAGGCTCCTTGTTTACCAAAAATATCTTTCTAGTTCACTCCATCTGGTTTTTTTTCCCTCAACTCCGTATGAATACAACTAGCTGCAATCAGATGTGGAAAGAACTTTCTCCAGTACTGAGTTGAGTTTCAGTTTCTGTAGTTTCAACCATTTATTCTTTAGGCAATAAAAATAAACATATTCTTGTTAAAGCTTTAGTTCCCTCGCTCCCTCTCTCCCTTCACAACTTTTAAAAATAGGAAAGGTTCTGTAACCTGATAGATTTATCTCTACACAGAAAGGCTGCTGTTATCTACTACCCAGCACTGGCAAATTTGGAATTTAGCTAGCCATACAGTCCTCCTAATGCTTTTTAATATTGAATGTTTACATTATATTGAAACAGAGAAACACAATTATATAATTGAAATCTGTGTTACTTTAAACTGATACTCACACACACATGCCTTGATGCCAGCGTAGCCATTACTAATGTCAAAGGCAAGAGAGAAGAATAACTGTCATGTTGCAAACAAGCCATAAAAAGGCAATATATTTAGTAAAGTTATACTGAAAAAGAACATGCTGTTTTCCATTGAAACACTGTAAATTCCTAAATCATTCAGTCACTTTCAATTATGTCCTTCCAGTTACTTCTTTGTGACAATATTATAAGATTGTCAGAACTGCCTTCTTTTTTATTCTGTTTGAGTTGGGGGGGATGGGGGGGAGAGCACTGTTGGTTTTTTCCTTCTCTTCTTATCCCTACCTAGATACTGCAGAGATCTCTCACATATACAGCTTATTGACTACCACGACCCTAGTCTCTTAATTGGGAAATAGCAAAGCCTGTATTTCAGCAGCACCATTTTGTGAATTATTCTGCTCTAAGATGCCTGTTATTACAGACTAAAATAAATGCAATAGCATCCATAGGTGGGGGAGTCCTCAGTTGAAAGGAGATCCATAATACACTCTACCATAAGATTAATTGGTCTAACGAGTCAGCAGGCATAGTTCATTTCTGAGGCTGCCTTGCTCTAACATTTACCCAGAGAAATAACCTTTGAAGGATTTCTCAGCAAACCTTTTGCCAATGTTACCTGTTCACACCTACTGGAACTCAAAACTAAAGAGCTGGGGGTAAATTATACTTGTTAAAACAGCCAGCGAAGTTTATGCCAAAACTGATGGGAAGGATAGGAGGAAAAGAAGAAGCAAACATTCTTTTTGGGTAAAACTCTGGCAGACTTAGGTTCTTAAATTGACCCTAGTAGTATCTGCTTAGAAGGCTGAAAGCAAGACATCCCAAGCAGACTTGGTTAGAAGGTCACTTACATATTTGTCAGGTGTGGAGCCAGAAATCTAAACGTATTAGTGAGAAATAAAAATATATCAAAGTTACAGAGCCTTCCCAGAGATTCTAATGCGCCTACCTTTGTGACAGAGGGTGAAAGCATTTCTGGTTTAAAGCTGTGGAATTTAAGAAGGCTCAAGTCTACACCTTGAAGAACAATTTCAAAGGTGGTGAATGCACTGGGATTGTATTTTCCCTTTCTTGATTGCCTGACAATATACCTCCTATTTAAGAAAAAGTGCCTGTTTTCATTGTCGGTTGTTCACTGATAAACTGCTTTACAGATTGCAATGAAACAATTTGGCAATCATTTTCTTCAAGCCACACAAAGAAAAGAAAAATGCACTATTTCCAGCTCATTTATGCTTTCAACCATTCCCTCTTGCCAGAAAGAACAGCCCTAGCCACTTGCTTCAAAACGAAAGAAGCAAGATCTATTTTAGGTGGCGCAAAAGATTAGAACAGAGCATTAAAAGAAATCAAAGGGAGAAATTGGGGCCACCTGAAAAGATGAAAGACCATAAAGGACACACTAGGAAGAAAAGAGGGAAACTTGTGTCCTATAGCTGTTGTCAGGAAGAACAAAGCTGTCCCACTAACCACACCTCAGCTGTTTTACAGTGGGTATTTCAGTCACCCCCATGAGAAGATCTTGAGGACTTGGAAGAAGATTTTGTGTTTCTTTGAGCAGAGGGGCAGAATCCATCCCCTGTTAAAAGTAACCATTATCAGGAAAGGGAAAACATAACTGGAAATGGTCCTGACCTACCTGAAAAAGTAGTCCACTCAGGAAACATTTGGGGAGTAAGTAGAGACCTAAAAAGAACTGATTCAACAAAACCAGGGTCTTGGAACTCTGAAAATAAAAGAACAAAACAAGAATGGTCAAAGTTAAAATTATTAACAAAGTTCCTCAGTGAGACTGTTGGGCATGGCTTTAAGTAATACTTGAATTTATGACCATAAAAAAAATTTTTCCACAAAAAACTGAGTATCACCATGGAACTTGCTGATGAAAAATGGGAGGCAATGTCTGGTCACAATCTGGTTACAATTTAGAACAGAAGAATTAAACAATTCAAGATTATATAAAGAATTGTATGGACTAAAGTGAACTACTTATCAAATGGATGAATGCTTGACATATATATATATATAAATATACACACATACACCTACTTGGCCTCAACACCATATTACAACTGCTCTGCTGAAAGTCTTCACCTACGAATAGGCATATATGCCTGCAAGGGACCTCCAGGAAAGTCATTTGGGTATCATTTCCTACATGACCATTACCAAACTCCATTTAGTTTACTTGAAATTGTTTCTTTGTTTCAACCCCACTATTTTTACTAGACAGTTCCTCCAAAACTGTGATTGTCATGCTTTGAAATAAACTTTAAGTCTTAACGTCTTTCTTGATCAATTTATATCCCGTTTGTACTTGGGCCCACACTTTGACAATAAACCAAGGCCTAATTCTTTGCTTGCTTCTTAAAACATATCCAAAGCCTTCCATTAATGCTAAGAACTGAGTGAAGCAGAGTTTTTCTGGGGCTGATCCTTTAACACTGTATTCAAGGAAGGCCTGAAGAGCTTTCAAGGCACAAGGGGGTACTTCATTTTGTGAGTCAGAGCCCTGATTACTATTTCACCTATGTGGAAATGCTGGTGTGATGTTATACACAGAAAAAGCTTAGATGCTGTTGCCCTGTCCAGGATACTGGCTAATGGAAAGGGAGTTCTGGACAGTGCATCTTGGTACCTATGCAAATGCAAACAATCATGTAACAGCAATACTTGGACTACTTTACTCTGCTTCTATTGATGAGCCCAACACCATGGGTTCCCAGGAGAAAAAACATGGAAATTACATGAAGCTCTCTCCACGGCTGCCTGGAGCATCTGGGGACGGCTCCCAGCTGAGCCTCAGCTAAGCAACTGGTCAAATTTGTGTCATCATCAGTAAAACAATACCTGAAGTATTTTGCAGATGGTTCAAAGAATCACACTTAAGTTTTTGGACGTGCAAGCTATAATCTTCTGGTAAACTTTTCCAAGGGCTTTGAAAAAAACACAGTTATTTGTTCTAGCAACTATGATATTGTCCAGGTAGCAGACTATACAAAATTTCTTCCACCGCCTTCTGATATACAGCAAAATGTAGATGCAATGCTGAGAATTAAGAAGTGTAGCTAAGCAGACCTGCATGTCTTTACTTCAGAACTACTGCAGTTTGCCTCACAGCAAGTTTTCAAATGTGTCCATGCTGTTTATTTTATAAAAACTGTCAGCTTCACTAAGATCATTATGATAAACCTGTATCTGTGCATGCGATATTTCTGCTAAATGCAGAGAAGGGCTTGTAAATATTTTAGACTTCCCCTGACTCTTCCACCGTTTTGATCTGTGGAGGCATTCAATGAAGACCACTTAACTCTAAAGGGAACATTCAGTTATCTGGTCTTTTTCCCAGTTATTTGAATCTCCTTGATTCAGAGGATTCATTAGGGAAACACACTAACCAATGGGTGTTAGCATTCACTGCAAACTATATACTTCATGTATATATGTATATGTATAGATACTTCAACTGTATATAACTACAGCCAATGTATTTTAAATGAGATTCTTTTAATGATATTCTAAATAAGTGATTTGCTTTCACATGATCTGGGCATAAGCAGCTTTATGATCCTCCTCTTTCATGTATGTAAGTTTGGTTGTTCAGTACCAGAGATGAAACAAGAAACCTTCATATGAGCTGGAAACAAACCTCAAATCTCCTGCTTCCCAGACTCCCAGCTTTAGGCACAGCACTATTTCCCTCTTCATATACGTGATGAGCAACTTCCTGCCTTTGTAGAGTTCAATTCCAAAGCTTCCACGGTTTCCAGGAGCCCTTAGATTCACCATTTCATGTTCAGTATGGGGCAAACAAAGGAAATTAGGAGCATATAATGACTGCTCTTCAGTTACCAGGCTTCTTAAGCTCTTACGAAAACATATAATGGCCATTTCATTCTGGATGATGCTGTACTGACAGGGATTCAGTCAGAAAAGGGATGAAAAAGGTATGTGTAGGCAAGCTTACATGTACAAATCTGTATTGCCAGGGTCTGTAGCTGGTCACATACACCAACTCTAACACTAAATATTAACTTTGGAGAAAAATTAAACCAGAAGAATAGAGAAAGGGCTGGGGAGAAGGTCTCCCAGTGACCGTCCAAAAAGAGGAACAGGACTTCCCCAGACAAGCATCCTTCCTGGACATTGTCTTCCATGCAGAATGTGATCTTCCCCCCCAGTACTTCTGCCACAGAAACTCAAAGTTCCCATATAGCTTTTCATCAGGAACCACTCCAATTCCTTATTCCTGCTTTCTATGTAACTAGCACTGACTGGAGCATGCTCTGGAAAGCCACTACCACAACAGCTTAGGTTACAGGTTCCAGAGCTGCTAGTGAAAGGCAGGCTTGAGAACTGCAATGCAAAGTCTGTAGCATTGCCCAATTTAAGGCACTTAAGACACTGTGCACCATAGCCGTACTTCATTAGGCTCGCATACCAGGACAGCAGAGTGCAACATGAAGGTAAATGCTCTAATATCTTGTCCTTTATCTGCCGTTCATGCTAAAAGCTCTTCTTTGCCTTTTTGATCATTCGTCTTTTAAATAAAGCTATTTCTGCATAATATAAGCAATGTAATGAAGCATACATCACGACAGCAAACGTGAACCACTTGCCACAATTAATGCATGGAAAACAACTAGGATTGACCCTTATAGGAAGAATGTCTCCATTCCAAAAGTCTCAGGGAATATAAATAATGAAGCCATTCTTAAAAACAAATTGAAGTTCAAGAACATTTTGTGAACAGGAAGAAAAAAAGGCTTAGTACCTTAGATACTTTATTCACAACAAGTAATTTAACCACGTGTACTTCAAAGGCAGTGGTTTGGAACTGCTATTTATACAGCATGGAATCTATCACCAAAACCTCATTCAGCTTAAGAGCTGTAGCTCATAAGCAGTTTTTTTCAGGAACATGAGTGAACATACCATGCTTTTAGAGTGTTATTGTGTGTGGCTGACGGTAGTAGAGATCTGTGATGCGATCTTCTAAAAAAACACTACTGAAGTGCCTGAATTTTGTACCTGTGCTCAGATAACAAAGTGCCCAAGAACACCAAAACTTACTATAAGTTTCCTCTCAACAGTGTGTACATTACCAAAATAAGAAACTACAGTTCTCTGCTAACATTGAGCCATTCACAAGACAAGGGGTGTGTCGTGGTTTAACCCCAGGCAGCAGCTGGGCACCACGCAGCCGCTCATTCACTTTCCCCCCAACCCAGAGGGGTGGGAGAGACAATCAGAAGGAAAAAAGTAAAACTCATTTGTTGAGATAAGAACAGTTTAATAAGACAAACAGGAAGAAAATAATAATGATAATAATAAAAATAATAAAATAACAATAATAAAAATAATAAAATAATTGCAATATACAAAACAAGTGATACACAATGCAATTGCTCACCACTCGCTGACCAATGCTCAGTTAGTTCCTGAGCAGTGATTGCCCCCCCCCAGGCCATCTCCCCCCAGTTTATATACTGGGCATGATGTCACACAGTATGGAATACCCCTTTGACCAGTTTGGGTCAGCTGCCCTGGCTGTGTCCCCTCCTGACTTCTTGTGCCCCTCCAGCCTTCTTGCTGGCTGGGCAGGAGAAGCTGAAAAATACTTGACTTAGTCTAAACACTACTTAGCAAAACAACTGAAAATATCAACATTATTCTCATACTGAATCCAAAACATAACACTATACCAGCTACTAGAAAGAAAACTAACTCTATCCTGGCCAAAATCAAGGCAGGGTGACAGTGTAGAACAGAATAATTTAACTTGTCAGCTTATTCTACAACTGTAATGTTTCTTGAACTGTCCATGTCATACGACAGACATGGTGGCAAAGCATTTGACTTAATAACTGGCAGCAACATTGCTCACGTAATTAGTGGAGTGTCCCTAATGATGAGTTAGGGTTCCCAGCACAGAAAATAAGCCAAGAGATGTTTAAAAAGACTATAGGAATAGTAATGATGGAAATCTTGCAATAGATGGGAATCTTTCATAAATGCTGGATGGGACTCAGTACTGAAATAAAAGTGTATGAAAAGTACATGCTTTTAGAAATGGTGTCATAGCATTGCCATGTCATACCTGTGTCATCCTTTAGGCATAAGTTAAACTATGTAAAAAATAACTTGATATGCCAAATCCCCAAGAGAATAAATGCTTTGCAAGATGGAGTAGACCAAAAATGGGGGGCAGCAGGGGAAGGCAGAGATAAGATAGGAAGAGGACTTTTCCTCCTCTGTTTACTGTGTTCACTGAAACAAAGTGGGAAAAAAAGGAAGCATTTTATGGAGTTGGCTCAGAAAGCTACACCTCCCTCAGCACCTAGACCCTGGTAAACAGCACCCATATGATACGTTGCTGTGTTCTTCTCATACATCTTTAACCTCACTGCAGACCTGCTCCTTAATCCATCTCTCATCCACAAGCAGAACTGTACTGTTTGTATAATCAGTATGAGGAAGCTAAGCAGCAGGAGCAAGGGAAGGTTTTAGACAAAAGTAATTTGAAACAGAATACAAGGTGCAGAATAGCTCTACTGTTATTGTTACAATGAAGTTCCTTATTCTGTGTTAGGTGAAAGCTACTGACCATTTTTCATGACAGGTTTATTCCAATATAAGAGCAATCTGAACAGCTCCAACCTCCACTTATATAAAACAAATTAGCCAGCTCCTTGTTTAAGCTCCAATTTTTAATTTTCTTCCTTAAATGCTATTTCAGTTTCAGTCTATAACGGGTAGGAGTCTGTTATGGACCGCTAACTTTTTCCACAGCAAATGCATGATAACTTTACAGGGGTTTTGTGTAATCCAGCAGAAATAGAAACAAGCAAAAAATTATGTATTTGGTTTGTGTGGTGGGGTTTGGCAGTGGGGGAGGGGCCTGCAAGGCCAGCTCCTGTGAGAAGCTTCTAGAAGCTTCCCCGGCTCCAAGCCAGACCCACCGCTGGACCAGGCCGAGCCCCTCAGTGACAGCAGTAGCGCCTCTGGGAGAACGGATTTAAAAGGGGAACCTGCAGCGGGGCAGGAGATTGGAATGTGAGAGGAACCCCTGTGCAGATACTGAGGTCAGCGAAGAAGGAGGGGAGGAGGAGCGGGGGAGGAGGGGATGCCCCTGCAGCCCACGGGGAGGCGGCAGGCTGTCCCCCCCAGCCCGTGGAGGGGAGCGGGGGAGCAGATGTCCACCTGCAGCCCGGGGAGAGAGGAGCCCATGCCGGAGCAGGGGGATGGATGTCCCACAAGATGGCCGCCGCTGTGTCGGAGAGCCCGCGCTGGAGCAGGCTGTGCCTGAAGGACTGCAGCCGTGGAAGGGACCCCACGGTGGAGCAGGGGCTGAGCACGGAGTCCTCCTCCCCCTGAGGAGGAAGGAGCGGCAGAGACAAGGGGTGAGGAACCGACCGTAACCTCCATTGCCCGTCCCCCTGTGCTGCTGCAGGGGAGGAGGTGGAGAAATTGGGAGTGGAGTTGAGCTGGGAAGGAGGGAGGGTGGGGGGAAGGTGTTTTAAGATTTGGTTTTTACTTCTCAGTATCCTTCTTTTGATCTGATTTGTAGTAAATTAAATTGATTTTGTTTCTTCCCAAAGTTGAGTCTGTCTTTTGCCCATGACTATAATTGGTGAGTGATCCCTCCCTGTCCTTGTCTCAACCCATGAGCTTTTCATAATATTTTTTCCTCCCCATCTCACCGGGGGGAGGAGTAAGTGAGTGGCCTTGTGGTGTTTCTTTGCCAGCCGGGTTTAAACCACGACAACTTAAAAGTCTGTTTCTGGCTTATATTATCACTAGATCCTAAAGTCCACTTCTAGCCATTGATATTGCACCCAGAGGGTTCTATCAACACTCACACAGCATAAAAATACTTGTTTTGAGAGTGATGCAGCATGAAGCTACCCAAAGTTTTTTGAAAACTCTAAGAAGACATTCATTCCTGAAGTGACTTTTTAAAGCAAAATTTTAAAATTTGTTTTTCTTCTACCCAATACATGATTGTGTGATCTGGGAGGCTGTAAAGTTTTGATAGCATTCTTTGGGAAGGTTTGGATATTTTCTTGATGTGTTGCCTCTTATCTCTGTGTCTAGTTTATCAAGACCCACATGAGGTAATCTCATGCTGTACAGTTCAAATGTTCTTACATGCTGCTGGACTCCTCAATTTGGTGGAAACTACCACAGGTTGAGAAATGCTGCTCTCAGTTTCAGTTTCATAGTTTTTATTTTGTGATTGCTTGCTTATTTATTTATTTCTCTTAGAAGAGTTTTCAGAAAGAAAACTAAGAGGCCAGCATACGGGTATGGAAAAGGTTAAACTGGATGTAAATTGAACACCTAAAGTTAGATAAACAGCAAAGTTATTCTTTCAACATGAACTGCATCCATTCCCATCTCTTAGGGATACAGTAGGACTGGAAGGGATGACCTAGGTCACTGTTTTCTCAGGAAACCATAACATACAATCTAATTCATAAAGTCACAACATTTCATCACAAATTGTTTGGCAGAAATTAGGTTGGCACCTTTCCACACCATCAGAAAGAACAATGTGAGAAAATAAAGTGTACATACTTCAATAAAACATGAGCAACAGGGGAAATGATTTCCTGAAATTAAGTTCAGCATTAGGAGTGCTGAATAAAAAGGTTAACATCCAAAAAAGATAAATGACCAGGAACGCACCTAAGACATCAAAGAACTGACAAATCACCAGGACTTGTTATCATCCATGTTATTGGTGTAGTTAGTTATGTGTATGCACAAGGGATTACCACAGCCCTATTATGTAGTTCTACAAAGCGACACCAGTGAATGGATGACACACAGGAAAATAAACCAGATTTTTAAGTACTGACCAACCAAACACTGGTCTCCAGCTGTGTGGAGATCATTAATATTTATGATGCCAAACCTAACCTTTAACCATTTAGTCAACCAAAAAGGATAAAAATGAAATACAAGAAGTGCCATAGCTCAACTTTTGAGTCACAGCTTCATTGTGGAGACTGTTAAATGTAAGAAAAGGATCTGTGGAGTAATGTGGACAGACTAAAAAAGACCTATGATTCGATCCCATAGTCACAGTTATGGAAATTGGGGGTTGCAAACAGCTTCTATGAATGCCTATGTCCTCTGTCAATCTGTCCTCCAAACCAAAATCACCATGGTTAAAGATGAGTTACTCCCATCTCCCAAAACACTGAAGGGTGCTGAGCTACTGTCATTCCTGGTCCTTATTAGGAGCTGGTAATGGATGATGACTTGCTCTTTTTTACATGCTTATGCAGACCATTGTTGCCAAATTATATATATTTGCACAGCATGTGGCTTTTGGTATGTTCAAATCCCACCGCAGCTACCTGCAAGGGGGATGTCTTTCACAAAACTTAAATGGCTTCTTTACAGCCAAGTTAAATAGTGACCTAATTGCTTGAGAATCTCTTTGCTCCATGGTCAGGACATGTCCCAAGGGACACTGCTATCTCCAGAGCTGAAGCACTGTAGTCACTTGGGAAATAAATGTTAAAAATTGAGAGCTTGGTTAAGAGCTGAACTTGTGAATGATGAGAAACTCATTGTATGAACATCTGAAACTGAATAGACAACTCCAGGGGAAAAGACACACCTAAGTACAAGGTTGTCCTGGGAGCTGGATCGTAGACCTTGCCAACCAAAGGGCTGGTTTGCAGCTGAAATGGCTGAGTGGGCATCCTGACATCTTCTTCTGTGGGTATTACACAGTGGGTCTCCTGGGTTTGAGCGGACTGTGTCAGGGTGTCATGAGGACCAGCAGCTCCTTGGGGTCAGGCACCGACAGACATGGGGGGTCCCCAAACCGGGAGGCGGATGGGCTGGGGGGGCAGCTGGGGGAAAGCACATGGGGTCCTGGGCTGTGGGCGGGGTAGGGCCAGCCGGGGGGGGTGGGGGGTGTGGGCAGGGTCAGTACGGCCTGTGGATGCTTCCATGGCCTTGATCTACTTACTGGTAGCTGTACTCTTTAATTTTATCTGATTTTATCTCAATTTATTTTATTTTTATTTTTCAAACCAATTATTATTGTAATAAATAACATCTTAATAAAATAAGTTTATTAAGGTATTGAAAGGTATTAAGGTATTAAAATACCTTTATCTTAATGTTTTTTCCAGTCATACGAGTGATTTCAGGGTGCCTCAGAAAATCAAAATACTTACTTCCCAAAGGACTGCTAGTCTAAGGTGGCAATCAACCACTGCTCTGCTGTCATACCGCCCAGCTCCCAGTGCATGATCAAGGCTATCGAAGAAGCAGAAAGATATTCCTCCACTAACCTGAATTTTACAGTCAAAAGTAAAGGTAACAGCCTGCAGTACGTGAGTGGAAAGGGGCACGTAAGCTAAGGAGTACTGGTGAGCACTCTTCATGAGTCCTAAAGAGTCCTGAGGAGCACTTGGATCTAGGGAGGGCTGTGCTGTCTCAAAATGTTCTCCTAATGTCAAACAAAACCCTGCAGTGACCTTAAAAGAAGTGGGCAAAGACAGAATTTTGGAAAAAGCCATGAAGGAATGAATTATATGAATAAATAAGAATGCATTAGTCTTTCTTCATAAATCTCAACAACAAATAACAGTAGCCTTGCCCTCTTCTACAAATAGGTGAAAACTTACACCAACCTGATCTCATTCAGGGATACCTAATCCCCAGTGGCAATGCTAGAAACCGTCCTGTTCTTTGCACTTTACTTTGTACTGTTTTTCCCTTAAAGCTTCTTCTTTTCTACAGAGGGCTCTGTAACCGGCAGATGAATGCCATTCAGCACTGAATTTTTATGAATACAATACTCCTTTGTGAGAGTTCAGAGTTCCAAGAATAGGGTGTATGAACATGTAGACAACAGCGATCTATTTCTGAAGGGCAGATCTATGGGGAGCCAAAATATTAGTCTGAAGAGACTTCATAGTTTTCCAAGGCCACCCAGAAGCAGAACTAATGAGTGTTTTCAGTACACCTTCTTATGTGCATCTACAGCAATTGCTCTTCCATGGATGAATAGAAAATAAATCTCAGGTGCACTGTAGAAAGTCCATTTCACAGAGAGAGATTAATTTCATGTATATTTTGAGATATACTATTTTAAAAGAAATTGTCTTAACTTTAAACAAGTTAGACTTCAAAAGCTAAGGTGCTCATTTTGGAGAACAAGTGTCACGTACAAATCCTACTTCACTAATTTAGACAATAATAGATGGGTATAGCCTATAAATAAATAAATGCTATTTATCCAGCAGCTACAATCCTTTCCTGGCATGTTCTACCTGACTGAAGGTGTCATAAAGTATTACCAATAATTCTTTGGGGATTGTTGTTGTGCTGTACTATTTTCTCTCAGCATTATCTTTCCTACCGTTATTTTAGACATTTTTTCCTGTGCTATAGTAGTCTTAGCAGCTGGTCTGTTAGAGTATGTATTTGTCTTCTGATTTTCACGTGTCTTAACTATTGTATAACAAAAGCCTGCTTCACACAGCACTGAGCAACCTTCCCTCATGCAGGCCATGGCAAGAGGTATGGACTGACAGACTCGTCTCTGTGTGTCCTGATATTGTTCACTGTGGAATCCTGGGCCAACGCTAGTCTCCATGGTCTTTTCAGTTTACATTCCTTGTTCTGGAAGATGCCAAAAAACAGCAAGAAAGCATTTATTAAATTAGACAGGGAGACATTACAAAACAGGAAGGGAGCTGGATGGATGAGTATTTATCTTCGGAAGGTCCCAGCAAAAAGATTTGTTCGAATTGCTGGGAACAGCAATTATTCGGTTCGGTAGGCTATAGGCTTTACCACACTTCGGTGGTAAAGCTCCTCTTGGCTAAGCGCCTCTTTTTAAATCGCTTGTGCACTTGCAGCCTTTATGGAGGTACAAAGACGTATGTTACTTTAGGTGGGACTATACAGGTGCAATGGGGTGAACTTGTTGTTTATTTGTCATCTGTGGGAAACTGTTCCCAATAAAACGAAGCTCACAGAGAGGGTGACAGGTTTTTGTCATTTAAGATCTTCCTTTCTTCAAACAGGTAAGAGATGCAATGTGTCTAGCTCCAATTTCAAGCTCAGCTGAAATGAAATATCTGTTGCATTCTAAACTCAGAATAAAGGACTACTTTCTATGGGCTCTATTCAGCAAAAAGTCCGATTTTTGTGGTTTTGGCAACAGTTTCCTTGTGGGCTTCAATGGTTTAACTTTCAGTGAGCTGAAGTCTCAATCGAGAGCCAGAAGTTTCGCCACACCTCTCCCTTGAGAATCAGCCTGAAGGTTCTGGCAGCAGTACTTTACTAGTATTGAAAAGATGTCATGATCCCAAAGCACATAGTTTTGCTTTATATTTACTCATATCTGCAGTCTACCTTAACTCTCTCTTGACACTGGTCAAGTGTTAACGTTAGCATATATATGCTTGAACAAAAAGCAAAAAATAACCAGCTAGTTTCTTTCTTGGAGATGTATGGGTAGAAGCAAATATCAGTAACATAGAGTGGGAAAAAAAAGTAATTCCATAGATGATGCAATTATCTGCAAACTAGTTTTCTAAATACAGAAAATACAGAGTTAAGGTTAAACTCAAGAACCCCGAATACATTAGCATGTGGAAATACAGGAGAGATACCAAAGCAGCTGTAAATTTACTTATCTTACAGGCTTCTACAACACTTCTTTTGGTTATGTCTTCTCTTTAGATTGAGTATCTGCATACACTGTAATGTAAAATGCGATTGTGACAAAGGTATTCCAGTGATTGTGATACCAGATTAAAAAAAAAAAGAAGCTTTTAAAAGACCTTCACTTTTCCTAGTGTTGCTTAATTGAAAGAAAAAAAAAGAAGTATCTTGGTTCTCTCTTTGTAACCTATAATTAACCTAATAACAATTCTGCTACCTCATCTCAGTTTCTGAGGTTTGGGGTGATGAGAACTGCATAATGTCCAGGAGCTAATTTCTTCTGTGTAGGATATCAAGCCTTCAAAACAAGCTGTAACAATTGTCTGGAGCCATAGACTGAGTAGCAAAGATACAAGTACAACTGATTTCCCCTAATTTTTGTACTCGTGACTTTGCAACCTAAAAATCATTCAACATATTTTTATACGAATTATATAAACACATATATTGTATAGGTCCACACATTTCAATGCAGATAGAATATTAGGTGAGTTTGCAATTTTAATATGCTGTGGAAAGAATTAGATAGCAGGTATGTACATTGACAGTGCCCCTAGCGCAGTAATGTAATGCTGATTCAAATGCATATTCTCACAGGGTGTATTGGTAAACAGATGCATAAGGAGTTCCAAAATCTCCTAACTTCTACCGAAATGAATATGAATGATGTGCCTGGGGACATTATGCATACAGAGTATTTGCATGCAACTTTAAATGTCCAAACGGCCTTTAAAATGTAGCTGTAAAACTTGCTGCTGATGTGAGAGAAATTCAGAGTGAGAAAGCAGTACGAGAGCATCTCCCAGCCACTAGGCCTAGGTTCATCCTCTGTTCAGTAGCAATGAGCAGGTAGGCTGAAATGTGCCTACTTCTTTGGGTGTTTTGAAATAGACTACAGCTAGTACAAACGTCATGCATTTTTCTAGGTTTTCCTAAATTCATCCCCACCGGCGACAAAACAATTCTGCGTATAAGTCTAAAGGAGAAAGATTTAATGGGATCTGGAAATATTTTATTAATTCTGTAACATCAAGTTCATCCTTTAGCATGTTTTCTGTTAAAGAAACAATTCTGGTATCTGAAACAACACAGTATTTTTCCCTGTTTGCATCTAGACAGTAGCAGTGGTCTCTTAAGAGGAACACAAACAAACCACCATGGAGGAAGCTCCGACTTAGAACAGTTGCCTAGCAATAGTTGCATGCAAGCATGCACTGTGCATCATCCCACATTTATCCCAGTGTACAAGAACACACATAAACAGTTATTGGGAAGACTAGCTTTTGTGCTGCAAGTTCCCATCGAACCCTTCCGTATTTGTTGATGTGCCAGTGACTTGTGATTGGATGGAAAGAGGTGAATCGGTTAAGAGTCTATAAGACCTATTATTTGCCCAGAATTTGATCACAAATTTACCCAGTTAAGTCCCTTTGGGGATTTTAGGAGCAACATGCATCATTCTAAGTTTCTCAATGATCCTTCGCAAGAAAAGGGAATTTTTTTGTCGTTGCTTCAGATAGAAGAAAGAAGTGCATCATTATCACTTAAAGGTTAATTGAGAGGTGAAGGATTTACCCTGGTGAGCTATAGATAGACAGAAGGTCTCACAGGTGCATATTGCAATAGGTCTCGTTAGAAGTTCAGGAATACAAAAGAAATGTTGGAAAAAATGCTTACAGTCAAGTCAAAGGACATCGAAGAGACAATTAGTATGGAAGTAGAAACTAGGAGGAGAGCTTGTCATGACTGGTAGGTGGTTTTATGTCAGTACTAACCATTATGAATCTTTGTTACAGATCTAGATTGGTAGATTCAGGTGAGTTAAACATCTGCCATAGTTTAAGTGATAGTCCATAAGAAACACGCATGAAAGGAAAAACTTGGGACATTCTATCCATGTGGTCATAGACACAGATTTATACATGAGGAGGAGAAGGTGGCAGAAATTAGTTTATTTCAACACTGAAGAAGGTAGAAGCACATTTGGCAGAAGGAGATTTATCTGGGGAAACTGCAATACGAGATAGGATACACACAGTGGTCATCATATGAAAAGGATTAACACCTCAGGGATGCTTATAGCATCAGTTGCTGGTTAATTGTATGGAATTTCCACCCACATCACCCACATATGAAGAAGCTGTAGTAGACACTGTACTATTATAAGTGTCCTCACCACAACTATAGCCTTCTCCAAAGTTCAATATCTTTCTCTCCAACAAATATGAAAAAAAGTAAGGCTGTAACTTCCTGTAATTTCAGAATACTGTATTACTCCAGTCATATTACCAGTAGAGTGTAGATAGAGGACAAAGCCATGGAAGTGATCCAGCAAAAGCTGAATAAAAGCTTATCACATTACAGTCTAAATTTCATACACAGTAGGAAGCGAAGTAATGAAACAACTACACTCGTGACAGGAGTGTATGGCAATACTGAACAGTGGAGTTCTGATAGAAATAAGACAACATGCTTTGAGTACAAGCTGCTAAAGTAAAAATCCTTTTCCTTTCCTTTCCTTTCCTTTCCTTTCCTTTCCTTTCCTTTCCTTTCCTTTCCTTTCCTTTCCTTTCCTTTCCTTTCCTTTCCTTTCCTTTCCTTTCCTTTCCTTTCCTTTCCTTTCCTTTACTTTCCTTTCCTTTCCTTTCCTTTCCTTTCCTTTCCTTTCCTTTCCTTTCCTTTCCTTTCCTTTCCTTTCCTTTCCTTTCCCCTCCTATCCTTTCCTTTTTCCTTTCCTTTTTCCTTTCCTTTCCTTTTTCCCCTCTTCTCTCCTCTCCTCTCCTCTCCTCTCCTCTCCTCTCCTCTCCTCTCCTCTCCTCTCCTCTCCTCTCCTCTCCTCTCCTCTCCTCTCCTCTCCTCTCCTCTCCTCTCCTCTCCTCTCCTCTCCTCTCCTCTCCTCTCCTCTCCTCTCCTCTCCTCTCCTCTCCTCTCCTCTTGTCTTTCTGAAGTTTTGAAAACAAGGCTCTGGAATTGAGAGCAGAGAGCAGCCCAGGGTGGACTGTACTAGGCGGAGCTGTTTATGACAGCCTGGGTATTTTCAATAAGTGGTTCAGTAGTGGGCACAAGTCTCCTTCACCTGGCTCAGCTGAACAGGATGGGAGGGAATCTGTTCACAGGCACACTGGGAGTGGAATAGTTTGTCTGAACAAAACCATATAGCAAAACTCCTGTCTCAGTGTGGCTGGAAACTTTGTTGTATATCAGGAGAAATCCAGACAAAAGGGTGGTTCCAAGAGAGACACTACAATGGCAGCCTAATGCACTGTGACAGACAGAGTGAAATATAATCTATAGTAATAATTTGCTGTATTGCCGAAATCTTGCCAGGTAGCTGATGGTTCTATTAGAAACGGACAATTTCAGGATACCCACAAGTAGTACGTCACACAGCATCAGTTAACACCTGCTCATCTTTAGTTTTTATAGGATGATTTCCACAATTTAAATAGTAAAGAAAGTTCTAGTTTTTCTGCTAGCTAATGAAACAGGTGCTGTGTCCATTTAAAAACACGTATTTTATTCTACTAATTGACTCAAGAGCAGCAAAATCCATCCATCCCAAGAATCTTCATTGCTCTTCTTTTGAGTTTTTACAAGAGTTGTAAAAAAGTCATTACTGCTCATAGCATAAAAATATTTTCCCATTAAAACAGTGGCCTGCTTTTAATAAATCCCAAAGTTATTGTTGGCTCTGGATTTCCAACGTGTAACCAAATGAATATTTTTTTTGTGTGCAAGTCATGAAACTTAATATACTCTGTAAAACTGTTCAAATCCTTCAACAACTCATTTAGTCTATGCAGATGTCAAGAGAGATGAAGCTGTATTTTAAACTATAATATAGCCACGATTGACCTTTCTTTCGTTACTATTATCTCCATAAGCAGAAAAGGTTGTATTGGCAACATTTTTACTGGGTTGCTGTGGAAAGGGAAACGTGCCTTCTGTCCTATCAAGAGGATAACCTACTTCAGAGCTTTACTGGCAACTCTGGTCCATTGTATCAGATAGATAATAGCAATATCTAGGGGAACATTTTTTTTCTTTATCTTGCAGCTTAGTCAGGTAAGTTGTTGGTAGTCTGACAAGTTTCCCTGAGCTAAAATTTGATCCACTAAAGTCAAAGGAAATGTAGTCATTGCATTCAATACTGCTGTGATTTCAACCCATGTTTTTAAAGCACAAAAAATATTCCAAAAAGGTCTGTTTCAGTCAGTTATTTCTGCACCTGAATGAAGAACAGGTTTGACTGTGCTCAGCTTCATTCCACAGGGAAGGCTCTTCATTGAACCATGGTAAAATATTTCACTGATGTTTTTTTTAATGAGCAAAATATTTCATATTTACAGTGTGAAATATCTTTCATGTAATTTTATTATGGGTCCCGTTCAAGAAAGCACCCTTATTGGGGAACAGTATAAAAACCACAGCTCTCTTGCGCTGCATGCCCCACCATTTCTGAGTGCTTCTGGCTGGTACTAGCACTTCCCTGGGAACCCACATTGTGGTGGATTTAACCAAAATTAAGTGAATAGTTATGGTAAGAGATTTACCTATGTCTAAGTGACATAAATGCACAGAGAATCCCTTTGGCGGTCTCCAGCTTAGGTGTGCCAATGATTTGGCATACTGAGATACTATTATCACCGTCACTTGTTTGGACCTTTTAAAATTAAAATGGCCATGCCTGTTGTGTTTAATGCTGGACTCAGTACCTGCCCAGATACAGCCAAAAAATTGACAGCCAGCTCAAAATTCGGCTCCTCTGGAGATGCATCTCTGGATCCTCACAATTTAGATAGGAGGTAACCATCTTTTTCCTCAGTGCTGGGAGCTTCTCTACCTTCAAAGCCACCTGGTTTACAGCACCGTGGGAACATGCAGGCTGGGAAGGGACATACAACTGAGCTTCGACAGCATCTGGGTTGAGGCTTTCATAGGATCATAGGGTCTTCAAATGGCTTTTCTGAGGAAAGGCACCTAAAATTTATACAGGTTCCATTTTAGGTGGCCAAGCAGGCATGCTGCATCTTCCCTGACAAGTCTGAAAAAACAGCAGAACTAAGTTAGGCATATATCTTTTTTGTTAGCTATGCTAATGACAACCCCATGTTTCAGAAGTTGTAAGGCCTAAAGGGGATTATCATGATTATAAAATCTTATTTATAGGATGACAATGTTAAAGAAACTCACTGGGTAATTTTACATCAAGCTCATAACTCTTCTTTGAACTGTGGTATGTACTTTAGAAAAGTATTTAAAGGCTTTAGGTGATACAGAGCATACCAGAAGTGGGAGAATGTCAGAAAATAAGCCTTGTCAAAGGTTGTTCTCAGTATAAGGTGGAAAAATGGGCCACTTGAAAGGGTGGTTTATAACAGAAACCTACCTGCAAGTTTACAGTACATCTAGGATCGCCTGCAGAGATGTCTGTCTATAATCTGGAATTTGTCCCCTTGAGTTTGGTTGTCTTGAGCACATCTCCTCTGCTTGGCGTGGCTGCTCAATGCTTTTCATCATGTAATATCCACGTAGAGAAAGGCTGACCAGTTCCCGGATTCAGAAAGAAAGGCATAATTACTGATTAGATAACTTAAAATGCCATTTTGAAAATCAGTTTTCCATTTTTATATTTCTAAAATCCTTCTTACCACCCGTGAACATCAGTGAAACCTGGGTGGGTTGCGAGCGCTCAGCCCCTCGGTGTAATGGCCAGTAGCTCAGGGTGACTTCAGTTTTCTCAACTGGAAAGTTTTCGCGAGTCAAGGCTCAATCTATGGCCCTCAACGGTTCTAGAACTCGCCTGCCCATAAAGTCAATTTTCTGAAAATTTGTGATCTTCAGAAAAAAATCACAAGTGATTTGCTGACGGAGCAGAGCAGACGTAATGGATTGTTTAAATAAACCCAGCACGGCACCGGTGCCCAAACCAGCCTCGGTCACCGAGCAGCTGCTGTGAACTTCCCTCACGGGCCGAGCTGGAGCTGCTGCTGGGAGAGGCAATGCCCAAGGAGCTGCCCCAATGGTTGTCCTTGTCCTTCCTCGGGAAATTCCTCCGCCGGCAGCCATTTCAGCAGAGGGACTCTTTCTCCTCCTTTCGGAAACCAGTTCCGAGGGTTTCTCTTAACGCTGACCGCCGCTTCCCTCTGTGTACTAACGAAGCAGCGATCAAAGGAAGGGTGAACGGGGACAACCGTGTCGGGGGAAGAGGTGCAGGCGCGCAGGGGACCATGCGAGCAGCAGGGAACTGGCACCCAAAATGTCGGCAGCGCTCCAACCTGAAGCCAAACCTGCCGATCGCCCTGCTGTTCAAAGCGGCCTAAGAGACCAAATAAATAGCTGGTAAAGGAGGCAAAAGGGAAACGCTGTGTCTCAAATAACGAGAAATAAGGTGTTGTGACCTGCTGCTACAAATCCTTCTTTAGTGTTCTCATATGAAGTGGTGATCTACACTTATCTAAGGGAAGCTCTTCAGCAAAAAGAAGCTCCGAAGTGCAAGTAAAGCTGTGTTTTATTTACTGCCTCTTTCTTTGTGAAAAAATGTACCGTACTTCAGGGTTATTGAAAGAACTAAGAAAAATAACATCATAAACTCAGGCAGTTTACAGAAGTGGCTTGAAATCAACACAACCACGTCTATTTTACGTGAGGACACCTAGAAATATAAACTTCATCCTCCAGAATTACCAGGAGGACAGAATTAGAATCCTTAACAAAGTTGCTTTGATGTAACCCCAGATTTTAATTAATACGTTGCCTGATACATACCTAATATATCACGTTACACTGGGGCAGAGGTAAGGTTGTCTGGTAGATTTTCATGTGAAAATATATATGTTTCTATACTGGTTTTTTTTAATCTTCTATTCATAATATTTTCTGGTCTTACAATGTTTGTTTTAGGAATACCACAACAGCCTCATAAAAGGATTTCATGCCAAATCACTGCTATGTATGTACTCTCAACCTCACTGTAGATTTTATCTGGGAATACGTATGTGCATGCAGTCACTTGATGCAGAACAGCTAAACAGCAATCAGAAAACTTATTTTCAGTATCTAAGTGAAGTTACGATCTCTTCTCCTAAGAAGGTGTGTTTGCAGACAGGCATCTGGAGATGTCCATCACTGCATGAGACATCTGTAGCTACATGAAATCAGTGTCTGCCCCTGCAGTTACCTTGGAAGGTGATACCAGCAAGATATTTCAACTGAAGGATGATATACAGCTCAAAGTTTTCTTGCATTTTCGAGTGATTTTAGTTTAGTTTGTAAAGCCATACCCCTAAACATTTTGTATTTATTGCATCATCCTTTAATTTTTAATTTATTATTTAGAAACGTTGCCTATTTTCCATTTTAAACTGTAGCCGTTGCCCATTTCCTTTATTTTTCTCTGTTTTTAGACTATACCATTTTCTACCTGATCTCCCTGCCAAAAATAAAAATTACTTTCTCAGCTGACTAATTTCCGTACCTTTGCAATAAATTTCTCCTTCAGAGCATCATAACTCAAATAACAGCGATGAGTTCAAAACAACTTTACAAATGGTGTACAACTAGACAAAAATATTTGTCAGCACAATTTCACATCTCTGCCATCTCTTTTGGACACAGACAGGAGATTTATTTTCCAGCAGCATCTGAAGCAATGGCCTCCACTTTGTATATAGGATTATTTGTGTCAAAGCAATTTTGCATGCTTTTCAGCCGTTCTGCTTAAGGGTGGCTGAGATCTATGACATTTTGCAGTTGCATGCTGGGAGAAGTAGTCCCCCACAGGGCACACTTCCCATATTAAAGGGATTACAATCTCCCCATTTTCTGCATATCTGATTTAGACCTTCAGCTCCATGTGAGCTGCCAGTGCAGTCGCTCAGTTGGGCAACACTTGGATGTTTCTCTCTTAGGTTTTCCAGCCTGTTTCAATATACAATATCTGTTCTGTTCAGATCTTGGCTGTGTTGAACTTTCTTTTCTGGAACTGCAAAATATCATAAGTTTGGCTGCCTAGCACCACTGTCTAATGTAATACTCCCTAACCCGTCTTTAAAAAGCCTGCCAAAGTCAGATTACTGAAAACATGAAGATCAGATATGTCTAATATAACTTTAGAAAAACCATGTGCTGTTTCCGCATCGCTATTATTGTTCTGGAAAGAAAAGCAACAAAAAGGATTTGACATCTACTGTCTGCTCTGGTAGTTGTGGTGGCTACTTATAAGAAAAATGTATAATGCATATGGCAGTGCTGCAGGACATCTACACTTATTTTAATACATATTCTAATAAGGCTGCAAGTCTCATTTACAACCCTATATTGATTTCTTCATAAAACCAAAACAAGCCAAAAACTTTCCAAATGTATTATCTTTCTATATTGAAAGTGTCCATACCTGACACAACCAAAGACTTTTCCCCCACCGTTAAACGAAATGCCTCCTTCTATTTCTCTGTCAACCTAACATGGAAATGGTCACAGCAGTGACTCACGAAAGGTGTATGTTTTTCAGATGTACACATATCTGTTCCTCACTGAGGTACAGCCATTGTAATATTGAAAAGATATTCTGAATTATAAATGTAAAAGCAATTGAAAATATGTTCTGTAAATCCTCAGACAGAATCCTTCTGACTTCAAGACTATTTCTCAGGTTAATTAAGTTGAGAGACATCAGTAAGCTTGATCGGATATAGGATTTCTTTCTGAGAGATGCACAAATACTCCAAATTTCACGGAGCTCTGAAAAAAACCCCCATCATAGCACTATTGTTATAGCTCATAATAATGTACACAGAGCAGAAAAAATAACTCTGGAAGTCCATTGTGCTACAGATAAACCTTTTTTTCCTGTTATTCAAATGGATATTACAATGAATCTTCAGGTCTATAACTAAGTCACAGCTGTGAAAAATATCTGCAGCCAGGACAGTAATTATCCTATAGCTAGGAGGGCTCCCAGAATTTATTTCCAGGTTCTTCTTCAGGTGTGCAGCCTTTTCATGAAAAGATGAGCTTAAGCAAAGCTAACACAGCAGGAGGAATGGTTACCTTGAAACATTTCAGTTTGGAAATTATTGCTATAAAATCAGTAGGGCTGAGAGAGGGCAAAGCAAGTAGACTTTGGCCACATTTATTTGGCACCAGTGAGCTCAAAACCTCACTGAGAAGGAGAATTGTACCTCTGTAATATTTGGATTACCATCCCTTTTGCGCTCCTTATGAGCTCTGAACACCATCTGCCTAAGCAAAGTGATGATCTCCACAATGCTTTGGGAGGAACCTGAGCTTTATAGGTGGACTTCTTTCCATCAGAGGGAATCACACCAAAAGTACAACCACCTGTGAGGAGCGTACAAAGATGGCAGACTGATCCTGGGGGTTTGTTCTCCAAACAGGGTTTGGTCTGCAGTCCTTGAAGGGAAAGAGGTGCAAACAAGACACCTTCTGGGAATTTCTGCAACACAAGATGCCTTCACTCCTGAAGTACTGGGCATGCTAGTGCTGTGACTGTCTTTCCATGTTTAGTGCTGACCGTTTCTTAAAAAGTTTAAAACTTGTTGTAGCCGGAGTACCTAAAAAGTGCCATAAAACGGACATGCAGTGATTGAAAAATGTGATGCGCTGCTAACAGAATAGCTAGTTCTTCAGTGCCCAGACCCTGGTGAATGTCATGTTGACAACACCACAGAATAAAAAACCTGCATCTTCTGTAGTTTGCGTTGCCCTAACCTCCTCTCCCCAAGCGTTTGCCCTTCCTCGTGGCCTCCTGAGAGACACACTGTCAGCAGGGTCTGCCACGGGCCCCGGTGTCCCTTTGTACGTGGTTAGAAAATTAGTCACGTATGTTTATATGTATCTCAGATGGGTTCCCAGTGGTGAAAAGGCAGCCGGCTCTGCAGCGCTAGGAGAACCGCAGCTGTCTGGCTGGAAACAGGCAGCTACACTGGGTGTACCCAGGAAAGGAGTAAGAGCATCTCCTGTGAGCTAACCTGCACGTGCTGCCTATTCCATGGCCTTTGGTGGAGTCCTTACTTCCAACTACACCCGTAGGGACTGATTAAGCACCGATCATTCAGTCTCTTGGGATGCATTTGTATAATCGGTGGAAACAGGACTGCAGAATTCTCCATGCTCTAGTACTGGCCTTGTAATCTCTAGATAAATAATGCCTCTGCTAGCAAGATGTCATCAATTAAAACAATGTGCTCAAAAATATTTAACGGTCCCTGTGTTAATCCCAGTCAGAACTCGGTTTCTGAACACTCTCTGGCCAACCTAGCAGATACAGATAATAAATTAGTCCTTTAAAAATAAATAAATAAATACCAAACCTATTTCTATGATTAGACAAACATTTCAGTGGGTATATGAATCTTCTTAACATGACATTCACAGTGTAAGACAGATACATATTTTTCCACATTAAGGTCTTAAGATAGGATATCCCATCAGTCCACTCCTCAGACAATTAGCATATTAGCTAAATTTGCTGACAGGCATTCTGTATGAGATTTATATCTCCTTTCAGTCCAAGTGAAATATTTGTCTTTCTGCAGTGTTTTCCAAGAACATACAGCATGTTTGAGAGCTTTACTGTCCTATTTTGATAACTAAGTCCAAAACTAAGCTTAAAATGAATTGCCCAACCCAGCTCTCACGAAATGTCAAACTGAAGCTGGCAAAGGAAGATAACAGATCATAAAGGTGGCATTCTCGGGGAGCTAACTGGTGCCATTATGCTTTAGGCTCTCTCCATCGCTACACTGCGTACCCTTACTTGGAGGGGTTTATAACTTGGCTGCAAAAATGTTTTCTGGGCGAAACTTGGCAGACAAAGTCTTGACTTGAGAGCAAATACATTTTAAAACAAATTTCCGCAAAAAAAAAAAAAAAAAAAGAAAGAAAGAAAAGGAGAAAAATCTGTCTACAGTGAGGCTTTGAGCAACGCATAGTCAAACTGAGCCAATCTGGTAAGCTACAATAGAGCCAGCACAGCCCTGGTGCCAGCCTTGATGGCTTGTCCTGCCCGTCCTGCCACCGCTCCCACCGGGCAACCAACACGACGGCTGGTTTCACCAGCTCAGCTGAATCAGACGTGGGCATTTCGGACCAGCCACCATGCCTGCAGGAGGAGACGGAGCTGGAAGAGCTTGTCCTCCTCGGAGCGGCTGCAGGCACGGGGTCGGAGCTCGGGGTCGCTGCTTTGCCCCTGTTTGTGAGAGCCTGTGGCAGAGCCGGGGCGCAGACCTTCCGTGGGAAAGGTTTGATGGCTCCTCATTTAGTGGGCTTTTGCAGACACCCTTCTAGCATTCACACCCTCTATGTTCACGGAACGAGCAGAAAAAAGTCACAACAGCAATACCTTCCTCTTCGGTGGTGTTTTGTCCTGCAGGACTGTCAAAGCAAGTCAGACACTTGTTCAGCCTCCTCAGATTCCCAGTACAAGACACAGTGCAAGCTGTTGCCTGTTTCACAAAGAGACCACCATACAGGGACGTGAAGTAGTTTCAAGCCCCTCGGGGTCAACGAGAGAATTAAGTCTTTTCCCACTTACCTGCTCCTATGACGGCATGCTTCAAGCTCAGTAGACACGTCTCAGTTCCCTTAAGATAGGTTATGATTCTGACTTTAAAAAGGTCATGGATCAGGCCCCAAAGACTACCCCAGAGACCCTGTAGAGCAAAAAGTCACTAATCTTACCTGAATACCTGAAAGATGGAAGAAACTATTCGCTTTTCCTGGCCAGAGTCACATGCTACTTACTCCTACTGCAGCAGTCGTGCTGTATGGCATGGATATATGGTATGGCTGGACCATCTAGGTGAGGCTGTGTGGAAGATGGGGAAGGACTCATGTGTGCCCCTCCACTTGTTTTTATTCACCAAAAATGGTAACTCTATTCGAACTAAAGCTGTTTGTTAATTATAGTTAAATTCAGGAGAAAAAAAAGTTTCTGATTAATAAGAAAGAAATGCAGAAATTTCAAAACACTTCATTTCAGCATTTCCAAAATGAAGTGTTTTGCTTTTCTGGGTTAGATTCAAAAAGCACATTAAACAATATTCCATAAAAAAAACAAAACAAAGCAAACCAGCCAGAGAAGAAAATGATGGCATACAGCCCGTAGTTTGGGCAGTCTGTTTGCGTATGAGGAGCATTTTGAACATCCTATCTTCCTGGAGAGGGCACTCACTCACCTTTGAACAAGACAGTCATTCTGACTTGTCCTTTCTGTCCCCATGAAATTTTATTTACTTCAGCCCACCCCGGAATTCCCAATATCTGTGTGCTTAGGAGGTATACAGCCTTGGTTTAGCATCCCCGCCCTGACTCAAGCTCAAAGAAAAAGCATCTCCACACTCCTTCTCATTTATAAAGTAAGAAAAAAAGCCACAACTGGTAAAAATTCTGAAATCAAACCACATAACCTTTCTTAGTTTCCATTTTGGCCATTGACCTGAAAAATCAAGTCACGGATGGAATGAATTTACACAGATCAAATGTAAGTTTTAGTAAACCCTGTATATTTCCACAAAAAAAAATATCTGTCTTTAGTTCCTCAATGTTGTCCAATGAAATATCCTTGCATTAAGTCTGTGAGAAACAAGGTCAAACAATGACTTTCACAGAAGATTTAGTGAGACAACATTGTTCTAGAAGAACTCTTCTGGTGCTCTAGAAGCAATGAAAGACCTATGTAAAGTCATTAGAAGCTAAAAACTGTGCAAGACAATGTCTAGCCTAAACTTTTGGTTTGGAATTTAAACTTGAATTATCCACTGAGAACATTTTTTTTTCTAATTTTTTTCAGTTCCTCTGCCTTTAGGGATAGAATAAGGGCAAAGGTTTATTCTCTGGATTTTTTATCGAAAAGATACATCACTTCTTTCAAACATATACTTTAGCTCCTATCTCAAATAACAGCCTTGAGCCTGCAAGTGGGGATCTAACTTTATAGTACTGTCAAGAAATTATTAATTTCTAGGAACAGCATATAAATGTGGACAAGAAACATCAACGTCAGTGCCTGCTTTTACAATGGGTATGCAAATTAAGTGCCAATGCTATGAATTCAGCAACTTCTGATCAACACCCAGCTCCTGACACATAAACATTATTAAATTAAGCTTCTGATAACATTTGACTGGATCTCTATATCTGATATGTCTTTTGACCCGATCACCTACTCAAACTAGCTGGTAGTAGGAATTACTATTTCATGTGTCGTTCAGTGAGGTCTTAGAGATTGTTTTCTCACCAGTTCCCAACACCCAAGCAAAGAATCCCCTCTTTGGAGTTTGCCCGGACTTACCTGTTCTTTAACTTTTTCTGCTTCTTCCTTCCTGCACACATATTGAAAATGATGCTATAGGTATACTAAACTACACATTTTCCATATTATTTTATTGTTGTACCAAGAAATTCCAAATTTGATTAGATAATCTCTTTGAATGAGGAACCCTCCAGAGCTTAGGTGAAGTTGCAATTTTTTCTTGCAGAAGACACACCAATGTTAAAAAAATGGGCCACCTCAGTTTTTTGGAATCACAATAGGAATTAGCTTCATCCACAGGTGAAATGAAATCAAATGTATTAATTTAAAAAATTGAATAAAGGAAACCCTGGTATCTAAGGAATTTCAGGGATGCCACCCTTAAAGATTACTGTAATACAAGCAAATGGTGGGGTTAAATGCTGACCATATTATACTTATAAAAAAAATAAAGTTGATGTGTGTAATCTAATATAAACCCTGTTAATTTTTGTTTTTCTTGTTTCTCTCATGCTCATTCTCTCTCCAAGTCACTTGGCGTTCATTCCTCGGTAAACCAATTACTTCAGTGCTCTATTAGATTTACATTCGCTGCTTTCAGTCAACTCTCTTATAGTAATGAAATCGTATTCATGATGCACAAGAAAAAGCCCAAAGAGAACTGAGATCTAAGGGATCGGCCACGTTTGATAGAAACTGTGGAACTGAACCACAGCGAGTCAGTACTTTCAAGACTGCAGGGAAGTTCTCCGGAGGGACCCAGCGCTTAACTCACTGTGACTGCAGTGGAGTATTCAAATGTGTGCGACTGGATGGAGATCTTACATCTATTTCTCACCATTTTAGGTTTCTGTTCTAGTTTGTCATCAGTCAGCTCAGACGTTGGACACAGATACATCCCTGCACATAGCTGGTTCAAGCAGAGATACCAGTGGAGGGTGTAGGACACAAGAGGGGATGAGGAGAACCTCCTGACTTACTAAGACCATCGAAAGCTCAACCATGGTCATCAACTGCATCCTTACAAAATGCCAAAAGTCACTCTAGCTCCATCGTAAGGAAGCTGAGTTACAATCTTGTGAGAAGATAACAAACGAATGGTTTAAAAGCAGTTGTAATTATCAAGCTTGACAGCCTTTGAGATGGCAGCCATTTTGTCTTCACCAAGTTGAAACAAGGCTGTTCAATATTGGTGTTTCTCTTTGCCTTTGCACTTATCTCTTCACTGTCCCTTCTCTCACTTTCTCTCTTGATGTAATAAGCTAAAGTTTTGTTACAAACTCTGCTATAATTTCTCAGTAATCTGAGAGGATAACCACAGCTGCAGTTTTGAGGTTGCCAGCAATTCCTGCTACTGGCAATTTTCCGTCAGTCTTGTTAAGAAAGTTGCCACAATTTTACCACAAATAGTAAGTCTGTGGCATACTCCAGAATTTGCATACAATTGCCGTTAGCTTACCAAAGCGATCATTTCTGTTAACAATAGCTCTCTAAAACTGCTTGAAAATCGAGCTTCAGCCAAGCCAATCTGGTTTACATTATACAAAGTATTTTAATGTGAAACCTTTTAATAGAAATCATCACTAAACTCACTTTGAGATCATGCTTGCTATCTGCAAGACTTGAAAAACTAATTGTATACTTGCTTTTTGGATTATTTGTACTGCTTTTTCCACAAAAAAATCATTGGAAGCATGTTTAGCCAAAATTTAAGTACAAGCTATTTTGTTAACATTATTAAAATGCATATTCAGCAAATTCATTTGGCTGCATTAGCTTGTACATTCATGCAGCTTCTGAGTCCTTACACTGTGTTACTGGTAGTTCAGAAGAAAATCTATACTGAATTGTGTTTGTGTTGCTTTTTGATTTCATAGGTTAAATAGATGTTATCCACAAAGTAAATTACAAAAAATCTAAAGCTATTAAAAACATTTGTAGTGATATTTAGAACTAGGTGAAACTGGTTTGGTTAAGGATTTTTAATGAAATGTGATCAAACTTCACATAAATCGATTAATTTGGACAAAGTTTCAGTTTGTAATGATTTACTTTGCTGAACACAGACGAAACTCCATGGATCGTCATGGTTTCCATTATATTAATTTTGGTATACCTGTAGAAGTATAAAATTAATTCTCCAAAACAAATTACATTTTAACTAATGATTTTGATTTGGGACATTCTTCCTGTAATGCACAAGTCTCACACTTTCATTTGAGTTAGGTCTTCAAAAAGACTAAACATTAAAAAGATTTCTGTAGAAAACTAAAAGAGTGAGATTTGTTACCAGAGCTGTTCTTGCAGTAGGTCCAGCCATTTGGCATATAGTTTCTCAGCTGCACATGTAAATCAGGTGTGCCATTGCATGTACATTTTGCTTACACTCATGCTTGATCTTGTTTTACGAGTTAGCATATCGCTGAGAAGGATGGAACAATTTAAACACTCTGAAGGGTTGTGGTTTTGATCTAAGAAAACGTTGTGGCTGGTCATATAGGAAAAGTCCTTCCTAAAATGCTAAGGGAATCATTTTTTTTTAATAACAAAAAGTCACCTATTCAGCAGGTTTTAATTCTTTCAGAGGAGCTTGACAGTATATCAAATTGTCCAGTTATTAAATGCTGACACTATAATGAAGGCGCCTTCTCTCAAGATTGTATCATTCTCTCCATTACTGAAAAGACTTTAGCCCAGCCATCCTTTTAATGGTGTTTTCTTTACTACAAAGTAATATGTTTTACTGATAAAAATGGAACCAGTCTGTTTTTTAAGGTGGAAATTAACTTTCCAAACCTCTGCTTTTTTGAAGGCTGGCATAAGGGTAAATCTACAAATTCCAATTAATTTCACTGGTGTTGGCTGTCCTTGAAACAAAACAGATGCTGGTGCTTTTTCTCTGTACTGCTCAATGTGAATTTTTGCATTCTGGAAACAAATTAAAAGTGATAGGACAATTACTGGGAGCTTTCACTTATATTTTAGCATCTAACTAGCATTAGACTGCTTAATTTTGAATGGAGACAGAGCATGGCAAGGCCACTGTGGTCAGGACCCTCACTATTTATTCTCTTCCTTCTGACAGTGGAAATCTAATAAAGTGTTGTAAATAAATGGACAAACACTGAGCTGAAAAATATGTAAACATTCACATCCCAAATCTTTAACTTAGGACTCATCTCAATTTATTTAATATCAAGATTTATAGCATTAGTGCTATTCCCACATGCATTTAATCTTGTGACACCCAGTTTGGGCATGTTGGTAGAAGAGATTGCTTTCATAGATCTTAAGACTAAATGAATTGATCATCAGGTAATGAAGATCTAGACTACCAGTAAAATATTTCCTCAGAATGACTTATCTTCATAACAAGTTATTTCTTCCTGACCCGAGGGCAAGTAAAAATTTGTCACACAGTCCAACAGTGCGTAGACCAAATGTAGCTTTAATTAGCAGTGTTTATTTGTCTGTGGCCATGCTGATGACTTCATAAATCCTCTGACTACTGTTTTTTATATAGTACTGGCTGCTATATTACTAGTACCATGCTGCTCATTGTTCAGTTTCAGACTGAAAGGCTGAGGTATCCTCTTGCCTATGGGCTTGAGCCCATCCCATACTGCAAGAAAAATTGTTTTAAAATACTACTAAGAAAAATGGATTTGGATGGCTTTCTTTAGCCTAAGAAAGTGGAAAACTTATGACCATATTAGAGAGTTAGGGGTTTCCCCCCTCATAGTACTGTATTTATAAGACAAAACAGAGTTTCTTGGTCGACTTACAACATAATTTTGACTGTTACACACAGAGTGGACAACAACTAGATTTAAATATGTCTTGAAGGTTCCTCTAGACGGGGTGTAATGGTCCTGCTGAGACATACCATGTTCCAGGCCCCCAATGACGTATTTAATCCTTTCCTTCTTCCTCTTTTCCAGTTTTGACACTTCCTCACAGATACAATATTGCACCTATTTATAATCAAGTTGATTTAATTAAAAAGATGCCTTTCAGCAGATCAGCTTTTGGGTCTGTCTCTAAATTATCCTGTTAATATGGTCTCCTAATCAGGGTGCTGGAGCTCTGTATGAACTCCTCCTTTTCTCAGAATGATCCAGTATACATTATTATTACAAAATTCTAAAAGCAGCACTGTAGCATTATATGAGAAGGACAAGTATTTATGGAACCATTCAATGTCCATGGAGCAAAATGATAGTTTGTGATTGTACTCCTGCAGAAAGTATTTCCTTCTTGAAATGCCTGGGCTACTTTTTTTGGCATGAAAAAGTTGCCTGTTGTTTCCTAACATATCAGCATGCATGAAGGTTAGCATAATGCAGTCACCACAGCTCTTGTTCTAACTCAGTCTGCACAAGTCCACCTTGCAAGGACTTCTGTTAGATTGTCATGATGCACCAGCGAAACAGGGTAGTCTCTTCAACCATGAATCAGTGCTCTAGACCTCACTGCACTTCTGTGAGATGGTTACTGTGTTTCTCCAGTCCCAGGCTCAAATATCTTCTCTTTCTTCTAGAACCTCAGCAGCTTGATGATACACATCACATTGCACATGTTCTCCTAACCAAGATGCAATGATCAACCTAAAGAAAAATCATGTAACAAACATGAGATGAGGCAAACTTCTGATTATTCACTCTTATTTCATATTCCTCAACTCAGAAGAATCATTTGCTATTCTTTTCACAAAGGAATTTGTCTTATAATCTGCACACAACAGCTAAGCACTATTCACCCACTTGGTCAGAGCTCTAGCCATTCATTGTAAGTTTTTAACAAAGAAGTGCATTCAAATTCCAAGGCAACCTGCTGCTTTTACTCTGATTCACATCATCATTGGGATATTTTAATGGCTACTCCAAACAGATAAACAGTAGAGAAGCTAGACTGAAAGAGATCACACAAAAGTTGAGACTCACAGGTAGAAAATAATAGGTAAAGTCTGAAAACCAGTCTCTCATGAGTTCTCATGCATCACCACTGTTTACTGTGGCTGTGGAAGACAAAACGGTTCTGCACTTTATCTCAACCGCTGCTTCAGCCAATGCTTCCTTCGTACTGCCCCTCAAGGGAAACCCTTCATAAGATTGGCTGACACTCCGCAGTTAAGCAGACACGAAAAAGGTTGCTTAAGATTACAGAAAGAGAAATGCTTCTGCATGTGGTCCTATATTTTTGAGTGAGAAAAACCAATTCAAGAGACTCCTTCCACTTCCATCTTTCCATTTCAAACTTCCCCCACTGTTACATATCTATAACGTCTACACCACTTCTGTTTATGTTCACGTAATACCTGCACAAAGATTGCCTACAAATAGATTTCCCCAATGCCCTTATTTGCATCTGGTTAGGAATTCCATCCCAGAGTGTGCCTGGGCCATATTCACCCCTGAAGCACCCAGGTGGTATGGAAATTCAGTCTCTGAATTTGCCACGTTTCAAGTGGTTCTGTGCTAATCACCGTACCTCCTGTAATTTAAACTGTTTCTTAATTGCATTAGGAAGAAGTCCAGAGTAAACTCTCTTCCCTGTTGCCATCAGCAGAAGCTGTTGGTGGAATATGCTCAGTCATAGTGGACCCGCCAGAATGAACAGACTGTGGTTTCCTGTTCCAGAGGAAGGAAACAATTGGTTTGTCCCACAAGCGCATAAAAGAGGCTTCTGCTTTGTAGGTAAACATAAGGGAAGGTGTGGAAGCCACGTACTTCTTTTTTGCAGCCAGCTCATTCCTAAAAGACCAAGATTACTCTGCACGTATCTGAAATGAATTCAGGCTCAAGTAACCCAACATGAAAATCCAACTGCTGACAAACTATAGCTCTTGAAATACACACCATGTCTCTATTTTAAGCAACGGAAAATTCGCTTGGCAGAAGTACAGATTTTGATGACATCAGCAAATAGAGGTGACAATAACAATTAATTCTTCTATATCTCCTTTAGCTCTCAGCTATAAAAACCTCTATAAATATAGGCAAATATTTTTATTGTTATGCTGCATCTTCAAAAAAATGAAATCACTTTCTGCTTAAAATTAAAAGCCCAGCCAACGATGCATAAAAAACCAGTAGCAGCTAGATTTCTAATGCTGCTGTTTCTTCATTAGATGCTTTAAGGTGTATACTGAAAAGCTTTTAAAAAAAAATCGTGAGTGATCATTTCAATGCCCTGATCTAGGCAGCCAACCTTAAAGATATTCCTCCAAATGACATGTTGCATGTCCTCACTATCCAGCTTTGGCAGATCCAAGAAAAAATCCCTCACAGTTCAGTTGCTTTGAATGATCCACACTGTCATAACAGATGATTGACACAGCCACCGAATCTATAGTGTAGTGTCCCAGTTTTGGATACTCATCTGCTGACCTGCAGGTACTTAGAAGGGAGCTTTCTCATTTGTGTTTTAACAACTTTGAAAAAAAAATAAACCACAAAAATTTTATGCTTTCAGCTTCTAATATCCCTCTTTAATTTAGATTGCTTAATATTGCTGGCCGTTTCTCATCTTACATTATTTATATTGCTTTAAATGTTCAGGATCACCTGAAAAAATAAGGTGCTTGGACTAAACCCCATCAAAACTCTTGCAGGCTGCATCACATCTAGGGAAAAAGGGCACAAAATGAATCTGCACCTGATTTCAGGATACTACACGTCCAGTTTGGGCTTTCTTGCATTTTAGGGCACCAGAGGCAGCTTTGGGTTTCTGTGGTTTTGCGCCTGCAAATGGAATTGCTATTGACTTTTCACAATCTATTTTATAAGAGCTGATATGCTATTTTTCATTTTCCAGTTTGCCTGTAGTTTGAGAAAAGCACATATAACTTCTACAGCCATTGAAGTGCTGTAGTAGTAGGTGAAGCAGAGGGACAGAAGCAAGCCAAGGTCTCGTCAGGTCTATTTTACTTAAACAGTGTCTTGTCCTGGTCCCTTACTAGCATACGGATTTTTCCTCAATAATCTGTGAATGGTACTTTAGCTTTCCTGTACCTACTTTTTTGGCTTACCAAAAAGCAAAACGCTGGACCCTCACTTGTTTTTATAATTTGCTTTACTCCTGTTATCCCTTTATGGTGATCAGGGACCACGGAGGACCTTGAGCTCTTACGAAACTTTATAAACAAGCCTCTTGGTACAGCAGCATCCCATGGGGCATGTTCCCCCCACACAGAGCGTGACCCCACCTCCTCACTCGAGTCAACAGAGGTTCGGCCACTGAGTTCAGTGGGAGTAGGATGAAGCTCTAACGCTCCACCAGTTACCCAGTTGCTCAACTGCTCTGGAGCTGGTAGGACAGCGGGAGCTCATACGACACGGTGACGTAGGAGTCTTCAGTTTCATACAGCCTTGCAATGCTCTTAGCCTTATCAGAGAGCCTGATAATCCGCAAATGATACTGTTGGCTTCTTGCATTGTGGCCTGGTAATGAAAACAGAGGACTGCGTCCAGCAGTGAGCCATCACCCTTCATTCCTTAAGGGAAAACACACATGTGAAGAGAAGCACACAAGCATGCATGCATGTGCATGCACGCACACATATGGCTCACATATATCACAAAATGACTGGCCAGAGCTATGGCTGGCCTGTGGAAAACCTTATCTTGGTTAGATTAAAATACACCTCACCTCTTAAGCCTTTTCCCTTCATGAACGTAGTCGTCTCGTTACCTCAGTGAACCACGTTTTGTCCAATGCCTTGTACGTTTGAAAAATTATATGGTTAAGCAAGACATTTCATAATCTTTAATCTATAGTTAACTCAGCCTGCTGTATTATGCAATACTATGAGGAACAGCTGGGGCCCACTAACCCGAAAGTACTTTTATGGTTTCTCTTAAGGGCCATTAAATCGATGTGATGAGAGCACAGCTGGAAAAAATCCTGCAAAAATTTATCAGATCCCACACAATATGTAAAGGGACCACTCGGTGCAATTGCAGACTCAGCACCGAGCCCTCTCCGTTGAAACTGCAGGTGGAGGAACATTTACGGCACAGCTCGTATACAGTCCTGAAAATGCCTGCTGCCTCTCCCTTTTCCCTCGTCTGTGGGGTTTTCCATTTGGGCCTCACTAACTGCCATAATTGCTGTGGATCCCTTAGGGGTAGATTAATGGGATCATGAGAGCAGCCTTTTCGGCAATTGCCACGCTGCCTGCATGAGCCGGTCGAGGCAGAACTCCCTAACGCTCACGGCGGGGACGCTGGCGGTGCTGCCTCCCCTACCTCAAGCACACCCTGACAGGGGTCTGGAAATCTCACCCTTTCCTCCTTCACCTTTTGAAACAGAGGGCAGAAAAGAGGAAAAAGCTATTAATTCCTGAAACCCACATGTTTCACGACTGTTCGCACATCATAGATAATGCAGAATAATTAAGGAGTGCTGTTACTGAATTGTAATGTCCTGCAGAATTAACCTCTGATGAAATAAAGCAGATTGGGAAGCGAAAGGCATATTAATCAGAATAGGGCAGACAAAAAAATAAATCACTATACCTGCTTCACGGATGTCTAATGGGTTTTAAGCCCCAGAGCAATTTCTTTAACACCTTTCTTAAATGCCTGTTAAGGACCTGATCCTCTAGGAGTCTGTCAAAGCCAGTGTAGTTCTGCCTTGGACTTAACAGTCTCTGGATCAGATCCATAAATGAATCAAACAAAAATACAGTAGGGAGAGAAGAGCTAAGTATTGAAAGAACTCCAGTGGTAGGGGCAAAAGAGAGGAAATACAGTCCAAAAGGGACATTACGAAAAAAAGCAAGCATACTTCTGGGAGAATCCAAGCAGCGGTCCATGGGGATTTTTGCACACTGGGGCAAAAGTAATCATTGCATGTGCCTGATAATCACAAGTACTGGGCTATGATCTAAATGCGCATTAGAAAAACTTGACATTAGAGGCCTTGATTCTACCAGACCTTACATTCAACTCTATGCAAGGCAGTAGACAGGTGTCTTCCTCCTGCTTGACACAAGTGGCTGGTATAAAGCCAGATAGTTTATACATCTAGGCTCATCATGAATGTTTTTATTTACAGTTTCCTTCCTGTCTTCTCCAGAATGAGCAACCCACATAGTCTGCTTCCCTTCTTTGCTCCTCTTTATTTGTGAGCCTGTGCTCTCTTTAAATAAGATGCTCATGAAACAGCTGCTGTGTTCAACACTGCAATGTTACCAAATAGCTTAGAGTAGGAACTAAAATGAAACAAACAAAGCAGAAACAGACTGGAAATGTGTATGTGTGGGTGGGAGGGGTTTGAAGTAGAAATGAAGACCACTGCCAAATTAGAACTTAGCTATATACACCAGAGCTAGCAGCTTTCCACTTGCAAACGGAGCCATGATCTTAAAGGATCACGTTTTGGCAGATTGCACATGAACAGTAATTACAGAATAGCTCATAGTCAGCATTGTGCACATATGAAAAATATATATGCATTTGTATAATAAGTATGCTTGTATATAAGTGTGTGTTTGTATGTGGGGGTAAAATGCTATGTGGATGATTTATGTTATATATCTTAATCTGTGCTGTATTTCGTATACATATGATACTTAGATATGCACACATACAAAACATATATGCCAATATCACACTGCACTTTGATTAAAAATCAAGAAAAATCGTATCCTACTGAAACATTTTCTTTTTCCCTGTCATGTCTTCCCAGCCAAGACCAAGATGTATCTGGTTTTGTGTAGCTTAGGAAGACTGAAGGACTCCCAGAGCCAAGATGAATAAACCCTTTTTCTGAAACACTAAAGTCTATGGAAGATTTGCCACTGTCTTCAGTGGGTGCAGGATCAAGTGCTTCTAGGACGGCCTAGGAAGACCAGGATCAAACATTCATGCAAAAAGCTGTGCTTGAGTGGAGAAAGCAGCTCCTTCTGCTCCCTGGGACTTCTTTATAGGATTGTGTACCCATACAGCAGCAGCCACAGGGAAGAACAGTTTGGAATGAGGAGAGGAGAGAGAAAAAGTGGGTGACATAACAAATATCCACCTCTAGGCAATGCACTCAAAAGAAAATTCTGCTTCACACTGTGGTCTCTTTTCCTTCTTGCCCTTACATCTTCTGGAACTACATTGAAAAAAACCAAAGTCTTTATGGAAAAATCTCCCTTACAGACATGATGCTTGAAGTCTAGAAGAGTAGCACAAACAAGAGATCCAGGGCATGGCTGAGGAGAGGGACAGCTGGTGCTTATATTCAATAATTCTTTAAAATTTTATGTCTCCCCAATGGTATTCTTTGTGAGTGTGCAAAAGGTTCCACATTCTCCACAGAAAAGAGACTTGAAAAAAAAACCCACTTAGTTTTCAAAAGTGCTATTGGTTCTTAAACATATTTTGACAGGCTTGCTGCTATTAAAATATCTTGACATAACCAAAGCAGAAATACCCTCTGCAGTAGTTCATGGTTCTTTTTACTGAGGAAGTCTGAAATGATTTTCCAAACCCAAAGCAGGGGAAGTACAGAATTTTTGAATTTTAGAAACACAGAAAGCCAAGACTCCCTAAGGTATACAAAAATGTAGAGGGAGAAATTCTATCTTCCAAGGTTTGCCAAATGAAATGGGGAAGAAGGGGAATTAATTCTTTTCAGAAACAAAAGAGAAAACAGAGAAGAAAGCTTGGGTCATGAGCACCAAGCAGGCAACAGAACGGCATTTTGCAGCAGACATTCTCTCCACTGGAAATGCAGTCTAGCACCAGATGCTCTCGGCCCATTGGAGTATTGTACCTTTAGATTGAGACATGACACATAGGAGTGACCAGCAGAAAGTTCTACGATTGTACATTGACATGTGGCAAACTCATAACTGTTACAACATGTCAGGTTTATCAGGTCTGTCAAAAATCCCAGTAGAGTCCCAAAGAGTTGCAAATATAATCTAGTTCAGATTCATATTCTGCTATTAATGGCAAACGAAAGAGAGGGCAGACGCTGACTTTCTTGCTACTTCAGCTTCCAAGAGGATGTCTTGCTGTGTTAATCCTTATTCATATCCAGACCACCAGAAAAGTACGAAGTGCTCATATCCTCTTAATTACATTTCAAGATAATATGTGGGTAATGTGGCTCATTCATCTCCACTAAATGTGAGCAGTGCTTCAATATTATTTCTTTTAAGATTTCTCTAAATATTTCATGATCCCTTAGATCAAAATCTGCTCCTTGCAGTTTTGATCCCATCTGTTTAATTTCATCCAACTTCTAACACTTTAAGAGTATTTTTCAAGAAGGAATACTTTCCTTCTCTCCTTTAAATCATTCCTCCTCATTGTCCATCCCAAATCAATGTTTTTAATTTAAAATAAACCTGATTCAGGGTTGCTGGCAAACTCCCATGTTCATTCTTGATACCTTATTCAAAATGAAAGAAAATCTCAAGGTCCCTGTAGGACTAAATTTCAGAGATAGTAAAAAAAATCTTACCAGAGATTTGTCAAAGATAAAACTTTTTTTTTTTTTTTAAAGTACTGTACAAAAGCAGTGAGATACATGAGTAAGCAAGGGACAAAGGACATTATAGAATAAAATATAATAACTTCTCCCAGACAGAACAAAAATCTTCCTGAGTTCATTGATTAAAGTTTGGAAAATAAGAGGTATTACTGAAAGTCTATGAAGAATTGGTTATTCTACTTTTGAACCAAAGAGTAATGGCACAAGGATTTCTCCATTCTGTGTTCCATATCAGAGAGATTCAGAGAAGACCTACATATGCAACAGAGCACTTTGTTTCCAATATATCTGACAACCTAACTAGATCACCTTGCTCATGAAAAAACCAATATGTAAAAGCTTTTAACATTTGATGATAAAAAAACCCACAACCCAAAACCCAATAGCAAATATATCCCTAAGTGGAAGAGTGCTTATTTGTTACTACTGATTTGTACTTCTCCAGTATGTGGTCTCATCTTCTGTGGCATAAATATGACTTACAACTCACTAAAGGCTTAGCCTTCACTTCCATAGGGGCAGTTCATGAAGTCAGAATTCAACAAACTAAATTAAATGGACAGTTGCAACTGACTGTCTGACCTCTTCTGATTGTCATGGGTTGTGTGCAGATCATAGTTCAATGAGACACTTCTCATATTGTCTCTCTGATGTCGTATTGAGCCCTTAGATGTCAAATTTGCTGTCAGTGAAGTTCCCATGACATCCAACTATCTGGTCATGGACATTCCCAAAGCACACAGGTCCTTATGGTATATCTGGGACTCACAAAAAACCCCTCTGTTTCCTCTCCTAACTTGGGTCAGGTTCCACAAAAAACAAGGCAAGAATAAGTAATTCCCTTTATCTACTTCTTTTTTTCCCTTGAATTCCCTCCTTTTGTCAAGGTACACCCACTCATAACTGAAAACCCAGTGAACACTGTAGTCAGTCACAACTTGAGTTGCCAGTTCTCACTGGAAGGTGAAAGAGTACTCAAGTACAAGGCCACTTTTGATATAATCTATGAGGAAATTAATTCATATCAAGTTACATACCAATGAACAATTACTGAGTCTTTGGGCAAAGACATCTGCCCCTACAGCATTATGGTGAAGGAATTCACCAGGAGGAGCCAGACACAAATTACAGTCATCATCAGATGAACGCTGAAAATAAAATCATTTACTAGAACTCAGGTGAATTCCTTAATGGTTACATGATAGTCTTTATTTCTGTTTTCCCTTTTCCTTATTTGGGCCATTGCATGCTTTATCAATCCACCTGAAAGGCAAAAGAAGATAGTAGGCACCACAATCTCCTCTCACATTTTTATAAGGGCTGGCTTAGAGAATTCAGAGATGTAAACCAAAGTAGAGAAAAGCATTGTCTTTCAACTTCAACTCATCTATATTCTCTACATTTCTCACTGATTAATACACTACACAGAATTCTGTTTTCCATGGATGCTACGCTTACGTCTCTCTCCCTCTCTGCTGTGCAGAGAGTTGACTTGGCTAGCTGACTTGGCACTAGTGGGCAGAGACACACCTAATGAATTCCTCTAAGTAGGTACCATGACTTAGACAACAACTGTGTCAAAATATTATTGTGATGCAAAAGGTCAGATTGACGACCCCTTGAAAATGTCTGCTTAGTCCAAGAATCTGTCCTACCACCAAGAAATGAACATTCCTGATGACATGCTGTTAATGCACAATGGAAAATTTGATCAACTGCCTCCTTCACACCACTTTGCAAATGACCTTCTGCTTGGGAAAGCACTGTGTAAGCAATATTTCTTTCCTGATATATGGAACATTATTCAAAATGAAAATCCAGTCCTCCCTTTGAAAGACTTCTGCCTGTGACTTTTCCTTTTAAAAAGCATGAGGACTGTACGTTGAAAGATTCTCATTTATACCCAAACTTTGCAAACTGGACTTTGCAAATATTGGTGGAATTGTTATGCATTTATACTGCTGTAAATACTTAAACAGTGCTGAGCTCTCATTAGAGCTGACTTTTTTACACATTAACTTATAAAATATTAGCATGATGTGCTGGTCCTGAATTTACCATGACATCAGACCAGCAGGGAAGGAGCTGATGGAAAACAACTATCGCTTTTACCCACAACTGCTTGGGCTTTTCTTACACCTTATCCAAAAGGCTTAGTTATATTTTGATATTTGGTGGTAGGTGATACTTCTTGGTATCAATACCATGAAAGATGAATTGCATCATCTATCAATATTCTTTGATATATATGGGCACATACCTTTGGTGGTTTTAGCAGTAATACACATAAATGAAACTGTGGGGATTTAAAACAGGTGTATCCTTCATTAGAAGGATAGAAAATGTGTTGTTATCATTTGTTGCTGCTGAACACTTTGGCCACAAAATACTTGCCTACTCTACCAATTGGAACCTAAAAGGAAAGAAGTTGAGAGGAATGAATTAGAAGATATATGGCTGAAACAAAAAAACTAACAAAACTAAATTCAAAGTTTTCTCCTAATTTCAGCAGCTTTGGATCGGCTTCCCTTACATAAGTCCAAGTAGCAGAAATGACAAGTTAGTTCAAGAGCTTACGGCTTATAAAGGTATCTAGATGGCAGAAAAATAGCATTGTACATTCACTTCTGAGTAAACCACTTACAAAGAGATTTTTTAAGGGATGTTTATACATTCTTAATTTCTTACATGATATAAGTACTGAAATAGAAACTTTCCCAAACAAAATGGAAATTACATCAGCTATGTAATTGGCCTTTAAAACCTTAGGCTATAGTACTGTGCTTTTATTTGGGTGTTTGGGTGTTTTCTTCTTCAAAAGATTATCAAATGGCAGCCAGAAACAGCTCAAGGTATAGATTCTGCTTCTCTCAGGCTGTCAATCATGTAACAGCCGCCATTCATCTTGAGCATTCATTTGGAAGGAAAGATTTCTTGTCTGTTTTTTAAACTTTGTGTAAATAACTTTTTTAGACAGGACTAAGAAGCACTGACACAGGAAAAGCAGATAGTTCCCTAATCCATTGGTGTCAGTCACATTACACTGTACAGCCATCGTCCAGCAAGGAAAGTCAGATGGGAAAAAAAAAAAGCCACCTCTTTACAAGAACAACTGCATTTAGAAAAAAAATTTCAAGCAGCCTTCTGGTCTCCTTCCCTAGCAACCAGGAGAGGGATTTTTGTGGGGGAACTTCAGAAACCAGATTACACTGCAAACAATCCCATAGGTAACATTTATAATATGATTTTGTAGGAAAGTATGGGTGATCATGGTACTGGCCATTAGTCTGAATCTATTTTGAGGGGTTAAGAATAACAGAGCAATAGAATTTCAGTGATGGTATGGTAAAAGCCATTGATGTTGTCTGGTAAAATACAAAAAGAAGGACTAATCTCTCAGCCTGTCTTCTAGAAGAGGTGCTCCAGCTCCCTGGTCATCTCTGTAGCGCTCCTCTGGACTCGCTCCAACAGGCCTGTGTCCTGATGTGGGGGGTCTCCAGAGCTGGATGCAGTACTGCAGGTGGGGTCTTACAAGGGCAGAGCAGAGGGGGAGAATCATCTCACTCAACCTGCTGGTCGTGCTTCTTTTGATGCAGCCCAGGATACGGTTGGCTTTCTGGGTTGTGAGTGCACATTGCTGGGTCATGTTGATCTTTTTACCAACCAACACACCCAAGTCCTTCTCCTCAGGGCTGCTCTCAATCCACTCATCATCCAGTCTGTAGTTGTGCTTGGGATTGCCCTGGCCCATGTGCAGGACTTGTACTTGGCCTCGCTGACCTTCATGAGGTTCACACAAGCCCACCTCTCAAGCCTGCCAAGGTCCCTCTGGATGGCATCCCTTCTCTCCAGCATGTTGACCACACCACACAGCTTGGTGTTGTCGGCAAACTTGCTGAGGGTGCACTCAATCCCACTGTCCATGTCTCTGAGAAAGACGTTACACAGCGCCGGTCCCAACACCGACCCCTGAGGTACATCACTCGTCACTGGTCTCCACTTGGACATTGAGCTGTTGACTGCAGCTCTTTGTGTATGACCATCCAGCCAATTCCTTATCCACTGAGTGGTCCATCTGTCAGTCCATGTCTCTCCAATTTAGAGATGAGGATGTCATGCAGGACAGTGTCAAATGCTCTGCACAAGTCCAGGTAGATGACGTCAGTAGCTTTTCCCTTATCCAGCAGTGCTGTAACCCTGTCGTAGAAGGCCACAAAATTTTTCAGGCACAATTTGCCTTTAATGAAGCCATGTTGGCTGTCAGCAATCACCTCTCTGTTGTCCATGTGCCTTAGCATAGTTTCCAGGAGGATCTGCTCCATGATCTTGCCGGGCACAGAGGTGAGACTGACTGGCCTGTAGTTCCCCAGATCTCCCTTTTTTCCCTTTCTAAAAATGGGGGTTATGTTTCCCCTTTTCAGTCAGTGGGAACTTCCCTGGACTGCCACGACTTCTCAAATATGATGGATAGTGGCTTAGCCACTTCATCTGCCAGTTCCCTCAGGACCCACAGATGCATCTCATCAGGTCCCATGGACTAGTGCACCTTCAGGTTCCTTAGATGATCTCAAATTTGATCTTCTGCTACAGTGGGTGGTTCTTCATTCTCCCAGTCCCTGCTTTTGCCTTCTGTGACTTGGGCGGTGTGGCTGGAGCAGTTGCCGATGAAGACTGAGGCAAAAAAGTCATTGAGTACCTCAGCCTTCTCCATGTCCCAGGTAACCAGGTCTCCCATTTCCTTCTGGTGAGGGCCCACATTTTCTCTAGTCTGTAATTATTTAGAATCACATCTGACTGCAGAAAAACATCTGAAAGCTAGACTGAATGCTTATCTTGTTACTAGTTATATTGTTAATATTTATCTTAAGAATAAGAATGGTTGTATTGCATCAGAACAAAAATGCCTTTAGTCCAGCATCATGTGTACAATATTGGCCAGTACTGGATGTAGGGAGACATTATAAGAAGACAGCTTTTCTAAAATAGCCTTTCCTCCGGGTTTCCTTCCAGCACACCATAGCTTAGGGACTTGCTGAGGCAGAGGTTGTAGCCTGACCATCAACTGTAATAGCCACGGATAGACCTATCTTCCCTAAATATATGAAATTATTTTTGGACTCACTTATGCTGTGGGCCTCTACAGCATCCCATGGCCATGAATGCACACATTTGGTAACTTATTTTAATTAACTAAATTCATTCTTCTGGCCCAATTTTGAGTTTACTTCATCTCTATCCAAAATGTTTCAGGTGGGGAGGAGGGAGTGTTAGATTTTGGGTTCAATTTGTTGGTTTTTTAAGAGCTTATTAGAATAAATAAGGATAGCAAACTAGGATTTTATTTGTGGATGTTTTTACTTGTAGCCCAAAAGACTTTGTTGAAAACATCTAATGTAAGATTACTTCTAATGAAAACCAAAAGAACAGGAAAGTGAAGTCCTGATTTCAGTTGTTTTTCACATCCCACCATGTGTAAGCAGTGATTGGATCAATGGATCTTTAAAATTTTATGGGTAGTGGACCTCCAATATATTCACTTTGGCTTAGCCTAAAATCTTGATAGGCACCAGACTGTATTATGATTTTTCCAATACAGTTCTGTTTAATCCGCCTATGTAGATGTTAAACACACCTACGTAAGAGATGGAGAAAGGATCAAAAAAAAAAAAAGTATTATCTCAGCCCGTTCAGACAGCAAAGGAGAGAAATTTGACTAACTCCACAGCCTCCTGTAGGGGTTCTGAAATGGTAGAAAATGCCCACTCATACAATTTTCATTATTCCAGAGAGAAAAGAGAGAATAATGAGGGAGAAGGTAGATATTCTTTAAGAAAAATTGAAATATTTGGATTTATCCCAGTGTGGGTAGATTTTCTTTTCTCTTTTTCCTTTTTTTTTGTAATTGTATGTTTGTTTGTTTGTTTGTTTAATTAGAGTTTTACAGAATGTAAGCATTTTACATGAAAGAATCATTTCCCATGCAGCACTGGCCAGGACAGATTGCAACTAAACTTTGACCACTTATGGTTTGGGTTTTTTCTACGTAATTGATGGCTGCCAAATGATACCCTACTATAACAGCTCTAACTCTCCATCAGTACCACCAAACATAAAAATTAAACAGATGCTGCCAATGCCCCCATGTTGTCAGAACAGAAACAATCCCCAGATGAGTCTAAGAAGGGATGTGATGTCCCAGAGGAGGAGACATGGGCTGGGGCTGACGGAGATCAGACATGCTTCCATGGTGTAAGCAGGAAAAACCACTGCTGAGCCTTTGCAGTCAGCAGGCAGGCTTTCTCTAGCCGCAGGGACACCTATTTGGGGGACTAGGCCATGACTGCATCATCCAAGTCCTCTCTCCTTTATGTGGGAGTACTAGCAAGCTTCAGGATACCAGTCTTCACCTTCTAAGATGATAAGAATTTTGCATAGATACTTTCAAACAGGACCTTAATAAAGTGTTATTGCCCAAATTATTTACTTCCAACAGCAGACCTGCAATTAGGTAGCAGTAATAACCGCTGTCTATCTGAGTAAACTGGCTACATAGAGATTTGCTCTGGCCACCAGCCTTTGGAGGACTGGTGGGCAAACCAGCTTATGAGATGGACTCAAGCAGTGCAATTATCCAAGGATCTATTGTCTAACTTCTTTGGAAGAATTTGGCACAACATTTGGTCTGCATCTGTTCTCCCTGCCTCTCTGCGGCTGAGGTATAAAACCTCTGAATGTAAAAATTACGCTTGGAAAAAGTAATTCAAACCAAATCCACTCTGCAGTCAAAGGTCACCATGCAGCAGAAAGGACACCAAGACACTTAAATTTCCTATTACTCTAGCAACCTTGAGAAAGGGGCTTCTGCAGTCAGACTGTCCATTCAGCTACACACCACCCAAACAACACTGGAATGCAACAGCTCATTTCAAACAAACATGGTGAGGAGACAGAAATCCTCCACCAATAAAGTTGTTCAGCTTCATGTAAGTCAGCAACTGCACGAGGGAAAAAAAATCTCATTTGAGTCTAACTGAGAGCCACTTCTGTATAACTTTGTCCAGGCAGACAGTTTGGAAGGTGAGAAGGAAGCCAGGTTAAAGGGTGTGGAGAACAGAGGCTGGAAGTATGGTGAGGCTGGAGGCGAGGGGGAGTGTAGAAAAGACATAAGAATAAAAATTTGTGGAGTGTAGGTGAGTGGGAGAATGAGGCATTGCAGTGGGAAAGTCAGAGGGCTTCAGAGAGAGCAAAGATTACTGTGGTGCAAAGGGCAAGAGATACACTTCTGCAGAAGAATAGGCTTCCCTTGTTCAGCTAATTCATAGAATAACATTTGTGGTGGTTTGGAGAGGAGCTGGAGCATTTGGTCCAAGTTTGGAATGGATGTGTGAACCTGGAGCAAGTGGAGTTTACAGTGCAGAGAGGGAATATCCTCAGCGCATCCCCAGAAATTTTGTTACAGGCATCTTTCAATGAGAAGAGTGGAGAAAACTGACTCCTTGGCTCCTGCTATCTCAAGCTATATTCTCCCACTTTCCATTCAGCTCATCAGTTTTGCAGAAATAGCATTAAGCTAAATCAGGCCCTTGCATTTGCCATTTGCAGCTCCTTCTATTCAGAATGCAACTGCAAGACGAGCACAACGCCATTAAAGTTAACACCTTTTAAATATTTTATTTCTTTTTTATAGGTCTAATATGCAATAATTGGCAGAACAACTCATTTGGAAATGCATAGTGCCAAAGGAAAACATTCAATATCTTCCCATTCAGTGCCCTGAGTATTTTCTCACTCCAGGGTGTAAAAACATTTGTTCTTGATTTACACAGTCATTCCAAAGCCTTGCCAAATTATGCAAAGACCTGTCAGATTTAATGGTGCAAGCATCTTATTCCTTATTATGAGACCTGGACAAATAAAAGCAATACATCATAAAAACAGGTAGTGAAGCTACTGCCAAAAGTCATCACAAAAAGATGTTTTTAATAGTATTCTGTCCTGTCTGCAGTGCCTCTCCCAGATCTCAAGTCCCTTTAGGGTCAGAGTTTAATCTGCAGTGCACCTGTAAAATACAGCCAATAAACACTATTTTCATTTCATACATACAAAGACACTCCTCTTTCAGAGGCTACAGCCTCAGTTCAGTAATGTAATGAGCCAGTTGTTTGCTTTTAAGTACACACTAAACCCCCAAATTCATGTTTTAAGGTCCTACTGAACTGAAGGCTCAGCAGCTTTCCCCTGCACTCACAGCAAAATGCATGCCATGCCAGAAATGGAGTGTACATCCCCTTGTCTGGTCACGTGTAGATCCTTGGAGATAACTTAACCTTTGGTTCAGCAGAGAAATAGGAAAAAAAACCCCAAAACCAACCCCAACAACTGTGCTTAAATTTAATTTTGCTGGGTTGTTTTCCTTTCCTCCAAAGGCAACTCAAAAAAAAAAAAAAAAAAAAAAAAAAAAAAGAAAAATCCATTGGAAGATTGAGTCCCTGCAGGAATACAAACTGTAACCACGTGCTGCTCCAGTGAGTGGCCTGAGCAGCTGCCTGTAGAGTCCTGTCAGGTGGGAAGTTTTAATCCTGCTTCTTTGAAGACCTTTCCACTTTGTATAAAATATCTTCAGGCTTATTTCAACAATTCAAGTGATTTATTTGTTTAACACTATGGGCAAAGCACCTTTGACTCTGCAGCCTGCATGACCAGGTAATCATTTACAGCTGGATCATCTTGAAACTGATCTCAACACAAAATCAGAGTGAGACGTGTATTCTTGCTGAGCACAGAAGATGCCCAAACCACTGTTATCTTGTCCGTCCTCATTAACTCCTGCTTCCTGATACTACAGAGTGATTGTTGCGGGCCACAGAAAATCAAGCAGATTATTTTAAGTAGGTGGAAATAAACAAAAGAGAGACAAAATCCCTCCCTGAATCCGAATAAACAGCCCACAATTCAGCTTTTAGGCCAAACAATCTGAAATGATCACAAAAATGTAGATCTGACCTGAAACTGCTAATTGGAGCTGTGAAAATTCTCACTTGGACTCTTTTTCTTTCTTTTTTTTTTTTTTTTTTTTTTTTTTTTTTTTTTGAACAGCCTTACAAATATGTGATTTGAATTCTGCCATTAGAAATGCATTTCATAGCAAGACTGTACTGCTCATTAAGTGAATATCACCAGCTTTCAGCCATTTCACAGTCTTGCTTCCCAACCTGTAGTCATTTGTGTTGGCAGAGAAACCTTTGCAAAATTTGATATGTAATAAAAGTTAAAACAAGGATATTTTTTGGTTTCCACTTGAGTGTGTCAGGAAACTGGGACTGAAAGATTTATAGTTTTGGGTACAAAAGCTAGTTAAGAATTAAGCAAGAAGGCACTCTTTCTCCCCAGGAAAAAAACTCTAGTGTTACAGTCAATAGGATTTTTTCCATCTACTTCTATGAGAAGAAGATGATCAGATTTCAAGATGTAAATGGAAAGGGGGAAAACTCAGTGATCCAACTAACTTACTGCTTTTAATGAGAAGGGAGGCACCTCCCAAAGTTCTAGCAATATATTTGCCTTGATTAAGGAAGATGCAGTACCCCCTGTCAGGCATCAACATAACTACATGATTTGTACCCCTTCTTCAAATAACCTCTGCATGCAAAAACAACTGAAAGGGCTGCTGAGAGTTTTATTAGTTATGACCCCAGGACGTAATTTGTCCTTCTTAAACAGAAAGACCACCACAGGTAAACACCTTCTGTTTCTCTGGCTAATTTGGAGCATGAAAAAGCCTGGTGTCTGTGTTGACTTGGCCTCGACTGCTCTACAGAAACATTTGAATACTTTTGAATTAAATTAATAGTTCCTCAATCTATGACAGTCGCTGAAGTGCACACCTGGATATCTCCAGAAAATTACTCTTAAATGAGGATTTTCCAAATCAAAATAAATCCTGCACTCTCCTCTATTCTCTCTAAGCAATCAAAATGTATTTCACGTGAGACACTGGACAACTGGGGTTTTTGCATGGCAAGTTATACCAGCGATCTTCTTAATACAGGGCATCCTTTTTTCTTATTTACAAGTGCTCAGAGTGCTGTTGGTTATGTTGCTGAAGTCTTGCCTTTCCAAGCAGACAGCACGCTTTACTCTTTGACCCTTTTCTATCCTCCTGTCCTCAGCTCCAGTGCTATAGTATGACACTGGCTCCCCTTCTCAAAAGAAAGAAAGAGAGAGAGAGAGGAAAGTATTTTTCACTAAAATAATAGCTCCCCTTTTGGCAACAAACAAAGGAGAGAAAAAATACATCCAGAGAAACTGAACTCCTTAAAAGCGCTTTTTTGCTGTTTGATGACACAGGCATAAAGCCAAAATTCACCCATTGTACTTCATGTTCAAAATTTCTTCACACAGCTCTATATTGCTGACAGCTCTTTAGCTGCAGCCATGCTACCGGGCGCCATTATAATAGTTCACCATACCATTATGATGTGTCAATGTTTATGACCTGTATCCCAAAACTGGACGACACTCAAATCTGTTGACTGCCTCTAAATCACTTTTTTGGAAAAGACTTAAAGTACTGAGATTGCAACTAGAATTGCTATTGCTCAACTGGCCCCATCTAATCTTTTTTTCATTGAAAACACAAAAAGGTTACAGAATTGTAAAGCCCATGTGGAACAAAACACAGGAAAATACTTATTGTTCTCATATAGAAGAACACATATAATACCCGCAGCTGTATGAAGGCCCAGAGGGCTTTTTTATTGGTGCATGGATGAATTTTTTATTGCTACTGAATAAAGTGTTCTTGACATAAGTATTTGACCTCTGACACTAGCAAGATTCCCTCTTGGTGGCCATTAGAATATAAATCCTACTTCATGTCTCCTGACTTTAAATGATGCACTATCTGCAGGGTTTTGTTAGTGGGAATAAAATCAGAGAAACAAGAGTAAGAAAGTGTCTTATTGCCTGGACCTGGGCCAAAGTGGGTTGAGGTGACTTCACTTACATTAGCCTTGAAAAACTTGAAGGCAGGCGTGCTGAGCAGAGCAACCTGCTTCAGAAGCAAGCAAGAAAAATGAGCAGAAGTGGGGAGGCAGGAGAAGCAAAGTGGGGGGGGTTGCTGATACTTAGGGCTTGTAGGTCTTCAGTTAGCACGGCTGAGTAACGCCTGTCTCTATAGTCAGGCAACTAAGAGAATAACGTGCTCAGCCTTAGGTGATGACCTTTCCTTCATCAGCCCAAGCCTACCCATTTGCATAGGACTCAGCATGACTCGTGGTCCATTCTGAAGGAAGGATCAACCTGCTTTTATTTTTAGTGTGGATGCCCTCCGAGGATTTCAGTGGTCACATTACACTCCAGTTGACCGATAAATAGGGAAGTTAGGCTCTCTCTTATCCTAGAGGAAGACTTTATTGATTTCATTTCTTCATAAATTTTTCTGTAAACTTGTTATCTCTTTTCAGCTTACATTAGCTTCCGAGGACTTTGAATTAAATCAGGTAACTGACCAGATTAAAAGGTATTTGTACCGGGTTTGCTGCACATTTTTCAAGATAATTTCCTATAGGGACTGACTTAGCAGAAAATTGTCTTCTGATATTTTTCTGAGTCCTTCTTGTATCTTCTCCACCACACCTCTAGTTCTCTGACACTTCCCATTGCTTAGATTTGATCACATCTAAGACACCCCTCATCTTCCTCTACGTTCCCAGGGGTGTCCTGTGATAAATAGAGCAGAAAGCCAGGAAAAATACAGCATTACTGGCAACAATGCATTATCAGAACTTCAGTGCAAGCAGTTGTAACAACTTCTGTGCCTTTGGTCCCATTTTTCAATTATAACAGTTGTTAAGTCACACCCCTCTGAGTTATTCTGACAATAAATCACTTTGTCCATCTGGAAACTCCCCACTCCCTTCTGGGCAGCACTTCCAGCGGCTGTCAGGAGCCCGCACCCTGTTTATGACACAGTCCCGCTGGACAGCAGAAAACACACACACAGCATCGAGCCACCGTTGTGACTCTTTCTGTACAAAACTCACACCGGTTTCAGTGGCAAGTTATAGTAAAAGCCTGGAGGAAAAGCCAGGCAAGAGGCAGAACATGTACTTTTTGCTGACCTTCTGTTGAACAGGCAGTGTCTGGCATTTCTTTGAGGAGGAAAGTCCCTCACCCTCAGCCACCATATTTATGTTCGGTATTTGTGAAACAAGTGAACAAGGCTCTCAAATGACCGCACCGCATGAGACCTCCAGCTTCTCAAATGAGTTGTTTTAAAAGGTAGTGAAAGCTGGCTCCTGGATCCACCAGGATCTTTCCCTTCACCTCGGCTGTGCCGGGACGCAGACAGAAGGTGGAAGCGCTGACCCTCCGCCTGCCTGCCCCGCAGGTGGAGAACTGAGGCCAAAATGGCCTTACAAGGATCTGCTGATCCTCATTCACAAGCCTCCTCTAGTATCAAGATACACTCTAGTTACCTACCACTTTTCCATCAAGCACAAAGTAGATATGGAGATTCAAAAAAAAAAAAAAAAAAAGGCAGCTGAAGGAGTGGTCACCGGCTGGAAGAAGTACAGAAACCACTACTATTCACATCGACTACAACTAGCAAAGATCTCATCGATAGAGATGGCTCTGCAGGCAATACAAATGGATTCCTGTGGTGGCACAATCTGAGAGTCGCTTTAGAAAGATTTTAGGTATAGGGAAACTAACTCTTCGGGCTTATTATTAAAGCTAGCTTATTCTGCTGTAATTAAATATTGAATGCAAAATTAAAATATTTTCTTTATAAATACCTAACCTACAAATACAGGACAAATGATTCTGAGGACAGGCAAATGCCATCTACTCTGCTACCCACAACATGGAAACAGCAGAGAGACTGAGCAAGTCTGACCTGGTCCAAAATAAACAGCCATTTGGGGGGGGGGGGAGGTTGTCTTCAGTGGAGAACACCGCAGGCTTCTAAAATAGCTACAGGGACGTATGTATGTGAAGAACAATACGCCGTGTCATGGCTGGCTGGTGAGAACAAGACAGAGGAGGGCTTGCAATGGAGCAAGTGACGAAGACGGATTGATTTGAGTGATGTTTAAATTTGGTTTATTATGGGGCTGCGGTTGACAATGTTGCAAGCTGCTCACCTCCCAGAGAGATAGGCATGTGGGCCATTCTTTGATTTCATAAATCATCCAGGAACATACCCAGAGCATTGACCTTTTATGGGGAGGGAGCTGAGGGCATTCAGCATAATTTAACACCGGCATGTCGGATGGTGTCCAGCACAGTTTAACACTCCTTAACCTCTGCCTCATTAGACATCTGTCCTGTCATTTATCTTTCTGTTTATTTTCCAAGTGATATATTATTGGTAATAACTGAGGAATGGGCACTGATGTTACTCTCCATGGAGCTGCCATTAGTCAGCTGGAAGTCAGGCCAGCATCACTCTGAAACTGGTACACAAAACAGCTTTTAAAGGATTTCAGGTATTTTCTTTGCCAAGCAATTTCCTCCTGGCATGGGCAGCTAGCACCCCTATTATATGATCTTTTATTTATTTTCACTCTTTCCAGACCAGATTTTAGAAGTTTTTAATACCAGCAAGTATTATTACTGTTGGTAATAAGACCTGAATTATTTTTGCAGCAGAAAATTCATCCTGTCTGTGACAACCACGGCTAAATAAGAAGCCAGCAGGGAAATGGCAGGGTCTTCCATTCCAACCACATATATATGCATACTTGTACACAGAGACAAATACACACACACACACACACAAACACACACACTCACACTCTTCCCTCCCGTCTAGGTCATCACCATAATGGCAAATATTAAGACTCCTTTCTAAATACAAATATTTTAGCATGTCTCTAATTGACTGAATATTGGAGATTTCACTTATGCTGCCTTTCTTTATCAAGCAGCAACTACTTTTCCAATATTTGGTATATTGAGTTACATTCTGGAAGGGGAAAAAACAGGAAAGAAAGCATGGGGCCACACTGAGGGGAAAATGAAATATTACACATTTTTTCTGTGTTGTGTAACATATGTGTTGTGATATTGGATGAGAAGTAAATTCCAACAAAGATTCTTCTATGGTACATATGGTACTAAGCATGAATTTGGATTTCTAGCAGATTATAGAGAAGGTACAAGCCCAGAAGGACCCGTAAATTAAAAAAAGGCATTCCACATTTGTTTACATTGTGGATATTTGTGAGTCAGCTCTGTAATAGATGTAACACCTTGAGAAAATATTGATCATGTTTTGTTTAACTGAATAACAATATTTTGCTTTTAAATCCATCATCGCATGAAAGATATTGAAATTTTGAGCAATAACAAACAATTTTATACGAGCAATATTACCACTGAGACACAGATTGAAGTAGTTAAGGAACCCACTGGCTGACCTGAAATGTCCTCTACTTAAACAGACACACACACACGCACACAGAAACCATCAGCATAACAAATCCTAAACAATATCAAATGTCCTGAGAAACTGCACGAGACAGGTATCCCTGAAATTTGGGTTGCGGTGATGAGAAAGCGCAAAGCGATGGGAGGCGAGCCTGCTGCTGGCTCGCGGTGGTTGAGGCAGGCGAGCCCAGCCAAGAAGGAATTCAATGGGTGGGAGGGAGTTCGCCGGGGTACCAGAAGCTTTACTTTCCAGATGTACTTTATTTATCAAGCACTTAATCCTTTTAAAACTACCTATGTCCCACACAGATTTGGCACTGCTGTATTGCTTAATTAATACCATCATCTCAGTTTTTGTCTAACGCTGTGGTTAGAGAAAAAAAATTTACAACTCCGCACGTGCAAATGCCGCCAGATCTAACGTGACACTGTGGAAGCGATTTTGATATCATAAACAAGACATCTGCTCTTTGACTGCTTTGGTTCACGCTCTGCAACCGGGCATTTACTTTTTTGAAAGCAGGGATCACGTAACTGGAGTTTAAAAGCTTGAGAGCTACTGTGAGCTTCTAGACTAAAACTCTTTGGCTACTTCTTCATGAGTGAAAAACCTGCGTATACCAGTCAGTCACAGGACGCACTTACGAAAAGGGCAATGATGTGATCTGAGAATGAATCCAGCAAGGTGTTCCTGGGAATAGGAAAGCCACTGACACAAGGCCCTCATGAAACCTCAAGTATTGTTGGCTGTTTGGGTCACCCACGTTGACAGAAAGGGAACTTGTACCAGAACAGGTGCAGAAATGGCTGCTGGGATGATCCGAGCAACGGAGAGTTTATATTACAAGAGGAAATTAAAAGACAGTGGCTTATTTAGCCAAGCAGATCCAAGCCCGAGGGAATACAGTCACTCTTTGTAAATACAGCTGGAGGATAAATACCAGAAAAGGGAAAGAGCTTTTTAAAGTTTAAAGACAATGAGTTGGCTTAAGAACAGAGAGATATAAGCCAGCCATTAAGAAATTCAGGCTGGAAATTAGGTATAGGTGAACACCTCTCAGAAAGGTGAATTTCTGGACCTACCACCTTTTTGTAGTGGTGGGGTCAGAATTTGCCGCTAATTTGCAGTGGATTATGGAAGATTTTACATGACAGAGCACGACGGGCCAAGCACACGCTGTGCGTCGGTGCCCTCCTCAGCTCTTCCCACCCTGTCCCCAGCTGCCAGGATTGTGCACCAGCTCGGAGCATATTTCCAGCCCACGTTTCTACATTTTCTTCCTTGGGAAACCAGGGCACAAGAGGTACCGGGATGGAAATACTTCCTACGTTGTCCATACTTCAGTGGCGTCCCCAGACGGGAGCTGGGAAAGCACTCCTGCCTGTCCAGGTATGGGGCTGAGGGATCTTGCAAATCTCTTTCGGTCCTGCAAAATGATTCATCTGGGTTAAAAGTCTCACAACAACGGGGCAATCTGCGCTTTTCCCATGTTAGCCGGGCAAGGTAAAACTGCCACGCACCCTCCTTTTCCATGTCTCCAGGTCCTGATCGGCCCCTCAGCCCCGCAGAAGGAGCCTCCCGACATCCATTTCTGTCTGGTACGCACACTGAACTCTGCACCCCTTGCCTAATCCTACTTAAGAGCAGCATTTAAATGTTTGCATGTTTCTCCTAATTAAGTGCCAAAAGTTTTGAGCTTTCTCCTCAGCGAGGGGAGGCTCGACCCAGCCCAACCTTGACGTAAATCTGATGACGCTAGTGATTCAGTCAAGCTACGTGAGTCAAATTTGGCCCAGTTTTTTTCCCTCATTAGTAAAAAAAATGTAAAGCTTTATTTTGAAAGTACATAATTGATAACATTGTCAAAAAAATTCATCATTTCCCCAGCATCACCCTATAATGAAAAGCAAGGATGTTAATACAACACAGGCCATAAACAAAATAGAGTTTAGCTCTGTGTTTCTAGTTAAATTCTAAGGCTTTTATTTTTTGTATGTTGAAGTAGAAAATGTAGTATACAGAATATTCTAAATCTATAAATGCATCTAATGAGTTGAAAAAAAGAAATTTTAGTTTTTATAGTCTTCTGTTATTATTTAAAGTCCCAAACAGAGTTACTATAACATATACAAAATAGATTATGTTTAGCAAAAAATTTAAAGATCAGAATTCCTGTAAACACCAGTGTAACATTTGGGCACAATAAACTCAGCTTCCCTTTCAGTGTTAATGATATTCTGGGTAAATGCCTGCAGATCATTTACTTTGGAAAAAAATTGTATGAAAAGATATGAGGTTTCGTTCGAGTTCTCTCAAGATAGAAAGCGTACTTGTTAGCACTGGGACAGACCCCTGACACACACGACATTGAACCCGAATGCGCCTGCCTGGCCCCGCTCAGCAAGGCTTGCAAGCACTCTGCGGGGAGGGGACTGAGCCGAGAGACCCCTCCAGCCCACCTCGCCGAAGGGCTTCGTGGACCCCTCCAGCCCAGGACACCATCCCATGTGCCACTGTGAGACCCTCGGCATCAGCGTGTGACTTCTCAAACCGGGATAACACCCAAAGGCAGACCTGCCCAGCTGACGGGCTTCAGCAGCTCCAACGGTGTTTGACAAGAGCCACGAATTTGCGTTTGAATCACGCTCCAAAGAAATCTTTGAACAAATGTACCAACAGTGTGTGGAAATGACCATGAAATGACCAAAAATTCCAGTATCTGAATTCTTCCCAAGAAAAATTGCAATATTTTTCTTTTCTACAAAAGCATTCCTTTTTTCTGGTTCACACTATTAATAATCCGCGCTATCTTGGCACAAACAACTGACTAGGGATGTGCTCCTGTTCACATGCTGAGTCATTAGCATGTTCACACTCTGAGATGGTTACACCATGGTGTCAGCTGGATCTGCTCCAAACTACATGAGAAAAGGGCAGTGTGATAAGGGTGAATATCATCAGCTTCACAAAGTACCCTACTGTTAAAGTCGGTAGGAAAGATCTCCCAAAAGAGACCAATACAGATCAGATGTCTTAGTTTCCTCTAAACACACCTCCAAAATTCATTCACCACCTCAGGTCCCTCGTATGTGATATTCCTTGCAGCTTTTGTGTCTCATCCCATCACAGATTCCTCTCTTGCAAAGGCAACTTTTCAGTCCTAAGAGACTGTTGCAGAAATGCTGCAGTTTTGTTGTTGCGGAGCGATGAATGCAGGCCTGTGAAATTTCCATCATTCATAACAAGTTCATTTGAGTGTCTTTGAGTGGTTTTCTGCCATTTTTAGTTAGACCACCCTGAAATATCTTTAGATGCACTAGTTAAGTTGTTGAAGTTCCCCTGACTTAGTTTCTGTTGGAATTCAGCTTCATTCCAATAACAATGGGACAGAAATTTGGAAGGTACGAACATTTCCAAGAAACACAGGCGCTATCAATTCCCAGTCAAATTTAGGTTGCCAGGTGCCCCAATTATTTTTTGAAACTGAACTTTAGAATCAAAGTCTATTTCTAATTACAGAAGTTCTTTTTCCCAATGCCAGCGTATGAAGCGACATCATCTGATGCTGACAAGTTGCTCTTTGTCTAAGTAGATTACCATCATTATCATGGTACACAAACTTTGGAAACTCATACTCTGAATAAGTTTCCACTGTTTGGTGTAATATTGTCTGCTTCTTCACTTAACTTGTTCTATAAATCTCCCACCCATATTTAAATAAAATACATACATAATTCCAGAACAAGAAGGTTTTGTACAATAGCATTTAGTATTAAGACATAAAGGGAACGAGCCTAGACACGTGCTGAGTATCATATCATGCCTCGTCCCACCACCATCCTCATACTATAGCTGGATAATTTCACTATGGCACCAGAATGCCCTGTTTTTCATTAATCAAGAAATCTTCTGTTACTCCCATAAAGCCAGCAATGCTATTGCCTTTTCTCCTGCACAGGATATGGTGCAGCTCCTTCTGAAATCTTCAGACCTGCTGACAGAGCAAAAAGCAAGGAGCCAGATAACCTCCTCTCCCCCCAAAAAAAGTCTGTTGAGCATACCTAACAGCCAAGAGCTTGCCATTATTTTTTTCCCTCTTAGCGCAACATCTATAACAAATATATATATCGTACCTTTTTTAAAAATTCACATGGAAGAAAATCTAACCCAAATGTCACATATTCAAAAGGCATTTGAGTTACACAAAAAAGTCTTCTTCATTTAGGTTACAAGATGGTGGTTTACAGTAAGTAGGGCTGTATGGTGAAGATATTAAAGCACTGAATTACAGGTCAATGTCTGAGGGAGTTGATATTAATATAGCCAAAAAAAGAAACTGTGCTTTCAGTTGAGGTTTGGAATAAGTGGTGAGGCAGTGAAGCAGAGATACAAGAAGGCTGTTTTGCATGGCAGGAGCTTAAGAGAAGGTGTTTCTCAAACCAGTGGTGTTTGGAAAGAACTGAGAAATCAAGACATAGCCAGCCTAAAAGAGCAAGAGCAAAGGCAGGGAGATAAAGGTAGAAAGGACTTTCTGAGAAAGAACGGTAGAAATTCAGGGAGGACTTTCAAAATAGTACGGAAACATGTAATAACGTTGTAAACATATTAAAGAGTTTAAAAGAAGAAAACAGGTCCATAATCTGTATGTCTCTCTGTCAATAACTGACATGCAGTAACAAAGGCCACAGACTCATTGTTTCCAATAAAGGGCACCGTTCCACACTATAAAGTCCAATTTCTGGAATATTGGATGAAAGATTATTTTTGGAAACATAAACTGGGAAATCATTGAGGTCTCTTTTGTACGCTGATTTACCAGCTTTTCCAAAGAGCAATATAAGAAGCGTTTATGAGTTCCTATCAAATATGGCTTCATTTATTTGTCAGAAAGTTCACAGAAAGTACAGGAAGTGAGCTACTTTATTGCTTACATCAAGAGTGGGGGCTGGGAGCAAATCTGTCCCCACATCCTTCTGCAATAGCTGTATTGTTGGAAAAGAGACAGGGGGGTGAGGAGCAAGAGAAACTGGGGGAGAGGAGAGGAGAGGAGAGGAGAGGAGAGGAGAGGAGAGGAGAGGAGAGGAGAGGAAAAAGGAAAAGGAAAGGAAAAAGGAAAGGGAAAAGGAAAGGAAAGGAAAGGGAAAAGGAAAGGAAAGGGAAAAGGAAAGGAAAGGAAAAAGGAAAGGAAAGGAAAGGAAAGGAAAGGAAAGGAAAGGAAAGGAAAGGAAAGGAAAGGAAAGGAAAGGAAAGGAAAGGAAAGGAAAGGAAAGGAAAGGAAAGGAAAGGAAAGGAAAGGAGAAAAGAAAAAAGAGAAGAGAAGAGAAGAGAAGAGAAGAGAAGAGAAGAGAAGAAAAGAAAAGAAAAGAAAAGAAAAGAAAAGAAAAGAAAAGAAAAGAAAAGAAAAGAAAAGAAAAGAAAAGAAAAGAAAAGAAAAGAAAAGAAAAGAAAAGAAAAGAGAAAAGAAAAGAAAAGGAGAAAAATACACATTGGCATTTCTGTGTAAACTCATTGCACTTGGAAATGCCTTCCTCATTAGCTTTCAGACATTAAAAGAATCTGTGTTCCTTGTTAAAAGAATAAATCTTGGCAAACTACCATTGTGACAGAATGGGATATATCTGTGTCAAATTATGAACCTGTGTTGTATTAAAAGTGCAAACAAGCCAGGACATGCCCAATTACAACCTATTACACTGAATTCATATGGCTGCCGGACCTGAAAAGGGTTTTCGCACCTCAGTAAAAGGCTAATGCCCATAAAGCCTACATCCCCTTGATTTGGGTATGCCTATAGGAGCGGGTGCAAAGGGACACAAGTGAACTCTGCCTGTATTCGGAGCTAGCCGGAGAGGAGCCAGCTCGGTACAGAAGCCACGTAGGATATGTCTACACAGTCGATTGCAGGCAGATGTCAGCTCCCTTCGCCAGCACGCTGAACTAGCAGGCAGAGTTGTAGCCATGTTTACTGTGGCATGGAGTCATTTTTGAAAGAAATAGAAAACAAAAAAACAACAGCATTTTCGGTCCTGGTCCTGCCTTCCTCATAAAGCTCTGGTTTGGGCCTCTCCTTGTCTATACAATTTGCATTGTACTGCCAGACAGGGCTTATTAGTTCAGGCTCAGTGCTTTCCTAACTGCAGTTTTGCAGTCTCCAGACCATATGTGCAACAAACGCTGCCTGCAAAAGATACGCACTCATACGTTAGTACACCAGCAATCTTAAACTAAGCGAAGCCATTCTGCAGCTTCCAAACTAAAACTAGCCTGGTCTAGCAAGACTGGGAGGAGAATGCGGATTTCTGCATCTATCCAGAAATGCCCAGCTTTGGCTCCTTGCCATTGCTCCGCTCCCGTGGAATAAGAGTGCAAACACTGCATAGGGAAAAACCCTACAGAAAAACGTGATTCTGGTCATTCACGGCACAGTCTCACCACTGACTTTGAAGATTTGTAAAGGGAAGGGACCAGGAGGCTTGTTGGCTTTCTTGTCTGAAAATTACTGCTGGTTAACATTAGTGTTTCACTGAGCCCCAGCTACAGACTAGGAACCCCATTGCAACCAGTGCTGCGCTACATCCTTCCAATGAGATTATGAACTAATTAAAGCAGACAGGGGAGTGCCAGGAGGCTAAAGACATTTTTGATTAGCAGGGTAGGCGGTGGCCTGAGCACATCAGTAGCCCTGTCACACCTGCATATTGGGGAGAGAATAAGCTCAGGTTTGAGGGCTCTGAGTCTCAGGACTCATTTATAACATGAGACTTACCTCCCAAGTGCTATAAAAGTGAATGATTCACTTTATGTATTAAATTTCTTTGCTGAGCCCAGCAAAGGAGTTAAACAAGAAGCTGTAGCTACACAATGTCTGGTGCAGAGGTGTATGATGTGGCATCTGTAAGTAGTGGGGTAAGTAAGTAACTGATGTGTAAGCATGTAATTGATGGAAGTCTGAAATATCTCTGTAACACTGTCAGGGACTTTTAAAATCTTGATTCACCCTACTTGAAACCTCCCGTAAGAGTGTGCCTGCTTTAAAGAGCATGGAGTTAGGAGGGGTTCTCAGGTGCACGAGACTGAAGAACAAGACAAACATTCATGACCATCCTGTATGAAGTAAAACCTTGTTATTGGGACAGTCACCCAGCAGTAATTCAAATTACTGCTCTGGCTGAGCCAGGGATTAACTTCAGCTGGAGTTTTCCGTAGCATATGAGTGCTCTGTCCCTCTGGCTCTTGTGAGAGAAGTGTTGGGATGACTCAGTCACTTTCTCCCCTCCAAAATTCTGACCTGTGTCGATGGCATGTCAATATAGAACAGGAAAAAATAAGCCCTAACATTTTTAAAGCAGAGGGAGAGGGAGAAGAATAAGATGGAGTGTCTCCTACCCCACTCCAGAACTCGGACTCCAATTTCAGCAGACGGCTGTCTGTGTGTCCACCTGGGAAGTGCAGCTAGTAAGAGCCTGATGTGCCCAGGCCACATACTGGAAGCAATGCTGAATAATAGCCAGATCCTCTGTTGGATGGGACGTAGTGTCCACATGAGACAGGTGACCATGGAGATGGGCACTCAGCTGCACTTTAAATATCATTACTTAACTTCCATATTTTTCCTTCTTTTTAAGGAGGCATTTCACAAGCAAAGCCTGTATTTTGTCAGCTTCCTCTAGATAACCTCATTAACCGCACATACCTATACTATGCAATTCATTTTTCTGCTGTCTAGATCTAGGTTAGATAAACTGCAACGAGTATCTGTTTCCAGAGCTGGGAGGAGTTTGGAGGCAGCATCATCCCTAAGAGGGATAACATACTGCACTACTCAGTAACCCGTGACACTGAAAAACAAGGAGCAGTGCCGGAAACCTCAAAAAAGAAGCTAGAAATACTAAATGCAAACCATGACATAATGCTGTGAGGCTGGATGATTGTTAAGTGGGAACTCCAGCATAAGTGCAGACGCTTGTTCACCCCATTCTCTTGAGCAGAAAGCCAACACGTAGCCAGAACCTTCTTATGGTCTTACTGTTCCTCAGGAGTAACACTTAAAAAAATTTTCCCACCCTGGCAACAAAAGGTACATAAAAGTCAGAGGTGATAAATGTCAAGAACATCCAAAAAAGATCAAAATTAAAGTATCTGTGAATAAGCTTCCAAGGGAAGTGTCTTAGCCTCTCCCTGGGAGAGTAAAACTACAGAGTGAAGCTCTGTGTGTGTGCGTGCATGCTATATGGCTTATTTAATGAAGGTCTATAAGCTCAAGTTATCTTATATAATCAAATCAATAAATGATAGTATAGAAATTATGACAGAAAGTTATGAAGATGTGAATAACTTTCTATGTCATTAATATCTGGAATAACTTTCTTTGGTTCTGGCCACTTTATACCAGAATAATAGAGTGAAAACAGAAATCCAGAGATGCATGTTAATTATTGTTAAACACATAGGATAATTCCCATTCGGTGACACAGCGGAAAAATTAAGACTGAAAGCAAGGACAAAGAGGAAACAATGAATGGTGCATATTAGTAGTTTTTGTTTACATCTAAGTAAAGCTGCAGCTGAGGATCAGTTCTCCATTTCAGGATGCCCTGTCTGGTATTGCAAAACTGCTGCTCTGAATCACAGGAAAAACTGAAAATTTCCAACTTGTTTATAAATGAGCATTCTGAAAATACAATTTGATCCAGGCGCATCAGAATATTTCATCTGAGACTCTAAAAACATAATAATACAAAATCAAATAATGTTGAAATGAAAAAAGATTTCAAAATGAAATGCAAGATGGGATTTTTTTGTGTTTCTGGAACATTTTTTCCAATATTCTTTTGTAACAAAATTATAGTGAATCTGACAGTTTTATAAAGCAATTTTCATTCCAGCAAAAATACATTCTCTACTTGAATTTGGTTTTATTAATAGAGCTGTGGCCAACTCTATTCCTACTACTCATTCATTTGAAAAAAAATAAAAGAAAGAAGGATATCCAACAAAATTATCAGGCAAAATATTTAACACCAATAAAGGCAAGTACGGCCGTAAGATACAGCCGGATCCAGAGTCTTCAGAGGAATCAAAACCAGATGAGATATTTAAAACTGGTAATGAGCATAGGCAGAGTTGCCGTAGAAAACATTTACAAAAAGAAAGATACCATCTAGTGCAGAAGTCCACCGTTACCTGATTAGGGAGGAACTTTCTCTACAAGCGAGTTATTTCTGACTGCCTTCTATGGTATTTTACACATTTTCCTATGAAGTTTCTGGTGCCCCTCAGAGACAGGTAGTGCATGAACAGACAGACGGCTGGCCTGCTGCTGTTTGGCCCTATCTCTGTTACTGTGCATCCTAAAAGAAGTAGGGGAGATGTTTTGCAGGTTTCATTGCTGGAAGGCCCATTTCCCACACACCCTCTGTCCCCAAACCTTTGCACCTGCTGTTTCAGAATCAGTCAAAATTTGGCTCACAATCCAACAACTCATTCGTCTATAATCACGCTGCTTGCAAAGACCTCTTCTGGAGATACTTTTCACTGAACCGCTTCCAGAGGTCCCCGGTTTCCTCCGCTAACACAAGTCTAGTCATTTCTTTGTACTTTCTTTACTGTGTTTACTTATTCAGATGACTTTTATGTCACGGCTGCGAGTCTGCTCATTCCTTTCAGCAGCATTTCCTCCTCTTGTTTAAAACTTGCTGAGTGCCTTCTTACATTTATGAGGGAGCCCATCTACAGTTCAACCAGAACACTAAATATATTATACGTTCTGTTTATTACATGCCCTGGAGAACTGTATTTAACAGTGTAGATAAAAAAAAAAAAAAAAGGCTATACTGTTCTTTAGAGGGAAGCTCACAAAAGTGCAATTCTTACAGCCAGTCAGACAGATGGACTTATCTGTTTCTCCAGCGTTACCTCACAGGCAGTAAGACACTTAGCTGCAAAATTTATCAGCTATGAGGTCATTAATAAAGCTGGTCAGTCTCAGTAGTCACTTTAAAGATGATAGTGCTCAGCGATAAAGTAAAATACTAGAAGATAGTTTTGTTATATGTAAGTAGCTGAGTTATGATTTTGTAGTTTAAAGGATTTTGACAATGCTTTCTTTGAAATTTCTGGCCTAGATTTTCAGTCAAGAAGCCATTTACATATTCGGCTCTTTCCATCAAGCTGGCTTTAAGAATCAAGGAATACGAGTGAGTCCTCGCCAAAGAATATAAAAGAAAATGCAAGAATTTAGATTTATAGTAGAGCTGGTACAGCTTAGCTTGGAGAAATCTCACCAGGCAAGCAGGCTCTTTTCCTTAAAAGAAAGCTCTTTAAGCTTGCAAGCTATGGAGAGTTTTACTAATATCCATGGAAAATTCTGATATGAAAGTAGGAAAGCAGCAAAAATTTAAAAGTCTAATTATAAGCTAGGCTGTCAACGTTCTCTTTATGCAAGCTCTTTAGATCATGCCCACTTCAGCATTGCCCAAATTCCGCTTAAGGAGCCGAGGTGCAAGCGTGCCTGCATGGACCTGTCGTACAGAATGTAACAAGGAGGACCTGAGGCCGTCTTGCCCGCTGGTGGGCAGGTTTGTGGATTGCAACCTTCGGCTGAGCTCACCCACGAAGAAAGAGTTAACTCGCCTGCGTGTCCGGCGCAGAGCCCACACACAGACGCCGTAGCTGAGCCCCGGGGAACTCAGCGCATGTCTAAGTGCTTGAGGCGGACTCATATTCAGAAATGTGGGACATCTAAGACTCCCAGTGATCATAGTTGCAGATCATCAAGCATCTTAAAAGCCTGCTCGGGCTCCTAAATCAAAGTGCTCTGCTGAATGTTCCCCTGGACCCAAAGGTTTGCATTAACCTGCACAGGACCAGTGGGGGCTGCCTTCTCTCAGTCCCCCCATCTCCTGCCCACCTTGTCACACCTTCACCAGCAACAGACTCTCTGCCCCAGTGTATAGAAGCTGCTTCTTATCAGAGCCTTAAATATACATATCCTAGAGCTACAGGAAAATTGCAATCCAAATTGTGCAAATTGAGGGCCACATCTCTCGCAAGCCAGACAGAAAACTGCCAAATGCTCGAAGGTATATTTTCACAGTTAACACACACAGCAGATTAGTTTCAAATCAGCTGCCTAATCAGGGTTCCCAGGAAGGCTCCAGGCACATTTTTCAAAGATGAAGAGAAAGGCTTTCCTGCCACTTTAACTAGTCGTTATGAAATCCCGGAGCGCGGGGCTGCTGAGGCACACGGTGGGTTTCTCCCCAGTGTGTTCCTTCTCTTACATTTCAGGCTGCCCCCTTTCTCCCAAGAAACTCTAAATTCAACGTGTATTTTCTTACCACAGCATTATTTTTTTCTTTTCTCATTTTTTCTTTCATGAAATCAGATTCACTTCTCCAAATACTATGTCACACAACAGCTGATATTTAAGTGTTATTTACACCAAGTATCCAACTGAATAGGGGAAAGAAAAAGGTGAAAAAAAAACCTCTGCCACAGTTTTTAACCTGATTATACCGTCATGTGCATCTTCTAATTGTTTTATCTTCTTACCGAGATAATAGACCACAGAAAGAATTACAGTATCAGTATCCCACACTTCAGCTTATTAAAAAGCTTCTCAATTTCCTCTGTCCATGTAAAACTCAAGCTATAGGAGTGCTTACCACAGGGAGCCTATGTAGGACACCATGCTCTGTAAAACCATCTCTGAAATATATTTCTCTAAATTTAGAAGTCATCCCTGCAGACTTACACAAATGGCTCTTCCCAGACGCAGAGCCCTCTCTGTTGGCTTTATTTGCAAGCCGTGGTCTGCCTGGAAGCAGCCACGGACCCTCAGCCCTTTTGTTGCTGGTGCTGAGCGAACTGCCCGGGAAGGTGGGGGCAGCTGGGGTCTGCAGGGTGTCCTCTGTGCCAGAAAGGTCCAGCTCAGGGGAAGGACACGGGGAGAGGACAGCATCCCTACTCGTGGTCATAGCAAACATCTCCCACTCTCTGACCCTGGCAGCAAAGCGCTTCCACGAGGCAGTGGCTCTCTGAACCTCTCGGAGAGCTTTACCATCTGCTAGGGTTTAGTCTGGTTTGTACCCTTTTTCTCTGTCTTACGTAGCCAGAGAAGGTGCATGACCCATGCGTTTGACTGGGATGGAAAGAAGCTGCCGTCCCTTGGCCGTTTCCTTTGACCAGTGCCGTGCTGTTTCCTCTGGTCAGAGACCCCTTCTCTTTGCAGCCTGCTGAGGATTATTTACTCTGCCTTCTGGGAAATCCATCATTGTTCTGTAAATAAGATAATGAGTTTGCTGTAAAGCTGACACCGGTCTAACCTGCAAATACACAATTAACATAAATGCCATGCGTGACTTTTGCCAAATCCTCGCCTTGTGTCATCGCTGTGATTGGCATGTTTGCAGCACACATTGCAGGAGCTTGATTTGGTTCACAGCTCTCAGTCATTTTTATGTTCAGACATATAACCTAATGAGGTGAAAATGGAAAGCAGCCCCTGAGCATTTGGCTATTGCTGGGAAAGAATGCAAATTAAATATTTGAAAGAGAGAGCGGGGCACGGGGTAGTGTGTCATGGAGCTTCGGAGTTCCATCAGGTGCCTCGCCAGCTTGCACAGCCTTTGTGTCCACATTGTCTGCCTGTTGGACGGAGCTAAGAGACAGAAGAATGACAGTCTGGGGAAAAGAAAGAAAGACAGTAATTATGGGACGTATGTGATTAGCATGGTAGCCAGAGAAATTAAACCACTAGTCCCAGGAATCTTCCCTTCTATAAGGTACCTGTGGTGGAAGAGAAAAGCTCCTCACTACAGAGTTCAGCTGGAATCCACTCCCTGCTAGTTTAGCTTGATTGCTTTTTTGGATACCTACTGTGGGGGTTCAGTTCCTTGACCTTCCTTTCTATAGAACTATATTGTCCTGCCACGAAGAAAGGCAGATTAAGAATTTACAGGGATCCTTCCATCACTGGACTCTGACAGGAGTGCTCGGGGAGTTCATTTTTCATGGCTTAAATTGCTCCAGGCCAGCATTCTTATCAAAAAGGTTTGGTTTAATGTAAAACACAGACTTCTTTTCTTTCTTTTTAATTTTAGCTCCGTATTAAACAGCACTACAAATTTCCCTTTGAACAGCAAGTTCCTGAGCTGCTTTCCTTTGAATAACATATAAATTTAGACTAAACTTTATTGTTCCTGAGTAAATCAGTCTAGTTAAGAAGTTTATAATTATTATTAGGGAGGCAAAACGTTTTACATAAGAGCTGAAAAGTCTGGAAAATTCCTGGTGTAATTAGACCACGGGTTCATTGTTTGCTTGCTCTTTAAAGGTACCAGCTTACAGGATAGTTTCCAAACTTTGTCTTTTGGGTGCCTTGGGATCTCAACAAGGTCAGAAAGAAAAAGAATTAAAAGTCTGGTAAGCATTAGCCGGCATCCCAACCCTCGCTTCCAGCAGGATTTTCCCCCACACCTCCCAGCACACGGTGCCGTTTCTCCACAAACACCTTCCCTCCATCATTCCCCAGGATTTTCACTAGGCAGCTGCCGTTCCTCAGTCGGTGCCCACCGCTCGTGCTTTGGCAGCTCGGGACCGGGCAGCGCGGTGATGGGGAGAAGCCCTCCGGACAGCACTTTTGGGGGGCAAGAGGGTCCTCCGGGCACCCCTGAGCATCCCGAGAGCTGCTTTCCCCCCAGTAGCACCACAGGTAGAGTTAGGCTGGGAGCCAACAGTTCATTCCTCTCCCATCCCTTAGGCGCTTTGAACCCACACTTTGTCTGCAAAAACGCCTGAACTATTAACTGCCAAGCTTCTGGGTACTCAGAGGCAGGAAGCTGTTTCACTTTACAGGGAGTAATTAAATAGAAATTTGGCAAGAAAGATGGAGCTGGTGTTAGTGCAATTCTGGAGCCTAGTAAGCACTCATCAGAGAGGAGCAGACAAAGCTTTCTGTCCCTGCTCCAAGGACTGCATGCTTTGCCTTAGATTAAACCTCCCTGAATAAAAAACATGCAGCAGAGAAAAGAGGGTAACCAGAAGCCAGGTCTCCTTCCAGCACCACGCTTACACATGTTCTTCCTCTGTTTCTCTGTCCTCTCTTCAGTCAGTCCCCACAAAGTCCTGCTCAGATGACCCCTAAGCTAGACCTACAACATCTCTAGGAAAGCGAGAGAAATAGCAACAAAGAGAAGTGGAGCTGCAGACGAGGAAAGGACCTTTACCCTCCCATACACCACCCAGTCTATCCAATTTCAGCTGTTCCCTGAAATTGCTACCAGACTAAGCACTGTAAGACAGTTTGGAGAACGCTTACATGCAATTCTTCTTGAGGATCAGGTCCAAACTAGGCACCAAACAGCTTAGTGCTCTCAAGGAAAAGGTAATAGCCAGCTGGAGAATTTCACAGTCAGATGGAGAATTTTAACAACAGAAATGTAGGTGCCTAGAGAGCTTAGAAACCATCTGAGCAAAGATTTTAAGGATCTAAATTTTGAACCTAGAGTTAGATCCCCTTTGGAATCCAGTCTTAAATTCCTATGGTGAAAGAGAGGCCAACTGCTGCTGAAGTCTATGGGAATTTCACTACTGCCCTCAGCAATGCCAAGAGCTCCTTTTTAGAACTAGAATGGGAACATTTATAACATATAAAGAATAGTCTACTTGGCAAATTACATGCCATTTTCTCTAGCCCTGTGATCACAAACAATACATATATGACATGAAATATAAATATTTAATATGGCAAATATAATTTCCAAAGGACAAATTACAAAAATACCCATTTTTGCCAGCACTGAATGTATGTGTTTGCTACCTTCTACACGTAAAACCTATCTATCTAAACTGCCTGTCAAGTATACTAAAGGTCTGGGGAATCAGTATCACAGTCAAATGCTGTAGATGGAAGGTTTCATACTTTGTGGGAAAGACTTGCTTTTCAAAGAAAAAGTTTTAAATCTTCAGAGATATTGATGTATTCTCAGCTAACCAGATGCTGTATACTAACTGTGTGCCAGTATTCTCTCAGTGCTGGAAGAAAAATAGTTGAGACAACATATTTGATGGATTTGTTTAGGGATTCTGTATGCATATGGAAATCATTTGTTTCTCTGCTGCAAAGTATGTTTGATTGTTCAGTATCAACATTTAACTAAGAAAAGTAGCTACAGTGCTCCCAGTTGTGTAAAGCATAAGCTAAACTAAACAAAAACTGAAAAGCAGCTTCAGCATATCTCAGGCTCATTAGGAGAATAAACGATGAAAAAATTAACTGATGACAGGTATGCAGATTTCTGTAACTCAACAGTTTAATGTAAGAGCCTTGCTTGGTTCAGCTGCCCAGAAGGAAATCCTAAAAGACTGATGTGAGTCCACCTGCAAAAAAAGTGGGTTGGTGAGCATCAACAGGTTATGATAGAAAGTTCCACTGGAGCGGTAACTATACAATGCAGTCCCTAAAGAAAGAAATAATATCTTGTTTGTATGTTCTCACTGCAGAAAAACACTGGCGTAAAAAGTTCCTTCCTTTCTGTTCCTGAGGTTGCCAGACGCGAGAATCTTGGATGGAAATAGAGCCACGCGTGGCATGCACCCTGTGCAAAGTCATGCATTGCAGGTGATGCAGGATGCATTGAATTCATTTTGTGCTCACTGCAGAGATGCACATGCACACCCAATTAAACGTATTCCAGACCCGTTAGACTAGTTCACGTGCATATCAATTGTGCACGCAGGCTACTGCATGTTGGGCCATTCCAGAGAAATGGTCAAATTATTTCTTCTTCACACAAATTTTATTTCCAAGCAGCTTGGATTTCCCTGGACATGTCATCTGATAGCCCTGGGTTTTTTTATTCATAATCAGATGATGGTGAGAGATTCTTACTTTACAGAATATATTCATCATTCCAAAGCATGATTTTGTCATCTTGTTTTACCTTAATTGAGGTTGAAAGTTATAATTACCACGTGATATGCTTTCTTTCTCTGAGTGGTTACATTCAACTACTTTTCTGGTGTAAAGTTCACAGAAAGCAAATTCAAAATTTAGTTCACTTGTTATTGTGACTCCAGCATAAGATCTGTTTTCTTAAAAACTTTCTCAACAACGAATTTCAAAAGCAAATTTCTTTAAGAATTCAGTAACTACCCAAAAATAATCACTGCCTGGGTAACTTGCTATTTTTCTTTATTCAAATGCACTATAATTAATTTTTTGCAATCAGAACATGCAATAATATTTCCTAAGGCTTGGAGTTTGTGAACCAAAAGACTGGTATATAGCTGCTTTATGCAACTTAACATGTAATAATTTTGCAGATGTGAGGATATAACTAAATTGAAAAGGAACAACCACATTTTGGGATACACTACAAACCAGACTGTTTAGGTTTGTACATAAGAAACGACTACAGATGAGGCCAGACTGCCTCCTAGACTGGGGTCTGAATTAAAATCTCATCAGAAATTTTTGGTTGTCCATACCACAAATATTTTTAGGATTTAGGACACAGATAGGTTTAATATTACTCCTACAGCTGTATTCCTCCTGGCAGCAAAAAATTGTCAGGTTCAAATTTTCAAATATTTTGCTTAAAAATAATGAACATCCTAAGGTCAGCATGCTTTCCCAGAGGAACCTGGATAAAATCAGGCACCTGCCTGTGCATCCACATTTGCAAGTAAATGCTTCTGCATTTACAAGCTTTGAATCAGTATATAAGATGGCCTACAAAAACTGGAGGTGGAAAAGAGCATGGCATCACGCTGGAAAAGCACAGCAAGGATTTACACAGCTAGTAAGTACAACACCCATCCCACCACCACCTTCGCTGTCGTCCTTTAATTCCGTACCCAAGGCTGGGTGCTGGGCTCATCCCCAGGGTGGCTGCTGCCCCCCTCTCCCCTTTCCCTCCCCTTTCCCTCCCAGCCTGTGGTGCAGGAGGGGGCTCAGATCCACGTCCAGTGGGACGGGAGATGCTGCTCAGCCCCCCTCTCTTTGGTAGCTTTCCTGCTGACACGCCAGTGCTGGGTAAAGGGGACCTTCTCCTGCCTCAGCGCCTTCTGCAGCCTCAGAGAAAAAGACTTTACTGTAAGATCTCCGCAGAGCCTTTGCCATGAGACTACAGAGCCCCACAGCACTGAAACATGGTCCTGACCCCACGCGTGCTTCGTTTTCTCTCTCGCTGTTTACGACCATTTGTCACCGCCTAACGAAGGAAGGCCAAGGTGTTCATGATGGTGACTCCTTCCCCATGACCATACCCAACCTGTTGTGCTGACCAGCCGCTGGCCAGCCAGGAACCTGCCCCCTGACAGCTTTTGCCCCCCGAGCTTATTCAGTAACACTCAGGAGTACCTCCACTTTGAGGACTGCGACGCACTTTACAACCACAACTAGATATAGCTCCAAAACCCTTCCAACAACGTGTTGGGCCATTATCTGCTTTCCTTGTGGGGAAACTGACTGCAAAATGGTTAAGACCACATTTAAAAATGTGTTGCCCAAACAGAAGCACTCCAGCCTTCGTGAAGTGAATGCAGGCTGCCATTCTGTAGGGTCCTGAGGAGAGCTGACATTTCTCTAGCTGGTCAACAAAAGTGGATTTCTCAAAAATGAATGAGTACTTCTGGGCAAGTCACGGGTTTTCCAAGTCCGTGGCAGAGATTTGTACATCTCTTAGTTAAGTCTTGAAAAGAGAGAAGAGTTCTACATCACCCCCAAAGTAAACTCTTAACAAACTACTGGCTTTAATAAATTTGGTACTCAAATCAGAGAACACCCAAAACTGTGTCTGAGTCTTTTGCCATCCAGGGGCATAGTTCTCACCCAACAGCAAATGTGCTCCTGTGGGGCAAGTGGTTGGCATAAGAAAACTGACTGACAGTCAAAGACATCTCAAAGTAGGTATTAAACAACTATGTAATTCAGAGAAGACATCAGTATTTTCATCAGACATTTTCCCAGCAGTCTGTTACTAAAAGGGAGACAGTGGGTGGGAAGAAAGCAGCGGAGTCTGGATGATGCCCTTCAAATTATAGTGTTCTCATGTAACATGTTGAGGATTATATGTCATAGAGGGAAAACTTGTGACGGACTAAATGGACAAATATAACTCATTGCTTGGGACAAACATTCTGGGAAATGAATTTTTTGATGATTTCTTTTCTTTTTTTCTCAAACTTAAATCAGGGATTTGTATATGAACACTCCTGCTTCTTTATGGAAGACACCCATTGCCTCCCTCTCCCCTTTCCTCTAATTCAGGGGTGCCTGGGTGAGGAGTCCAGGGGCACAAATAATTGAAGGCAAGCAATGAATTTCTAAAAGATACAAAGGTCTGCACTGAGGAAAGCTGTATCTAGTGCAGGTAATTATTCAGGCTTTTCTAATCAATGTAAAGTAGGTTAGGACTGTCCCAACTAGCCTGAGAGCAGCTAAATGAGGCGCTGTACAGACAGATTACCTTTCCGTTTCTATATTTTACATCTGATATTATTTTCAAAGCTATTTGAGGCGAAAAGGAAATTTTGTCATGCATTCTATGTACTTGTACACCCATCTCTGGTCACAATCATGTCTCACTTGCAACAGAGAAAATACACTCTTAGGCTTGGAAGAAAAATATCTGCCTTTCCTTTCAGCGACCATGCATCTGTTTGAAGTCCAGTAATTATTTTTATCCAGTTTGACCACTTCTAAGAAGGGAAAATTAAAGAACTCCCATAAGATCCCAAGGTTTAATTTGAAATTACCTTTTTTCAAATATTGAGCTAAATGTAGGGTATTTCTATACAGACAGGCACCAACAGGAACAAGCTGCTTTGTCCACCTGGGATCCAAACGGGCCAGACGCGGAGCAACTTCAAACCAGAAACGATGTAGTTACGTTTCACAGTGCTGTTCTCAGGCTAGGCCATCTGCTTTAGTGGCCAGATACTTCACCACTCTAAATCAAGTCTAAACCAGCGATGTCCTGAGTCCAGACCATTTGTAAGGTCGCTGACGGTCACCTCTTTCCACATCTGTCTACTAAAAAAAAAAAAGGAAAAAACACCCTTATATTTCGCTTTACCTCTGAAAGAACATTTCAAGTCAACCACTAGCACTTACTAGGCTGCATTTGATACCCTAGGGTCGCAGACAGCTCAGGCTGGACAGGAGCTCAGGGGGTCTCTGGTCCGGCCCTGCCACAGCAGGCTCAGCACCGAGGTCGGTCAGACGGGGCTGCTCAGGGCTGTGACCCCTCGGGGCTGGAAATGCCCCGGACGGACAGACGGACGGATGGACGGACGGAGCCAGCACAGCCTCCCTGGGCAGCCTGCGCCTCTGCCCCTCCGGCCCCAGGGAAGAAAGTTTCTCCCTATATCCAGTCTGAACCTCTCATGTTTTAATTTATCTGCGCGGTCTCTTCTCATTCTGTAACATAGCACTGTGAGCAGCCCGGCTCTGTCTTCATAAATTACAAACACGCCGTGCACTGGAGACCTCAAGGCACAATAAATGTACCTATGCTTATGTTGTCACTCGCAGGTTGGATTAAATTACTTTTGGGGATGGCATCGTGTGCTGGCAGCTTCTTTAAACCGTGATGGTTTTTCTAGCCACAGTTTGAGCTGGCCGTGCCTGTGCAGCTCTGAAAGTGCTTACCTTTGCACACAAGGGTTGTCCCCTTCATGTCAATGTGACTCCACACTGTGTGGGAAGTAAAACATGTATGGAAATATTTGTACGGTCAGGTTGAGATAATGCAGAAGGATCTTGGAGACTAAGCAAGCAGTAAAACAGCAGAATAAATTGTAAATAATAATGAATAAAATGTAAAGTGATACAGGGAAAATAATCCTAACCTCATATATAAAATAATGGGCTTTGAGCTGACTGTTACCGCTCAGGAGAAAGACCCTGGGATTATGTTCTATGAAAACAACTCCTTCCTAGCAATCAAAAAAGCAAATTGAAAGTTAGGAATTATTAGGAAAGCAGTAGAGAGCAAACACAGCTATGCAGCTGTATAAACTCCCGGCGTGCCTGTGTCTTGAACACTGTCTGCAGTTGTCATTTCAGAAAGCATGTAGGAGAAGTGGCAAAGGTTCGGAGGAGGGTGACAGAGGTGACCAAAGGTATGGTAGGGCTCCCATGAGGGGGTGGCTGAGCAGAGTTGGCTCTGCAGCCTGGAAAAGAGGTGACTAGAGGGGTGTAATGACTGTGGTCCACCAGCATCATGAGTGGAACAGGATCTGCAGTTCCCCACCTCTTCTGCTGAGGAACATCCAGTGAAGGTAGTAGGAGCCAGTTTCAAAATCAGCAAAAGCAGGTGACTCTCGATGCACAAGGAAGCAGATCTATGGAGCTCATTGCTCAAAGGTGACTTGGGGTAGGACTCAGAAGAGAGATCAGGTGGGAATAAAGAGAGAAACCACAACAGACTCGGGAAATCTCCCGACCTGAAACGAGTAGGAATCCGGGACAACGCTCAGGAAAAATATCACATACGCTGTCCTGTCCTTACTCTTGAGGGCACTTGCTTACAGCCACAGTTGGAAGCAAGACGTTGGGCTAGATCAGCCCTTGGTCTGACAAGGTATGGCCTTTTTTATGTTCTTTTTCAGGGTCATGGTGTGTTTGTACATTATAAATTCACTTTGTGACCATTGTCAGGAAATAAACCTCTACAAGAAAAAATGAATCATAAAAGTTCTATAGCTCGAAAATCAGGACTAAGAAATTAAGAAAATTATTATCATTCAAAGACTTTCTTTGTAAGTTAGTAATGAAAGGTTTAACAAGAACCAGTGATGGCAGCTGAAGCCAGATTAGATGGACTCAATACAGGAGCAGTTAGGTAACATGCAATGGCCTGTGATACACAGAAGGTCAGGCTAGATGATCTAATGTCCCTTCTGGCCTAAATATCTCTGAGTATAGTATTCTGGCAGCCACACAAATGTTGAAAGCAAACTCCAGCTCAGCATGTTTTCTGTCAGCCACACTATATCTAGATATGTTTTCATGCCAGGTTTTAAAAAACTTCTCCTGTGGATTTTAGAACTGCACTTTATTTCTCTGCTTAAAGAAGATAATACCGAAATTCTAGGATGACTTAGAGCCATAATAACCTGCAGACCTTCAGCTTGCATTTATTTGTGAAATATTTGTTTTAGTTTCAATCAATGCAATATTTTCATCTTTGTCAGCTCCCTGGTGTTTTGCTTTTTGAGTGTAGCTACTCAGAAAACATGTTTTTTCTCTCTCAGTGAAATTTTGATTTCCGCATTTTTTTTATTTTCACCAGAACTGTAAGACCAGTGAGTCACATACAGATTTCCTGGCCAATCAAAGAATTGCTCATTCCCCACAGAATAATGTTAAAAGCCTGGAAAGTGATTCTGGCGTCCCGTGCAGTGCTAGGATGGGGACCTAGGCTGGTTTTAAAAATGGGAAGAAGAAGAAACAACGATATGAGTAAACAAAAAAATTTTGTAACCAAATCAGAAAGAAGAGGAATTCTTTGAAAATTCCCTATCCTTTCCTGATTTAATACAGGTGGTAGCAGGAATTGCTATAAGGTTACTGGCTTCAGTCACCCTCCTATACCCCCTTCCCATAGAACATCCTGAAATCTCTGCCTTCCTCTCTCCTTCACATGCTCTCTCTCTCCCTGAAACTAATGTTTCAAAATAATTTAAATCACATGTAAAAACACCTTCTAGTTTCAAGTTTCCTTTGGAGTAGCCTATTAACTCTAATCACCTCTGATTCATAATTTTGGGTGGCATTTACAGATTTCTACAAGTATACACAAAATCCATTGAAGATTTTATTAGTCCTGTCTAATAAAAACACATGCTTGAAATAAAACTGCTACTTTATCTAGCCCATAAACTCTCTGTTTGTCTACTGAGAAGACAAATTGTTAGTAGAAGTCAGTGAAAGCAAAGGTTATATCTGAATCACTGGTATATCTTAAAAAGCTCATAATCTTATCACAAAGCATGTAGAAGGGCAAAGGTTAGCAGCAGTATCCTACTCTTTATACCATATGGATTTGTTTTCAGAGCAATTCTCTGAGATAAATTATTTATAGGCATTAGTCTGTGGTATCAGATTAATACATGCACTTATGGGTAGGTGGACATGACCGAACAAGCTAACAGGACTTTTTCCACTTCTAATTACCAGGAATCTATCAAAGAACTAACGAATAATAATTTAACAAAATTATGAATCTGCGTCCACCAATCAATTTATCATGCTGACTTAAAGGATTCACTAATTTCCTCAATAGTGACACAATAAAATGCTTACTCTTCACCTTTTGCAGAAAAGAGTCTCAAAATCAATTCAACAGTGTATGTGTGATGTGTTAAGAATGAGATAGATGAGACATTTCAAAATGTAGTTGCCAATAGGGAATCATAATTACATCAAGTTATTCTTAGTGAGGTTCCAGGAAACTGATATAATTTCTGGTGGTAGTGAACAAATTCCTGAGACATAAAAACAGCTGCACATTTTCATAATGATAACTGAAAACCTTAAACTGCTAAAACCAACAGCCTTAAGTCAGCCCCACAAATTGCAAAGACAGTATCCCAGAAACAAGTACCTGAAAAGAACTGATGAATCAGCAGGTGGAGAGCTGAGCCTGAACTTCGTACGAGGTCTACAATGAAAGGGCTAATGCAATCCTTGTATGTATAAAGAGGGAACCAGTCCCCCTATGGCGGGAGACGATGGGATTATGCAGATGAATTTATCCCTCATACAGTGCAGGCCCTACACATTTTAAAGTGATGCACAATGCTCTGGTGCACATTTTAGAAAAGATGGCAAAACAGTAGGGAAGGTAGAGGAGAGAACAACAAAACCAATTCAAGGGCTGGAGAAAATGCTTTCATATACAGTTAGGGAGGGAGGAAGAAGTGAAACTAGCTCTGTAGCTTAATTAAGATATACATCTGGGAAAGATATAGATTTGGAGCCATAAGGAAATGACTGTTTAACATCTATGAAATTAGGTATTAATTGGAAGGAGACCAGACTTCTCCCTCAGATGAAAAACTCATTCCAATGACCTGTATAGTTGTGCTTATGTTACCTGACTGCCAGAGAGTGCAAGTGTAAATGGTTGCCTGTTCCATACAAAATTCTAAGAGGAAGGCTTTCGACATCCCAGTCCCAGAATCCCCTCCAGTGTGTACAACATCTGGTTTCAGTGTGGTAAGAACTAACTCTGAGCCACTGGAGTGGAAAAAATGATAACACCAGATACAGGGCATACATTATGCGAAGCCTGATCAAGGAGGCATGGTCAGAAAACAAGCACCGTGATAGGTGCTACAACCAGGACAGACGTTCCTCAGCCTGGTTTTCATCCCAGCTGTCTTTAGGCACTGAATTCAGTTGCAAGACCAGTCTGTAGGAAGACGGCATCATCAAAAGAGCTTGCCTTTCCTCCGGTGACCGTGCAACCACTGCTGAAGACTGAGTGGCCCCTTTCTGAGCGGACCCTGGCTCAGAACCCTCAGACAGTAAAGAAACTTGAGTGACACTAACAAAGGCAGTGACAGCTCTTCTGCCTACTAGAATTACAAGGCACCAGAGCGGGCACACTGAATTTATGGGTCAAAAGTAGGAATTAGTTGGGCCAAAGGCACCTATGGTCATATGTGTACTGTACATTTCAGCTCTGTGCCATAGTGACCCTGGCTACTTCTGAGCGAAGCGACTCTCCTTCTCAGCTGGGCGCAGGGCACTGGTGAGGAGCTAGCGAGGTGCCAGCAGCCCATCCATGGTTTGGCATGTGCAGAAGATGAACAAAGAATAGTCTCTAATTAAATTTTAGTATCCCGCATGAAAGTACGCTGGCTTTACAAAACCAGGGGAAGTGCATTTGTATTTAAGAGTGAAATCATTAGCTAGCTTGATCATTAGCTAGGTTTGAAAAAACAAGAAATTTCAGGGTTTTTTAAATATTCAGAAACTTGGAATGTTTTGCTTAACAAGTGATATGAAGCCCAGTTATCTGCCTTCAATGCAGCAAAAATCCACTGACTTCCACAGAAGCTACAGAAGCTTTGCCTATGAAGGAACTGCAGGACTGCATCCATAAACATAAATTGAACTGCTGAGTCTATTACCTAGAGTTTGCAGTCATTCCTTTAAGTTTTCCAAGTTCAAGCCCAATAGGTAAATGACAGCAATACCTACCAGTACCATTAAACTTACTAGTTTGTCACTGCTTTCATTAAAATTCCTTTTTTCTAGATTTTAGACTGCAGAAGGGACTTGGCATAAAATTCTCCAGCCTGGAAACAATTTTTACGCTTGCAGATTTTCAAAGGGATCTCTTTGGCCTCTTTTAAGTTACAGAAACATAAGAAGCACATAGTTAGCATTTAAGAAGGGACTTTTCTTCTTATTGTTGCCTTGATGCAACTTGCGTGTGGATGGAAATCCTTTAAAATGCATATCAGTATATTCCTTAACAGCCCTAAGATTCCCTCATTATTCGCAGAGCACCTGTGTGTGTTTGTAAGTGATGTAGAGATATCAGCGAGGGGCCCAACCGGCAAAGACCGAGTCTGGAGTCGATCATTCTGAAAGTTCAGTGGTTTCGGATCGAGGGATTTAATCTGAGCCCATTTCTTGTAATGTATTTTAAGGGTGAAAGGGCCAAGATGAGAGTATAGGGCTGCGGGGATTTGCGTTTCTCTTTCAGCTGTAGACATCGCTAGCAAATACTGACTCAATTCTGGAAGTGGCTTAGCTCGAAAAGGTCTCCACCGTGACACGGTGCTCTGTTTCAGCCAGTCTCCAGAGGCAGCTGCAGCATGAGGTCAGAGATGACCAGGAGAGGACACTGCGGGAGCCCTTCTGCACTGCCCTCCTGAATGGCACCGCAGCACCAGCCTTTGCGATTACTGCCCGCAGCGTCAGGGGGAGATGCTCGACCTCCAGGTCGTTTATTGGAAATTCAAGGTTCTCACTACAGCATTATGATTTTTTTTTTTTTTTTTAATTAGATTTCCAACAGGCGAGACAATAATCTGAGCCTTTGTGGTCATCAGCACCAAGAGCCAAGGCTGCAGGTCTCCCCTGCACCCAGAACCTGGGCAGAAGGAGGGGGAGCTGGCGGAGGAGGTCAGAGGGGCACAAGGCAGGCTGTGCCAAGGGACAGGAGCACTCAATTACAGTTTATCTGCAGGTGATTGTTAACTGAGGACCTTATTAATCTCCTTAAAACTAATTTACCTACAGGCTATTGCTGGAAGTTTCAACTCCTGACATACCCCTTCCCCAGGGATCGCTCCAGCGAATAAGCCCCCTGAATTTTTCACTGAATTCTCCCCTCCCTGGATACATTTTTTCCTCAGCCTTTCCTTAGCAGAATGCAACTTTAATTAAGATCAGCACTTGACCTGAACCCTGCAAACCCAGTGCCTCTGAGTATCGCAAAGCTAGGTAAAATGTGCCTCCATGTTGTCCTCATCACAAGGGAGGCTGAGTAGGCAAAACCCAAATTCTCAGAAACATTTTCGTACAAAAGCTTCAGAATGAATCTTGACAGCAAAACCATCAACTTCCCATTGTGAAGCAGTCACAGTTCCACTATACAATTTCCTATTTACTGCTGAATTCCATGTCTTCTTGTTTTGCCATATTTTTCCCAAGAAAATTAGAAATTCATCACTTTTAAATGATACTATGAAGTTAACTGAACAGCTGTCCTGGAAAAAAGTAATTTTTTTTGTTATAATTGATAAGGCAGGGGATGAATTTCATGAAAGAAAAGCTTATTAGGGACTCATTCTTATTACAGTAAAGAAGGTCTTTGAATTCCAAAGATTATATTATCAGCAAAGTTATATATATATATATTGCATAGAAATCTATATCTGCCTGTGTACAGACACATACACATTTACAGAAATGCATATACATGCACTTCAAAAACTATACTTACTCATGTTTGCGCTTGAAAAATAGATACTCTATGAAGGTAAATTCACATGTAACATTGATTGAAGTGTGCTTTCCTTGTATTTGAAATCCAGGAAGCATGTGACGCAACATCCTACAGTCTCTGTGCTACATCTGACCAGCTCATATTGAATACAAGCTCTGTTAAGTTGAAAGGATTTCTGGTTTGTTTCAACTTGAAAGTGATTTAATATGAGGCCCAGAGAGAAAATCTGTCTCAGTAATCAAATTATAACAAGTAAGGATTAAAAGTATTAAGAAGTTTAAGCAATCTTTTAGCTGCCCTGTGTTCTTGAGGTCATTTGAAGCTGGCTGTGGGAATAAGTAAAATAAAATAACAAGAGAGAAAAAAACAAAGTATTATAGAAGGGAATCAAAGAGCGTCCTTCAGGATTAGATTATGGTACAAGAAAGGGACTGAAACATTTTCCAGGATCCTTAATTCATTTTCCTCTGGGAAACATAATTTAAAAAGGGTATTTTAATACTAATCTTTCTTTTCTTTCCTTCTAAACTGGATGTACTAACGCTTAAGAATTTAATGTTTTTATCTAAAAAAATGCAATAAATGCTGATAATGGCCACTAATTCACAAAATAAACAGCATTCCCCAAACAGACAATTTTAGGGACTGGGCATATGGTAGTAGGTATTTATTATTTGTTGTATACATACATATGTGTGTATAAATAAAAGAGCATATTAAGCCTAAATCACTAGAGGCAAATGCACTAACATCAAATAGCTTTACAGCAACTCATGTAAGTGCCTCAGTGCAAGAGAGAGCCATGTCTGCTTTTGTAGGTCATTTTAACAATCTCTACAAAGGGACAAACTGAACCAACTCACTACTAAGGTACTGGTGGCATCTCCAACTTGATGCGGGCAAGGGCTGAGGTGATGCTACAAGGAGATATAAATTTTTCTTTTCTCTGTCTGAACCTGTTTTTCTTTCAATTAGTAGCATCTTTCCGAGAGCTAAAATCTCCTAATGTCCCTACAAATGCCTGGCATATCCTTTGAGATGAATCCCACTCTTACTCCCCCAGCCCGCACCAGTGAAGCCAATTATGAAGTGGAAAAGTTGAGGACTTGCAATCACAATTAATTTCCTCAACCTAATTTTGTTGGGGAAAAAAAAAGAAACATGAAAATTACTTTTACTTTATACTGATACTCTGTTTCCAAGAATATTTTTTAACCAACTCATCCTGAGTATTTAACTATGTGGTAAGTCCTGACAAATGCATATGGATGGATAACTGTTGTAGATGGCTGAGGTTTACTTTAGAGCAACAGCTCAGGTATAAACAATTCTGCTCAGAAAGCACCTTGCCCCCCACCATACCCATGTCCACCTCTGCCCACCTCACCACGCTGTCGTACGCTCTGTGGGAAAACGTAACCCCCAAGGGAACGACCAGACACCACCCCCGTGCTGAAAATTCACAGCCTGCGTGTTGCCTGGTCGCTGTGCAGAGAGAGAGAAAAGGAAAGATCAGGGCACTGAGCCCATTTGTTTATATATAATTAAGGATTTTCATTAGGTTGTGGTGGGGGAATTGTGGACATCTGATCATAATTAGGTTTTTTCTAGCAAATGAAAACTTGTTTGCACGGTTAAAAAAAACCCAAAACTTAACCTATATGAGGCAACACAAGCCAAAACGCACTGTGCAAGCAAGCTGGTGCCCAGATTTGATCACCAAGCTTTCAAAAAGCAGCAGCCAGTTACTATTACATGGTCTTTGCATCAGAAGTTCACTTCCCAGAGCAAACAGGGAGTCTACGCAGTATTACATATCTCTGTGTGTGGAGGACTGTTTTAAAAAAAGGGGGGTGAGTGAAATCTGCATTGGGTTGAGCAGACACCTCCGGACAGGGCTAGGGTGTAAATGCTCTCGGCAGAGTTAGCTGCTTTGCCGGCAGGCTGGCCAGGGAGTACGGAGAGCAAATCATTTCCAAAGGTGGCAAGCTATGCTTTCTTGCTTTCCTTTTTTTCCCCCTGTAAACTGAGAATATAACTGACTTTGCTTCTGACATGTAAATCCAGCCAGCCACTTTCTTCCACGCTGCCTTTAATTTCATTATCCGTGTATTTTAAATCAAGCCATTACTGCCTAGGCAACTTCATTAAGAAAGTCTCCAAGGCACGGGGGGCTGAGGGACGTGGCACGGCTGTAACTTGCAAAAGCGGCCAGGTCCCGAGCTCCCCGCGCAGCCGCGGCGGAGGGTCCTGCTCCCCAGGCCGGGGGGCTGCAGTGCCAGCCGGCCACGGCGAGGGACGTGGGGAGAGGAGCTTCACGGCAAGACGTGAGCCAGGTCTACACATTATATTTTGGCCCAGGCATTCTGTAATTTTGGTCACATTTTTGGACAAGATATTTGGGAAAGCAGAAACAATTTTTTTCTTTAATACCTTTTGTCTTTTACACTCTTTTTTGGGGCAGTCATAGTGCCAAAATCTGAAAATCATCAACCTGCACCAGACGGACCTTCAATAAGTCATTTTTACTGAAACATTGACCCATATATTGCTTTGACTTGCAGAGATACATATGTGAGGTTTTTTTTACCAAAGGTATGGTGTTGACAGTATTTCTTTAAATTTATTATGCTTGATTATGAAAATACTGTCACTTAATAAAAAAACACATTTATTTTTTACCTAAGCATTTTAGTTTTAGTAGCTGTGATATTGATATGTTTCCAGTGTGGAAAACAAAGGTTAGCACAGGCTGTTGTTAATTATTTAGTAAATACATACACAAAACCTTATGTGGATGTGTTCCTCTCGAGCAATGAGAAGAGCCATCACCAACTGTGTATGTGACTGCCTGAACCTCACCTTGTTTTCTTATTGCTAGCACCTTGGATCCCCTTTGGGGAAGTCCTTGGTAGTGGAAGGGCTTGGGTCCATGCCTGCTGGATTCAAGAAGAAGTTGTCAGTGAAGACACTTGATAAAGGTCTGATTGCAGATCTTCATTCAGCAATGACTTCAGAGTTGTTTTTCATATGTTAAGGGAGCTGGGTCTTGAAAGGTCACTAAGAGGTATGAAGCTCCCTCATTGGAGAGAGAATCTGGTGGGTAAAGCTTTTGGTGAGATCTTTTAAAGGATGTAGAAGAGAGGAAACTATCTGACTTTTTAAACATACGTGGGGCATACCTACTGCTGTGGTTTAACCCTGGCCAGCAACTAAGCCCCACACAGCCGCCCACTCACTCCCCCCGCAGTGGGATGGGTGAGAGAATCAGAAAAGTGAGAAAACTTGTGGGCTGAGATAAAGACAGTTTAATAGGTAAAGCAAAGCAAGGAATTCACTCAGCACTTCCCATGGGCAGGCAGGTGTTCAGCCATCTCCAGGACAGCAGGGCTCCATCACACATGACGGTGACTTGGGAAGACAAACGCCATCGCTCCCAACGTGTCGTCCCCCCCCCCCCCCCCCCCCATTCTTCCCCCAGCTCTATATTACAGAGCATGACGTCCCATGGTCTGGGATGTCCCTTGGGTCAGTCGGGGTCAGCTGTCCTGGCTGTGTCCCCTCCAACCCCTTGTGCCCCCCCAGCCTGCTCGCTGGTGGGGTGGGGTGAGGAGCAGAACAGCCCTTGGCTCTGGGTAAGTTCTGCTCAGCAGGAACGAAAACATCCTTGTGCTATCAACACTGTTGCCAGCACAAATCCAAAACACAGCCCCGTACCAGCTAGGGTGAAGAAAAGTAACTCTGTCCCAGCCAAAACCAGCACACCTACAGATCTTCATTCAGGCAGTACCTGTGATTTCAGAGAAACTGCTTTGGAGAGCCAGGGGTTTGGTTTCCTCTAGTTACCCTGTGCACAGATAGCAAGGGAGAGAAAACAAGTTCTTATGCTGTCTCCTTGTTGCCTGACTGCTAAGACATTAGCTGTAGGATGAAAATAGGACAGGACAGTGTCGTAGTTTAAGCCCAGCCGGTAACAAAGCACCATGCAGCTGTTGCCACTCCTCCGCCCCAGTGGGATAAGGAGGAGAAAATATAACAAAAAACTTGTCTTGTGGATTGAGACAAGGACAGGGAGGGATCAGTCACCACTTATGGTCACAGGCAAAAACCAAAGTTAACCGGGGGGGGGGGGGGGGGGGGGAGGGGGGGGGATGATCAATTTAATTTACTACCGATCAAATCAAACAAGAATACTGAGAAGTAAAACCAAACCTTAGAACACCTTCCCCCCCACCCCTCCCTCCTTCCCAGCACAGCTTCACTCCCGATTTCTCTACCTCCTCCCCTCCAGCGGCGCAGGGGGATGGCGAATGGAGGTTACGGTCAGTTCCTCACCCCTTGTCTCTGCCGCTCCTTCCTCCTCAGGGGGAGGAGGACTCCGCGCTCGGCCCCTGCTCCACCATGGGGTCCCTTCCACAGGAGACAGTCCTCCATGAACTTCTCCAGCGTGGGTCCTTCCCACGGGCTGCAGTCCTTCAGGCACAGCCTGCTCCAGCGCGGGCTTCCCCACAGAGTCCCGGCCATTTTGGGCGGCCTCCGCTCCCCTCCACGGGCTGGGGGGGACAGCCTGCCGCCTCCCCGCGGGCTGCGGGGGCATCCCCTCCTCCCCCGCTCCTCCTCCTTCCCTGACCTCGGGATCCGCAGAGGGGTTCCTCTCACATCCCACTCCCCCGACTCCCTCACGGGGCGTTCCCCTTCGGAAATCTCTTCTCCCAGAGGCGCTACCGCCGTCGCTGAGGGGCTCGGCCTGGGCCAGAGGCGGGGCCGGCTCCGAGCTGGGGCAGCTTCCAGCAGCTTCTCTCAGGAGCCGGCCCTGCGGACCCTACCCCACTGCCAAAACCCCACCACACAAACCCAAACCAGATAGTAAAGACATCCAAGAAAGCACGGTAAATGGGTGCAGCAAGGGAAGTGCACCTCTTCAGAGGAATCATCTGCCTCTCAGTCAGAAGTAGTACCTCAGCGGTGACTTGGATCTAGTCAGCAGTCAAATAGGTCCATAAAGGAGTGAGAGGGGTCCAGGTCATCCACTGCTGAGAGGGTGTAGACCCAAGACTCCTCCAGGGGGAGAAAAGACAACAGAGGGAGCCTGGATCACTAAGCCGTTGACCCATAGTAAGGACACAGCCATGACCACACCTACTGGTCACCACCAAGGATAAAACCACTCAGGCCTAAACATGGGTTCTGGCTTAAGAACTAAATAAGGAATCCACATATGCCTTTAAAAACAGCAGTATATTTGCCCACCATCAGGTTTCCTGACTTTTTTTGTTTCAGGGCTGGTGGACTAGTGCTTGCGAGGTCACATCTGTGAAACGTTGCAAGTTAGCACGGAACTGAAATCCAAAGAAATTCAATCTACTGACGAGAGGATTTGTGAATGCTCTACAGTCTACCATCAGAAGAAAAAAATACTCAATAGATGTCTGCTAGAGACATTCAGCTCCTTTCGTTTTTAATCCCAGCAACTATCACGTCCTCTGCATCCCACTTGACGAGAGGAAGGTACAAACTGTGTACCCAGAGATGGGAACACACCTGCCACCACCTGCACTATGGCTGCAACCGCAGATGTGCAAAGGGCAGCGTCTTAAACCGAAGCATTTCTCTCAGGAGAGAAATCCTCTCCCAGCCTATGACTGGGACACACGAAGTTAAATTAAGATTAGAGCAAAATCTGGGAGGATGATTTAAAATGAGAATCAAAAGGTTATAAAGCTGAATGCTTTTACAGAGCCAGTGGTTGTCATAGTAACCACTTGTACAACTTTTTTCTTGGAAACACAGAGTAAACACTTATTAAAGTGGGCCTCAGTGATACAGTAAATACATGAATTTATTACTATTTGCAGTCAGAGCTGGGTGAAGAAATCCAGGAGACACGATTTCAGAATTTGTTTTCCTTCTCAAACCAAAGGTCCAATGGCACAAAGTCACTCAAGTGACCAAGGAGCTGGAGATCATGTTTATTGTCTGGTTTGGCCCATCCCTGGGGCCATCCCCGGGGCCCTGCCGCTGCAGCTAAGCAACCAGCTTCATCTGGGTCATACTCAAAGACATGGATAGCACACATTAGGCTATCGGGTTGTGAAGAGTCTGACATGATGTACAGCTGGGATGGCAAATTTTATTTAAAGAAACAGTTTCAAATTAGTCTCATTTTTCAGTACTAATTAGGCTGTGGGTTTTGTTTGCAGCCAAGCTGTACACATTAAAAGTCTACGGGAAAGAATAACACATAATGCAGGCTTTTGCTCTACGGGGCAAACCAACATCCCATTAAAAAAGATAACATTAAAATTATACATAAAGTATTCCTGGGTGAATGGTTTGCATATGTTAACCTATGCACTTGAACTGCCATGGGCATCTCCTGTTTGAACTTTCAACATATCAGGCGCTTTGGATCACTCCAAAAAAACAAATGATGTGCAGTCTCAGGACAAACTTGTTCAATAAAGATACATGCAAATAGAAAATTTTTGACTGCATGTGAAAACACAGTCAAGTTAAGTCATGTGAAGTCCTAAAATTTAAAACCTAAAAAGGTTTTAAAATTAAAAAGATGAAAAACCTTAAAATATTCCTTTAAAGTCTTCTTTTAAAAGATGAACAATTGTTTTAAAAAATTTAAAAAAAAATTTTGAAAAAGATGTCTGTGACACTCACCCTCTCTTTATTAAGCAGCAGTACTTAATTATAAATTTGGATGTAGACATTCAGCATCTACCTCAGACCAACATGGATAAAGAAAACAAAGGCAGCTCTGATTAAATGGAGTTGTAAAAGCAGAGGTCAAGTGTTGAACTCCTACCCATATTTATTAGAAAAATATTGCTGATGTAAACTATATACAGGTGACATCGGATCTACAATAGACAGTATCCTCATTGCAAATAACACAAAGTAGAACAGCTCTACCCTGAAAATGTGGTAGTGCCTGGCTAGGAGGTTTTGGACATTTGACCTCATACCACTCTCCTTTTCTTCAGGAAAACAGAGATGGACACAGCTTCACATCTAACTCATAGCCAGAGCTACAAAGTTACTGAAGGTAAGAGAAACTCCTATATGTTCAAGGTTTAGATTATGACAGTGAGATCCAAGTGTCTGTCCTACATCCCAATGATTACAAGAATAGAGGAATTGGTGTCGGAAGCAAGGCCTGGAACCCCGGTCTTCCCACCACAAACTGATTTTTTTTCTTCGCTGGGCTACGTGTCAGACTTCTGCCTATGTGCCTTTATGTTCTCTCTTAAATGGAACAAATTCTCCGCACTGGGATACTACTCAAAAAAAAAAAAAAAAAAAAAAAAAAAAAAAAAAAAAAAAAAAAAAAAAAAAAAAAAAAAAAAAAAAAAAAAAAAATTGATGAAGACTGTCTCAGCTTCCGCATCCCAATTTCTTCCCCTGAAGGCTGGTTTGAGGGTTGTCCTGTATTGTAACATTTTGGGAACACAGACTGGCATTCCCTTAGGAGCTCAGTCAGGAGGCAACTGAGTATTTTACGCCAGGATAACCTAGTGGGAACTATTTTTATGAGAGAGGGGAAAATGTAACATTGTGGACATTAAATGACAACACTAACTTCATTTTCTGAAGATCCCGACTTTGGGAAGTGTTTAGTTTTCTCAACAACACCTACTAAACTCAGCCTCTCTGGGAGACAGAGAGAAAACACATTGGCTACATCTATACTACTAAATCAAATGAGCGTGGGACTGTTTTCTGTCACTGAGTCCAACTGGCATGGAGCAGCCTACATCCATACTCCTAAATTCTCATCTTCCAAAACATGCTGGCGGCAGCCAAATTGCCTGTGATCTCTTAACAACCTTTGGCCTCTGGAAATCCTTACTGTACTCAGCAATTGTTTGGGATAGTGCTAGCTGGTCCAGGTCAAAACCATACTAGGAACCCTTCTAACAATTTAACGGTTAGATGACTATCATGTCCAGGAACAATCCCAACACAGTCTAATTTATTGATATAGATGCTGTCATTTTAACTATTCCCCAAGCAGGCACAAGATGTGAGTTAGGGGTTCAGCAGACTAACTGTCAGGACTGGGGTAGTTCTGGAAATGCAGACAATTAAATTCAATTAAATTTTCTGCGTGGAAGACAGAAATTTGGATTTTGACATCCAGACTTCACCTAAGACTTCACCTAGGTATATGGTGCTAAAATGTCTTGATCTGACTCTATAGTTTCAATATAGCAAATGTTTTCGGAATGACCAAATGAAAGCTTCTAGGTTCACTTTGCTTCATACACAGCATAATTTCCCTCTTATGAAACAAACAGCCATACAGATGTTTCTCAGCTGCCTGAAACACAATATAAAATTTCTGCAGGAAACCAGAATTTGTTCTGGTTTTTCACTCCGCATAAATTTTGCTACACAGCTCTATTTAGCACGAAATTCTAGTTTAAAGTATCTATTTCCCATTTATTGTTGGTTTGTGATATTATCATCTATAACTCTTTGCACTGTTCCTTTCACTATTTATTCAGCTTTTAAATGTCCAAAAAAGAAACATTAAACTTGAGCCTGAATCATGATCTGCTAAAAAGGACTCCCAATAAAATTTGCTAGATTTCTGATGGACGTGTGAATCTATTGTTGCAATGTCCACTGAGGATTCAGAAGTATAGAGCCTTAGGCTAGGTGGTGAACGTGTTATAGAAACAGAAGTAGCTGATGCATGAATATGTCATATTAATTTTTCAGTCTTGGGTTGAACAGCACAGGAGGTCCTCCTACATAATGTGGGGAAGGAGAACACCACCTAACACCTTCCTTTGGAGAACTACAGCAGAGAAAAGCTGGTCCCTTCTTACCATGGCTCTTCTTCAGGACATGCCTGGTTGCTTTGCTGATGGATGCAGAAACTCTCCAGCTCAGTTCACTCACCGACTTACCGGCCCTATGAAGTAGGTTGTGATGCTTACTATGCTGTGAGACTGTATAAACTCTGGGGAGCAAAATGCTTATTTTCCTCCATTTTTAAGGCTTGTATATGCTCTAAAATGTGTGCTATATGTAGAAATAAGAGATGTGGGATTTTAAAGCAGATAAAAAAGTACTGGACTGGACAGGCCAAGTTCTTGTCACACAGAACGAGGGACGGAAAGACTTCTTGATGCTTGAAGCAGAAACAAACTAAGCCCAAGCATCTCCACCAACACATTGGAAAGTGCCAGGGAAGGCAGGAAGGAGCTGAGTCACCCTGGATGGAGGGAATCAGCAAAAGAAAGGAAAAAGTTGAGATTAGCAAGCTCTCCTCTCAGTATACATCATAGTTATCTAAACCACAAACTTTCTGAAGTTTGTTCCTCACCTTTTTCCAGTGCTGCAAACAGCAGGAGATTATGTACTTTCTTAATTCAAAGGATAAACCTGATTGCTTCAGCATTTGGTGCACAATAATAAAAAATAACTAGCATCTCTCTCCCACTTAGAGAAAAGCGTCTGTACACTCTTGTACAGCTGAAAAAATTAACTTGGCAGGAGCCATGGGATAAATTAGACCTTAGAAAGGAATCCAGATCTTTAAATTAGAGCTAGTCAGGATTTTTATTTTTTTTTTTGACAAGACAATTTTTATGTGCATACATAGAAACATGCTGCTTTAGTTAAATCTAAGTTTTCAGCAAAAACAACACAGTCTGAACTATTTTTTTAGGGGAAGAAAGAAAGATTCTCACCTGTCCAACAGTATTCCAAGTATGGATAAAGAAAGAGTGGTATGCCTAACTTCAGAATAGCCAACACATTTGACAGGGTGCATGAAAGATCTAATTCATGTTTCTGGTCAGAATCAGGCAAAACTGCGTTTCTATGTCTCATGTGAGTGACCTAATTCCTGGTTTAGTCTATGCTTTCTGTTCTCTTACTGTCCATGAACCATTTAAAAAAGTTTCTGGATTTTTCTTGGGGTAGAAAAGGGCCTTTTTATTCATATACTTTTTGTAAGATGAAAAAACCTTTTTCCTACCCAGCTCCACTTCTGATCTCTACTTTTGCACCCACTATACTGAACATTGCTACAATTGTCTGGAAAGCAACTCTTGAGCCCACAGAGGCAAATCATTGCTGAGGCCAAGAGCTGATCAGTGCAGGAGAGAAAGAGAGTAATCGGGAAGATCTGGTTATAACTCTTTAATTCTCCGCCAGCACTAGCCACGGAGGCAGTGTGCGTTAAAAGCAACCCTCGAGCTGCTCTAACCTACCCCAGATGACAATGGTCTTAAGGTGGCAAACTGCCAGCTGGAATTATCTGGAGCACAGTAGCACTCTGGTCTCATCCCCTCCAGCCTCTGTCATTATTATTGTATAGGCTGGCACCGGTAAGAATCAGAGCTGTGCCAATCTAATGTCTACTAAAAACTCCCTTCTGCTGGGCAGTTTTCATTTGGCCAGATACAACTGAATTCTCGAGGCACAGCCTATGGAACTGAATCTGTCCCAGTGTATTTTTGGTTTATCATCTTGTTAACTCACCAGTTAAGAAAATCTTCTCAGCTTAGAAGAGCCCTGCTGTGGTGTCACGTTGTGGCGATCCCACAACTTCATAGTACGCTTTGCACTAGAACTCAATGTCACTGACGCATCTCAAAGTGAGAGGTCACATCAGGAAGAGAATCGGCCAAGAAATCTGACAAGATACAGCTTTCTTGGCGCTAATGGAGCCACAATTCGCAAAAAAGGCTGTTTCTGAAGACTAAAAGATAGCAACACTGCTGGTGATAACCACCATCTCTTACACAATTGCTGCCATGGTTACAGAAAGTCCTGTTCAGAGAGAACGTAGCAGAAGAAAACAGGGACTTAAATCAAGCTTTTATAAAAACGTGTGTGTGTGTGTGTGTTCATAAAATGACACAGTAAAAGTCTTTTACTCAACTAAAACCCCCTAAAAAAACTTGTTAAAATAATACATTTTCACAAAAAAACCCAAAACCTTCTATTTCTAGTCAGTATAAATGGGCAGTTCAGTTAAGAAGGCAGTAGGATTATAAACTAACGAAAATTAGCACACAGTTGCTTAAAGACTTTTCCTTGGTAGGAGAAAAACCTTCGATTTCTGAGGTTATCCTCTATGCTCTCAGTAACGAACATCAAAACAACCACCTTGTCCAGGAGATGTAGCAGGGAACTGCTCATCAGAACCCCACGGCTCTGCTTCCCTCACTGGCATGTCCTTCCTCAGGCAAACTGCTTAGCATCCAAGTTCTCCAGCATAGACAACTTTTTTGATTTCCTAGACCAAAACCTTCATTTCAGAGACTAATTCTGGACAGTCAGCAGTACCAAGTCACTCACCTATCACAAGGGTTTTAAAAGACCACACTGAAACTCATTGAAGTAGTCAAAGGCAAAATAATTCTTGTACTCTCTGTACATTTAATTCAAAGGAATATCAGGCAACAATTTCTAGCTGAGCAAGAATAAGAAAATCCTAGACAGATGTCAGTTCAGGATAATTTTCATGTGACCTGCAACTCAATGCCTGCTTAATTTCCCTAACCATAAACCTTTGCTTTCATAATAAACTTAACAAACACCCAAACCAATTTCCCTGTCTTGCAGGTGGAGCACAAAAGGGTTGGTAACTGGAAATGGCAGCAAACAGCTTCTGCTATACTTGTATCTCTTTCTTTCTCACTGCACTTCTCAAAAACACCCGCTCATTGATTAAGGTTCTCCAGCAAGTTAAAGGAGAAACATAAGCTCTTTCACAGAAAGGTGGATGAATTTCTGGGTAAAGTCCCCTCTAGGAGATAGCGGTTTTGATAGCAAGACAAGCTAGTATTATCCTTCTCTGTCTGCAACAGGCAACTTAATGGTAGATGCTGAACTTAAAAGGCTACCCTTCTTTGTCATGAACTTATCTGTGGTTCTTATCATTGTGGTATCTGCTCCCTAAATTACTAGATAAGAGTTTACTTTTTCTTGCAAGAGTCAGAGACACAGATGTAAAAGAAAACAAGCCATCACTTTTTTATGTCAAAGTTAAGACATCCATGGCCAAATTTTTTCACATACTAAGCATGGCATAACTCTTCATATGTTGAAAGCACAAGGATCAGAGATTCCAGTGACACATGTGAGGACTTAACTTTTCTGCAAATCGGAGCTTATGCTCTCCAGTCAGACACGGAGAAAATGAGTCATGCATATGCAGCAACTACATGCAAAAGACTGGGGATAAATGAAATTTCCACCATCTTATCCCTTTGTAGCAGATGAAAAAATAGAAGCCAGTTCTTTATTGCAGCAGACAAACACCTTCATAATGCACATATGCTTTTAGTTTTGGCAGCCCTTTCCAACTTCTGCAAAGACTGGGCCTTTTAGACAATCACTACACAAGCCTGATTCATTTCCAGAGCAGCTCCACTCAATGTACTGAACTGACAGGTCTTCTGGAAACAGGACTACACACTGAGGTAAATTAAGGTTATCATAAGACACACAGAAAAATAATGGATTATGGTTCCACAGGAATATACTGGTATGCCATTTTTTTATAATAGCTCGCCTGTACAATCTTAATACACTGTGTTTTGGGGTTTGGTTTGGGGTTTGTTTTTTTTTTTTACATTTGTTTCTCTTAAAGCTTGGGAAATCTGACCACCACACCACCCCCCCACCCCCCAAAAAACCCAACAAACAAAACAAACAAAAACCCAAAACAAATCAACCACCAAACCCCAAACAGATAAATCTCATAAAAGTCCATACAGGCTTTACGGCAGAGCTGGCGTCTTTGGTTGCTTGGCAAAAATCTCTGCTACCTGAAGTAACTGGAAGTGAATGGAGTAACTGGGAATAGAAGGCTGCTGTATTCTGTGTGAATCAGCCTCTAGACATGAATGAGAAGCACATTTTGCGTTCAGCAAATACCCTTGAAATTCAATGACACAGTGTAGTAACAGAATTTACTAAGTGCTAGACCTGCATGGAGAGCATTCACATCAGCCAGCCGTGGGCAGCTAGCCCAGCCAGGGTTGCTTTCTAGACAGTGAAGGGAGTTAGGCCCAGAGCTTGATTCAAAAATAGGAAAGTGCCTGGAGAGATCATCTAGCTTGTTCCTTGTCCTAAGACAAGCTCAGCCATTACTTGTGCCTTCCTGGTAGATATTCCAACCTGTCCTTGTAAGCTGCTGATTCTGTGAAAGCTTCACAACCTTCCAAGGCAACCTAACAGTTCATAATTCTTGGTGTTAAAAGGTTTTCCTAATCCTTACCTGTATTGTCGTCACTCCAATTCAAGTCCTTTTTTAATTGTCATTTTGGTCCTACCCACAGCGGACACAGGTGAAAGACTCTTTCAGAGAGCGATTCAGAACAAGAATCTAAGAACAGAGAGTTTAGAGAGACCTGCTTTGCAATATGGCCAGATCAGATCACTGCCTAGCCATAGAGATAGACCTAATCAGTTTTCTTATTCTATTCTAATTATTTTTAAACAGACGCATTTCCCTTTAGGATAGAGCTGGTTGCATGTCATGGCAAGAATGAGAAAAAACTATTGTTTTCAACACTGAAATATATAAACCCCACGGCCAACTGAAAAGTAAAGAGCAGAGGGAAGTGGAAAAGGAAAGAACAGCCAGTGGCACACAATGTTTTAATTAATAATAGATTGCTGGAACTGGGAAATCATGAGAAAAGTCAATATCCTTTACCTCATAATAAAAGTGGTTTTAAAACCTTTTAATATTATTAAACTAACCGTTTCAAATGCTTTAAAATTCTATTCCCCACTAGGCTGGAGATGTGAAAACTCACAGAGGAGTCTTTTTCAATAGCGGGCTGGCTGATGTGACAAAGAGTGTGACTCCCTTTTTTTAATTCTTGAGTTATGTTTTTAGTTGGTTTTTCTTTAATGGAAATCACGGGTAATGAGACACATATAGCCTTGGGGAGAATCTACTCACTCACTTTAGCAAGAGTACTTTCTTGTTTGACTGAAATATACTAACTGTGGCCAAAATGGTCTCAATACATACCGCAAAAATTGAAAATATTTCATGAATAATGGCATGCTGGGACCACTACCTCACAGGGCTTTGAGGAAAATCTTGGTGGTCTTCTCACTTTGGCAGAGGAGATTCAGGGCCAAACCTTTGGAGAGACTGCACTCTATTTAACACAAAGCCCAGGAAAGGAACAAAAGGTGGTACCATCCAACTGCAGTAGCAGTGTAAAATCCAAGTGACTGAAGGCCTCCCATGCCAAATTAATAAAATGCTGTTATACCTTTAATATCATTGTCAAAAAATAATTAACAGGACTTTAAATTCCCAAAGCACTTGCAGTAACTATATTTTTTCTAATATTCATATCTCACCCTCATCACCAGTTCCACACACACTAAAAAAGTTAACAATGTCTTTATTTTGATGATGTTTTCTAAGGCCAACTTTTCCTTCATTTAGCTTTTCTTGTGGGAAGAAGAAAATGAGATCATATCACTAGAGGCAGCTTTCAGTAAGTTTAAGACTTGCTCTGATCTCATTCTTTAACACAGTGGCTCTCCTGTACGATGTCTAGACTGTTAAGTGATGTTTAGACTATTAAGCAGTCCAAATACTGCTAAAATTCACAAGGGCTGTCCACTTATAAAAAGAGACGAAGGCCTTTATACCTGTATTCCAAAAGTCCCTTTTTCTACTCATAAAGAAACATTAATTTTTCATATATGACCTTTTCCTTTGGTTACCATTAGGAAACAAAAAGCACAATTTTACTGGGCAAAGGAGAAAAAACATGCATTCAAGTAACCGTTGATGAATACACTGCTAAAAATAAGTCTTCTATTTGTTTTCAGTTGAGGACAATTTCATGGTGTAGAAATACTTTCTAAAGTTTTCTCTTCTCACCAGGGAACTGATTAATTGACAACCAATTAGTGCTTCCAGATAAATCTCTTGTGTTTACAGCAATAGTTCTGCCTCACTTATTTTTTAACTGTTTAGTTTTATGTTCTCATAGACTTGTGGAAATTAGTTATTGAAAAAGCTATTTCTTCACTTTTTCCATCTTGCAGGTCAGTGCCAGCGTCTTCCCTATTTTATGGTTTAGAGAGCTTTGTTCAGGCTCTTTTTATATATCCCAAAGGATGGGTATTCTACCACTTTTCTTGGAAAACTTTCTACAGCTTAATAGACTTCATTATTAGCAAAAAAATCCCGTAAATCAGACTAATTTTCCTATGCTACGTTTAAATCTGTTATTCTTCTTAGTTACAGTGTCCTGGACCACTCTGCACAATCCCACATCCTTCCTTTCTTTTTAACATCTTTCAAAATTCTTGGCTTAGTTTCCTGCCCTAATAACTGTTGTTACCTGTTCCTTGGGAGCAAGCCCTTTTCTTGGCAGGAGACACCCACGTAAGGCTGGGTACATCCTGTTTACAGACATTTGACAATTTTTAAGAGCAGCTAATTTTTTTTAAAGCTAGATGACATCATCCGATATTGCACTGTGGTAACTGGGTATAGACAGACCCCAAAATTCAGGTTTGCAGAATGCTTACCTAGCAAAACATGCTTTATCTGTGTTTACTTCTGCCAAGATGCTCGTGTTTGTTCATCCAGACTGTAAGAACTCATAAAAAAGCTGAGAGGTGCTACTTTTCCCTGCTCTTCCTCTCAGGATCTTTCTCTGTGAAAGCACAAAACTGAACATCATGAAGAGGACAGCTAAATACCACTTTCTGTTCATGATGTGTGTTTGCCATGTTTGAGTAGCTGCTGCCTAAAACCATCGGCAGGGCTGCTACTGAGCAGCCAGAGAGGTGGTTATGGAACATCAGGCAGGACCATAAAGACACTATTTTTCCTCTCATCAGCAAAACTACTATGTGACAGAAGGTAGATTAAACTATTCTCTCACCCCTAGAGATGGATATTGTGAGGTATACGCAAGATCAGAGAAAAACAACTTTTATGGCACCTCTACTCTTTTGCGTACCTCCCGAGGCCAGCACAATCTAGCTCCTGATAACTTAGCTGTGTCCAGTTTCAGTAGGAAACGTAACTCTGTAAAAACAAAGGTAGTTAAATTGTGTGAAATGTATCAGTTTGAAAGAGTAAACCACAAAGTTGTCAGAAACCTCCTGAAAGACAGGTCAGAGCAAGCGGCTGGAAAGCTCCTACAGTGAACCAGTTGCTGAAGGAAGAGGGAACGGCTCTGCTGGTGGCAAGTCCCCTTCCAGACCTTCCCCTGTTGCATCCCCTCTCTCTTGGCTGCCAGTTTGGCCAAGTGTCAGATGAACGTTTTAACATGGTTGTTCTGTAACACAGGACTTGAAAACCTCTGACAAGGATGGGGACAGCATCAAGCAGTGGGGAGTAGGAACCTTTTGAAATGATAGGAAAAAAGTTTAATTTACTATTGTTCGTGAAAACGACAATAGGTACACAACTTAGAGACTAGCATCACTAACAAGGACAATGTATTACTGAAAAAGTCATTTACCTTCTAAAACTTAATTACCCTCATTGTACACATATCTGAGAAAGAGTAAGAGTTGTAGGAAGCAGGGTCTTCAGCAGGAGTATAACAACCAAATACAGTCACTAGCTGATGAGAACCAGTACATTTGAAAAGATCTCTAGTGAAGGGACAAATAAAATTTTAATAAGGAGGAGAAAAAAAGCTGAAGTCACAAGTTTATATGGTGTAAATAATTTCTAAGAGAATCAAATTTCTATACGGACTTCCTATTCCACAAATCCTAAAAGGTTTAGCCAAGTTCTCTGAGAAAACACTACATTTCGTTCAGCTTTTCCTCAAGTCAAAATTACTTTTTTCCGTCTTCTTGAGCTTGAAAAAACCTCTGAGACAAATGATGATACTAGCTCTTTTTGTCTTGCAAATGCTGTTCGAGCAAATGAGGTAAATATGCTGCCTATTAACATAATAGTGGGGAAAGTCTTGCGATAAAATTCCATAGAATGTTATTGCATATTCATGTAACTGGGAGTCTACCCAACACTTATCATGATGGTTTTCCTATAAATCTCAAAATCCTCAAGTGAGGATGATGACTGTATACAAACAGCATTTGTATGGAAAAACTGAGCAAGAAAGTGCTATAATAATCTGGAAACAATTCCTCAATGTGCTCTTCCTTCCAATAACACCACTTGTCTACAGTGCACTGTGGCAAAGATTGCAGATTATGATTCTATTAAACGTTTGGCTTACTGTATAGTTTTTTAAAAAGTAGTTCTCTGGGATTATGAAATAGTAGTACGAACTGGAGGTAATAAAGTTTCACTTGGTTAATCAAGTACTTGGCTACATGCTTTTTTTGCTGGGAGAGCAAATGTTCATAGTTTATGAATTTATCCAAGGGTAGCTGCAGAGTTTGCAATGCACTTCTGCTGAGGATATTAAATACTCAGGAAGCTGAAGTGTTCAGGTTCAGATCTTCCACGGGTGTCTGCATTCCTACTTACACACTTAACCTACATTTTGGCATCTTTGATGTTCTTCAGCTACTTAACTGCCACTTAATCCAGGGAGGATCTAAATTTCTGCTGGTCTGCATATGTGAAGATGAGCCGCAGCTGCTGAGCTGCTGAAGCCTCTGCCACGCTCCAAGTGGAACAGGAACTTGATCCCAGTCTGCCTGGTCTCAGCTCAGAGCCCTAACTGGGCAGTGGCCACGGAGGAGCAGATCTTTCTCAGTCTCTCCTGACAAATCCATTTGTAGAAACACTTTCCCCGGGGAGAGGGAATAAATTCTGGTTCCACACTACTAATATACAGTTTTCTTCATTTTTCACAGAGGGGAAAATTACCTTTCTGTATGTCCAGCTACAAGAGAGGATAAAAATTCCCTGGGGCAAGATTCCCACCTCTGTCCTCTCCATCCTTCTCCTGGCAAGTCAGGAAACTTGTTTCCCTGCTTGTTTCCAAAGATCACCTCTTCGGGTGCCTAACTGTACCACACATCCACGATTAAAAAGCCCAGACACCTTACCTGGGACAGAAACTTCCACAATATGCAATGCATTTAAGAGGGAGGTGGTGTTTCACTAAGCACTGCGTCACCTAGGTACCTTAAAGACTTGTCATTAAATTCAAAGACAATATCATTGCAATACTGTATATTGAAATATCAATATCATTGAAAGCTCCAGTATCTGAAAGAGAGGTGAGCAGCATGCCATTTAAATACTTAGTTTTAAAAGCAGTCTCTGAAAATACATTCAAGTGGAGAGACCTGTTGTGGCTCACCGTGCAGATCACAACCCAGCCTGGCATTTACCATCAGACAAACATCCACAAATTCTTTTGGTAAAAGCAGTGGTAGTGTCTGTCCCTTTCACTATTTTCTGCTTTTAGCAGAGTCCTTTCGTCAAACCCCTTATTGTCAAGGGCAAACTGTGATCCTGTCGAATTTACTGGCTGAACTCTTACAGCTCCAGAGCAGTGGACAAGAACTTTGCTGGCTCAGGGACAGCCGTGCTGAATAAGCAAGCACGCTGCCACAGGCAACGTCACGCTTTCCTCTCCCTCTAAATCCAGACCATAAAAGCAATAGCCACAGGTTTTAAACATTTTGTTTGTTTGTTTCTTACGGCCATAAGCAACTTGCAGAGCACCTAAACTGGCTGGAAACACAAACAAGGGACCATTGCTCCTTTGAGACTAAAAAGTAGACTTTCCTGACATCCCGAAGGGATCTTTCTGGTAGTATTTGAGCAAGCTCCTGCACATGACCAGAAAAGAGGACAACAGGTATATCACTGGCTGCTTTTTGCTCCCTCATCTTTTACGGGAAAAATAGACCAGATTTTGCATCTGAACATATTTTCATATGGTTTATCTTGGTTTAGCCATCCAAGTTAAAAGAAAAAAAATCAAATTTCAGGCTTGTGCTGGAGTCGTGTGTTGACACGCCATGTCCACCTCATTTCTGTGAGGGGCAGTTGGGACCTATTCTTCTCTTGAAATCCATAGCTTGTAAGCATTTAAATGAATGATTAGCCAGAATTCTCAAGCAAAATAATTATTTGCTTTCCAAAACAAAGAGTTTGGTATCTTCATAAACGGATGCTTATAGCATTGCACTGTGAATATTAATTTGGATATCTGAAGAGATGTCAGTAATGCTATTATAAAAAAGTTCACTATATACCTTCCTTCCCTCTATTACTGACATTTTATCTCATTCTACTCTGTTTAATTCTTCAGAATTTTTAAGTGACTAATGTTCAGTTCCATCTTTAGTATTAGCAAAAGAAAGACTTTGTTACAAACCAGTTCTCTTTATCTGTGAGTATTACTCAACTCTATTTACTCTCCTAGAAGTAGGTTCTAAACACTTGCAAAGAATTCTACCAGCTCAAAAGGTTCACATACAGCAATAACACATAAGTTTGACTTTCAGCAGAGTATGACCTATTTTTAAACAATGCAAGTTAGCAGACAAAAAAATATTTTGAGTGAGAAGACAAAAACCAAATGACTTCACGCATTACTTCAGGAGTTAAACTCTTAGAAAGGAAACGATAAGAATATAACAAAGATAATTAAGAAGAAAGTATAAATTAATATTTGATATGGACTATCTACTTGTTAGTCAGACAAATCACGTCCTCTGTTTTCCTTTTTTTTCTTCTTCACAAGGTGAGCTCTTTCTACAGGAAAGATAATTCAGTTTCAGTCCTGCTCCTACACTACTTTTAAACCAAAGTGGAAGGGTGGAGCCTTGCTTTCAGAGACTGCAAAGAAACAGAACTTCCTACTATTTTTTTCTAAGCAAGCTGTAATTCTTTCTTTGGTCTCACCATGACCACAACCTTTAGAAACATACCATAAAATTAACTAAAGTCATTCAGGGGCTTGGTTCCCAAACTTACTTAATTCCCATCAGTCATATTCTGCTTGATGGTAGCTGTGAGACTGTTCACCTCTGGAGCGTTACTCAGAAATTGGTGGTAGCAAAATCAATTCCATCATTATAGAACGCATGACTGTACGTACAAAGAACCTTATAAGCTCCTTGTGTGACCTGATCATCATCTTTGTGTCACTACAAAAATTAGTTCGGTAATTATTTATATTCACTATTTTTGATACAAAACGTTTAAAGAGTTATCACTGCAAGAAGCTTTTTCACCATGAGTTATAATGCTGTGACATGGGTTTAGCGCATTTGCAGAGAGTATACATATTCACCCCATGCTTCTCCATAGCTGGGGAACTGGATAGGATAGAAAGTCATAAACCTCAGTACTAAAAAGAACTCGGTCTCTTGCAAAAGGCTGACAACTCTTAGCACTGCCCAGATCAGACAATTCGAAGACAAATTCTTTATCTGTCCTTGCGTGTGGGTGCGTATGGTGAGCGGTCTATCACTACAAAGGCTAGACACTTTTCAGCTACTACTCAGTGATGCACAGTGCAACACTCAAACTATCTGTCCAAAAGATAACTCATGTACCAATGCAAACAATATAAAATTAGCACAGGATTTCACTATGATTAGTTTTCTGTGCTTTTGCCACTGTAAGATTCATGAGTTTCAGCAGCAGTGCTAGTTGAAGTAGCTCTTCTCCAGTTTCTTTCCCAACCCTTCAAGTCCTTCTGATCCTTGCACTGCATAGACAACAGCAGATCAGATTATTTGCTCAGATTCAAAATAAATTAAAAAGAGGGAACTTCCCAAACAGGCATGAAACCTCTGATTTAACAGAGCTAACACACTGTCCAAGTGCATGTCTCCGTGGCACTGCATTATCCCACCAGGATATACTACCAGCCTTTCTCATTTGTGGGATGGCAGGGGTTGTTTTGGCCTCTGCTATAATCAAACTAGTAGATGTGGCTACAAGAAACCATATCATACTGATTATTTTTTTATTTTTTTTTTTTGGCCATGCCTATGCCCTGAAGATTTTCAATTGAAGTGACCAGGTGCTTTGCAATTTTCAATGGAACACCAGAGAAATCTTTACTATTTCAAATGATGCACAATGCAGCTTTTTAAAAGAGGGGATGGAGTGTCTTTTTGTTGGTTTGGTTCCCCCCTCCACAGAAGTCCATGGAAGTCCTTATGTACAAGAATTTCCCACATTTTATTCTTCAATTGAAAAATAATTAATCAGCTAATCTTTGTTGCACAGAAAATTGAATCCCATTTTGTTTTCTGTTTTAGAAGGAAAAGGCTATCATTTTACTTGTCTTAAGAAAGCTATAACTAGATGAGTAAAATGTGTGGAGGAAAAAGCAGCTTAAATACCAGCATGCTGATGAAATGATATCATCAGGATGAAACGATTATGTGGTCTCCTTGAATAGGTGCGCACTCAGCCACTACGACTCTTGCCATTTCCTCAAATTGACCCGAAAGGCTCACATTGTTATGTCTGTGCTAATCTACATGATCCTCCCTTGCATGCTGACTTTGCAAGGACAGCTGTAGTTCTGCAATCAGTTGAAATGCTTCTTTTGAAAATGTGGTTATTCAATACATGGTTTTTAATGAAGTACTACTCTAAGGGCTGTACTGTGTAGTCCCCCTAAGGATAAACTTACTCCAGATGAAAAGGATCATCTGGTTTAAAATGGTTAAAGTTGAATTTTTTTCTGATTTACTTTCAGCTAAGTATAACAGGAGATAAGATACTTACCCTTTTTAAAACAGGGCCTAATCCTGCAGTCTGCACAGTCTGATTGAAAGAGTTACATTTAGTTGAAAAATATGTATTTGTGAACTGTACCCACAAATTCCAGAAAGGTAGACTGAAAATTAGAACTGAAATGTTTGAAGATCCCCCACCCAATCAAGCCCCTACAAATCTTGGTGTTGACTCATACCATATCTATCAGACCCACTAAAGTCTGGAATATGTGGCTGAAAATATCAAGGGAAAGAATCTCCTCGTAAGATTTCTGTTCAAAAACACCAAACAAAGTAACCCCATCATAATGGTATTAAGATGTGCCTGCTTTTGTTGTGAAGCAGAACTGATAATTTCAATCAAATGAAAAATAATGTTCAAGGGGAAAATAACCCTCTTATCCAACCTATTATTCTTATAGTGAATCAAAAATATTTTTAAATTTTGAACAAAAATTGAAGCAGAGTTGCTCCTCATCACCCACTCCCTTTTCCACACATGTTCCTCCCTCCCCTGAACTTAGATAAAACCAATGACATTAACTCACACCAGCTTTCTCTTTTTGTGTTTTCCTGCTCCTAAACTCCCTTAGGAAAGACTCAGGACTGTGCTAGTTTCTTCTACTGTATGTTTCTTTCCCTTATATTAGATAGTACTGCCTCTGGAACCAAACAATAATTCTCATCCTTCTTTACTGGTTCCCATACTGTCAATTCCTGAAATACATTTCCAAACTTTTACTATTTCCTTGACCATTCTCCCACTACAAAATATCTGAACAGTTCTGCAAAGAGCAGATTTATGTATCATAAAGAATGCAGCATGCAAGTGGCCCAATTATTTTCTTACACCTGTTTGACAGAAAGAGTTTACATTGTATTTGAAAGGTAATGACTAGTGTATAACCCAAAGCTTTCCCTTCTCTCTGGAAAAAAACCATGCTCAGTTCATTAGAAAGATATAGCTTGACCTTCTTCGTTCAGGACAACTGCATTTGATTCGATTAAAGAAGCTTTTCAGAGGTGGGAAGGTTAAAAGAATTGTTTCAGTCTGCATTTATATGACCAGAGTTCCTGCTTCATGTGTTTCCTGCTTCATAATTATCTGAATAAAAAAAATCTATAATGATAATTATTTCCCAATATTTTAAAATCCTTTGCTTCTGTATGCCCACTGAAAAGTAATGCCGATGTAACTTCTTTAGAAAAGGACACTACAGCATTTTCTACTTGCTTCCAGCAATGCTTTTAATGTAGCTGCTCTTGCTATATCTGTTTAGTTACAGTAGCCATGAAAACCTCAAAATGGGTATAAGGTTTTGCAGCTTCAGCATATTACAAGTTTAGCAGTCTCTGGGAATGATGAGCCATCTACTTAATCTTTATGATAGCACACAAAGTGCCGGAGTCTAACATCAGAAAATTCTTTTGTCAGGTCAAATATTATTTTTATTAATATTTTTAAACCCAAAGAAATTGAATAGCATATCACAATTTTGGTACAGCTTTAAGAATGGTAGATGATGGAATATTTTGCTTCACTTAAATACCTATGATTAAAAACTATGTTTCCTAATAGGGCTTTTGCCTGAGTAAGCCAGATCAGATTCAGAATTAGCATTTATTTCTTTCTTGTACTTTCCAGCACGCCACAGAAGTCAAGGCAGACATAAAATAGAGAGACATAAGCAAAGCACAAAAAGAAAACTTTTTACAGGGGCTTATCAGCTAAACTAATCTCTTCTGACTTGATATCTATCTCAATATCCAGCTCTGATTAAAGCTTTCAGGAATTCCAGCAGAGCCCTAAAATTGAGATTTTTTTAGTAAAGCAAGATCCAAAGCTCAGCCCCAGCACTAAGAACATCCAGCTACCAATCCTTTGCATTTTTTAAGGGAAAGAGAGAAAGACCCTTCATGCACAGACATTTACTGAAAATATATTCTTTTTAACTTTAATTTCATTAAAACACTTTTACAAAACAGTTTGGTTTAAGATTATCTCCTTCCTCTATCTTTATAGAGAAAAGGCCATGAAATGAAAAGAATACAACAAGGAAATCCAATTATCTCACAGCTCTGCAGCATTTGGTTTAAAAACATTTACCCAACCCCAAATGGACTGTTAGTTAAAATTTGAAAAACTCTGGATCAACAAAGCTACTAGTCCACCTGGGATAAAATGGAAATCAAATGAGAGAAATTCAGGATGACGCAAACACCTTCCTTTTGCTTTGGAACAATCTAACCCAATAAAATTGATATTTGGAAGTATAGGATTATATGGTCTTTTTAAAGAGAGATTTAAACTTACCAAAACAAATTAGAGCAGGAAAATATTTTAATAAAGACAGAACCTATGAAAGTTTTGAAACTGGCTTCATGCTACAAGCTACAATGTGAATGTGAAATCAATCAAAATAGCAGAAAGGTGAACTGCATCACATTTACAGTAAGATGAAAGAAATGCATGACATAGCTTACTGCGTTGTAAGTAATGTTTTGCTATGTCTAGACCAGCCTTCCACCATTTCTTTTCTATAGGCCATGTATATTTTACTTAAACAAATGTAGTCTAGACCCATCTTTAAAATACAGCGTTTGGGAAAATCCCGCTTAACATATCTAAAAGCACTTCTCTGTTTTAGAAGCTCAGGCTTGAAAGCAGCAGCCTTTTAACCCAGTCTCTCGATACATGTAGGACAAGCTCCTTCTCACAACAGACGATGTTCTTAGCACTTGTAGTACCTAGAAAGCGAAAAAAATTATGACTAAATTCTTTTTAATGTAAATTTAGATAACCAGGTGTTAATATGAATTTTTTAACAGCAAGATCCTCCAAATGAATCAGGAAATGCAATGCTGGATAATCTAACCAACCTAAAATTTAACATGTGATTGAAACCTAGTGTGTTCAGTATATCGACCTGGCAAAAATGGGTCTGACAGGAAATTAAGAAACAATGCTTTAAGTGAGTTCATCTTTACAGAATCATAAGTCTCCTCCAGATATTCTGGATATATAATGAAACAGAACCAGGACAGCATAGAACTATATTTAATAGAGGGGACTTAAAATAAAATTCACCTGTATGTAACTGAACACAAGACAGCTTCCAGCACCTCCTGTTGAAACCAAATTAGTTTTTCCTTTCCTGGCTTCACAAGAGCACCTGGGCTTCTCCATAGCTAGCACAATTAAGTCATATTCCTCAGATGAAGGATGAGAAATAGATTCCAACGGGACTTACCTCTCTTCTAGACCGCATCTTGGTTTAATTACGATTCAATTCAAAAGCATAACCAAATAATGTATGTTGGCAAAATGAAGATGTTTTACTCACTACAAAGGATTGCAAAACATTCTGGCACTCAAAAAATTCACTCGTATCAGGAGATGAAAGGTTGGAAGTGCAGGAGTCAGGGTAAAATCAGTCATCCTTTCCACTAAGTTTACAATGATTCTGACTTGGACACATTCCAGATTTCCTTAATAATATTAAACAATAACATGGAACAGCACTCTTCCGCTCATAAATGGCCAGTCATCACAGTTCAAAATTTAGAAAAACCAAACAAAACTGGTCAAGACTTTTTTGGGGAGAGCAGACAATCTCTGCCACTTCGCCTGAAATAGTATGAATACTGTCCAACCTAATGCTTCTGGGGTAGGGTAAGAGAAGTTTTGAAACTGTTCGACCATATTCTGGATATCAATGGGACTCAAAACACTTTTCAGCAGATGACAGTAACTACAGTGACAGCAGCTCATACCTCACTCGGTGCTAGGACCTTTGATGTGGGAAAGTAAGATGAAATGGCACAGATCTGGTTGTCCCCCCTGACCAGAATTTAACTGGTTTTGTTGATGGAGTAACATACAAGGACCTCAGTGAACCAGAGAGCCTTTGCAACTTGACAATCTCCATTTGAACTCCATTCTTGCTCATCTTTCAGTTCAGAAGAGGTTTACAGTTCTCAGCTATGAGAATGAAAACACAGGACTGTGATCTGAGGCTGTGGCTTGCCAGGACGGACATTCGATGGGCTGGCTAGACATTTCTTCTTATGCACGCACGTAGAAGAGTACTCATACATGTACATGTTAGCATGTGTATGTGTGTGAAAACTTCACTTTCTCTCCTGTAAAGGCTACAATACTTATGGATTTAAAAATAATGTTATGGAAGAAGTCTTTGGCACTGTTTCTTGGTAGAAACAGTTATCTAAATATTTAGTTCTTGAAAATTTGTTAAGTATTGTCATTCTAACACACACTGAGGCTACATTGGTTGAAAAGGTTATCAAGTCATGGATCTATGCTGCTACAAAATTGGCTACATAAGATCCTAGGAAATTCCAGAAAAGTGTTTTCCCCTTTACATTAACTTAAGTAGCTTATTTTATATGGCTTGTGATACATTCTCGTAAAATACAGTGAACACTTTAAAGATGCATTAATTTTGCTTTACATAAGAGAACCATGTGATCTGGGACAAAATAACTGGTATAAAAATATTTAATAACACTTAAGATTCTGATGATTTCTGCTTTTTGAGGAATCTAGCAAAATAAGGAGGGGACCCAAGTATATGTTTGTAGACATGTCATTTTCAATTTATTAAGAAGCAGGAAGCAAGAGAAAAAGGATTATATGTTTTCCTTCTCCCTGCCTCTTTCAGGAAGGCAAACTCCCAAAATGGTTGGAAGAGTTCCAGAAGAGGAGTTGAGTTTTGTGTCTCTCTGAATTTGGGATGAAGCAACTGGCAGGGCTCTATGCCAAAAAGGTGTTGGCTGCCATCATGGCTGTACCCAATGTGGGCTTAGAAGAACAGGAAAGTGTTTCTATTTATTTTTAGTTGTTTTCTTACTCCTTCTTCTTTTGAAGAAACTCTTATAAAAACGCTTATCTTGTCATCATGTGTAAATTATGTAGTATATTTTCAGTATTAGAGGGTTATGTCCACCCCACTGTGGGTTATATATCAAGATTCCTGCAGCTGTTCTGAGAAGTATTTTACTCTGAAGATACTCCAAAGTTCTGGTTGACTTGAATTTGGAATAAGGATTTTGCCATTATATGCTTTATGAGAGGAAGACTGGTAAATGTCTGGACTTTGGAACTGACTTTGTGATATTTGGACTGCACATACACATCATGTGGTGAATTAGCATGTGGTGTTCTTATGCAAACAATAAAAACAAAACAAAGAAAGAATTAAAAGCGCATTTAAGAAAATGAGTTTCAGCATATGACTAAAACAATCCCATAATAGCAACAACTTTGCGGTAAAGGTACATACTTGCCAAAAATATCTGCTAGTGTGGAAGCCTAGTATTCAAAACCCTCAATTTAGAAGTAGTACAGATGCTGTTACTTAGTTAACATCGAGTATCATAGAACAATTAAGCGCAGTGTGGAGACTATGCTTCAGACCAAGATCCCTGAAACCTATTGGGGCAAAATCTTGCCCCCATTTTCAGCGGTATAATCACTTTGTATGACTTTGGATTTACACCTAAATCTAAACCTAAGTCTAAACGAGGAAAATTTAGCCCAGAATGTACCTACAGACAAAAAAGATATTAACAATCCTAAAAAGTAAAAACGGCGGACGTTACAAAAAGTTCACCTAAAAAGTTCTTTATCTCAGCAAATTGATAATTTCCCTTCAGCAACTGCAATGCCCAGTCAGCTGAGCCCCATTAAAATCCAATGCTTAAAGGCAGTGATAAGAACAGCTCCTATTACTGGAGACAAGATACACAATTCTACATTTTTTAATACTGACCTCTTAAATGTTAATAACTTCTGTTATTTACCTCACTTGAACTAAGATTTGGATTCTACTGCAGAACAGATAACAGATAACCAGAGAAAGCAGCTTGCCTGTCTAAATCATAACTGAGCACATAGTATTGTAAAGAAGTTCTCGTCTGCAAATTTTTAGTAGTTGGCTTCCTTTCAGATCAAAGGGCTTCGGTTCTTAGAACCGCTTATATTGGAGATTACATCTGTTCTTCCTGAACTTTTCCTAAGGGAAAGGGTTTTCCCCAATGCACATGATCAAATCTTCCATCTACTACTTATGTTCTGTACAAATATGGTATTTCGCTCCAACAAAAAAAAAAACCCTGAACTTGAGTAAAGCTGTATTATTACACTTACATAGCTCTGCAGTTAGAACTGATCAACTACTATGAAATATTTTCTACAAGTGTTAACTCAGATTTTTAAAAAGATATATCTATTTCAGCTTAGCTTTTCCCAAGTTAATGAAATGAAGTTTTTCATCAGGAATATGGATTTAAGCAGCTTAAGCACACTTTAGAAAGTGTTTACTAACAGGCATGTTTACATCTGCCTTCTGCAAGCTTCCAGCTAAGAATTATTACATATGTTCAATCAGGACAAAGAAACATAACATGCAAACTAACTGGCTGATTACAGACTGTCGCCTTTCAAATGGCAATCAGCGAAAACAGACTGATCAGTGAGCTAAAAACTGAGACTCACTAAGAATATTCAACAAACAATTCTGAGAATACACTTGAAGCTGAAATATTCATAAACAATTCATGGTAAAGAAGGAAAAATTTGTGAATTATCTGCTCAAAAATGTTCGAGAGTACTGCAAGCTGCAAGAAAACATTTAAATAAGATACATTTGCTGTTGAAAAGAAATGTAATTAAAACTGATAGTTAGTGACAAGAATTTCAGAGATACTACAAAATTTGATCAATCAGCACATGAGACAGTCTTATAGGGTAACAAAATCTGATTTCTTATTAGAGAAACCAAAGACGACACCCAAAACTGAATAATGTCCAAACAGGACAAAAATTATTTTTTTAGTTGTTTAGGATGCCTTCCTCTTATATTTTCTACTCAAGGGATATATTATAAAATATAAGAGCAAGCAATTCTAGCACGTTTGAATAATAGATTACTGTGACTTAATAAGGATAATTTAAACAGTTTTTGGCAAGTCTCTATAGATTTAGCATTGGGTTCTTCTTTTAATAATAAGGAATACTCTCAAACAAGGATTCACACACAAAATTACAACAGGGTTTTCAAACCCAAAGATTTAAAAACCAGGTTATTTGTAAGATTTAGAAACCATGTTATTTGCAAGACTTAGGCATGGCTAATAAAACTTTGGGTTGACTCATTTATGTGTGTTCTTTATTTCTGGAAAACTGTATTTATAGGTTTTGGTCAAATTTTCAAATCTATCACCAAGCATTGTGCTAGGAAAAAAGGATTAGAAATAGAAAAACATGTATTAATACAAATGCTGTAAGCTAGAGCAAGTCTATCACAGCAGCAGTTATAGGGTTGTGCATGGTGGATGGGTAGAACTGCACCTTATTTGCCTAGTGCTAAAGCTTGAATATTCATAATTAGTTGGTCTATTGGTTTCATACAAGCTCAAGCAAGACTGGAGAAAGAATACATTAAACTTTACTAGTGTAAAGGTAGTTTCAAACCAGTTTAGGAAGTTTGAAAAAAAAATTTTGTTACCTTCTTAATCAGTTACATCCTGCAAAGTTTTTGTTATTAGGTCTCCACAGTTAACAAGGTAGGGAGAACCTTGGTTCTCACTGTAAGGAAAACACTAGGAACAACCTCTACCCCAGTTTAATCTTCTGTAAGAAGCAGAATTTGGTTGTGTCTTATCAACCCCATCTTAGCCTTGAAATTTGTTGTATGGGTATGTGTGTGTGTATATATATATATATATAAACCACTGGAAACAGAGAACAAAGTTGACACTGCAATTCAGAAACATTCCCATGCCGGCTGCTCCACTTACATGCTCAACAACTATCAGAGAAAATGTTTTGATGTGTTTCTCTGTATCCTCAGGAATGTCCTCCTCCAACAGTTCACATCTCTGGTGTAGATTAGTTATGGACCTTTCATGCTGATGAGGTAATCCCCTTTATGTACTATATACACCATAGGATATCCTCCTCCTCTGTTTCATGTTCTGACATTGGTAAAGGTCAGGAAAGTGTTTCATGTGGTGCTAGACCCTATTTAAATGGGAAATAACAGACCAAAATTTATTTTTCTCTGCATTTCTAAGGACAGTACAAGAAGCCGAGGTAAAAAGGTATTGTGAGTGCATCTTGTATTAAAAGTACAGCCACAGTTTTGCTCAAAATTTGGTACTAATCTCTAAAGATTTATTTCCAATATAGTGACTGGTAACACAGTGGTACTGATATAGTAAGATGAGATCCATACTGTAACTGCTAAGAAGTTTACTCATAGAAAATGTAGACTTCACATCAAACAGTAAAACAAAAATAATTTATGGTGAATGCAAAAATTACTCCTCTAAACACATGACTTTTATTAAAAGTATACTTCCTCTGTAACAGAGGCATGTAAAAATTAAATTAACTCAGAAATAAAGATATTTTGTTACACAAATTATGTCTCAAACATGGTCCACATTTCTTTTCGGAGGGATGCAAACAAGAGTTAAACATACTAAGCTCTAAAAATATTATACAAAAGCTTTTTAAGAAACATTATAATTTTACATGGAATTTGCAAGAGAAAAAAGTTGGTATTTCAAAAGTGTTTCTTTACTACGAGTATTTTGCTTGTTTGTGCAATAACTTCATGTTAGTTTTTTAACAAACTTGTATTAGTACAATTTATAAAGTCCTAGTTGTGGTACCGCTTTAAACATTCAGCTTCTAATTTTTAGAAGTTTTCTCAGAAGAATATGTATTCCGCAGAGAAAAAATATAAAGAAAATGAAACAATGTTTTTCAATCAATAATTAACACACTAAGGAAAAAATTAATTTGTCTTTGTTCATATTTACATTGGAAATTATGCTTTCTTCTTTTTTGCTAATAAGGAGGGGGGGAAAAAACCACAGGGTTTTTGGGGGAGCAGGGGGGAGCATTTCCACAATTTTTAAGCAAAAGCAACAGCATTGCTAACACAGGTTCATCTTGTGAATTATCTGCCCAAAGGGCCATCTAAGTTTGATAAGGAACATGGAGCATTTGCTTCACCTACTCTGTTCACTATTCAAAGCCTGGTACCTGTTGCTATTATTGTTTGCGTTCCAGTGTAAGTGTTCTGCAACACTGCAACCATCCTCTCCTCTCCCTCTCTTCCCTTTAGCATTGAAGTTAGGGGTTGGAAAAAGAGGAACAGAAAGTACTGGGAAGAAACTCTGCTTAGTCTTCAAAATTAAGAGTATTAGGAATGTTATGGAAACTGGAAGACTTCTCTGGGAGATGAGTCATAATTGGATTTTCATGCTTGAATAAAGGAATATGATATCAAATATTTAGAAAAAAAACCTTTAAAATCTCTATTAGCTCCCGTAGTTAGCAAAAAACCTAAACCAAACCAACCAAAACAAAACCTGAATAAAAATTTAAAATAATCTAACAAAAATCCTCTCCATTCTCAACCAAGGAGTAGCCTGATATTTTAAACTGATGGGTTCTTCAGAGAAAAAAAACATAGCCCCAGGTAGTCTAAGTTCCATCTGGAGTTTTATACATTAGAAAATACCTAGTTTCTGAACTGTAAAAAAAATAAAATCTAAATTTCTTAAAAGTTGTATACTTAAAATCCACTACATGCAGAGAAGATCTTTACACATCAGAACAAACACTTTAAAATACAGTTAGTAGAGACGAAATAATACCTTCTTGGTAAACCATCAAATTTCTAAGACATCATTTTAGAAATACATAGCCTTCTGCTTCACCAGGAACTTCACAAAAAAAAGAGCCATTAGAAGAGTTTTCCTTAGAAGAAAGGAGTATCCAAGCTTATCCCATCCTCTTCCCTTGTGAGTGAAAGTGGGCAAGCAAGAAGTAGGAAAAAACCATCTTAGCAGAAATATCCAAGGTACAATTCAGGTCAATACATGAATGTTTGTTTTGGAGAAGTTCAGTGTAATTAAGCATCCATTCTACCCAAGTAAAGATGAGTTGGAAAGGTGTTTTCTTTTTATTTCCAGGAAAACCTTGCAAAAGATGCTAGGTTCATGAAAATAATATGCCAAAGTAAAACTGCTGTGCTAGCACTCATCCTCTGTTTTTAATATTGCCTATTCTTCCAACTCTTGGCTATAGCTGCACTGCCAGCTAGCTGTTTAACAAATAAGAAAAAGTTCAACATAAGGCACGGTAGTCTGAAGAGTAACATTAACAACAAAATTTCTTTGTGTTTGTAGGTACAAAATTATGGCGCAATTAACACCACCTCAAGCCAGTAAGTTATTCCATACCTTTTTGAGACTTAAACTCAAAAATTGCAGTCAACAAAAAGTATCACCAAACCCTAGGTCCTACTTTCACACTCTCACAATGTTTGTGTTTATGCTGCATATATACAGAAATATTAAAGTGAACAGGGAAAAGCAAGCAATGGTATTTCAGAAGTCTTTTGTAAGGGCTACTAGCTCCTACGCTTCGTTTCTCCCTGAAGACTAACGGTTTGGGAGAACATTTAATATTTGAACTTTACTCACAATTTAGGATAACCTAAAGCAAATTAATGAAAATATTCTATATTAATGTCCATAAAAACACAGAAAAACCTACAGGAAAGGTTAGAAAAAAGCTAGGAAATTCTCCAGGGCAAGCCTGCCATAAACTCACATGGACACACACCAAGGCCGTTCCAGTACCGATGTCCAAACTCCCCCAGGACATTATGGATACAGCAGTGGGTCTCCCAAGACCCATATACATGCCCAGAGCAGATCCTTATTTCACACCCCCAGTGCTACCAGGAGGGCACACACCACGGAGCCACGATGGTCGAGACCAGGGGAAGCGTCCTGTTCCGCCTTGACTGTGAGACTGGAGATTTCTTCTTGGCTTGGGGTTATGTGGTGGGGTTTTGGTAGCAGGGGAGGGGGCGGCAGGGGTGGCTCCCATGAGAAGCTGCTCGAAGCTTCCCCAGCTCCAAGCTGGACCCACCTCTGTCCAAGGCTGAGCCCATCAGCGATGGTGGTAGCAGCTCTGGGAGAACAGATTTAAGAGGGGAAACCTGCAGTGCGTGGGGGGAGTGAGATGCGAGAGAAAAACCTCTGCAGACACCAAGGTCAGTGAAGGAGGAGTTATGCCGGAGGAGCGGAGCAGATGCCCACCTGCGAGCGGCCATGTGGTGCTTTGTTGCCAGCTGGGCTTAAACCATGACACTTCTGCACAGGTATCATCCGAGACAGTTGATTTAAACTAATTTCAGACCATTTGTCTGCAAGACATTGTATAAATCTGAAATCATACCAGTGATGGGGCTAGGTTGTGGGTTCTTCCTATCTGGAACAGTTCTTAGCCAACTCTTCCTTCTCTCCTTCCCATTTTATAAGCTTCAGTCAAAGAGAGGAAAAGAAAGCTTCACCTAGCTGTTGATGGCTCCTTTGGAGCTTTTTCCTTAAATTCTCTTGAACTCGGTATACATTTCAAAGCCAACAAACTGAAGGATTCCTGTACTAACTACAGTGCCTATTCATCAAGTTATCCATCTTTGGTAACTTTCCCTTCTTTCCACTAAAAAACAAACACACACCCCCCAAAAAAAACCACAAACCAATCCCCCCAAAACCACAAGTAGTGGTGAAGAGAGATTCTCATCCTTAATGGGAGTAGTGGTGAAGAGGAATTCTCGTTCTTAATTCTGCAGCCACTTATACACACACTTTATTAATCTATGACAAACATCTATAGGTGAACAACCTGTTGGTCATTTAAACATTTAAATTAAAAAAAAAGCATTATTGCCCAAATTCACATAAAGAATACTAACGTGCCTTCAAAGAAAATTGATAGTTAATCCATTCTTTTGGCAGTAATGCATTTTTAAATGTTGTTGCTGCCCTAAAATAAAACTTCACTATGATCTCCAGTCTTACCCAGAAAAGGAAAGGGAAACAATAAGAGAAACAAAATCAAGATGAATTACCTAAAAGCAGGTAAGTTAATTTACATATACTGTTATGTATTTTGCAAATTTTTAGTAATTCTGGAGAAGTTTCCTGTAAAGCTCTTACACCAAGCAAGATGAACATCTTTTGTCTGCTTCTGATCTGAATTTTCAAGGTTTATTCACATGAATTTGTAGAAGTAAACTTCCAGAATAGGTAACAGGAAAAGTACCATCAAAATTAATTACCATGTGGAACTCAGATGACAATTCAGGAAGATATCCCATATCCCAGAAAACCTAAGTTCAGGTTGAACAAACAAAGCACTAGCTTTATTGGAAAAAGTTTTAGAAGAGCGTTGTTACTTAGACTATATGAAAACTACTGCCCTCTTCCTCCAAAATCCAATCCCTTATTTCTGGAAAGCACGGTAACCCACAATTAAACTTCAACGTGAAAAACAAATTGTGAAACTACAGAAACACAGTTAAGGTTGGCCAGACAATCATTTCCTATGCCATATGCTTACCTTTCCCTTACTGCCCCCCCCCCCTTTTTTTTTTTAATTAGGGTCTGTCTTTAACTCATTTTAAATTGCTAACCAACCATCAGAAATCAGTAATATTTAAACACCTGACCAATTTTGGAAACAGCATTGTACACACATGATTTTCTCTGAAGAGTGAAAACAAACTGAAGAATAAAGAATTTAAACATATTAAAATGTAAGACACCATCAGTACGTTAACTTTAGCTTTTACCCACGAGTACCCTCCAACAGTTAGGACTAGAGGCTTGCTTGTACTAAGAAGATTTCAGCTATGCAATAGAATTTTAAAAACTGGCTTACATGTTACTTAAATGTTTTTCTTTATCTGGTTTATTTATAAAACTTGCACAAATCTCATTAAAACTGATTCCAGTTACATAATCTAATCCATGTGTGTACTTACCTGCTGAAGTTAAACAAATAAAAAAATTCAAAGTAGACTGTCAGTTTTAGAGCATAAATACAATTAGACCAATTTAAGTCTGTTATAAGGGATTAGAATCTCCAGCTAATCCAACCCTATTCCTTATTTTATGTATTTGGAAGTGTTTGCCCTTTCTAATTTTTGATTCAGGATCTGTTCCATTGCCAAAATACATCTCTTCCTGTGCTTTCCACACACTTAGGAAACAAAATAGGAGTCTCTGTTTCTGTATAGCCTGATCTAGTACTAGGAGGTTAAGAGCAAGCCATTCCGGTAGGAAGTGCTCTTGGTTTTATTTAACTGCTGCAATCACGTTATTACCCAGTAGTAAGGCTGTGTCTACATTTCTTTTGTAAACCAGAGAAGTAATTTTAGGTCTGTTTAGGCGTTTTTCTATGCACTACCAAGTTCTCCCCACACTGAAATCATTCCCCCAGGAAAATGACCTTCTCCGTAAGAAACTTGATCTTACAGGTATCAAATGACCTAGAAAGATCTTTCAGCAGTTTGGTCAGGATAACATTAATAACCCAGCCCACAGGAGAGTATTATGTACCAAAGCCCGTGTGAATTTGATGAATGTGGACTGTAAAGAAAGTGACATACCCCCAACATTATTCACCAAACAGTTAATGAATGAATTCCAACTGACTACATCTGCAGAACCACAAGCTGTCAGGTGGGAAGACTCTTCACCAACTTCCTCAAAAAGTAACAATTCTGTATTTAGCACAACAAAAGTGCTGTCATCAGCATCTTCTCACCCTAGAAGTGAAACTACTCAAACATGAAAAAAAATTGTCCTATTAGCTCTTTTATCATAGGCAAATAGGCTACCACAGCGGCTACAAGTACAGTACCATTAAAATATATCAAGGAATCTATGTTCCACTAATACATATATATAGTATATTGAACTGAAAAACAACTACACACTGTGCTTTGAAACAGTCTGAAGAACTTAAATTTGACATATAGTTTACAACTCTGGAAAGAGGAATTTTGTTTTACTGTAATCAGCACTTATATTTCAAATACAAGTCACACTTTCTAAATATATACTCATAAGTCATGACCCTCAAAACCCTATGTATTTAGGAGTTACAATGCCCTATCATTAGTTGTTCTAAGCTGATAAAAGACTAATGGAATGCCGAGTCAGCAATTCAACCAATACAAGCTATGTTTTATAGTTAAGGCTGCTATATGAGCAATGTCCTGTACAAAAACCTCTTGCATAAAACTGCCCATAGAATACACCAGTTTCTAAAAACCGGGCTATGTTGTATAAATAACTATAGACCTATACCTAACAAAACTACCTGATGCTGAAACATTGGGCTTTGAAGAAAGAAAAATCTTAAAGATGCATCAAAGCCTCACATATCTAACTTTTACCATCTCAGCATGGATCAAAACACCCATTGTGTGAATCAGAATTTTTTTTAAACGTTAATTGCCCTACATATGTCAGCAGTGCAGGCTTAGTGGTCTTCAAAAGAGTATCTGGAAGCGTCACAACCTATAGTATACTTTTTAGTAAGCATAAACAGATTATTTTCTCTAACGGGAAGTTACTGCAGGGAAGAAAAAGACAGTTTTTGCTCTATCCCCACCTTATGGCTAGAAAAAGAATTTTCTTATTACAGCATACATATTTCTGAATTTTTTTCCTTTACTGTATCACTATAGCCAGACATATTTACTATTTGTATTATGCAACTTAAGATTCTTTTTTAGCAATGATGCACTCCTCCACATACAAGCACAATGAAACTCCAAGGCACGAATGTCCTCTCTAGCACATGTGCCAATTTTCTGGATGAAAACAGTAGACTTGATCCAACATAACTTTAGATTCAAATAGAACAGTGATTATATGGGCAGGCCCTGACCCACAAAAGTATAAAAATCCATACATACCTGTTGACTCCATTAGGAGTTAAACAGCTAGATGCCTCCATAGTTCTAACCTTCACTGGTATACCATACTTAATAGTCAGACTTTTTTTTTTTAAATAGTTTTAACCTAATAATCAGGTGATATATACCAGTCAGAAAATATTAAACTTACATGCCCTACAAATTAAAACAAAAATATGCATGAATCTAGTTTTAAAGCTTTCACAACTATCTTCTCTCTTCGCTTATCTTGGAAGCAAAATGATGTGACCCTGAGAGCTGGAATAGTGCATAGTCCTCACGAGAAGACTTACTCAAGTTGGAAAAGAGCAGATCCTCTTTCATCAGTCACTCCATACATGAGATGAAACAAAATTAGCAGCAACACCACCCCACCAGGGAAAACAATCTCTTCCCCTCAGTCACCTGCTTATCAATAAACATTTTTCTTCTTTTGTGCCTTAATCACTCGCGATACCACTCACTGGCCCAGGGACTAACATTAGCTACATGAGAAGCTGAAAACGAAAACAAGGGCCACCAGAAGTACTTTTGCCAAATTCTTCTACTTCTTCATTTTGACTTTTCCCTCTTTCATTGATGGTCATATTGAAAGGGCAGGGTAGGATGTGAAAGAGAACAACACTGGGAAAGCTGCAAAGAGAAGAAAGATAATGGAAAAAATGGATAATGTCTTAGTGTGCCTTTAATTTTTTAGGCTGCCTATCTTGCTCTCCTGAGGAAATCAAGAATCATAATGGTATTGTCTGAGCACCTCTCCTTCCTAAAATCTCTTGAATCTTACCTTTAAAACCAGAGGAAATTCAATAGTGAGTCAATAGTCTCAATGGTTTCTGAACACTAAATTCCTCAAGGTTTCATGAAAACAGTTGAGCAGAAGACACACCTTACTAATGCATCAGCATGCCTCTTTCTTCAATAACCCTTGCCTTTTTCCTCCTAACAGCAGAGAATCAACTAGGAACTCAAATACAAGAACCAAACTTCATTAGGCCCTCTACCACAGATCTAGTTTAAAAAGACATTTTTCTAGAACTACATGCTTTGATGTTTCATCATTAAACAGAGATTTGATAACAGAAGAGATTATTAGTATATCCTCCAAGGTTATATTAATTGGAAGTGTTAATGGGCATTTAGACATCGCTGCTGTAAGGAGTTTTCTTTTTAAAAAACAAAGTAAGGAGTACTGCGTAGAGAAGAGACCCTATGTATATACATGAAGGAGTACAGAAGAGCTGCCAAATGTGAATATAACTGAACATAAATTATGATGAACATTCAAGAAGATACTAGAAAAACATAATAGTATTGTATATTTCTGAATGCTTAATCACACTACATCAACCACATTAATTTTCAGTATGCATTTATTTAAAGTTTAAGAGAGAAACCTGAATACCTGCAAAGCTATTCACATCTTCTGAATACCTGCCTGCTTCAGCTATCACGAAATGTTCACAAAGTACTGGCAATCTAGTGACAGGACACATTCTGACTGAGACTTCTCAGGGCTTATAGAAAAAAGTCCCTCTCCTATGAAAAAAGGCACCTTCTTAACCAAGAATACAGGCAAAAACACTGTATAAAATATTTTAAAAGTACACTGGTGGCTGGTTTTAACCCCTCCTGGCCTCCCTTCCCCAATGGTAGCTGATCATCCATCTACTACATGAGAATGAGAACATTCCACTAAGCTCAGATGGATCTTGCTCCTAGGTAAATCAAAACAGAGTAAGTTAAAGTGGACATCAAAACAAATTCCAAAAGAAGCTACAGCACTTAAACAACTGTACAATGACGAAAGGTATGTGGTTGTACAAGACTAAGAAAATACTTCAGGGAAAAATTAAGAGAAAACATTTATAACAAAGGAAAAATCTAGTGTTGCAATAAAATTGTTAAATCACAGACAGTAATTACAAAGAAAAATATAAATACCTAGTCAGATCTCCCTTATTTCTGAGAATGTACTTCAGATATTAAGTCCAAATGTCCTCTACACATATATGTTCTCAGCTTTCTTTGTGGATTCCAAGGGAGTAAGAAGAAAATGCAGAATAAGGAATCTAGTCAACCTTACAAGAAGCAGACTGAACTAAGCCCTATGAGTTAAGTAAAGCAGAAGAGTCATCAATCCTTTCTGCATACTGTAAAAGGATGACTTTTCATAGGTTGTACAGGAGTTTTAAAAGTATGTGGACACGATATGAAATTTGAAGTTCTGGCATTGCTCCAGTTTCCTTCGACTATAAAAATACTCATAAAATGTAATTCTTCTTCGCTGAATTTCTAGAATATACTCAGTAACATGTTAAACAAAATTAGACTACTCAATACATGTTTTTAAGAATTCTTTAAGAGTAGCTCACTGTGCATATGAAGCATCAGCTACCCCATATTCCACAAAACTGTATTATCAGCTCAAACCGTAAGATTCAGCTATATCTTTATTAAAAGATTAAGCAAAGTGTTCAGCAATTTTTTAAAAATATCAGATTAGGAATAGAATATTATCTTAATTTAGAAAGACATTTTTATATAAAGTACATTTCCAGACTTTTGACAAGTTAAGATGACACTCAAAAGGGGAGAGGAAGTAGCTTGGCACTCATGCCAACTTATCTTCATTATTTGTACAGGATCTAACTTCAAAAACATCAGCTGTGCCAAATCTTTTCTTTTCCATAATGCGCATCTGTCCGCACCAACTGAATTAGAGACCACCAACTTGTCTCATACACCACATCAAACAATAGGCCAGCTTAACAGTTCAGAGCATGGTTTAGAAATACAAAATACATATTCTTTCCCCAGAACAGAGAAGTTTTAGCCTACTTTTCAAAGTAATTTAAAAAAATGTTAAGACACTTATAAATAAATTAAAGCCAAGATATTTAATACACTAGTTTGTACAGCAATGGTTTTAAAGCCACAATTTTGTTTAGCTAATAAATCTGCTTTGAACTGCATAATCTAGAGTGGATTTAGTGAAACCTGCATCTTTTAGATTCGTTTCATACTTCTAAAAATAAATGACACATTGTACCTGAAGAGTGACTATGGTATAGGCATTCCTCCATTGTTTTGGAAGAAACAAGGTACACAAAAAGTCTTAAATGACAAGTGACACATTTTTAAATTACGCATGAAGTGTATAAAAATATACATTTTAAGATTCTTAAATTTATTTTTTTTAAAGAAACAGCAAGATACTCAGAGTCAGGAAACAGACATCAATAAAACTAAATACTTCCAAAAGTGCAAAAGCTGGCTCACATGATCTCACATTAGTAAGAAAACATAGAAAACATGCTTTGAAATTCCAGTAGTCTGTTTTCTAGCCTCTGCTTTTCTTTAAAATAACCTGCAAAAAGAAAAAAGTATATTTATCACCACTTTTATCACTACAATCCAGGCACCAGTAAGAGATCCAAAATGCTAGGCTACTCAGACCAAAGGTTCACCTAGCCAAACAATCTGTTTCCAAGAGCAGAGTCACCAAGGGTAAAAGTCTAGGGAAAAGGTTAGAAAAAGGAAAAGCATACAGAAAAATGCCATATCAGAAAGTATTGGTTTTTTTTTTTTTTAAATAAGAACATTCACAACCAAGAGTTCTGCAAAATAAAAGGCTTATTTTAAAAATGAATGCTGAGAAATGGCAATAGAGGTCTCAAGCTCTCAGCAGATTCCCTGAAGCTCTTACCCCGTTAGGCCTAGACAAAAAGAAAAAAAAAAGTAGGATTTGCAATTATACAGCTACTATGCTCAATTTTTGTTTCTAATGCCTTATTTCTTTCTATATCAAGAGTGCCCAGACCCTTGGAAGGACATTTTTTGGTTTGGAGTTTAAGTTGAAAAATGAACTTCAAAGCCCAAGTGGGACCATTTAAGTGTTAACATTATTAAAATACAGGCAGTTTTTCCTTTCTTCTCATCTTAAAAAAAATAAATGGAACACAAAAATGTTCAAATAATGTTAAGATTGCAGTTAAAAAGAAATTACAAATGCATAAGATTCCAACTGTAACATTCACTTGGCTACCATACACATCCTGTATATATTTCTGTTACTATAGTAATAGAAAGTATCAAACTAAACATTTCAGAGGAAAAAAAATAAATACTGAAGATAAACAGAAGCCACAGGACCCAAATACTAGATAACACCGAGTTTTGTTCTTCCAATTTGCCTAGCAGTAGTAGGTGGTTGAACAGATAACAAATTAAAGAGACTGAGTTCCTTCATGAAACCTAGGTAAAGCAGACATATCGTAGAGAGCGAAATGACCTAGAGAATACAAAAGGATTTTGGTCATACTTTGACACTACTCTAATTCTTTCTAGAGAAAGCTGCATAACGCCTTCCTCTTCCCTTCTTTTGCACGTACACAAAACTTACCATGCTCTGTAATGCAGAGGATTCCTCCTTCACAGATATTCATACAGCAATTTTTGTTATGCTGAACTACCCATATAGCAATCCACAGTTTAATCCTCTCCTAGTTCTTCCCTTGCTGAACACAACATCACACAAAGAATCTGTTTGTTCAAGCAGTAGCCACACAACGCTGCAAGAATCCACTTCAAACATCCTTCAGACTAAGCAGGTAAGAAATGAAGGTGTAAGATATTTGAACCTCTTTGAACTATTTCTCACTCATTCCATAAAGCTTCATTTATATTACTGAAGTTAAGACAGGAGGCTTCCTTGATATAGTATCATCTGAAATAAAGATCCTCCAACTTTGGAATTTGCTTCTGTTCCCTGGGCTTTCAGCCCACAGATGCTTGCTGGTAGACTGCTGTGCAGACTTTCCCACATATTGAAACTATGAATTTAAATATGGAATATTCAAGAAAAATAGGGCTATATTTAATAGGGCATGGAGAGTTAATTTGATGTCTTGGTAACAGTGAATTATGCCGATGATGGACTAAAGAACATCACGTTTCTGCAGGTTTTGGATTATAAAAACATACCAACACTAATACAGAAAACATTTGTATATGTTGTCATAACACATTTTACATTAAACAAAAAGAAAAATATTAAAAATGCTTTATTACCTTTGCTGCAGCTACAGTGTGTTCAGATTTAATTATTTTACTTTTGTTCTCAAAAGCATTTGTCCTGGCTTCTTCTGCTAGCCGATGGAGAAACAGTAAGAAGTTCAAATGCACCTTTAAAAGAGGGAAGAAAAAAAAAGGATTCAAACTGTTTAAGCACAGTTTGGTTTTTTAGATGTTCATTGTTTGACACAGAGGATTCGCATACTAGACTGCTTCCAGATTCCTGAAAGGTGTTTTCAGGAAAACAACGTACTCGGTTTAAGTCTTAAATTCCCAAGACATTCCTTACTGCAAGACTCTTGTAGATATAGTTTAAATTTAGTATACTTAAATTGTAAAAGTGCTTTAGAAACAATCATGCAAACAACAACTGACCTAACGTAAGTCACATCTGATTTTTATTAGCAGTTTTCTATAATAAAATATAAACATAAGTATCAAAGAATAAGACAGAGCCTTTTTGCTTACTAGTAAACATAGTCAGCTTTCAGTTGACTACAACAGCCACACTTTTAATGAACAGCAAATTCATCCCTGCCTTATCACCAAATGGACCACAGACAAGTTCAAGGACTTCTGCCCCTTTCCAGTGCAAAGGAGCATTGACATTAATTTCTCCAGAAAAAGAAATTCTGCACTGTCAGGAGGTTCCATCCATTTTTTCCCAGCTCATCACTTAACCTTTTTACATGAAAAGAACTGGTAGGGCAGTATTCCATTCAATACAGAATGCTGCTCTGCTAGTACAGAAGCAGCAAAAATTTCAGCAGGCAAGGAACTACTACTCCAACTTGGACTAAAAACTTCCAGCCAAAAGCACCCCTGTGTAATAAGGAACCTATAATACAAACCTCCAGCGTTATACAGACATTATGTGAACTATTTTAATAGTCCAACCTGAAAAATTGGTAATTGCACCTTTTTTAAATTAAACTTTCAAACAATATTAACTTTGCTATGTAAAGTGTACAAAATACTTTTTCAATCAAGAGCTTGGAAAACATTACTGAAATATATGACAGTTTTATTTATATGAATTAGGTGATATAGTTATGCTGCCATATCTGATCTGCAAAGCCTAGATAAGATACAACAAGGAAAGCTAGAAGTTAAGCTTATAGGAAATACTTTGGCAGTGGGTTTGCAGCACAAAGAATCTGTTAGAGGACAGGCATTTCAGTGTTCATATGACAAGCAATTTAGGTTTGTTGGTTTGTTTTTTTTTTAACTCCTGAACTAAATGAAGACAGCGTGCAATAGATAAATTTGCATAATATTTGGCATCGTTTGGAAGCATCTACTACACAAAAAGCAGATGTTCTTGCAGATTTACTTAGCAAAATATCAAAGCCGTTTTTAAACTAGTCTTTAGTTACACAGAAATAACCTCCGACAGAATCAAGCAGTGACGCTAAAATAGTGTTCAACATTAGAACTCTCATTATTAGACTTATCAACAAGGAGGTTAGGTTTCTGGAAACAACCTGGGGGGAAGAGGGAGGCAGAACAAAAGCTTCCACACTTGCAAGTCCTCCTGCTGAGATACCTAAAGGCAAAAGTGTTAATTTTAAAACCACCTTTAAAAACTGCATCTTCTCTCAGAATCACTGTACCTTTATTTTCCTGTTTTCAGAGTGAATTGCTTCATGTGGAGAAGCTTCCCCTGAACTCCCATAGACTTAAAACATAGTCACATAACTAAAATCAGAACATTCCACAGTAGAGCACAAATTAATAAATATTCCGGATTATTCAAGGCAATTGAGAAAGGCTAAAGACAGAACGACTGAATGCCATGAATGGGACAGTTACTGAAAAGTACCTACGTGATACCACATTTGTTTAAAGACATTGCTTTACTATGCATTAGATTTTTGTCCCTCTGCATAAAATTTAAGAACAGTTTTGAACTACTCATGAAAACCACCTTACACAACAGAATGCTTATTTCCCATAAAAGAAAGGTTGTAAAATTTTAAGAACATATGTAAAAACTCAAAACACTGCCTGCAGAGCAACTTCCACACACCTGTTCAACAGAACTAATGAATAGTAGGGACAAGCTCCGTAATTTTGTTTTGCTGCCATAACTTCAGAACAACTCTTTAGACTGATATTTTGCCTTCAGTGTACACTAATTCATGATTCTATGCCGATAAAGAAAAAAGGGGTCATTCGATGCAATACTTTAAGTTTTTTCTGCAATGTAAATAAGAACCTGCCCTTCTAGCATAAAACAAGCAGCTGAGTTCCTGCTTTTCTTCTATAATTTCAAGCTAGAACAAAGTTTGCAGCTTTTTCTTCTCAGACCATGGGGGGGGGTGGGGGTGGGGGGAATATCTGAACTTCAGTACTAAAATCTTAATCTTTACCTCTTATTTTCAAAAAGGTAAATAACCGAGTGGTAAGAGCATTGGACAAACCTTAAACACTATTCCTATCTCTTCTTTCAAAGGCATTATCACACTCCTTGAGAAAGCTTGATGAAATTTGTTAGCTACACCATGCACAGAGAAAGATGTTAACACTTAGGTTCTGACAAAGCTTCAAATTTCAGAAAGACACTTGATCAAAAGAATCTGAAAAGTGAAGAAGAAACTCTATGCAGGTATTTAAGAAAATTATCTGAACTCTTATGTCTTTCAAACTTGTTAGTAACAATCATGTAAGAAGACATGGGTTTATTGAGGAAAAATAATCGCTGAAGGTCAGGAAAAGGAAAACAATCTGATTATATCATAAGCCTGGTAGGCAGACCTCCTCAGTGGACTGGCTAAGTACCACAGTAGACTCAAACAGAAAGCATGGATCATTCAGGAAGATAGTCCAGAAACTGAACTAGCCAATTCTCATATTTCCCTGCAGAAGACACAAGCACTCTGCTCAAAATGTATATGGTTCATCTTAAGACAGCTACCATATAAATTTCTAAAGTATACAATCTAACCACTCTTACAAGGTTTGTAGGGAGTAACAGAGACACTAAAAAAACATACTCTCAAAACTTGTTACTTGTCTAACTACAGGACTAAACTCCCCACTCTCTCTCTTTTTTTTCTTCTTTTTTGAAACAAAGCAAAACTCCAGCTGTGTTGATTATTTATTCATAGAAATAAAGAGCTAAAAAGCTGTTAGCCACATGCCTAGTTGAAGAACATCATGGGCACTCATCACCCCTGGACATTCCTGTTTAAAGGTAAAATAAAAAAGCCAAGTCTCCTAACGTTAAGTGTCATTTAATTTAACATTACCAGAAGAGATAATCTAAGCTTCCACTACATGATTAAAATTCATTCTCGCCTCATCCTTTGTGTTGGAATGAGTATTTGCACAGCCATATTTTAAACTAGATCAGATCGTTGTTGTTCATTAGTTTCAGTCAATTCAAGTCACTGATTGTCTTTTGCAGCCCACAGAATGCTGGTGCCAGGACAAGGAAGAGAGGGGAACCAATGGCCAAGATTTGGAGGACAGTCCCACTTAGCCCTTTTCAGACAGCTACACTACCTGTAACATGACCCTGGAAACACAGACCAACTGTTACCAATGACTACAAAAATTTTATTAGTGATTACGTAACTTTGATTAGTTGACTACGGCATTCTACTGAGTTAGCTTTGAATGGGTCCGAGCAAGGGGCCAGGTCCCTAGTCCATAAAAATACTTCAAAGATAGCAAAAGCAGTAGGAAGAGCTCCTATTTTTATTAGGCCAATTAGAAAAAATAAGTACTTTTTACATTCAGATGTAAATCCTCTCATGTAATTACCATATTGTTCATATTAATCTCATTAATTTTTTATATTTACATTTAGCTTCATATATCCAGATACCAACCTTCAAGCTGCTGCAAGACACAACTTTTATACACATATGAAACGTGGACTTACAATTCAAGTCAGGGACCACACTATGCACAGTATGCATTAATGCTCTGACAATCACATGCATTTGAAAACAAGAAGGCATGACAGTCAAGCAAGCTAAGCCTATTAAGTCACTTCAAAGAATTTTTTTTTTATGCACAAATACTGGGTTTTTTTTCAGTATGGCAGCTACCACAAGCTCTCTTTAGGTCAGGTTTCCTTGCTGTAGTCGAGTGATTTCTTGGTGAGACAAACCCTTCGTGTGCCCCAAATCCCTTACTGCAGGTCAGAAGGAATCCAGCTTTGTTGGCCTCAGTTTCCTGAAACTTGTTTGATATGGCTCTGTTAATCCTACACCCTTATGGCAGGTGTTTTTAAACCATGAGCAGGACCCCAACACCTTACTCTCCTCGTTAGGTTAATAACAAGACTTGCCATTCCTTCGTTTTGGACAAAGATTACTTAACTGGCCTTCTACAAGAATATGATCATTCAGGATACCTTAACAGCTTAGCAACTCATTAATCACAGTCCAGTCAATTGATAACTGTACAGCCAAATTGCTCTACATAAACAACATCTGTGCGTTACAGCCCCATAATCCAAATTCCTATTTCGCAGTCCGTCTACACTGAACTCTTTGACCAGCAGTGTTACATGTAGCGACACCATATTTATGCATCAGCCTGTCCCTCAATCCCCAAACTCACTGTCAGAAACGTACACTACAGTAGCCACCAGCGAAGCAGGAAGCTGCAATCGCTACTTATTATTTTATTAGACGACCCAATCGTCCCTCTCCCCACAAACGTCTCTGCCTGTAGCTCACTGCAGAAACACCACGAGTGAGTAACTCGACATCCCACTACTCCGCAGCAACTCCAACGTGCTCCAGCGCGCACAGCCCACCGCGTCCACGTCTCTCGAGCGATAAAACGTTTGTAAGACCACACGTCCCCGTCCAGGGACACCCGCCCCCGCCCCCAGGCAACCACCCTGCCTGCAGCCGCCCGCCACCGCCGAAAGCGCCGCCGCCCCCGGCCCTGCGCCACGACCCCGGGGGTGCCCTCCTGGAGCTCGAGGATTCACCCCTTGAGCTCGCCGCCCTGCCCCAGCGGCAGAGGACGGCGGGCCGGCCCCCGCCCGTACCGGCAGAAGGCAGGCTGGAGGCCGCGGGCGCTGAGGGGCCTGAGGGGCGGGCGGGCGGAGCGGGCCCGCACCCGACTCCAGGCCGCAACGCTCGGCGCCCGCCCTTCTGCTTCCTCACCAGCAGGTCGACGTTGGTCGCCAGGCGTAACTGCGGCTTGTGCGTCTTTATTATCCTCCGCAGAGTGCTGCGGGGCGCCGCACGCTTCATCCTCCTCCTCCTCCTCCTCAGGCCGCTACCGCCGAGACCGGCGCAACCGCCGCCGTTCGAATCCGCCGCCTCCGGCGCAGGCGCGCTCCCGCCGTGACGCACTTCCCGGCGGCGGCGACGCCCCCCCTTCCTCCTCCTCCTCCTCCTGTGAGGGGAAGGCGGCAGGGCGCGGAGCCCCTCTCCGCTCCCCCCCCCCCCCCCTCACCCGGCCACCGCCACAGCGGCGGTCCCAGCCCGCTGCTCTCCCCAGCCCCTCGGGGGCGCTGGGTCTGGCCCTCGCCTCCCCGCTCCCGCCGGGGGCTGTCACGTCCCCACGTACAGCGGTTGACCGGCTCCAAAGGCACAGGGCGAGGTGAGAAGAGCCGCTGCCACCACCCCGAGCTGGTCTCAGGTGATAAATAACGGCTCCCAGGTGATAAATAACAGCTCCCAGGTGGATACCACGACCGTCCTTCCCCTTGCGAGCAACTACGTGTCAAACCGCTTGGCTTGCACGCTCACCGAAGCTTTGTTTTAGCTCCGGCTTTAACAAGTTAACCTGAACCACCACCCCGGGGCCTGCCTTAATCAATGAGAAAGAAAACGGACGTGGCGGTTTCCTGACGGCCTTTACCTTGCCTTCAAGCCTGGCTGCTGCCACGTGCAGAGGTTTCCCAAAATGGAGGGAATGTGGCACCGGTCGGAGGCACCGGTGTGGTGCTTGGCTGCCTAAATAAGCCTTAGGCCGAGAGCTTTGGACTTTGAAGCTGGCAGTCGTCTCCCAGGCGTGATAGAATTCATTTGCTGCAGCAGTCGAGGGAGTTGTGCAACACGCTTGTTCTCTCCTTCGTTGCCTTGTGTGACCCTGCTGGGAGTTGTGACACCAGATGGCCCGGTCGGGGTGGACTGCAGCACCAGGAGCCTAATTAGCACCATAAACCCACACTAAAATGAGCCTAGAGTGCTAAATTATGTTCTGCATGTAAACCCGGATAAAATGCCACGTTAGTACAAGTATGGCATTGACTTAATTGCACGCAGAAACGCACACTCGTTCCGAAATCGGCCACCGCTTTAAAGTGTCATCCCTTCTCTAGCATCTGTCCCTACACTTCTGTTTTGGCTGACGGATGCTGCTGACTGAAATACAGGTTTCCCCACAGAGGGGCCCCTGTAGCTTGGCATTCTCAGTGTATTTGGACTGTGTGTACTTAGTTGGAGAAGGGGTCAGGATTTCATACTGAGGTATGGAGTTTTTCAGCATATTTATTAGTTTTTTGTTTTCTTTGGCCTATGGGATGTTTGCAGATTTAAATGTTAAATCAATAAGATAAATGCATTGTCTTAATATATTCAAAATTATCAGCACCCGGATAGGTTTATTTGAAGCATGTTCTTAAGTTTGTATGATTTGGTATTTTAGTTAATTTTGCGATATGCACAAAATGCAGTCCAAGTAGAAGTATGATATCTGACAGCAGGAGAGAATTTAAGATTTGCCAGTTCTTCATACTCTGTCAGATATTTGAAAATCAGGGTTTGTTCTTTCAGCTTTGACTGTCACTTGCCATTAATCGTCAACAGCGATGCAGATCTTAAAATCAGGGTCTTATTTTTTCTGTGAATGGATAAGCACACTAAAACTTGGGGGGTGGGGGGTGGGGGGTTCTGCAGTTTAATAATAATCACAGTTAATGGCTCAGCAGCCCTGCTAGAAGTAAACATTTGTTTTTTCAGTTAACTAAACGGCTACAACTCAGGAGCTACATAGGGTCATCTACTGTAATGCTCATAGTATACACATAGAAACTTGCACTGGGATCAACAATAATTCAGCATGTCAACAGATTCAAATCTACAGCTGAGATAAATCTGTAGTTCCACTGGACCTTACCTGAGCTGAGAATTGGGCCTTGCAATCTCACACTATGGGAAACTGGTATGGGCAAGCATTTTACAAACTGTGTGAGTTGCAAAAGTACCTCCACTATAGGTCTAAAACTGCTAAAATACATAATACAAAGTTGAAACTGTGCAGTGATCTGCACAAAATGACAGATGGGGTGAGACTGAAGACTAGTAACTATATCTTTTGTCATGTGCTTGCTATATAGAAAATGACTGAATAATAAAATCTATTAAGTATAATACTATTAGACTTTTGTTGGTTCTGATAGTTTTATATTTCTAGTGGACTATTCTTTGTTTTTAGCCACAGAAAATAGTAATTTAAAGTGCTGTCTCAAATCTACTTATTTACCAGATTTCTTTTTTTTTTATGTTTTGAAAATTATGATATTAATCACTGCAAGCAATTGATAACAGAGGTCTAATGTAAAAATATGAAATTATAGGTTCTGTTTTACTGAACAATCATGAACTTCAATAGCTAAAATTTCTCCTTGAATATAGATTTTCATCTCTTTATCAGTAAATATTTCTGTAAATATTATTTTTGAATAGTTCAATTTTACAGGAATATTGTAGAACAAGAAAAAATTATATTGCTGTACATTATGCATTGCAATGGAAAAAAATTATAAGTTAACTAATGACTAAATTTCATAAATATCACAACTGTTTAAATAATTTGATTTCTATTAACAAATGGATTAATGATTACATTACAGTGAATCATAGAAGACTGCAAACTCACATTATGTTTCTGATTTTGAACAGGACTGTTTTATGTCTTTCTGATAGAATCCACAATGTTCTAATGCTGTTATGAAATATCATTTAAATACCTAAAAGAATAATGCAAAATGTATTTTAAATTAATTCTTGAAAAGTTGAAATTGTTAATTTTGTCATGCTCATGCAGCTTTATAAAAAGGCAGTTCTGTGCCTTATAGGCACATTTTCATGTTTTGCCTGTTCAAAAGCTGCAGGAGTTCTGCATCCATTTTCTACAAGCAGTTACCTTATTTTCAAATATTATTTCAAGAATTTTTTATTTTTCACTGTTTAACTATTGCAGTGTTTAAGCATACATGAGTTCATTTTGTGAACTGGATGTGTTTCGTGGCTTCAGCTGTAGCACAGCATCTTCCCAGTTTTCCAGCAATACTGAACTGAGTTTTAGAACTAAATACATCATCTGGTACTGATGATAAAAGCTAGGAAAATTCAGCAATTAAAATGCCACCATCCAGGTCTGACTTCTTGAACAAAACAAACCACCTTTGCAGTGTTTTTGAATAAAGGCAAATTCAGTGACATTATTTTGTCACTTTTGCTTGCACATTATGTGGGTTTCTTGAAAACAGTTACATACATTTCAGTGACTAAAAAGAGGCCAAGCTTGGGGCCATCACTGCTGACCTGCAAACCAGTAAACATTTTGTTCTCTGTTTCTGTGAGGAAAGAAATGAATTTAAAGACTAAATGTATCCACTCCTCTAATACACTATAAGTTGAAACAAGGGTAATATTTGGAAATGTAATTGAAAAGCAGTGTTTCCTTTCTGACCTGAAACTTTTATAAGTCCATCTTAACTTGGTAAATTGGCTCTCCCAGCCAGTCCTTCCTAACTATTAGTTTAATTATTTTGTTTCTGGATTTCGACATTATCTTCAGTCAGACTCTTCATCAGCTCTTTGTCAATTAATAATTTTAGAGTCAACGTTCTCAAAGAATGCTGAAGAATTCCATTTTAAATGTGTGATATCTTGAAATTCAGAATCACATTTTATAGTTTCTGGCCAAGCCAAAGGTCCCTCTGTTTCTTCTCTGGTCAGGTAGAGACTGTTAAATACTTTCTGGTGCTAATCCTGTTTCAGTGGTTGATGAAAGACTTTGAAACTTATCCTGGATGTGAATGTCAAAGCCTACAATCTTTTGATGTTTTCTTCAGTGGTGAAAAGATATCTCTAAAACAGAACATAACAATTCAGCAAAAGTAAACTCTTCTATAATGTAGTTGATAGGCTTGATCATAGTGGTTGGAGTACACAGACTGACTCTCCTGTTACAGCTGTATATTCTTTCTATTGTTTATAGGATAATTCAGGTGTGGTTGAATACTTTTGTACAGAAACAGGAAAAGAGAGAATACAAAGGAGCAAATTGTATGTTTTCCTCTCCTCCATGGAACTTAAGCAAATCTCTTGCTTGAAAAAGAAGATGGAAATGGCAATTTTAATAAGAAACTTTTCTCTTGTGGCTGTCACTATTAATATAATGACAATCATTTAATTGCAACAGTAAATACTAGAAGCTCAAAGATGTGTTTGGCATTCACCTTTTATTTTCATGAAGAAAAGAAAGAAGTCTCTAGGATCAATTGTTTTTAAGATTACTTTTTAATTTATTTAGCCCTGTTTCTCTCTGTTTTCAGGCCCAGTGTTGAACAGTGAAAAATAAGAAAGGCAAAACACCATAAATTATGTTTGAAATTCAAACTATTTGCTGATTTTAGGGTTTACAATTTAAGCTTCAGTTTTGTTTTTCAGGACATGCTGTATATCAGCTCTCTGTATATCAGGCTGTGAGGAACCTGCCTAAAGTCAATTGATTTCCACAGGCCAGGCACCATCTGCCTGTTGTAACTGTTGGGATTGCATTCGTAAAAAAAATAAAGGCATATAACTCACAGCTCAGCAGTCACTCTTACCTTCAGAGACATTCCCCATGCACTTGACATGCCATCAACTAAAAGTGTATGAGTTTAATTTATTTAACTTTGTAAGAGAAAATTGTTTATTTTAGGTGTTTCCAATGCAATCCATCAAGATGAATAACACCAAAAATAGTTACTTCAGATACCCACTTTATCTGCATTCATCTAACTTTTCCCATTACTTTTTTAGATTTTTTTACATTTTTTGCATTTGCTCCTGGATCTACTACACCCATTTGATGCCAGTCATACTTCCTCCTCAAAATCCCAGAAGGAACAATGTTATCCTCTGCAGATGTCATGCTTTCCATGACTACATACAAGCCAGAAGGATCTTCCAGCACCTTGTCTCTGATCAGCTAATCCAGACCGGGCAAAAAGGCCACCTTCTCTGAGAACTTTAACAAACCTAAACAATATTCTGAAAAACACCTGTTGTCTGTCTTCCAAAAAAATATATTTTATGTAAATGTATTACAGAGAAGAAAGGAGATTGCAAAACTTAAGGATGTTCCTTGGGATCTTACTTTACTGAAAACTGGTCTAATTAGCATAACATATTTAATAGTAATGGCCATCAACAGAGAACTCAAACAAAGATTAATAGATGGATACATATTACTCAACTGCCAATTTTTAAATTCTGTTTATCAGGGAGAGTAGATCAGAGGTGTTGACCACGAGAAGGCCTGAGCCCAATGGTTTTTCTTCACTTTGTTTTTCACATGAAGGGTAGCAATACCGTATAGCTGCACTAGGAGAGACATTAGCTTTCAGCTCCCACAAGGACCATGCTTTTTCCCCATTGAGTTTTTCTTCAGTCAGAAAGAAACTCGTAGAAGCCTGATATACAACAGTATTTTTCCTACCTCTTTGTTGACTTTCTTCAGGTTATGTTTCATGGTTTAACCCCAGCCAGCAACTAAGCACCACGCAGCCAGTCACTCACTTCCCCTCCACCCAGTGGGATGGGGGAGAAAATCAGGAAGAGAAGTAAAACTCATGGGTTGAGATAAGAACAGTTTAATAGAAGAGAAAAGAAGAAACTAATAATGATAACACTAATAAAATGACAGCAGTAATAATAGAAGGATTGGAAATACAAATCATGCACAGTGCAGTTGCTCACCACCCGCCGATGGACACCCAGCTAGTCCCCGAGCGGCGATCCCCCCACTCCCCCCAGTTTATACTCGAGATGTGACGTCCCATGGTGTGGAATACCCCGTTGGCCACCTTGGGTCAGCTGCCCCGGCTGTGTCCTGTGCCAACTTCTTGTGCCCCTCCAGCTTTCTCGCTGGCTGGGCATGAGAAGCTGAAAAATCCTTGACTTTAGACTAAACATCACTTAGCAACAACTGCAAACATCAGTGTTATCAACATTCTTCTCATACTGAACTCAAAACATAGCACTGTACCAGCTACTAGGAAGACACTTAACTATCCCAGCTGAAACCAGGAAATTATGTCAGCTCTGAAATGCTAAATGATGTGCCACAGAATGCCCTCCTTAGCTATGCACCTTTCCACCTGTTTTCTGGCTGTGACTGCAGAGGAAAATGGGTGATCCCAATTTGAGATACCAACCCCTGCAGCAAAAAAATTAGCCTCTTGCTGTTTCTGATTGTCACTAATCCTCAGCTCTCCTAAAGTAGTGGAGGAAGCGGTCATGAGGCCACTGCAAATGAAAAATGCCCACTTCTTGCCTTGTACTGCCTGCATGCCCTGTGAATGTACTAAAACAAAGGGACGTGCATACGTATTTGTTAACATTAAAGCCAATTAGACAACCAAACACGTGTATATCTCAGGCCAAAAACATAAATACAGTTGATTTTTTTTTTATATATTAATTTTTTAACTCAATAGGAGTGGTCCTTAGTGCACAAAGTTGTCATGTATTCTTCATTCAAGAAAACATGAGAGGGAAAAATTAAGTAATTTTTGTTTATTTCTTTTACCATCATAGGCAACAAGGGATTTAAAAAAGAGCATTTCAGATAAAATATGAATAATTCAGAATAGGCTGTAATCAGAATATGTTTTTTTTCCATGCAGATTTTCAGAAGTGAAGAGGTTTTGTTAACTGCCAAAAGGAACATACGGTCCCCTGAGAATGAAGTGATACAATTTATGCCACAGTTCACCACAAATGGTTCCTCAGTGATTGACCTTCTTTAGCAAGCAGACATAAAATCATTGGTCTTCAAAATTATGTTAAGAAATTAATGATCTAATACCAGCTATTCAAGAGTGGGATGCATGGAGTTCAACTATCTATTTTTCTGGGAAAAAAAGTGATTGAAAATTTTAATGTCAGTTAATGTCTTGCTCTGGAGAACAAGAGAATTACCCTTTAGTTTCCACCATCATGGAAACGCTTGCATTCATTTTGAGTGCACAGAAATCTTACTGAATATGACTCTATGTCATGCTTTTTTCAAATTTGCAAACACCTTTTTTAAACAACAATAATAAGCAAAATATAAAACCCTGTGAAAGTATTCCAGATTGTATTGAAAATCAGTAGCTTTCTTAAGGTACCTAAATGAAAAAGATAAATTTTTAAAAATTGGTGCTGCTGCAGCATAGACAAAGGAAAAATACTTCTTTGGAGAATACGGTGAAGTATAGGAATTACTAAAGCCTTTTCCTTTTTGCTAGTTAACTGCAAATTTTATTCTTAGGAATGTATTTTTAGGACTTTTTTAATATCTTGCTATATAGTATATAGAAAGAGGCATCAAACATTAATTATCCATTGAACTAAAAATTCTTTTATTAGCTTAGAATCATTTTGCCTTCTGGGGATAATAGCATTTGCAGTTTCAAATGTGATTAAATGGAAGTAGTAGTTTACAGAGTAAAAGATACTGTATATACTTCTTCGAATGTAAAACAACACCAGTAAGTATTACTTAAATAAATGTAACTTTCACCACAGTTTTGTAAATAAACAACTGCTGATGCAACCTTTTTCTTTTCCTACAGAATAAACACACTTTCTTCAAACAGTGCTTGACACAAAGAAAAACCATGAGGGTGTAATGCTTCAGGTTAATAAAACCAAAAGATAGGAGCTGCAGCCTTGCACAGAGGCAAGATGCTGCTCTCTACTGTAAGGAAACACATTGGAGCCTTAACGTAAGAATAACCATATTGTCTGTGGAGAGGAGAAGCCATATCGAGTTTTCTTTATTTAACCCAAACTGCTGTGTAAGCCTGCTGTTAAAACAGAAATGTACGTGGAAGCAGGTAGCTAGTAGAAGTGGTTTAATAAATGGAGGTGCCATACTGTTTTTCTAGACAAAATGAGGCTACCTACCTGAGCTTACATAGTATAACTTCCACAAAGCTAAGAAAAAGATCTGTTTTAAGCTGAAAGTCACACCTTTTGCATCAGCACAAATACAATTTTAACAAAACTAACCCCATAAAAATGCAGAGTGAATCACAACACAAATGCAATATTTTTTTGAAAGAGCATACTATAATGTTAGCTGACACACTTGGAAATCAGAAGTTGGCTCTAAGGTCTCTCACCTTTATCCCAGGTATTGCAGATAGGCATTTTGTATTTAGACTGCCTAGCCTGAATATTAGCAAAGGTTAAGCTTGTTTTTTCAGTGTGTGGTGATGTTCTTCATAGTAAATAAGGTTGCTGTGATGTTTTTTAAGTACCTTTGCCTGGGTGTGGGCTGTGGCTCCTTAATACCACCAGTGATGCACCAGCTTCCAGACGTGCTATGGAACAGTTCCCTTGAAGCAGGTCAGTAGCCTCAAACTGCTGCTAGTTACCATCCCGACGGATGGCACTTTGACCCTGTACAAACCAACTACTCAGTGCTGCCATTAAACAATGCAGAGGGAAACATAAAGTTGCTGTTCAGAGGCAGCTCTTTGCCTGAAAAGCTGGCAGGTGTGTGCTTTTTCAGTTAGTTGTGGGTTTTTAATGGTAATACATTCATATTGAATGCTGCCCTGCCTTGTAGACTGAATAAAAATATGCTTATGCTTGACATCAGGGTATTTTTTTTCCAGGATGCTTTTCAAACTGGTCTAAAGGTACTTGCTGTTCTGAAAGCTGAAAGATGTGTTTGCATCTCTCTAGCATTCTTCCTACTTTTATCTGATGTTGTAGTGATATCACTAGGTCTACTCTTACATGCAAAGTGTCCTGGAAGAGAACCATCAGGACAAAAGAGAGAAAAAAAAAAAGCACATGCAAGAATACGGAAAGCTGGGCCTAGACATAGTTCTTTTGGGAGGGGGTTCCAGTGTAAATGTCATTCGGGTGAAGGCCCATACTCATTGGTATGCTCAGCTGTTTTGCAGTGCTGCAAGTAAGTGAAACAGCTGTAAACTTAGCTTAACTCTCCAATTAAGCTGAATTTATGACATCTTTACAATACCAGTGCAGAACAAAGCAGCTGGAGACAATGAGTAATTCTGATCCTAACAATCCCTTTTTAGGTTTTATTTGGCATTCTTTTAGTCAGGCAGAAGTTTGCCAGTTTGTCCAAGATTAAATTTAGAGGCCTCTCAGAGGCCTCGAATATTAAACAAAATTATACCATAGAACACATGTTCATAAATGCAAGACTTTAAATGTTTCTTTGTAACTTTATATTTTGAGCTGATTAATCCAATTTGGTGCCTTGTGAACTTAGAACTCTCACTGATTTCAATAATTACCTGGATTGCAGTTTAACTAGTTTTGCCTATTACATTTTTTTTTTTACAAAGAAGTAAATAAATTTAACAATTGCCTTCTGCCACGACTCTTACACCTATGAATTCTTCGTGTGGATGACAAATCTTCATTTGCCCTTAGCTACAAGGGTGCTGAAATATAGTCCTGAAATACATATGTTTGTATAAAGAAGCCACAGGCATCGGTATCTTGATGTACAGTTCACAGCCTTACTGCTTTTATTTGTGATTCCCAGCACAGAGGACAAAATTTGAAATAGTTGGGGGGGGGGGGGGGTGTTGGGGTTTTTTTGCATCTGTTCTTTATTTGTGAGTCAGTTGCTTTTAGTAAACCCAAACAGAATCTGGTTGTTCATTCGGAGTTAAGACTTCTCTTTCTGATCTCGTAGGCTAGATCTGTACCTATGAGTATAATGTTAGGCCTAGTCTTGGGTCTGAGAGCAAGAGGCATGCTACACCCCAGGTACCTATGGCTAAATTTTCTTCTCCCTAAATATAGGGAGAAGTATATAGTAATGATTGCAGAACATTTGTCAGTAGGGCTGAAAGTTAGAGTCCTAAACAAGAAGTTCCATGTCAAAATCAAAAAAGCTCAATGGTCAGACTCGACAAGGAGGCTGGCCCATGTCAGGATTGTTTCTGGGTTTTCTTTTGTGCTCCAACTAGCCAGGACCAGGGTCCAGAACATGGACCTCCTCTGTGCTTGGAGACTGTCCTTACCACTGACTGACAAGATCAGCTACTTGTGCTTTTTCTTTCTAGTCCTGAATCATGCTCTGTTTGCTACAGCAACCGTATTTCAACAGGCAGAATGGGAAGAAGATGCCTCTGCATGTCCACAGCCTGGTGGCTGGGGCATGCATCTGGGAGGTGGGGAATGCAGTCTTCAACCCCAAAATTCAAGGCGGAAATGGACTGAGGATCCTTCTCCCAGGACAAATGTACTCACCACAAAGGTATCATACAGAAGAGTAAGAAGAAGTACCAGTTGGCAATTGGGGATACAGTCTGGTCCACAGGCACTGCTCTGCACTTCAGCCATTGTAAGTGATTATTTTTGTTCATTCATTGTCTTGCGATGGTTTCGTTTCGACAGTGTCAGTTGCAGAACTAAACTGTTCTCAGTTTTTAAGCAGAGCTCAGAATTATGCTGTCTGACACTCAAAGAGTTGCTTGATGTAAGGGGGCAAGCGCAGGATAAGGAATTTATTAAATCTTCCATGAAACAGTTTCATTTCAAAATTTGACTTTACCTTACTGCAACGGGAAACAATAGTGCAATAGCACAGGAACAAAATTAAACCTGCAAGTAAGTGGCTACAGGTCTCAACATAAATTCATGGGAAAATGTGTTCTGTGTGTTTGTATAGCTGTATATATGAAAGATCTGAATTCTAGCGGCAGTGTCTGGATCCAGAGCTTCAATTTGGATTGTGTTCCTCTGGGGATGCTGTTCCATACATATATAAAACTGAATTTAGCAATTAAATGGGAATGTCTGTATTCTGGGCCCATGAATAGCTACTCATAACGAAGTACAAGATTGGGTTTGGAAGTTCTGTCTTTGATTAGATTTGATTGCAGATTTCTAGTTCTAGCATTTCTCTGATAGCTTGAAGTCTGCTATATATGTGTGCTGTATTATACATAGAAAAAAGTCTGACTGAACCTATCAGGGATATGAATTGCTATATGCATAACTAGATGATTAATGCGGTTTTATATAGCATTACATTACCTGTATTCTGGTATCATGAATCAGGGGAACCAAGTACATGAATTAATATCACATATACTGTTTTGCCAGTATCAGCCCTGATTTGTCTATTATCTGCGCAGGTCAACAAATCTACATATACATGAACAGAAAAGCCTTTCCTTAGGATGCCTCCTGAAAGGCATTGCTCCAAGCAGAGTGAACATATAGATCCTTTTCCAAATCTAAATGAAATTTCAATATTTTAATACATTTTTCAATGCATGAAGAGCATCATGTGATCCCAAATATTCCTCCAGTCTTTAAAGTTTAGGAAGCATCTGAAAATTATTAGTGAAGTTCTCACCTTGTACCTATGCAAAAGACAATGAGGATACTGAGGATACTTTGCTGATGGCTAACTTTTCCACTCTCTAGTTAACTCTTCCTCCCATCAGGAAATACATTAATAGATTTTATTGGGTAGTTGCTAATCATTTGCAGTAGTTTTTTAATATACTTGAATTTTCCTTTTAGATGCAAACAATGAAAGCTACAAGTATAACTTCAGACATAAAATGCTCATGACTTCTAATTTGGTGTCTCAGAGACTTGGACCTTTTCAGGTGATACAGTTCTATAAAGCAACATGCTCAGAAGTTAGTGAGATAGAAGTTTAATACACATTTGTGTCTTGCATTTCTTGTTAATAAAGTTCATGTTTTTCATGTTTGAAATAAAACCAATCCTTCTTGTTACTCAACTTAAATAAAGGCTACAGTCTGCAAAGGAAACAGAATCTTTTCTGAATTCTGTAGGATTAGTTGCACCCTCAGCATCTATTATCTTTATAAACCAATATCTTCACTATGTAATATGTTAAATAAATACAACTTGTCTTCTACAAGATGTTTTCTCCCATTGACTGCCGAATGAAGCCCAACAAAAATGTAAAAAAACCAGAATCCTCAATAGCTACATGAGTAGTTGTCCACTTACTCCACAGATCAGTAAAGCGTTTGGCAAGGAAAATGTGGACTGAGCACTAGCACTCATTCACATGTCAAAGCCAAAATAGAAAATGTAGTTCATAGTGGAGTGCAAGAACAAGGGTGCCGGAAAGGCATTTTTGCAAATACATGCTACAAAGCTGTACTGCTCTCCACCTTCTCTGTTGCTCGCATGTGCAGCTCAACTACATTTTGGTGAAATTTGGTAAAACAGTGTGCCCGAATGCGATTCAAGAATGTGTATGTCTTCTCCTGTGAACAGATGCAGAGCCAAAGACCAACCTCTGTATCAGTGTGTGGACATACTGCACAGCTGGAAGAGGAATTGCAGCTATTAAGAAAAAGCACGTGGTTTTTCTACTAGGTTATCTAAAAGCTTGATTTATAGTGTGAAAGTGTATTTTAAACATGATTTTGACCACATTGAATTTTGCAAACTAAAGACAATGTAAATTTAATGATGTTTAAGCTCTCTGAGGTCTTAACTGAATGACATGCATTATCAGTTGAAAACCAAGTTGTGTAAAGTTCTGTAAATTTAAGTCATTGCCTGACACATGGGTGCTCACACACTCTGAAAAAGCAGTGTGGGGAGCCGAACAATGTAACGATCCTCTATTACCTGCCTAAAAAGGTGGGAGGAGTGCATACTGCACTGTCAAAATCTCTACCTAGAGACAGTCTGAGATGCATAGAGTTGATCATGGGCAGGAGGCAAAAAGGGGAAAGGAAAAGGACAAAAGGAGAAGTTTCCCCCCTGGCTCAAGGCACCAATAACACCTTACCTCGCCTCCTATTCCCCCTAACTGCAGATTCAGCTGAAAAAGTGCTGGAGTATGTAACAGGGACAACACCCCATAGGCAGGACCCCGTGAGTCTGTGCAGTCTCAGAGGCACGAGCTCCATGGGCTCGGCATTCACTGCACTTGACTGTTTGTCACGGCTGCCTTGAGGTGTATGAGGCAGTGCTCGAGCAGGCATGGGAGCATATGCAGATTTTAGGGAAGTGGGATTTCAAAAAGAGACCTTAGACATTCACATACGTAAAATCTACTTATTTTCTAAAATTGAGGGGGATTAATTCTGATCTAAGTTTATATTAAAAAAGAATTAAAAACTAGAATGGTTCTTAATTCCTTCTAAAATAAGCAAAATCAAAGGTGTTTCAATCCTTTTGTAAAATCTAGTCCTTTTTTTCCCCACACACATATATTGATGGGTTTAGCACTTACCAGACCCTTACAAAGAAGTATCTAGGCATCACAAAACTACAGTAAAGTTGATACAGAAATCATGATCATCACTTTGCAGACAAGGTAACTGACTCTAAGATATTAAGACCAAACTGTTACCCTAAATCTGAACACCTGCAGACATACTTACTAACAAACAGGTGATACAAGAGTTCTCAGGACTGAAAACATCAAACACTACTTAAGAACTGTGGAGAGAGATACCCAAGTCTGAAAACACTATTTAAGTTCATGTTTAGTTTCCAAACATTGAAACCATGCATAATAATATTTATTTATCTGAATGCATTTACAGACACTTTAAATTTGTTAATTGTTTAGAATTTTTTTCCATGAGACAAAGGTACCTTTTTCAGGAGATTTGCCTTTTGCTTCTTCTAGAAGAGAAGTTACTTCTGGGCTAACAAATGTCCATGTAGTAACACATGAATTTTCCTCTTGTGAAGCTAGATAGTTTTTCCATCACTTGTGCTTCAGTATTTCTGAAACCAGGTGTTAATTTTCAGGGGGATAGGAGGTTTCCAAGCAGCTGCCAGGACTAATATAGCAGCCAGCAGTAAACGCTGAATAAGCTTAGGTACAAAATCTATACCATCTGGTTTCAGGAGTCCCCAGCCAAAAAATGTGAGGCCAGTTCCTTTCATGTCCAGAAGTCTCCTCGTTCATTGGGAATTGTGAAATGGATCTTACCTTTGCATTACCTTTTAATTCACAACTCAGAGGAAGATTCAAATAATGGTCTTAAGAAAACATTGCATAACTGTAGAATGGGAAACTAAGTAATGTGCTCAGGTTTCATCATAGGGAGGATGACTGCTATTTGACAAGCTGAGATCAAAGTCCTTGCTCAGCCTCACAGTAGCCCCGTTTCCCAAGCTGCTGTTTCTCAAAGTCAATGATAGCTACCAGTGCTCAGAAACAAAGTCCCTCAGAGGAGTGAACTCTGTAGACCAGTAAGTCAATATGGAGATTCAAAATGAAGTCCTTCAGGTTTGATTTAAGACCAGGGAAGTAAGGAATGAGGTCCGTCTTGGCTGCCAGTGAGGAAATACTTCTGGTTCCTTAGGTGTCTGTAGAGATCGACTGTGTTCTACAGAAAAAATTGCTATACTGAAAATTTTGATAAGAGAGTAACTCAAGACTTGTTCACAGACATGACTATGAAGGCATAGATATAGTTTGGGCCCCTCTAGAGATACCCGAGGAAATCCAAGCAACAGAACTTCCACTGAAGAAGTGTGGAAAAGGAGTGCTTCCTGCAATTTTTAAAGTTCCAATCATCTCACCCTCTCTCTCAGGCAGTCATTTACAGCTATACATAATCCACAAGGTCACTTTCTTATCAAAGCCCTGAAGGTAACTAAGCTATCATCCCATCCAAAGAGTCATTAGTATCTCTTAGCTTTTTATGTCTGGCTTATATATGAAGAACGGCATATAATAAGGAACCATGCAAGCCTATTTTTCTTTTACTATCATCACTGCTTTCAACACACTGATTAAATCATTGCTTTAACTGGATGATTAAACCCTTTTGAGAAGGGACTGCCATGTTACCGTATTTGGCTAGAACAGAGGATAATAATTCCCCAGTCCATAGGCACTATCACAATGCAGATAAAACAGCAATGACAGTGCTGTTGCATTCTTGGTAACCATGGGTTTGTCTACAATGCTGCATAGCAAGATTACCCTGAGCTCCGTACAGCAAGTTAGAATAGCTCTATCATCTGGTCTAGCAGCAGGTTTAACTGGAGACACTTTTAAAGATGGGCAGATGAATGCAGATCTGACTAAACTGAGTCAGAAAAAATATAATTTTTAAAGCCTGTTTTCTCTCAGCACTGATCTCCAGAAGACTTAATGTTCTGAGGATTCATTCTGAATCCTTCATGGCCAGTAGTCAACATATTTTTTTTGTATCTGTGTCTAGTAATAGTAAAGTGATGATCTTTCTGATCATATACACTGCAATCGCGTTTGATCATAGATTCCAGCCAGAGGGCATTCTGAATTAACAATTTCACATAACGAGACTATTTTATAATGCACTGTGAATAATCATTTCAGTAAAGGCAGTGATTTTGCTGTGTTCATGCCCTGGAATAATAGTCCTAGTATAAATCCCAAGACAGCACTCAGTGTACTTTAAGAGAGAACTTTAGTCACCTTAAAAAAATTTAGAGGCTGTGGTCCAAACTTCCACTTATCTCTGAATGTCTGATAAATTGTTGATCCACAGATAGAGAAGAGTCTTCTGTATTGCATCCATGAAGCATCTGTAAGTGATAACTTAGACAACTGCACTGATATTTTTCAAAATGGCAACAAAACACACATCAAAATACTGACCGGTCACTGGCTAACTGAGCATTATATTCCAGAGCAGTGTTTCCTCACTCTTGAAGCTGTAGGCCCCACACATAAAAAGTAGGACTAGTCCACAGACTGCAAAACCACTTAAAGAACAGACATGCCACAAAGTTCAGCCAGATCCAACAGTCTTTCCTGTTACTAATTTTCATCTATTTCATTATTTATTGTATGTATTAGGATCTTTCTACTTGACTATTTCTGATATTATGAAAGGTTCAGGGACTAAATAGTACCATTTTTGGTATTGTGGATCTTTATTTCACATTATCTGGCCTAGTTCTTAAAATTCACAAATCACTTTTAATACCAGAGGGAAAATACTTCAGTGAAAGAAAGTACATGCACAGCCTCTATCCAAGAAGAAGAAGCAGCAGAAATTTTATCACTCACTCTTCTTCAGTGTTAACAGCCAGAGGGAATACACTCTGGAAATCAATTTTCTTTTACGGGAACTTGATGTGGGTAGTTGCTTGATGTGTTCAGCTTCTGTATGGCCCAGATTCAACAAGACACTTAAAAGTGTGGCTGACTTTATTCATGTGGGTATTTAGGTATGTGCTTAAGTACCTTGCTGAATTGCGGCTTATGTTAGGTCATAAGTATTTACTAGGTCAAGCATCCAGGCTAAAAATTTCTCTGTTTTTCCTAGTTATGTTGCAGATAAGTCCAGTCACACAATACATTTGGAAGCATCTGCAGTGAATTTATCAGGCGATGTTACCCAAGGCAATGGAGAATGCATTCTTGCTCCGTTGGAGAAACATATTAATTTGCCTCCTCAGTACAGACCCTGCTAACTGCTGAGAGGATCTGTGTGGGCCAGACTTCAAACATACAGGATAATAGAGTAACATTTTATTTAAATATTTATGCTGCTGCAGTATCCAGCAGTTGAAGCCAGTCTTATGCCTATTGTATTAGGCGCCATAAAGAAGCATGAGGTCCCTGCTCCAAGTAATTTACATTCATAAGAAGCATTGCACGCCAGGGCTAAGTAATTGGAGAGCCGTACGTTTGCCACAATGAAACACCTACCAAGATAAATCAAAAAGCAGATAATTTAGGAAGGAAAAATTAAGTGCATGACTGCTTTTTTCCTCTTTAAACTCTGGCTATTAGCCCAGACATTAGCCTATCTAACCCACAAGTGGATAAGTTGTTTAGGAAACACAGTGATTCCAAGCGTTGAGGGAGTATCACTGAGCAAAATTTTTCTATTTTCTTGGAAGATGTGATTAAGATTGTGCTCTAGTCTGCTTGTCAGCCCTCTGTTACTGACTTCTAACTCCGTGGCCCATTTTAGACACAAAGATACATGAGATCCCGTGGCAGAAGAGAAGATGACCTTTGCAGCTGCTAGGTGTTGCAGGCGCTATTAGCAGGGCATAGAGTCTGGCTGGGAAAACTGGCACCTTGCTCAAGCTTTGACAGTGTTTGAAACTCATACTCACTGCAAGTGAACCAGGTTCTTTTTCCTTCTGTACCGCTGCGTACATTTTCTCTGCATAAATTGCACTATCCCACTCTGCACTTTACTATCCTGGCAAAAATACTTACAAAACCTTGAATTAGTGCTGTCTCTGAACAAAAGACTGTTACAGCTCAACCAAGAAGATGTACCCATGTACCTAATCAATCTATGCATATAGAAGAGCCAGTCAGTGCATGCATAGCTATAACAGAGCCTGAGCACATGGGAAAGAAAAAGTAGGAGATACAAGAGGGAGCTGCAATTCCCAAGGAGAGTAGGACAGAATTCCTTGTGAAACCCAGTTTCACCTGTTCCATTGTTCACTTATTGCATAATTATCTTCCTTGACTTGCTTTCATTCACCTGTAATCTACAGAAGTGTTTCTCAGTGTCTTGATTTTGCTTCAACATCAAGACTTCAATCCCTTGTTTTTTTCCAGGGCAAACTATTTTGGGACTGATTGCTCCTAAGTAATTCAGCAAGGTTGAATGTTGGTCTTGTGAGTTGTTGTGGTGTCTTTTTTCTTTTCCTGGAACCAGTCCCCCACAATTCTAATATGCTGATGTTAACTTTGTGAACTGAAATGTCACTCTTCCTATCTTCATTCAGACTTTCTGTAAAATTTGATTGAGACTGTCGGTTCATATTTTAAGGTTTATTCATATCTTGGTGGTATGAAAATTCTTTGCTGTTTGCAAAAAGCCACAGACATATTGTCATGGATTTTAACAGTGGTTAGGTACTGTTAACATTGACAAAAACAATTAGTGGAGACCATTTGAGCCATGTTTCTTTTTCAGTGTAAATGGGATACAATGCTGAAAAAGGGGAAATCATCATTAAGTTAGCAAAACTCCTGCCTTACATCTCACCCATGTTCACTGTGTTTTATTCCACTAATGAGATCTGCATGTATTTTGAACTCTAAGACTAGTATAAACTGTGAACATCTCGAGGAGGGGGAACACACAGTAATGAAATGATAGAATAGAAAAAGAATGAAGCTGAAAATTAGGCCAGAAGATTGAAATCAGGACAGATTTAAATCATTCTTTGCTATTTTATTCATCTTGGTTGTCTGATAAACTACCAAGCAGGACAAAGTTCAGGAGACTTGATATACTGCATGTTAAGTCTTTGTTGTTATAAGGTGAACTCCCTTACTCCAGCTTGCTCTCCTCGTCTCCCACACTTGTTGTTTTAATACAGAGGAAAGTTCAACTCCCCCTGCTTAACTCCAGTACTTCTTAATGAGGGAACTGTAACACTATCCAGTCATCTCACCACACAGCAATCAGAATTTCATTGCTTTGCACAGCTTGACTTATGTCAAAAAGGGTGGTTAAAATTCACCCAAGTCCTGGAAACCCCCTTGTTGAGTTAAATAGATCACATCTTGGCTACAGGAGGATTTTTTGTTTTGTTGGTTTGTTTTTTAAATGGTCAAAGGGCAAGAAGTATTATTTGCAAAAGCTCTTTCACATACCTGGTTCTTAGGATGCTGGCATCAGCAAGATGATTTACATATCATATAGGTAAAGAGAGACAAGCAATAGGGCTTCACGTGCCAATAAAAAGAAACACTATTTACAAAAAATACAGTCTGATCATATAAAATGGATCCTTTAGCCTATTGTGGTTAAGAAAATCTCTTAGAGCATCCTAATAGATTATCTTTGACAGTGTGGGCTTTACATTTACAAATGAGCAAAAATCCAAACCAGAAGACTCAAGGCCACTAAATTTGAGTCACGGGAGGCAATGTTATTTATAGACAGCAGCACTTGAACCACCATCTCTGAAGCCTTCAAGACAAGCCTCCTTGAAGGCTCACATGCACATTATATGGTTATTGCAACTGCTACAAGAGAAACAGCACAAGCAAACATTTGCAGGCACTTGGCTTTTATGCTTGCTGTAGCTCAAGTTGTACCTTCCAAGAGTTTTCAGACATGCTCTTTTCTTCTAGTATGTTGCTTCAATTAAACTGAAAACCAGATGCAAGACAATGCTCTATTAAACTGTGAAATTATTGTATTGCATTACAGGAAGCCTCCAAGTTTATACCAATAAGAATGTCTTTGTGGTATAGGGGTAAAAGATTCTTATTAGCCCTGTTTACAAGACAGTTGAAAGGATATCATAAACAATTACTTCTGAAGTGATAATGCTATGGGTATTTTTCTGTGTAAGTAGAGTCAGCACAAGATGACCTTTAATAGTGGTGGCTCTATATCTATCAAAGATTAGTTATCCATAGAAAACAGAAATTGCTTATAAGCAACAGCCCTAGAACCAAAAAAATTAATTATATTTTTAAATGGTGGTTCATTTAATGATCATTTAAAGGTACAGGGAATGACTGACTAGGCCAGTCTTCTTTATTCTGGAGAAGAGACCACTGAGGGAAAACATGAAGAGCTTACAGAATCATAAGGAGCATGAAGGTGAATAGGGATCAGAAGCTCACTGTTTTCTCCGGTGCAAAACCAGGAAGGCATCAAGTGAAGACTGTAAATCCTGATCCAAACAAATAGGAGAGGGTGGTTCTTCATGCAATATGGGCAATAGTGGATGTTGTACACAGATGGGTTTGAGGGGAGTCTAGACCGGTTAATGGATGAAAAATCCATTACAGGTTACTAAACACATAGACATCTCTCAGCTAGTGATAGTATAAAACTGGGAGTCCTCAGGGCTCATATTTGTTTGCTCTGTTCTTAGTTTTCCCTGGGCGTTTGTTTATGACCATAGATTTCCCCTTACAGACTTCAGTTCACGTCTAATACCAGATACCCAGCCAGAGTAAAGGATGATGAAATTAAAAAAATCAGCAAAAAGTTACAGAGACATCAAAGAGGAAGAGAGTCAAAGGGTCAAAAGTAGAAAAAAGCAGAATATGTGAGTGGGGGAGAGGCAACCCAAAACAATTCCAAGAAGCGTGTGCCAACAGCATCACCACTCCTTCAAAGCATCCAGCTCAAGGCACCCAAGGAGATAACTGGTATTGCTCAGTGGTGCTCTTCCCAAATGGAAGGGACAGAACAGCGTCATCCTGCACACACCAGATGCCATCAAGTTTCCTTCCCTAGAAGCTGTGAACAGCTAGCATAGAGCCAGGAGGAGGCTGACAATAAAGTCTTGTGACTTGGTGGGTCCTCACGTGAGGAGGGTGCTAATGTGAAGCTGAGGGGAGAAATGCAGTCACAACCTCAAGGACCGAAGGACCCAGAAGAACTGCAGGGTTGTGCACTCGACGAATGTGCATGCCAGAGCCCCTGTCTCACTGCAAGTAAGTCAGGGATGTTACGAACCACTTTGTGCAATGCTAATTAACGTCCCTATGCCAGCTCCACATTCTCCCTGAATACAGCATAGTCTGCATTCATTCTCTGTGTTTGTATTTACCAATAGTTCTTTCAGCTGAAAAATCTAAGCACCGACTGGGGCCAGTCCGTGCTGGGGTACAGACTTGATGGACAGGCTGCCCATCATCCATCCCAGTTCTGGTTCTCTTGGCACGTTTCTCTCTCCACACCTCGCACGAAGCAGGGCTCACAGCTTCTGAGAGGAGTGAATATTGTGGTAATCTTTAACATGGCCAGTGGTGTCTGTGTGCAAGGGAGGACGAGGTTGTGCTTGTAGCACAGTACACACTGCTGATGTGCAGCAAGGACAAGACCTATCCTTCCAAACAGGCGAGAATTAAGCAGTGCAGAAACAGGGCAATCCACCTTGTTTTGTCAGGAGGCACGCTTTGGTGTGAATATCACCAGCAATATCAATGTAGCTAATAAATAAAAGGAAAAATGTAGGAAAGCGCTTCCAGCACCTCAGAGTTCAAAACTCAACATTTAGACAAGGTAGACGGAATAATTGCATAGCGGATAACTGGGGTGATTCCAAACAGTGCCCTCCAAACAGCCAATGCTTTTATCCTTCACCTCAAATGCAAGTTCTTCCATATAATTACCATAGTTAAATGTGCTAAGGAAGAAAAACACAGCACTTGTGCAATCTGTCTGAGAAAACTGGGACTTCTGGGTGTTTTTAGGGTGTAAGAATTATGAATCGCTCTTGGAGGAATCCAGCTGCATGTGGAAAGTATGAATGACTTGTTATGTGCAAATATTGAAAGCTTGTTTAAAGTTATTTGTTAGTCTTTGGGTAGGGTCTGTGCTACACAGATTTATGACCCACAAAGCCACATGGTCTTAGGCCAGGCCCAGTTGTGCTTTCAAAGACAGCGTGATGTAAGATAGGAAACATTAGCATATACATCCTATGCTGCATTGTCCAAGTGCAGTGCAAACATTGGCAAACCTGTTTTCAGAATGGGAGAGCCACGTCGCACAACAGCTTATACCCACCTATCTCCAAGGGCAAGGCTACACTGCTTGTCATGACCCTGTGTGCAACCTCTTTTCCAGGGCCTGGCTGCCTGCTCTGAGGGCCGGCTTTCAAGACAACTGTATGGCCTTGAGCCAGATCGCTGTGGGGAAGGAGCTGTGGGAAGTGGGTTTCTACCCTTCTTTCCTTGGGAGCTGCTTTTAAACACAGGCCCTCAACCTTAATTTCTGCCTGAGTGACGTTTCCAGCTGTGCCTGAGCCTGACCATTGCCAGCTGGCTCGACTTCCCAGCTTGACCTCGAACGTGCCTCCTCTGTGTGGGTGTTTCAGGTGATCTGGACTCTTGGGTGGCCCTGGTTGCTGTCAGTGGACCTCACCGCTCCTGGCACAGCCTGGAGAACCGTCCTGTGGCTGACTGTGGCACCAGTTTCGCCGTTCCCACAGACAGGCAGCCAGTCTGGAAGGTTGGCCCCAGGTGATGTTGGAGACCGTCCCAACAGGCGGCATCCCACAGCTTCATCTCACCACCCGGTTTGCCCAGACGGGCTGTCCGTGAGCCGCCTGGGAGGCAGCTGTGTCAGGGAGCATGTCATGAGCATGGTTTCGTGTCAAAGGTTGTATAGACATAGGCAAAGTGATTTACAAAGCTAAGTGAAGAGAGAGCTAAGTCTATTCAAATATCAGATACCATAATTCATCCTGATTAGCCTGGGATGATTCAACAGCTGTAACCATTTAGGCTACAATTCAGAAAGGCAAATACTTTAATCTAATGCTAGCAGGGGATTGCCAAGGAAAGGGAGGAACTGAAAAGAAAATATATCAAAATTTCAAACTTTGTCCTGGAAACAGAATTCCAAAACTTCATTAAAATGCTTATGCTGAATGTATCAAAATATAACTCAGTTGTACCAAAAAAATTTGCTTCCAATTTGTTAGGAAGGATCGAGAGCACCCAAGATGGATGCAACGTAGACAAAACTTATGTCTGAGAAAAGTGATGAAGAAAGCTATTATCCAGCAGTGCCTTATCATGAAGGCATCTAAAATTTAGCAGGCACCTCTATTATGCCTTTTCATGGTCTTAAAGCTGCCTAAATGCCTGCATATCCACAGTAGGGCCTCAACTGTGAGGCACGTTCTTGCTTCTGCTCTACCATGATCCAGAGATAAGGATGTCCGTCTACAGTTGCAGTCCATTACTGTCTGCTTCCAACACACGTAGAGTGCTGAGGTCAGCATGTAGCACAGCATGGCCACCTACTCCCCAAAACCTGGCCAGTGCTGGCAGCAGCCTTTCCTCTAAAGGCCCTGCCAAAGGACAGAGAAGAGCACAAGATTAATGTGACCTGGAGGAGTCTGACTCTGCAGGTGAGGTAGAAGATACGGGTGTGATTTTTACCAGAAAGGGGCAAGATGGGTCAACCCCTCGCTCCCGTGTGAACTTTCTGTTAAAAGGACCCAAAGAAGCTGCATCTCCTCCACCAAGTCACATTTCTGGCAGGACACAAAGACTCATCTCCGCTGACTGACCGGTTCCCAGGAACTTGTTTCTGCCAATGCCGTTCCTCAGACCCCGTGATGTTTCGGTGTTACGCAGAACTGCCGCTCCAGTGAGAGGAAGGGAAGGAGACCTGGTGTCGATGAAGGCTGAACCTGGACACGTAGCATGCTGTGATTGTACTATTACTTTCCTCCAGTGTGTGCAGGCTTTGAAATAATGTTCATTTTTCACCATCTAACTGTCAGCGTAATGCAGCTGAGTCACTGAAACGATACTAGGCTTGACTTAAGCCTTCAGTGCCCTTTTGAACTACTTACTAATCACTATTAAAAAAACTTAGTCAGGTAGTGTCTTTCTGCTCCTTCAGTTCACAAGATTAATTACTTGTCTTCAATAAAGACCAAAAGGAGAGGATCATGTAGCTCTGGGTCCCAGTAACCGCAGCTTTGTGTTAAGAGACATCGCCACTAAGTGAGGATGCACTGATAAGATCAGTGTACGAGAAGAAGCGGTTAGGTCATCTTTCACCCAATTTGTTCTTATAAATTGTTTACTATTGTTAAAGTAAATAGGTTTTAAGATAAGCTTTCTTCTAAAAACCTTTCTGTCAAAGGCAAAGTGAGTAGTCGTGGGATACAACTCGGTTTTTAAGGCAATTCGATATAAGCTGCTTTTCCTGCAAGATACTGGGTTTTGGTGGTAGAGGAAAAGTTGACCACCTGCTTGCACACAGTCAAGAAGAGTACTAGGGCTCAGCCTCCTGGGTGTTCATATCTGGCATTAACTGCTTTGTGCAAAATGGCCGTCCTCACACTATTTCCTGGCTACCCATCATTTCAAATTTTTTTTTTTTTATCAGCTAATTTCCAATAGGTAGGGCAATATCAATGTATTAACATCAATGTATATGCTAAAGATCTGTGGTTTGTGTTATAAGAACGGTATAGCTATACAGCTGCAGGCTCTGGAGGTCTTCCCACCAGGAACAATTTCCCAAGTCTGCAGCTTCAAAAACTGAGCAGATGCATAGTGCAATGTTAAAGTAGTACATTTGAAAGGGAGCCAGGCACCTTAAAATTGAAATTAGCTAGAAAAAATGAATTGCTGAAGACTAGGTAAAACTGCTTAGATTATTTCTTTTATGTTTAAGAAGCTACAGAAAAAATCAGTAGAAGCAGCTTGTGGTACACCTGTGAGTGTAGTGGTACACCTGTGAGTGTATTGGTACACCTGGGAGAAGAATCAGGTAAGAGTTCCGCAGTGGTGACACATGTAGATTACATTTGATATTTCCTTTTGAAAAGTGGCTTCCTTCCTAAATTGTGTTCTTAAAAACTGAGCATAATCTGATGTATATAGGGAGCGAAAATAAGGTGTGACACCAGTAGAACCTGATTTTTAAAAAACTCCAAACTTGTACAGTTTCAGTATAAGTAGGGAGATTTAAATAAAGGTGGCTCTGAATTTCTTGAGCTAGTACTACCCAGACAGTGTCAAAATACAGCTGATATAAACCATCAGATTGTACTTTGAGGGTATATTCAAGAAAAGTCATTCAAGTAGTACTGATCCAAGTTAGCGATGTATGGCACCGCACAAACTCAGAGAGACTCTTCTGAGAGCTGGCTCAAATGGAGCTAAGTTTGACGTCCCTGCACAAGTTTCATAGTTCATGCACAACCTGAAAATCCACTTTTGGATAATCAAAAGCTGACTGTATCTATCATATACTCGGGGAGGGGGGGGTGGGGTGGGACAAGAAGCAAGGTTCCAAATTCTGACCACAGACAAACTTCAGGGGATCAGAGGATAGCTAAGGTTGGAAGTAACTTCCCACAATCTTCTAGTCCACCGCCCTGCTCAGAGCAAGGTCAACTAGAGCAGGTCGTCCAGGACCTTCCCTAGTCAGATTTTGAAATATCCAAGGATTGATGTTTCCACAGCCTCTCCGAGCAACCTGTTCCAATGTTTGATCATCCTTACCATAAAAAAGCTTTTTTCCTGTGTTTAAGTGGAGTTTCCTGTATTTCAGTTTGCACCCATTGCCTCTTGTCCTTTCACCGGGCACTAATGAGAAGTGTCAGGCTCCCATAACACCCTACCTGGTTCCTCTACTCTACCCGCCTAGTCAAAAAATTTTTTCCTAATGTACTCGCAAGCCACGTTTGGTGTCCATTGACCCTTCTTATATACTTTGCCACAAAAGATAAAATTTTGGCTCTGTCATCTTTGTAACTCTGCTTCTACTGCTACTAGATCACCCTTTAGGCTTTTCTTTACCAGGAAGAAACAAGCCTGGATGCCTCAGTGTCTCCTCAGAGGTGATGTGTTCTGGGCTCCCAACCAGCTTGGTAGCCCCTCTAGTCCCTCTCCAGTTTCTCCCTCTCGAACTGGGGCCAAAAGTAGACTCTCTGTCCCAGGTGTGGCCTCCCAAACACCAAGTAAAGGGTAGTTACAACTTCCCTTGATCAACTAGCCGTGCTCTTCTTAATGTAGTCCAGGATGCAGTCTGCCTTATTCACTCCTTTATTCTTCAGTCAAATCCTGTCCTTGCTCTAAAACATAAATATCTAACCATTGTTTGAAATAAATCAGTAAGTGTAATGACACAGTTATCCTATGCTGCTCTTGAAAGATACACCCCAGAGTCTACTGTTTCATGTTCCAGCGGCAAACCTGTTGACCACAATAAATTAACATCACAGAAAATAGTAAAATAATTCAATCTGAGCATTGCTGAGCCAGTCTGATACTTGGCACACCTTCAGGGTTTGCGTTGACTTATTCTGCCGGTCTGTGTCATGGGTCAGAGCAGACTTCTGCTGTAAGAATGGAGCCCATCTGAAAATCGAAGATCAATCTTCCTTAGTCAAGGAGGTCAGGCAGTAGCACAAATTCCAGAATCGGTGTGTGGTATATGCAGACTCTGTTTATCTCCAGAAAAGTACTTCAAAGCCAGAGCATGACTTTTAGAAGTATTGACATGTACCTCCACCCATCCCTTCAAAAACTCTCACTCAAAACCCAAACCTTCCACCCTGGCCTAGATGAGAGATCTTGGCTGAAGGCCCAGCAGTCCTTGCAGTCTGCCTTAACCAGGCTTGGGTGGACCCTGAAATGAGATACAGTCTCTCTCTTTTCATTGTAAAGGCAATGGTTTAAAGATAAGCAACGAAAGAGAAGGAAAATGGAGAGAACAGTTTTCAAGCTGACTGTTAGGAACTTGAAGAAAGGGTAAGGGTTGAGGAATGAAAAAATGAACATTACCTTTTCAGAATAATGAAGAAGGAGTAAACTGAGAAAATTACTTTTTATTTAAACAGTAAGCATCCTCTGCAAGGCATTTAATAGCTTCCACTCCCAGTAGCTTCAGTGGGAGAGGCTGCACCTTGTCAGAAGGAGTGTCTGAGTGGAAATACACCATGAACGAGAGTGGAAATAAGTAGGTGTTTAAAAGTACTTGTGCTCTTAAGGACATGGTTGTGCGAGTCCCTGACTCCTTGAGCTCTGGCACCATTTTAGAAAACACTGCTATCCAGTGACACCTGTCCCCTTGACTGCCACCACAGCCATCGAACCAGGAGCTTCAGAAGCATCTTCAATACTGGAGCATGACCCAAGGGACACAGAGAAAGCGTGCTTCCAGTGAAGCAGCACGGACAAGGCCCTGGAGCTTGTACCTGTCAGAGGGTTACAGTCAGGGAGCAGCAAGAGCAGGATTGCCCCATGAAGGAGGACAAGTCAGCAGCCAAGGGTGACCCCAGCACAGGCTGTGCCTTCACCAGCAAGGCACCATCCCACGGGGGCTGAGCACAGCAGGCAGAGCAAGGGGCTGTAGCGGGGACCACCAACAGCACCCAACACGAGTGAAGAACCAGGGCCAGGGTCCACCCGGGGATGCCAGTCAGGAGCAAAAGAAGATGGAGCTGGAAACAGGGCTGGAGACAAGCTGTGACATGACTGAGGGGTCCATCCAGGATGCAAGCTAACAGCAGAGGAGGTCCAAGGTCCATTGGGGATGCAGGGCTGGAGACAGGCACACCTACAACATAGCTCAGGACAGGACCTGGTGCCCATTCCTGACCTTATAGCGAGCCACTGGGCAGAGGCGGTGCGGTTGAGTGTCCAAGTGAGGCCGGTTGGGGCCATTAAGGCCTATCAGCGCCCTCAAGGCACTGACGGTTACCTCACACGGCCCTAATTCCAGTATGAGGTGTTTCACTGTGTTATAGCAAGATGTCACATTGGAGAGCAAGAGCAAGGTGGAAGGACAGCAGCCCAAGCAGGAAGCACAAACCATCAACCTGGCTCTCCTTGTTCAAAAGTACTAAGCACTTGTACCCAGAGAGGCCAAATCCCGTTTGCAAGAAATCATTAAACGGTTGTACTGAGACCAGCTGATATTAGTAAGGCCTCACAATCCCCGTTGTCGACAGCTCATTCGCATAATTCATGGCTGCTGCCAATTATCTGTGGGAGATTTGCAAGCCGGACTCTCAGCCTGCAAAGGAGGTTCCACATGGGCAGGCGCTTAATGAACAGATTGGATTATAAACACTAGCTAATCTTTCCCACATGTACACCTGAAGAATATCACAAGTGACAGCTGTTTAAATTTCCAAGTAAATTAATGATTCCTAAAGAGGCAGGGCTTATCAAGGCTTTGACTGGGCCTGATAACGGACAACCACCGAGGGGCAAATTGTTTATAGTAGTCTGTAAGTGCCTCATTCTATGGGTTCATCTTGGAAACTTTTATTGACATGGTCCCTTTTATTAATGTTTGTGCTGGCAAAGACTAGAACAGCTTTGTTCAATCTACTGATGATATTAGGCTACTAAAGCCTCTAATGAGCATCTCGTATCTTCAGGTCACAGTCAGTTTGAAATGATTGGTACTGGGGCCAGGATACCATGTGCTCAGCTGAACCCGACGAGATGACTACATAGTGCCTGCCCTGTGCAGAGCTCACGTCCTCGCAGGGCCGCTCTGTGAGGCTGCTAAAACATTAACTCCTGTGCGGTGGGACATTTGCTGCATTCACTGTCCTGAGATACTGGGCTGGGAGGGGGGTGGTGGGAAGAGGGCAATCCAGGCGTACTGTGAGACTATAACCAACCTTGTCTAATAGACCACATAGGGAAAAAGAAAGCCCCTTCCTCTGCCCTTTTTGCAGAAAACCTGTACCTCTACGTCGGGACACAAAACCTCCATCAGTTGCCCTGGCTTTCCTCCTTTCCCCATGGAGCAGATGGCAGGACCTGTTCTCATTTCCAAGGGGACTGTTCAAAGCCTGGTTCTATTTCAAGGAAGACATCATGAAAAAAGAGCATCCACACTGGCCTGTGAAAGCAGCAACATGGAAAGATCTTTGTTAAACTCAGAGGTCAAGAAAGAGAAATTAGCTACAGCAAGTCATTCTCCTCAAGCTACAAGTAATGCAATTCCCATGCAGAACTGGGTAGCTATGGGATTATTTTAAAGTTCAAACTTCTCTTCTTGATGAATGAGTGTTTCACAAAGCAGCATGGAATTAATCTAAATTCAAAACTACAGACAAAACAAATGGCTCACAAATAGTTTATAAATGATTTCTTGCATAAGAATAACTCTGTGATCCATCACTGAGTTCACTGCTGAAGTGTCTGGCCATAGCAAGGGACCTGTTCCTCCTGCCATGCTGGTGTAAACCAGAATGGATTCAGCTGAAACAAATGGATGAAGGTGATGGTTAAAGTCAGGCTAAAGCCAATGGAGCTGGGAGGAGTCCGACTTGTGTTTTATCTAAACCCATGCTAATATTACTGTCTGACCCATTGCACTCAAGCCAATTTTGGATGTATGTGATATATACTGCAAATCAGCTCTTTCCCAGCTTATATTCATATAATCACACTGACTCTGCTTGGTGAAGGTATGGCCCAGTATTAGCGACTTTGATTTCTCTGTCATTCATCATCAAAATGTATTGAGGGCTTCACTTAAAGAATATTGGAGCCTCCAATGACTAGATAAATAATTTCTGTATGGGTTATTTCTTGTGCTTTCTCTGACTAGCACAGCATTTTTCCCCAGGAATAAATATGAAAGAGAAGTAAATCACTGACCTTATGATTGGATTAATAAATAATGGATATTTTAAAATACAACTTCCAGGCAAAAGATGATCTATGTTCTCCCAGTGCACAGGCATACACACACACATACATCATTTCCTCAGTTTTATTTTAGGATCTTGCCTGATTGGGCTTTTTCTTCAGATGCTGAATATCTGCCACAGAGAATGTTCTATTATAACCATAACAATGTGATACTATATTAGGAAAGGAACTCAATTTCTAGGACATTTGGAATCTTTCTTAGTTACGATTCAAGCCTGTTTGCTTTCATGAGGAGAAGAAACCAAGAACAGCTAGCCTAAACAGGAGATGTTGCTAGCAGGTAGTAGGACTGCCTCGGTCAAATTGACTTTCTGCTGGATTTCTAACAAAACAAGATTCTTGAACAGTGTACGGCTGTTCACTTGTCTGGTTTGTTTGAAGTTCTATATTTTGTTAAGGGTATTTCTGCTGCAGTACATGGGTCCCTCAGTGGCTAATACAGCACTTTTTAATCAACTTTTAATGCCTCTTTCCTTAAGTAACAAAGCAAGTGTAAAGAACGCATACAAAATGAATGTACGTGTGGCACCAGGTGGTTTAAGGCAGACAAGGGATGTGCTGAAGCCATGTAGAACAACTCAAGCCTTTTCCCAAGCTGCACCTTGCTTTTTCCTCCCACGTTTCTGTCTTCTAATATTCCAAGTTTGTCTTGAACAAAGACTCTGCTCCATCCCCTGACCCAGCGAGACCACATCCCGAGCAGCTGGAGAGAGCGGGCTGACCGGTGGGAAAGGTATGGCAGAGACCCCTGGCACGGCAGGCAAGAGAGGAAGAAGTGGGGAAAGGGAGAACGACTTTCCTTCTCCCCATGGCTCTGCAGCCTTGCCACTGTTATCAACGGCACACCAGTCCTGTCTTAATGCCACTAGTTTTATAATACACCCACACACCGCTCCAGGGACTTCTGCTTTCAAGGACCGCTGGTCAAATGCCTGTGCCTGATTCTTCTCAAGGTCAGATAGCTCTATCTGGTGAAAGTCTCTCTATGGCAGAAAGTCAAAAAAAACCAAAAAAACCCCCACCAAAAACAAAACCGGAGAGAAGCAGTGACTGCTTCTGATGGATCGCATAGAGCTGGGGAAAAAGACAGACTCAACAAAACCCTTTTCTTACAGGACTAAAAATTTGCTCAAATGGGCTGCGAGAGAACTTGCAAGACCATGTACAACAGTGCCATCTGATGGGCTTGCTCAAAAGGGTAAACAAGGTGACAAAGTAATCTGCAGGCCTCGCAAGGTACCTTCAGTCCTACGCAAAACGATGTCACCAATACTGGATGTGATTAAAAGAAGGTGCTGGCCAATGAATTCTCATTTACATACGAACGACTTTTTAAAATAAGGCTATGGATAAGTCTATGGGGTTTTTTGATAAAGGTAGTAGGGTTAAAATAATTTCCATGGTGGGATATTTGATTTAGTACTGTGGAACATTTTGGTTGAGACACTATGGCAAATGAAACGTAGAGGTCAAGTTAAATGCACTTATTACTGGGTAATAGACCCTGGTGCGTCACAGGGGAGACTATGTAGCTACCTAGGGTGACAGAAAAGGAAAGGAAATACTATATAATTGATCGGCATTTGTGTGTTAATACCTCTTTGACAATGTAAACAACTGTGGGTTTCATCTTTGCAGAATACATTGCCCTTAAATAGTTGCTAGAAATTTGTAGGACAAAGTTAACATAGGTTTTTTTTAAAAAAATCTAATTCATTCTTGTCCAAGACCCCAGTCATGTGGCTTTGTTTTGAAGAAGGAGGCATGTTCATTACCCGTTAAAATAAATGTAGAAGTGAGGCTTCTGACTTTCAGTCATGACTTCTAAGTGCTTGCTGTGGCTGCTTATCACTAGACTGCCTTCTCCTAAGCCTCTGCTTCCTGTAGTGCATGAAAGTTGGTATTATTATGTCATTAATTTTGAAAAGGTCACTCTTCTTAGATCAATTCTAAATGTAAAAGTGACCTTTTAATTGATGTGCATCTTCATTACTGTATTACAGCATAGGTAAAACAAACCAATTTCCCCAGGTCTGAATTCCTGTGAACATGCAGAAGCGGACAGCAAAATTTATTTCATTTGCTGCAGTGAAATAACAGGAGCCATCCCTGGCCACAGAAATCAGTTCATGTCCCTGTAATGTAAACAGCTTTTATCAATGAGCCAGGAGAAAACCTTAAATCATTATTTATACAATCTCTAAATAACACAAATACTGGAAATATATGTAAATATTGGAAAGAAAAGACTTTTGAAACAGACTTGGACCATTTGGTAAGTAGGGTTTTGTATATTGTTCAGCACAGGTAAATGAAAAACTTGGTGAAAACATAGAACATCTTTTTAGGACTCACTTTATCTTCAACAAGGAGTCTACTAAAAATGTTTGGAGATTACGATAAATAACTGGTTGAATTTTAACTGGCAGCTTCTGTGTTTGTCTTCAACTTCCTTCCTAACTCCTAACTTTTACAAACAAAAATCCCAATATTTTCTTTTTTCCACAAATTGATTAGTCTCAGAAAGTAAAAGCAATGCTGGACCATTGTCATGCAAAAATAATTTTTTCCAGAGATGAAAAATAATATGAAAAATTTTGCTTTAGCTCTTGATTTTCTTTGGAGCTCTAACTCCTGTCTAGGGAGTGTTCGTGGAGGAAAGCCCTGTTCAAACATCTGTCTCAGAAGGGGATTAGGTGAATGAGATATGAAAGACCAGAGTAGAAAAAGGGTTTGTGTTGAACCAGGAAAGGATTGTTTCATTTATGACTGTTTGGAGGGAGAGAAGGAAACAGGGAACGATGGCGGGGGCAGAGGGAGTGGGATTGGTGAGATGTAGGCATCTCACACATAAAGAAAGCATCGTTGCTGCTTTTGGAAAACTGAAATTAAATATGCAAACACTATGGCTGAGACATCTTATTGTACTTGACATTTCCTGGATCTACCCACATCAGTTCTTGATATTAACGGGAGAATAATCAGTTCCGTGCCAAAAGCTGTTAATAACCCTATTTCATAGGAAAGCTCACTTTGTAGCGGTACCTGCAGATAGTACTGGTAGAGTATTTAGATTCTATAATTTACACATTGGTCCTTATTAAATCCAAGAGCTATTTTTCAGTAAAGGCATGACTGAAAAACTCAGGTAACCAGGCTTTTCTTTTGTGTGCATATATTATGTGTGCAATTTAGTTATGCAACTAAAAAGGACCGAATCCAGATGTCCTCAGCTGACATAGCAAAGTGTGGCTGAGAAACACCAACGCTTGCTGTGAGCGGAGCCGCATTGCTGGAGCAGGACACAGAGGTATAATGCGTGGTTATCTGGTTTTAGCTTCATGATCTAAGGAAAAGTAGGAAGCAAATATGCAGCCCCATATCTGTGCTTTAATCTACTTTTGTTATTGATCCCAAAATCCTCTGGGAGCCATTCTACAATGAGTGATTGATATTTAAATTTATGTTTACCAGTTAATCTTCTGTCTGCTATCTCCTTTCTCCGTAAGTCTAGGCCTGGTTATAGGCTACGAGGCAAGATGGAAATGTGAACTCCAGCCAGTAACATTGTCAGAGGGGCTCTAAACCTGCTAAATCAATGAAACCAGAGGCGAAGGCTCATAAATCTGTGTGTGTGTGTATGTGTGTGTAGCTGCTACGATCCAGCTCCTTGTGGGAGCCTGCATGTGGCCTCCAAATAGAGTTCCTGGCAGTTCATCTTTCTGGTCTAAAGGTACATCTGTGATAAAGCACATTTAATGGGGAAGACCTCGCAGACGAATAAGCTGTATGTTTTCTTTCTTCCCTCTCACCAAAAAGCTAATATTCAGTTTCTTTCCTGTCCAAGTCAGATTAGCTTCCCATAACGGCACTCACCCATGACAGTCTCCACTATTTTATTTCATGACGCATTGATCTCCATGAACTAGACCACTTGCTTTTGGAGCTGACTGCAATGGATGCTGAAAGAGCCTTGAGCATTTGCACTTGGAAACGGGCAAAGCTCTGTATTTATTTTCTAGCTTTCTGCCTGCGTGTCTGAGTGTATATGTGATCTAATGCCAAACAAGAAGGTTTATCTATGAATTGCAACAATAATGTAATGTGCAGTGCATATGGAAAAGAACAGTTTCATTTATGGAGCACGGAACACGGTGATATCTGTAACCCTTTGGTTTTGTTAGCCAAGAGGAAAATAAATCTTGTGATTTTTTGTTTGTGAAGAATCAATATTTTTAGCAGTTTCCCAGTAGAAATATTATACCTTGTACTTTAACGCTGATTTTTAAAAAAAGCTATTGAGTTAGTCCACTGGTTTAGAGAGAAGGCATTAGCATATTCTTTTTCTAAGTTGTGTACTTTTTTTAGCTTTTCTAGTCATAAATACAATGTTTCGCTGCATACTTAGCATAAGTTCTACAGTTTCATGGGAGCATTCAAAACATGAAGAATTCTTATGAAATAGAGGCAGGAGTGAAAAAAAAATTAACAAGGTTTCAAATGCATCAGAAGCAAGCAGCATGGCAAAGAGTCTGTAGAGTCAACAGATTCAGCTGTAAAAGCAGCTTTCCAGAAAAATAAGGCCATTAAAGAAAAACTAAATTAAATCTTTACTTAGTGAGGGAGGTTTCCACCACAGCCTTTCTTTACAGAGGGCTGAGTCTGATGGGCTGTTTCAAATTGCAGTGTCAGAAGAGATTTTTGAATAAAATTTGTAAAATGAGAAGTAGGAAATCAGAAGGACCAGATGGTGTTCACCCGGGCTTTCTGAAGGAATGCAGGTACCAATGTGAAAGTGTTACGTGTCACTTAAAATCAATCTCTTTCCTGGAGAAACAGAAAGCAACAAATGTGACACCATTTTTAAGCTGTCAGGGAAGATTTGGGGAACTATAGATCAATAAGTCTCACTTCCATATAGGGGAAACCATGGAAACGATAATAAAATTTAGAATTAGTAGCCACATGGATTAGTAAGGAAGAACTGCTTTTCTGGATGGAAGTCCCAGCTCAAATATTAAATATTTCTTCAAAGTAATTAGTGAGCACGCAGACAGCTTTCCAGAAGTGCCCGCTCTTTGTTTCAGGCACAAGGAATAGAGGGGAAAATGAAAACTTCATTAAACCACTGTATGAATCCATGCTGAGCGCCACATGCAGGTCTAAGCCTTGAATATCAAAGTATATAGTAGACTTAAAAAACATACGGAGAAAGAAGTCATGTTAGCACAGCAAAAGTATGAAGAAAGGACAGCTATCTTGTGACACTGCAATATCACTAAGAGTCAAGCAGATTCATTTTATTTGAAAAAGCATTTTCAGATTACTGATGTCAGGAAAAGAAGAATCTTTAAAGTCCTATAGAAATGTCATTGACCATACATGCAAACTTCAGAGACAAATAAATTGCCATCTGTTTCAGTCTTTCCTTGTGTTTGTACTTAGAGTCATTAGAATAAAAAACGTCCCCAGGATCTCTTGAGCTGTGAACAGGGGATGACTTTCCTTAGCGTAGCAAAAGGAGCTTGAAGATAGTTACTGAATACTTTTTGTGGAAAGAAAGGACAACAACTTTTCCCCAAATGGAGAGGAAATAAAAGTCTGAAGTAAGGCTTTGAAGTTTGGAAGAGTTAAAACTTCAGTGAGAATGGGTGGTTTAACCAGAACTTTTATTCTACACCACTCTTAGCACTTGTTTCTAATATTTCCCTTTCTGTCCTTCAGAATTATCTTCTGCAAAATCTGGTTCTTGCAGACACAAGGAACTTCATGTGCAGATTTTGGGGGAGATGCTAAGCCAGGGAACAAGGAATGGGAGTGGGTGGATCCTTGTTAGTGCAAATGAATTGATCCCATGTGAGAAAGAGAGATACTCATCTGCAGTGTAGCAGAGCAAGCCCAACATCTGAGCAAGCCCAAAATTCCTAGGCCTGTTTCCCCAGTATTGAGAGATCATGACACTCACGGCTGTATTTTCTAAGATGCTACAATCTTGTGATCGATTTTCATGGAGCTCAAAAGCATCCATAGCTGCTGGGGCAATGGAATTATAGCACCCGCGTTACTAAAAGGAATTAGATTTGCAGTAATACCAGGTATACTTGTTCCTTCTTTCCTTCTGTCTTGATTTAGATTCATGTACGTGGGTAAGCATCTATCCATATTGTCTAGGAAGTTTTGTTTTTAAAATGGTGTAATAACAAATATTGACAAATAATACTGTAATGAGCAACTTTAGAACCTCAGCCTGTCTTCCCCTTCCAGCATTTTCTCTGACCTCTTTTACGAATGGGTCTTTTAATCTATCCCAAGCCTAGTGACTATGACAATTACTTTTTAAAACAAACTTGCTTATGGCAGCATCTCAAAACCATAGACATGTCTATGTCTAAGAAGAACATCATACACATAGAAGGACACAAGCACTCATAACACCACTGGTCACGTTACAACAAGAAAGTATTTCTTTCCCCATTCTTGTGCACCAGAAAACACCTCCTTACACACACTCCATTCCCACTGACATCTTGTGCAATTATGTGCACGAGAGGTGGGTGTCCCAGTCGTATTTCTGAATCTTTCACTTCACAGAAGGAGTCATTGCTGAGTGTTTTCTTAGCAAAAGGCAAAGCAAGTAGCCTCTCGTCTTGATTAAAACCCTCTGACTTTTGGAATCTTCTGCTAAATTATATTTGCCATACAGGAAGGGTGTAGGAGGGAGGAAAAGAATTGAAAAACTTCAGTCTTGTGTCAATTATCAAGTGTTTTAAATTTAGAGATTTTCCCATCAACTAGAAACTAAATCCACTTGTTTGTTGCCAGGGAAAATGGGTGAAGATGCCATTTCTAAAGTGTGTAAAGACTTTGTGGTTCATTTCACAATAATATTTGTTGAACTTTTGTGGCACGCTTTCAGAGGAAGCAAGACGGGGCTGTGTTAGTCATGATTCGCTAAATAGTACGTCCTAATCCTTCCTAGTTTTTGTTTATTCATGCCTTGCTGTGGGATTTACAGTATTAGCTCATGGAAAGAAAAAGAAAATCCTAGCAGATAGAGGAATGCAGCCTTCCAGTCCACTGCTTGGAGGCAGGTTTGGATTATCTCTGTCAGGAGGACTTGCTTCACTTCTGGCAGAAACCCGAATGCACAGGGAATGGGGAAAAGGAGCAGAAATAGGTGGTCTGCTTCTCAGGTGCAGGCACATCAGACCCAGGAGACCAAGCTCGGCACACGAGATGACCTTGAAATCGGAGGCACGGCCCAGGAAGGCAACACGGGGTCGAGCTGCACCTTTCTTTCCCGAGAGCCCGTCGCGCTCCTGCCCACCACCTCCGACAGCCGAAGCTGCGGTCAGGTAGAGCCCATCTAGTTTTGGGTACCCCAGGGCACCTCCGAGCCGTGTCTGGGTGAGGAGGTGGGCGCAAGCCCTTGTTTCAAAGGTCACTTTCATCCTCCATCTCTCCAGGCTGACCTGACTGGGAAAGGAGCTCCGCTTATTTTTTCCTCACCTCCTCTGAAACAAGATGTGTTCGTTGTGAGAGGCACTTTTGTTGGGTGTCATCTTTGTTTTGTTCCCTCTTGACTCCCACTGGCCATAGCCCCGGTGGAGGAGGAGGAGGAGGAGGAGGAGGAGGAGGAGGAGGAGGAAGAGGAGGAGGAGGAGGAGGAGGAGGAGGGAGCCGTGGTGCTGCCATGGGTGGTGAAGCCCCTTTCCACCGATGGGGAGCAGGCACGGAGGGGTGGCTAGCAAGGGAGCGAGCGTGTTGAAATCCCGCCTGCGCTTTCCCAGTCCAGGTGATCCCACCCGTGACAGATCTGGTCTGAACCTCTGCTACCGCTGAGGAGGGCGAAGGTGGAGGGAGGGGAAAGCCAAAGCCTGTGGCGCCTAATGAAGTCCTTATGCGCTGAAAACTCGTATTCGATATGCCATAGACGGAGATGCTGACAGCCACGATCTTGGAGGAAAAAGTTTTGAAGAGAAAATAATGCTGCCTTTGCAAATGCTGGCACAGAGCCGGTGGGGCCTGTGGAGTTTTGGGTCTGTTCGGTGATGACTCCCGTTAGAGAAATAAGGAAGAAATAGTTTGATTTTTTTTTTTTTTTTTTTTTACTTTAGTACAGAGCCAAGTGTGCAGAACAAGGACCACAGCATCCAAGAAGGCTGGATTTCTGTTCCTCAGCCTGTCATGGTCTTGGTGCATGAATTTATGCAAGCTTACTCTGTTCTGGGCACTTTGGTTTCTTCATCTCAAGTCTTTTGCAGCTCTCGGGAAGCCGAGTATCAAGTATTGTTATTAACTAAAGTCATTCGATACCATTTTTAGTCTTGGTCAGTCTATCAGTCCCCAAGAAAGGTCACAGTTTTTACAAATCTCTCCCTTCCAGTGAAAATGCATTTTCCTACACAGGTTACTGTGAAAATGATGTGGTGAGACTCCATAAACAGGACAAATGTCTGTTCTGTGGCTAATCTGCGAGAGAGAAAAGACTCCAGCTGCCTCTTCCTGAGCTGCTTTGAAGCGACTGGAATAACAGGACTCAAACCCATGTATAATTCATTAATTTAGAGCTGTCTGTACCTTGTAAATTTTGTTATGATCCATTAATTTGGGGGCATGTATTCTTGATTATAACACAGGATTTTAACATGCCTTTTAAGTTGCAGTAGAAACTTCTTTTGGCTCAACTGCTCCAGTACATTCTGGATCCAGTTCACACATCTTTTTTCAGTAGTCATTGCTAAGGTTATCTCACTTCATTATTTCTCTTCATTTATAATATTGGACTCAGATTTGCAGGACCTGACTTATAAGCACAGGTTACACAATCTCTCTCCAGTTGGCATGATGTGAAGTAGCTGTTCTGCCGCTGCAAACTGCAATGCGAGTATTTTCACCCAGAACTGGACAAGCAAATTAGATGCATTTATATAATAGTATTGCGTTTCTGGATGCAAGCAGCAGTTCTGGGGTATTCAGCATTAACATTGTTATGTTTCATTCACGGCGGTAGAAAAATGTGCATAAAAACATTTGGGTAAGTATTCCCCATGTTTTGAGTCTTTTATTACAACAAAAAACTTGGGATGTTTTTGGACAGCGGACACTTGCACAGACCCACTCACAATTTTGGAAATGTTGGGATTACATGATAGCGTGGCCTGCGGAGCTTCAGAAACTGCGTTCATTTCTGTTCCTCTCTGTTCAAAATTCAGATGCTTTTAACCATGTCTTTTCTTTTCAAAATTATCTCACATTAATACCTTGCACTGTGGCTGCTCATTTGTGTTCTTATGAGGAGTAAGGAGTGGGTTTAATTATATAAGAAATATCTTGTACTTCTGTACATACCACGTAAATTTTAATTATGATCTCCCTTCTCCATAGTACAAAATATGTCACTAACACTATAATGTAGAAAAGTAAAATAATTTCTACATTAAACCAGTATCCAAAATCATATCTCACTCTTTGTGGGAGTGTCATGGGGTAGCCAGCACTACCTACCTTCAGTTCAGCTGGTGAGCTCCCACCTACCCATAGTTCATCCCTCTGGGAACGAACATCCACGGGCAATTGCAAATTTAGACCTGACTCCAAAAATATGAATACAAGGGGGAAAGTTATTATTTCCTAACTAGATCAGAATATCAGATTCACGTCTACAATTGAGATAACACGTTGTTGCACAAAGTTTTCATTTTGGAAAACAAGCAAATAGTTGGAAGCTGGGAAGAGAGACAGAAAGTGGCAACACAAATATGTCTTTATTATCTTTTCCTTGAAGCGTTCCTACCAACCAGATGTTTCTGGTGACATCTGTCTTTGCTCAGCAGATGCATGTCATTGCACAGTCTCATCACCTTATGCTGAGTGATTGAAAAATACAACATATACTCAGATCAGCAACACCCTGCTTACAGGAGAAAAGCTTTAATTTCAGCACTTTCAACTTGGAGTGCTATTTGGAAACATTTAGCTCATAAAAAGTCTTACAGTTCATGCTTCGACCTCATCATGACCTGAACATTTTGTTAACAAAGTACCCTGTTAATGTTTTGACCAAAAGAACTAATGTACTTGGGGCTGGTTGTGTTGCCAAAGTGGTGCTTGCTCCTAAAAAGGGAAAGTTTTAATTCTATTTTCAAAAGCAATGTCTTACTCCTAACTATATATGGAAATGTCATCAATCAGTCCTGGAAACAGTGTGCACTGCAGTGCATTATATTAGCTTGCATATAGGTTTTGCATTTGGTGTAACAAATCTCACCATACCATAGCTGGCAGCGGAAGTCTTTTGCTCTGTCTGTTTTCCCTCTACCAGCTTGAGTAGATGTGAATATAAGTTTTGTTTTAATCACCAGCAGTGAAGTATAGAGTCACAAGCTAATCAAAAGAGGGGATAATAAAACACATAGCCACTGCCAGCCATGTTTACAACAGAATTCTTTGACTAAGGTAGTTTTGCTCATTTTTTTTTTTTAATTAAGATGTAAACCACCTGAACCCTTCACCCTCTGTGGGTGCAACCCTCTTCTTTTGGCTTTTTTAATGTAATGAACAATAATTTAGCTAAAAAATTGATGCAGAACATTTTTATCAGCGCCCTATTAATGCCTACCAAAGGGCTTCAGCAACTGAAAACCATCTCCTTACTTAAAGAAGTATGTTATTTGAGCACTGGGTCTACCAGGAATGCCAAAAGGAAGGTGGTTTTGAAGTAAGTAGTGAGCTCAGACTGTTTGGTCTTCATCTTTATGAACCAGTTCCAAGAAATCCCTGACTGATAAATTCAGCAGCAATGAAAGTAGCAATCACATGGAAATACGACGATAGTAAAGAAAAGCAGTAATTAAGAAAGGTTGTATTAGACAAATCAGAACCGAACTCTGCTAAAAGACACAGTTCATTGGGAAGTACTGCATGTGCAGTTATCACTTACTAGCCACTTAACTGTATTTCATCTGTATCTTTTAACTTTTTGGTAAGTCTTGGTCAAGATTAAAAAGAAATATATACTCTGCATATTTTAAACCAGTCACATTAACTCCCTTCTTTTGGTATGGAACTCATCAAACATTTTGTATTCTTTTTTTTTTTCTCATTGTCAGTCATCTGACTTACTACTGTCTCCTTCATATGGGAATAACAAGCACTTCTAGGTCCTTTCAGAATTGCATTTTAGGAACTCAAAACAGTCATAGTTGATTGGGTTAATATGCAAAAGGGGGTTCTACAAGCCCCTGGTAGAAGAGTTCTCATGGAAGAAAATATCAGTCAAGCAGACAGGATGCAGGGAAAAAAAAAAAAAAAAGTGAAAGAGGATAATAAATTGGAGGGTTTGTGGCTTCTTAAGACATTGCCAGCTAAATGTAGGACAGCAGAGACCTTGTCAAAATTAGCAGTCAGCATGATGTAAGTATGTAGGATAAAATCTATTTTGTTGGTGAGGAAAAGACAACTGTCATAACTTATTTAGCTACAGGATATTGTTTCTGACACTTCATCAGTATGTTTTTATTAATACGGAGGCTGAGCATTATTCATGTCAAAATTGTCACTCGGAGCCCTCACTTCACAGCAGACTTCAGTTTCTTCGTAATCTGCAAACTCACGCAGTTATTTTTATTTTGGGGTTCAAACTCTATTTGATGCTAGAGTAAAAGTGGCAGATAAACAGAAAGAGACAGAAATCCTCCACAGAGCTCAAAGTATTGAGCACAGATTCCTAAATTTCGAGTATTTTAGGTAGGAAGCCTGATGATCTATCAGGGACAGTTCACCTTACTAGAAAACAGGATGCACAGTTTGAGGGACTTCTTTGGAAAAGTCTTTACCCACTTTTGCAGTACCCCATTCCACAAAGAGATTATACTGTATGTTTCAGAAAGTTCAGCTAATTAAAATGCTTGCATTAAATACAGAATATCCCGAGTTACAGTAGGCAGATATAAAACTTTAGGAGAACAATTAAACGTGTTTTAGATTTAAGCCAATCTCTGTTAACAGGGTTTGGGGGATATCTCCTTCAGTGAGCTTATTTTCATGAACAGTCTAGGTGATGGAAAACAGAAAGTCCTTATTAAATCTGCAGACAATAGGAAGGGTGGAGCTTCAGACATGCCGGAAAGCTCAGAATGATCCTCAAAAGTGAAGTTACATAAAAAAACAGAATGGTATTCAACAAGGAAGAATGCAAAGTACTACACTTATCCAGGAGGTATCAGCTTCTCAGATGCAGGATTGGGAACAACTGGTTAGGTGGACAAGGACAGAAGAGGATCCTGGAGTTATAAAGCACTGCTGGCTGAGGATAAATCAGCCATGTCATCCTGCTCTGGGCAGGCCGAACGCTAAGCTCGGTCTTATAAACAGGAGAAAAGACATGCAGCAGGTTCTGCTCTACTCGGAAAATAGAACCTGCTGTTCTGCGTTAGTTTTGGTGTCTCCGCTTCTCAATCCACTCTCGCTCTGCTTTCTAGGACGACTGCTGCTCTCGGCTTTGCCGTCCCTTCTTCAGAGGACGTGGAACCAGCCTCCGTTGGTGACGACGTGTGGGATGAGCGGGGCTCCTGCGGTTCCTCCGTCCTCCTCTGCACGGCTCTGCTCCACACGGCGCTGCTCCGTGTAGGGGACTGGGCTGCTTGTTTTGCATTGCTTTTTTTTTTTTTTTTTTTTCATTTGAGGAGGTGGGCCCGAACCCCCCCATCTGGCAATAGTTCTGAAATGTTTCAGCTCCTAATTTCTCCCAAACTCCAGGCTCACCTCCAAGTCCTTCAGATGGGAAAACATCGTAGTACATTTGTATTGTCTTTATTTCAACCGTTCTGCAGCACCGCCAGGCCAAACATACGTGGGATGGAAGGGGAGACAGGGGAAGGGATAAAAGGTCAGGTCTCCGAGTATTGCACATAACTCATTAAGGGGAATGAAAAACTTTTACATTCATAATTTTACTTGAGTTCAGGCCAGTCAGTAAACATCCTTATTCTGAAAAACATGTTGCGCAGCTATTGAAATCTCGCATTCTGTTCTGTCGGCTTTTAAAACCCTTCCTTAGATTTTGCTTTTTCTAATTTGTTTCTGATGAGAATGAAGACATTTACTTGGTCCGACTTAATTTTTCTTTATTTTGTAAACTGCATGCCCTTCAGAAAGCAGAAGCTGGCTGGTCACAAATGAATTATCATAGACTGCATGGGGAATGGCTTCATGAGGAAAAGCAGTCACTGCTGAAGTCCAGTATTCCCTTTCGCCTACAAAAGACTTAAAACTTTTGATATTTCTATTGCAAGCTAGTAACAGCACTGGTTTCGGTTCCACCCTCCAGACAACGCACCACCTCCCTCAAGTGGTCAGCGAAATTAGGGTTGTTTTCTCTGCTTCAAGGGCTGTTTTTTGGCACTGCCCAAAGAATGTGTTGAAGAATGCACTTTTAAAAAACATTATTAATAGATCAAGTTTAAACCGTTCTGCACAAAAAGAAGTATTTTGAATGGTAGAAAGAGATAACAATCTCACAGAAACAAACACTTAGCTGGCATCACTTGGACGCTGTATGCTTTTGATGAGAAGAAAACTGAAATAGCTGCTTTTTTTGTGGATGGGCTCTAATAGCTTTCTGCCTGCGGTTACAGGCATTCAGTTACGGTCACTGCCACGGCGGGGATTGTATAAGCACATAAGCTAATCAAAACAGTGGCACATTTGGAAAAGCAGCACTGTTAATTCTGATGGCTTGCTCAAATCCTCATTGGAATAATTACAGTTTTCTTCTTTTGTTCAAAAAGCTCCCCATTTAGAAACAGTTCTTTTGTAATTTGCTGCCTAATATGTGCTTGCAGAACAAACTGGAACAATGCTGGGGAAGAGCTCACAGGAACTCAAACCAGAATTACATAAATTACAAAAACAGCAATAACGATGGTAAGATAAAAACAGAGAGGAAACAGAAAGCTTCATACTTCAGGAAGCAACCCAGGCATGCCCTGCCAGGGTTCAGGATAAAATTTTCTCATGGAACAATACGCTATAGAAGTGCCTTGCAAAGAGACATACACCCAACGCATGAAGCAATGCCTTTGTATGCATGTTGGCAATATCCACCGTGGCAAAGGGTAAAGAAATTCCTGCTCATGCAGCCGAACCAGGCTCTTCTACACACCACTGGACACCTGTGAAATTCTGTGGTATTATCTGGGATGAAGCCAGACATTCACACAGACCACTACCCTGTCAGTGCCCAAACACTGTGATTTTCAGTGCTACCTCATATGAGCAAAGACTGATAGCAAACACAAAAGCAAAGCACTTCAGGTAGAACTGAGCATGCAATGAAAAATCCCTATAAAAAATATCTCAAATTATAGTCTGACAAAAATTATCTAAGTAAACCTATCCAACAAAAGACTACACAACACATAGCTGTAGAGATGAGGCAAAAAACCAGTGATGCTAAGGCACTAAGCAGGTAAATTAGTTAGTGCAGGAAACACAACCCTCATGTTTCAAGGCCTAAGTCAGTCCCCAGCAGGAGTCAGGAATAAAAATCTGAAGCATGACACATATAGCCAAATATATTATAAGCATTGCTTTTGCTAGAGGCAATGTTCTGTTCTAGGAAGTAAATTTTGTGTTTCTTTTGCTGGATAAAACTGCAATCAGGTAGTTCCAACCACTTCTTTTAACAAAAGCCTGCTAATTAAAGAAATACTACCCAGCCTCCTTCTTGGCATTAATGAAGTGCCAGAGGAAGGAAGCCTTAAGCATTTATTTTCCTCTCACAGGTTCTAATATCCCACACTACAGCCGGTGGAAAAATGGTAATACATTTCCTGACCAAGAAAAAAAAAAAAAAAAAGAGAGAGAACATATTTATCATAAAAGTTTGAAGTACAAAGTTTCTTTTGCAGTCTGTCTGAAAGCTGTTGAAAGGATAATGTCCTCTGCATATTTGAAAGAAACATAAGCGGTATGAAAAAAGGTCCTTCCTGCCTTACTACACCACCAGGGTGGTTTAGGTTGGCTGTTGCAGGTCTCTCAAAAATACGGCCAGATCAGACTGTACACAACTTGCAGGTGTTGTGACAGAAGCACAGCTAAGGACAACAGCCCTTGGCTTGTGGTACAGATGTGGAGAAAGGCAGAGGAAGAAGAAAGCTTCAGATAGCTTGCAAGGCCATCGTTGCTAACTCGATGTTATTAATCTACAGCTATGACCCCCGTCCAGTTGTTGTTTGCTGTTTTCCCTTATTCTACTGCTCCCACCTAAGAGCCGCCTTTCATTCACCCTGGTGTCTGCGAAGCCTTTAGAAAGAAAAGCAATTCCTTGGTACCAGATGCAAGCCAAACCAAACTCCCACCTCTAAATATCCCTGCAGTTTAGAATTGCTTGAAATTTAAACTCATATCTAGATCCAAATTTGGCTGTTTGAGGTCATCTTTACACATTTTTGTTTAAAAAATACCATTGTCTGTTTCCCCCAACTTTTTTGCTTCAGCCTTTTGGGTCATGGTCAGATTGGCTTACCAGAGGCTCTGGTAACCTACCATACACATCCCATTCCGCCCTCCCTTTTCGCTTCATAATCTTCCAGAGATGAAATTCAAGATTGCCCGCTAATTGTAACAGGACAGCTTCTCAGACAGATGACTTTCCAAGTAACCTTCTCATTCCACTCATATTCGGGGAATGAAAAAGTGTGCCAGAGCGTTATGTGATGACGGATGAGGGCCAACATTACAATTTATGTTTGTGACCTGGCACACAGATGGAAACACAGAGTATGATTCAGTGGTTTTTGCAGCCTTAATCCCTACTAAAGAGTGGCTCTGCCAAGGTAAACCTGACATTTTAAATGAAACTGCTTTGCATACACTGCATGGAACCTGAGATCCCACTTTTGTACTGCGGTTTCCTTCTAAAATGTAGCTACTGCCTGACAGGGCAGAGTAAGCGTGCAGTCTGGGCTCCCCTGTGCTAACAGTGTTGGGGCTGCTTCAGCAAATGGCAGTGACGAGCAGAGCGTGCAAAAGGAGCAAGACGAATGTTATTTGAACACGTACATTCCCAAAGCTGAGAAGAGGAGCAAGAATAAGGGCTGGATCCCACTTTCCTTCCCCACCCAGGCAACTCCCAAGCAACAACATCCAAATTAGGCCCCACATTTGTAATAACATCATATTTCCTGGTAAATCAATCATTCATCTGCAGAACTAGGAAAGGCAATACATCTTGTCATTATGTCCACAACTCGAAACAAGGTCTTAGCACCGGGAGCAGTTTCCTCTCTCCCCTCGCCATTGCTTCCTTTGTGCTCTTCCGGAAAATAAAATATTGACACCTTTAAAAAAAGAGGAAAGGGAAGGAATTCAAGCCATTTAGTGCTCACTATAGCACCAGTCAAACCCAGCACAAAAAGCTAGCCTCTGCTTAAGTATACCAGTAGTCAAAATCAATGAGGTTTATCCAAGAGCTTAAAGGTATTGCACCAAAACCTGAATATATCCGACTGAGCCTCTCTGTACCAGTGCGGCAGGAAAAGCACTGGTTTTCATCAGGCAAAACCCCACCGAAACACCTCACATGCAGCGGGCAGAGCTATACCACAAAATACAGCTCATGTCCCCGCTCCCTTGCTCTCCCAAAAGCCCTACTGTGAGCATGCAGTGAGGAGATTTATTTAGACTGAGAGCCAGTCATTTTACCCAAACACCCCACGGTCATCAAATGTCATCAAGTCATCGTTATCTCCGAGCGTCACTGGCCAGACCTGGAGTCAAAGGACAACCCGTGTAGTGTATACATCTCCAAAAACTGCATAAGCCTGGGAAAAGAAGAGCACAGGAGACGACTGGAGACAATCAGCTAACAGAGTCTTCCTCAGCCTGCTCATCTCTGCCCGGAGAGAACAAAAAGCATTTAAGTGTCCCCGTGTCTTACCTCTCACCCACCCCCAGCCACTTTCTGTACTTTCCTTCACCCAGGCATACTTTACAGGCAAACAGGTGAAATTCCAAAGCCCCGCTAAAGTGAGACATTGCCTTGGGCTCCGGGACGGAGAATCAGAAGTACAAGATGCTATTCAAGAGCTCGCAGGTAGCACTCCCTTGTCCAGGTTTACCCCCACGTGCACCTTTTCAAGCACCAGCTTTTGAACCTTCCCAGGAGCTCCTCTGCCTCATCTCCCTGGCCCTGCCAGGAAGGCAAGAGAGATTTCCATTTATCTTTGAGCATGTGGCTGTCCTACAGGGACCTGTTGTTAAGACTCAGGAAGCTGGTTTGGCTTTGAAACCAGTTTATTCCTTATGCTGTACTGAATGCATACCGATAGGGCTGGAAATAGCTGCAGTAGTAATTTCTACATTTATTTGGTTAAATATAACCAGAACAAGACTATTTCCAATCATCTATTTGATCTAAGCCTACTAATGAAAAATGCTACCGCCTGGCATTTTCAAGACTGCATTATGGGAAAGAAGTGTTGAGAAATTCCTTTTCTTTCAGAAGAGAATGGTGGGGAAGTGGCAAAACAGTTCATGAAGAAATAAAAATCAGAAACATTTGAAAGATGTGATTTTCCATTGAACTTTCTTAACAAGGTTTTGAAGGAAAGGAAAGGGATTAATCCCCATGGAATCTTCTAAAGTCAAACAGGTATGAAATGGGCCCTTCCTAACATCCCACAGGTGCCAGAGAGGTTGGGCATCTGCCTCCAGCATCCTAAATGTTTCGACTTAGTCACTGTTACTCTACCACCGCTCTCCTCTAGCTTCCTCAGTAAATCTGCCCCTGACCATCTGTATATACTGCCTAGCAGGGATAGCACAGTTTTCTGATCCTTTCTGTGGGGTCAGTTTGCACTCCAACCACGTTCCTAGGCAGCTAGACACAGCCTCTCTCATGCAGCTATAAGCTTTTCCTAATGCAGTGGAATCTTCTACTATTTAAATAATTTTTTCCAGAGCATAATTTAAAGAGGATTGGCCATAATTATATATGTTTTGGAAATTGGAAAAAATGTATGATAGGAAATGTATGTTTCCTGCTTTCCATCACTGATTTTGAGGCTCTCCAAAGAGGTCTCAAAAGCTTTGAAAACTTTTATTCTGTTTTTACTAATCACATCTTCTTTTTGATATTAAAAGTCAGAATACAGCAGTTTACAAGTCAGCAAGCCCCGCACATTTTCTTCGCTATACAACATCACAGGATTGCATTGCAGGAGTATTTTCTTTAGAGCAGAACCACAGACAAAAAATGAGGTGAAATGCAACTAGCAACAAGGAAGAGAAACAGGTACAGAGGGATGTATTAAAAAAAAGACAGAGAGAGAGAAAAAAAGACACAGGGACATAGAAGCACATCCACGTGTCTCTCTCTCTTTCTTTAATTACCAGCAGATCATTGCATCTTAGGAATACTCCACATTGGAAAGGGGGAAAAACTAAAAGCAGCTTTGAAATATTGTTATCTGTAAAGGATATCCGGGTACAAAGATGTATAACTGAATCAAGACACATTCAGCTCATTACTCCCTAAACTTTTCTGCAAAGACAGAAAAAAATATAAAAACATTGTAACATAGGAAGATGATTTTAGTTGGCTAAGCTGTAGTATAAACTTTGTAAACACTAAGACAGCAGATGTTAAAAATATTTGGACTGTGCATTAGCACTTCTTTTAACTGACCATTTAGACGGTAATTTTAGAAGCATATCACACATCATAATATTTAGGAGCAGATTTAGCCATTTTTTATTGATGTAAGAACCCATAAGATTCATGGGTCACTTGTAATTTTTATTTCCAAGAAAAGAAAAACAAGAAAGTTGCAAACAAAAGCCCTGCCAATATTCAAACAAGGAGAAATGTAACCAAAGTAGTGGAAATCCGAAACCACACATGCGTGGTTGTGTGAAGGTGCTGGCATACAAAAACAGGTCTCCAAAGCACGTGCTGCTTCTTTTTAAATCAAGAAGAATTCTTGTATGGGCTCCCGAGGGACTAAACCAGTGACGGCTACTTGGAAGGACTGGAGCACTCCAGGGTGATAACCTGAGCAGCGCTGCCTGTGAAATTCTGCAGGTGATCAAGTGGCATCTTGTTCTTTAAATCTTACCTGCAAGCACGAGCAGATTTGCACAAATGCTACTCCAATCCTCCCTTCCACTATTTAACCCAGATTCATTTGTTCTTCCTCTATAAATGTTCCTTGGGCATTTCCATCTTTATTCACTTTATGTCTGAAGGTGCGTGCTCTGCAGAGACAGGCACGCAAAGCTCTGCTGCAGAATCGTTTTGGTGCGTGAATACTGTACCTGAACACCGCACAAGTCTCTGGGAGAAGCACAAAGAGTTAAAGGCAGTCAGAAGTAGTGTTGGTATCTGCCTTTGGATAGTAAAGGATTAAAGCAGGAAGCAAAAGGGACTGATCAGCCTAAGAGGGATTAAGCCCGCTCACTCCCTAAAAAGTTGTCTAACCACCAGATCATAGGGTACGTTGGGCAAGAGCATTCCTCCGTCTCCCTCTTGAAACTGAGCCACAGCGCAGCCGGGCATGCAAGAGCTATGGAGGCAGCCAGAGAAAAGGCAACAAGGAATATAATTGTAAGACAGTGGTTAGGGCACTCGTCTTGGAGAGGGAGGGTTGGAAGAAAGGCCTAGCCCGTTCTCCCAGGTCTGTTCTGGATTTTCTTTAACCCACAACTAGTCCAGCGACAAACTGAAGGGAAATGCATTCCCATCCCAAGAAGTAAGGTCTAACCCTCAGCTTCCTCCCTTCGCAAGGCAAAGTAGCTAACTAATGGGCTGAAGTCAGCACGTCTCTTCCCTGCTGGTTCCCATGGTTCACCTTCGACAGAAGGGAGAGATGCTCTCAAGTGGGACGCGGTGTGGCCTTGCAGCTCGGTTAGTTCCGTGAGATGACGAGAGAAGTTTGCTCCTTGTCCTTGTCCAGCTGAGCAGACCCAGCACTCAAGGCATCCCACTGCCCGTGAGAGCACTGTGACCACTGCTACGTGCAAGGAGTGCCCCCCCGGTCCCCTCTCCCATTAGGTACCTGTCCTCAGAAGAAAAGTATGCAGATGAGGTGGTTGAGTAGAGACGAGCACTTGATATTTCCGACAGGTCTGCTCTACTCTTAGTGGAAGAGGTAGGGACCTGAATTAGGTGACCTGGCCGACCATAAGAGATGGCACTGCTCATACGACTGGCACTGAATGGGACGGGGAGGCTAAGCAGATGAAGAATACACCTCATGCTGGTTTGGGCATATGTGTGTGTGTGTGTGTGTGTGTGTGTTTGAAGAAACATGAGCATCTTCCAGTCTAGTGATCTCTCAGGTAATGTCAGGAGAAGTTAAGACACACACACGTACAGACAAAGTGTAATGATCCAGCCAGACTGCTATAAGATTTTGGTTTCTGCTGATACAAACCAGATGTTGGCGAGATCTGAATTTCTGAGTTTGCTTAACTCCTTGGAGCATCGTTTTAGAATAAACACACAAGACGTCTTTTCGTGCAGCTCTCGCAGCTCTCTTTTCTCTCACATCAGACTTACCTCAGCTGAACAGGTTATTTATTGTCCAGTGGGAAATGTCAATTACACAGCTTCATTTGAAAGCTTGGGAGGGAGGAGGGGACAGAAAATCACTTTGAAATCTTCCAGGCAAAACTGCATTTTTACCCTTCATTTGGTCTGATACAGTGGTTTGCTACTGTCAGCTATAGATCCATTGATATGTTTAAGCAGACCAGAGAAAAATCTCACACTATTCAGCGTAGTAAGATAAATGTAAATTTAATGTACGGCTCATTGAAAACTGATTTAGGATTTTAGTCAAAGAATAATATCATTCTCATCTCCCTTGTGATTTATTTACTGCATGAGGAACAGGTGCTTGAAGAAGGACTTCAGATAGCGTGTACCTGGATAAAAGAGATCAAACATCTGTCCTGTTGCACTTGTGTGAGGTACCACGCAACAAAAATCTAGATTTTCAACACCATCTAGAGCAAATCTGTAATTTCACAACTAGCATAAAGTCCCTTGAGTCATGCCATCACAAATGTGATAATACTGATGAAATTTGGGGAGGGGCAGGTCTTGAAAGGGATGTTTCAGAATTTTAGCTTTGTGCTTTGCTTTTTGCTCCCACGTGGCAAAGCTACCCCTAAGAGTCTACCCAAAGCTACTCCATGGGAGTCAAGAGCCAGCAAGGAGGAGAAAGCGTGCCCCCAGCAATGCTGCTGAGCTCAGCAAGAAGTGTCCCCAGGGTCTATCCCCCCATAAATGAACACCGAGCTCTGTATACTGTTACATGGTGCTCCCCACTACTCCTTAAACGTCTCTGTCCCAAAAGGGCTGGGAGGAGGAACGGGGAAGAGTAGGAACCTTCCTGTGCCAACTCTTCCCCCTTCAGACTAGCTGCCCTGAATCTGCTTTGCCTCCCAGATGTCTGCAGTCTGTGTCTCTGGCTCACAAAGAGGAAAAGCAACCTTCTTTACTGAAGGAAAATTGCTTCAAACATGGAAATTGCTGGAAGAGGCAGCAGACCAGGCTATATGGCATGGCAAGGTCTCTGACCAAAATAGCCTAAAGTCCACTTATAAAGTGGACCAAAATAGCTTAAATTGCACTTATAAAATGAACAAAAGTTGTGGAAAAAAAGAACATATGGATGACCTATAACAAACTTTTCATCTAGGAAATAGAGTATTCTTTTTTTGCCATTTCCACATATTACTGAGAAAAACTGTTGTTCTGCAATGCATCTACATTTACAGTTTTGCACAGATGTTCAGTGCAGTGCTCTGCAATAGCACACTGCTGCCTAGCTCACCAGCAGTACACGGGTGGAGCAGTTGGCAGAACTAACTTGATCGTTTTCACTTGAACTGATAAGTAGCCCCCAGAAGTTTGTAGGAATTGTAACTGTCCGCACTGCAACTACCTCTTAGCATGTAAAATTTTAGTGTACAGCTAGCTGTTCATGAAAATCAAATTAATTTTATGATCAGACAACCCATTCACATAAATATTGCAAAATCTTTTATTTGTTTTGGGTTTTTTTTTCTCTTTTTTTAATATGAACCAGCTCTCCCCAAATCAGCAAAAATGATCTATCTATTCCAGACAGAAGAGAAGATTTAGAGTAGCCTAGTAGAAAGCAAATAGCTGGAGAGGCCACTTTTAAATTGAGAGGTGCAAAAGCATGCAGCAAGGCAAATCTATAGATCACTGTCTTACAAAGCCACGGAGGACTCCACTGTAAGTGGATGCAAAAGAGATGATGTTTGCAGTGCTGCAGATGTTGAATCCATTCAACGAGTAAATAATAGTAAAATCAGTCTACTGGATGTGATGAGTCTGCAGGGATATATACACATGTGCAAGGAACACCCTTCTTTTATTAGGATCAGAGAAGAAGAATCCTGAAACTCCCTCTTTCTGTGACTTGGGGTCGCAGTCTGGAAGAGATTGAGAACCACTGTGTTAGAGAGCCTCAGTCTCTGGTGCTAATCAATCCAACATCTCTCCCGAGTGGTAGAAGAGGTGATAACCCATCCATACTGCCCATAGATCACTGATAGCAGTCTAGCAGGCTCGCTGATCAGCCAGGCATCTGAGTAATATTCAAAACGAGACAAAATAATTAGCTCCAGCTGTAGATTTTGAACATACATCTAACTAAAGCATCTCTCTCTTTAAAAAATGTCCTCCTTCTGTCAACGTTGTAAAGGCTCGGCTCGACAGGCCTGGGCTCCCTGCTCTCTGGATGTCTGACAGCCCTGGTACTGCCAGCTACTCTGCAATCATTCCCATTTATTAGCTGGAGGCTGACAAGTCCATTGAATTCCACTCAGCAATAAAGCATGTAAGGAGTGACACTGTCTTCTGCTTCTGGGATTACTCACTTGCTTTGCTTTTGAGCAGTATTTAAGTGCTTTGCTGGAGCAAACCGAGCCGCTCAGCACCATCCAGGATCAGGCTCTGCAACCCCGGAGACCGCAGGCGCACATCCAGCACTCTACACTGAGTTGCATTTAAGGTAGGAAAAGGTGATGAGTATTCATAGAAGAGTAGGTAAATTGCGGAAGATTTGAAGGAAGGTGATCAGGAGAGTTACACTGGTGTAATCTTTAAAGCACGCAAAGAAAACCTTCAAACCAGATGTTTTAAGAGATCTCAGTCTACACGGAATACACTAAAGGGAAATAGTCCTGGTTTGACAAGGTACAGGATGTCCTGGAAGAGTCTAACACACTGAGATGTCAAATTTAGGCTAAACATCCGAAGATAACTATGAAATCAGTTGGCCAGAAGTGCAGACTGCCAAAAGAGGCAGATGAAGCCACAAGTTCTGCAGCTATGCAAGAACCGGTAAGGTACCACAGGACATGAAGCAGGGCATGGTCCCACAGACGTAAGGGACCCTTTTCTGGATCACCCAGGTTGACGTTAAATTTTTCCCAATCCATTGATAGACCAAGCTTACTTCTGTTGAAGGCAGTGGGAATTTTGCCACTGACTTCCAAGGGAGCAGCAGCCCTGTGATTTGGCTGTGTACAATTTCAATTAAAAAGTCTATAAATCACATCATTCTGTCCTTGGCAGCTGAAAGATTAAGACAGCGGGATAGGAAAAGAGCAGCTCAAGCAAATGGAAATAATTTTTTTATTGAACTTTTTTTTTAAAGGAAGATGCTCAGTGTAACTTATTACTTTTTTCCTCCTGTTTTGTTACTAATAACTGTCCGGTGTGATTAAAGTGGATTGCTAACATCTTGTTTACTTTTCACTATCTACAGGTTTGATCCTGTGAGATTTATTCACCACCGAAAAAACTCATTCCTATAAAGAAGAAGTTGTCTTGTTCAGGGTTCATTCAAGTCCTCACTTAGCTCAATTTTGACAGCTAATTTGGGCTGTGGCTAGTGGCCCACCCTTGTGAACAGGGCACGGGAAAGCCTCTCAGGAGGACTTCTGTGAACTTCAGTGATGCCAGTGGAGCCAACTAATTGTTGAGATTGGACACAGACCTCTGTCCTTACGCTGCCTCTGGGTCTTGAGCACCCAGCTGGTTTGAAACACACCACTGAATGTGTATGCTTGCATTGTAGACTGTGTGTATTGAAGTATATGCTACCAAAAAAGCCATCCTGAGAACACAACTGCAGTTACACAAAGAACCTTCCTATGCAGCGTTTTCTGAAAGAACGTAGGAAGGACACAAGGTAGTGCCCGTGGATATAGACTGATGTTCAGATGGCCTTGGCTCAGCTCCAGCTTTCCTAAATGCCCAAGCACAAGTCATTAGGAAGATGCCAACGTAGCTCAGTAGACAGGTGACCCTGCTGATTCCATTAACGCTACATTCAAAACAAACAAAAAAAAAAACCCAACCAAACCCCAAAATCAGAAGGCTAGAGGAAAAGGGTACTGACTGAGCATAAGTGAGGCTGGGTGGGGGTGTGCCTGTCCGATCAGTCTGTGGGGAGGCATTCCTGGGGGCTCGGGGACCTCGCTCCACAAACCAAGCTACCCTGCATCCCAGCCTGACCAGCGTGGCTTACCTCCGCCGCCCGGTGCGGTGCCTGCTGGGGCCAGCCTGGCCACCCGCATCTCGGGTGCTCAAGGCACTTGGGTGTTTGGCTCGCACTGATTTCAGTGGGAATTAGGTGCATAAAGCAGGAAGCATTTTGGAGGATCTGGGCCTCAAATACCTCTCTGTATAACAGAGGCATTTGCCTTTTCCCATGCTTCATACCGTCTGTTTTGATCTGTAAGACCTTTAGAGTGCTTTCTTGCTTTGTGCGTGTGAAATGTTTAGCACGGCAAGGCTGCAGCTCCTGCGAATGCTCCGTAAACATAAACCAAACATAATATTAGTAAAAACACCATATACATTCTTATTGTAAAACAGCATTGACCTTGAAATAAAACTTCCCTAAGCCTTCGGAAGCAGTAGCTAGCTAGCTTCAGATAAGTACCACCAAATGACTCCAGACATAGCTAGGGTCATTGCCAGTTGTGTTGACTCAAACATACTGCAAAGATCTTTTCCAAAAGTGTTTTTCTAGAGATAAAATACTACTCCAGCCTCTTTCTCCCACTAGCATCCATATTCCGTAGCACTGTGACCTTGTCGTTACGTAATAAATTAATGGAGGTATTAAGATAACTCTTCCTCTTGTAAGAAGAAAAGCATCAGAGCTGCAGCAAGTCTTAATCTGAGTGAAACGCACTGATCTGAAGCTGAACCAAGAGAATGTGAGGTAAAACACTGAGTGCAGCAAAAGCCACAACCTATTTCAGCAGAGAAATATTTGTTCTTTTTTTCTTTTATGAAGGCATCAAGTCATGAAGGGAAGACTAAAAATCTTGCACTCTGTAAATCCATTTGTCCACAAGGTCTTCTTCACGTGGATGCCACGTGTCCCCTGGTAGTCTTCCTATTTAATACCCATAATCGATGCTCTCTTTCCATAACACCCATAATCCTTTGATACTGTACGAAGCAAAGTTCAGAAGCTTTGCAAGCCAAGACATTTTTAGGTGATTTATACAGTGAAGTAGAATTTCCTCTGCCCACCTGCAAAAGCTGAAGCATTTCTGTGATTATAGTTCATTTTCAAAAGTTTCCATTCATGTAGGGTTTTTATTAAAAAAAGAAGCACATTAAAGGCATTCATATATATGTGTCTCCTACTTAAATCTCCAACAGGTCTCACAGTGTGCCACTTGGAAGAATAAATTTGATTTCATTTGAAACAATCTACTTGCTACACGCAATTGTTTTAGCTGTAAATTGTTTTGTTACACTATAAACAAACAGAATATAGGAAAGGAAAATATCAATTACACATGCAGAATTTTTCCTCTAATAACATCACCACACACTTGTTTTTATTGTAGAATGAAGTAGCAATCTGTTCATTTTCATTAGCAACGTCACACTCTTAACAGCTATTAAAATTGCTTCTTGAGGATCAAATTAGAGCAATCAAATGCCAAAAAAAAAAGCTAAACCCTTCTCATACAGAAACATTCCTTTAACTTCCTCAGTCTAGACATGGAGTAGCAAGATAGTGGCAAACGTTTTCATATCCCCTTGCCTACTCGTTGAGCCATGCTGTCCCTTGTTAACAGAAAAGAACCTCAGATTAATCAAAAGAATACGTATCAAAGAATATTGCATTTACAACAAAAAGAGAAATTATTACCAATGTCATTAAATTGCAGCTGGTAACTTAAATGTCTGCAAGGATTGCAGACAAAGAAGGAATGCTCAAATCTCTAAATTAAATGCAAATAAAAGACCTTGTGGAAAATTAAGAGAAGTGCCCCTAAATTAAAATAAAATGTATGGAATAGGATGTTGAAGGAGCAAAAGCAGCAACCATGGAAGAAAAATTATTACAGGGTACATAAACACTAGTTAGAGGAATAGCATGGCCTTCTTCCATCTTGGAAGGCTGTTATGTTACTAAAAGGCAGCAGTAAAAGATCAGAGCATTGTTAATCAGCATGAAAGGAGAAGATCAGCCAAGAACAGCAAAAAATAAATATATTTTTAATGGCTATTAAAAATCGCAGGTCTTCTGGCCAAGGAGGGAGTCTGGGCTGTCTGGTTACCTCACTCTAGCAGGAGACACGGTAATTGAATTTACTCTTTGGTGCTTACACAGAGGAGGCCAGTTTTAGCCGCACCTGAGGTACATAGAAGCAGACAGCACTGGGAAACCCAGATGGCTACTTTGTCTGCCCTCTTGGTGTTGGTTTTGGTAGGCAACAGCTTCATCTGTTCGTACAGAGCGGCCAAATAACCCCGAGATGCAGTGGCACTGAACCGCCATTCATAACAACGGTTTAAGTCCACAAAGCCTAAACTCCACCTACGTTTAATATAGTAGGTAGTATTTCTTACAATATATAGAATTTCCTACATAATTCCCATGCAGCAAATACCACACCTACATGTTTCCAGCTGGGGCTGGGCCTTTCGAGGCTCTTAGACGATAGAAAACACTGAAAATTTTCACTGCTGGGAAGACTGTCTGTAGAGTTCAGAGAATGAGCAATACGAAAAGCAGCACATCAGTGCTTCAGTAACTGTAAGCCTCACAGATCAATGGTATACCCGCTAGAGGAGCAGGACGTGGAGTCGCTTATGTTAAATAAAATATTATCTAAATCCTACCCTCTTGGAGGAAGATCTTGCTGCTGGAGTTTTGCTATCCCCTGTGGTCTTTTAGGAGCTGCCAGACATGTCTCCAACAAAGCTTCAGGCTAGACTTATACCCAAACACCATCTCGCTAAATGTTTTTGGCAGGAGGGCATACAAAATGAGCTCAGACAGCTAGCTCAGAGGTATTGAGTATTGCTCACGTACTAAAGAGAATTGTTCTGCACGTTGCCACTTTCCTCACTCGCTTTCTCATGCAGAAGTTGATCCATCTTTCACAGGAGTTTCTGAAGTGAAACAGAGTTAAAAGGCTTATTTCACAGGGATATTAAATAAAAATAATGAAGTACCTTACACCACATAGAGCTGTTGCTTCAGTGGGACTTATTGCTATACACGTAACACTGTGACCGAGGCATTGCACAGAGCTGATGACACCCTTCTCCAGGGAAACAGAAGACTGAAAAGTAAAAAGCATCTAAAACATGATACTTTTGGTGAATCATACGCCAGCAAACTGTCTCACCCATGGGTCATTTAATATGCAATTTCAAACCAGATGTATTTTTCCTAATGCTATTTACAGATCTCTCAGACTGCAAATACAATTCCTTTTGTTGTTCAGCCTTTTTCCCTGCTGAAATATAACACTGATACAAGTCTGGGTGTTATTTTAGGATGTCTCTAATCTTTTTATTTTTATCTTCCACTCCTTGTTAAAGTTTCTTTGGCTCCCATTTAAACATCTGTGGAAAATACAAGTGGATTTACATTTCAATAAGAAACTTTCATTGATTGTTTTTACTCCTGAAAGAAATCTCTCCTCCTATTTTCATGTTTTCATGGGAGGAAATCCAGTTTTCTTCTGCAATTCCTTATTTTTGTTTCATTCTTTCTGAAACCTTTAAATTAATTCTTATTCTTTAACTGGTTTAGAGAAGGGAAGAAGGATTCCTTTACTCACTTCATGTTTTGGCCATTCACTCTTAGCAGGACCTCAAAATTATATAGATCATATTCTGAAGTAATATATTGTGATATTTTTCACTCAGGTAGAAATTACTGAGGCAGCTTTGGATTTTTAAGATTCCGTCTGTTGTTTAAACATAAAATTCAGAAGTTGGGATTGCATTGATCTATGTGAAATGCAGCATACTCTAACCAAAGGCAGTTCAAGAAAGCAGCATTCAAGATCCACAGTACCTTTCAGCTGGGATTCAGGGTCTGGATCTGAAACTGAACCAAAGCCAAGAACAATGCTCCATTTATTTCCATGGCTTTATATCTTATTTAGATTAAAAAGAAAAAGAAAGAAAACACAGAAGTGCTTTAAATCTCACAAATTGAATGTAGTCAGAACTGTAGGGTATAATCCCACAAGTTCAGATTCAGGAACTAGAGTTTTAATTTTCAAATGCATGGGGTTTACTTTTGACGGTGCACTTAAGATGGTCCGATCTAGCACTTTACTGGATTATTTTATCCTATTTTTTACCGTAAAGTAATATAAACCCTGGGTCAAATGTTCTCACCTAAAACAAACAGTGTGGTCGCACAATGCTAAAATCAGAGTAAGTCTTTTCAGGACCAAGCCGTTTTGGCAATTCCTGTTAGATGGCGTATAGGCTACAAGGATCTGCTGCGTATAATGCTTTAATTTGTAGCACCAGCAACAGGCTATTTTTTGACAGTTCTAATTTCATTCTGTTTTGATGAATTCTCAAAGTCAGGCCTACCCAAATCTACAAAGTGCACAGCATGAGATTAGAAATCTTTTGGAAGTGGACTTTGCCGCCTGTTTCCTAGGAATTCATGAAAAGTCCAGGATTTTTAATAGCATCTCAGGACCTGTGCTTTCACTTCTGATCACAACCAGAATAGCAAAGAAATTTTAGAAGTGCTTCGGCATCATACTGCTTTATTCAGCTTCAGTTCTGGAAATAACCTACATTTTGCAGACAGAAGCAGAGGGGGGTCAGTTATGCCAAACTAGTTCATCCGTCTACGGTCTGTATCACCTGACTCCAGTGCTTAATAAAAGCAAATATCTTATGTGTACTGTTAAAGGTGACTTAATGCCAAATATCCTCACTTTCTGTCTGCTCAGGCTCCTGTCATCCCTCCTCTGCAGGACGAAGGCAAAGATTGCACATCCTCCTGATCTCTATGTTCACCTGCAATTTGAAAAGCATCTGTAGGACAGAACCTGTTTGAATAGTGAGAATTTGGGGTATCCTGATAATATAAGGCTGTAAAAAATATTTGGCCCAGGGGAGGGGGTGAGAGAAAAGCTAGATATTTTTCTTACTCTTTTTCTCCTTTTTTTTTTTTCCTGCAAAAGACTAACTGCACGCAGAGAAGTACACACAACCAAATGAAACCTGCAGATTCAAAAAGAAAAGAAAATTCGGGGGAATCCTGTTTGAGACACGAGTAAATGGGGACTTCCCATGTGCTTTTGATGACAGCGCACTATCTGCTTCTTCAGGTTTCTTTATTTACTAGGATCTGAAAAGAGAGACAAGATTTCAAGGTTGTCACTTCATAAACATAGTATAGAAAATTTAAAAAGATGGTAGATCCTATGGGAAAATAAGTCTTTACCTTCTTGCTGTTTTGCTGCTTTAAACTTTCACCCAATTTATTCTGATTGTTTGACTCATAAATTAAGGACTAGATCTGCAACACCTAGTAAATTAGTGCAGTACTGCTAACCGAGTCAAGTTCATTTATAGGAGTCCGGATCTGAATCCTCTGTTGCCTTTGGGTATGTCTTCTGCAGTCATTTCCCCAAGCTGTTTAATCACTTGGAGTGTTAGGATATTTTTGCATGCTATTAATGAGATTAGCTTTATTTGATTTACCTAAAGTTTCAAAAGATGATGTAATTTTAAATTACTAAAAACAATAAAATTGAGGAGGTTTTTTTAAAAAAAAAAAATCCTAACAAGTTTGCCAGAATTGTAAAGTGAAAAAGAAGCAGACAGAACTGGCAAAAAATTCAACATGGATGAGGCAGGTTATGACTGGGAAATATGGAAAATTATTTGTCCAACTGCATAATGACTTAATAAAAATATGTACTTTACACAGTGCAGGCTACTATATCACCATTTATACTTGTAAAAACAATCTCCTTTTATCTCTCCAGGCTGTGGAACATCTGGTAAGCAGCTTCCATTCTGCATTCTTTGTTGCCCACTAAAACTTTAAGGTTTGAGGAAAACCCATTACCCAACTTGCCCCTAAAAAGTAAATATTTTAAGAGATCCACCAAAATGTCTGAGGATAATTCACTTATTTATGGACATGCTATTAACTTTATAGTTCAAGCCAGTTCTGCCTCAAAGGTTCTGCATCTGATGGTGGGAAACCTGTTTTTCATGGCAGATGGATGGGAAGAAGGATAGCCCTTCTCAGAAGGAATGCTTTTAACAACTTTTGAGAACTGAGCCGTACAGTGCAACTCAATCAAATGTAGTAAGCAGATCTGAAGACTGGTCTTCTCAAAAATATTTCCACCGTGACTGTCTTTGGAGGGGAATTTTCTCACAAGTATCTTCTTTCTAGCTCTTTTTTTTTTTTTTTTCTCTCTGTCTGATTGAAAAACTCAACACCCAAATGCTAAAACTTCTCCTCCTGACCTGCCGCAGCAGCGTCCCCCCGGACAATCACGCTCTTCCCCACCTCCCTCAGCTGGTGGTGCTTCCCCCTGGTCATCCCTACGGTGAGACGAGGAGACCTATGGGACAACCCTGGAGCTGAGCTTGCAGGGCAGATTCGGAGGGTGTCTTTCGGACCTTAGCCTGATCTCGTTAAAAAGTGGAGGACACAGGAGTGGAAGAATATTATCCAGCCCGTTCTAAATCAAACCTACAGCTTTAGCGCAGCTATATAACCCCTCCATATTTTTACCTTCCCTTTGCTCCAGAGCAGCGAGTTTTGAAACACCCATATTTTTACGTGCTTTGACATTTGGCCAAGGTGCTCCCAGCTCGCGAAGGGTAGCTGGATGCCATGAGGTAGCAGGAGGCAGAGGCAGCTCTGCAGCCCACTGCCAAGGCTCTCACCGGCGCTCAGTCCTCACCGTGCTCAGCAGGATCGGAGCCCAGGGACCTGTCGGGGGCTTCGGCAGCGCGACACTCGGACGTGCCTGTGCCCGGTCCTTCCAGAGGAGCTGCATCAAGGCTCATGGAAAGGATCTCAACGGCTTTGGGCTCTTAGCCCTCCATAAACTCCTAGGGATGGGCCTGGCTTCATACCAGAGCAAATTCATAGCAATAGCCGGACAAAAAGCTGTACAGGGGCGGTTGCTCTGATGGGAAAATGTCTGAGTTGCTAAGCATGGAGTTTTGTGGTAGGAGCCTGGGCAGGATAGGCCAAGTAACAGCGTGGTCCCAAGGATGAAAGGCATTGAAGTTACATCATTTCTAGACATTGCAAAAGGACACTGAAGCATGAATCTGAAAAGGTTTGCCTCAAATTAACATTGAAAACATATGCACAGGTCCTAAATTGAGCTCTTATGGCTCGTACGATTTGTTATACTGGCACTTCCCGCCCCTGGCTTTGTTTAATGTTACCCAGATGTGCAGTACTACAGAGACCCAGACATAAGGCGTGCACATTTACTGCTCCACCCCAGCCCTGCAAACTGTCCGACAGGTGGGATCGCTGAAGAGCGATATATCCTGCTGCTACCAAATGAAGACCAAGAGGGAGATGCTCTGGGTCAACAGGAAGATACAAGGCAGGGAAAGGAAGTTTTACTTGTTTTAACAACTAAGTGGCGGGAATCTCTGGAGGGGGCCCATGATGCCAAAGAGAAGGTACAACGCTCTCCCATGACCTCCCTCCTTTCCCCTACCCCCATCTCAACGACCTCCTCCTTCCTGACTTTGAAGAGGAGAAAGGAAGAAGATCCCTCTCTTGTTCTTCTCATGAAACAAAACTCTCTCTCTTCCTCCTGCCCTGTGCTGTGGATGAAAAGGGAGGACGAACCCACAACATCCCCTCCCCTGGGGCTCCCAGGCATTGCTGGCACGGCTTTCCTTGTTTTACTTCAGGCACACAGGATTGCATTTATGTCCTTAGCTTTTAGCCTGTTTCTTTTTAAGAGAACATACTGGATAAAAGGCATTGCTTAGGGCAAAAAAAGACACTGGGCTTTGAGTTTCATTCAACTTATTAGTCCAAGCTGACTTGTGGTATAATTGTAATTGTGCCAGCTATCTGGTTAAATGTCCAGCTCGCTCCGGTTCTGTGACTGTTTCTCCTCCGAGTAGCTTGTAGCTGTAGAGAAAGGGTACAAATCTTAGCACTTGGAGTAGACAAGGAAAGCTATTACTGTTAAGTTCACAGATTTCAATATTTAAAGGGTGGGGTGTTTTTAATCTGCCTATGTTCCTCTTAAAAAGTTCTCCTTTGCCATTATTCCTTCGAAAAGACCTATTGGAATCCAAACATTAAAAAAACCCAGAAGAAATCAGCAGAGAATGGCAGCAACAGCAAAACACCAACAGAGGAGCAACAATTTACCTGTAAGAAACAACCCCAACATCAGAAAATAGGATCCAACTAAATAAACAAAGTGAAGCACTAGCTTAGGGTTAGCCTGCAAGAGTCCTACAGACCTGGAAAAAGGACTCGGGGGCTGTTAGCATAGCTACTGGGAAAGCAGCAGGTCCTGGGTGGGGGGAACTGGGATGCTCTGCCTCCTTCGGGAGCCAGGGGGGAGCTGGCTGCTCAGCAGCACTGATCTCCTTTCCCAAATCTCCAGGAGACCTCTCCGTGAACACCGATGGTGGTTTTCAGGCATCTCTTTATTTGCAGACCCCCCTGAAATGTTACGCTTGGAGAGGCAGGGTACATGATACTGCCTTAAATCCTATTGCCACTAGGCTTGGTTTTTTTTTAGTTACCATTCACTGGCCTTTTCAAAGTAGTCCACAGGCAGTCCAGAGGTGGAAAAGCACTGCCCTTGGACCCTCGCTTGTGGCAGCAAGGGAAGGCAGAGGCAGTGTCAAAGCTGAGAAAGCATATGTCCCTCACAAGCAAAAATCCAGGACGAGAAAAGGTTCATAAAAAATCTGTTGAGAACTTGCTATACCCCTGCCCAGGGAGGTGTTTAGGACTGTCCTAGGAACTGCTTTTATGCCAGGAGACACTCTCTTAGGGAGATCAACACAATGGTAGAGTCTATCAGATATGCCAGAAGATGCTATACAGGGAGCCTTGCTTCTTCTGGTACCAGACTTGTATGAGGTCAGAGGCTGAAAAAACTTCTTCAAGTGCTCTCTTCTGATGACAGGGACACGGTCAGTTCTGCTATACTTCACCCCCTCCTGAAACAGTAAAGATTTCACAACCTGCACATACATGGGAAACCAAAGTACCCAGAAAACACACAACTGAGAAAGGGTACATTGCTCTTGAATTCAATGAAAGTTAATTCACTATTTTCAAAGAAAGTAGCAGTAGCCCTCTTCAAAGCAGAAGTGTCTCACCAAGGGCCCACAAGGATGGTCTGATGAGGCGAGAGAGGGCTTTGTGATTTCAGGATCAGGCCCTTTGGGAATAAATAAAATAGAAGGTTCTGTTATGCTGATAATATTCTTCTGTACATTTCAGTCTCCATAATGCTTTGGACACAAAGCATTTAATTTAATTAGGGATAGAACAAGAAGACCATGTTATGGTTTTTGTTTTGAAGAACTACATTAGTCAGGTTGTGATTTGCACAACCCAAATTGGAGATGGTTTAAAGCCAGGTTCCATTTTTAGCCAAGCCACCAAAGTCCGGAGGGGATAGAGGGCCCAGATAAAAGGTTTTGAGTTCAGTCTCATGTCTATAGTGGACAAACTGGAGTGGTTTGGGTTTGAATTTTGCAAAACCTCATCACTCAGGTTTTGGTTTTGCAAAAACAAAAACAACTTGGGTTTGGTTTGGATGTCATTCTATTTTATCTGAATCATTAAATGTGGGGGAGGGGATCGGGTTTGTTAAAGGCTCCATTTCTGCCCCATCTCCAGCTTTAACAGCATTGTTGTGATTTTTTCCTGTGATTTTTTAGGAGACAAAGAAAAACAGCTTGCCCCAAAAAAGTAGATTATGAAGTCAGTTTAGGACTCAGTCTTTCGAGATGCTAAGCAATTCTGCAAGGCATGGAGCTAACACAGCTGCCAGCACCTTTACAATATGTTGAGGGCACAAGGTATTTTGTAGAGGACTAAGCCACTGGCACTTTACAAGTCAGGCCCTTGACTGGCAGGGCTGTCACCATGCCTCTGAAGCTTAATAGCCAAGGATCTGCTCCACTGAACCAAATTTCACTGTTGTAATTAAGCATGTAAGTCCCATTCATGAAGTTAGTCAACTTGGATGGAAGTAATTGGAACCTAAAAGGTTAGAGATTTAGGAATTCAGATGACATTTGAAACTGAGAATTCATATTCTCTGAGCTGAAAGGTTAACACTGTCCAGTACAGGACATGTGTTGGGAATGATTTGAAAAAAACCCATCTGAATCACAGTTACGAAACAAGTCATTTAAACAACACTATTCATAGTGTAATTCAGTAATGTTTTTTTATTCTTTCCTCTTCTTCCTCTGGTTCTGTGTTGATTTTTCTCAAATGCAAATTCATATATAAAGCGAGTTGCTGACATTTTCAGAAATCAATCCTAGTTGTGTCCTCTAGAACAATTTTCCCTCCCCCTTCTTGATTGCTCTATTTTCAGCAAATGAGAAAATCATATATATATATATATAAAAATGTATATTTATATAAATATAGACATTATCAGTGTTACTAAGAATCAGACCCAAGCTGTTAAATTTAGGTACTCTTTTAATTTGAAGTAGAACAAATGCCAATACAAGATTCATTGAAGATACCTCCTTTGCTCAAATCATCATTCGATCAGTTAGTAGTAGTAGTAAACAATTACATGTCTGTAGAGTGCTATCAGATGAATGAGTGAGAAGATGTTAATGAAAGCTAAAATATTTCTGTCATCTTCTTTCTAGCATTTGATCACTAGATCCCTCTTCCTATACTGCTACATCTGAACCCTTCTTTCACACTCAAGCCCTGCATCTTAATTTTCCCCAAACGACTGCTTCTTCTCTGGATTCCAAGACTTGATGATTAATGCAGACTATGTGGTAGAGCTGGGCCAGCAGAGACATCTATTCTCCACAGTTTCCTGTCCAACCTCTTCAATACATCCAGGTTTCCAAAATGCCAAAGTCTGTAAAGGAGCACTCTTGAAGACATAGCAGATTGGAGGCACCTGTGCTCATTGTCTTATTATTCATTCTTGTTCACTGTTAATGGCTATGGAATACATTAGTCAATCTTATTGTAAGTTGTCTTACCCATTTTCCAGCTTTTCTGGGTCTCTGTTGTTTATACGTTCTTTTCTTCTTTGTCTGTTTTGTCTTTTCTTTCCCCTCTTTCATTTTTTTTCTTCACTTTCTCAACTAACTTCAGACTATGCCCTTTTCTCTCCAACTCTTACCACAGCTCCCCCATACCCTTTCTCCCTCTTTCCATCCATATACCTATTTCCTTAATATCAAGTGCCCATCTCACCCCCTTCACAGGGACTCATGACCATTACACTGTTCTACTATAATGACAGCAAATTACTCGAATGAGTTGCGTGCCCCCTCCTTCAGACAAATGAAAGACTGTGTCTCCCAAACTTTCTGTAATTGATTCACACACCGCATTCATCCCTACACTCCACAGCTGTGTACTGGTAAGGTTTTTCACTTAAAACTCTCCTGAACGCAGTTTTCAAAGATTGGAAAGCAGTAGTATGATTTTGCATTTTGTACATACATCTAGATACATGTCTGAAACAGAAGCATAATCTTATGTCTTTGCTGAGTGCAAACCAGCATTTTATGTTGGAGTTGTAAGCTCTACAAATACCTTGGCTTTGCTACGAATACACTCCTGCCAGATGTGTACCTAGCCTCTAAACTACAGCTTTGAGAGTACGAGGTTATTAGGCAGCCTACATACTTTAGCCTGAGACCCTAAAATTCCTGTTGATGTTGCCTTCAAATACACAGGGAGCCTCACAGTGCCTTTCTGAATGGGGCATTGCCTGTTGTTAAATCCTTTATTGTTATCTGTGCTGTGGAATGAGGTCTGTTGGGGAAGCAGATTAACTCGAAATAGCAGCTCTGGCTGTCCTGTGGTCAGCTTCTGCTCCAGCAACTATTCTCTTATCAGGAAAAAAATGAATTGTTTTCCTGGTGGTATGTGGTTGCCTGTCATCTTCAGGCCCTAGGCCTTATTCCTTTCCTGCCAAAAGGAGGTTAAGAGCTAATTTTAATTGGGGGGGGTGGGAGGATGAAAAGTATCAGACACTTTCCAAAAATGGTTCTCAAAGAGAGGATTTCTCAGGTAAACAAAACCAACATTGGGCTGTGATAACAGTAAACTCCTCTCCCACTTATGTTGTGAGAGCTGAAGAAACTCTCATGAAATACTGCTCAAGCTCAGTGCACAGATAAAAGCATGAAACCTTTTAGTCATGTGCATGCTGGGGATATAATAACAGACTGTCTCGCTGAACAAGAAGAGGATGCCGATGAATGCCAGGTGATGCACGCTAGTGGGAATGGAGAAATGGGAGATTGCGCGGAGGCAACCAGTGTCTGAAAACAGGAAATTGTGATACCTACTGTAGGGAAAATTCTCCTTTGTAATTCTCAAAACAGACCTGATATTTACATATTCTGGCATAACTAATTTACACAGCATGAATGTTCACATGGATTTTTCCAATTCCCTACCTCAACCTCATCCAGACTTCCAATAGCACTCTAGACTCACTATTGAGTAGACCCAGGAGGGAAACAAAAAGGTGGATAAGCAGCAAAAGCTTCTTTTTACAGAGAGCAAAATAAAAATCAGAAGTCAAGGGAGATGCCGAATTTTGCCCAAGACCAGAAATAAATCCCAGGTTTCAGGGCTCTCACTCTGTACCCTAAACACAATTTCACCTTTCCAGAACTCACGTTGAACAAGTATCAGTGTGAAAATTATAGTGGCAGGAAGGGCATTGCATTTTCTCAGACCTATTCAGAAAACATTTTGCTCTCATCGCAGTAATGAAGGATACATGAGAGACTCGTTGCAAAAATGTCGAGCAGAGCTTTAAGATGGAGGGGTGTTAGTTTGGCAAATTTTGTCACAAAGTGTTGTGGGAATTATTTTTTCTGCCTTTAACTAAGGAAATGAAATGCAAACAAGTCTCCTTTATAACTCATTTGAGATTTTTAAGCACTGAGAACTCAAGAATTTCATTACTAACGTTCCCACAGCAACTGTAACTTGTCCATACTGCACATGTATATGGCACCATAAAAACTAACACTCCAGACAGTAATAGAAAATTTCTGAACAATACTTTTGTATTGTGGCAGTTATTGCAGAAGTTAAAATGCTGATTTCCATCATACATGTTGTATCAAAATGTCAGCCAGAAGGCTGAATTAACATTGGATAGGTTTCACTTAACCGTTAAGGTACTCTCTCAACTTCCTGGGAGGAGTTCCCTTAACCTTTGCATTGTCCTTGAACTTTCTCCACCTTCACACTGTCCTTGGCCATGTCCATCACCATAAGCCATGAGACGAGAACAGCTGCAGATCTGTTGGATGCATGGGAGAAACGCAAAAGGCTGGTAGCACAGCCACTGGGATTCATCATTGACCCCGTTTCACAGGAACACAAGAACAGGCCAAAAGAGAGGTGGCATCAGTCACGTTGGCCAACTCTTTGGTCCCACCTGCAGATTTGAAGTGTTGGATCATTCTGCTACTTGAAAAGTGAAGCTTCCCCCTAGGCTATGGGGTGAATTTGAAGTGTTTGATCATTCTGCTACTTGAAAAGTGAAGCTTCCCCCTAGGCTATGGGGTGAATTCCTCTCTGTTATGCACAAATCCAGCATTCAGGGCAGGTAATCACAGTGGAAACAGAGCTTTGATTTTTTTTCACATGGCGTCAAGGTTATGCTTGGCCATCAGGCAGGAAGTCTTGCTCAGTGCATCTGCGTTAAAAAAAATACTAATAAACCTTCTGTGAAACGTATAGTGTATAATGAGCGAGTCGTTGTGATACCATCTTTCATCTCTGTAATAGCAGCTGAGCTTGTAGAAGCCAAGCTGAGTCAGGAAAAAGTTGGCTTTATCTTTGTGTCCATCCAAGAAGCACCACCTGGCATCCACAGCAGGAGAACCGCTGCAAAGCTTGTCTTGGTGTCACCGTCTGCCAGCTGGAGGCAGAACAACCATGTAACAAGTTCAGGTGACCAATTTCCTTGAGTCGACCAGGGGTACTTGCAGGAATGACCGAGCGTGAACAGTGTATAGGTCCTGACTGGCCACAGAGGAAGTCTTGATGCTGGAGCACACAACTAGCAGCTTTTCCTGCACTCACATTCCCAGTTTCTTTGCTTGTCCTTTCTGAAACATCTCAGCTGCCTTTTGTTCTTCTGCCCCTCCAGCACTGCTCCCGGGATGGGTCTTGCTGAGTGTCTGGCTCAATCCTCTCCTCCAAAACCAGTTCCCACCAGCTAAAACGGGCAGACCACTGGCAGACGGGACCGCACGCAAAGCAAACCGGAGGGTTTTTTTCCTATTTACGGCATACCTTCTCCTTCTGGCCTGCCACCGGGGAAGGGAGACGTGAACGGGGAGGAGATCGCTGCTCAGGCTGAGCAGGTCATGGGGACGAGGGAGCTGGTAGTTTGAAGGGAAGCTGAGGATGTTGGCCAGGGAGCAAGTGGAAAGATGAAAATATGGGAGACTCCTGCTTCAACTGCGTTTTTGGCAGCTATGGGACTGTCGTTGGCTCAGAGCACGGTACATGACTGGCACAAATAGCTGTTTGGAGGAACAAGGGAAAGGGAACACTGTATATTTCACATACGGTTTGACCCACCATAATCAAATTTGTTAATAATAACCAGCAAATAGCTGAGCGGTAATGAAATGATACAGAACATGTTCTGTGGAAATTTCTAGACAGCACCAAAACTCTCATGCTGAGTTCTGTAAAACACCGCCCTTTTAAGGAGGGAAGAAGCCATTTGAAAAACAGCCTTCCCATCCTCCCGTCGGTCAGATGCAGCAGATGGATTCAGTTATGGCAAAATCAATAGAACAAAGAAAGGAATTAAAAGTAGTCAGGTACCCGAGCACTAATATGTCCGAGCGATAGTGTAAAGGCAGCAAAGGAAGACATATTGCCAGTGATTGGGAGCTGAATGGGGAAAATGCCTGAGGGAGAGGGAGAGGAAGGAGAGGAATCTGTGGGAGAGAAACAGCAAAGCAGAGCTAGAGCCAGACCGCCGGTCCTGGCGTTTCCCCAAGCAGCTCTGTTCTATGGCACCGCACAGGCCCAGTACAGCTGCTCTTACTGGGGAGCAAGGTGAGCTGGCCTCGGCCACGGAACATGGTTCGGCAGATTCCCCCAGCGAACTCAGCCTTGCATGGTGCTGGGCAGGCAGAAGACCCTGGGTCTGAACGTACACCTACACACAGAGACCTAACAGGAATATAGAGAAAAGTTTGAGATAGACAAGTCCACTGAAGCCAAATAAAGATTGTAAGCAGTGAGGAGGGAAAGACAGGTAGTGTGCTAGTCTGATTTTTGAATCAGATAAAATAAGGTCAAACTCCATGAACTGCCACTCAGTGATTCCTATATATATAAAAATATAAATATGTATGTTTATATACATATAGTGCTCCATGACCCACATGATGGAGAAGGTCAGAAAAAATTCTCATAACGGTCTTTGCTGGCCTTATACTTTATGAATCTCTCAATCTATGAATGTATATTTGAAAGTACAGCCCTCTCTCATGCCCGGCAAGATACACCGTGGCTCCAGCAGCACTTCAGCAGTGAGCCAAGTGGGAGCCACACAAGGAGAGTAAAGTCACGAACAACCAGGCAGTGGGGCTATTGCAATCACTTTTTATGCTACTATAGAGGAAAAAATCTTAAAGATTTCCCAGTATTTTTTCCGTATGTGAACAAAATAGCTGCAAGATCCAGGTCACAGCACGGGGGTGAGTATCCAGGCCTGCCGGGGAAGGTTCTGTTCTGCAGCTGGTCATCGCGCACTGTTCATCTCGCAGCTGCCACGCAGTTTTGTCAGCACAGTGCTGCTTCCTGACTCGCACACTCCATGAATCTTATCTGCTGTCAGTGCATCATGCAGGGAGGATTTTGTTTATATGCACACATGCCCGTGTGACACAGAGCTCCCCAGAGCTGCTTGCGTTATAATGTGTGCTTTGACATTTTCCCTTCGCTGGCTTTGGTCAGACTGAGAGATTTTTGTTGCGGACTTGCTATATATGCAAAGTAGATTCTGGTCAGCGTGATAAGGATAAAGCAGTGGGATGCTAGCTAAACAAACAAACAAACAAGCAAACAAACCCCAAACCGCTTCTAAAAATTGAATTTTGCCGTCACATGAGTCTATCTGGGCTTCTGTTTGCAACATGTAATGATAACCACGCTGGCGGCTGACCTTGAAGAGCCCAGCTGCAAATCCCCCTCTTTAACTTTGCTGGGTTCCTCCAGGTCATCCTATAACCCTCTTTTCTCTCCTTCATATTTTCCCACATAGGTCATTGCATTTGCAAGTGTAACATTTAAAATTGTAAACACGGAATTGTTTGCCTGCCTGCCTTGGAAGCTCTGCAGCCGCTCCACCCATGTGCACGTTCCTCTGGTGTCCTTCCATTCCACTTCAGCCACTCCTGAAGCTGCGTGCCGGTTGTCCAAGAGCCTGGTTGGGGAGACCGTGCCCTGCCCGAGGGAAGGATGCCCTCAGCACAGCTCAGCGAACGCGCACGTTGAGCCGGGTCCCAGAGATGTCCCGGTCCCGGGAGGGGTTTCGGTCAGGGCTGGTGCCCGCTCAGCCATGGGATACAAACCATAGCTAATTAGGCTCATTCATTCCAGCCCACGGGGAGCCAGTTGTTTTTAAAGGGAACTACGTAGATCCTGGTCGCACATGGAGTGGCTGTGGCCCCGGCTGGGGTCATTTGGGGTGTCAGCAGGGACACGGCTGATCACAAACGTGTCCCAGAATGAACCAAGTGCAGAAGAAGCTGCGGGAAAGTCTGTTCCCCCTCCCCGGGCACCCCCGTCCCACCAGAAAAAGCCCTGGCAAGACAGAGGAAGCCGAGATCCTTCCCTCTTGTATTGTCATTGCCTTGTATTTTGGTTGCATTTCAGAGTCATGGTCAGAAATTAGTTAAGCTCATTACACAAGGTAGTGTGAAAATAAAAGTGGAAGTTCCTGCCCCATATACGCCTCCGTCACTTCTCTGTGAGGTGCGGAGGTTTTCTGATGTACTGGCTTCCTTTCTGTTGTTGGTCTTTTGTACAACACCATGCTCAAAAGTCTCCGAAACTCCGCTTAAACAAAGACAGCAAATTAGATCTACCCAGACACAACTGTCCTTATGCCTTCAAACACATTTGCAGTTAGAAACTGAACTCGGGACATACGGTGACCTTTGAATTTTACATTACACATCTGAAAAAGCAGTGACGCCCAGCTTGCTACAAATTATTTGTCTTGAATTTAATTCTCAAGTTATCATGCATTGAAAATGAGGAATGGAGGAGAAAAAGTGCAAGGGAAAACCTGACCAACACTTCATGATGATCGCTGCAGTAATCACCCCATCAGCCAAGAGGGCTGGCTTCCAGGTAAGGGCTCTGACCGGTAATATCCCTATCACTGACAGGCATATTTCTTCTGGGCTAAAATCTTGGCATAAGAGGTCTTAGAGCTCACACTTAAAAGCAATAGCTCTGAGAAGGGCAGGTACCAGTGAGTGAAGTTTTTTAAATCCCTGTTATATTCCTAATGCTTGCGCAATGACCATGTCCTGAAAGGGGTGGATTTTCTGTCTTTCTCAGGCCTGATTGATTTAGATCAGAATAGTTATTTGGTTTTCAAGAAAGAGTTATTGTTCCCATGTGCAGCGATTTTTATATGGCCAACAAAGCTTTGTGATGTTTCTAGCATATGGCGCGAGTACATTCACTTGACAGCTCACTTTATATTTAGTCCAGAAGCTTGGGTTAGAAGTGGGAAAACACAAGCAGTGATTAGAAACTCCTTAGCTCTCACCTGGCTCTTCTCACTGACTCCCTGTGTGGCTTGGGATGCTGGGCTAGAGCAATTTTTTAAAACAGCCTCTGAGCGGGACTGCCAAGTTTCTGGCTAGTGTGAGACACTGTAGGCCTTCTCCTTACATCGCTGTAAAAAAACCAAATGTTTTTTTTCTCCTGAAGTGTTCACCTAACAACTTAACCACCTAAAAGTTACTGGACATAAATGTTGATACCAGTTTCCCCATTTGGAAACGTGGTATGCTTCATCAACATGCACCAAGAATCAGTTATTTAAAATCTATACAAACCTTTGATGTTCACTTTGAAGCAGTTCATACTCAGCCTTTCTTACTTCAGTGCAGAATTAAAGTCAGGTTGAATCGGGATGTACATGTGCTATATAGCATAAGGAGACCTTCCTTTACTGACAGTCCAGAACGGTCTGATTTCAGCCCAGTTCTGATGGCAATGGATCAAAGCATTTACTGCAAGTCCAACAAGTCTGCAAGACTTCTTGTGCAAATGTGCAGGTTAACTATTGCCACTTAGGCCAAGTGGCCTTCGTACAGGATTTCTGGATGTCTGGCAGACCGGGAGCTCAATATCCAGCCAAACAAAGTGACAAGGCAGTACGGAATTGCTAAAATCTGTGATCTACCACCAAAGCTTATAGAGCCAGTGGGGGTAGAATAACCCCTGACTGTATCTGCAAAAGGAAATTCTTCCAGCATAAGCTGTCTCTGGATAAAGCCACGTTCTGGTGATTGCTTCGGATGGCTCTACTCGCACAAATCACGGGCATTTACTTTTTTTTTAACCATTGTTGCTCTGCTGCATCTGATGAAAATGGCAGGGTTATGAAAGGGCTGCCCGGCTTCCTTACAGCAAAGCATTAAGTGTCCAGAATGAGAGCATTTCAGAAAAATGTGTCATAAAAACAATCAGCAACTCAGAGGTGACCAGCCAGCGGGAAACACTGGCTGCTCTCAGGTATCTCGGGTGCTTCCCAAGGCCTTCTGCTCTGGGTCCTCGCCTGTCAGTGCTGAGGCGAAGAACGTTTTGCTGTGTTTCCAGCTTTGTCCACCCCAACGAAGGGCGTATGGGGAGGCTGTTGGGGCTGAGGTCTCCTTACAAGTGATTGCCGTGGGCTCTGCTCCTTGACTGGGATTTTTGGTGGGCCTGGGATGAATGGAAGCCATCCCGTTCATCTGTGTCATCACACAAATTATACACTTTCCACAGAGAAGATACTAAAGCACATTTAAGCAGTAAACCTCTATATGAGGACAATCAATTGTATAATGCGGCGTAAGGACCAATGCCATCGTTGATCATTTGATGACAAGTAGCTCCTTTAGCAAGTATTGTCCTCTTACAGGCTGCCTACTGTTGTATTCCTAAAATTGCTAGGATCTTCTTAAATCAATCAGACATGGGTGCCTCACAAGCAATTGCCGGTTTCTGAGTAAAATTTCCAGAAGTACCTTTGTTACTAAGCCCTGTTGACTCTGAGTGGTACTTAAAGATCAAACACGTGGTCAGGTTACCCAAACTTGTCCGGCCAGGAGTTACCAGAGGTTGTGCATAAGCTGAGTGGCAGTAAATGTCTGTGTGCGTACAAATGCAATGTAATTTGACCTAATTTAAGCCTCTCATATTATGAGGTAAGTTCAGAGCTGCCACAGACTGAAAGCAGACACTCAGCGAGGTATTGCAGCTTAGCGGACACGTGGTAACCTGCTATGCCGCAGGAGTTCAGTGGTTGACCTGGGCTCTTAGGGTCTCAAATCCCTTTTGAAAATGGAACTTGGGCGCTTCCAAAAATTGCACAAGTCTCGCTTGTGTGTCAACAGCTTAAACTCAGCTTTGTGAGTGCCACGTAGCTTTGGAGGGACTTTTAGAGATGACTGCTACCAACCAATACTCACAGCACTTGAGGGGAAAAAGAAAAAAAAGCTTTCAAAACTAAAAAGTAACTCTGACAGAGTTGCTCCATCCCCCAGCTGAAGGGACTATGGGACCTTGCATCTTACAATGATTTCTGACTCCTATGCAGAACACAATTTCCCTCAAATAGTCACAGTGAGAAGATAACTTGGTAGTGGAAAACTGAATTACCATGTACTTAACTTTATTTTCAGAGAGGTTTCTAATGAACTTATCATGTAATTTCCATAACAAAGTGTGTAATTATTCCTCTTTTTTATTGTGGAGATTTAATATTGAGTAGTAGCCTCGGGTCTATTGCTAAACCACATGCTACAATAAAGCTGTTGTTTTGTTTGATTTTAATTCTTAGACCTAACAAAAGGACACCCTGGCAGAGCTTGTTTAAAGTGGAAAATTGGCTACATCCCTTGTAGCTCAAAGAAAATATAATTTATTATACAGTCTTCTCAATGTCTTCATAAGCATTGTCCATTTTCTGGAAAACCATGTCAATAAATCAGCCACTAATTGTTGTTTGAAGGTCAAGCTAAAGGTTTTGTTTTTCTTGCAGTTGACTTCTGTAGGTGAAGAAACATTTGGCTTCATGGCTAGACATTCTTGGAATTAATTTTCCACCAGTTCTTATGCTACTGAATGTCAAATATTTCTGCCTTTGAAACTGTCACATCATTCTGAGGAGCTAAATCTAATTGCCACCTCTTTGAAATATTTCTTTGAGCATTTCTGTGGCTTTTTAATTTTTTGCCTGTATTCTTTCCTTTTCTGCCTTTGGCACTTTTTTTTAACTTTTTTTTAATTTATTTTTCTCCAAAGACCCTTCTGAATCTAAGTAAATGCCTTTTTAGGAGTCAGGCTAAAACCAAAAATTGCAAGTGAAGCTTCACTGCTGTGTGCTTACCTCCTTAATACTTTAGAAAAGGGTCTCACCTGCCCCAGTGGGCTGAGAGAGGGAGTGTGGTGGCTGGGTGGAAAGGAGCCACGAGCATTTGCTTCACAGATGCAATAGTCTGCATGGGAATAGATGTAGCAGATGACTGGAGAGAGAAAAGTATTGACAGGGGCTGACGAGAGGGATCCAGAGGAGAGAGCACCCCTGGAAAGCCGGCTGGCTGAGGGTTTCCAGGTTCTAGCTGTGGGCCCTGGGAGTGCTTTGGGAAGGGCTGTGCAAGAAAAGGCAAGAGGCCATAATGAGAGTCTAGCAGACAAGGTAACCTGGAGCCTGGATACCTTCAGAAGGAGAAAAGGTAATTACAAGGATGCAACTCTTCCCTGATTTCATCTCATACAGGTTGCTGCTGGAGGGACGTGCTGTACGTAGGACATTATCACAGTTTCTTTCCCATTGTGTGGGCTGAGTTGTCGTGTACCACTTGGCACCAGTCCCAGGGGACTGGCTGCACCCCTGTGCATGAAGCTGTGGCTGTGGAGCCCATTTCTTTGCTCCCCGTGGTGAGTCACGGTGGAGGGCTGCCACATCGCTCCTGGCACGGTGTGCGTTGCAGCATCCCTTCTGCTATGGCCACTGAGGCTCATCTCACCTACTGTTAGATGCCGATAGACATCTACACTTGGACTAGTTGTCTAAACTCACTCTAGAGTTAATGGAGAGAAACACACACGTCTAGAATGCAGTTCACCTCTTCCTAAGGCAGACGTCTTAAACAGGCCAGATGAATTGCTCTCCCAACACACTTATTTCTTTCCTTTGACTATAAAGGAAGTAGGCTCTGTAAGCCTCTAAAGTTAGTTTAGGAGAATGCAACCCACATATCTGTAAGAACTAATTCTCTGTACAATGTTGACATGGGCAACATTTTTTTGGGTTTTTTTGCTTCTGTCTACTATCTGTTCTTTTCCAGACCACCGACCCTTCTTCATATTTTAATCTCTTTGCCTTTACTATATGTATGATGCACGATGCCTGTTGCTTCTCTGTTGCCTTGTTCATTTACTAGATACCAGCAACATGATTAGGTGCCAGTTCCATCACAAAATATTTACTCTGAATTCACTGACTGAGCAAAAGTAGATCTTCCAGTGTAGATGTTGACATTTGGCCCAGTGAATCCCACCCTAGGTGAGACTTCTCAGGTGCAGAGCCTGGCAGTTACACTATGTTTTAGAAGCAGAGAGAAATTCTACATCTTTTCCTGAAGACCTAGTCTTCCAGCTGAGAGAGGCAATCAAAATAGCAAGAACCATGCAGCAGATTGGGAACAGATGATTTCAGAACAGAACTGAGTTTTGGATGGGAGTGTTTGGATGTGTTGGATGGAAAAGAAAATCTGGGTCCATTCTTCTAAGGAGGGAAATGAAATCTATGCACATAGACAGGAGAAAAACTAAAATGAGAGAAAGAAAGAGGATGAAGAATATACGAAATGAGTGAGGGCAGTCTGCGGAGGGTGTCCCTAAACCTCTCTCATCTCCTGCTCTGCTACAATCAGACCCAATTTTAGAAATGCCTGATGGTGCCCTCCCTCCTTGTGCCGCCTCTTCCCGCAGGCAGCTCACGGTGTCGCGGTGCTGCCCCTGCCCACATCCCTGAGGACAGACCCTGGTCTCCAGCAGCAGCCGAGGTGAAGGGCTGGGAGGGAAGGACTGCACGGAGAGAGGTGAAGAAACTGTTCAGCTTTGTTCAGCTGGGAGGGGTTTGTACCCTACTGAGATCTAGAAAAACAAGTGGAAATAGTAGCCATAAGTTTTGAATAAATAAAATAAACATTAAAAAAACCAAACCAGTTCTGTAGTTCTAAGGAGAAAATAATATTTGATTAAAAGACAAAACATGTATGGGGTAACTTTTTCATTTCCTGTTCATGATGAAGGTATTACTGACATTATTTAAGCTGTGTTGAAGACATATAACTAGAGTCTAAGCAGATATAAATGTTCTTTTGGAATGTTATTTATAGTTCCTTGGTACCCAATGCCAAACGTTAATAAGGTTTATGAGAAACCAGTGGAGACTGTAAATTGTTAGACTTCTAATTTAAATCATGTTGCTGACTCCATTTGTTTCCTACACATTGATCTGACATTCAGATAAATCTGATAAAATTCTCCAAGTTGGAGAGAGATTTGTTTTCTGTCAGTGGGAATCTAACTATTAGAAAGACAAGGAGTGAGGTTATTGGGAACAAAGCCACAGGCAGTAATATACCACACTTGAATCCTTCTTTTTTATTTATTTAAATGTTACAGTGTTTGATAAATTGCTTATGCAGCCATTTAACTGACTCTTCTGGAAAGTGTTTATTTGCAGTCACCTCAATGTCAGCAGTGAAATGAGCTGGGACTGAAATTTCATTAAGAAAGTCATATTTCATTATTATGGCCCCAGCGATCATCACTCTGTATACATTAAGTACAAAACCTATAGAATGTTTAAATAATAATACAGCTATGGCAAAAAATGGGCACGAGCCAGACAGGATATTCACTGTTAATGCACTGGCCATACCAACAGCTTGAGCTCTTGTGGGACAAATAGCTGAAAGAGCATGTGGGTCTTAAACTTTGAATTTCCTTTGATTTGCCCATTTCAAATTGCAGCCTTAATTTCCTTCAGTGCAAAGAAAACCTCAGGGTACCTGCTCTGTGCCAAATTGAGCCCTCCTGCTGTAAAACCTGAGGGAGAAAGCCAAAAAGGGAGGGAAAAGTTACGCGGATCCTCCTTAGGATGTCTCGTCTGAGTGCTTCCCTCAGGACAGAAGGTGGTTTTCCTCCCGTGAAGGGTGAGGTTTAGGGAGGTGGGTCAGTCCCCCGGACAACCACGGGGTCTGGGCCAGGGGCTCCAGCTTTTGAAGCTCCCACCATCTTATTACCATTTTAGAACAGCTAAATTCAGCCTTTTCCCAAACTCCTCTGTAATGTGTGTCTAGAAACCAGCTTGCCCCAGTTCGGCTGAATCAGCTGAAGCATTGCTTCTCCCAGACTACAAGTCTACGTTGTAGGGGTTTGGTATTCCTATGGAGGGATGTGATTTAGAGCCTATGGAGCCAACAGAGAGAGGGACGGACAGACAGGCAGGCAGGCAGGGCTGCAGCAGCCATGCTGGCCCGAATCAGGTGAGAGCCCATGGCACAAAGCTCAAGGCAGGGAAAGACCCTTCTAGGAAGGACGCTTTGCCCAAATATAGTCTTGAACCTTGATTTTTCTTCCCATCACATACCCTGTCACCTAAGTGGTCCGGTGCACCCCAAATGTCACCCGCTGACTCAGAAGCAAGCCGCGATATTTGCATCTGACTGTGTTATGAAGGTAACTATGGGTTTACAAGTCTGACTTGGGGGAAAAAATACTTGGAAATAACAGCCTGTTAAGAATCAGGAGATAGAGCACTTTTATGACTCTTATGCCTTAGAGAGATTAATGATACGTGGAGTTTTATTCCTATTTTCTGTCAGTCAGAAAAGTCCTCAAGGAAAACAGGCATACAGAAATGAACACAATTTAGATATAGTAAATAAAATAAATCACAGAAGGTAAGCTTATATTGGTTTTTTTTGTGTGTGCCTTTGGATATACCGGCATGAACCAAATGAAAATCAGAAAATCACAGGAAAATGGGACCAAAGGGGACCTTGAAAGACAAGCAGCTTTTAGACAGCTTATCTACACCTTCCCTCCCAACAGTGTGATTCAAACCCCGCAGAAGTCGATGTGTGTCACAGGCTTCGGTGGCTTTAACTCAGCTCCTCAGTGTTTTACAGTCCCTTTGCAGCAAGAGAAATCTAGCTTGCCTCCTCCCATACACCAAATAAAGTTTCCAAAATGGCACCTCTGCCTTGCTGACTACACTCTTTTCTTTTTTAATTGTACACGTGTATCCCTGAGAAACCTCACTCCAAGTTCAGGATAAACTCATGTTTCCTCTGCTTGCCAGAAGAAAATGAAAAGTAAAGCCCCATCAATTTTATTGCTCATAATTGTGGATAAAATGCAATATATTTGGCTCATATAAATTTGCTAGCAAATTATATTCAATAAAACCCTGGTGAGCAATTTAAAAGCATAAATCCCCCCATGCTGAAAAAAAGCTCATAAATTATACAAGAAAAAGGAGTGATTTCATCAAAGAGCCAAGCTCTGCCCATGGAATGTTTCAATAGTACTGGATTTATAGTTTTCTGGGAGACGATTTATGATCCCTAATTTTCTGCAATAAAAAGCTCAGCAGGGATTCTCTGAATGAAATATCTTTTAACAAAGAAATAAATAATAAAAAAAAAATCCATCCGAGAGTGAATGCAGACAATGCCATTCTTGGAGAGCTGCCCCTTTTGTGTTCCTGGTCCAAAATCAATCATGGAAGACCCTAATAAAGATTGCATAGTGCAAAAGGAAAGGAAGACCAGTAGACTGAAATAAATGCATTCCACAGTTGGAGAGGGCATCTTTAGTAATAAATTTAACTGTGATACTTCATAGCCATCATCTTCAAATAAGAATAAAATGATCAGACTAGTTTGAAGGAAAGATTAAACATTTCTAAAACACACAGGGATGATTACATTATATAAATAACCTAGAAGGGGAGGTTGTGCACAGATGTGACGTGTCATCACAGCTAGAAGCACAGAGAGATTCACTCATTTCCCCTAATTTTAGGGCCCTGATTCCCAGTCCTTGCCAAATTTAGTGGTGGTGGCTGAAGATGTTCCTGTTCCCGCGGGCCATCAGCCACCAGGCAGCAGGGACCACAAATCAGAGCACCCGTCTGTAGCAGGTCACAGCCCGGGGTGCTAAGGTGAAGTGAGAACCACAAGACTGAAGTCAATGTGCCAGGCTATGAATTGTGACAGCTGAGGAGGAAACTTAATGTCTCTTTGACTGCGAAAGGGATGGGATGGAAAAAAAATCCCCAATCGCCTTTTAAAAACTCCCACATAAATCACCAAGGTTGTGATGAAGAATTCTTGCTTTGAGAATCTGCTACTGGGTGGTAAGAGAGAGAAGACGGTGGGCTGGGTGGACATTTGCTGTAGTACACCGTGGTTGTTTCTCAGGGTGTTATCATTCCCATTTTATCGATGAGAAGCTGAGGCATAGAAAGAGGTAAAGACCTGTGTGAACGATCAGACAAGCAGATTGACAATACTGGGGTCTGAGTGCATTATCCTACACATCAGATCGAGGACCGTCCTCCCTCTCTACCATACTGGTCACCCACACACAGTCCACAATCCCAGTACACAGGGACAGGGATAGCTGCCAGGGTAAGTGGGAGCAGAGAAACTACCCACTGCCGAGGACCTACATCGCTGGGGTCAGCAGCAAACACTCAAAATCTCTCACTGTCCCGCCAGATTTCCAGACTTTGAGACATAGAAAAAGGCTGAAGGTGCAGTTCAAGCAGATTTCCCATTTCTACCCATTGGATTTTCCCTGCTTCTTTCTCCAGTGGGAGGGCTGCAATCTACACCCCCACGTTTTCAACTTCCATGGCAAAAAATACAGATGCAGGCAGTTAGGAGCTGATCCAATGCCCACGCAAGCCTGTAGATGAAAGGACTCTATTACCTTCGCTAAGTATTAGACTGAGCCCTTGTCTAAACCCACGTAATACAAAAGAAAAGAAAATGCACAAAACCATTTTGTTTTGACAGCAAACAATGGGCAGAAAAGGTCGGTGAAGGTATTTGACTGACCAGCCTTTTTCTCAACAAGTTTTATTATGAACTAGAACAAGAATTACTGAAAATAACCTTGGTTCCACCAACTCTTTCTTATATAGCACAGCAGACTCAGTTGACAGAGCTTGAGGAAAGAGGGGTAAGAAAACTTCAGCAAGGAAGAAGATTTTTTCATAAAATTAATTTAAACTCACATTGCAGCTCTGGAAGACTACCAGCTAAGAGTGCTGAGGCAGAACAGCTGGCTGAAAGGAAGGAAGTATGTCTTTGGAAAGGTAATTTATAAGTATTAAGCATGCAAGATTTGCTACCTATCATCTATCCCTGCTCCAAAACACTTTACAAGCACCGGGCATTTTGCCCACGTCTGTCCGGCAGGACCTGGGAATACTTCCTAGCTCCTCTGCCTAGGTATTCAGGCCAGCTCCATCCAGTGCTATGTTGGGAGCAGACCCAGCTACAGACTGGTCTCCTCCACCCCATGGAGTGGAAACCCCGATTTACGGCCCAGGAGGTAACTGCAAAGTGCCCCTGCTGCTCCCCTGATCTGGACAGAGAGTGCGTGCCTGGAGCTAACTTACCCTGTACCCCTACAACATTTGTGGCTGAAGCAAACCAGGAGAAGCCATTCATCAACACCTTATTCATTGTTCCCCTAGGAAAAAAAAAAAAAAAAATAGACCGCAGCTTGATCATTCACTGCTCTTGCAGAGCTGATTTTTGGGGTTTTTTTGTTGGTCGTCGTCCCCCGCCCCCGAGGATGTGGACTGTATTTCTGATTCATCAAGAATGCAAAATAAGACTTTATCTTTGCAGGTATAACTGTTCTAGTTATCTACAGATATTCCAGTAAATATATCTATATTCTTTTCATCCACTACTGATACCAAAGAGACTTTAGGGAATGTATACATGTAGACATATTTTAACACATCTACTTGGCATCCCAGTGTACCAAAAAAGTAGCATTTTCTTACGCAGACGGTGGTATCTGGCTTCCACACCAAATAGCAATAACATTTCTTTGACATAAGTAAAAACATCCCTACAAAACAACAGCTCCCCACAAAATAAAGGCATTCAAAACTAGAGCTCTGTGATCCATTCAGTCAGCTGACTAGATTAAATTTCAGAGACAAAACGAAATTTCTTTTTTACATATCTTGGGGATAATCCTAACATTTCAGTAAATGAGACTTATCACTGATGCTGCAGTGTCCTAGTGTGTCCCCTGAAGTACGTCAACTGGCTGACCTGGGCAGGAGCCATTTCTGCTTAGGAATAGCTGTTCCTGAAAAGGCCTTTTAAACATTCCTTCTGTGGATCTGTCCAGGACTTTGACACAGCTGGGGGGAGGGGGGGGGGGGGGAGAGAAAAGAGAAAAAAAAGGGGGGCGAAAAAAGCGCCATCTCTTAGTTATTTATCTTGATCCACAGAATAGACTGACCCTCCAGACTTTTACTTGATACCGTATGGAAACTCAGGTCAATAAACATGGTAATTATTCATGGCATTGTGAAGCTGAAAACTTTCCCTTTCTCTTGCTCAGCACAGTCTAACTGACCTGCAAGAGATCTTGCAGCTACTAAAAAAGGAACCAAGCAAATAAGAAGCCAATTCCTCAAACTGAAATGCAGAAGAGGACATACAAAAGGAGACAAAACAACTAAAAGACAAATGTACAGCCGACATAAAAGAAGCAACTTGAGGTGGAGAACAGTCCACTTATATAGACTAAAACCAGGCAGAGAGACACTGCCCGGGGAGGGCTCCAGCTTGAACAAACACCTCACAGGCAGCAGATGTAAAATGCATTTTTGCGTAGTGTGTTCTAGTAAAGTGAGAGTCATAAACATCCCAGAAGCAAGGCTGGAAGGGATCTCAAGAAATCATTTACTCCATGCTTTTAACGTGAGGCAGGCTAAATACAGCTGAGAGCGTATGTTCAATCTGTTCTTAAAAACCTCTAGCAAAGGTCAAGCCACAGATACATGTGGAGAGTCAGGGAAGGAAATGAATTCAAAACACACTACCTGCCTTGCAAATGGCCGGGTTCCCCAAGCTGACCTACATGTTACGTGCAAAGTTGCTTTATGGAACCAATAAGCGACATCTTTATTGTCAGCTACAACCAGAAGTACGAAGTACTAGGCGTTGGGATCAGATCGCCAGTGCTAATGCTGGGTGCCCTTATTTTCTCCAGAAGAGTCAGAAGAGGATAAGGAAGAAGTGGGTTACGTCCCCTTTGGAAACAAAATCCACTGTTACTGACACAAGAACAAGACCAACATCTCAGTACGACGATGAGTTGGCAACTGGATCCTGATGGCTCTTCAATATATCTGGGAAATTCCCAGAGTCATAGACCATGGCACTGACTAGCCACAAATCATGAGTTATGATCGTGACGTCAACCTCAGCAAGGCCAAGATGTCCCCACATCATTCAGATTTAATACAAAGGTTATTTTTGTTTGTGATTGTTTCTGAGAGCTGAAGGCATAGGAGGGTCTTCTGAAATTTTGTGAAGTAGGATCCAAGACCCAAACGCCATACAATCAATATTCAGCAGCACCCAACCACTAAGCCTTATGAGTGGAAAACATTGAAGGAAAAGGAAAAGGAAAAGGAAAAGGAAAAGGAAAAGGAGAGGAAAGGAAAGGGAAGGAAAGGGAAGGAAAGGAAAGGAAAGGAAAGGAAAGGAAAGGAAAGGAAAGGAAAGGAAAGGAAAGGAAAGGAAAGGAAAGGAAAGGAAAGGAAAGGAAAGGAAAGGAAAGGAAAGGAAAGGAAAGGAAAGGAAAGGAAAGGAAAGGAAAGGAAAGGAAAGGAAAGGAAAGGTCAACAGTAAAAACAGGTGCTTACTAAATAAGCCATAAATGAGCCAGGGACCTCTGGCCTAAATATAATGGTGTACTTATTCCTTTCTCCACTTAATTTCAGACATAAGGCAGCTGAAAATGGCTGAAAAGGAAGACAGAGCAAGAGGTGACTGTGTGCTTTACCGAGGGTCAGTTCTAGGATGCCCCTGGGACTGAATCAATAGAAAGCAAGAGAAAAATTAGCTGGAAGGAGTGCACTAACCTGCCTACATGTCTGCTGGGGCAATCAGATATCTTACGGTGATTCTGGGCTACAGTGAGACAAATTGGTGCTGATGTTCATGCCAAGCCACAGATACCACACTCAATTTGTTAGGGAATAACCCCAGATCTTTCCAGCAAAATATTCACTCCCTCCATATCCTGTCAGTGAGCAATATGGAAAAATTTCCCTCTAATGGGTGAGTGCTGTGTCCTAAAACAAGACTGGAAAACCATAGCTTGTACTTCGTGCATGAAAGTACTGGACAATTAGAAACTCAGCTGAACCATGCAGATTGTCTGCTGATGAGGGTAGACGCTTATTAAAAAAGCGTGGAGGAATTTATTCTTTGAAGTTTACAGCTGTTGCCATTTCAACCTCAAGGCCAAGTTTACATCCATGACAGCAGAAAAACATAGCACAGAAAAAAAGAGATCCAGCTTGCTAATTACATGACCATTTTCCACCTTTCTGAGGGAGGCTTTTTTTTTTCCTTCTATTTCAGTGGCTTTTTCAGGGCAAAAGATTATTTGTTTGGTACCCCAAGGAAGGTGAAGTCTCTTGTTGTTCCCCCAGATGGGGTAGCAGGGACAGGAGGAGTGTCTTGGAGCAGTTTCTGTCCCCTCTGGGTGGGAGGCCAGGCTGTTTTCAGTATGAGGGGGATTGCTAGTCTCTCCTCTCCATAATGCCTTCTTCCCCTCACACTCCCCGTAAAACATCCTCTACCAAAATCGTACTTCCCTCCAAGAAGGGGAGCTGGGATGGGACTCAGCTAGAGATGAAAGAGCACATTAGTGTCCATGCTTATCTTCTTTTTGGGTTACCTGTTAAGATCCAGGAAAGTCTCTGGAGATGTGTTTTTCTTGTTACCTGGATAAAAGGCTTATACTCTCTAGCCACTGCAACGACACTCTGACGTCGTGCGTTTAATGCGGTCCATTGAACAAATGATAACAACCTTCCCCTACCTTGACGTTATATCCTTGATTAAACTGAGCTGCTGCCTATTTGTACCTCACCTCAGAGCTGGGTGATCTCTTCACTGTTGTTCCAAAATCAGTGAAAAAAGATGAAGGCCATCCAAGACCAAACCTTAACATTGCCACACGGCCCCAGTTCCAATCTTCTTAACAAAACCTTTTCGGAAACATCCCTGAACCTGTAGATTGCTTACTCTGATCAGAAGAGCACAGGTGTCGGGGCAGGCGTCTCTCATCATGCTGTGCGACTCTAAAGTTGATGTCCTAGGGACATCTGTATACGTGATGGACAAGGAGAAGCCTATTGCATATTTGGCTGGGTAGTGCATGGTGTGACAGACTCAGAGCTACTCTGCAATAATTTTAACAGTGTGCGTTGGCCTAATAACTGTTTATTGCACAAATATTTTGGTTAAGTTTAATAGCAGACGGTAAGGAAAACAATCAGAAAAGAAGAAAAATGGCATGAACTCAGCCAGCCCTGCAGTTAACACAGGACAATGGGAAAGTCATGGGCTCGCAGGAGTCTGGTTCAACTTCCTGCAGGGCCTACTGAACTGGTTGGAAAAAACGGAGCCAAAAGTCTGACAACCGAGAAGCGCAAATGAGCTCTGGCTGCATCAGCAGGACTCTCTTTTCAGAGCCAGGGAGATCTTGGGGAGCTGTTCAGGGGCACCAGACCGAGACTCAGGCACTCGCTGTAGTGTCTGCAGAAGCAAGACCTGCCTCAGTTGCCAAAGGGGCAGAACTTTGGATAACTTGGAGGATGGGGAAGAATTGCTCGTTTTATACATCCTTGGAAAAGGAAACAATACTATAGTCTCGAGAAAGCAGTTTTGACATTTTGTGGGCATTGTTTGTCAGACTGTCCTTGAGGGAAAGTCCACAGGCATCCAAACATGGCTGGATATTGTGGTGAAACCTTTCCTCCCTGTACTGAAGTCCCTGGCAACACAAGGAGAGACAAGATCCAAACTCTTGAAATCTCCCCCAGCTGGCCAAGGCTAGGTGCCCAAGGTGAGGTCAAGACCCAGTTGCCAGTAACAAACTCTTGTGGGACTGGGGAGGCCACCCTGTGAGCCCCTCAGCCCAGCTGGTCCTGGATCGCCCTGCTCAGACACTGGCAGTGGGCTCCTCCACATCTGTCCTTCCAAGAAGAACATCAGAGAGGGTCTGATGTCTAAGCCAAACTGTTTTCTTCTCCTCTTGTGGGCTTTGCAGCCCATCCGAGCCCCAACACCAGAGGGGCAGGAGTGTTGCCAGCCCTGCAGGTGGGACAGAGTGTGCTCAAACAGATGCACAGGGCAAGCGTATACCAGCAGGAGAAAGCATCACCTACTGGTGCTGAAGAAGGTAACGCCTCTTGCTAGGGCCTAGTATCCTTTGCTGTCCTGCAAATATGTAAGCTAGGCTAGTTTAAGTCACCTGAAATCATGTTTGATCTATTAGCTTATTAGGGATTTTGCATTACATTTGCAACGCGGTATGTTCTAGGCCTGCTCAGTCCCTGCCTTCCAGCTCCAGGGCAGTAACAAGAAGCGCTAATGCACGTCCTCCTTGTGGTCGTTTGAGCATGTACCCACAGCATTGCTTTTCCATGCTGCACTTCAGGACTAGCAGTTCTCTTCCAAAACCAAACTGCTTATTTAGATGAAATTTCATTGAGACTTCTGTGGGCATTATAGATGTGCATCAGTAAGAAAGGACACAGCCCTTGCGGGACAACAGCGAACACCCGCTGGCTTATGTATATGAGGACAAGTGACTGCTAGGTCATATTTAATTTATCCTTACCACACTGACCATAATTCTGTCTAACCAGAAGAAAACATTGCATGATAGGGAAAACAGGCAGACCGCAAACTAAGTATACACCACAAAATCCAGTACAGCATGTTGAGTAAGCAGATGCCACTGGAAGGAAAGTACAACACTGTAGGTACTGAAAACCTTCAACTGACATCTGCATTTCTTTATTGCTATCTAAAGGACTCCTTTAATAGCTGGCTTCATGATCTCATTTTTATTCTTTCAGATGTAAAATGGTGAGAGCTTATATCTGCAGTTCACTGAAAGACATTTTTCTCCTATTCAGAAAATCAGGTATCTTCTTGTTACAGGTGAATTAATGTTCATCTGGCAGACGATTTCTGACCAACACTGGTGGGTTACTTTAGAGAAGGTCATATATGATCATAAAGAAAATGGCATTTAGCTGAAGAAAGAATTGGCAGCAAAACCAAAAGGTTTGTCAGCCTTAGATAACCTAAGCAGCACCTTGTCCCTTAGCAGGGAACTAGTCTTGAAAAGCAATACTAACACGGGAAGAACTCGCCCATAAGAGCAGTAATCCTTTCTCTTCTGTCCACTGTTGCTCATAGAAACTACAGCTCAAAAATCTCAGCAGGGAGCTGGATGCAGAGTACTTCATGCTTTGGATGCACAACTTGAGAAATATTACAGGGGCACGATTTTAAGGAGTCCTCTCAAAAATCAGGCTTCATTTTGGCCATCATAAGCTATTCAGCATCACCAGTCAGATGCTAAGATCCCGGCTAGAAAGTACATCTTCCCATAAGCAGTATGCACATCTTCACAACAGGAACCCGGTCTGCTGTTTGTAATGCTTGGCATTCTAACCTCAAGTAAATACACCAAGTAATCTGCAGGATATGTCTCTGAGCATGCTTAACATGGTAATAATGATGTTAAAGTAGAACGGCCGTATGATTTATTACGCCTTGTGAAATAAAGCAAAGCCAATCTCTTCCCACCATGGGAAGTACCATTACAGTAGAAAATGGAAACAAGAAAAAATGAAATACCACCCAGGCCTGGTTCAAACATGCAAACTTTCTAATAAAATATCAGAACCAGATGCTGCTAAAGATGAGTGATAATTAAAGAAGATAAATTAAAGAAATGTTTTTCCAGGGAATGACTCTACTGCACACAAATTGTTTCAGCATGGGGAAAAAAATATAATAAAATTACTGCTGCTGCCTGTTTTCAAAAGTTTCCATTAATGAGTCAAGGCAGGTTCCCTGCTAAATTCCCTCACATCCAGGCTCCCTCTTTGCCTCTGTTGGTTTAATCTCGGTGTGGTTTAGCAGAGTGAGCAGAGGACCGAGCGCCAGGAACTCGGTTCCAGCACTGACTCACTGTGTGGGCTTCCCTATGTCATGCTCAGGGCAGGTCAGCCCTGGAAAGCACGTCTCTAAAAAGGGTCTTGAGGGGTCCGGAGCCTGACAGTCTCCCCACTCTCTCTGTCAGACCTGCACAGTTCACCAGAGGTTTTCCCCTGACTGCCAGGCCAGCAAACTGATCTCAGGCTACGCTGGTGTAATGTGATTTTTTTTTTTTCGGTTTGGTGTCTCATCGCAAGAAACGAGTACACTGGAAGCCAAATTCTGCAGACACCTGTGCAAACTCACAGCAGGAAACACGGCTGGAGCGCTGCAGATGAAGGGCGGATTCGGCAGACCCCCTAAGACCACCCTGGAGCTTTATGTGCCCGTGTACAAACTCCTCTTAGTCCAGGTTGTTGTTAAGCTTCATCCTGGCTAAACACAAGATGATGTTTAAGCCCCTCAAAGACTTTTAATTTCTTTAGATTTCTTACATGCAAAAAGCGCCTATCCAATTGCCGCAGGCACTTTTGTAGCAAATGAAATAACGTGCTGCACCGGGAAAGGAAAAGAATAAAATGAAACCATGTAAATACATGGCCTAGTTCCCTTTTAACCACATGTTCCCCAGGCTCATAACCTCTGGAAATGCCTATGAGGAATAATGTGGTTTGCAGTGTGCCTTTAAGGTCAACAAATCTGGCCCGTTTCAGGCTGAACAAGGGCTCAGACACCAGATCGGGTTCCCCTCGCTTAACGAGCTGCCGTGCAGCGAGCGTCTGCGTGAGCACGCTTCGCCCGCCGTGAGCGCGAGGTGAAACCGCGCGGTTTCGGCGAATCCGAACTTGGTAGAGTTCGGCGGCCGCGTCCCCGCTCGCCAAGCCGGGGTAACGCAGCTGCGTGTCTGACGTGAACAAAAAAGCAAAGCAAGCTCCGTGCGGGACACCGGGCTCCCCTCTCTTCCTCCTGGACAGCAGAGTCAAACCCCATGGGTGAATGCACATGCAGAGTCAAGAGCGGGGACAGGCCTCCCGAGCACGCAAGCTCCTAGCCATTTGCAGATGTTCTAGCTAAAACTGGAAATTCATACTCGGGTGGAGACTCCGTACAAGCTACCTCTGTCCGCAGGACTTCGCCCGCCGGCCCCAGCCCAGCCGCCCCCGCGGCAAGGCCGGCTGCGCTCGCACCTTCTCCTTCCCAGCTCGGGGACCAGCCGCGGGTGGCGGTAGCTGGGGCTGCTTCCAAAACAGTAACGGCCCTGATCTGCTGGCCAGAGGGAAGAGCAGTGCTGACCGCGGCTCTCGCTTCGTCCTCTAAAAAGTGCATTTGTTAAGACCCTCTACCCCCCGCAGACCTTTGAACTTGAAATAAGAAGTGTTGGTTACACGTCTCATAGGGAGCCTGGCGATCTCTCCTCGATCTCTGCTTTGGTCCTCGTGCTACTGATGGCGCAGGGCATCTGCCCCGGAGTCGCGCTTCTCGCCTGCGGGACAGACTTCCCTGGAGACCTTGGATGTTGGAGTCAGTGGCAGGGGGAGGGAGAGAAGAGAGGAGAGGAGAGGTGAGGAAAGGAGAGGAGAGGAGAAAGAAAAAATAAAATAAAATAAAATAAGAAAAGGGAAAAGAAAAAAAGAGGAGAAAAGACAAGGAAAGACAAGAAAAGAAAAAAGAAAAGAGGGGAAAAGAAAAGAGGGGAAAAGGGAAGAAAAGAAAAAAGAAAAGAGAAGAAAAGAGAAGAGAAAAGAAAAGAAAAGAAAAGAGAAAAAAAGAGAAGAAAAGAGAAGAAAAGAAAAAAGAAAAGAAGAAAAGAGAAGAAAAGAAAAGAAAAAAGAAAAGAAGAAAAGAAAAGAAAAGAAAAGAAAAGAAAAGAAAAGAAAAGAAAAGAAAAGAAAAGAAAAGAAAAAGAAAAGAAAAAGGAGAAAAAAGAAAAGGCAAAAGGAGACATGAATCTGGGTGTGTAATTTATATATGAGGGAAAGTTTAAACCAGTGTGATTGGCAAGAATACAATGTTACTAAAAGCCACAGACATGCTAATTGGTGAGTCATTTAAGTAAACCCTATTGATCTTGTAAGTTTGCCAGTTTTCAATTTTCACTTTTGCTTGAAAACAGCTCAGAAAATATGACTTAATCAGAAACTCATGATTGGTGACTTCTTAATCCAATTTTTTAGCAAATGTAACTTACCTATCTTGAGGGGTGGTTTTGTCTGCCCAGGGCACGGTCACAGACCTCCCCTTCACTCGCCTGAGCCCCCCCAGCGCGGGCTGGGGACGCGCCCGCGGGGCAGCCCAGGTCCTACACGCTTTTCTCCTGCAGCTGCAAACCAAGATTCTCTTTTCAATGGTGATCTTCGCTGCCAGCAAGCAGTTTTAGGTGTACGAGGAATAACCACCAGAGGCCTGTGACGCCTCAGCAGCGGTGGGGGTACCCAAATGGTCAAGCTGGGCTCAGCCCGAGTTCTGCAGTTCTCACAGCCGTGCCCAGCACAGGAGCTCTGAGCTGCTCAGAAATTTGACCGATATCCTCATCTTGCTGGCAGCAAACGAACTTGACTGATGTCTAAGAGTTCGAAGATGAGTTTAGTATGGCAAATCGCATAGAGGAACAAAAAAAAAAAGAAGCTTTTATCCCATGATCCCATTCCTCCTTTATTGTTCGGGCTGTAGCTAAGGCAAACTCGATGGCAGTGCCCAAAGCAGGTATCCCTGGCCGTCCACCTGCTCCTCTGCCACCGGTTAGGGAGGTCTCGTCCTCCCTGAAAGAAGCACCGTCGGCTGCCAGGCAATCCTGAGCTGCCGTGATAGAGGGACGGGCTCCTTCTCCCCCTCAGAGAGAGCGTCAGTAAGCAGGCACAGGCTTTCCACATTCTTAAGCAAAATATTTACTTTACAAGCGCTGAAACAAAATTTGGAAAAGTGAAGAATAATATTTATTTTGACAATGTTAAATTGCATTAAAGTTGAAAGTGAAAATTAGATGCATGCACATACACCGAGGGCATTATCCACTAATCACAGGAACATAAAAGAACTGGAAAATACCCTCCTCCACTGCCACTAGGAAAGTTGGTCTGGACTAAATTACAGGCAAAATGTATAATTAAGCAAGCTATTATTATCCAGTGTCTTAGCAGATGCTGACCTCGTTTATGGTGATTGGGATACGAATTCAACTGAGGGTTGATTTTCCAGCTGTGTCCATGATGCCTTGGACCTGTTGTACTGCCCCAGAAATTCCCAGCATGTTAGCACTGGTGTCTAAGTGCAGCGCTTACGGTTTCGTATCCTCCTCGGCTGCTGACCGGGGAACTTTTCTTTAGCTTCTTGGGAAAGAGAAAATGGTTTTACTGATCTGTCAGCCAGGCTTTATACTTGAAACCTGCATTTAATTACTTTGAAGAAGCTTTAATATTCCACCAGCACAAGGAGGGGGGACCCTCAACTGCTGTGTTATTCTCTTATTTTTTATTTTTTGCAGGTGTAGGCTTGTGGCTTAGTTACTGAAATAATAATTCTGTTGGAAATATCATTGGCATGAGAGATGAGCTGCCAAAGTGTTATGGGCTCAGTAATTTGTTCATGGAAATGAGGATCCAGGGAACAACATAAACATCAGTGGCCCGAGGAGCTTATGATTAAAACATGATGCTGAGCTTTTATGATTTCTACAGCTAATTAGCAAGATTTATAAGCATCTAACAAAAAACAAGGCTGAGTACAGTAATGATCCTTATTTTCCACTTGGAGCAGAAAATTACCGGGTTCTAAAATAGCAGAGAAGGGAAGAGAAGAGCACCCTTACCTCTTCGTCTGCCCACCATTTAGCCTAATTGCTTCTCTCTTTTCCATAGGATGAGTGGATGTCTCTCAGGTGGCAAGCATGAAGCCTGTGACTTATTCACATTGATGGCAATACCTCATTGATTTAATAGAGAAAAGGTTTCCTGCCATTTCTTTATGGCTTCAGACTAGTACCAGGTTTGTTTTCCAGCAGCATGTTGGGGGAAAAAGCCACTTCCACCAATATATACTTGGTTGATTCTGTTTCTCAGAGGTGCAAAAGGAAAAGGAGGGGGGTGGAGGGGGAAGAAGAAATACCAAGCTAGCCGGTAGAGGAATGAAGGGCTTCGTCTGCAGCCGTAGACCCACGAGGGTCCCCGGTATTCCCCAGAGGGCTTCTGGCTGGCAGCGCCGGCGTGACCTGCCTGGGACGTTCCCGGTGCGCACGGAGGGGCTGTGCGTGACCCGAGCCCTTTCCCTACGGCTTCTGCATTTCCAGAAGCCCAAACATCCTCACCCAGTCACGGACTGGAAAACCAGCTGGCCAGTGTGTCAAACTCTTCTGTTCTGCCTGGACAAACCTTTCAGCCAGAAAAGGAGACATCCTCCAGAAAACTTGGTTGCATGGACACCTCATTGAATAGGCTGAGCCTTGCTCAAAGCGTAGATAAAAAAAAGATGACCGTTACTGAAGCCATTGGCAAAGGAATTGCTCCAACGCCGAACCACAGCAACTGAAGTCAGACGCGACGACTGGTTTTGTTGCGATTGCAGCTAGCTCCTGTGCTGCTCGTCACCCAGAACGCAGCTGGTGGTTTTGGCCAGCGTGTCCCTCGCCCAGATTTGCTTTTGGGAAGAGGTTCTCCAGCCACTGCGGGCATTGCCCATTTTCAGCATCTGCCCCGGGCACCTCTCCTGCTTCTAGCCAGGAATGCAAGGACCACAGGTGGGTCTGTGCTCCCCTGGCTGGGAATTGTGACCCATGGTGGGCGAGTGAGAGCCCCGCCGGGCGCTCAGCTGCCTGGGCAGCAGTGCTGCCCTTGGCACTAGAGCTATGTGCAGGGAGATGTGCTGTTCGTACAGCCATCCCAGGCAAACCTGGCCTTCGGAGGGCTGTACTTCATTTTTTGCCAGTTGTAAACTTCTAGCAGCAGGCACAGCATCTTCCCCTGTCCATGGGAAGGGCCTTACCCGTTCCGTATGTCACCGCAATGTAATAATTAAAAATACCTGTCTTATTACACAGTTAGTGTGACCACAAAAGTCCATTTATAAAGTTCCATCTATTTATATTGTAGCTGTGTTTCCTCAGCTTAGACATATACAAATACTGGTATGCCATCCTTAATAGTATCCTACTATTTTATTATTTTTTAATGAACCACTGTCATCACCTCCTCCAGTGCTTTTTTTTTTTTTTTCTTGTTCCCGTATTACTAGACAGTTGGCCTAAATGGGTATAATGGAATAATTTCCACTCCAGCAATGGTTTGGCGCTTATGTTAAAAAGCGCCTGGTAGCTGGCACATCCTTAAGACCCAGAGTTTGCCAAAGTTTATGGTGAGAGCCACGCTGGCGTGGTGCCACACTCTCCATTTTTACCTCCAAAACCAGTCCATTTTTTCGGTGACATGGAGTGGGGGCAATTACATCGAAACATTCTTGGAGAGTTTCTGGTCTAATATTAGATAGGGAGGTTGAGCCAGCAAAATTCCACCAAAGTGGCACCTGGCATCCTGCTTTTTCGGCCAGAGGTGCTTCAGCCCCCGGAAACCTCACATCGGCATCTCCGACTGCAAAACGTCCAGGGAGAGGAACATCAGCGGAGCTCGACCTCACGGTACAAACTCAGGGCTGCGTCCGGAGGCGAAGTTCTCCAAACCGGGCTGCGGGTGAAAGGCTCTCGCCCGTCTGCGGAGAGGAAAGCGGAACGAAGGTCTGGGCTCGGCCAGCCTCGCCAGGACGCCGGCGGAGCCAGGGCTAGTCCCGGTGGTGGCGGGAGGGGAGCGGGACTGGGGGGGCATCCCGCCGCAGGGCAGCCCCCCTCACCCTCCGGCACGGGGAGCCGGGTCCGGCCGCTTTTACAGGTGCGCGGGGAAACGGGGGAGCGCCGGGGCTGCTCTCCTCCCGAGCATGTGGGCTCCAGATGTGCCAGGAGCCAAAGCCAGCCAATACGGAATATTATTTATAATAACAATAATAACAATATTAATAACATAAGAACATCTGGTAGCGGTTTTTTTTCCATCTACCATTTGGCTGGAGGCAGAGCATCCGGGTGACACGACGATCGGTATTTCTGTTTCCAATTTAGCCCCAGCTCAGCTGCTGCAGCGTCTTGGGGACGGGCACTTCCAGGGATGCTGCCCCAGCTCGGCCGGTCCCGCAGGTGTCACTCCTGCCGCCGCCGATGGCAGAAGCACCTAAAATCCTCTGGGTTTGGGTTTCCTTTGTCAGCTGTTTCACAGGAGATTGCGAAGGGGGTTTTTACAACGTCCACGGCTCCTTCCCGTCCTGCCCTGTGAGGAATTTACCCAACTACAACTGTGTGCGGTTTCAGACAGAAAACATCAGCGAGCTGTTTTGAAATCAAAACACAAGTGGCTCTATTACACATTTCACGCTATTGAAAGTATATTTGACTAAATACATATTTAAACCATTTTGGTGCTGTTTTGAATTCTAAGGCTTCCAAATGTGTCCAGTAAATATACCACTCCCACCTACAAAGATTTCGGTTTTGACATGCAACTAACATCCGGCCTAAAGAATTAATGCTGTGATTAAGAAACAGTCCCCCAGCTTTTCTTTCCTCGTTATACTGACAGAAAGCTAAAAGCAAAATTGCCATGGGAGCTGCAGCTGCTGCTGCTAAAGTGTATATAGATATTTGTAGTAGAAATCCTTCTACCCATCCTGCTCATCATTAGTTTCTCCCAGCAAGTTGTAGGCTGGGGACTTGATTTCTTCGGGATCTAGTGCGCAGAGGGTGGATTCCTCAGTCGTGGAACAGGCTCTCGCTTCAAAGCAGATAACGCATTGCGCACAGACTCTCAGCTGCTATAAATTTATACAGGTCGATGACAAACTTAAAATGTGCACTATTAAAACTTCATGTTCAAGAATAATGTTCATTTAAGTATTCGAACGTTCTCCCTCAAGTCATTAAAGACTGAGATTTATGTACAGCAAATGAAGAGGCCCCCTTATGCCTTCGGAGGCATGTATCCTGTTCCTGTCCTTGGGGTCAGTCAGCTCTGCACATATGCTCAAGGAGAAACTAGGCCCCAACACTCATTATCTTATCGAATTTGCATATGAAGCAGCAAAAGTTGCTGATAAACAGAAAATCTAGGCCTTTGGCTCAGCACTTGTCCAATTATTAAAATCAGTTGCTTTAGATGGCATCTTAAATAAATCCATTTCTCCTAATGCACTTTACACACTGCTCTGTGAATAATAGGTTAGATTAAATCTAATTATGCAGCTAGACCTCCTAGTTTATGCAGCTGAATTTATAGGGCAATGGACGACTGCTCCCATCAGCTCTGGCTCCAGTGCGGAGATTCTTAAAAGACATAAGGTGAAAATTTCAATAGCACAGCACTATTTTTAACTGGCAAAAGCCAGGAATTTGGGTTACTTCTACCTCCAGCCTTATTTTTAATCCCCACGTAGTTTCCCTGTTGTCACAAATATTATTAGCATGCGAATTCTGCTGACTGCTAAAGTTTGGGGAATTCCAATAATGAAGGAATTTCCATACCCTTAATTCTGACACATTTTCTGAAGCAGACGCTCAGCTAATGTATATTACAAAGCTCCCCTGGTTGTTCCAACACTAACTTAGAGTAGTCGAGAGCCTGGAGCTCTGGCATACAAATACAGGGCCAGACTCTCATCTCTCGGCCTGGAGAGCCAGCGGCTCCCCTTCCTTTTGGGGATGCTCGCGATGCCACCCAAGTGGGGACCCAGCACCCGCCTTGCTTTGGGATGCCGTGGCTGGCCCCGGGTGCCGCACACAAACAGACCAGAAATTTGGCAGCTGAGCAGCCAGAAGAGATTGGGAAGAAGCAGAGTGGGAACGAGCAGACCTGGGAAAAAGAAACTGGGAAGGAACAAAGAGAGAGCTGTAATCAGAAATCATCTGAAGCGATGCTGTTAATATGTTATGCATAACAACATCCTTGATGACAGTCCAGGAGTCTCGGCTCGGGCCAGGGAACTGTCGGCTAGAAAGGAGTAAGTCGTTACATAGCTTCATGCTATTAATAGTGACAGTGCTCAGTAAATCTTACCTTGTGCACTGTACACAAGTTTTTATTCCTGTGGTTCAGGACAAGTCCTTCCAAATTCAGAATTTATCTGTGTCCCAGCTACACAGACCAGCGGTCCACCTTTGCAGGCAGAACTGGAACACCGCAACACTGAGCACTGCACTGGCTGTATACATTTTTTTAGCATGAATAGGTAGGATTCACCTTCCTCTTGCAAGATGCTGAGCCCCTCAGTTCAATTTTTCCTCCCCTTCCCACGTCCTACCTCTCTGAAACAGGGTCTTCACTCCATTCTGCAGCGCATTGCCTCGCATACAAGCTCTTTTGCTTTATACGAACTAAAGAAGTATATGTGACAGTCATCTGGGAGGTTGAGAAGCAGGTTCCTGCCTCCGTCTGAAAGATTTGGTGCAGTGGGAGAGTGGCATCCAGATCTGCATGGTCTCCAGAGAGGTCTCGCAGCCTGGCGAGACAGCCCTGCCTCTTCCAGTGCTTCCTCTGAACGTGATAATTAGATCCTTGAACCCAAAGAGGACAGCTTCAGTGGGCAGACTGAAGTCCCCCACCACAACGCTTTCTAAGGCTTTTCTCCTAGAAGGTGGGTTAAACAGCCCTGGTTCCCCCTGGCAAAGGAGGGGGTTTCAAACCGGGTGTCTCGCAGACCGGGTAAGCAGGTAGAGATGGAAGTGCCTAAATGCCGTCTCCGTCCTTCAGGGTCTGTCTTACTGTACCGTCAGGGGTAAGCAGAGAGCCAGCCAGTCTTTGAACACCGAGTCTCTGTGCAGTGGGTGACCGAACACCTTCAGGCAGAGGTGCTCTGCTCCCCAATCCAGGGTTTCAATAGTCTATTACTAAACAATCATAAAAACCAACATTGTTTTTCCGGTAAAATTTTAATTGGTTTTTAAAATGCAGGTGTAGAAGGTGGACGAAAGGTCCCCAGAGCGATGTGTGTTACGGAGTCAACATCAGAAATCTTGAGAGAGTATCAGTGATTCGCTCTCATATTTCTGCAGGCGTGTCATCTGAAAGAAAAGCTGATTTAGTGCTGAGCATCATACTGTTATAGAAGGACAGAGAAATCAAGTAATAGGATAGGGCACACACACTTCTGGCCACACTGAAAAATATCCCTAGGAATAAATATTGCAATTTATTTTTGTTGGTTTATGCCTCTTTCCAAAGGTTGCCTTTGAGCGTCACTCACAGGCAAGACACCCTCCTCTCCTAGGCAAAAAGAAAGAAGAACCATTCTCCCAAAAAAGGCCTGGAGGGGAGTAGACGCAGTCTAGCTGGCAATTAAATCTGGGAGTCTCCAAGAACTTCAGGATCTTCCAATGCATCAATGCCCACAAACTTGCTTGAACATTCAGATTTGTTCTTGAGTGGAGAAAAAATGTTGACTCCGTTTACCCTTGACTTCCAAAAATAATCTATGGGCTCTCTGAACCCCCGTGCATGCACTGCAATACTTGGCACTTCCACCTACATACTTCTGAGTGTTTCAGCCACGGGACCACGGATTACTCTGTCTTCTCAAAGAGAACGCCGCTAGCAGCAAAGCTCCCTCCTGGCACCAGGTTAGCATTGCTGCTAGTGAGCTGTGGGGGAAGGAAGAGAAAATACTTCTTGGATTACTAAAGAGAGGAGCCTGAAGCGGTCAGCAAATGGGAGAAGAAGTGAAGATGACTAGTGTCATACTGATTGCTGTCAGCAAGTGACTCAGAGCACAGTCCCTTCCAACCTCTTTACAAGGAAGGACAAAAGACTGGGGCTGGGGAAGAGGAGAAGCCATCCAGCCCAATGAATCAGGATGGACAGTCCAACTCTGCAATGGGTAAATAAGCTGGTCCAGCTCCTACCACAAAATAGCAGAAGCTGGAGGGCTAAGCCCACTTAACTTTAACCAACTTTTGCTAATGTGGGACCTTAAACCACACATTTTGGAGGATCAAGAAACAAGAGTGCTACTGGCTGCATTACAATGAACAAAATGAGCAGCAAAGTGACTGCATGTGGGTAATAAAAATAATAGCCGGTGGGAAACATGAGGAATCATTTAAATGATGCAAGAGAAACGATATACATCTGAGTATATTTTTCATAGGCAAACAGATGAAAACTGGTCCTCCAGCAAAGCTGGGGTACAGCCAGGGACTTAGATGTTGCAATGTTTTAATTTGCAGATTTCCTGTTGCCTAGCAGACTCCTCAGTCAGGAATTAGACAGTCAAGATACAATTCCCGGGGAGAATTAGGTGCCTTAGAATAGTATTCCTAGAAACCAGCACACTGAGCATGAAGTTATTTACACTGGCCTGGAGAAACCACAGAAGAACAGAACAGGACCACAGTCAGAGACAGCAAAAATCTCTCTCTCTGCTCAGTCTTGAATCTCTTCCTGAAGGTAGGTGTTTGAGCTCAGTTAACTCTTTGTCGCAAAAAAAGATACTTTGCTCTTTTCTTCGCCTCCCATTGCCCGCAGTGTCTCGGTAGCTAGATTACTCTCCACAAAGAAGGCAAACCTGCTTCAAACCTCCATGCTGCCTGATCCGCAGCAAGGATTTGGTCCCGACTGCTGCCCATCACAGGCAAGCAGCCACACCAAATCGGGTTCACCTGCACCCGCTCCCTCCCCCAGCGACTACGCAAAGTGCAACAGCTTCAGCAGGAGAAACTGGGAAAGGCTCACCTTGAAACACCAGTGGTGAGCTGAATGCTGATAGAGGGTGTCAGAGGACGGCATTCAAATTTTTGTTCCAAATCAGCTAGAGAGTGCGAGTTTGCAAAAATACCCCACTTCCCCGGTCAGCCTTCTGTCTACTGGGTAACTTCTGTCCAATACATCCCGAAAAGCCTAATTTGTGGCTGCTTGCTTACCCAGTCTGAGGACAAGTGTGAAAGCCAAGCTACAGCCATGATGGGGGAGACGTGCTCCACTGGAGAAGTTGCTCGGCAAGAACTTGGAGGTAAGCAAGGCTCCGAAAAGACAGGCCACGCCAAGACTGAAGCTGCGATAAGCGTGACAACAGACAGAGGTTTAGGTGGACAGCACGGCCGTTCAGCTGTGCCTAGAAATCAGGATTTAGGTGCCCTGAGAAAGCTACCCATCTGATACTAACACAACAATCCCACAGCTGCCTGTATTACCCAGGGTAACATGAAGATGCAGATAAACTTCATAAAAGCTTAATGGGGAAGAGTTTCACAGCCAGCTCTTTGTCAGCATTTTCTCACTCCTGTATTAGGCGTAGGAAACCAATAGACAGACTCTTGATATCTTCCCTTGTGCTTGCTACCTTGTGAACGGAGGCTCTGCTCTCCCTGAGGAAGAGAAGCACAGCTGGGCATTTCTTTTATATTGGATGCAATATCTGTTGAATTCTGCCAGAAATTTACCTTCTCCTTATGCTCCCTTATTAAGTGTACAAGAGTAATATTTATGTGAAATCGGCTGAGAGCTGCATCCAAAACTCAACTATCCCAAAGAATATTCATGTGATTTTATCTAGCTAACAGTAAAATGCTTCTCCATGAACAGAATTTATTTGTGTAATATTATAATATGGACAGCTGTATATGGCTTGCAGGCAACCTCTCCACTGATTTTGGTTGGTATGCACACCTTAAGGCACCTAAGAAACCTCCTTTAAAATAATTAGAAGTATACTTCTCATTGTGAAATTTAGAATAATCTTGGAAGTCTAAAATTAGAGAATAATTTTTAAATTGGCATGAATTATATATGTTTTAGACTGGTATTACGGATTTTTTAAATTTAACTTAAATGTGCACTAAGCCATTTTCATAATGACAATTGCAATGCAGTATCACTCCCAGTCTCAGATTCAGTGGATTTCTGTCTCTGTGGCTGCCAGTGAAACTCTTACTTCCTTCTGCAGGCAAGTAATTTTCAGTAGTGTCTTATCTAGCTCCTTAAGACAGGCTCCCCTGCTAGATAAACCACTGCAATTTGAAATCACGGGAAAGAAAACTGCAAACCTCTTTGCCCGGAATGACTGTTCTCAATAAGCAAAAGAACCTTTGAGTTAATGACGACATATGCCAATAGCCATCTTGTTTTCTGCTAAGAGAATATTCTAGACTGGAAGGATTGAGATAAGCAGGACTCAAACAGCGCTGTTGGTGTACATGTTTGATTTGACCAGTTAACGAAATGTGCTTCAGAAAAATGTACCGAATCTGATCTGAGTAAGAAGAGTCAAAAACCAGATCATTTTTCTGACCATATGAGACCATCTCCCACCTCTCAACAATACCCCAGACTACCCACTTGTTATAATTAGGGTTATGTGGGGTATTATTGGTGGCAAAACTTTGTCAAATAAACGGGACCTATTTAGCAATCGGCTGGACAAAACAATAGCAAATAGACCATGAAAGCAATAATCCTGTGCTGGCAGAGATGGACACTGGATGATCTAATTGACCTTCTGCGTTTGAACCTTGTCATCTATCACTGGCTACAGGCTGCAGAAGAATGAAAAATGTGTAAGATGAAAACAGGTTTAACAACAGAAAAAGAAAACACAAATGAGAATGCCGAATGCAATACGATTGCTCAAGATGCAAATTATAACCAGACCCAGGGACAGATTAAGAAATGATGAGTATACTCACAATGCCAGACTCCAAATAGTAGGTTACTGTAATGCCTCCTTTTTAACCCCACTCAGTCACTTAGCCAGCAGTAAACTTCCTTTGCAGGACTTGGATCTCCTCATGTTCAGGACGTAGGTAGAAATGCACGTTCAAAGCTCCAATTTTACTCCTAGGTCTACGGCACATTAGAGACAACAAGCTAGACTTTGTTTTACAACTGGAAGAGTCACAGAAAGTAGCTCATCTCATCCGACGCAGCTGAAGGCTGGATAAAACCTGTGTCTGTGGAAGATGGTATAATGGACACATCACCTCTGAATACAGCTCTATAAACTCTGATTTCCCAGAGTTTATACTAGCGGTTATGCCAATGGTAGTGCTGCAATTAGCTGAAAAAAATGCCTTGGATTTCTACTATAATCAGCCTGAAAATCTTTGGTTTGTAGAAGTTAATTGCGTTGCTTCCATTTCTGCTGATTTGTTACCATTTTGTGCACAACCTGCAGCCAGCCCCTTTAGGCTCGCCACAGCCTAAGGACAACAGCATGCGAAGTGCTTCTCAACGCTCTCGCTCCTTCAAGGTGTAGCTATGGGAGGATCCTCCATCCTCATCCCCAGGCTCAGGCCCATCACCTCACCAGGCAAAACAGAGGAAAAGAGACTGTTCTCCTGCTTTAAAACTGCTCTCCTTCCTTCCTTTGGGAAACACTGGATTTACTTCCCATTTCCTGGTAAAGAAGCAACTCTAATGCATCTCCACATTGTCCAGCTGAAGCTCAAAAGCAGAAATTTTATAGAAGAGAGAAAAGAAGGAGAAGTGCTTGTGATGGACCACAGCTCTGCTCTGTCTCATCTCTGCTACTCAGCTCGAGGTCCACAGAGCACCGGGGTTTCTACAACATCGGAAGGTGGCTGGTAAAATGAGGACAACTTGCTTCGAACATACCCATGGCTTCCAAGAGGGTTTGCTGGGAAGCGTCACTGCCTGCTGGAGAAAGCAGCGGAAGCCAGTTCACTCAGCCATCAGTTTTTATGGGTTGGCAGGACCTATTGGCAGGTGTAAAGACATTTTTATTATCAACACATCTAATCAAACTGTTTGATTGCAAGGTTAAGCTACAATTTTGCAAAGTGATTGCCTCAATTGACAAAGACTTTCTTACTTATTACTGACCCTTTTATCCAACAAAGAGTAGGATACAGAAAGGTTCATAAGACTACATCATTCTTCAATTAAGAAAGGTTGAGAAACACTACCCTTATTCAAAATATTCAAAGACGTTACAAATCCCCCTGCTCCCTACCACATGACTTTCAAAGCTAGATTAAGAAGGGAAAAATACAACCTTAAAACAGACAGATCAACCTCTCCCAAGACTTTAGCTGCAATAGAAATGGAGCTGGAAGTATATGAGCGACCCTTTATTTTGCAGTTTTGCAATTTCTTCTCTTGCAAGTAGAATTAATAATACGTTTAGGTTCATTCTATTCCTCAGACTCTTTAACAAAAGCAATATCTGTCCTCCATCTCTAACAAAAGATCCCCAATCTCAGCATTCCCCCAACAGCTCTAAATAAACAGTTATGGGTCTCCAATGAACAATTTCTTTGCAAATCAGATTGACACAGAACAATTTCTTTGGCCAAGTAAACCAAGAATTCAGCCAAAAAAAGAAAAAAAACCCCACAACCTTTCCCCTCAATTTTCAGGCAAACACACAACTGTAATAATATTTGAGCATGTTTTATCATCAAAATCAACTACTTCACTCTTGAACAACTTAGACTATTTAGCCAACCATCCAAATAAACTGCTGGTCGGTCCAAACAATTAGTTATATTTTAAACCAATGATAATAGGCAAGATTGTGGTTTCTATAATAAATAAAGTGATCATTTTTAGTAGAAACCATACTTTATATCTGTTTCTCCAATATATATGTTATTGTATGTATATTGATGTAGTTAATACTCAGATGACAACTGATGGAGAATAGAAAAGAAACCAAGGCTGGCGTAGATCCTACCTCATCCTGAGTTTCTGCTTCTGGGACAGGAGTCAGGAAAATGAAAGGTCTTGGTAAACTTCATTCTCTCATAAATAACAAGGAGGAAAGAGGAAGGTGAACCCACAAAGAAACCAGAACAAGATGAGGCCTTAGGATTTCAAACTCTCTTCCAACTGATATAGACAGAGGCTATTGCCTTTGGGTTTAAATCCCTACCCCACCTTATTGCTCTGTTGCACGTGATAAGTAGAGGTCCCAACCGTTTACCTGACTGGATTACCACAATACGTTCCCAGAAGAACTGCTGTCACCAGGAGAACTCGGGTCATCAGCACCCAGCCCAACAGATCGGCTGCTCTACCACCCACAAAGGGGCGGGTGGTTTTACCAGCACGAAGCAGACACGTTTGGGGCCAAGCACGTGGCACGTTTTGGTCCTTCCGAGCCCTGCACCTCAGGGCACAATGTCCTGCTTCAACAGAAAAGCTATCAAGGCACAAAATAAAGCAGCTCGACACACCAGTGCTGGTTTCCTACCATGGTGGAGAGGAGGAATGTCTGTCTTGACCTGTGACACCCGGGCACAGGTCCCTTTCCCCTCTAGCTGCCCATCTAGTGCTAAGAGGGGACCCGTGGCTGGCTACTGGTGGTCACCTCAAAGCCGGCCACACCAGGACCCCCTTTCTCACAAGGACCAGCTGAAACAAAGACTTGGGACCTTCAGAACACAAACCCAGGCTTTGGTGGGGTTTTGGGGGGGGCTGGGTTTTGTTGAGGGTTTTGGGTTTTTTTTCAGGCAGACATGTATGTAACAGGGAGCACCTGAACTAACTGAAATCCTAGTAACGATGTGGGGAAGGGAGAGGGGGAGGAACGGGGAAAGGAGTGAAAAAGCTTGGTCGTCAGTAATTCCTTACCTGTAATAATTTCTAAAGCTGGCTAAGCACCTAAGCATGTGCAAAACTGCATAGGCTGAAGCCTTCCTCTGGATCACCTCCAAGACATTAATGCACACACAGTTATAATTAATGAGATTACAGATTTCGTGAGATCCCATCATTTCCAGCTCAATGTAAGAACAATAATTTTGGAGGGGTCAGCTGCCCTTTCTTATCCACAGGACCTGCGCCAATGTAAAATTACTAAGTGGGAGGAGAATTAAAGCATGTCACTGGAAACTGGACAATTTAAGTCTCTGGAGATATACATCTGGTTTTATAGTTCATTCTTTGATATTTTTCTTTAAAAGCCTGAAAAAGTACAAGCAATTGAATACCAATTAAACCATTAGAGTGTCTGCAGGGCTTTTTTTCCATTACAGGTTCAATAACCTAAATGAGGCATTTTAGTTACTTCTACAGACTCCAGATTTACAAAAACATTCCCCCTCACCCCCACCCAACCCCACCCCCCAAAGCCTTTGAATTCTGAAAATCCTGGTTTACAAAATCACATATTGAGATCTGATCTGAGGAAACTCAGAAGCAACAGTGCAGTTATATATCTGCTAGGACAGCCAGCAGATAGGGATCATTTCGAAGAAAGGCACCCCTTTTGTCCCACTCAGAACAGCTATATTTTTGACAGTCCGTCAAAGTGAAGTACATTCAGCCATTGTAGCTACAAAGGCATCCTACAGTTATGGCAGGGACTACTGCAAAGTTACAGCACTTGTGCTTTGAGTTATAAATAAAACCACCTGTGGGACTGGGTGCTTAATGTTTGCAGTTCAACAGATATTCTTTACCCCCTTTTTCAGAACTTAGGTATTAACACAACAGATTAGTTGGACGCTTTAAAGACTGCCCTATCCAACTTTCCAGGTGCTCCAAATCTACAAAGCAAAAGGCAACTGGTACCAAAATAGAGTCTTTGGGTACCAAGCTTACAGACGGCAAAACCTTAAGCCAAGAAGCAGTTAGATTTCCTGCTCTCTGCCCAGACTATAAAGAGGATGTAATATTTCATGGTAAAATATTGCCATGGAAGATATTTGCCTGCACTTTTTTTAATAAAGTCTATTTGGCAGCTTATAGGGGAATGGACCATTAGGTATTTTTCCATCTCTAGCATCTATTATTCTAATTTCATCTACGAATAGCAGTCCAGTATCCATCTGTAGCAGTGAAGGCTAGAAAGGTAGAGTTAAGCACAGACATAAAAACACAGGCTGCTGGAACAGCCAACACGATCAGTTGTCCATATCTGGTAGCCAGTAATCTGATAGTTTAGCCTCCTACCTTTAAGACTGAAAATATCCATCATCGTAGAGTGGGAATTCATTTCTAGAAGAACAAACAGAAAACTGAAAATAATCTTCTAGGCATGTGCCGGAGGTACCTCACTACCCCGTCCTCTGTCTTCGCGCTGATGTGTTGCATCCTGTGAAGAAGGCTAAGACAGACTCTCTGAAATGTTGTGATGTTTTTCTCTTCACCTTGTCACAGCTCTGCTGAGTGACGGACGAGGATCTGAATGGTCTATTCTCTCTGGAGTGAGAGAATAGTGTCAACACTGCTCTAGATTTCAGATCTGGCAAAACGGGCCTGAAGGTGACATGGAAGAACAGTAAGTTTTAAATGACATCTCCATTCTCATATGACTCCTGTGAAGGTCGGCCATTAATAAGATAAAGCTTTCTTAAAAATTAAATGTTATTCTTCTGTCTCTCATACCGAGTGTCTCAGCACAACACTGAGTTAAATAAGGCAGGCACTTATTTTAGATCTGGAGTGATAAGCACCAATTACTTAACCAGTTTTAATGAAATTCTGTGAGTACATTTTATTCCCAGCACCATCGGTGCTCAGAGACTAGCAATGCTCCACAGATAAATTAGTCTTTCTTGACAGCAATCACAAACATTCAGTTTTTTCTTTGGAAATCTAACAGAGTTGGGTCTTTAGTGGAAAAAAACCTTTCAGACAAGCTTTGAAGATAACCACTACAATAAAGGATTATTTCTCTTAGTTTCCTAGGTCTTGATCTGTTTGTTGTAGTTTGATATAAAATAAAGGGTACCTTCCTTACAAATGATAAGTCAGAGTGAATGAAACCAGTTGTGCAGAATACAACCTTTGAAGTTTTACTTTAAGATCATACTAATTGTCCAGAAAAATCTAACAATCATTGACAAATCTGCATTGTTGCTCACGGTGCCAAGCAGTTTACATAACCTGTATTTTGTTCAGGAGAACGTGCAGTATATTGTGGACAACTACTTTATAGTTCACCATGAATTTCCCCACTAATTTTAAAATCAGTCTTTCTTTCCTGTATTTTCAGTACACTCCTATGGATCTCTGGCTGTTTCCAGTTAGAAAGCAAATGAAGGTAGTGCCCACAAGCACTAAAATATGAAACGCTACAACAGAACCCTACAAAATTACTGGTTTCACTGATAGATCCAGGTTTAGATTTACAGATCCAGAACGTTTTGCTTCCCTGATCTCCTAGCACAGAAAAAAATCCCAGTGAATGTACTGCATTGTGAGTTGGTTGTGATCAATCCTAGAAGAAAAGATGGTGGAGTGGTTTGGGAGCTAGCCTGAGACTTGGGAGATGTTCATTTTTCTGCTCCACTATGATGTCATGTATGACCTTGGGCAAGTCACATTTCTAAGATGGGAATAATATCTATTTCATAAGGATCTTGTGAGGACAAATGCATTCAAGAATGCAAGACACTCAAATCATAGAATCATAGAACGGTTTGGGTTGGAAGGGGTCTTAGAGATCACCTGGTTCCACCCCCCCTGCCATGGGCAGGGACACCTTCCACCAGACCAGGTTGCTCCAAGCCCCATCCAACCTGGCCTTGAACACTGCCAGGGATGGGACATCCACAACTTCTCTGGGCAACCTGTCCCAGTGCCTTACCGCCCTCACAGTGAAGAACTTCCTTACATCTAATCTCAATCTATCCTCTTTGAGTTTAAAACCATTACCCCTCATGCTATCACTACATTCCCTGATAAAAGATCCCCTCCCCAGCTTTCTTGTAAGCCCCCTTTCAAGTACTGGCAGGCTGCTGGAATGTCTCCCCGGAGCCTTCTCTTCTCCAGGCTGAACAACCCCAACTCTCTCAGCTTGTCTTTGTAGGAGAGGTGCTCCAGACACCTCATCATCTTCATGGCCGTCCTCTGGACCCGCTCAGGCAGGTCCATGTCTTCCTTATGCTGGGGCCCCCAGAGCTGATGGTTTATATAAATACATAAAATAATGACGCAATTTCTGTGGCTGGAAGCTTTGCAGGATAAGGAGTCCTAGGTTCCCATATCATCTGTAGAAAGAATGGCCACAGCGCTATATAAAAGGAATCTTCACCCTGCATTCCCAGTGGCAGATGTTCCACACGGGAAGATGTTCTCAGCCCCAGAGATGAATGCCTACTTGCATTTCAGACACAGAAAACCCCTTCAGGCTTCAGGCAGGACAGAAAATCGGGGGTACCCGTGGCAGTCACAACTGCTGCTCTGTCACTCTCGTACCGCTTCATCATCTCAGCATATAAGGTACAAATACCCCCACGAGTACACACAGCATCTCATCCCAAACACCTCCCCAAACTCCTCTGCGTGCTGCTGTTGGCTGGGTAGCTGGCTTAACCTGCGACACACCACTGCTGCTCCCCCGTACTCTTCAGGGTGGGATTAACTAGTCAGTGATTTCACATGTTGAGTCTGGTTTATGTCCTGCTACTCAGACCATACCCGCACAGACAAGGACCGTCTCACCAAACCGCACTCAGAGAGAAAAAAAAAAAAAACACCAAACCAGCACATCCTCACACCAGCTACCCATGCACACTCTTTGAAACGCCTGGGTCAAAAAGTTGCAGCATCCAAACTAAAGGAATTCCAGGTCATCCCTCAGTTGAAAGACTGAGCGCAAAGAACTGACTGCTCAGTAAAAATCAGTAGCCACTGAGATGCAAATCCAAATAGGATAAAGACCAAATCTTTATGTGAGCAAACACATTATGCTCCAAAAGGGACAGTTTCACAGGGTTGGAAACTATTATGAATCAAATCAGCTTGGAAAGAGAATTTGTGAAAGGAAAACAGAAGTAATAATTGGGAGGTATTAGAAAAGAGAGCACTGGACCTGCTAAAGCACTGGATCTGCTAAAGATCCACAATCACACAGAAAAAAAAAAAGAGATTTTTGCTGCTGTGACACACACTGTGGCTGGATTTTTCTACACCTTAAAACCCTCCAGAGGAGAGGCTGCAAGTGCCCCAGGGCTGCAAATCTCTTCACGCCTCTCCGCGGTGCTAAATCCCTCGGACCAAAAGCCCAGCTGCAGCTCCGCTACTGATCCTCATGGTTCCTCTGGGTTAACCTTGGCACACCCTGTCCCTGGATCACAATAAGAAAAGAAAGCTTTCAGCAGCCCCAACATAGCTTTTCATTTACAAGAAAAACACAGTCAAGCATAAGTTGCAAGTGAGTAAATAACCCCCAAAGGCAGTCCTTCTCCCTTGAGTTTATCTTTCCTTTTCCCAAAGATGTGGTCAATCTGGGTTGAGAAAGGCAGCTAGCTAATGACTTTTCTTCTTCTAACCTCCCACAATTTTAAGTTTAACAATGCTCACTGCTACATAAAAGACCATCGGCTGCTTGCTTTCCACCAGGAGGTTCTGGGGTGATTCAGCCAGGAGCTGAGCAGTCCCTGCAGTCAGCCTGAGGTCTAGGAGCAACGTGGCAGAGACCGCAGTTTCAGGACCGCAGCGAGCTGATCCAACAGCTCACCTTCAATGGAAGGACATTCACTCCCTCGCAGTGATCATTTTTTCAGCAAAAAGAATAGTTTTCTGCTGGCTTAGTAAATCGAACTGGCACAAGAAAGGCTCCAGTAAGAGCCAGAGTCAGTGCAAGAGCGGGCAACTCTGCTGAGCCCAGCAGGAGAAAAGCTAGGAGCAGGGAATAGGGAGAAGGCACAAATCCCTGCGCCTTTCAGCAGCACTGCACTGTCACATTAGCTTCCCTGCTTGTGAAACCGCAGGCTGAGGACTTGCTGCAGAGCAATAACTCATCTGCAAAACCTCTCATGAAACATAATCCGGCACTCCCAAGCAGGATTTGTATCTCACCCATCAGCTCCCCGAAGTATCATACATATAAAGTAACAACCTAGTGAAAGGGGAAGTAAAATTAGCCGTACAAATATTTAGAGAACTCATGAAAAAAGGAGAAACAGGCAGCAACTCATAGAAATCATAAGCCAGAAAACTGATAAGGCGGCCAAAAGGACAAAGGGAAATAAATTCTGTAACTGCCAAAAGACACTAAGAAAGAAGAGATTTTGATGTCTGGGTGTTTGCTCTCCCATGTGTTTGTTGAACTCTTGGTTTTTGTTGTATTTCAAAACCAAACTGCTTCATTTTTGGAAGGACAAAGTAGATGAAAATGAAGAGGCAGAACTATTTCATAAATATTCTTACCCAGCATTACAGAAGCAGCAGCTGATATGGTTATATGAACTGAAGGTGAATTAACTGGCCTCACTGTAAACAGATTGTTTCAGTAAAACAACAGACATTACCAACCAGAGTAATTCTTAAATGAGCAAGTCTGAGCCACGCACATCCAAGAGCTCTACAAGAGCAGAATGACAAGTGCTCTGGACTTCTTCCTCTCCATGGACTAGAAGGAGACTAACATGACTGTGTTAGATACAGACCTTGACATGAAACGTTAGGCGAGTCAAACCTCAGTCTAAATATTGATTGTCAGTCTGCTGCAGAAACTTAAGCTATCTGGAATAAAGCGAATGTTCTGCCAGTTCGGTAGAAGACAAAGTACTGGCCTGCCAACTTGATCAGTGGTACCAATCTTGATATGAAACCCAGTTAATAAAAAAAAAATTAAAGGAGATTAAAACAATCAATGCCAGTCAGAATGGGTATCTGGAAAGAAGGCTTTCTCAAACTTGTAGCAGTTCCTGAAAGCCTGCTATGTGAAATTCTAAAAAATCAGGGTATTGTATGGTTTAAACAACCCAAATTTTGGAAGTGTCATTCCCAAACCATGCCTGATTTCCATAAATCAAGAGAGACTGAAGTATCATGAGAAACAATAAACTACTTTGTCCCATTGATTGGTAGTGAGTTAAATGGATAGCTCTTGTTAATTAGGTATACATTTCTAAAGTACAAATGATTCTTAGGGAGATGAAAAAGCAGAGGAAGGATTCAAATATCTCCCATATCTTATTCTTTTAGAGTTGAATGAAGTAAAAAATTTTATCACATTTAACTAAAATTGTATAATATTCATCATTTACTTGGTTACTTTGTTAAAAGCTTTAGCTTTTTCAGGGAGTTCATTTCAATCCATTATGGCTGTAAGGATCACATAGGCCTTACTGTCAACAAAGAACTTTCTATATTACCTTTTACCTAAATTCTCTTTGCTGAATGGCACACACATTACCACCACTGAGTACAGTGAGAATTGCTCATGTAAAAATGAATGCTCCTTGTGGCTTATGTTACGGACTTTCAGATTCGGATATGTCAGCCTAAGAGTCGCAAGTCGATGGGAAAGCAAAGCAACCCATTAAAATATTTTTTTTATTATTTCAAAAGCTGGATTCAAGACCTGCTGATTGTTGATAATTAGAAGATGATTAGACAATATGTCTTTAAAAAGAAGCATGTCCAAATTCATGCCTTGTTTTTGCACTAATACTACAAACAGGTAGATTGAGGAAGATGTTTTCAAGGGCACAGTCTGAAGGCAATAGCTTTATAAAGAACTTGTAAGGAGATTATCCTGAATAACTCTTTCCGCTCATAATAGGCTAAGTAGAAAAAAACCCACGTGCTGTTACAGAACTCAAAAAGCATTTGCAAAGGTGGCCGTCAGGGAAGAAGTACTTCTTGCTCACAGACTGCGCACATTTGGTACAGAAACACGCGGGACGATGGCTGAAAATACATGCCAGTGCTGCCTCGCCTGGCTGAAAGACAGGCTGGATTTCTGCTGAGACATTTCGCTTTCCTCTTGCTGCCTCCTTGAGTCTACGCTCATCCCTACCTTTCCGAGAAGGAAAGAAGAGCTCCGTCACCGCGCATCCCCCCAGTTCCTCGGAGCAGCCTGTCAAGCATCTGCTCCCACCTGCTGAACAGCCAACGGAGAAGACCAGCAGCTAACGGTGACGAGGAGCATTTAAAAACAAAGCCCTCAGCCCGGGAGGAATGAGGGGAAGGTCTCCTGTGGGAGGTCAGAGGGGTTGCGTGGCTTTCCGTGCCAGCAGGTACAGGCTGGAGATGCTGCTGCCTGCACCGTCCCCCACAACGCTTTAGCAGTGGCCACCTCCTTCACCATCTTCAGGTGAGCCGGGAAGGAGGGAGGGGTGGGGGGAAGGTGTTCTAAGGTTTGGTTTTTACTTCTCAGTATACTTGTTTTGATTTGATCGGTAGTAAATTAAATTGACACCCCCCCCGCCCCCCAGGTTAACTCTGTGTTTTGCCCGTGACCGTAAGTGGGGAGTGATCCCTCCCTGTCCTTGTCTCGACCCACGAGCTTTTCATTATATTTTCTCCTCCTCATCCCACTGGGGGGCAGGAATGACGATGCCTGCGTGGTGCTTTGTTGCCGGCTGGGCTTAAACCACGACACCTCTCCATGCCGGCGATGCTCCAGGCAGGTCAGCAAGGCGCTCGGAGCATCTGCAGCGAAGGAGCTTCTGCCATCCCCACCGGCAAGTGCTGGCGTGGAAGCCGAGGTGCTCCCAAGCAGCTTTCCGACACCCTTGTGAGCTGCAGCCTCAGGTCTGGAGGGGCTGCGCTGGTGGAGACGGCACCTTCTGGCAAGGTCACGGGAAGAGGCTGTTAGCGTCCCACGGCACTGCCTGCGTTCGGAGCATCGCCTTCGCTTTCAGCGCGGTCACAAAGAGAGAGGAACGCACCGAGCGAGGTCTTCGTAAGCTCCCAAGCTTCCAGAAGCCTCTCCTGGCAAGAGTGAGGAAGGGAAGGAACACGGGCCACTTGCCAGAGGATTGTCCGATTTAAATGTGTCCAATTTAAAGAAATTAATTTAATTGTTTATGGCAGCAGAAGAGCTTGCAGCTGCTGGCTCCGGGAAGCCTGGACAGTAAGAAAACACGGCGTCAACGCCGCTAGAATTAAGCAAGCGAGGTGAGCACCCAGCAGCCGGGACTCGGGAAGCTCGGTGGCTTCGTGTCCCTGCAACGACAGGCTTGCACACCCGCCTTCCCCATTTTGAACAGTTACTTCCCAGCGCAGCAACTCTCTCAAATCAACGCTGGCTGTTAACACTTAGAGTAGCCAGGATGAGGTCGTGCTTAAAAAAAGTACCCACCACCCTGCAAAAGCCAGAGGTCTGTCCCACCAAGGGGAAGCCCTGCAGGGTACTCGGGCGGGTGGGAGCCGCCGGCTGCGTGCTCCGTGCCCTGCTCGCCCCAGCCCAGGGAGGGGAAAGGCAGGGAGGGTGCTAACAACTGTGTAATTACAAAATTGGGTTTGCTTAGGTCTTTTTTTTCTTTTTCTTTTTTTTTTTGCCTCAGAAGATAAGAACAGTTGGAGAAGTATATGCTGTGGGGCCTCAGCAAATCTACTGCCAGGATTTGCTGTTTGAGGCTTTCATCCATCCAGTTTTAATCCAAATTAGTAGGAACTTCAGAATGGGATTCTGGCAAAGTCACAGCTGGAAAGAATTTCATCATTAATTCTGCCAAGCATATAAAAATACAATTAAAAAAAATAGAGAAAGGGGGGTGGGATATAACAGTTATTGGCACAAACATGTTTTGCTTTGCATTAAGAGTGAAAACAAAAACCAAAAGAAAGTCTGTATCTAATTAAGAAATAGCCCGCATCTTTGTCGTCTTTGACATCTTTACAAAAGGCTAAAAACGCTATACCATGGTTATTATAAAATTAATTTTTTACTGAGGTAGAAACTTGCTTTGCTTTATAAAGAGGCAAGGCAGCTGGGGGCGAGAGGGGAGGTCCCGCTTCCCTGGCCCCCGCGGCACAGGGCCTGTGCGGTTTTTTGGCAGGTCATTCCCTGTAGCAAACAGCAGTAGTTTGTCGAGTTCAGCCCGCAGCTTGTCAGGTCGCTCCAGAGAACGCCAGAACAGGGAGGCAGAACAAACACAGGTGGTGCTTGGGCACTTGTCCATATTTGCCCAGTATGCACAAATATATTTGCCGCTGTCCGTACCGGCTGCTTTGCAATTACAGGACCGAGCAGAGGCATCACGCTACCGCAGAAGCTGCCTGCCAGGAACCACTATCGAAGAACCAGCCGTAGGTGCACACACAACTCCGTGACAGCTCCTGTTGCAAGCCACGGAGACAAAACCGTGACATTTTGCAAATGCCAACTGTGACAAATATTTACTGGTTAAGCGAATCAGCCCCTTTTCTCATGTCATTTCATTACCTTTTTCCAAGGAATGTTAAGGAATGAGGCTCGAGCAAAGGCATACAAGTACTCTCTGCCACATACACGTTTTGAAGAGAGAGTAGAAACTTCCCAAAACTTTCCTAAATGGCTGGAGGTTTGTTTAGTAGCAAGACAGAAGGTTCTCTCCAAGACAGGAGCACGTGCCCTATGGTGCTGCTCACGATTCTGGTTATCCTAGTCTCCGCCACAACTGGTTTTGCAATAAACACATTGCACCTGTCTAGCGCTTCTAATCTCAGGATCTCACAGCTTTATGCAAGCAGCCTCAAAACAAACCTGTAGAGCAGAACGATTTATAATGGCATGAACTGTGGCCAGAGAGGCATCATCCCACCCATCACATACATTCCCACGAAGAACAGGACAACTCAGCGGAGAAGACCGCCTGTGTGCAAGGAGCTATCCTTCCAATTGAATAGATCCAACCACTCAAAGGATTTTCTCCACATAGCTGTGTTTCATCTCTAGCCAAAAATCACAATATTTTATGAACCTTCCCTATTACTTGTTAAGAATTTTCATAGCTAAATTTATCCTGTACTGAAATCACCCACTTGCATTTCTCCTAGTGCTGCCATTCAACAGAAAAAAAGATAGAACAAGGATTAGTCTTGCCTCCAGAATGCAATCATCAGCATAATTCCCCGTGTTCAGTGGAGATCTCTCGTATCAGTCTCAGGATAAAGCAAAGACACTCTGGGCTGTCCAGTCGTGGCACTGAACATCCATCCTTAGTCATCATGCAGAGACAGCCCATCTTTTGGGACGTACCTTTATAGAAGGAAGTACTATGATTAATTGCTATATGACAATTTTGCCAGTAGTATCTCCTTATGGAGATGAGACTGTTTAGTATAGGAGTTATGTATTTGATTAGAATTAACCACTTGTCCCATCACATACAGTAACACGACCTGTTATTTTGCACTTCATTAGTGAAAAGTTTATTAGAATGAATCCATGAAGAACAAGTTTTAAATTAGAATTTTATACAGCAAGTGGTATTTTCATTGGAAAAACCCTGAAAAGTAATTTTTAAATAACATTTAGTTTTGGAGAGAATTAAACCAGTGATAATACCATGCTGTTTTGACATCTTTAGAAGATAAGTTTTTTTTTATTTTAACCACTTTTATGTAAAGCAACAGAAATTTTGGATTAGAATCTCAGATGACCATTAGCAATCATCATATCTTTGTACAAAATAAGTCTTTTTCTAGCACCCAAAAATTACATTTGAAAAAATTAACTTTGGGGGAATTTTAAATGAAGCAAAAATGTCCTGTTCCTATCCAGTTGTACTCAAAATACTCCTTGTCAAACCTGACGTGTAGGGTCAAAGCCTCCGGTGCCTAGGTCTGCTGTGGGTCATCATTAATCTGTATCACATCTCCTGGGCACCTGAGAGTACAGATACCCAAGATCACAACAGCGGCAGTAAAGACGGTAAGATCTCCCTCCTACCCATGGATTTTACCTTTCAGCTGCCCACCTCGTTTTAAGCAACCTACAAGAATTAAAAAAGATCTTACTTGGCAAACCTGTCTTGAGGTCCAATACCCTTAGTGTAGCCAGACAGATCGTCCTTTCTCTGAGACCTTGGCTCCGATGAGGCCTTTGAGCTAAGAGAGAGCTGCGTCTCTTTTGAGTGGTGTCCTCCCCATCCATCGGCTCGGGAAGGCTCTAGCTGGTTAGAGGCACTGGACAAAATAACAGCAGCCATGATAGAAAACTACACTGAAAACAGTTGGGAGGATACATACCTAAACAGAGATTTTTACAGTAAAATAAGCCAGTAAGAGAACATCAGAGAAATTATTCAAAAAGGTAGCAGGGAGGCAGGTAAGATACATTTTGCTGGTTTAAATTATGTGACCACCAAAATCAATCATCTAAGAGAACAAGGTTAAAACTCCACATTTTTTCCAAATAGCAAACAGAAGAGAAAGGCAGAGAGGGATGCTGGCCTCTTCATTCTTCTAAAAAAAACTCCATTTTTTTTAGGAGCAGGGAAGAAGTTTCCAGACTGAAAAGGCAGCCTTGTTCAACTCCGGACCTCAGTTTAAACTGCAGACCAAGTTAAACAGCAAAGAAAGACTGCATTAAATTTGTCTTCTCAGCTTCTGTGATGGGGTGGAAAGGAGAGTCAGAAAAGAAACATGGTGGCGATGGGAGCCAAGCCAGCAGAGAACAGCCTTTGCCTTTTGGAGACTTCATCAGCCGCCTGTCAGCTAATCCCAGAGCTGCTTGTTGTCTGACGGGGAAACCCGTAACCACTGCATATCGTGCCCTCCAGTCCTGCCCACTCCAACTGGACATTTTTGTCTCTGGAAAATGTGTGACCAGAGGACAGTGCAAAGTCACAGGGTCACCATCTCTGTGACACCCACCCTTCTCTGGCTGGCGCCCCCGAGGCTATGGAGTTCTGCTGGGGACAGTGGAAACAAGCATTAAAAAGAAATCTTAAAAAGCGGTGATAAAAAGAAAGAGAAGATTCAGAATTACTAAGGTGTTTCCTCGCTAGAACACATCTACAGTTAACAAATATCAAAACAGCCTGAGAGAAAGCTCGTGCTTTATCTTCTTAGCAGCATTTTTCAGTGTTTTTGGACAGGAGAGCCTTGACTGAGAACTTGGAAAAAACTGACTACCTTCTGCCAACTGCCACGTGTATGGATACCTATGACCCTCTTATAAGTCACAACCCTGACCTAAAACACTAGTCTCTATAGAAAAGGAAGAGACGCCAAACAGTTAAGGGCTTCCACCACAGTCTTCCAGTCCTGTTGAACAGGTAGAGAGAAAGGAAGGATCCACCAAAACCAGACTTCAAGAGTTGCTGTTGAAGTGCCCGTACGCAGTGTGTGGACACTGCCGCAGCACACGGTCCCAGCACAAAGTCCAGCAACGGGCGGTGTGGAAACAAGAAGCCTGCTCTACTAGAGGAGACCCAGAGTTAGATGTTGTCCCAGTAACAGACACCAGTTTCTTAGCCTGGTTTAAAGGGTGGGCTGGGCTCTCCTTGAGATGTTCGGCAAGCTGACACAGCTGCTTGACTCCACTCATCAGAGCAATAAGGAGAAACTACCGAGTCTGAGTTCTTGTGAGTTGGTCTTGTAGCTTGAGTAGACGTGGGAAGTTCAGCCGAGACCTTCATGTCCCTTCTAAAAAAGCTCTTTGTATGCTTTCATTTGAGTCTTTTTGTTTTAAAGAGAAGATCAAGAAGCAGCAGGACCAGCACTGGTTGTCGCAGCAGCAACAAAAAGCATTAGTTAAGAGTTTTTGTCTCCAGGTCTTGTTTCCATGTGGGTTCTCTGATGTTTAATGAGGGTCGAACTCGTATTACAACCTGTTCCCTGGAAGAGATTAACTAGGTCTTTTCAATACCTCTGCCTATTTCAACAAAATTTGTAGCTCCTTGTTATCTGTAAGACCTCATTGAACCTTGAACTTCTGTCAAACTTGTTCAAATTGGCCACTAATTAAAAAAAAGTATTTGAGAGAGATAGCAGGTAGGGCGCACAATTAATGCGGAGAAAATTGATTTCCGCTACTTTTCTGCTTCCTCTTCCCACAGCTATGTGGGAGGCTTGGCAGCCAGGAACACCACCACCGGTAAAAGGATTCTGTGAAAAGACAACGCTCTCTCCCTCTGTTGCCTCAACAAATCACTCCCTGCAGCAAGAGACAGCCTCTGCCCGTATCACCTCACAGCCGTTTTCAGCTCCTTCCTCCATCCAATTTGCTGCAGCGCAACAAAGTGCTCCAAAAATAACACTTGTTTTTCAAAACTGGAAAATGGCACAAACCACCCCAAAGGAGAGAATGACAACAGCATGAGTTCAGCGCGGGCTCGTGAACTGACCCTTCCCTGCCAGCATCAGGAAACTGGAACCTGACGGAAAGAGACTGAATGGAACCAGATCGAACAAAAGCGCCAGAAACCGCGGCCACCGATCGCCAAATCCTGCCGAAAGGATAACTCACCCGCCTGTCAGTCCTTCGCTAGAGCGAGCGCAAGGACTGTGTCGTGGCTCTGCAGCTATAAACGCCTCCGCGTTGCAAGTCTGCACGTACAATCGGCGGGAGCATGAACGTTAAGCGAGGAGAAATTTAAAGATCAGAAATGTTTCCAAATGATAGCTTTAAAGTTGGGGATCAGCAGAGCTTGAACATCTGATTTCAATTCTAAACTATTTTGATTAGCGGATGTTGATGCAGTACCCCAAATACACTCCCAGTTTCTGTTCAAAATGGTATTCCTCAGTAATGATAGAGCTGTTATGTATGAACTGCTAAACAGAGGCCACACCACTGCTGCTGAATGGACTAAAAGTTGGACCAGGCAGAGGAGAAATAAACTAAATCATTCTCTTTGAATAGACAGAGCCAGATTTGCCACTACCTTACATCTTGTATAACCATTTAGATCGTGTCTATGTAGGGTAACCTTTATGAAAATGAAGTTATAAATGCATAATAAATCCATCTAGAAAAATTCCTTGCCTATGAAGAACAGAAAGCAATTTTAATTTGTAAAGTAATAAAAGCTGAATGCCAAATTTAATGCTAAAATTGAAGTCAGAAGTTATATGAAGACAGGTTTTCAGAAGCAGTAATTTTTTGATGTAATATTTGAAAATGATCAATTCAAATTCTGCTTTTGAAAAATTTTCTGAGCTTTGATCTTGCTCCAAGTTTAGCCCAGAACAACTATTATATGGCTGACATTAAAAGTCTCAAAACAAAGTGATTTACAATGGAAACACAGAAAATAAATCAGTATTTCAGAACTTCCTAACACACCACAGATTAGATCCAGAAGGTCAGACAAAGTTGTCATTGAGTACGCGAGCTCTCCCTGCTGCAGCTGAGGACCGCAACACACAGAAGAGCAAAGTCCGTTAATGAACTCGATCAGATATACACGATGACCCGTGCCTTCCTAGGCATCTCTGATTTTTTGGAGAGGCACTTCAAGATTATAATCTACAACGATCGTAACATGACCACAGTCAGTGACTTACAGCGAGTTGAGAAGCGAGGCTTCCTCTGGCCGGAGCAAGTAGATACATTCACCAACGCCCTGCTGAAGAATATTTGACCACCAAAAGGAGAAGAACCATTAACATCCTGAATTAATGGGCTTAGTGGTTTTCAAATGAGGTATTTTCATGATGGACATGGTGTGGATTCAGAAAGTTTGCCCTTTAACAAATGCAGCTTCAATTTCAAAGATTTGATTAGGTTTAATACCATTAGGGAACCATTACTGATTTTATGCTGTTGTTGTTAACTGCTTTAACTATCAGTTTCTGAACCAGAAATTGCAGACAGTTGGCTTGACCAAGAGTCAAGGTTTAGGAATGCAAAAGCAAATCCAAGGTACAGATGAGCTTCAGATGTGGACAGGCTTCACAGGCTTTAATAGGCTCTCCAGAGTTTGTCAGGTCACAGGGGTTTTTTTGTTGTATTTTTGTTGGGGGGGTGGGGGAGGGCGGGGAGGGGGGGTGGGTGGGATGTGCACCCACATTTGTTTCTTTGTGGTTTTCATTTGTTTTAAATACTTCTGGCATCAGTCAGAGCAACTGGAATTCATACAAGCAGTTATTGCATGCAACAATTAAAAAAACTCAACAACAATCTTTTGTTTTATTGTATACCATTTACAAAAAAACAAAACAAATGAAAATGATCACCACCACGTGTTTCTAAAACAGCCAGATGTTCACAGTTTAAGAAGCCAAATAATACTACTACTTTTTTGTAAATGTTAATGGTGAAAGAACAATAATGGTTTTAGTCAATCATCATTAGTACTTGAAAGTACATATATAAATTAAATAAGACTCAAAAAGCTTGTACAATAAAATCTGCTATAAACAAAGCTAATTAAAAAGAACTGCTCTCAACCTGTGTTGTGGGTTTCATCTTGTTTTAAAATTAAAAGCAGTATTTATTTTTCTGAGGCATCCAAATGAATGTTCATATCCAGATGTCCTTACAAAGAAACACGATCTTCATTCTTTCCTCATTTTTTAATCTGTTTATATTATATTTTACTTCTGATTGTCTTTTTCTTCCTTGGCAATCCTCTTTGTCACACCACTGAAATACTTCTCACGGAAAGAATTGTGTCCCCTGTATGGCATATATTGACCATCCAACAAGTAAGAATGCTGATCTTGATCCTGCATGGTATCAAAATGCAAGCATTAGATTTTATGGGAGTATGTTCAGCATATATTGCCATTGGTTTTCCTCCAAACTTTTTCAAACAATTACAAGCAAGAGTAAAGTTGGTTTTGGTTTGGTTTGTTTTTTTTTACAATTCAATGGCAAACACTTAAGTCACTGGATTGATTGAAGAATTTCAAAATTAGAATGCTAAACCTTCCATTAGGATTAACAATAACATATACATCCTACTGCAAAGTCTTAACATTTACCAGAAATGAAATTCTGTATGCAATGAATTCTCATTTGACATTGATCAAATACAAGCTGTAAGCAGACAAGGGGGTTTTGTTGGTGTTTTATTGTGGTTTATGTAGTCATTCAAATGTTCTTTATTCTACTCTGTATGGCAAAATGATGCACGTTGTCAGTACCAGACACTTGAAGTGTTAACAGCACTGCATCACTAGAAATATCTCAGCTGACATCACCAGAATCCAATCCTTGCATGAATGAATGACAGCACAGGTACTATGCCACACAGACTTTTATAAAGGAAAATATTAAGTTTAGTTTCCAGAAAAAATACCATCTGGAGAATTCAATCACTCAGAGGTTTGTGGAGGGCAGATACAAACAGAAAAGGAACACAAATGACTGAAATGAGTTCCTACAGTTACTGAAGTGCAATCAGAGGATTTTTTTCTTGTACAGTATTCATGTACTTCTGAAAGTTAAAGTTGATACAGTAAATCCCTACACATAATACCTATTTGACATCAGCCAGGAACATAGTTTAGAAAATTGGACCATTATATATACAAAGGTTTAGTTCATCTTGTACTGTGGCTTTATACCATTAAGATACTTGTCAACTAATGTTATCAATACTGTAAGATAAACAATACATCACACTTTAATCTGAGTGCTAAAGAAAACTGATGGCAACTTTTAAAAATGGTTTTACACTTATGGTTGATGTCAGTTTATTATGCTCAATAGCAAGATGGAACCGAGATAAGCAGTCTCACATAGAACAACTGAACTGTGCAAAGAGAAAATAAAAACAAGTGTACGACAGTACTAAACCTCTGTTCCGCTAAATGTTTCTTCTCAATGCATCCTCACTGTCATAACTTTTTTAAGCAATGCAGCAACATACAGATTAGTTCGTTACGTAAGTTCACAGTTCAGAGTTATTTATTCATATTTGAAAATAAGTTTATTGTGGAATGCTTTAGCGTAAGTACTAGGAACATGGAAGTAGATTTAAGTCAATATTTAAATACTATGAAAGCATTACAATGCAAGGATTAACTGAATCCTAGTGGACAATCTTCCCCTCCAGCTATTCTGTAGCCTTTCTAGGCCTTCCCTTAGCAAGATCAACACCTCATCTTGCTTTGGATATCCTAATACCCACTCTAAAGGAGTGAAACAAAAGGTTTTTCAACACAGCAAGCTGCTTGTGTGCATGTACAAGTGCCCTCTTCTGGACACAATGAGATACTATGAAGTACTTCTCATCTGCTATCCTAGCAGATACCAGTAGCATGCCACTGGCTTAAATTAACTTGGTAAATGTTAAGTGCCACGTGGCTATCTAACACGTAAAGCATGTACACCAGTAGCAGCAAATTAGTTCTACTTAAATACCGCACTGTTGGAAAATAGCAGGAGAAAATGACCTCAGTAAACCCACTGCAGACATGGTACTATCTGTTGTCTTTTGGTCCCCTGTCAGAGACTGCCACCTCCAAAGCTGTTCTCAGGCTGACAATCAACAGGCTTTGAACATGTCCATGGGGAAAAAAAAAAATTACTATAGGCAGACAGGAAATGAGGACGAATTAAGACACACTCCCTCTCAAGCCAGCCTGTACCCACTTCTCCAGGTCTCTTCTACAGCACCACTCTGAGGAAAAGGGCACTTAATTCTTGCCCTGAAATTGCAAGTCAGAAATCCTTCTTTGACCTAAACTTATAATATATTTTTATAGCTTTAGGATGTGTTTTAATGATAATTCTACATAATTTGCTTGTTTTGAGAAATGGATGGGATATTTGACCCTGAAGGATAATGATATATGTGTCAACAGTATTTTAACATAAAAATTAATCCCCACAACCTAAGAGGTCCCACATCTGTACACCATTCATCTTGATTCCTTAAGTAACAAAATGCTGATTCAGGGTGAAGGGAGGAAGGAAGAAAGGAACTACCCCCCTCTACCCCCAAGCTGGTTAGGGCAAAGAGAGGATATGATATGTAAGACAACAAACTTCAAGTTTAACACAGCTGTAAGAGGACCATCTGCCTTCATCAAATGGAAACAGGTTTGGTGCTTTGGTGCATCACTCCACAGCAGAATCCATTTTGTAAATCCAGGCCTCATCAAAAGCTACACAAATCATTGCTCACTAGATGAGAGGAGGTCTGCAGTCAGGCACGGATTTCTTGGGAGAGCTTACAAAGGAAGCTCCTGGCCCATATCACAATCATTCCAGCTTAAGGGCTTCTATTCCCTACCTCACCCCTGTACAGACATGACTGCCCCATAAAGATGGTAATTGCTTTAAAGAAAAATAACAGATTGGGAATTGCTCCTTAAAAAAGGGGAAAGAAAATAAGAAATCCTGAACTACCTGGAGATGCCACTCACTGTTGATATTTACTGGTCAGAACAGTTTTATGGGCAACATGGGAACTGATCAAAGTAAAAGGAATTCTCGGATTTCAGAGACTAATGATCCGAACAAATTCTAACTTAGGGTATTTTATATCTACATTGGAGCTGAATGGGTACAATCTGAACACTAGGGATAGGCTGCATTTAACTCTACAGAGATAAGAACTGGTCAAAAATTATCTTCATGAAACGATTTGCTGTGACTATTTGGACTAGAATATGCCCGGGCATCAGGTACCAGCTCGTTTTAGTAAGGAAGCCAGTCAAACACCCTCAGTTAAGCTCCATCTTGAGTAGCATAAATTGGTAGAATATGCACTCTAAGTATCTGACAGGAATGTTTTGCAGTAAGAGAAGGTCTCTTATGGAGTGTGGCAGTGACAGTGTCAACTCTCCCTCAAGTACATTAACTGTCCAGTGCAGTTAACATGGATGTTTTTTCCTTTCTCTTGCCTTTTTTTAAAAAAAAGTTTAAATTCAGGGAATGGAGTTGAACCATTTTTTTTAAACCATTTTGTTTTAAAGGAGACAGTCTCTTTCTTCCTCTTAACATGACATACTTAGACAGGAATAAGGAGTACTGCTTGTTATACACAGCTGCATCTAGGGATGAGTAGCTTTTTTCATTTATTTCCTTTAAAACAAGTGTACATAGTTTTCAAGGCATAAAGTTTGTAATTGCTTACTCAACACAAAACAGCGAGACTTCCCAAGAAATCATTTCCAAGACTGATCAGCAACCATCAGCCTACTTGGCACTGTCAGCTCTTTCCCCGGTCTGCCAGCACTACCAAGACGACAAAGACTGCTTCCTTTATTTGTAAAAGTCAGAACTGAAGATGTTCATTAATCCCTGGTCATTCTTTACCATCATCCTTGTTGTCACTTTGAATAATTTAAGTTCTCAAAACTTAAAGTCTGCTCAAAACAGCAGACTAATTGCAAACAACAGTTATCACATACAACTTTTGCTCTGAAATGTTTTATGATGACTTCTGTGACAACTGAAAACAACAAAGCTCTTGTCAAACTGCACGCTACCAAATTGCTTTTAGCTAATTTGAGTTTTCAACTCAACACTTATTTGCTCTAAAGACAACACTAAAAAAGGTGTTACAGATCTCCAATAAGCAACAAGAGAAGTGGAAGAAAGAGGAGGAAGCTTCAAGATATCAAGAAAGCTTTGTTTTTGTTTAAATCCTGGCAAATATTAAGTGATATTCTAAAGGTTTTTATGAATCTAGCATGCCTCAGTTCAGCCCCAGGGTAATTACCCACATTCAGTTTTTGTTTAAAAAAAAAAAAGAGAAAAAAAAATCTTCCTAGCCTTATCACAGCTTCCTACCGCTCTACATCTGGTGCTAGACAGTAGCTACAGAAACCACTTGTACTAATGTTATACAGCTATAAACAACACTGAGCAGTTTCCAAATCAAGGTCATATCCAGGAACAGACACTGCTAAATTCAGTAGGAAAAATTCTACACCAGTAATGACTCTGGAGTGACCATGACACACAGAAATCCTGGACCCATTCAGTGTCATGGATCTGTATGCCTGATGCTCCAGAGTCCTTTCACGGGCTCAGAGTTCATTCTTCAGTCAAGTTTCCTGTTTCATCTTGCTACGTAATTTCTAGGTGTCTCTCGTAGCCCTTGTCAATTACAGATCTCTCCTCCAATATTTTTTTTAAGAAGTCCTGATGAGAAACTTCAGAACTAGGAAGCATGTACCAGCCAAATAGATACCATATATTTCTGTAAGACAGCCAGCAGAGGAATGAAACAAGTAATTCAGCAACAGCTGAAATAATTCAGCATGGGAAAATCAACAAGCCTCAGAAAACAGAAAGCTAGACATAGTATTGTAAAGAAAGGGAACACCAAACAATCTTACAGTTAAACACTGTTAGTAAGTCCACCCCTTCTGAAAACAGCTGGTTGATCACCAGATAAAGATTCCCAAGAACCCTTGTGTTAATAATGCTCTAAGTTTTTATACTCAAATTTTCCTACTGATTAACCACTTACCAGATATTTGACATTTAAATACAAATGATGACAATTCAGATATAGATGGCACAGACTGAGACCTTTCAGCCTTACGTAACTATATTTTTTAAGGCTTTTTAAAAATAAACTGGCACAATGGCAGGTATATTTTCACTTGATTTGGGCTGGAAAAATTGGTTCAAACCTCCTCTGACCTAAAGCAGAAGACTGGACTCCTACTAGATCACAGTTGACAGACATTGCAACATGAATCTACTCAGCCAACAGCTTCTCATTCTTCCACTACTGCTGTATTTCAGTTCTTACATACAAATGCCTACAGTCTTTGGAGAGCTGAACCAGTGTTTTTACTGATTCAAAAAAAAACCCCCCTCCCTTCACAGTTCAATGAGGGTAGACTCACACACAGTCCTGCCTGCTGTAATATCAATTAGAAAGTTTTATTTCAGGTTTAAAGAGACATTGGGGAGATCCATATCCATTTAATACCAGAAGAAGGGACACTAATGTCCACAGAAAAAATAATACATCAGGCTAGTAAGCTCTCACCTCGTATCATTTCTGTTTTGTTCCTCTCCCGTTCCACACTCTGGTTCTTCACTTCTCTAATTCTTCTGCCTTCAGAGTTTTAGAAGACTAGAAGTTTCTAGCTGGCTACAGCTAGCTGCCCTCTACAACAACTGCCTTCATTCACTTTTATTATTATCACCATAATTTAAGATTGGGGAGGAGGGGGGTTACTAATGACCACCACGGCTGTCCAAAAAAAGCATTAAATGTTAAAAACCAAACAACTCTTCTGCTCATATTGTGCACATGCTGGAAAAGCCTATTCATATCAACTCTGTGTTCCGTAAGAAATCTTTTCCAGTTGGCACGATTTCATCGTAAACTTAAATAGAACAGACTGGATGCTTACAAGACAGTGAGTTATATACCACCTTTTGTGAGGTTTTTAATCCAACATTTATGAACTTCATGCTTATGATTAAGTACAATAGATCAATACTTCAACTAGGCTTATTCACTTTTTACATTCACTTTGGTCTCCTTTATATTACGAGCACAATCAAATTGCACCGCCAATTTCATGTTCAGTAACTGATTGAATTAATCTCCAGTTAAGAGTTTAGAGTGTTGATAGTGAAATCGAATTTGCTGTGAAATCTGGAATTCATTATTGGTGGCAAATACTGGGGAAACTGGAGGACTGCATAATGACACTACAGGATTTGTAAAACTTCTTAGCCTCTTGCGAGTACTACACTAAGCTGAATTCAAAGGCACTTGTGAGTGCCTGTTACAAACCAGTTTAGTAAAGCAGACAGGAACTGTCTGGAAATATAAATGCTTATATATTCATAAAAAAACCCCATTCTTTTATTTAGGAAAAAGAAAAATGGCCAAAGCTCTGACTATTGAATTTTATGATCGTAATTGGCGAGTCAGAAGTATCCCATTCAAAGGTTGTTCAAGATATTAAAACAGGAAAAAACATGTCCCAGGTAAGGGACACTGGAGTGGCGAAATCTTAGATAGTTAGATGCCAAACAGCAAGCAGGCACTACCTAAGGAGTCAATATGTATTTGTTATTTGGAAAAGTTTTGCATCGTCAGAAACAGTACATGGGTTCTGGTATCTTTAAATTACCTAAAAGACATCTGGAGTCCTGAGTGTAAGCACCTGCACAGTTTTATCTAAGCAGTAAGCCTGCCAACTAGACTCAGGTGCTCAGAGTTAAGCATTTCCAGACATGAACCTCTCAAAGCATGTACTGAAGAACAGGTGATGCACAAGAATAACAAATGATGAAAGTCTATTCGCAGAAAGGTGGATATATTTTTTTAAATTAGAACATGTTATCCTACAGCACTGGCGTTAATAATAACTCCTGCAGAAAACCTCTGATGAACACCCTGAGACACGCATGTCAAAAACTTCCATAATCTACCCTCTTGGCTCACTGCTGGTAAAGTTGGCAGCTCTGGCTCGAAACTCCACATACAGTGTTTTAAAAAACATTCAGGTGTTGCTTGAGAATCTCAGTCATCATTAGCATTATGAATGCAGTACTGAAACCATGCTGCGTTATTAGAGCAAGCACCATGCAGACAAAGAAGTCTGACTGTATCTCCTGTCATTTAAAATAGCTCTTCCAACTGACCAGGAATGTACTAAAAACACTTGCTCACTGTTTGCATGTGTTTTCATTAACAATTTGCTTCACCTTTGTTTAGCATCTGTCCTGATTTCAGCTGGGACAGAGTTAATTTTCTTTCTAGTAGCTGGTATAGTGTTGTGTTTTGGATATAGTATAAGAACAATGTTGATAACACACTGATGTTTTCAGTTGTTGCTAAGTAGCATTTACACCAAGCCAAGAATTTTTCAGCTTCTCATGCCCAGCCAGCAAGAAGGCTGGAGGGGCACAAGAAGTTGGGAGGGGACACAGCCAGGGCAGCTGACCCCAACTGGCCAAAGGGGTATTCCATACTGTGTGACATCATGCCCAGTATATAAACTGGGGGGAGTTGGCCTGGGTGTGGGGGAGCAGATCACTGATCAGGAACTAACTGAGCACTGGTCAGTGAGTGATGAGCAATTGCATTGTGCATCACTTGTTTTCAATATTCCAATTCTTTATTATTATTGTCATATTATTATTATCATCATTCTAATTATTTTCTTCCTTTTCTGTCCTATTAAGCTGTCTTTATCTCAACCCAGAAGGTTTAGTTTGTGGGGGTTTTTGTTGTTTTTGTTTTGGTTTTTTTTTGTTTGTTTGTTTTTTTCATTCTCTCCCCCATCCCACTGGGTGGAAGGAGTAAGCAAGCAGCTGCATGGTGCCAGCTGCAGTTAAAGCACGACAGCATCTCTTTTAACAGCATTAAGTGAGAGAAGCAGCAAGAATGCAAAGGAGACCTGAATGCAATATTCCCTGGTCCCAATGCCTCGGGAGAGGCACTTGGCATGTCCCAAAACAAAAAAAAGCCAATGTGCTTCACCGTACTTATATCACAGCTACAATATTATTTCGAAAGCTAAAAAAGTACCACTCCAAAGATGAAGTGACAGAATTGAATACAGTCTACCTGTACTGCAAGACTCACAAAGGCGTTTAGTATTTACTTGGGCATCAAGTTACACTTTGGAATCAGTGGGAACTTAGGCATCTAGGCATCTTTGTGGATCAGATTCACAGAGTTCAGTTTTCCAAGAAAAGCATATGCAGCTTTCACAAGTAACCATAAGTTCAAAGATCTCTCTCTCACTATTAAGCAGCTTGCTCAGGATTAAAAGTTTATCAAAACCTGAGGAGAAAAAGGAAAAGACCAAAACCAGAACACTCCCCTAAATCACTACCCAATTTATTTTAAAGAAACGTGTGGCAATTTTACAAAAGCTCTAACTCCCATCATAAAAAACTCACGTGTGATAGAAATAAGGATCAAATGCTGAATACAACAAACTTTTCATGAATGTGATAGCTAGTATTTTACACAATATAATCAAGAATTCAAGCTTACCTTGAATTCTTTCACCTTTTCCATGGTTATCAGGCGCCTTGATGTGTGACTGGAAAGCATCTGCTCACAGTTGCTAATAAGTTTCAGGCATGGGTGGCGGGGAATGATCTCTTCTGTGTATCTGGAAGAAATAAACATTCATAGAGCTGTAAGCTCATGAATTGGAAGACGTGCGTCTGAAACTAAATTCATACAGATTCTTCACAAAATGGCTTAGACTAGAAAGTTGCTGTGCATTTTAATCTATTAAAGAAATTCAGGTGTTGGTGCTCCAGAGTTTTTACATCATATATTCCAATCATCTTGTGACATAAAACATGTAGAATAAATTAAAACCTCACAGTAAAGACACACATCCACACACATTTCCTACATGTATTTACATGATGTTAATGTATGCACACAGGCCTGCCTGTATAATTTCAATTAGAAAATACCTCAGCCTATCAGAAATAATAACTTATCCAATCAGAGCTGTAATTTTAAAAATGTATTCCACAGTCAACATATATAAAGTTGCAGGAACAACAGACTTAACTCTGGCTCCCTAAAAGGAGACCATTATGCTTCAATTCCAAGATGTATTAAACCAGCTTTCATTAGACAGTGACATTCCTGGACTTCGAAATTTGGTGTTACAAGTTTATCACATTGTAATTACTTTTTCTGAAGGGAAGAAACAAAAATCAATTATCTTTTAACATCAGATGGTAGCAACACTGGCTTGCAATTAAATCCTATCTATAGAAGCAAGCAGTTAGTGTTTTAAATGCCTCCATCTCATAAGCATACTACCTTCTATAGAAACAGCTTTCTCTAGATTGCTTTCAATCTCTGCAAATGCTGAAAGAGGAATTTAAGAATTTAAGGGCTTTGCATGGGACTACAGGAGCTAGAAGCATTGACCTAGCTAATAAGTATGAGAACAGACATCCTTCCTATATACTGAAATATAGATTAGCTATTTAGTCTTAGTTTTTGTAATAAACTTTCCTGTAATAGTTACAACATAATACTGAAAATGGTATATGGTATTGTCAGTGACTATTATTTCATGTAAAATGCTTGCTCTCATGATTCCCCAATGCTTGGGGGTCAACAGAAGTCAGACATTAAAAAGTAGAACTAAACAACTTTCACACCTATCACTTGAAGTTAAAAGATACAAAGGAGGAGCTTCACATTTTTCCTGTGAAGGAGTAGATTTTCTGAATGCACTTCACAAAGTAAATGTACTGTTCTGGGAAAAAGAGAAGTCACATGTAACAACTCAAAATAGGATCCATCCAGCTGCTGATGGAAATCTTGACATTTCTTAAAGATAATATGAGCTGTTAAACAAGACAATACCAAATATAGACTTGTAAATAGGAAAAAAACCAGACAGTACTGCCTCTTTGCATTGTTGCAAAACATCCAGATCGCAAAACAACCTTTCAGTTGCTTCTCACGTGTGGAATCAAGCCACTACTTTTGCTAGGTGAAGTCAGAACATGCTTCTGACAAAGGAGAATCAAATTAATTCTCAGCTGTTTTTTCTATTACACAAGACTTTTGATGCATCTAGTACCACCAAACTGCCTCTTTCTCTTACAAAGGTAGGCACTCTGCCACATCTTAAAAGTCTCTCTTCATAACCATATAAAAGCCTGACTGCAAAGGAATTAAAAGAATTCAGACTCAACAATGATTTCAATGTCAGATTGAAAGAGTAAACTTTGGAGCAAGATGCTATCTTGCAGAGGGAGAGATCATTATCTCTTTGTTAAAAAGCCTTGTCTGTTAGCATTAATGCATATATTTCTACATTCTTTCAGGTAAAACTCAGAACATTATCAAGTACGAAATATAGTAGCAGTGGTTTTAACAGACATCCATTTTAATCCTGTTTCGTTTTTGAGTTAAGATAATACACAAAGATCTCAAATAACATATGAACCTGATGGCAGGTGTTGCCAAGGGATATTTGATAACAAAACATATTAGTAGACAGCATCTTTTCTTCCCCTCACATACCTGCTTTAATGTTTGTTCCTGTGTTCATCATTACAACTGAAAATAAAGTGCCTACACTAATATTCTGTGCTGATATAGTGACTTCTGTATTTCAATTCATAGTAGTATGTACAAATTCACTTTTTAAGAGGCATCCCAACTGAAGCTTGAGACAGCCAACCTCCCCAAAAGAGCAACTAAAGTAGAACCAGAATGTGCAGTTCATAGTTACCTGAAGTTAAACACTTTATACTGCTGTACTGAGGACGCATGCTCTTAGCAATGTTCAGCGAGCAGACAAAAAGCTCTGGTATCTTGACAAACAGAATAAACTCAGTAATTCCAAAGACAGTTTATTGACATGGAAGTTAAGAATTCACAACCACACATGGTCTGTCATGGTTAAGCATGTATAGACAGACATTTTGAACAATTAGCTATAATGCTGTTAATGGCATTCATCGTTTTGTTTGTGAATAGTCTTACAAGAAAAAAAGCCTAAGATACAAATTCTATCATTAAAAAACCCCACAAGCTGCTAAGTGCACTCTTCTGTTATGGAAGCATGTAACAGAAATGGCTCCCTCTGATTTCCACATTTTCAAAACAGCATGTGATAATTGTATGTAGGACTGTCACAAGCCATTTCCATGGTGAAACCAGGGACAACAACCACTTTATGTATCAGTATAGTTTGACTATACATAGAAACATGTGACATTGCAGAAGCTACCTTCAGAGCAAATCTACATCTGGAAGACACTTAGTTACTGTACATCAACTCCCCACTTCACTGTGAAACAGCTTTAGGAAAAACAAAAAAAAAAAAACAAAACAAAACCCTCAAAACCGTATCGAAGAGATGCTGAAAAAAGATATGCAAACAGATGTCTTTCCTTTTAAACCCAGTTCTAATCCCAGGCTGCACTACTGAGCAGACAGCATCCTGCAGTCTCTGCTGGCCCCTCTCGTCCTTAACAGGGCTGCTCCCCTACGCTTCCTGCCTCTTGCTGCAATCTCTTGGTCACTTGACTTTTGATTTCTCAGAAGAAAGCTAAATTAGTAGTGCCAAATCCCAACGAGCCAATAATGTTCTCTTACAGGACATTGTTGTGCACCTCTATCAACTACTCTGGTAGAAACATATACTAATAAGAGCCTTGCCAGTACTATCTTAGAAATCTATCTGCACCTTGAAAGTCTAATTTTCTAAGCTTAAACTTCAACCCATTGGACATGCATTTGCAAGGACATGTGAAGGCTTTTTCTTTTTGGTAGTCAGGAATTATCTCCACCCAAAAACCTTATTTCAAAATCTGCTTTCCCTCCTATGAAGTTTTGAAATATGAAGTCTGAGCATTACTCTTAAGTGCTAGTACTATGGAAGTTCCAGCTCTACTATGCCCCAAAAGAAAGCACAGTGAGAATGTAGCACCCATTCTGACATACTACATACCAGAAATCAAGAATACATACTCAGGCCTGTAAATTGGCAGCCAATAAACTAATCTTCCTCCCATCACCAGATATTCTGCTGCAAACTTCAACAGGTCAAAAAAGATGTCACTTAGATGATAACTGGATGAAACGAAGATGTGATTGTCTGTGCTAAACAAAAAATTTAGAAGTATAAACATAAAAGCACATTTAAAACCTGCATTTTTAGTTAAACAACCAACAAAAAAAACCTAAACAAAAAAACCCAAACCACAAAATAGCACTACCTGAGATTTGCAAAACTACCTAGGACAATTCAGGAGTACAACTTCTACTATGAGGAATATGACTTCCCAAATTCCTCTACTGGCTCTTTAGACTATCATCGTTAGTACTTGTGGAAGTCAAAGAATCACAAGCATGTAGGGAATAGTTATTTCGCTCAGCATCTTTCTTAAGGGCAATTTAGAGTAAAGGGCAGAAGACAAGGAAGGCCAGGCAGTGGAGAAGCCATGTGTTATCTCCGAAGAGAAAGGAGCAGTGGAAATCCAAGAGAAGATTAAGGTAAAATAGAGGTATTCCATTTTAGACTGATTTTGCAGCTTGCAAGGACTGAAGAGAACTTTCTGAGAATATGAAACACAAGGTAATGGTGGTTTACAGAGACGAGAAATAGGATCTGAAATCTGAATACATGCAAATGATAATCAGGGAGAACAAAAAACAAGAGGATTTCAGGAAGTTGCATACTAGTTTTGCAAACAGAACCAAAAGGGCTTTTCTGCTTTATTAGTACTATCATTTTTTTTTTAACTGCTGACAGCCAACCAAGAAATAATAAAGATTCTAAAACTATGACTGTGTTTCCATTAAGACGTTTATATTCTACAACTGACAGTTTACTTACCTTCTTTCAGCTGACTTAACTGTTTCCTTTTGTGAACCTGTTCTGCGAGTAGCTTCTCTGATACCATATGGTGCTATACAAAGCAAATGCATAATGCAGAGATGAGAACCTCACTCTTTGTCAAAATAACATACAATTATATTATACACACACAACAGTGCACAAACTGTGGCTTATACAAAGTTAAAAAAACAGAAAAGCTTTTACAAAGTGAAAGTCAGTAAGGGTAATTTCTTCAAGATCTATTAAAAGTTTCTTGCTCCAAAAGGTTACTTTAAAACTGTTTCAAAGAAAGCCCTTCAGCTGAAGAGGCTTCTAGCAGCCAGACGTTTGCTGCACTACAAAGGACAATGCTTTTCTGTTTTGTTCATTAAAAGATACTCCTTATATTTCCAATATGTGACAAATGATCCCATCCTCTTTTGACAGACACAAACATCTCTCCTACAGCACTTAGCTAACCTTTCTCAAAATTGAATTGTATACATTGGAATTTCTTGCCAACACATTACATAAATAGTAATTCTCGCACAGACAGAGAAGAGCCAGAGATGGCTTTCTCTCATACATTTTTGCACATTTCTAATAGCATAATATACTTATTTCATGTTCAACACATTTCTTTTTGTGAGACTTGTTTTGGTATCATGGAAGCATGAATATAACCATTTTGTAAACAAAGTAGTTGTGACACATTTGCAAACTCAGTTCTAAGTCATATTAATGTTCTATATTGTCTTATTGCCAAACAGGCCAAATGAAAATTAGCAGGCAACCCACAAAGAAAAGTCACACTCTACTCCTAATTAATATGAATGTCATCCTAAGAGCCAGCACTAGAGACCAGAAATTGCTGTATCAGGGTCTTTTATTTAATCCCTTAGCCTCTACTCCCTCTCATGCATTACAAATGTGTTAAGTACATAGGTTTCTAAAAGATCAGAGGATCCTTTCAAACTGCTAGTGCTTCTAGCAGTTAAGGGTATCAGAAATGCATTAAAATTTCACTTTGGAAACATTCCAATAAGCACTTAACGTAAGTCGCGAAAAGTTCATCAGAGCTGCATGGCAGATTCCAGTGTCTTGCAGCTCAAGTCCTAACACCAACATGTACCATTCTGATAAGAAGTCTCTGTGCATCAATAAAGTTATGCCTTTACTGAATGAGACTTCTTTGAAGGATGATTTTCAGCCATATTGATTTCTACTGGCAAACATAGTATTCTCTCCATGGAAGAAAGTATTATCACCAGCTCCATTACATGTTTATAACTATGTTTAAATTAATGCAGAGACATCAAATGCAGATCCGATTTCCACAATGCAGCTCTCAATGGTCATCTTTTGTAATATGGAAACTGCAGATCTGAGCACTCAAGACATAAATTAATGTACACAGGCATAGACGTAGGCAATGATGTTTCAGTCATCATTATTAGGCAACAAAAAGCATGAAAAAACTTACGATCTGTAATGATTGCATCAAACAGCATCCCTTTTCGCCATATTGGTCTTGAAGAATCAGAAACTAGTGCATCAAGGTAATATTTCTCTAAACCATACTGTCGGAGATTAGCTCTGATATTTTCATCTGGTCCTCTCCATTTCTGGTTCTTTCTGCTTGCCTTGCCTGGGGCGGAGGGGAGACATGGAACAGAAAAAAAAAGCAACAACAAATTATTTTATAAGAAAAGCTTTTATATACTCTTATCATTTAATTTAAAGGAAAAGAACTAAATATCACATACAAACCCAGAGTTTATCTCCTGCCTTATTTTGCTCACTGTCACAAGTATTTGCAATAAACTTCACAAATAGCAAAGAATAATGAAAATACATGAGAAAAATTCTGCTGCACCATCTACATAGGGGCATCACAGAACACATTTACAAAAAATGTTGGTTTGTAAGATGTTCTCACTATCCATCAGTCATAATCCTGTCCAATAAGTCAGATACAATTTCCACTGCAGTTTTTCAGAGAAGAATGGGATTAGACCTCCTGGGTTAGATTACGAGAAGCTTCCTAGATCACAGGCTAAGAAAGCACCCAGCTGTTGTAATTACTATTTGGAACTTTGTTTTAGTTTTCATTATTCCTTTTATTAAATATTTCCTACTTAAAAAAATAAGTGAATAGCTTAGCTAGGATACATGTACATTTGTCAATAAAAATAAGCATGACCAAATAAATCCTGTGAAGATTAATGTTGCTTTAAAATCCACTAAGTATTGTCTCCTACCATCAGTATTCTTAAATTCCAGAGAGTAAGATTTCAGTGGCTTAGAAATATTTAACATACCCAATCCATGGATTGTGTTGTAATCTATATCAGTACCACACACATACGCTCCAAAGTGAGCTGAGGAGATTAGAAGGCCACCTATAAAGGGAAGAAAAGGGGAAAAGTATAAACTGCTGTCATAAATGTTATCTGTGTTAGGATTTTTTGCTCAGGAACTTCAGGAGTTTACACCAGTAGCACACTAGACCCAAAGGCAGACCCAAGAAAAAAAAAAAAAAAAAAAAAAAAAAAAACAAGAGAATTAAAACTACCAACCAGTTAGAATCACTATGCAACTGTAATCAGAAATAATAACACTAAGTTCCTTGTCTGTTATACCTGATCTTCCTTAGCTTGCTATGCCTTATGTCACCCTTTATCTCTGGAGACTGTTCTTAGGAGTTCATTTAAGGTCTTCTGTATTTCAAGGCAATAAGATCCTTTAATCGTTACATGAACCAAAACTTTTAATTCTACTTTGCAAGGAGCAGAATTTCAAACTGTTGGCAAACAATCTGAAAAATCATCACCAAACAAATGGCACTTCTACCGTGCCTGTTCTCAAAGTCAGTCTCCTTAACTGTGTCTAAAATCAAGCTTGTATAATGTGGCCATTCCCCAAGTAAGAAGCAATGGTCAAGAACCTTGTAAATCTAAGTATCTCCAATGTGAGCAGCAATATCAAAAAAGTTTCCGTAATTGTTTTGCAGTGTGAAAGCTATATACAGATGCATTTTTTCTGTGAGTGTGCCACCTGTTTTGTCAGTACATTTATTAGCATACTCATCCTGCGATAAAACTAATTTTTTAATCGCTACTATTGTGATCTCCTTTCCTAATTAAAAAAAACAACTACCAAAAATGCATGTGTGATCTCCCCTTGAAACTGGGCGATGGTTGAATAGCTCACAGAAAAGAGCAAATGATATTATCCCATTAACAGCTTCCAAATAAAAAAAAAAAAAAAAAAAAAAGAAAAAAAAGACAGACAGCAGAAGATTACTGTGCTGGTTTCAGCTGGGATAGAGTTCATTTTCTTTCTAGTAGCCGGTATAGTGTTATGTATTGGATACAGTATAAGAACAATGTTGATAACACACTGATGTTTTCAGTTGTTGCTAAGCAGTGTTTACACCAAGTCAAGGATTTTTCAGCTTCTCGTGCCCAGCCAGCAACAAGGCTGGAGGGGCACAAGAAGCTGGGAGGGGACACAGCCAGGGCAGCTGACCCCAACTGGCCAAAGGGGTATTCCACACCACGTGACATCATGCCCATGACCCCCCATATAAACTGGGGGGAGCTGGCCTGGGGGGCCAATCGCTGCTTGGGAACTAACTCGGCATCAGTCAGCAAGTGGTGAGCAATTGTACTGTGCATCACTTGTTTCACATATTCCAGTTCTTTTATTATTATTGTCATTTTATTATTATTATCATTATTATTTTCTTCCTTTCTGTCCTATTGAACTGTTCTTATCTCAACCCATGAATTAAACTTCCCCCCCCTCCGCAGTTCTTGCCCCCATCCCACTGGTCAGGGCCAGGGACAGGGAAGTGAGCACGGCTGTGTGGTGCTTAGTTGCTGGCTGGGGTTAAACCACAACAATTACCAGAGCTGTGCTGTCGAGTCATTAATAAGGAGGTACATAGCTAACAAAATGGTTTAAAACAGAACAGTGACCGAGAACAAGGTTGTGAACCCCACACGACTGACGTTAACTGCTTATGGCTACAAACGGTCCTGCTAAAATAAAGGGGACGATTGCTCCAGGACGAAGAGTTCACCAGCACAGGGAACAACATGCAAGCTCGCTGTGCGGGTGACACCAGTTCTCCCACTCACCAGCAGCATGGAGAGAAGCATCTCAGGTGGCTGCATTGCCCCACGCCACCCACTCAGCACCAACAAATCCCTAACATGCACTGTGTGCGCAGGCTAAAGATCCCGTCTCAGGGCACTAGAAAACTCCTACGCCATATGCTAATGAACTCTACCAAAACTGAAGCTGAGGGAGAAAAAGAAAAAAAAAAATTCCTCTGCTTTTTCTTGTGAAATGGATCAGGGAAAAGCAAGGTTACTCACCCCAGAGGAGTCACCCATTTCCCTTCTCGGCTGCAATCCCTCAGAACAGATGGGCAGTACCTCCAGAGGGTCAAGACAAATTTAGCTAGCCCCGACCCCAAGTATGGCATACCACCCAGTCCTATAAAAAAAGTAAGAAGAAAGTACTTTGCCCATCTAAGAAAGTTTTTAATCACAGGGAAAAAGAAGTTAGAAAAACATGAACTTACAGCTTTTAATAAATCTCAGCTGGTACTAGTTCAATTGTGTTCAAACAGAAGGTGCACGAATACCTAAATACTCTTATACAGCCAGCCCTTTGACCTACTGTATCAAACAGATGTATACAAAGGGTCCATCACAGAATCATTGTGTCCCCTGATGACTATTAGCAGAATGATGATGGCACCGAATGTCCTGCCTTTCTACCATACACTATTGCCCCCACCTCTTCAGCACAGAGAAGGGTCTGGTCATAGCACTATCCTCCAGGATGTCAAAGAAAAAATTCCTGTCATTCGCAAGTATCACAAATTGGCAAAGGGAAAGTAGGGACAAGTATCTTGCAAAGGTACAAACAAGCAGCTTACTGAGATAACTTGAACAGATTGTCTAGGAGGAAGTACGAAGTATTCAGGTAAAAGACTTGATTTATTTCCAGAAACCTGCAGGCTTCCCTCTGCCCAACACTGAGGAAAGAATATCTAAACAGTTTATGGAAGTTATGTTTTAGAACTCAAAAACAATCCTAGCCATTCCAATTCTGCTTTACAAAAAAGGGGAATCAAGTCTCTCAAACAGGCCTGGTCAAAAGCACTTTTTATTCCAAGGACAAATTGCAATTGTCCACTCTTACACTAACATGGAAGACTTGTGATTTGGCTCATCCAGCAAAACCAGTCTGTTTCCAACAAGCAAGCACCATTTTGCAAGGCCATTCTGATTTGATACTATTTACCTTTTCAGCATAAAACCCAGGAAGAAATCAAGGCAGGTATTAATTAAAGTTGCACCAATAAAGAAATCTGAACTGCAGTTTCTTCAAAATACTCCTTTCCAAACCCATCGGCTCAGACTCACTGCATCACTCTCAATTCTGAGCTATCTCCCAAAATTCCAGGGGGAGGGCACTGTTGCACTGACAGTCTTGAAAATCCTCTAAAGGACCTCAAGAGACAATTGAAATTCCTGGGGTTTACTCACCAAAAGGAGGTGCAAAAGCCACGGTTTTGTTGTTTAGTCATAAGTACACTTTACTGACAAATGGTGTGCCACCCACTATCTCCAGTGTCCCTACATACCTTTAATCTCAAGCCTATATATTACAGATGTCTAGTGCAATAAAACCACAAAAATTGCAATTCAAATCATTAGGCAATTTGGGGAGTATTTTGTATATATTACCTTTTGAACTGAAATACAACTTAACATTTATCTTCAATTTCTACAGCTTCACCACTTCTATGTGATTTTTCTTTCTCTAGCTCTACCCTTCCCTTTTTTTTAATTTGATTTTCACTCCCAAGAGAATGCATGCTCTCAGAAATTTTTGTGATTTAGGTTTAGCATATTTTTGTAAAAAGACACAAAACCACAGACAATGAAATAAAACAAACTGCTTTGAGATGAAGTAGAGGAATTTCCTCAGCCTTTCAAAGGGTACTACCTATGTGCGAGGAACACAAGGAGGAGGAGGAAATTTCAGAAGACATTATTATGCACACAAAAAAATTCAGGTTCTACATGAAGAAAAATTTAAGACAAAAACATCTAGTTCACCAAAGCCCTGTGCTTTTGAAAATATTATATCCCTGATCTGTTTTCCATGGTACAGAGAAGCCAAATGCTAATAAGAATTTGTCCTACTAGTGACCCTGTAGTGTTGCCTCCTCTTTCCCTAACTTCTCTGCAGTGATTTCTGCAGTTAATTCTCTTCATCCTCCCATTAATATATTTTTGTATGCATCTTACACACAGTCTTCTTCATCAAAGTTTAGCAAAATACAGGTCCAAAACACAGCCTTTGCTATGCTTTTGAAGAAACTACTATAGGTAGATTAACACAGTATACTCTTGTAAGATTAAATGCCACAACCTGACACAATAGATCTTCTATTTCACCTGCAAAACGTCCGAGTTTCCCTTAGGTAAAAAGGACTTCTATGCCACACAGAGTAATATGTGGAATAAAAGCTCCCCCTCCTGGCTTAACTAAGAAAAGTTCAGCTGGGGGCGAATACATGGTGTGAATAATATTATCCTGAAGATAAGACGTGATGGTACAAGGAACTGATCACTATTGAATGCTATGGCCAAACTATTGCTATATTGTGTTATATGTCCAGAAGTGCCCTCAACACTCCTCAAAATAGCCACCTCCAAAAATGCTGCTCCTTGTAACATTCTGAAAGTGGCTGCAGGGAGTGCTCTATCCAAATTTCAGTTGTTAGTCTCTTTGGATCTTAAGCAGTCCATCACACGCATGAACTGGCATTTAAGCCATGTTACATAAAATAATACAGTGAAGATATATTTGTCGGAAGCATTTACATCTTCCGAAGTTGATCTCCCTCCCCCAAAATCCCTTTCAAGTTAACAAAATATTCATTTTATAATCACCAATTTGCTTTTGGCATCACCTCAAGTATCAAACACCAGAAGCTGCTGCACCAGGTAAAAGTATGGTGCGAGCAGTTAACACAATCTCCCACTTTTTCCTGCCAACAGAAAAAAAATGTATATATACCTGTTCCAACAAATGGATCATATACAACATCATTGGGTTTTACTCTCCCATGGTTTGCCATAATGAAAGACAGGCAGGCATCCATGCTCGTATTTCCAATGAAGTGTCTCTTTTTTACACTATAGGACTCAATAAGTTCTCTTTGGCCATCTGCAATCTGTTGAAACATTTAAAATCACTGTCAGGTCTTAGATACAGGATATAAGCAGACAGGCTAACAGACTTGCTTAAGTGGCACCATCCAACAAACAGGTAACTCTTCATTTCATAACACACCACCTTGCTTTCTGCCATCTGAAAACATGACAGACTTCTCTCCAGGCAACAGATATCTTGGTTCAACACCTACAGAAATTCTTCAAGACAGAGGTCAAAAATATACAAACAATTTAGAGGGAAAATTCTTCTGAAGAAATAACAATCAGTGCAACTTTACTATTATTCTAGGTATCAGAAAAACTATTCCTGGCAATTCAGAGTTAAAAGAATTTCAAAATTATGATGAGTAGAAATGCATGTTAACACATGCGTGCACATACACACACACATGCTTAAGGTATCGCAGAATTTCCATCTTCACTGGCATTTCTGTCACACTCAAAATCTAAACTTAGGATAGTGTTGACAGAGCGGAATTTACTGGAAAAACAAACAAAGACCACATGCTAACATTTTTACATAAGACTTCCAAAATATGTTGAAGAGGACGAAAGCAATCTGGAAGAACACATGTTCAAAAGCTCTTCCAACACTATCCCCCAGCTCCAGTCAACATCAGTCTTACTGGGTAAACAAAATACACTTGCCTAATTTTTTCAGGTTGGTTTACTTGTTTTTAAACACTTCAGGAATCCAGCACAGATGGGACAACAGCTGCAACGTTTTGCAGTATTGCCACATCCTAGGGTGCTTTCACATTAATCACAGGCATGGAGAATATTTACAGGTGCGAACAGATCACTTGGATCTCTAATTTCTCTGTACTCAAGCCCCTGACCATAGCTGTATAATGTCAGCAGTGGTTCTCCCTCCTTCCAGCTGCCCTTGACCCAGGACATTGCAAGCACATATTCCCATCAGTGGCTGGTGTCATTCTGGAAGACGTCCTTCGGGAAGCCACTTTTTTTCCTCACAAAAAATAAAAGACCAGATCAGATTTCCTCAGGATATCCTAATAACGCAGCAGGTTTGGAGTGCAAACACCAACAGGCAAGGAAGCCTGGAGTAAAGACCTCAGACGACAAGCTCCAGACAGTTTTTGGACGTGGTTCCTACTGTACAGCACCGCGCTGTCAGTGTCCCTCCGGGCGAGCATCTACCTATGGGCTGGACCTGCTGATGTCCAAATCCCCAGGGATCAATCAGCCCGTGCCTTTCCACGGAGGTGCCTATCAGGACCACCCGAAGCACTTACAGAATGCTCCAGCTGGGCTGATGCAACTCAGGGGGGCCGCAAGGCATCTACGGTTCCTGTAAATCTGTCTTTGTGTTTGAAACAACCTGCTGGTGCTTTTAGCTCCATCTAGGCCGACAATAATATAATACGCCACCATAGCTGTGCAGTCTCGCTGCTGTGTTGAGTTCCCTCAGTGGAGGGCAAGACAAGGTGTGGTCCCAGATAGAACTTCAATTTTTTCCACCTCTAAATTGCTCAATTAACCTGCTTTTTCCTAGTCACAATAAGGACTTTCAAGACTTGCATAAGTGTATTATGCAGTGACAGATTCAGCCACAATTATATTGTCTGCTTCCATTAAGGGTCAACACAATTTTTTCCATTTAAATTGAAGAACACTTTCCTGAAAATACAAGCTCGTAAGAACTGAAGCAAGTGTACTCACGCACCCATCTACCAAAATACAGGTGAAAGGGCTCTTCTGGAACATTATTAGGATCCATTCCATAATCTTCCAAAATCCAGAAGATGTGTTCTGGATTCTTTAAATTTACTTTTCCTTTGAATGGCAGAAATTCAAGGGCCTATAAAATAAAGAAAAACAGAGTAAAAGAAAGCTGGGTCAAATTTTTGAAATACGCAGCCCACAGAAAAAAACCACAAAAAAACCACAAAACAAAACAAAAAAAATCAAACCAAAAAACAAACCACAATTCCACTTGTGAGAAATGATAGGTTAGTACTAAAAGTACATTCTCAATTTTCTCTAGATTTTTGAAATGCCTTTCTTGTGAATAAAGATAGCTCAAATGATTAAGGATTAGAAATCAGGGATAACTTTTTTATTAACTGAACAGAACCCAACTTTAGGGGAAATGAACTGTGCATATTAATTATGCAATTTTCAAGTTACAAAAACAACACGATGACGAACAATGAGATTTAAAATCTCAATGGTGTGCAGCTACACCGATTTACATACTCAGCATTATTTCATGCACACAAAGTCTAAACAAACAGGAAAGGGTAGCTACTATTAATACAGGTAATTTCAGTCTCTGTAAATGAAGTAAATAGGATAAATAGCTGCTAGATATAGAATGTGGATGAGCAAAAATTAACAGTAATTTAGAAAAATTTCCTAATTAAAAATACTGATACAGTTAGGAGGAGAGCACAGGTGCAGACAAGAGCATCAGGACAGAACAGGAAATCGGCACACAATGCACAGCTTGCAGTTGAAGTCACTAGACTGGCTTGTTCCACATTCTGCAGCAATAAATGCCTACTATGGAGATCAAGCCACAGATTTTCTAAAAGTCTAGCACCTAACTCCAGCCATTTGAATCTTACAGTTTTGGGCATTAAGCTTCAGCTTCCCCAGCACACTAGGCTGAAGTCAGCAGTGATATTTGTTTGTCTTTGTATATGCCTTACTTGGTCTATTTAGAAAAAAACCAAACAAAACAAAAACCAAAGTCATGAATTTTGAGGAGCATGTTAATTCAGACACAAAGATCTCACTTAGAGCTGAGAAGGCATAAGCTGTAAACTGGTTTAAGATCTTCAGAAACCCAAACTTAAATACACTCTAGACAGCACTGATAGCATGGCATAAGAACAATGTGAATAGATTAAATTAAATATCAAAGTTTTCTTAAAGATCTACTTACATCTATCTTTTTAATTTTCTGTGCTTGGGTCAGTGTTTTATTAAATGTATGAATGTGTACTTTGTAAGTAGAGTCTGATTGTAGATATGGAAGCTGAAAAAAAGGCAAAGACACTTTCATTAGTACAGCTGCAGTGCTATTCAGTGTGATTAAGGAACCATATTATCCAGATACTTTATATGCATACCATCTTGTCCATTGGATAGTTCTTCAAACATGCATAGAGCTCCCCTGCAGATCTTCCATGACCCCACAGTTCAAATATAGACCTGAAATTACAAAGTTTTTTTTTAGACTGCAGTCATACGGGGGGGGGGGGGGGGGGGGGGGGGGGGGCTAAGCCTTGCAGATACTTACTCCTTTTAACCTTCTTCGCCAAAGGATTTAGGCTTTGGTCTATGGAGTACTGAAGTGCATTATTTAACTCTTGGCACATGTTTAAGTTTTGTTCTTAACAGGGACACACTTATTTTTAATCCTAAACTGGAAATTCAATGAAGCTTTTACGTTTGGTAACGTACACTAAAAGGTAAATTTCCATCTTATGTATCCTTGGATATCACCAGACCTTTTTCTGGCACACAGCGATACTAGCGAATGAGCCAAAATTCATCTGTACCTATTGATTTTATGGGGTAAGCAAAGGCTGAAAAAGGTCAAGAACAGACTTTCAAAGTGTTACACTACCCTGGAGTAAAACAAATTGTGAAACTGTAACATCCTATGTATAATAACATCATCAGAGGTTCTATCCCATTTTAAGACGTGGTTATGATGGCTCATGTTTTCAGATGTTTAAACACTATGCTGTCTCACACTTTTTTTGTTTTGTTTCCATATTGCTAGCTTTAAGCAAAGCACTGCCTTGGAAGATGAGATAACCGATGCTACTGTAATGAAGGCACAACATCCCATCATAGACCTTTCCCCCAACATTAAAATACCCAAACTGAGTAGACTTTCCGTATCAAAGGGAAAAAAAAAATCTTTTTTTAGTACAGGATTTTTTTAATACATGGCATTGCATGTATTGTTGGGCACTCTTATGTGCATTTGCAATGCATCGTAAACACAGCCTTTAAGGATTACCAGTGCCATGTAGTACCTTCTCAAAGATGACTCCTGAAAGCAAATCTTCAAAACATTCAAAGGTTGAGCTCACTCAAGCAAAAATAAGCGAGAACTACATTTTACTAAGTGACAATAGCAGATACCAACACCCAGTGGTAAGCCATTTTCTTCAAGTATTCCTTTCCTGAATAAATTATTTAAGGCTATATTTCTAACCTGCCTCTACCCTGAAAAAAGTACATATTTTAACAGTGTCTAATTTTTTCCTAAAGCATCTGTTTCTATCTACTGTGAGAATTTAGACTATATTTCTAGATGGAGCAACGGACATGTTGACAGCATAGGCTGTATTAGAGAGAACTGAATATTCATCTTTGAATTTTATTCAACTGTTGGGAGAAGAAGCTCTTACAACACCTTCAGGACCACTTCTTACTTTTACACTTACATATGTATTGCAAAAAAACCCCTGCAAAATGCTGGGGAGATTTTATTTAGATAAATGTATGCTTCAGAGCTTTTAATATTAATTAGCATTGCAATGGAGATGCTCCAGCAATCTTACACAAAAACTAACATATGTCCCCACAACCAGTAGCAGACCAGGAAAAAAGCAGGGGGACAGTTATGCTTTCTACATAAAATACATTAGCTGAAAGAGCATGGCGAATGGAATATCCGCAAGCTGTTTTGTCATGTTTTACTCCCTTAGATGCCGACAGCTGCTTTTTGAAGTGCAGTACAGTTTATCCCCATTTAGAAACATACTATCCCAAGGACAATTTTGTATACGTAGGGTTTCTTTAGGGAAGAGTGTACAACCCAAGTCACTGTAGGTAAAACTGAATACGTGACACAAGAAGCACTCAACAGGTGCCATGCAATGCTCTGCAGAGGTGCCCAAACTAACCCTGAACAGGACAGCACAGACACCCCAGATTTAGTATGGTCAGAGAGCCATACCACAGCTGGGCTGCTTCTCATCCTGAACCGTGCCTCCAAGGTATCTCTCAAGCCTCACTGGAAAGCATGTTATTCAGACACCTCTATAAAGGACCAAAAGCCACTGGAACAATCACTCTCTGGCATATTCCTGTGCTCTTGAATTTTCTAGAAGAACATCTGCTGCAGCAGTCTGGCCTGAGGGCTCAGATACCAGCGCTAGGAGGGTGACACAAGGAATCACTACCTTTCCCTTCCAAACTTCATTTTCAGTTTTTATGTATCACTTTTTTTAATCTTTTAATTCCATACACATTTTAAAACAAGCAACTAACTAAACATTATTCAAGGCAACTAAAACCTCAGTGACACTACAAGACAAGTACTGGCTCTGCACTGAAGAACACTGTCTTAAGACCCTGCACTGATCGTACACTAAGTAAAGAGGACAGGCATGCTACATAATCAGTCCTACAGGCTCCAGTAACACCTCCTCAATTCTAGAAGTAATCAGAGGCTGTTTATTTTAAGACTCCATACGAAACTGATATTTGCCACAATATAGCAGAACAAATTTCCACCACCTAAGTTATCATTTACAAGATTTTTCACCTCTTACTTTGCACATACTGTCCGTTTCATTAGTCCCCTTGCCATCTCTTCTGAAGGAATACTGAGAATCCAAAACGGAGACTGAAATAAAGAGAAGATAGGTGATGCAAATACCTAGCTGGAGGATGTCACATGAATTACAGAACTACACAATTCTGTTCTATAAAAACAGAACATGCTCACTGAAGATTTAAAAAAAAAACAAAACGTACAGAGAACATGAGGATAAAACATTTAATTTGAGGTAAAACTGTATACTCAGCTTGAATGTCTGAGAAATTTTATTAGGTATTTCATTTTCTCACCATATCTTTGACTTGGTAAAATATTATTATTTTTTTATGCTTCTCTAGATTATTCATCGTCTTAAGACCCAAAATACCTCATTACACACGAGCAGAACTAAAACCCAGTAACGTTCTCTGACTAAGCATTGGGACCAGAATCATACAGCTTCGTAGCTTCATTCTTCCAGACACGCTGTCTCATTGATTTAGAGGCAAACATCAAATTCAAACTGCTGCAGCATGTTTTCATGGTTCAGCTATTCTGAAAAGCAAGGAGAGCCTCCCAGCAGATGGCATTGTTTCTTTTCACACTGTTAAATGGAGGCATCCTGAGGTGGGTTTTGTGCACCTCTTACTCAGTTCCGAGTCTTTACTGAAATTGAGAACTGCTCGTTTTTAGAAGATTCCTTATTTTCCTAAGAAACTTCAACATTTATTCAGCTATCCACATTTAATAAAAATACCATAAAGAACATACTTGTACATCATACACGCACTCAAGTAAAGTATTTGGTCCTCACTTACATTTACGCGAATTTCCTGCTCACTGCTGAATTGTCCACCATAAAGCGACAGCAAAGATGTTATTTCCTAAAGTGAAAAAGCAAATAGTAAAAAGCAACGTGCAAAAGAAAACCTTAATGAAAACAAGGAAAATAAATGGTGCAATACACATTAAATATTTTAAAACATGTGTAATGATGACCTACCAATTCTGACAAAACTCCTCTGCATTTCAGCACTGTTTTAAACAATATTACCCTGGATGTTGTATTACTAGCTCTTCAAGGTGGTGCCTAGGAGAGCACTTAGGGTATCGAAATTTGTTACAGGGTATAGTAACTCTGTAAGTCATCACGGGGAAAAAAACCAAAAAACAATCACAAGTTAAATTTACAAACAAGAGGGTTTTGTTATAAACACGGAAATTGAGCATATGCTAAACCAGACGTTCAGCCAGGACCCATAAAAACCACCAGGGACTCATAAAAAATACCAGGCGGCTTCAGGTACATTACCATTTATTTTTGTTTTAATGATTTCTGTGAATAGCACTTGATAAGGCGAAACCACTTTAGCGACAGGGAACCAACTCTGCGCCCCAAATTTTGCAACCAGCTGGCACAAACGTGCCAATGACAAGGAGGCTGCAGGATCTGAGGCAGGACTGGCTGGCTCCCACGCCCGACACGCTGCCGTACCACGGCAGAAGCGGGTCCGCTCTCTCCGACCCTGAGTTGGCCAGATTGTTGGCAAACCCTTCTGGCCCAACGCTCAAACCCTTCTGCCCGCACAGGAGCGAACGCTCGGAATCGAAAGCGAGCAGTCCTCAGGGCCAGCGGTGCGAGGCGGAGGAGGGCGGCTGGCGATGAGGACGCCCGCCGAGGCCTTGGAGACCTTCTCCCTTGGATCCCGGCAGGCCCCAGGGCTTCAGAGAAGCCCCGTCCTCGCTGCGGCCCAAGTCGTCCTCTGGAAAATGAGGATCTCCGCACCCTCCTGCCGCTCCACAAACGCGTGCGACGGAGAGAACCTCGCCTGTCGTCGGGACAGCACCCACCGTTTACATACCCACACCGCGCTGGCGGGAACACCTGCGCGCCTCAAACGAACTAAAAAAGCCACCAAACCAAGACCTTTAAAAACGTGTTTGCAAACCCTTTTTTTTTTTTTTCCCAGCCAGTTTCCACATCCCCTCTGGAACCGCCAGCTACTTCGCTGGCGACCTCTGCTAGCCCCAAAGGCTCCAGAAAGCGGCCAGGAAAGCGCTGCCTTAACGCCAGAAGCTCTCCATGGAGGCTGGGGGCAGGAGGAGGAGGAGGACGAAGCCTACGCCCGCGGCAAGGCCGAGGGGAGAAGGGGCGGCCCCGCACCAGCCCGCCCGGACCTCCGCCTCAGCGGGCGGGCGGGCGGCAGCCGGCCCCGTCCCCAGCCCCGCTCCCGTCCCCGTCCCCTCTCACCGGCAGGCGAAACTCGAGGTGCTCCTGCGCCAGCAGCAGCAGGTACCGCCGGAGCGCCGGGGCCGCCAGCGCCATGTCCGGCCATTCCCCCGCCTACCCCGGGCCGCATGCGCCGCCGGGCGGGCCCAGCGCTGCGGCGGGAGCGGGAGGAGCGGGACGAGCCGCCGCCGTTGCCGGCCCCAGCGCGGCCATCGGTAAGGGAGGGAGGTGTGTGACAGAAAAAAGCCCCCACACACGGACACGGACCCCCCCACACACGGACACGGACCCCCCGTGTGCTCTCCCGCCCCGCTCCGGGCGCTGCCGCCGGCTCCGCTGGCTGAGGGGGCCGGCAGCGAAGGGACTGCTCGCTGATTAATTAGCGGTCGTTTCCTCTTCTTCTGCGCCCTTTTCTTCATTGGTATTTTGCGTGTGCTTTAGAACCCGCGCCGTACGTCAGCGCAGTAGCAGCTGTGTGTAATTAATGAGTAAATAAATACCCGTTTCACTGAGGGGTTCGTGACGGAGAAGCTGAGGCGGGCGCTGGTCTGGCTGGTTTGGGCCTTGGCTTTTCCCTGGCAATAACTTGCCCTCGCTGGTAGCGGTGGGACAGATCGTTAAATCGCATTAACAATTAACAGATGCCAAAGGAGCGGCGTTCGTTTTTTCCACGGGAAGGAGGTCAGCGCCGGCGACATGCGTGTAGGAGCAGGTGGAGACGAGGAAGAGATTCCCAGAAAAGAGGCAGAGATGTGACTATCCAACGGGGGGGGCGGGGGGGGGAGTTGTACTGCAGCTTGTATTTTGTTTTATTTTAACATCTAGACTTGATAACTATAATCCCGTACTCACTGATCTCCCTGTTATGTTGAGCTGAAAGGTGCGGCTTATCCAGATTTCAGTAAGCTTTTTATTAGGACCAGGCCAGCTCAGCACTGAACTCATGTTCAGTATTTTCTGTGCTGATTTTTGGACGGCTTTTTTTCTAGATGGCTAAGATTTTGCTCATGACCTGCGAGCACTGCATGGGCTGCGTTCTTTATGCATCTCCATAATCTCATCCTGCAGTTTCTCCGGTTATGTCCTCCTGTGGTAATCAAAACTAAGGTTTGCTATGAAGCTTTAGCCCTGACGATCAACAAGGAAACAGTTGAAATGTGAACCGGCAGCTAAACGTGAACTTTCCTAGAAGAGAAAGAAAAGAGGTAGATGTGGGTCAGGCTTGTTCACCTCAGTTGAGTGCTGAGACCCAGCAATAAACACATTGCTGAACTGCTGACAAATCCCACGAGTCTGAGATTGGTTACAAAACCTTGGGATTGCTGAAAGTGGTTCAGTGGAAGAACTCTGCTTTTATTTTGCTGATCTGTCTCGCTTTAAATTTCCTAGCTGTATAGCTTCCATTTTAGAAACTCCTTAGGAGGGGTTACTGGTATTATTGTTTAAGCTTAATCTCTTTGAGACTGGCTTTTGCTTACTTTATCTGCAGAGCATTGCTGTCTGTTCTCAGAAGGTGAATACCTCGATTTTCCAGTGATGCTGTTTTCTACAGAAGAATTTAAGTTTTTTTCTGCTTTTGACTTGAGGATCCGTGCAAAATTGCTGGCAGTCTCTATATGCTGCTCAGCGTAGTTTGAAAGTGGATGTATATTAATAAATAAGACTGACCAAGTATTTGATCCTGACATAAAAACAAAGTGCTTTTCAGATGCTGTGTTTGTAAATTTAACATACATTCCTCTACTGCCACTGAGGAGAAACAAGCAGTTTGTTAGCGTAGATTTGGGGAGTCATCTTACGCTGGCAGCATTACATAACTATTTCAGAGAGGGAAAGGAAGAACAATTATCCTTTTTAGCCTTCAGGGGAATTTTAAGTACACAAAATGTAATTACTCAAGTTGATATTTATCCAGAAAGCTAGAATTAACCACCCTCCTCTCACAAAAAATATAACAACAGGATCATATGACAATCATGAGTTTCAATTTAAAAGTGAGAGCCTATGAATGAAAGGCCATTATTTAATGTGTACCACTGCTGATTTTTCTCAATTCTCTTTTGCAGCCATTGTGTTGCCATCTTCTGCTCACCCCATGCACTGTTCTAGACCCAAAGGCAACACAAGTGTTTTTTGACTGTGACTTGCACATTCTGCTGGTGCATTCAGGGAGCTCTGTACACTGCCCGTGGGGTTCACATGCAACAGCATCAACATGTGTATATGGGCAAATTCCCATGAAACCTTACTTAAAAAAAAAAAAAAAAGCAATGCTTTTAAAATACAGAAATACCTAATTTATAATTCAGTTATTAAGTTGTTCAGAATTTGCATTTCCCCACAGAAAAGCCAGCACTAATCTTCTGTTTTATCTCCAATGCCTGTAAGAAAAGTATCAGCTGTACTAATGTACTATATGGAAACTCTCGTTTGTGTATTTCAACAGGTGAAGGATATGATCCAGCAAAGACACAGTTATAACAGTCAGATCTCTCTGGGTACATAAAAGTCTGTCCCTGCTTCACCAGAATAATTACGTACTGCAGAGATAGTCCATGATGTAAGCACACGTAATTTCATAGGTGGCCAGTATACCCAGAGGGGCTGGGCAGTTCCACCTCTGGAGTGCAAGCTCCCTTGGCTGCAGCCTGCCTGGAGGTTTTCCCTGGCAGACACGGCTGTGCAGCACAGCCTTTTAAGGGAGAACTCTCTATGCTGGTTTTGTCTTCTGCACTGAACAGGGTGTTGCGGGTGGTGCCGCACTCGGTAACTGGATTTCTACTTCTCTTTTCAGTGCTCGGTGAGGAAAATCCCCCTGCTCCCACCACGTATCAGCGTTTCGGCTCCAGGTAACGTTTTCTGTGCATAATAACTTTCACAGTCTGTGGGAACTGTGCCGGCACGGTGTGGATTTGTCCACCTTTAAGCAGTGTGCAGGCAGGAGAAACGCTGCCCACCCCTGTGTATGGGTTGGTGCGCTGGCTCCTGGGGAATGGTTTGCTCTCTTCGTCTGTCAGTAAGCTTGTGCTGAACAGGTCAGCCAGCACCACATCAGATTGTTTGGGAAGTCTGCGGGGCTGCCGGGTGGAAGGATAAAGTTCTTTAAAAGGTGTCATTGCATGAAGAGTAAGTACTGCACCACGTTTGTGTCGCACAGAGGCCGCGGGGTAGGTACAGTAACTGCGGGACCGGTGGTACACCGTGTAACCTTGTAAGCATAACTTACTGCCCTGGGTTACAAAATGACTTCTGAATTTCAGCTGAATCACTTTTACTTTCTTCAGTGCTGTAGGATTATGGGTAGACTTAACAAAATCTTCAGATATTTAACATCTTTTTCAGCAGCTTTGCCTCTCACTCAGGCAAAACTCTTCCAAAAATTATCATCAGGGTGATTTGTTGTTCTTCCTTCACAGCTGACAGTGCACCCAGGAACCACAGTTACAACCAGTCATTGATTTGTTTCCTGCTTGAGTGCCATAAAACATTTTCAAGAAATGGAAGAAGATAAAGGGCAGAGTGCTAAAGCTACCAGTGCAGTGGGTGACTTGAGGAAAAGTTGGCAGACCTGGGCAGAGGATCACATTGAATATCAGAGAAAGAACCCATTCAGCAACGACAACAGGCTTGCATCTAAACCCGTGCATACTCACAGAGGAGATCCCACCTACGGGAGACCCCCTGAAGGGTCTCAGACAGAGCAGAGGGGGAAAGATGCTCACTCACACGTGGGAAAGGAGGTGGAAGAGCTCTGCTTGATCATTAGAAGCACTGGAGAGGTGGGAGAAGATGGACATGTGAGTGTGACATTCGGGCAGCTGTTTGAAACATACGTGACTATTTCTAATAAAGTAGTGGGAATCTTGTTAAGAGCCAGAAAACATGGTCTGGTTCATTTTGAAGGTGAAATGCTTTGGCAAGGAAAAGATGATGACGTGATCATCACTTTGCTAGAATAAGGCTTTCTTATCTGATGAATTCTGCTGCATGGTTCCATTTGGGAAAACATAGCTGGATACCATCTTGAAAGAGGTTTTCATTACAAAATTTCAACTCAGCTGCTTCTTGGGGCACGAGCAGGAGAGAAAACGGGTGAGAAGGATGAAAAAATATTTTTTGTAAGAATAGTAGAGATTTGGACAGAAATCACAAATAATCTACTAATCCATCACGCTGCCATTGGATTGTCCTTTCATTATTATCATCCACTACCAAGTATATTGCAGTTCTTCACATAACTCTGCTGGATTACTGCTTTAGCTTACTGAAAGTATAAATTACTAACTGGCTACCGTACAACACTGATTCTTGTAGGTTGTGAAATACTCGCTGTATGTGGGATTTTGATTTGTAAAACATGGAACTGAAAACTTTTATGGGAATTCATATACTTCAAAAAAAGAGCCTGGTTTATAGCAAAAGTTTAGGTTATTTTCACATGGTGGAACTGAATAAATGGAAGTTATTTTCATGAAGTATATGAAAATTCCTGAATTTACAGAAATATGATGGCAAGCCTATCTGATGTTTCCTAAATTAGTTGCATCTTGCATGTATTTTGGAGACCTGCACTAGTCCTGGTATTAGTCTATTCTTATACCTTCTCCAAACCTGTTCTGTTCTTCTAGTGCTATGTCATACCCTAGCAGATCACAAAGCAGCCTTTTTGGTGAATTCAGCTATATCCCTTCATAGAAAATAGGGTGCCACAATATAAAGATGAGAAAGGCAACAGAAACTATATATCGGAGAGCTGTGCATTTGTGAGAAAAAAAAAAAATCGGCTCTTTCTTGTCTTTCACCAAAATGTAGCAATGTTGTTTACAAGAGGAGGAGAGTAGAGATCCTGTAGTGCCAAATGCATAAATAAAGGTACAGTGGAGCAGTCCCACACCTCATTTATCTGAGGCAGAGCTGTGCTTTCAGAGCATAGTTGTGAATTTGCCAAACTGGGAGAAAAAATGATCAGCTAGTTAAAACTGAGACTGAAAGATGACTGATAACAATTTCCTTCATGGTTCTTACAGGGGAACTTTCTCTGTGTTTAGAAAAAAACAAAAACAAAAAAACAAACAAACAAAAAAAAAGGATTGGTTATATGCAATAGTTGCAATAATGCTATTAAAAGTAATCAGGAGCTGTATTTACAATAGTTCCCACCAAGAAAACTGTATAATTAGAAACAAAGTTCTGGGGTTTACCTGTGCAAATAAAAGCTTTTATGTGGTATTAACTACACTACTTGGTGGGTCTTTAAAGTAAGATATTCTCTTGCCTTGAAAGGATATTGAAATTTAATATAAACTATGAACTTGATAAAAGTGATAGATTATTTTATGCTATTTATAGAAAAGAATGTGTTTTTGCAAAAAGCCTAAAAGAATGGGGTTTTGTTTTGACATTTTCATCCAATGGAGGTTTGCATCAAAATAAGCCTTTTGACTAAGCAAATAAAAATATGGATTTCGTTATCCCTCTGCCTCCTTTTCCTAGTGAAAAGACAATGAAAAAAAAGAGAAGAACTTAATGTGTTGAAATAAGTATATCTGGGGGAGTCAGATGCAGGTAGAGCATGGATGGGGAAACAAGGGTGTGTTTTAATCACCACATAATTTTACCATGTTGAAAACTGGGCAATATGTGCTGTACCAGGCACTGCTGGTGTGCGTGCCCTTTGTTTTCAAACCCACTCCTTCTTCCTAAACAAATCTACGTCTTGCAGCTGAAAACAAGATATATAATTTGTGATCTTAACACATTTAAAATGCTTTGGTTTTTGGAAAAGCATTTGTTGCCAAAACGACACGAGCACACCTCCGTGGATTTCAGCTCCTATTAGATAAAGCGTGTACGTACATTTTGATTTTAAAACAAATCAAGCTTTTTATAATACAGCTGTGGAATGCAGTTTGTTTAATTCTAATGATTTTGAAATCCAGTCAATTCTGCTGTAGCATTAGTTCATAGCTTGCAGGAAGCAGTATCAGGTGGTTCAGGTGTCGCCAGCTGACAAACAGGATGGTAATATCAGGAAAAATAATACATTATTAGACATTGTACAAATACTACATGGAAAGACACACAGTTGAGGCAGTGTGTAGCCTGAGCACCCCAAGATGCAAGTCCAGCTCATGTAAACTTACTAGTTCTTTATTAAGGCTGGCTGAAATAGTTACATGTCAGGAATGGAGGCTTCCACTGCCATGTCAGTAGTTAGGCATGTACGTGGCTGTGCTCTCTCCTGCTGCTGGTTGGTTTAAATATCACTTGAGTACATCTGCAAGAGCTTTAAGCACACCTCTGATCAAAACAGATAGAAGCAGAGTAAGCCCTAATGAAAAGCTCTTACTCACTTTGTAAGCGACTAAAAAAAGCTTGCCCTATCATGATATTTTGAATAAAATCAAGGATTATTATAAAAAAAGATTATATAGAGAGGGATGGATTTTTTTAAACAATTATAGGGCCAAACTTCCTCCCTGCCAGCTTCAGATGAGCATTCTCTAAAGAGTGACTGAAATCTTTCTCTGTGCCCATGCAAATGATTATAAAACACCAAGTTGCCAAACTGGGTCAGCACGCAGGTTGACAAATCCCATCTCTTGCTCCCAGCAATAGCTGGTATTTCAAAAGGAGTCTAGAAGATAGATAATACAATTGGTCAGCTTGTCCACTGGTATGCTCCAGAAGAAAAAGTTACTCCTGAAGCTTCTGTAGTCATGAGCGCAGCATATCTAATCCACGACTCAGTTTAGCTAATAGTTTACAAGTTTTACAAAATTCAGCTCCCTCATCTGCAATGTGGGGATTGGCATCTACAGATGAAACAGGAATTTAAACTTCTAAACAGGCAACTTTTTTTCAGCAGGCTCGCATTAGAGTAAATAGAACAGAATTTATTAAATTACTTTTACAAAAATTGTAGCGTGTGAGGTTTTTTCGTATTACAGATTATTTGGAGCAGTAAGTAAACTCTGACCTTCTAAAAGGTGTTCTTGCCCTACTAAGTAACTTTCAGCTCTTCAAACCTCTCCTAAACTTCACTTCTTTGTGGCAAGCTCCCTCAGTGGTCTTTCCTCTTCCTCCACTTGAAGCCTGAATTCTGCATCTGTTTTAGACTGCGCATCGTATGGGGATTATCTGTATTTTGTCAAACACTGAAAGCACTTTCAGCACTTCAATAAACGTTGCATGTCAGTTTGAAATGACAGCGAGTTTTTATGCACCATTTGGTTGTCTCCAAAGTTTGTCAAATTTCAAATGCAATTTTCACTGGTTTGCTCCCATTTTTATGCTTTTGTTTACAACTCCCACTTAAGAAGACTTCAGAAGAGCTCGAGGAGCTATTATCAATTTAATCGCATTGAAAACATTGCCCTTAGTCAAAACACAAACTTTTTTTTTTAATTCTACGTTTAACAGTGTTGTATATCTATTTCATCCTTTCAGAGGGAGCAGTTAGTACTTCAGCATAAAAGCATTATTCTCTGGGTTCGCATTAGGTTGGGAGTTTATGTAAAACAATTGAGCAAACGAGTACAAATAAAGCTTTGTCATTCCTAAACATGTAGTCAAAAAAGCAGCTTTCCTTATGACTGCTAATACTGGATCAAAGAAAAACAGAGCCAGGGGCAGTGGTCAAGCAACTTTCCTTTGTTTCTCCATGCTCTTGGAGAGTAAGAGTTCCCTCTCCAGGAGTATTTTATTCATCTTTGCTCACTGGAAAGCTCTACAGATTGTTTTGGAAGTTTTAAAATGCTGCTGTAGAAGTGTAACACAGTTAACGGGACCTACCTACTGCCTCTTCCAGGGGCCAGCCAGTAAGTCTGAAACATATTCAAAGCATGAGGATAGGCTTTTCAGAAAATACTTCTTAGCCTAATTAAAAAAATTATCTGCTAAGTCCAAGAATGCTTGTCAATACAGATGGAAAATGGAACAGGGTTCTATGCTGAAAAACACTAATGAGATACTGAGCATTCATCTCAGTAATTAACGTGGCTCTGTTGAATGCTTTGTTGTTTGAGCTGGTTTGAGGCCTCTCTGCTGCTGTCAGAGAAAAGTTTCATTTCCCATCTTGTTCATCAACCAAAGTTGGGAAGCTAGATTATACCCCAATTTTTACCTTTCCAGTCTCGCTGTCACTAGTGGGACCCTTCTCAAATGTAAGATAGAGAAGTTGACCTTTGTGCTTCTGTGCACATTTGACAACATACTGGGTCGGGCTGGGGTGGAGATAATTTTTCTTCTCAGCAATAAAAGCTGAGGAAGGTGGCGTTTTGAGGGGAGGAAGGCATTGCTACTGGCCTGCTTATGGGAGGTCATGAGCAATTACCTTTGCATCACATACCTTGGTTTTTTTCTTCCTCTTTCCTTCATTTATTGAACTGTCTTCATCTCAACCCATGAGTTTTCTCACTTTTGCTCTTCCCATTCTCTTTCCCATCCCACTGGTGTCAGGGGTGAAGAGCAAGCAAAGGGCTATCCAGTGTCAGTACCCCCAGTCAACTGTTCCATTGCACTGGAAGATCATTCCAAGATTAGCATTTATTCTGTTTACTAATCCTTTTTGACAACAGTTCACGTTGATACTTTAATATTACATGTCACAGTTAAATAGTTATGTAAATTAATTATAAATCAGAACACATATACAGTATTAACTCTTGAAAGATCTTAATGTACAGATATTTCATAAAGCTAAGTGCCAGCTCAAACTTCCTAATCTATTGCACAGAAGCAGTCAGTGGCTTTAATCACACTCTTCCTATCTAATGTTCCAAATTAAGACCCTAAAGGGCTGCAAATGACATGTGAGTGCCCACTAAGAATAACAAGACAGTATCAGGAACAAGGTCTTACAAAAAAGAGAGGTGTAAACTCTTCTGGGTAGAAAAGGTTGTTCAGAAGGGTGTGAACTTTCTGAAATACTACCTATAGTTTACTGGAAGAATATCACAATACATTGTACCCCTAAGGCAAGAGGTGCTGGATCAGTGGAAAACACGGAGCAAATAATGTTCCGGGAAGCCTGCAGGTGCAACAGACCATCATCACCTCAGCTGCATCTAAATGCATCGGCCAAGGACACTTGATGAATTAGGCACCAAGAGATACACGCTGTGAACGAAGAAAACCCACTTCCTGTTTTCTGGAGTTTTAACTTCCCAAACAGTCTGCCTTAATATGGTATTGAAAAACAGAGCACCAGCATTACTGATTAGAGTCACAGGGCAAAGGCAAATGTTCAGCAGGTTCCTTCAGCAACCCAACATGTTCCAATTTTGGGCTGAGTCCCTGCTATCCCAAATTCAAATCACATTGCTATTAGGCAAGCCTGCCACATGCTTACTGCGCTAAAGACCTGTTTCTCTTATGACTTCATTTAGAAATCAAATTTAGCCAAGGCATTAGTAATCTCCAAGGGACTTCCAGTGAGAACAATATCAGACCCATCTAAAAAGTTGGATTTTTTTTTTCTACCATCATGCAGAAGAGCTGCATATTAAATCAATTCCTCTGAACTCTTCACATTTTTTGTAAACATACAATAACTAATTTAAAGTATTGTGCACGAGAGGGAAAATCTTTAAGCCCAAGATACAACCACTTACACATATGTTTAAACTATATTCTATGTTATATAGCTTTATCACATCTTGGGCACCTATTGTATCAACATTTACTATGTTGCTGTCATGCAAATAAGCCAGGTAATACATTAAAGTGGTTTAGCACCAGAAAGTTAGTAGTGTACTTTCAGCAATGTACCTACTAATAACTAGGCAGAAGTAATGTATCATACAAATACAGATGGAAACTTGAATGTTTTAAATGTTATTTGCAATCCCAGAACAATGCATCCTTAAAATAAAAGCTTGATTCCGCAACAAATATTCCCTTTGGTACCGTGTACATGCTGTTAGTAGTAACTTGTTGCCTTAGTTGCAATACATTCTGCTGCTATACCCTGCCTTTTACTAGGAAAAGTTCTCTGCATGTGTGCATATGAGTGTGTATGTGTTATGAATATATATATACACACACATATAAAATTGTAATTAAAATACATTGCCTTATTGTCAGAGAAGTATACAGACTCAAGTATCTCAATGGGAGAATGAGGTTGGCAGCTACAAGTTCTGTGTGTATTTCCTCATAAGGAACTAAAGCTTTTTTTATCCTTGTATATTATTGGCAACATCAAACTGTGCAACCTTAAATCAGAGTTCAAAGACAAAGAACAAACTGGCTAGCAACACAAGGCTAAGAGTGCTTTCAGCTGGCAGCATTTTCAGTCTGCAGTCGCTCAATCAGTTGTTCAGCCTATGAAAGAGAGAAAGCAATGCATTAACTAGACCGTGGACCTTCAGTTTACTGAAAATTCCATTTTAAAAATAGTGACACTGACAGAGCATTTACTTTTCATTTTTACAGACAAAGCATGCAACAGAAGCAGAATACAATGATTGCTTTAAAGAGCAGACTCTTTTTCACAGTTTTCATCAAACTCCCATTAGGTGATCAGAAGAGGAAACAGAACCTATGAAAGTCAAGAGGATGTTTGAGCAAATAAACAGCAGGTAAAGCAGTGTGGTTTTAAAGACCTCAGAAGGCAGCAGTGCTCAGAACCACCAAGCTGTGAGACCTGGAATTCTTTGGGAGATGCTCCAGAACAGCATGTTGTGGCCTCTCATCACCCAACAAGCTGCACACCAGCCACATACATTGCTGAGGGATGGAGTGCATTCCTGTATATGGTTCACATCATGAGATATACATCCATTCTTTGGTTATGTCACTATGCTCGCACATACTTTTCTCATTGTATGGCTATTTATGCATCTAGCGCATAACCGGGACAGCTGTATTTGGTATGTGTAACAGCACCAGCCCACAGAGCCCTCAGGAAGGCTCAGGGCAGAAGGAAGTCTGCCATCGTTGTTCTAGCAGGCCAAACTGGGCACATGGAGACTACCATGGCCACTTCTGAAACAAATCAGTTTACTGTCAGCCTTTGTGGTTTTTTTTGCCAGTCCCACTGAATTAATCTTTTAATTTGAACTAGTGCTTGAGGTTTTAATAAGATATCCAAAGAAACCACATTAAAAGGTGAAAAGTTTAAGTTTGGCATGTTTTAAATGCACATAGTAAAAAAGCAATCGGCTACCTAACGCAGGAACTACTTAACAGCACTTAAGTAGCTCTTGCAGTTTATTTGCAAATAAAGCTAGATAAAGCGTCGAGCAACTGAAAATGAAGTAATCTGAATCTTGTTTTGAGCTCTTTAACAAGTATCACATTCAAGCCGTTACAATTAAAAAAAAAAAAAAACAAAAAAAAAACAACCACAAAAAAAACCCCAAACCCGAAAACAACTCAAGAACACTTTCCAACTTGACAACAGGGCAAAGTAGTTTTTGAAGTGCATCCATATTGGATAACCAAACTTGGTACAGATCTCCCTGAGCTAATCCAAGATAGCAAGCAGTAAAACTACACAGCCATACTTGTCTGAGGGCCAAATATCTGTGTGATGCTCTACAACACAGCAAAGATACATCTGCTTTTTTCAAGCTAAGTGAGATCTCCAGCAAGGTACCACTGTGGAGAAGCTGAGGTTTTTTTCTCTTTAAGTAAGAGGATGTCTGTATTCTTTAGATGAGACAGACCTTTTTCAGCATCTTTGTTTTGGGGCTGTGCAATGACACCAGGATGCTGTAGCTACATTGCAAGGACAGGTTCTTCGCTGCGTCAAAGCAGCGAGGGTAAGCTTTGGTTCTTGAGAGATTTTCAAACGGTGATTTAGTCGGTGCCAGTTCAGTCTCATTGCTTATCTCTACTGACACAACTGAGCGCAAACAACATTTTTGTAAAGCAGACACTTGTTTTAGTCTACAGATGACAAGATGAGAAAAAACATGTGAACTGATAAAAGCAATCATTAGGTGGACATGTTTTTCACCTAAACGGGATGAACCAGGGCATGTACAATACAGTCCATCACATTTGAATTTATCCTTTTAAATTAAAGAACAACTACTTATAAAGTGTCCTCAGAACCACGTCACATTCACCTGAGCTACACATTAGATCCAGAACTCCTATATCGTTTGCTGTTAATGTTATTGGCACTCATCTCCCCTTAATAAGCACAAACATTAAGGTTTTTAACATTATATTTTTGCAAATAGTTAATGCAAAATATACAAAACTATTAATTACAGTAATGACAACAATAATTGCTCAAAGCATTTTTGGACATAGTTAAAACGTTAAAAAGACATCACATTTTCAGCTTGCAACTGAAAACCTACCAAAAAGCTCATCTGCATTACACTTACCGTGATAAACCAGTAGGAATTGATTCTGTACACGAGTCTGGATAAGAATCCTAACTGACTGGCTGGGGCCAGGACGTGAAGATGCAAGTGGGATATTGAGCAGAATGGAGGCCAGTGAAAACCCATCCTTCAGAAAAGGAAAACAAGTGAAAAATACTGGTGATGTTAATTCAGTTGATTATGTTAAATAACGTACGATGTTCCACTTCTTCCTGAATTAACAACTCAATGCATTGCATTTTCCTTGTAAAAAACATGCCTCTTCCCTTCAGGACGCTCTCAGGGAACCTTTTCAAAAGCCCATTAACCTCATCCTTCACATCTCCCTATTTAAGATACATTTTGTTAAAAAGGAGGGTTTAAAAAAATAAAATGTATCTTAAACATATCATATCTAGTTTTCATCTGGAAAGCCAACTGTCACCCTATGAATGCAGTTTCTACATACTTTAAACATGAAGGCCCAGCTTCCCTATACACTATTTAAATTATTTAAATTATATTACAATTTACTTCAGCTATCGAAGGCACTGACTTAAACTAAAGGGTGCAGCACCGAAATCAAAAGAATGCAGGTATGACTGAAACACAATGCAGTGCCCTGCCTGAATAGGACAAAGTTTACCTCTCTTCTGGAATCTAGAATTTAGAGCTTATTTTCAGCACGTAATTAAAGAGCAGCCTTTTAGATAAGTTGTTTGAAGTGCCTTCTCTATCCCAAGATGTGGTGGAGCGCAATCTGTGCTTGAAATTCCTCAGAAAAAAAGCCTGTATTCAATGCCAGCACATTCTACTTGAGAAGTCATGCGGTACGTGAACGCAAACCTGATTTCTTCAATAATTCACACTGCAGTTGTTGCCACCATCTCTAAAATAGTATTCTGAAAAGTAAAAAACATACTCAATAAACACAGAAGGTTTCCATTACATACCTTACGTCATTCAAGTCATTAAAATTATTTCTCTGGAGGACAGCGTTCCCAACTTCCATCATTCTCTTTACTATTAAACACAAATAAATTTTGTTTAATGTTTAAGTAATATTTTACACATTGTATGTCATCAAGTAATTTAAAAAAGGTATTCTTCAGATTATTAACTTCAACAAACTGGTTACAGTGAGATCACAAACACAAGTTTTTCGAAAGATAAATACTGTACCTACTCATAATCAAACAAAGATTGTCAAGACAGTGTTGTGCAATGACTGACAGGAAAATTGTCACTGTTACCAATTTCCACACTCATGATGCTTTTAAGTGGGACATTATTCATTCTAAGAACTTCGGCCCAAAGCCATGCTATCACCACACCCTCATAAAAAAAACCCCAACAAATACTGATTGGTCAGAATGATGATGTTTACACTATTTCCAGGGTTATATTTCTACTCAGCTACAGGACTTTAATCTCTAGGTCCCGTGCAACCTAACATAAGTTAGGAAGTTTCAGAGACAGTACATAAATTCAAATGAAAATAAAATAAATCTGTTGGTCCTACTTATTACTAGGATGAAGTTTCATTACTGTATCACTGAGAAAAAGAGCAACCCTAGTAGAAAACGTCAAAGCAAAAGCCTAAGGAATCGTCTTGAAGCCAAACATGTAGAGGAGTTGTTTCTGGAGAAAACTACCCGGCATTTAGAAGAGAAATACAGTGATGCAAGATTTGCAACTATAATTCTTTTCCTGCATCACCTGTAAATTTCCCTCAGATGGAATCTCTTCATGCATGTATGGCTGTAGTTTCTTCTGTTACTCAACACGCTTAGCTAGGCGTTTCCTGTGAAACAAATTCCAGGACAATGTTTTCTTGCGGGGGGGGGGAAGCCTATCAACAATAAATCATAGTTTCGAATATTTTAGAACTTTATCTCTTCAAAAAGTATTTAAGTTTATTGGGACACCATTTCCCTTTCTCCTCTCAGTCCCCTTTTTCCTGAAAAATAATGTAGCACTTATTTTAAAATAGAAATTTTATAAAATTCTTCTGTAATTTTTCATATAATTTAAAATTGCACATATATCTGAGAAAATGCAATGAAGCAGCATGCAAACACTTTAAAAACAAAGTTGCGGTTCCAACAGAGTGCGGAGGCATCTGTACTCCACGTAAACAACAGAGATTTCATGCACTAGCACAATGTTTTTCTAGAAACCACAAAAACATGTGCTGTTCTGGAACAGCACGCAGAAGTTCCCAGGAAGGGTAAGTCCCTACCTACACTCACTCACACCATCTATTTCCACATTTACCTCCTCAACCAAACAGTGCTCAAAGTTGTCATTTACTTGACAACGCACTGTTCAAGGCTGTGCAAAATTACTTTCCGTTAGGTTAAGCGCACGCTTATAGCCTTACCTACAGGTATGTGTTCTGCCTTCAGCGTTTTGCAGTTTCCCATGTGCTCCACCGGTACCACCAGAAAGTGGTGGGGGGCACCGGGTCTGATGTCTCTGAAGCAAACCAGGTCTTCGTACTAAGAAAGGATGCAAACGCATTAAATTGATTAGGACAAGGATACTGGCAAGGGGTAGGTAACAAGGCCCGTCTTCCCCATACCGACGTGATGATGCTAAACGCCATATTAGAAGCAACCAGCAAAAATCGTTGGGATTTGCGGAGCCAGCCTACAGAAAGGCTCGCAGGCGTGATTTGCGTCCTCAGCTGACCTTCTGCAGCCAGCGCTCCCCGGCGTCAGCTTTAAGGCTTCTAGCTGTTGTGCCAACGCTGAAAGGTTCCCTCCCGATAGATATCCGTCCCCCCCGTCTCCATAAAGGACACCCCAAACCTGCCAGCCCTTTAAAGCAGCACCCTTCCCCCGCGGGCAGCCCGGGCACCGCCTCGCCCGGCGGGAGGGCTGTCCCCAGGCCACCCACGCAGCACTTCAGGGTTTCATCCCCCTCCCCCCCCCCCCCGTTCTCACACGAAGCCCCTCGGCCCCTTTTCCCGCTCGCCCGGAGCCCTGCCCCTCGGGCACCCCCATCCCCACAGGAGCCCTCACTCTGGCCACAGCCGGAATCCGGCTCTTCGTTAAAAAAAACCCCAAAAAACCAAAAAGGCAACGAACGACAACCACCCACCAGGGACCAACAAAAGCCCCTCGGGAGCCGGCCGGACCCCCACCTGCGGCAGAGGAGCGAAGGGCGGCCGGGGGAGGCCGCTGCCGCCGCCCAGGGCGTCCCTCACCCACCTGGCAGGGGAACAGCGCCGTGCCCGGCTCCTCCCGGCGGGCGATCCTGCAGAACGTGCACTTGCCGTCGTAACCGCCACCGTTCCCGGCTTCTTTCCCCTCACCGGCGGTGGCGGCCGCGGCCGCCCCCTCCTCCTCCTCCCCCGCCGCCATTTTCCCTTCGCCCTCCGCCTGCGACCGGGCCCCCTCGCGCGCCCCCTGCCGGCGCGGGGCGGGGAGGAAGAGCGGAGGGGCGGGGCGTGAGGGTCGGGGACCAACCACAGGCGCCCGCCGCAGCGCCCCGCCCACCTTCCCGCGGGGTGGGGGGTGCGCGGAAAGCAACGCGCCCGCGGAGCTGTGAGGGGAAAGGGGGGGTGGGGTGCGCGCTCCCGCCGGCCTCCGACATAACCCCAGGGTTTTGTTTTTTTCCTGAAGCCTCACAGAGCTGAAGCAGGAACGTCTGCAGGGTTAGGGGTGAATGGATCTGAGGCGGGCAGGGGGAAATATCGGGTTTGAATTCCCTCGGTGGGCCCAAACAAACCTCCCGCCGCACGCCTGCAGCATCAGTACAAACACACGGAGCCGGCTGACTGCAAGCTTTCACCAAGAAGAAAAAGGTACAAACCGGGAATAAAATGAACTGAACGCACCCTGAGCTCCTTCAATTCATGTAATGGTACAGTAGTTTGGGTTGGAAGGGGCCTTCAAAGGTCATCTCGTCCAACCCCCGGCCAAGGGCAGGGACATCTTCAACCAGACCAGGTTGCTCAGAGCCACGTCCAGCCTGGCCTCGAACGTTTCCACAGACGGGGCATCGACCACCTCTCTGGGCCACCTGGGCCAGGGTTTCCCCACCCTCAGCCTACCAACTGCCCCCAAAACTAACCAAGGGTACGTCTAAGAGGTGGCTAACCTTCAATTTCTAAAAATGTTTTCTTAACAATTTGTATTTTAAATCGCCTGCGCTGTTCATTAGACTAGAGTTGCAGAGCTGCAGCATCCCCGACCGTGGAATTGCAGTGTTTATGTTCTTCACGCAGCCCAAATGGCACAAAGGACTTGCCCCACAGATGATAGGATGTAGTGTTTACAGAGGCAACGAGTCGCAAAATTTAGAGTGAGATTTTTCAAAAATGCATTTCTTTCAGAGCATGCAAGCTGTGCTTGTACAAATAGGACACGGTTAGCTGTTCTGCCTGAAGCAGCTCATTTGCCAGCATTTGCCGACCTGCAGAGCACAAGGCGATCCCTTTGCAATGAGCCAACCTGCTCCTTTTCTCTTCTGTAAACAGGCAAGTGAAATCTTGACAGTTTACACACAAGGATTGTTCTGAAAGTAACTTTGTTCAAAAGCCAGCTTTGTACAAAACATCTGGTGCAAAAACTGCGCTGAAACCAGCACCAAATCAAACATCCGCACTTACCTGCATACTTAACAAGCGTTATTGTGAATGAGCATTTCACCACTGTCCTGAATCAAAACTCTTTACCCGAGCAACACATGCTTCATGTTGCAAGAACAACCTTTTGTTCTCCCTCTGAGAGAAAAACTACTAGTGACTGGAATTTTCCTCTTACTTTACAGTAAGAAAGATCTTACAGCCATTTCACTCAAAGGAAGGTTCACAGATAGCATATGTGTTCCGTTTCATGTGTAATCGTAGTTTGTTTTTAATTAATGCCACCTCTGTATACCATAAAGCCAATACAAGCCAAGAACCAAGTAACTTTAAGGCATTGTACGCCTTTGTCTTGCCTGGACAGAAAGAAAAATACATCAACACTTTAGCAATATAAAAAAGGTGCATACAAAAATAAGGTACACGGACTTTTGACTCCTGGGAACAGGTTAGTCAAAAAAGATGAGGGAATACATGTCATTCACTACAGCTGAGAGAAGCAAGAACTACTAGGTCAACTGTTTAACTCTTTACTGGTATTTTTTAGCCTTTTGTCACAGTCTATCTTTGAGTGAACACGAAACAGCTCTATTTCAGGAGATGCCACACCACACACACAAAAAAAACCCCAACCCAAAAGCTCCCATATCCTTAGCCATGTTTCTAAGATAAGATATTGCTGGAATTCTCTTTTTGAGGGGAGACGTAGGTATTTGTCAGCATAACCTGTAACTTAAGCTGCACCCTTTCACCTTTAAAATGTACTAAAGATCAAGAATAAAAGAGAAAACATCTGTAAGAAGTTTCTGAATGCATAAATTCCTTTATTGAAAATATTGTGATAGCACTGCATTACATATATTCAATATTCATAGTTTCAAGGGTCACAGAATTTTGATTGAACAACACTGTTTTGAATATAAGACCACAGCGTTTAGATATGCTCTGACAAGGATAATATAATGGAGTAAGTTGTAGGTAGCAATAGTGAAATGTATGTAAAATGTTGAACTTGGTTGGTTTGGTGTTTTTTTGTTTTTTTTTTTTTTTTTAAACTATTAAGTGGTCTGCCACCATTTAAAAGAGCAAACAGTATTAGATATTCCTGGTATCTTGAAAGCGTTATGCTGTTAGCGACTTCCAAAAATATTTTACAGCACTACCAGTAAGAACTTTATTTATGGATGCAGTAGACCACATAGAAGGGAAGTGTGAAAAGCTCACGTGCAGCGTGTTATAGGCTTACTGTATATAGCATTGGTTTTTAGACTGTGAAATTTATGTGCAGAATTAAGATTTAGTAATGCTCTTGAAAGAAAACCACTTGGCCTTTTTTTTTAAAAAAAATCAAAAAGGGAAGAGCAGTAACTACATTGAGTTGTATTACTCAGTTAATAATATTCCAAAATTAGACTGTACTGTTTTAACACATGAAAACACACTACCGTTTCTAAAGCCTGCCTTTCTCAGGACAATGGCATATTTGAGTCTAAGGGCAGGACAGCGTCCTAACGTTGGTCAGGCCTGGATTGTGTAAACAAAACCAGAGCTTAATGGGAAAAGAGAATCCCTTAGCAAACAGTTCTCTGTCACACTCTCCCTATTTACTGAAATGTTCATTTTGTAACATGGAGTCTTTTTCTCTTTAGCGTTGGGGGGGGGGGGGGGGGGAGGGAGTATCTGAATGTTTAGTTGCCTGTCAAATCCTAAACCAGCCTGTTACTTCAAGTCTTTTTGGGGAAGGAAATCATATATATAATTACTAAGAAAACAAGTATTACACTAACATGATCTGGCCTGTTCGGGAAATAGCATTCTTCTCTAAATCTCGATTGTATTTTCTCCTTAACAAATTCTTCAATTTGTAGAGAAATGCTCATAAAAGCACAGTGGGTGGCTTATTTTGAATCATTTGGTGGTGATACAGAAAAACAATCCTCTCTTAGAACTGTCCTTCATAAACAGTCAAATAATACAAGGGCAGATGCTCAGAGCGTGCTGTCCCAATTCTGTTGACTGCAACAGAGCTGATACAGTCTATAGTAGGTGGCAGTTTGCCCAATGTCTCCATACACTGCCAAAATAATATTATTATTCCTATTAACAGGAATGTGGCAGCAGAGTTAATAAGAAGCACTATCCACCTTCTCCCTCAGAAAAAAAACAAAACAGAATTATGCACTCAAGTTTCTGCCAGAAAACAAACCCTCTAATTAGGGTAAAACAAAAACCAAATCTCATTTACAAAATAAAAATACAAAAATTAACATCAGAAATCAAATAAATTGACTCAGAATAAACACCAAGGCATCAGAAACCTACCTGAAGAGTAACTATTTATCAAATTGAGATTTGAAATATTAAAAGGAAAAACTCATAGCTAATGCATTTACAAAAAAAAAATCTGCTATACAATAACAATAAATAAAAAGATTTTAAAAACATGTTCCCTTAAGTGCTGTATACACCTATTTGTGATTCTTTTCCATGGCAAACAGTATGCTGCAGATTTTGGTAAAGTAACCTTTTATTTTTGGTTAGCATTTGTACGTTGAACATAAATACACATGGAATGTACTAGATAGTTATAGTTTTCCCACAGGATCTTTTTCACAGTTACAGAAAACGTTTTCATCCTATACACCATGAAATGTTTTCATAAGCATCATATCTTCGATGGAGGAGTGTTGGAAGTAAAAAAGACTTCAGACTGATCTCTTACTGTTCTGTCTCTTACTGCCTCTCAAAACCAGCTCTGTTTTTTCTTGGGTTGGTTGGTTGGGGTTTTTTTGCGTAGTCATGCTCTGGTACAAACTTGAGGAAAAAGCGTGTAATGTTGTGAGGCAGCCTGCACCTTCTAGTTAGCTTTTAAGTGCCTAATGGATCCAGTCCTTAAGGCTGTCAGTATTTCACTCAAATGTCCATACTTCTACATCTTGTATTATGAAATCTTCTTTCTTAGATAAGATGTCATTATTGAAGGTGCTGCAGGAGTTGCTTCGCCCGTGATACAAATCTGCATCTAACCATAAGCCAAACCGGCCACTAAAAAGGAAATACACAAAAAAATTCAGGTTATATATAACAGTAAAAATACTGGAAGCTGTAGGAACAACCAGAGCAGTGACAAGGAGGAATCTAGGTAATTCTGAGGACCTCTTGGACCGAACATGAAGAGCTCAATCCTGGCAAAGCACTTGCCAAGAAGCTCGTAGAGCAGTCCCCTCGCTTTTGTTTGTGCCAGTGAGCAGGGCAGAGCGCAGGACCGAGCATGCGCCCGCAGCCCCCCGTGCAGTTCAGCTGTTTGCACTGCCAGCTGTGGCTGAGGCTGAGACGAGGGCGCAGGCGTTGGGGTCCCTTCCTTGGCTGTTTGGATGTGGACTAGGCCCCTTCTGGTTTAGGAGGAGGAGGGGGGTGTATACACACTCCCGATGCAAATCATGCCCAGATGTTCCGTGGTGCAGCCTGCAGTCAGCTTTAGTTAAGTCGTATAGCCTTAGGCCTTGATTTCATACCCACTGACCTTTGAAACTCAGGACCCGATTAAGAACTGTCTGTATCCTTGCTTTGTGTATCCACAGAATAATGACAATTTAATAAGGACCACGTGAGAAACCTTAGAAGCTGATGGCAAAACTGTCATTAGAGATTATCTTTCAGTGGCAAACTGCTTCAGCAATGAGACACATATCTACCCAAAACATCTGGGTTTTTTTCTAGCTAAAAAACCCAAACAACAAACCCTACTTGCCTAACATCAGTCATTCTCCTTAAGCAATGAAAATTACTGTGGGTCTGTAACAGAAATCAGATTGCTGAGGTATCTGCCCTGAACAGTTTACTAAAAGTAAGTTCAGCCATTTTACTGATTAATTTTTCTTGCAACTATCATTGTTCCTAGTCTTATTCAAAAAAAAAAAAAAAAAAGTTAGCTACATGATTTGAAAACCAAACATTCACTCACCCTCCACCTCCGAGCTCCAGAGAGCTGGTGTCTCCATTGATGAAGTAGGTGTTCTCTCCACTCCATTTGAATACCTGAGGAGGGGAAAAAACCCCAAATATATTTGGAGTGTGAAAACTACCAGGGACTGACTCTTAGCAGGTATTTTTTGATATGGTCATTTTTTAAATTTTTTTTTGGAATGGGGAGGAGCAAGAGGTAATAGGTAGAAAGTAAAGGAACAATACATACTTAAAGCTATGAACAAGGCACCCTTAACATTTTTAAAATTCTCATTGCATCTCTAAATCAACAGGCATTCTGTTAAAAAGGAAAAATGTGTTCAATATTGAAAAATGCTAAGCCATGAACATTAAGGGGTACTTCAGTAGCGCTCTTATTTCTGGTTTGTTGCCGCTTTGATCCTAAGCACATGTGAAATTATACCCTATTCTTGGTATCACTGCCTTCCTAGGTGAGTCTTTGACAGTCCACTCCTTACTCCTCCCTGCTCTCCCCTTCAATCCGTTCAAAACCCTCTCCTCACCCTTACAAACTGTCCTCTCGGCACTTCAGATAATTACAGCCACTTTTGCTTAAAGCATTGCATTGAAGCAATGAGTGATTAACTGCATTCACCAACAGCCAGCACATCTTCTAAACTCAAATATGCTGTCTCCGTAAAAATCTCATAAATGTTCAGAAGTGGAACCCAAAAATCTTATTTGAGAAAGTGAACACTCACTTACCTTGAAATTTGGACAGAATGTGTAGAGGAATGTTTCACCAGTGCCATAGTAATGGTCACTAAACCTGAAGGGATGTGTAGCATAAGCTCCAAATATCTGTCAGAATAAAATGATTAAACTACTTTTGAGAACAGTGCAAAATTCAAGAGAAAAAGCCCAAACATTTCAAAATACTTTCCAAAGAACAACTGAGATGGTGCTTCATGTTAGAAGAACCAACTGGTAAAGTACATCAGATGAGCAAGTACTCCTGCGAATCTTTTGTATCCTGCAAGTTAAAAGCCAGATGACAACAACAGCAACAGGAATGCCAACTCTAGGAGCTGCTGAAGTACTAGACCTCTACAGAGGCATTATTTGTGACAGCTTGTTAACTGAGATACCTAAGGAAGATACATCCATGGGCACTATTAAAAGAAGCACTCATTGCAGTTATGAAGCTGAGGCGGGTATTTCTATTAGTGCTGATGTACCTTCCTGCCTGTAAGTTTAGTTTAACCAGTAGAAAATATAAAAGAAAACAAACACCAGTGTCTTATTTTGGCATGATGTCACTTCACAGCATGACTAGCACTTCATAATAATAACTTCTTATAGTGTTGCCCTTTCAGTCCAACCCTCGCAGAACAAGCACTCCTTACCTGGTTGTCCATATCCTTGATGACAAGGAGAACTGGACTGTCGAGAGATGCTGATTTACGGTACAGAGTCTTCAGGCTAGTCCCGTGCTCCAGTGTACTGTATGCAAGCCGCCACGGATATCCCTGCACTCGTGCGGGCAAGCGCCGGGCAAGCTGGGCAATGAACAGGGGGAAATGGTTACATATTCAACAGGTTGGGCCACAGGTGGTGCCCCAGACTATTCCCTTTCTGCAGGGGCTTTTGAGCCAAAAAACAGCTGTCAAGGGAACAGCTGATGCCAGCAGCTTAACATCTCCGCTTAACATGCATGTGGCCTTGTACTCTGAGCCCAACTGTCTGCATTCACATCACCTGTAAAAGAGATTTCAAAACTGGCACCCCCTCTCTGGGTACTGAAAGAGTTGCCAGTCCTCAATATCACAACTCAAACTCCAGAGTTGCAAAATACAAAAATAAGCTTTCCAGGTGAGCCAGTCCCGCAGCAAAAGAGGACCTTGCACAATGACACTCCAACATAATAATAAGTACTTTCCGAACTCTTAAAAAGCATTGGTACTGCCTCCAGAAGGCCGAATGTCCCACACTTGGCAGAGACAGGACCACAGCTAACAAAGAAACTTGAGGTTTTTCTAGCCATACCTGCTCTATGTGCATATTCTCCAGGAGAGCGCTGTGATGCTTTAAGACAGGCAAAGTATCATCATCTTCTTCTTCATAGTAACTGCAAACGCTCTTTCGTCGTTTTGCTTCTTCTACAGTAATGATCTGAGGCAAGAGAACAATTGTCCAACCTAAAGCATAGCTCTTATGCTGTCAATCCTCTGTTGAAGCAAATTAATTTAAAACAACATACTCCGCAGCTGTTACACTCTGTGGAGCAAAACCACTGTATGGGATGGTTTTATCAAGCACAGGCAGCCTTAACCAAATAGGGAAAAACTTAGCTGGCAAGGTGTCTTTGAGACATCACGGCCAGAATTTCTTCACACTCTGGTGACCTCCCACAGCTGTAGAGTTCTTTGGGATTAATAAACATTGAGGTAACCAGGTGACATCAGTGTCTGTCTCAGACATACTCGGTCCCAAGTCAGAAAGCTAAAGTGCACCTTCTGCTTCCGAGGCACACTACATGCATCTGAACTAGATGTCTCGTGGGACTCTAAATAAGGAGGACACAGACGCTTCTTTGTTTTCTCTCATGCAGCTAGTTGAGTACATTAATTATTTTCTCAGGTGCTAATGCACGAGCATTATATGAAAAAGTTTAAAATTTCACTTCTCCTTTTTATTAAACCAGCAACATTTTCCTGATTTACTGACTCAGACATGGCTTTGTGTATACAAACTGAAACAGAATGAATATAGCAAAGAAGTAAAAATGTAAATCAGCTTGAACAGGTATTTCGAAGCTCTGTCTTGTAGGAAACGTACTAAGTAAGATTTTGAGCATCCAGTTTATGCAAGTTCTTGAAAATACTCATTCTGAGCATCAAGCTCTTTATAAAATACATTCTTAGTTGAAAATGATCAAACAGCTCTTTGGAAACTTCTACATATTCCTTTGTTTAAGACTTTATAAAGCGAGCAAATTGTAGTATTTTAAAAGGTGAGTCCACATAAATATTTCTAACATCAGGTTTGAATTTAAATACTTATAAAAGGAAGCACAGACTTCTCTCCAGCAACTACAGGTAAATGCACTACCTTTTCCCACAAAGCTAGAAACAAAATGAGAATCCGAGTCCATACGCTTCACGCTTCTCTATAAAAGGACTCGGCAGCCTACAAGGTGCTGAGAGAGACAGGGGACAAACTCCGAACCCCAGGTGGCACGGGCAGCAAACAGGAGCCCAAATGGGGTGCGGGGCAGGAGCTGGCAGCACGGAGCTGACCGCAGACAGGAGGATGCTGCCTCACCCCTCGCTGGCCATGGTCTGGGTGTCCTGGCTCCCGACAAGCTGTTGCTGCCCTGGCTCCCTCCCAAGCTGGCAGAGGGCATCATCCTGCACAGCTGGCAAGCTGCTGACCCTGCAGTGCAGCTCGGGGCGCTTAGCTCCGCGCAGCACCAGGAGGTGAGATGAGGCGCACCGTGCCCGGCAGCGGGGCTTTACCTGGGGCTCGGTGCCACCACGGCAATCGGGAAGCAACAGCAAGAGCTCAGAGAGGAGACCGCTGAGAAAGAAAAGGGGAAGCAAGGGGGCCTAACTACAAAACAAACAGGAAACCTTAAACCGCCTTCCTTCCATGAGCTTGTCGCCACAGAGGTCTTGGGAGCAGGAACCTCAAGATGTGGCTGCAGAGCACGCCGCGCCGCTGCCACACCTCCCTGCAAATATGGCTTCCAAATGACTTCCATGTTACACATGGATAAAGTTTTGCATAACTCCTCCGCACCTTCCCCATCACTGCTTGAACTTGCAGAAGCTGTCAACAGCTGAGACAATTGCCAAGAAGTGCCTGGAAGTCCTACACACACCTGCCCCACAGGCGAGAAAGCAAATGCACTGGACTGACTCCAGGTGCAGATTTAACCATGCCACAAAGCACAGAAAGGAGCTTTTCACGAAGGCCAGGACCCGTGAGGAGTTCACTGTGCATAGGAAAAAGCCCTAATGCTGTCAGTCACACCTAGCATCTCCAGCGGGATGGGAACAACAGGTCCGCTGCACGTGCTCACGTCCAGCCTGCGTTTGCCAGCAGACGCCTGAAACTGAGCCCAGGGCAGCCACCCCGAGCAGGGCACCTGGGCACCGGCACTCCGATACACACAGCAGAGTTAGGAAGAGAAGAGGGCAGGAGCACAGGGCAAAATCCAGCCTGCAGAACTAATGCTGTGACGTGCCCCTGTGCACCCGGGCAGTAGGGGTATTCTCGCTGGTGATGCTGCAAGAGCTGTACGGCTGCATCCTGCCCCTCCAGCCCACGCTCAGTTGAATCTAGTCCTGGGTCTTCTGAGACTGAAGAGAATTCTGTGCTAGAAAATTTTACACATGGCCCATTTCAGGGAAGATTTGCACTGCAAAATTAAGATCGTTTAAAAAAACAACTAACAAACTGTCAAAGGAAAATGGTCTTTCTGCTTTTATCCTTGTTCTTTTTCCACCTCCTGAATGGTTATCCTTCCCTTCTCATCTCCCAGGCCATTTTTTTTAATTTATTTTTTTTTTAACAAACACCTTTTTCATCTTAAATCAAAAGTATTCAACTCCTCTTTTGAAGACTATTTTCTAGGAGTAGTCTCCCCGTAGAAGTGGGGGGGGGAAATATCACAGTAACTCAATCAGCAACAGGTACCTAGCAAAATGCAACCAAACTCACAGACGTAGGCAACCACAGAAAACCCACTAACACAGTTTTAAATTGCAAATCAGCTCCCAAGAGAGACAAACCCCTCTCTTCACTGCATAGATACCTAGTCAGTCTGTAACTGAAGTGCACGTATGAATGAAGTTCAGAGTCAACAACTGCAAGAAAAGGGATCTACAAGATCATATATTTACAGACCACGCAAAAGCAGAGACGGATGGAAAGAATCAACCCCTACAGAAACTGGACCTACAAAATCTTTTAAAGATTTTATGGGACTAAGAAAGCAAGCTACCTGGGGTGGAAATACCCTATTAAAATTCATCTGAGTAAGCAGCACATTTTTTACTAGGGCAGAAGTGCTGTATTAGATCCAAGTTGTTCAAACAGGGACACAGTTCAACATACCTCCACAAAAGGTTCCTCCTGGTCAGGTCTGGCATAGTAAAGAATTCGAATATTCAAAGGCATTTGTTTCCCTTTCATCATCTACCAGTTTATTTTACAGTATCGACTACACTTCCCTGCTCTACTGGCAAGAGCTCTTGCTCACAAGCATGACAGATGGCTACTGCCCGTGGCACGCTGTGATAAAATTGCTTATATGCTTCTCTGCAACCACACTTTCTATTTCCCCACAAGGGAGAGTGAAACTTTCACAGTAATCATGCCCAAATTTGGACTTTCAATAGAGATTTCCTGGCAGACCTACTTTAAATTTGTAAAGCCTGAATATATTACAAATAAAAGAGACACACCTTTAGAAGCAGTTTCCACCTAATTCTTCTCCCAATATATATTTAAATAAAACAATGAGAGACAAGCTCCCAGTGTGCCCAGATCCCTCCCGCCTCTGTTCTTTGGATCACTGGGCCTCCTCCTTCATTTTGGTTTTACAAAAATGGCATGCAAATAACAACTGAACAGTGAAATCTAGTGCAATATATGACTGCACTCAGCTCTGAGCAAAACAAAGAATGAAGACTTTTTTTTTTTTCATCTTGCAGTTCACAAAGCACCAACATTAAGAAACTACAAAACTGTAAAAATAAAAGCTATTTGGGATTAGAGGGCATGTTGCTACATTTCAAATGACAAGCCCCACTCCCAAGCTCTACTTTTTAACAGGACAACATACTTTGAAAACAGAAATGCTTTTAAAAAAAAAAAAAAAAAAAGAGTAGTAGAATTTTGAAAACATGTTTATGTTTAAGACAAATAATCAGATCACTTCTTAAATTGCCATCAAGATATTTCCCACTTAGGGATTTTAATGTTTCCTGTTTCCTTAGCATAGCAAGTACTTCAATGTTCAGAAATATCTATTAAAAAATACACGCCAGCTTATTTCCCTTAGAAACTAGGCTTTGTATGCACAAGAGACAGATAACAGAGGCATGCCAAGTAGTTAGAACAGATTGCAAAAGCCCCCATATGAAAGAGCTGAAGTCCGAGGATAAAACTTACCCGTCTTACAACCAATATTCAAACAGTATTGCTGCGTGCACCTGAGAAGCAAGGGTCTGGCACATCACCACATACCAAGCCATTTCAACCAGCACACAGGAGTCTGTGTTAGTGTTTATGTCTACGTACACATTTTGGAGATTTTATTTGTAACATATAAATACAATGCAAATTTAGCAATGCTGACAACATACACCTGTATAGTTTTACAAAAGGCTAACATCGCATAACCAGAATATTTACACAACTTCTGCTGGTTGCACAGCAGAGAGCTCCCAGTTGTTTGCCTGCTCTTTCTAGGGAGAGAAGAGATGTCTGAAGAAATATGAGTACATTTGTGAGACAGATAATGAGCCTTGAAGAGACTTCTACATGAAACAGCAAACATTATAAAGAAACACCATAAAAATCAGCAAAAGAGAAAGTGCTGAAGTTCTTAACAGAGTATGCACACTCTTCATGTAAAGGCAAAAAGCACTCACCTCCCAGCTTTTAGTAGTGGGTTCACTGAAGAAGTTGTCTATCATGTCAAGCTCCTCCTTTTCTACCACAACAAACCCTTGCTCTTTGGCATCTTTCCCATATATTTCCGGTGACCACTGAACAAAAAATGTGTACAAGTGATCCACCCTGTAAAGAGAAGAGGAAGACACAACCATTGTTCAGTGGTCCATGAACACAACACTATCATGTAGTACAGAGGTTTTGCCCAATGACAGAAAAGGGACAACCACACAAATAGGATACCCATTTACTTCTACCCTCACATACCACGCAAAGCAATAGCTCCCTCCACCTGGCAGCCTGAAGCACTTCAAGGTTTCTCTGCTTTCACTCTCCATAATATATTTTTCTCCTCCCTTTGCTATACACACAGCCAAAGCATCATGGGAAAACTAAGCAGCTTGTCCAGTCCTACACAATTCATATTAAGAAGTCACATTGATTAGTATTAGGTCACACACACAAAAGCTAAGTCCATAAAACACTCACTTAACTTATTTAGTTTGACCTCCAGCATAAAACAAGTGATAAGAGATCACCAGTAAAGTCTATATCACATTTCTAGCTGACCTCTAAAAGTTATAGAGACTAACCACGAACCAATTCTTCATTCTCTTAGCATAATGAAAATAAGCAGTTACTGACAGCTTTGCTAATGATGTATCACCAGCAGTGTATGCACTTCTGTAAATGTAGTCAACTCTCAATCACCATCTTTAAAGAGTTCTTTTACAACATCCATAACAATCAGTGAAACAATTTCTGAATAAGGACTTTATGTATGTGCTCATTTTGGCTGGGACAGAAGTTAATTTTCTTCACCCTAGCTGGTACGGGGCTGTGTTTTGGATTTGTGCTGGAAACAGTGTTGATAGCACAGGGATGTTTTTGTTCCTGCTGAGCAGGGCTTACCCAGAGCCAAGGGCTGTTCTGCTCCTCACCCCACCCCACCAGCGAGCAGGCTGGGGGGGCACAAGGGGTTGGAGGGGACACAGCCGGGACAGCTGACCCCGACTGACCCAAGGGACATCCCAGACCATGGGACGTCACGCTCCGTAATATAGAGCTGGGGGAAGAACGAGGAGGGGGGGGGGACGTTGGGAACAATGGCGTTTGTCTTCCCAAGTCCCCGTTACGTGTGATGGAGCCCTGCTGTCCTGGAGATGGCTGAACACCTGCCTGCCCAAGGGAAGTGCTGAGTGAATTCCTTGCTTTGCTTTACCTATTAAACTGTCTTTATCTCAGCCCACGAGTTTTCTCACTTTTCTGATTCTCTCACCCATCCCACTGCGGGGGGAGTGAGTGGGCAGCTGCGTGGGGTTTAGTTGCCAGCTGGGGTTAAACCACAACAGTCCTTTATGGCGTCCAACATGGGGCATAAAGGGGTTGAGATAATGACAGATTTGATTGGAACATTCTAGATCACTCTTATAGCTATTATTGCTGTTTAGCTATTAATTGGCAGGCTCCTGTGCTTGCCATGGGGCTTGCTTGCCTCACTGTGTATTAGAGTCTTGTGCTCATTCGTGGCTGCTTTTTGCTTTTGCTGCTTGCTGTAGTGCTTATCTCACTCTGCTGTGCCTGGGAACATTTTGATAACAGCAATGGCCACGTGCCTCGGCTGGCAGACGGCCAGGGCACTGCTGCTGTTTCTGCACTCCTGTACTTGGACAGGCTGGAACTCCAGTGTGAACTCAAGTCAAAAGGACTGGGACCTGTGGATGAGTCCACGTGGGAGCAGGACACCTCAAAGCGTCTGTGGTTGCGGGTAAGTCCACACCAGAGCAGCTGCATCATGAAGGGTCTGTGGCCGTGGTTCTGTCTGTGCTGCAGCAGTGATACTTCTGAAGGGACTGTGGCCCAAGGATAAATCCAAGCCAAAGCAGGGGCAAGGGGAGGAGTTCATTGCAATGTTAAACCCTACAACCTGGCCCAAAGGGCCCAGGGGTGGAGGTCATAATGTAATACCTTTAAATTGTTGTAACCTATGATTTGGGTTGCATGTTATAGGAATTACCAGAGCAGGAACCACCTGCCACCTGCACCAATGGAGGACAAGCCTTACAAGAAGCAGTGCAACTGCAGCAGTGACCCGACCTGAGCTGGCTTTGGTGCCCAGTAACTCCGCACAACACACCGTCTCTCCTGTCCTGAGTGACCACCGTAACAGATGGAGCCCAAACTCATGGACTAAATGAACTCAATGGACATTGTATGAGCATTTGTGGACATTTTAAAGACATTTTATAGGGGTGGTCCATAGACTAAGGGAATGACATCTGTGTATTATATCGAAGGATGGAAAGGGGTGGTGGTTAATGAGGTTATATTGGATAGTGTGGTAAATGAGCATGACGTAAATGGTATGGAGTAAGGAGTGGAGACTGTGCTGGTTTTGGCTGGGACAGAGTTAGTTTTCTTCACCCTAGCTGGTATGGGGCTGTGTTTTGGATTTGTGCTGGAAACAGTGTTGATAACCCAGGGATGTTTTTGTTTCTGCTGAGCAGGGCTTACCCAGAGCCAAGGGCTGTTCTGCTCCTCACCCCACCCCACCAGCGAGCAGGCTGGGGGGGCACAAGGAGTTGGAGGGGACACAGCCAGGACAGCTGACCCAACTGACCCAAGGGACATCCCAGACCATGGGACGTCACACTCTGTAATATAGAGCTGGGGGAAGAAGAAGGAAGGGGGGGTGGGACGTTGGGAGTGATGGCGTTTGTCTTCCTGTCACTGTTACGCGTGATGGAGCCATGCTGTTCTGGAGATGGCTGAACACCTGCCTGCCCTTGGGAGGTGGTGAGTGAATTCCTTGTTTTGCTTTGCTTGTGTGTGTGGCTTTTGCTTTACCTGTTAAACTGTCTTTATCACAGCCCACGAGTTTCCCCTTCCGATTCTCTCCCCCATCCCACTGTGGGGGGAGTGAGCAAGCGGCTGCGTGGGGCTTAGTTGCCCACTGGGGTTAAACCACAACAGTGTACTATATTGAAATTAAAATGAACATGTTCAATTTCAAACAGGAATATGATAGTGGATTCACTGTACAAGAAGTTGAATTGCCAGCAAAAAAATCAAACCCTAATTAAAGAGGGCAGATAGAAAGATAGTAAGTACTTATGACACTGGATCTTTCTCCAGTTATTCACCAGGAAGTTTTGTCCAGCAATTCCTTGATCAATACAAACCCAGAAAAATCTTACAGAAATTTAGACATTTTCCCCCTGTATTTCAAGTTACTTGGATCTATATATATGCACAAATAATCTTAAAACACCATTTCAGCACTGTTGGATTCTCTTCGGGGTCACTATTATAATTTCAGAGATTTTTCCAGTTGAGTCTACATTTTTGTTCTACACTCCTACCAATGAGGGCTAGAGTTTGATGTCAGTTCTAACTGCATGAACTGGCAGCCCTGAAATTGTTGCCCGCTCATGACAGCTACACTAATTCACAAAGTGACATATTTGGAGGGGCTTGACTCACTCTGTCCTCAAGAGATTTGGATCCAATTTCCACTACCCTCAGAAAGAATAAAGGACTGACTTTGCTTCATCATGGAAATGCCCTCTTAATCACAACAAAGGAACAAATTAGCATTGCCATCAGTTTTTTCTCTTCTCCTTTGCATACTCACAAAAGCTTCTGTGGTGCATGGCTAACGTTCTAGCAGAGTTTAAAATTTTGTTATCAAATAAGAACTGTACCTGTCAAACATTTTTAATATATACAGTCAAATATGGTTTTAGTACAATCGTCCTAAATTTGTGAACACCCAACACTAGTTCCTGAGGCATCAACAGCCTCCCTTCACATAGAACAAGTAAGGTAGCTAATGTTGATATCCAAGTAAAAAATTCACCTACTGGTCGTTCCTCTGCAACAAGACACACACAAAAGAGATCAAGGTACTACTGTGCAAACAATCAGTCTTTGGGATAGTTCTTGCCAGTAACTGCCTGGAAAAGACTAAAAGAGGGTCATGTTCCCATTGCCAAGGGTTGCCCCCTTTCTTTGTGAGAAGCCACGTGATTGCTTACAAGTTTGCATAGATCTAAAACCAGTGAACTATGGAAGGCACTTCTAAAAGCCGTAACACCTCATTTTAGTCAAGACCTTTTCTTCTAACTGCGGAAGTTTTCCCACATCAATAGGTGCCACTCGTCACGCCCCACTCCACTTGCTCACAGAAACTTCAGAAAGAGCAATATGATCATCTCTTTGCTAACTAATGTGAGTTTTAACTGAAAGACACATTTAACTTAAGCACTGTTTATTTTACGTGCAGTAGTCCTAGTCTAAATTCCTACAAAGCCCTATGAAAGAACAAAAAAACTAGCGGTTGCTGCTCTCTGGCTAAGATCAGTTTGAAAGCATGTTCATGCAGGTGGGTGGAGGAGAGCAGCATACTCTCATCTTAGAATCACAGAACAGAGTTAGGTTGAAAGGCACCTCTGGAGATCATCTAGGCCAACTTCTGCTTATAGCAGAGCTAACTTCCAAGTTAGAGGTGGCTGCACAGTCCTCTTACAGTTGTGGAAATCTCCAACAGAGATTCCACAACCTCTCCATGCAGCCTGTTCCATGCATAACTAGTCTCATGGTTTTTTTCTCTTCTATCTAATCACAATTTCCTGTAATGCATGCAGCATGTGACCTCAGGAGGGTCTGGCACCATCCTACTTTCCCCCCACACTTTTTTTAACCATGTGTCCAAAAGGAAGAGGGGAGTAACCAACACCCAAGCTGTTGGCGATGCTCTTCCTTACGCAGGCCAGCATTACTGCAAAGACACACTGCTGACTTATGTTGAGTTGGCTCTCAACTTCCCCAGCTCCTTTTCTGCAGAGCTACACCCCAGGCCACCCATCTCAAGACTGTACCACTGCAGGGACTGCTCCACCCCAAGTGCACAACTTTGCATTTGCCTTTTCTGAACTTCCTGGCATTTCTGTCAGCCCATTCCTCTGTGTTGAGGTCCCTCTGAACAGCAGCCCTGCCCTCCAATGTATGAACACTCCCTAAATTTGGCATCATCCCCCAAAATGACAAAGGTGTTTTCTGTCCCAATGTCCATGTCACTGATGAAGGCATTGAACAGTATCAGTCTCCAAGGAATATCACTTGCACCTGGCTGCCACTCAGACTAGCTATCAACCTTTTGAGCCCAATGGTCCAGTTGTTTTTTCACCCAGCTGGTAGTCTACCTGTCCAGGTCACATCTCTCCAATTTGGCTATAAGTATACTATGAGAGGTTGTGTTGAAAGCGTTACTAAGGTCATGGTAAAACAACAATCCCTTACTCTCTACCTGTTCACAGTGCTACCCATCTCAAACAGAGAAATTATCTGGTTGGTAGAAAAACTATTTGCCCTTGTAAATCTACAACAGCTGCTCCTGATCACTTCTTGCCCTCCATGTGCTTGAAAATGGAGTCCCTAAGGACACGCTTCATAATCATCCCAGGGACTGAGGTGAAGCCGACTGCCCTGTGCTCCCACAGATCCTCCTCGATTCTTCTGAAAACAGTTGCAGCATTTGTCTTTCCAATTAAGCACCCTTCCCAGTGATCATAACCTTTCAAAGGATGATAGAAAGCAGCCTTGCAATAACATCAATCAACTTCCTCGGTACACTTAGAATATTTCCTGTCAGGCCCCACAGACCTGTATATGCTCAGTTTATTTAAGTAGTCCATAACTAAGTTTTCCTCTACAATGGACAGATGCTAAATAAATCCAGACACTCCAGATTTAAGAAGTGGCAGCATAAATTGAGAAATAGGTGACTGCAGAAGTGAGGTCATTCTGAAAGGGGATGCAGAGCATCCCTTCTCTGTTAATAAAATTATAACATTATGCCATGGTAGTATTTCCAAGCTACCAAATTGGAAAAATTGGAGACAGTTTTTAAATTGGAAAACCACTGCTTGAGGAACTCTTGTACAACCAACTTGACAGCTGCAAGGAAATTTATCCTAGAACTCAACAGCTGTTGTGGTGATCACATGCTTATGAGTATGTCATGCACTAACAGACAAACATCAATAAAAAAGTACCTGGAAAGGAACAACTACAGAAACCTGAAGTTAGTCACTCTAGAAAGAAATTATTCAAAAGGAAATGATGGTAACAGGAAACTTTTTAAAAAAAAAAAGAAAAAAAGCAAACTAGGAGACACAAATCAAAAATGAAAGATGGAACACTGATTAAAGAGGGACTCTCCCCAGCTGTAGCCAGATTAAAAGGAAAGTGAATATGCTTACAAATATATTCATAATAACACACACACGCACAGAGGGCACAAAAACGTAAAAAGAAAAGGATATATATTCAGTAGAAAACTAATTTTGGAGACTACAAAACGTGATATAAAGATCATGACAGCAAAATGATAAAATCGGCGTAAGACAAAAGCTTCGTGGAGCATTTATGCCACTGCATTGCTTAGTAAACTGGGCACAATCAGCTGCCTGCGTGAACGCATCTGAACAGGGAAGCACACTCTGCAGAACAGTAAGCAGAGGCTGCGCTTGCAGGATGGGATTTTACCCTTGGCAGAAGGATCCCAGAGACCTGGGATAACGGCTGTGAATTTTGGAGCAAGAGCTCCACACCAGCACACTGATGACAATACTTAGTGCAATCTCTGAATGTACCAAGAAAGTCACATTCAGTGGAAGGAATGAGATTGTGTTGAGTTCGATTGACACTGGTGATCACTGCTGGAGTACTCTGCCCATCTCTGGTGCGCCATTCCCAACTCACGCTCAAGTGTTGCTGCTTAGAGACGCAAGACCAACTGGCATACATCAAGAGGCAAAACCAGTTACTTAGCTTACAAGAGCAATACCCTGTGATTGCATACAATAAGAACTGAATCCTGGTAATACAGACACAACCACAACCAGCGACCAGAAACAAGAAAAATTAAAGTAGGTATATAGCGCACTGAAAAAGAGCAAAAGCAATTATCAATAAAATACACCAGACAACTTCTCAAGTTACAGGTGATTCTTGAGGGGGAACCATAAATGATTTTTCTTCTAAAAGATACACTTTAATTTAGGAGGTCCCGAACTGACATCATTACCACCACCATTTCTGTTGATATGGCAGCAATATCAGACTTTGATGGCAGAGGCAAACCACTTTTCCATAAATTAATGTCTTCAGGTCAGTCACAGGTGGGAATGGTGCTACTTCCAAATTAGTGTTTGGGTGGTGAGGGAGAGTTTGTGCATCCTGTGATACATGTACAAAGGCTCTAAGTCCAACCACAGCTCCTGGCCTAGAAACAGGACTTAATTCAAAGGAATCCTATGACTTTGTTATAAACATGCCTGACTAGATGATGATCCTTCATGAATCTTATGAGGCCTAAGGTATCACAAGCCCTCATATGCTTATGTGAGCTTATATAAACTTATATGAGCCCTTATTATAAGATACTAAGCTACAGATACAAACGGGTTTTCATAGGTTTCATCTGTATAGTTTGATATCTTATTTATCAGGAGTCTAGGAGTACTCTATTTGTAGAAGGCTACTTCAAAAGGAGCCTAAATCTAAGCTTTATGCTACCTATTCCATTCCACTAACAGGAGCATGGAAGAGTGATCCTTCAGCCTCAGGACCATCTTAATCATCATCCCTTTATGGAAAGCCTTGCGTAAGCGCCCAGAAGCATCACGTAGGTATTGACTCCAGCTAGTTGTACTCCAAGTTCTTCCAGATCTCAGCTTCAACCATATTAACTACTGGGTGTTATGCATTAGATACTAACAGGAGTCACAACCAAGCAACATGTTGCTCTACAAAAGGAAACCCCACAGAAACAGTAACAAAAACCAAACCAAAACTCACCCAACTCCCTAGACCAAACCAAAATAATCAATTGGGCAGGAAGCTAAGATTGAAAAAGAGAAGCAAGGCTCAACCCCTGTCCTTTTCCTCCTTGAACATCTGCCTGCTCTCAAAAAGAAACTTCCAAAAAAATGGATGGCCTCTCAGCAGCATGATCCCAGTGCAATGTCTTTTATATCAACATCAACGCAAATTATAGATTCATAAACCAAGCCTGTCTGCTGAATTTATATTGTAGATAATCAATGAGATTTAATCCTTGACTGAGAAACTAGTCAATGCTAAAATGAGTACATTATTTGTTAGGACATGTGCTTATAAACAAAGAAATTCTGTGTAACTCTATCTGTCCCAGGGCAAGGCATTTTCCTCTGCAAGACCTTGAGGATATCTGTGACATAATTACTGACCTACTACTACTCAAAATCCACTAGGGTGGATAATCTACATACCATTTAAGCATAAATCCACGTAGCAAGAGCATGCACAGACTTACCCTCTAATACTGTAAGCTATACCCATTGCAAGACTCCTCAGCAAAAGAATCAATCTCTTTATTGGTGTCCAAAAGCATGGGTGCCTCTCTGCTCAGCTGAACCCGACAAGAAGCTGCCCTAGACTCAGTAATCTATTATATAAGGCAACTCGAGATGCCCATCTCCCCCGTTACGTGCTAAGGTGAGTGCTTCTGTGATCAAGCATAGTCACTGATTAACTCAGCTGCGTTGTGTGGGTCACGGGGTGACGCACACCGGGACACTCTTGGCACCCGGGAAGCCATGTAGGAAGAGAGAAGACCTATAGCAGCCATAAAAGGCAAACGAGACTTAAGACTATTGACAGCCTTTATAAAGAATATCAGCCTAACAGTCTCCTCTCTCTATTAATAATGTTTCCAAAGGCTTCCATTTAAAAAAAAATTACAGTTTTAAAAGATAAGTATGCCTCCCCCCAGCACGGCTTTCCCACAGCCTGCCAAGGGCAGAAAAGCAGCAGCAGTCTGCAGAGAGATGAGCAGCTCTGCTGGGAGCAGCGGGCTATGGGGCCCAGGTTGAAAATGGACCCATTTTCACAACGGATGACAGAAGTTGTTTTAACAGCAAACACTAAGAAACCATGGAGAAATGTAATTAAGTGCAAATCAGAGGAAGACTTAACTTATACAGGGATCATAGACATGCACACCTACTTTTCACAATCTCAATCCAGGTTTGGTTTGGTTGTTGTTGGTGGGGTTTTTTTAATTACTACGGAACATTAAGATGCTACACAAGCTACTGTGACTGCACTGGACAGAAAATGTTTTATTTATACTGCTTTATGGCCAAGGACATGAGAGTGGTATTCTTGATATTTTCATACATGACTATAAAGTGCATTCCAAATGTTTTTAATCTTAGTAAATTATTTTGATATATTGTACCAAAAATACATTGCAGAGCTATCCCAAATGACCTATGTCCATGGCATTCTCAAGATGCAACACTGATAATTATATACTATGCAATACTGGTGCAAGAATATCACCAGAGGGTAGGAGGAAGTGATGCATTTTACTTTGGGAAGGTGTGCAAGAGTTTGGAGAAAACACAGACTTGTTAGGCAAAGACATATGTTGCATTAATATGAAGGAGCGGGTCTTGAATTTAATTTTTGCCCCAAGTTCTACACGATCTTTTATGCACCTCTGCGGTGTTGAAACAGGCATGTGTGAATAGCACCAAAATGACCCAATCTTATACCACATTCACCACTAATTTTGATCAAGATCTGAACAGCAGTCCCAAGAGCAAAGATCTGGCCTGTCAGCCAGCACAGCCAAGCGCGGCTGCAACAGCTCACTGCAGAAATTCCTCTTTCCTCATTCTAAAAACTGAAGTATAAACCAGTTGTCCCCACTTTGGTCTATACATGGGTTAGGTCCCCTCACTATTTAGAAAATGACAAGCAGAGAAGCTGTTTTTGAAGTTTGTGATAAGAAGCTTAATAGATTTACCTGTTGCACAGAGCAACAGTCAGAGACGACCTCAGTTCAGCTCAGCAGCTTTATTCAACATTAGAGACACTATCCCCAAAGCAGCTAACTGACCTTGTATTATATTACAGCATCATTCCAAATCCTTTAAGTATTTACTCATGCTTCAACCTAGAATTTTCTGAACCCGCCCTTTTGCAATCCCTGAGGAGCCAAGGACTGGGTTCAGCAGATAGCAAGCAAAACAAAAGCTATCTTCAGCTACACTCCCAATGGACACATTCCAGCTGGATTAAACCTCTTCCCCTCCTCCCCTGGGTCAGCAACTTCCACACTACTCGTCTGCTCAAAACACTCTTTTCTAAAATACAGGAAATAAACACTTAAATCAACACACATGCTACAAATCTGAAAATAAAATTAAATATTCTGAAAAATTATTACAAAAAAGAAAAACATTGCCTGCGCCTTAAAGAGACACCTCTGAGATTCATCACCAGTTCAGATTCTTCCTTCCTGGTATCTAATTCACCACAAGTATGATCACCGATTTCCCTATTTTGGTTCATCAACAGACTGGAGAGTTGCTCTAGCTGCCTTCTAGCAAAAGAAGGACCAGGGATTTGATTCCTCACAGCCAGTGAAAATTCTTGGGTGATTCATGTAGAAAATCACAGGCCTTTATTTTTTTTTCCTTCTATAGTACCATTTATGCATACATACACACCTACAGGCACATAAAACATATAATGGATTTTATCACGAAGGAAGGGACTTTTTTTATGGGCCTGAAGGCTGAAACAGCCACACCTATTCAGTTAGGAGTTTCTCCCTTTTCCGCATCATGCCCTTTACTCATGTGAAATAACTATTTTTTAGCACTGGCACCTTAGTGGATTCCTCGCCTCTCTTGCCACTGCTCCCTTTTTCCCCTCTCCCTCACCTGCTAGACTACAGCCAAAACCCAGATCATCCCCCAGTGCTTTTATCATATGTTAGCTGCACTTATATCCCTCTCTTCATCTTCCAAATGGCACCTGATCCCTTCTTCCTTCCCACTGGGAGCCATGTTAGATCAGCAACAAACACTGCTTTCTCTCTGGCATGGCACCCCTCTCCCCATCTTAGCATCCTTGCATCATTTCATACCTCGGACCATGTAGGGAAAGTCAGATTTAACTCCAGAAAGCACTAGACATATTAAAAAAAAAAAAAAAAAAAAAAAAAAAAAAGACAAACATGTTTTCGTGCTATGCACTGCAGCTTACCTTTCCCGAGGAACAGCAAACCAGTACTCTGGTTGCTTTATCTTTTTGCTGTACTGTTGAGACATGGTGGTGCTCTGAGACGCAAAGGACTTTCTCATGGGCTTGCCTACTTTAATGCACAGAAACATTGGAGGAGTCTTGCTCTTCTCCTCTTTTGAAGGAAGCATATCTGAACAAGAGACAAAAGAAATGGGCTGCTTACAGGAAAGTACAAATACTGCAGCTGATAAAACACTGTCACAAAGATTAACAATCTTGTGCAAAGGAATACTCAGAGGCACCGTACACAGAATTAAACCTGACATGTCATTCAATAGCAAAACTGGTTTAATAAATCCTTATCCATCCTCAACTGTGGCCATTTATTCCCATTTCGTCACAGCCTGTAATACCCCTCAGCTGTACAGCTATGTACAGAACAGCCCTGTAAAGCAAATCAGTAAGATGATCAGGGTGGGTGCAAACTGCAACATGAAGTGGGCAAATAAAGGGGACAGCGTTTGACAGGGTCCAGGAAACCCATCCAGTCAAAGGGTAACCCTGCACACCCACACACACACACACACACAAAGCCCGATCAGTTCCTCAACTCTGACAGACAGCCACAGAACACCTTCTGTCTGCACGAGACAGGGCCAAGCATAAGAGCAGTTAAGTTCCTTAAACTGCTAGTGTGACAAAAAAATTGCTTATTAAACTATGGCCTCAATCACACTGAAGTTGCCCCATCAACTTTAGGAGTACGTATACAGTCATTATTTTTTTTTCTTCTCTCCCAGTGACAATGACCACCAAATACAACTAGCGAGATATAAACACTACCTAAAGAAAGGAAAAATCATTTTAAGAACAACTGCCTTTAAAGTAAAGACTTCCACTCTTATCATCCCTGACCACCTGGTATGAATCAAGGGTATGTCTACTGGTTCATTAAACTACCAAGAGAGGAGCATCAGCGCTCCGGGATGGACTAGTGCTTAAAGGCACTGGGCTGAGGTAGAAGTAGTAATATGTGTACACGCTATCTAAACTGAGATTTCATTTTGTTATATGCTTTCTAGTAACAGCCTGAATTTTATTTATGATAACCTAATCAGACCAATCAGGACAACATGGTCAGTCAGTAAGACTCTACATATATTCCTGTTTATCACTTCTTTAAGGGTTTCCATAGCACAAAACACACTAGACAGATGCAAATACTATCAAGTATACTTTGGTACCTCCCTTTACAGCAATGCACTACTACTTTGGATGGTATCAGAAATACACTGACAGACTTCACTGAAGCAACAAAAATTACCAACACAGAGTGACAATTCCTAGGCCACTAAGTGTCCCTGTCAATACTGCAACTGGATGACATTTCGCTATCCGTCTTAAAGCCAGTAAACAGAGGTGAAGATTATAGAAACAGTGATCACTGAATATGGAAAGAGCACACAAGCTACTTATCAAACTAGAAGCTTAGGGAATTTGAAAGTATTTTTTTTCTTCTAAATAGCAGATAATATAAAAATATAATATAAGAGAATTAAAAAAAAAAAAAGGACGAGGTATTACAGAAAGAGGGAATTTAGAGCAGAAGGCTATCAATTCAAAGGTTACCGTCATAATGCTGTCCAAGTCTCAGAGGAAACAAGGATAACCAGAGACCTACCTTCAATTGGCACTTGAATTTTCTGCAGCAGCCACAGTCTGATTTCTGATTGATTGTCTAACTGTGTTTCTTGACAGGTCTTGTCTATGGCTGGTACTAATGAAGAGTCCACAGACTCTTTCAGATCCTTTTCCTCTGCTGCTGCTGAGCTGATTTCTAATGAAGGTGCTTTCCTTTCAACACAGCAGGAATCAAGCTCCATACTTTTAACTGTATGGACTTCATTAGCTTGGGACTTTGAACAGCTAAGTGTAAGGTCTATGCCAATTGCTTTATTGTTTTCACCTTTCTGGATTTCAGCCTTGTGTAATTCTTCAGATGACTGAGACCCATTCCCATCTTTATTGAGGTAAAATTCAATAAGTTTATCTTTCTCTAGCTCTTTCTTAGTGTCCAATGCAGTCTCCACCTTACCTGTCGGGGAACTGACACATTTGTTTACTTCTGGAATAACATCTTGCTTTTCACACAGCTCTAAGTCTAAGTCAGCTTTAGGTTCAACACTGTCCTTTTTTTCCAAGGAATCAACTGTCAAGTGCTCCTGGACTTCTGTAGTGGGTTTGGTTACCTGCTGCTTAGTTCTCCCCAACTCCCTGGGGTCAGCCAGCAAGCCTTCCATTACTGAGATTTTCCTGTCCAACCCTCTATCCATACGAGATGACGTCTTTTCCAGCTCAATGAAGTCATCCTCTCCTTCTCCCAAAAGGGATTTTTCTTTGGTTTTGATATCTGAAGCATTTTTTTCCCCAGAAGTCTCTCTGGCACGTGGATCCACAGCAAACTTTTCCAAATGTTCAGTGGCAGTGATGTTGCTGGGAAATTCCAATGACTTTGATTTGATTGAGCCTGTACTCTCAGATGACTGAAGAACTTCAAAATCAGCAGACTTTTCCTCATCTGAAGGCTTTATCTGTTTGGCACCCAGAGCAATGGATGGATCCCCATTCTGCTGCCTCTTTTCCTTGCTAAGGGATTTGAATTTGCTGAAAGGATTGATATCTTTCTCACAGGATAGGTCTTCCCATTCTCCTGGCCTGTACAGAGGACAAAGATCCTTTGGTATGTCACTGTCAGGGAAAATGATGGATGTACATAGGATGTTAAAAGCAAAATGGAAACCGAAAAAAAAAAGGAAAAGAAAAACTAAATAATATACCAACTTAACTTAAGCTCTGAAACTCAATGAAAAATTACTTTCTCCAAAATAAACATACATCAGTGGAAATAAGCGACTTTAAAGAAAACGAAGAAAAATGCAGAAAGGATAATACGGAAATAAAATGAGTAAACCATTGGCAGAATACGCCACATGGGTGAAGAAATGGTACACATGTAATAAAAATGTGCAAGTCATCAGAAGTTCAGTAACTAAAAAAACACAGGACATGTATTTAGCTGCTGGTATTTCATTCATACCATATTAATATTGTTATTTCCCGCACCTGACAATGAGTCAACCTCTACAACCACCTGTGCCTCCCTAGTCAGTACAAATGTATTTTTGTGAAGAAAGCAAATGGGAGATAAGCCGTACCCTGTTTGAACATGTTTACTGCAAAACAGTAACAGACAACAGAGAGGTTTTTTCCTTTTCTTTTTCTACATTACTCAGATGTACTGTTTGAAAGCAGACTTCTCCAAAGATTTCTTTTTAAAGCAGGACAAAATGGAAAATTCTTAAAAACCTAACAGCATACCACTTGAGCTCTTCATTGCTGCTAAAAAGTCTGAGGTGAATGAGAATATGAGATTCCCATCACTTAAAAGCTACTAAGAAGTTACTAAACACTCTACTAATGAGTGTAACAAGTATCCGGAAAGTTTTTCTTGAAATGAGAAAATGGAGGCAAGTAGATGAATTTCACTGATCAACACGTGTTGCCTGTAAGGAAAAAACTTGCTTAGATCAAATATGTAAGCAGTGCCTAGGCTATGCATAAATGAGAGTAGCAAACCCCAGAAAGTCTATTATGTATTATAAATTATAACTATCAATGCATTTCTGGTTCTGAAGTGGAAGTATTCCACAGACTGGTGTTTCTGTAAGTTCTGAAGATGGCAGTTAAGGTGCCGTTATCATCATAAATTTTAAATACTCCTCTCAGAACAGTCCTGGTAACACAACAAATGATCCAAATATAACCCTTTTCACTTCCACTGAAATAACCCTAGAGATGGCTCAGTGCAAGAGCCCAACCATGGCACGCCACCAGTGCTTTTAATTACTGTTTTTTACTGGTCTCCTTTGCACTTTGGTTCTCATATTCATGACTCATTTCTCTTTACTGCCACTGGTGTTCTAAAAAGAAAGCGGAAGACCAACACAAGTGAATCACTCCTTTGCTGGCACCTTCCTCCCCTGACTTGTTTTATTCTGCTTCATTAAAACTCTTCCCCTCCATTTCCCCACCTCTTTTTCCATGGCCCTTACTGAAAATCTGTAAACGTAAGTTCAGGGAAGAGCAGTCCTTACGATGGCAATGCATCTTTAATCTTCATGTGAGAGATGTCATTGTAGAGAGCTATTGAGACAACCTCCTCCATGGGGCAGATGAGTCCATATTCTTCACAGCCATTCTCAATTACCAGAGGATCAGACTTATGCGGGTCAAACATGATATTGTTGGGAGTTACTATCATGACTCCTCCAACTACACCCTAAAATAGGAGAAGGAAGAGTTAGAAGATCACATGTAATTCACTTGTCATTTGGTATTGGATTTTAGGCAACTATGCTAAAAAGAAAAAACCTCTCGTGTCTCTTTATACCCTTGTCATGCAATGTTTGCTAACAAAACATTTTGGTTTCCAATTGCATCAAGTCTGACATTGTAAGGAGAGCAAATTAAAAAATGGCTTAGTAACACCAAAGTTCCTGGCTGATAAGGCAGAACATCCACACTATTCAACCTTCAGTGCTGGCTGCTACAAGCTAAAACTGCAGATTGTTTATCAATCAAACCTCAAACAAAATAGAGTAGTGGATTTAAAAAGAAAAAAAAAAAGGTTCCTTTTATTCTAGATACAGCCACCTTCATTTGATACATGAATTTATATGCAGCCAGCACACCTGAAGGCAGTCTTACTCATGGAAATGTCAGTTAGTATGCTAAGCTAGATTATAGGTCCCCGTGATATACTCTACCAGAGGTACATGCAAAAAACTTCTTTATATAGGGACCTGATATGAAACAGCTTCTCCTTGATCTAGAAGCAGCTTCTACCACTGATCCAAGCAGATTTTGCACAGCTGTAGAAGACATATTTAATTCTTCAAAACGTGCTCTAGCCATGGATCCGATAACACATCAGCCATTATTCAGCATCCAACCCATGGCAACTGACATTTTTTAAGGTTTACAAAGGAGATTTCTACTGTCTTGCTCCTGCACCCTCTCTTCCAGACAAGCTACAAAATTCACCAGACCAACTCAGAAGCTGTGTGTAAATCATGACATCTGACAAACAGGAGCCACCGATCAACAGGAATGACCTACACTGTGGGTACTATTAATTCTCCAAGGTCATCTGCAAGGCAAGCCAAGGAAGGCTAACAAATAGGCAGGTAAAGGACCACAAGCTTGGTTTGTTTTTTTTCAAATCGGGGAGATGCCAAGCTGATGGCTTGGCACTGGCGAGTGAGTGCATGTGTGCCTGCTCCTTTGGAAAGCAAAGTCTGTATGTATTTCCCATTTGTTTCTCCTGTATGACTGATGCACACGTGCCTGGTTTGTGTTTGCATGAAAAAAATCAAAATCAAGTGCAGAGGCTTCTCCCACAGGTACGTAACTCTAGTTAACTAGAAGAGCAATATATCAGTAGGCTGTACTTCCAACCCAGCCACTGCAGGAAGCAAGGCAACAAGGGATTTTAGCTACACTGGCAAAGAAGCCATCCCCCTTTTGATTGTTCTGACTGCAAATTACTTTTCAGTCCTGCAGCCATAAAACTGGCAATCTGTATCCTCTGCACCTAGCAAGCAGCACATAACAAAGCCACAGTATTGCCCTAATTTACATGCGAGACATCAAGCAGTCCTTTATTACTTTCTACAAAATAGCAGACTGAAAAATTGCAGAGTGGTTAAATACAGTCTACATCCACTCGATGCGAAAAGAAGCCAAAAACTGTAGCTGTAAACACATCCATCTTACAAAAGTCAGTACTAAGGGAAAAATATGTTTAAACTACAATGGTTAGCATCTCCAGTGCTATAAATTCCAGAGAACTTGAAAATCCAAACATGCAGACATTTAACTGAAACCAGTCAACAAGAACAGATAAATCAAAGTAGACAGTTCAATAAGACAGTGTCTTGCAACCTTGAGAAGAAGAGGGTTAAAATACTGCCCAAGCTTTGTGCCTTCACTTCTAAAACAGCTGCTGTAAAATTTAGGGTTGCAGTCCCAGTGGGAACACGTATGTTAGAAGAATGCTTGCAAGAAGAAAGAAAAACAAAGGTTGTATCATGCAATATTTATCTTTTTATTAGGGTTTGCATGACATTCATTAGCAAGTGCAGAAGCAAGATGGACATATTTGGAAACACTGCTTTGGAAACAGTTAAAATTTAGCTTAAAGTCATAAATGAAATAGATAGGCATGTGCTCGTTTTATAAAGCTGTTGCACAATTTGATGGAACTGGACAACTAATCTTGACACATCTTAACTCTAAAGTGCAGTTTTCTCTGTGTATCTAGCAATACACTCTTAAACAGATAATTCTGGTATGACATGGTAAGGGAATGAAGATGGGTAGAAGAGCTATTATTTCATAAAGCAATTATCATAACAGATTAAACAACTGAAAGAAGAAAAATGATACAGCGTATTACCATGGTACCAATAAACACAGCAGTGATAGATAAAGCCACCATAACATTTATGTTCTTCACAAACATGGAGCATGTCCCTCAGTATTCATCTTTTACTTAGCCAAACAGATTTTGCTTTTAAAGAATCTCAAACGATGCCCAAAAGCCAGGTTTCACCTACCTTACCATCTGTGAAGTAACGACAATTCATTTTTAAAAATTTAACAACCACAGGCTCATCCTCTTCTGAAGTAGAAGACAGGACTCTTTCAACTGGTTTGAAGGCCTTTCTTGCCAAATCAGCATCCTTAAAAAAGAAAAAGTTCAGTGCAGAGCAACAGCACCAGAATCATATACTTTTAGATTTGGGGCAACTAAAAGGCCAGGCTTGACCGACTATTTTCCTTTTGCTTAAGGAGTAAAAGTGGTGGTCATGTATGTATGTACACTTCTTGCAGTATCCTGTATGGAAGAAAAACCTCATAACATTATAATAAACCTCCATACAAATAATAAGCAAGAAATTAAAAAATGCCAAGGCAAGCCAGCTCTCCTTCCTAATGAGGTACTCTCATTGAGAGGGCCAGTACTGCCACCTCACCTACACTGAGGCTTCTGCACACAGCGCACTGGTGTGATTCCCCATGCAGGTGTCACACAGGCATAAAACTAAGGTTAAACACAGTTATGCACTCCAGGCTTCTCTCCACTTTCCCTTTGAAATGTCTAATTGCTTTAGCATCAGCAGGTGGACAGCTAAACTGCCTAAAACTACTATGTAAAGTCATCATGTCCAATAACCCTTCTATGGGAGATGAAAGATCAGCTATTCCTAGGCCTTTCACAAAGATGAAATCCCTCAACCTTGTCTATATAAGACAAGTCTATATACGGGTACCACCATAATAGGCTTAACTAAAAAGAAACTGCCTGCTCAGACTAAATTAACAGCCTCTGTGCTCAAGGATCCCAATGCAGGATCAAGGCTCTGGACTGCAGAGCAGCATAGAAATCTCCAGGGTGAAACACTAAGTAATTCTTCATATTTAACTTTCTGCTCTTTAAAAACTATACACTATACCATTTTCAACTGCTTTGATAGAATCTGGGCCCAACAGAACTTGTACTGGGTTTCTAAGCTCAGAATTCCCTTAATTTGGAATATTTTTAAAGAGATGGTAAATTTCGTAGTACAGCAAATTAATGTTACTCAATACACTACAGACAAGGTCTGAACTGTAACCTCAAAAACCTGTTATTTATACAGCCTTGAATCTCAGCTTCAGAATCAGAAATTATTCTGTGAACAGTGAACCAAGTTTGACTTACAGGGAGTTTATCATATTCAGCATCTGATGATGAAGGAGAAACGGGAGCACCAGGACTAAAAGAAGACAGCCTTGCAGCGCTTGTCTCTGGCACAAAGAGAATCTAAATACAAACATGTATGTCAAAACAGTGAGACACAAGCTTTAAAAAGTAATTCACTATAAATACTACGTTCTACTAGAAAGACAACTCAATATGGATCACTCGTGATTGCAATGCACTCCTTAACAACTACTTATTCTAGAGTCCTTCTTCATAGGTGGTGATGGCGGGGCACGTGCAGGGTCTAATCACAGGATCTACCTCTACATTTTGTTTTGCAGCACAGGCAAGAAAATAAAACATATTCCATAGAATGAGAACCTCCTTCCCGCCCCTCCCCCCCCCCCAAATTGTTGTGCAACTATCACAACTACAGAAAAAGTAACTGTAAAATGACTATTAATAGTCATTAACTTCTAATAGGAAACTCTGGCCCAAAGAGAAGGCTACTGCTGAAGATGGGGGAGTTTTAGTGCTAGAAGTTTATAACACTCCACTATAGGTTGTCTGTTTCGAAAAACATACTTGCGTCTCCAAATTTAAGAAAATATTCTTTATAGGAACCAGCATTTTAGCATCATGTGCTACATTTAAAAGAAAGAAGAACAACTTACACGAATACAAGTGTATATAAAAATAAAATGCTCTGTTTGAATTTTCACATTCCCTCACAGTGAACATCCCAGACTTTTAGTACAGCAGTATTAAAATTGCAGTACAGCTTTGGACCTCCACCCCAATAAAAACAGAGTCATTTGTTGCAAGTGTCAGAGCAAAGATAGATACTTCTATAGTTAAAAAAACGTTCACAGTTTAGTTTTAAACTAAAAATGTTCAGAAAAATAAAACCATTTTCCTTATCCCAGCTTTTGTCTGCTGGGTATTCTTAGGCAAGTCACGCCATCTCTTTGTGCCTCAGTTTCCCCATGTGCAGATCAGGACACTTCAATCTTTTAATGTCTGTGAAGCAGAAGTAGAGCTCTGCTCTTCATGAACCAGGTGTTAGCCTTCACATTTGCATTTCCATTACTTGACTCTCCCCAAAACAGTCTATCTCCATTTATTTCTCATCTTACAGAAGACTGACTCATCCCCAACGTAACGGCAAAGAGCCATTTCAATTACTGTATCTAACTCTCTAATGCTTTAATGTATTATATATAGCATTTATCTAGGCTTCCCAAGAACTCAACTCTCTTGCAACAGCTACATTACCCTCTTGAGCTTCCCAGTCATCTTTAAGCTTTAGTGCCAGTAAATAAATAACAAGAGTCAGATATGGCAATTACAAAGCTACCCCCCTGCACTCCAGGTAACAATCTAGTGAGTTCCCCTTTGAGGGATTTAAATTACTGTCCATTATCCTTGTATCCAAGTACCTAAAAGATATGTGAAAGTAGTAAAAAGCTTTTAAATACATAGCAAATAATCAGGTTTCAGGTATTAAAAAAACATAAAAGATTTACCTGGCCTGGTACAATCGTCTGCGTGAAAAGCTTATTGAGCTCCACAAGCTTGTTTGGAGTGATGTTAAACTTTAATGCTATGCTGTTTATGGTGTCCTGATTTCCAGCCTGAAGAAAGAGTTGAATCTTAAGATACCATAGTGAACACATTCAGCACACTAGCTGAACTAAAACCATCTAACAGACTGTTTGCAGAGAGTAAATTTGATCATCTCAACACACCCTCTGTTTAATAGCTTACACGATAAGCCAGTATCAATAAAAAGAAAAAAATATTCTCTCATACTGTACAGTAGATAAAATGGAGAGGTGTTACAGATGTCCCTCTCCTTTTCTCACAAAACTTTAAAGCAGCACCAACTTGTTTCGAACTGGTCTGGCAACTGGGGAAAGGACACACACTGGATAGTTCATTACAACTCCAGCAGTCGCAGCACACCAGGCATTTGTGCAGTTCCCAGCTGGGACGCTCGCCTTCCACAGTCACTCTGCATGACAGAGAGAGGGGTGCAGCCCCCGTTCAGGGACCTGGCTGGCTCACACAAAGACGTTTTGGGCAGAACTAGTCCTCTGAGCCGCCACGGCAGCACACTGCTGCCCTGCTCCGGCTTAGAGAAAGGGGTCTCACATCATCTTGAGACCGAGCATAGGGCAACCACTTGATGACCTTAGCAATGCTGTGGAATAGAAGTATTTTTCAGAATAACAAAACCGATTCTCTACTAAAGAGCCACAGTGGAGAAGTAAAAATAGAACTGTCAGCTGTGAGAAGAGGCAGAAGACCTGTGTTGAACAGTGGCTCAGGATGTGAGCCTAGCTCTCCCCATACAACAATATTTGGAGCAATCCTTATTGAGATAAGTACAAACTGCAGCCAGTATTCACTGCTTTGAGCTTTGTGCCACTGGCTCCCTGTCAGCCTCAACAACTCCACTTTCAAAAAGCAGACAGGAACAAACCACACAGCAATACTTACAGTATATTCTATGGTACCATGGGGTTTCTGAGAAACCATTTTTTTCTCTTTCTTTTCATTGCTTTTGTTTTGATTGTCATCTAAAGAGAAAAAAAATTATTCAAGTAATTGACTTGCAAGATGTTCACCTATCAACATGTTTTGAAAGAGATCTACAGGATGTGCAAATCGCAGCTGTGAACAGGAACAAGAGAACACATCAAAAGTATCTGTTAGGCCTTAAAATTGCATTGCAAGGCAAGCAAAACTTCATCAAGTACAGCAGGTTTAGTAATCATTCAGGAACACCGCAAGAGTAATGTATACACGATACCATATCAACTCAGAAGTGCTCCCATGTTTTTCTCTATGATTCCTATGCAATCACCTGTCAGATACAAGCACTTTGTGTGATGAGCTGCTGTCAAGGCTGGGGTAGAAACCAGCAGATGAACATATGTGCTGCTACTGCATTGCTGCAACCACAACAAATACTGGTTAACCACCACTTCACCACCAGTACGTCAAATTTTAAACTCTGAGGGTAAAACCATGGCAAGAGTTCTGCAACAAGTACACATACGGTATACAGTCATGCATCAGAGAGCTTGTACAGAAGACATTTTCCGTCAGCTGCAGTATGTAAAACTCATTGCACATGCAGAAACCCTTGCAGGACCCGAAAGGCTCTCAACAGCGTGAGCAGGGTAGCTATTTCCAGTTCCTACCAGAGCAGAGGGTGAGGGAAGCCAAGGATCGGGGTGGACGCCAGCTGCCCAGCCAGCCCCAGCCCCACGAGGCTCAGCCCCCGGACCCACATACCTCGCGGAGGAGAGGGTGACACGCAGCCCCAGCTCCACGAGCGGGGCCGGGATGCGGAGAGGCCGCGCATGGTTGCCCCGCTTGTCCAGCCTGCTTGGTCCTGGCCCCTCGGAAAAGTCCTGCTGCCTCCGTCAGGGTGCTGCAGCCCAGCCAAGATGGGGAGAAGCGAGATGGCAAGGCAGGGCTGGGCCCAGCAAAACCAGCAGCCGGGCCCAGTAGCAGGGAGACGCTGCCCTCCTGGGGGGAGCGTTCCCGCAGCCCAAGCCGGCAGCTCTGGAAGGAGATCAGGGAGGAAAGGACGGGGAATGGCAGCACAGGGCTTCTGGCTCGCATTCAGGCTTTGCTGCAGGCTTTGCTATTTCCAGAGCGCCAGAGACGGGTAGTAAAAAGAAGGGCGAGGACTTGCCTGCCCCACTGTAATGTACACAAGAAGAAAGGAGGGGCCCACAAGCACGCTGCACCTGAGCCTTCTGCCCGCCCGTTTCCACATTGAGCTTAATGCTGGGGGCTGCCTCGGCGTCTTCCAGAGGCTACGCAGTCAGAGACTGTCTCCTTCAGTCACGAGAGGCTCACGAGAGCCCTGAAGATACACCCGGGCGTTATGCCGGCACACCTCACCCACTACCTGCCAGGGATGCGGTCGTGAGAAGTGCCATGGTGAGTGATACGACAGACAGCAAAGGCGTTCTTCCCACCAGCTAGTAGAGGTGGAAAGCATACAGGGACTAAACACACACAGTTTAAGTGCATGTGGATAGTACACGTGGCATGAAGGGCAGAAGTAGGAAGAGAAGGTCAGGAAGACGCTGGCTTTACCCTGTTAGCATTTTGGAACATCACTCAGACATTTCATCTCCGAGACCAGAGACACACAGTACCACTTTTAAAATTAGCATTCTTGCTGCCTTTTTCTGACCAGCTGTATTTCCCCCATTGTCACACCATCTTCCTCAGATGAAAGTCAAAGCAGTCTATGGTGAAGGATGGAAAAAGCGGTAATGACAACATTAGCAGGGCACAGTATTAAACCATCAGAAACACAATGCCATTACAACAGACAAAGAAGTGGCAAATACTGGATGTTTCCTTAACCCATTATTTATGTACACCTGCCAGTATGGACACAATCCTGCCTGAAGAGACTCCCTCAACTAACAACGAGTGAGTTCACGCTATTTTGCACTTCTCAGGAGATGCCACTTCAAGTACTGCAGGATAACTAGAACTATGTATCATACCCATGCAGGCAAACTACCTAAGCTGCCTGCGACCTATCACTGGAGAGAGACAAGAAAGGTTTATAGGTAGGCTTCATCTTCTAGTAAATCATTTGGTCTAGCTGGAAAAAGTAGCTAAGTTTTCAGATGTACTAACTCCTGCTTAGCTCTGAAACAGCACATAAGTCAGGAAACAGTTAAGAACAACTATTTCATACTAACTAGACATGCATTGGTTAAGACCTTGGTGTGGGTGGGGGCAATAAAAATGAAGTAGCCCAGAGAGATGTACAGAGAGAGAGAAAAAGATTTTGTACCTGCTGAATGAGAAACAGTTAAGTCTGTGTGTGTATGTGAGAAATTACAATATGCAATAAAAGCAGTTTCTCTGCAAGGCTTATGATGTTTGGCATTAGCTAAACTTTTTTGTTCCAAAGCTTTGTCTTTGGAAGGTGGGATGGTGACTGAGAGCTGACCAGGACAGCAACCACCATGCCAGTGTGGCACAAGAAGACCACAAAATACTCTAGCAGTATGGAGTCCTCTACAGCTTCCTACCTGGGAGGGGACGTTCCTCTCTCCCTCATCTCTCTTCTCGCCTCCCTTGTGAAATACACTGGATTTTTCAGGTCCTCCTAATTGCACAGGCTGCAAAGTTTAGAGATTAAGAAATACTATCCAGGGAAAAGTTATAACCTGAAGTATGGTCTAGTTCTCGGCCGACAGGAATGTGGGTCCGTTTGTTTAGTAGGGTCCCCCGCACGCCGTGGTGCAATACAAAAGAACGAGTTAGATATTCACACATATTTGAAAACCCAAAACCGTACAGGCAAGTAGAAGAGAAAAAGTTCAGAAGACAAGCCACGTTTAGACTCAACATAAAATGGCCCTTCTTTTGCCAATAAAGATTAATAAAACCTAAATAAGCCCAACAATTAGATAACTCGCTTTTCTTTCACATCTATGTGCAAGAATCTATGTTATATAGCCTGTTTAGCTAAAGGCTAAAAGCAGTCACAGTCTGTGAACCTACCTGTCTGCTGAAATCAAATTCTGACACTTCTTGTTTGGACAATTTTTCTTTTCCGCCCTGCCATATGTCGTCGTGTCCCCCCCCCCCCCGGCCTTTTTTCTTTTTTAAATCCCACCAGCAAGGGGTTCTGGACTCTGTCCTTACACTGAGCATAACTACTTGGCAGGCTTTGGCAATTCCAAACCACATCGTATCACTTTGAATAGCGGAAAGTCTTAACTAGTCTATGTTTTTAACTGTGCACATACAGATTTAAAATCATAAATTAAAAAAAAAATCAGACCTTCAGAGGAAAAAATTCCAATAAATCCATTAAATCTAACAGGTACTGCTAACCCCACTTACTGTACATGTAGCAAGGCCAAGGTCACAAATTATGCTCTACATGAATGGTTACAGCAGAGCGGGTGGAAAGCCTGGCAAAGCAAACAAAACACCAGAATATATTATTTCCCCAGTTCCCTTATTCTCTCTCATTTTTCCTTCAGGAAGCCAAACATTTTCTGACATGATCTGAAGGCAGTTAGCTCTAGTAGTAGTCCCAAGGGCACCCAGAGCACATGCAGGCACTATGGAGTCCCGGTAACCACACTTCTTTCAGACAGAACTAGATGGAAGAACTGCACCTCTCCACAGGCTTTAAAATAAATGCCACTGGCTACTTTTTGAACTTGGACATTTGCTTAGTGGTGAAGTGACTCACGGTTCTGCCTCCCAAGTTTTCCTGCACTGCACGTACACTGAAGATGGGATCGTACAGCCATGAGAACTGACTAGGTGTTAATGCAAATTTGATCACACTGCATTTTTAGGAAAAGGGCAGAGTGGGCGGACTGAACCTCTCTGTGATTTCAGGAAACATGTAAAGTAAGATTTATATAAAAATAGTAAAATTAATAAGCAATGAGAAGAAGAATGCCAAGTGAAAACAGGCAAGAAAATACAGACCTACTGAAAACAGATAAGTTTAAAATAGGAATTTTTCTGCCCTTATTGATATATTTATACCTAACTCAGTTTCCTAGCAGACTGTTCATATTTCATTTTGCAATGCTATGGGAAACCTTACAAAAAAGAGTTACCTAGGAATAATTTGGAAAGCAACTATTGAAGGAGTATGACAAAGAGGTCAATCAGTTTATCATCCAAAAGACCTTGACACCCGATAGGAGAATTACACCTCTGCAACTATGTAAATAGCTGTATAAGTAGATAGAATAGGTCAAGAAGCATCAACAGAATCCCAGGCTGCTCACACTGACATGTAGTAACATGCCACTGCAAGACAATACCATCCCCACCAATGTTCCAGACTAACCTGCCGCCAGCCAAAATCAGCGTGAGGTTTTGCAGTGCTGGCAGCGACAGCTAAACCTGCCTGACAGTTCCTGAGCCATCAGGCTGATGTCTGGTAATGCAAGCACAAATGCTGAAGTAAACAAGGGGCCAAAGGACTGACCACTTCCCACAGCAGGTAAACAAACTCAGTAGCCTGAGAGTATAGAGGTAATGGCATACTTGGACCGAAAGTCCATTTTACTCATTAATTTCTCTTACCAAACACTTAGATGGCACGTAAATAGAGAAATCTTTCCCCTGACTAGCCCCCTTGGCTTCTAGAAATCATGGATTTCCCAGAGTAGAAGAGCAGCATCCACTAAACTGCCCAGTCCCTTCAAGACCTCCACACTGGTCCTATGCCAATGAACACCACAGTACCATGATGTGCTACATAAAGTAGTGCTTCCTTTCTTGTACTTTATACTTGATTAATTTCATTGAGCATCCTAATTAATGTTATTTTAAGGGTGAACAAATAAGTAGTCCTTATTCACCTTCTGCATACCATTCACAATGTCACAGATTTCCAACATCTTCTCTTATTTATTTCACTTTTTCAGATTGACTAATACTAGCATACTTTAGACTCCTTCCTATTTCTCTGATCACACAGGCTGTCCTTCTCGTTAGTTTTTCTTCTCCTACTATATCTTTCTTGTGATGGAGGAAGGAGAACCAAATGCAGATTTTAAGATGCAAAAACCCCATTCATTTCTGCAATGACATAATGAGGGTTCCCTTAAAACTGTAAGATACTAGTCGTATTTTTCCACATCGCTGAGTACGTCACTGCTGGTTTAGGAAATTCCAGTCCTACGTCTCTATGACAGACTTGTTAGAAGAAATAAAACTATATTACTACAGTCTAGCCAAGCACTAGGACCAAGAAGTGAAAACCTGAAGGCAGCTTACAAGAATCTGAAATGCAATAAATTCAGGGGAGAACAGTTATCGCTTGGAGTAACCTTATCAGAGTACTGATAAGAAATTAAGCAAATAAGGCTTCCTGGGGTAGCTCCCTTATCAGTGAATGAGGCCTGATACCAACTATCTTGACAGAGATGGAGTACAATAAGTATCACTTAAGTCATTCTAGTGAGATGCTGAGACCTCAAGAATATGAAAGTCCTGCTTGGGCTGGTAGAGAAGGAAGGAGGAAGACAAACCAGTTTATCTGAACAATTTTTTCCATTTCTACTTTCTAGACTGACATTTTAATAACTTTTAGCAATGCTGTTATGTACAGGATGATTTAATCACATGTCCACAAGCACCTTTCTGGCTCTTCTCATGGTTCTCAAAGTAAACTGAACAGCGTTCACATCAAAATTATTACTTTTAAATAAAAAGTCTTTCCTTCAACTCCTGTCAAGCGTGGGTGAACCCCACCACTGCAGAGGCCAGACCCTTGTTTTGGGACACCGTCCACCCACTCTGACATTCCAGCCCTTACCAGAGGCTGCAGCAGCCTTCTAGGAAGAGACATTTTCCCAGCCCCATTCCCTCCTCTAGCCATCTGCAGCAGCTGGGGTGCACACCCATCAAAAGGTTTTTTGGCCACCTGAGCAGACCTACCTCCCTGAGGAAATGGCAGCAAGGTAGGCAGAAACACTCCTTGCCCAGATTGGGTAGTGGAGTGCTACCATGTTAAGAGAAGAAGAAAAAGAAACAAAACCAAACAAAAAAAACCCACAACATCCCACCATCTCAGGCATTTGTTTTTCTGTTCTGCTTCCCACTTTTCCCACAGCCTCCTGCCAAGCCCTCACTTTTACTTCTGCATATTTTCCTCTACTGAATCATATTATCATTTAGCTTCCCCTCCTTCTCTACTGCTGAAGTCACTTGAAACAAAAAGGCAGCTGTTACCCATCATGACCACACGTGCCCCTTCATCAGTGAAACTTCTCCTGCCATAGAATAGCAATTCCCTGATCAATACAAATCCAGGCACAGGACTCTGAAATATCTATGACTTGAACAACTTTTCTCTGTTCTCAATAAATATTGATTGTGATTCCCCACTAGTTATTTTCCAAGCAAGTCTTTCAAAGGAAATCACCAAAAAATACAGGGCCCCAACAAAAATGACAAGCAGTTCAAAGAACTGATATAAAAAAGGTAGTAACTCCTTCTGTTATAAATGGAGAAGGTATTTTAAGGCAGATTTAAATAAGAATTTGGCTATTGATATTCATGCAATATTCATATACTGCAGCTTCTACATAAAAACCTGCAAATATTTTCAAGGAACTTAAATTCCCTCTTTTTTTTACTCCTTCCTCCCCAAAATGCAGCTTTAGCTCCTTTGCAGAGGCACAAAGCGATGCTACGTGCCACCTGAACACGCTGCACTGAAATGCAAAGCAACCCTTTCCCACCACAGCCAAAGCAAGACGGGACCCGTTGCCATCCTTCCCCTGCAGCCGTGCACAGGGCTGGAGGACAGAGAGCACCCGTACTCGGGCAATGAGGTATTTTTGGGCAATGGGACATGCAGGGGTGCCTGAACATCCAGAAAGACCTCCAGCTGAGTGAGGGTGAAGGGCCTCCCTGCAGCAGGGTTCCTCCCACCAGGAGCCTTGCAAGGAGTCCAGGGCAGCTTCACTGCCGCTTTTTTGCTGGCACTTGAACAAGGTGGACACGGAGCAGGAGACGCAAGCCCTGCAGGGACAGCACAGGGGGAATGAGCACTCATCAAGAGTGCCAAGCTCCAGGCAGCTACGCATCTCTTGTGTTTAAGATGGCAAGATGTGCGCCACTGCATTCTAAGTTTCCTTTGTGATGATCTGCTTGAAAAGTAAGAGGAGGAAAGATCTAGTTTAAAAGGTCACTGAGGTTTAGGAAAAGGGAAAAAAACCCAACAAAACCCAAACCAAAAAACCCCCACCACTCAATTTCAAATGGAGGTCAAGAGGAAAATTTGACACATTATTGTAAAGAAACAGTGAGATGCAGCCAACAGCCCAGAGCTCTAGCTCTAAATGTCAGCTGGAAAACAATATGGCAGCAGTTGAAATGTAGTGAAACTTAAAGAGTATTGCTGAAACAGCGTGTTGCTGGGTACCCAGGAAGAAGCACTGAAGTGGGTTGACTAGAACTAGAAGACTCTTTATATTGAACAGTACGGTCAGAAAGGAAGTTTAAAGGAGAGGATGAGCAGTGCTGTGAGCAGGGAGGACGTGCAGAGGGTGTCCAGCAAAGGCAGAGGGTTCCCAGCGCGTGCTCTAGGTGCTGTCTGAAGACACAGGAAGGATTCAGATGAACCAATAACCTTGTTCGTATCAGACAGAAAACAGACATACTTCTGTGGGTAGAGACCAGTAGTTAAGAAATAGGTCATGGTAATGTAAGCATCATGGAATTACAAGTTATACGTCCTAACAGCAGAGTTAATCTTGCTCCTATTACCTTCTCAGACATTTTATAGAGTGCTTTTCACCATTAATTGCATTCATATGCAAGGTTTTAGCCTGGGCAACACTATTTCAAAATGCAACAGTGTACAATTTGGATCTATCCATATTATCATACAAAAACAAGTTTTCAGTTCCTCACTTCTGGGGAACTTAATTTTTTGGATTATGCTTTAAACAGTAGTTTCCTAGCTTTAGTTTCTGCTCATCCTACACTAATGTATTAACTCTCACCTCATCCCAACCTGCCTAATCCTCCCAGGAGAGGGTGGCATTTAACCAAGTTGGTGTCAGCACTGATAATGAGAGAGGGGAGGGAGGAATGGGACAGGGGGAGAATGAGGCGATGGGAATGAGGAAGGGTAGGAGCATCTGTAAAAACCAGCCCCATCACAGCTGAAGCAATTGGGTGGTAGATCCAGGTCCTAACTCTATTCTTTCCTTTAGAAAAGGACAATTGTTTTCTCCCTTCACTATCAGTACTGTATCTGAAATACGTTATCACAGTTCTTTTTCTGAAGGTTGTCTTTAGTTCCCACTGATGCTGTCTGGATACAAAGACACATGAGATAATTTTAGCCTTCCATTCCGCAGCCAGGTCTCATTCTGCACACTCCTGCATATAGACAAAGCAGTGATGAAACAAAAGGAGATCTTGTTACACAAAACTTTAAGTGTGACATTCAAAAGGAAATCCACAGAAAATTTCAGATGGGAAAATATTTGCAAGTGGTCTCCTGCATTTTGCATACATGATCTAACTATATTTACTGTGGAAGTAACTGTAACCATGTATTTATCCTGGCCCTGGATAGTCACAGCGAAATACTGACATGCCTGTAACAGTAGGAAGTGATCATCATTTCTGTGACAGAAGCTTGTTCCTACGCGCCCTGGATAACTGCTTTGTGGTGTCATCAAAACTGTGGACTCTTCCTGACCTACTTCTCATTTACCACTAGTAACTGTCTCTGCCCTCTGCTATTTCACCAACCTCCAACAGCCTACAAAAGATGGACTTGGGAGCACAATGTTCACCTGAGCTGTCCACAAGACAGACCAAAGTCCTACTTCACATCGACACCACCTTAGATTAACCATTGTTAGCAGCCAAATACCACATCTTCAGCTAAGTACTTTATCTTCCTTCAGAGCAAAAGTTTATGAACCACATTTATCGGCTACACAAAAGACAACCTGCAAGCAATGGATGTCTACTGCCTAAGGGCACACTAAATAGCTACCATCCATGAGGTCTACGGCTATCAGGGAAGTAATTACACAGCGTGCAGGTACACTTGCTATCTTCAACCTAAGAAGTGCGAATAACAGCCAAAGCAAAGATGCAGCAATAGAAACTTCAGCATGGGCTGCTACCAACTTGCTGGGTATGCACACAACAAGAACCCCAAAACTGCATTATTATATACTCCAGACAGCTTGGCAACAGTCTGGTCTAGTTCCCTACTAGCACGACTAGAATTATACAAATAAACAACACTAAGTCAACCTTCCACAGAAATATCAACTTGCATAAGACAATTCACAGACTCAGCATCCAGAAACCTCCTGCCCATCCAGAGCTCTGCTTTACTCATATATAAGAAATGTGGAGACTCAAGATCAGAAGCTGTTCATACCATCTATCGTCACTTCTTCCAGTTTCTAGTTCAAGACCGTTCAATCTACCCCAAGATCCCTGTGTTTGACAATCTACCTCTAAAACATCCTGCTCTCCTTGTGTATTTGTGTAGGAAAGGCCCTCTTGGGTGCACTGATAAAGCCAGATGGAGCTTAAGGACAAAATTAATTTTGCGCTTTGCCACATTTATCAGCCAGTGGGGTCCTAGCTGTGTTACCACATTGCAACAGTGACCACAGACTTAGCAGAGAAGGCAGCTACGCCCCAAAACCCAGAAAGGTGAATTACATGAAAAAAATAGAACAAATTACTTCCCCTGTTTTTTTTTAAAATCAGGGGGAAAACCCTCTACATTATCAGTCTGATAAAGACAGTAATAAAGTATCTGGTAAGGGCTCCCTTGGATAGCATTTCCCCTCATTATTCACTGCATGTGAAAGAGCTTTTCTGGCTAAGTTGGTCACCTGCAGATGTATACTGCATAAATGGATCAAACCACACAGCATAGCTGATGTATGCAAATATTTGAACGCACTACAGAAACTTGCTGTGTTACTGGGAACTGCAAGAAGAAAGCCACATGTATCCTTCGATCAGATAGAGAAGGTTGTTCTTATTTTCTATCACTGCCCAGACAAGCTGTTCAGACACTTGGCGTCTAACTGTGTGGTCAGGAACCCAATTCTTATGCAAATTCTACATCCTGTTTTCAGTTACTGAAGAAAATCCAGGTGCAGGAAGGAAGGCTTCACACTGCCTTTCTCCAGCCTCTGCTGGATGGAGTTCATTCAGGTTAAGAAACAAAATGGTGCGAATTAGAAAAAGCAAAGACTTCCATTAAGAAAGACTAACAATCCCCAACGTGTAATTTAAACTGTACATTGTTTGGTTGGTTGGGGTTTTTTTGTTTTTCTAGTTGTTTTTTGTTTGGTTGGGTTTTTTTAGGAAAAAACACCAGATACACTTTTCAGACTAAGCAATGCTTAAAAATCAACACTTTCACACATCTAACTTTAATTTCTTCAGTGAATTTACCTTGACAGTAACAAAGGCTTAATGCACATGACTCTGTATAGCTACCCCTGAAAACAGACCCAACATTAGTCCCCCTGGAGCAGTACTGGATTTGGGCACAGCCCCACAAGCAGCTTAAACCATCTCACCATGAAGCTGCTGCCAAAAGGGGCAACTCCACCAACCTCCTTCCTCCACATGTTCCTGCCACAAGCCCTGCACTGGCCCAGGTCACTAGATGCCAGCCTAAAGAAAACAGCTCCTGACTCTCTGGGCTGGCGACAGCTGAAGGCCAGGACTGGAACCACCCCGCTGGGCTTAGGAGGAGGACAGGCAGTGCATACATCCTCTTCTAGCAGCAGCGTGAACACCTTAGATTGGCTCAAATTGTTTATGAAAGCATACCGTGGGAGGGATACGGTGACAATCAGAGCTAGTTCCAGGTTTCTCATACAAAGGTGGAGGTTAAAAGGGTTGGTGATTATTTCAAGGGATGAGGGGATGCAGAAAGCAAACGTTCAGTGAATTTTTACTTGCTTTGGGTATAAGCAAATTCAGGAGCGCTTTGGAGATGGGTGGATGAGAAGCTGCCCACTGGTCTTTCTGTGGCCTGACAGACAGCACTACCTGTGAATCCCGTTCAGGTAAGTGTCAGTACGTAAATGTATCTATCACAAAAGTACCACCATAAAATTTCTGACTATCTACTACATCAGGGACTCAAAGACAATACAGAGTGAGGAAAATCAACCTGTCAAGGGAGCAGGGCTGAGAGAAGTAATACTTAGGCATCACAAAAGAAGACATGCGCATTTTAGAAAATGGTTAACACTACACATGCTGTTTTCCTTCATTCATTTTGCTGCTTGAACACACAGCAGCTTGCCTGGGAAGGCTATGCCTTGTAAGTCGAGCAGGGCAACATCTCTTCAAATTAACATGCTGTACTGCCTTGTCTATTGGTTGGTGATTACGAGGTCATAGGTTAAAGACATAGACAAAAATCACAAAGCCTCTAAACATATGGGACACATGCCCTATTTTCATGTATGGAGATGATATCAGCATCTGATGTGATGCTGACTGCCAGCACTTCATCACACAGATCCTCAGGAGCCATAAAAAAGAGCAACTCAGTTTATACACAGTACTGATCCCAAGTGTGAGCTGACAAGTCGCATCTTCACAGACATCATGACAGACTGACGAGACATGAGGAAACATCAGTGTGGAAAACTGGGAGCGAAAGTGTTACAAAATAAAAAAGATCTGGCTTAACTTTGTATGATTATATTTAAATGCATGCTAAAGGAGTTCTGCTTTTCAGAGCATTTAGGTTAACTTCCAACAGTGTATTTCAAGCACAATATGGGAACTTGCTGAAGAAGAGAAATTAAAGTGTGCCTTGAGGATACCAGGCTTGAGTTACACAGACTTCCCGAGAATGACTCCCTCACATCTCTGCTTGGAGACCAAAAGATTTGCAATATGATTTCAAATGCACTAACTCATGCTCCTTATGTACTTGGCTTATGAAAATTACTGCCTTACAGAGATAAAAATCTTACAAATGTAAAGCTCATGTCTGAAACTATAAAGAGAATATTCTGCCTCTTCCCCGCGGGCAGAGATCCTCAGAGAGCTACAGGGAGTCACTGTGCAGGGGAGAGAGACTACGGCACTGATATACCTGGGTACTGCCGAAAACTGCTCTGCAGGCACCAAGGGCGCGGGTCCTGGAAACCTTGGTGGGGGAAGGGGCAAAGGATCCAGTCTGCCTTGTCGACAGCCCTACCAGGAAATGTTGAAGAGAAAAACCTGGAAGAGAGTCCAACCCTTTCCACCAGGACAAGATAGCTACTAAAATCGCCTCCAACAAGCTGCACATCCCCTGAGGCGCTCCGAGTAACTTCACACAGCACCCACGCTCAGCAAGCACAAGACCCAACAGGCAGCTGGCAAGACCTGGGAAAGTTCAAACTACCCCAAACATGATGAACCAGTGGATCCTGGAAGTGAAGAACTTGCTAACCACACAGACCTTTTTCCCTTCATTATCCCTGGCAGAAATATGACAACTCTCTTCATTAACTCTCCCGACACTTTCCTTTCCCCTCCTGCACACGTACACCTGCCACGGCCTCGCCTTGTGCTATGTGACCAATTGCTCCACAGCTTTCCTGCCTTCCTCGGGGCTTGCTTTTCAGAGATGTTAAGTGCATCTGCATTTAAATATAATTAAGAATGTAAGTGCTCACTCCTCCTGAAAATTCAGGCCCTGGGAAAACAGACAGCCCTTGGAAACATACCTGGTTCTTTCAGCAGTGAGATCAGTTTTAGCTGATCAAACACCAGTTGTGTCATTCCCTGGTCTGACCTTTACAGAATAGATCACAAGAAGTCACTGCCTTAAATCTTACTTTGAGTAACTGCTACAGTAGAATGTAACTTTTCGAAAATTTGAAATCCTGGTATTTCTTCTCCAGTGACAGTAATTCCACTGTAACACTTTTTAATTTTATGCCTCAGTAATTACTGCCACTGATAAAAAGGTATCCCTGATTTCTAATCTCCACTTGTTTCTTTCCATCTCCTAGCCCGTTCAGCCTGACAAAACTCTTTGCTATGATATTTCAATTACTTACACAAGTAATTCAGGATAAGGCTCTGGGTTTTTCTCCCCTCAGGAACAGTTATAACTGAAGGAGTCTCTCACAACTCTCCCTAGTCCCCAAAAATTTGCTTCCTCCCTGAGCTGTACTAAATAGAGCTCACAGTAAATTAAGTCACAGAATCTGAGTTAAGAGCAAAAACATCCCCTGTCCCAGCATCCTGAGTCCTGGAGGTTCAGAGAAGGGTAACAAGGACAAGGAAAGCCACAAACAGAATACATGTAAGGAATGCCAAAGTTCCTCAGCCTGGAAATGATGGAAGGGGGGTATTTTATAAAGAGAAGAGTACAAAAAGAATCATAGAAGGTTTGGAGATGGTGAATAGGGGTTGACTGTTCAGTTTCTTCTACAAGAACCAGTGGCCACCAAACAAAGCCAGCAGGAGCAAGACTGTTTCTCATGCAAATGGTAACAAACCTGTGCACTCTTTACCAAAAGATATTGTAGAAACCTGCATAGGCCCAGGGAGAGACAAGGTAAGCATATGGAAGAACACTCTCTAAACACACAAACTGCAAGCAGCTCAGAAGATCCCTAACAGCTGAAAATCATCGAAGGACAGGAGAACATTAGTGTGGATAATTTTACAAAATTCACTGTGTTCTTAATCTTCCCCAGACATCCAGGTGTGGCCTTTGTGGGAGAACAAATGCTGCACTAAAGGGGCCCTGGTCTGAAACAGCATGGGCATTCCTGTGGCCCCTCTAGCACTTCTTCACCCTAGAATCACGGACACCAGGCTTGGATGTAGTGGTTCAGCAGCTATGACACCGTCATTCCCATTACTCCCTTGCATAAAACTTCCAAGTACCTGTACTATTTTTTATTCCAAAGTGATATTCTGCAATTTTATGCTGAGGTAAATAAGCACATCAACCACTCCAAGTGATTTTTCGGAGTTAACAGGCCCCTCATCCTGGAAATCTTTATTCTACCCCCTACCTTTAAAACATGCAATTTGCCTGTGCTCAAATTACCAATCAATTCACATAACTCAGCATTGGTAACTTGCACTGCTTACAATTCTTACAACTTTGTACAAATAGGATGGGCACCTTTTTTCCCCCACCTATGAAAGCGTTACATCACACACAGCAAGCACCTGATCCTTTCAGACCTGAACACACTTGTTCATCATCCTCCTGGGGGGAGGTACTGTCCAAATTTAAAACTTACGATGTTCTAGAATATAAACTCAAGGGCCTCACAAAATAGTAGTATATAACATCAGCAACGTAATTCTTACAAATGCAATTGGCCTTGATTGACTATTTGAAAATTAAAGGAAGGATTATAAAAATCTGGTATACACCCTTTTTAAAGGCTTACTGAAGAAAAGCCACATCAATGATCAAGAAGGTTAATCAATAAACTCTCAAGACTCCTACACGAAAAGCAGCTCTGCCAATTAAAAAAAAAAAAGGATTACATCTATTAAGCTAATGTTTACCTTCATTTCTAACTGTTTGAGTGGAGAAAATCACACCAGAGGATACAAATACATCAATTCTCCTTCTACGTCCTTTCTTCCTCCCTGCTGGCCAGAAGCACATCAGAGAATTACTGAAAATTCAACCACTAGCATCACATATTGAGCTAAAATTATTGTCAGTTTCTCTTTTGTTCTTAACACAGTTAAGAAATCTCTTCATTTTACTGGACACAGTTTTTGTGTTCTGTCCCTTACTCTCCCACTCCAACTCCCTCACTTCCCATGTGAAAAGTATATTAGTTTACTATCAATGGCCAAGTTTACAATTTGGTTTTATATATCCATATAGCTTCACTTCCACCTAACAGCAGATATAAAACCAGCTCAGTCTTCTATCTTAACTGTAGGTTTTAAGCCAACTTGTGTGTTGATAGGCAATACCTACAGATTACACAAAAACCACCAAGTTTCCCTTATTTGTGCCTTTTACTTAGTTTTACAACAAACAGGAGTTTATCCATCAAGATGAGAATTAGAAGAGGATTCCACACATGGGAAGGTCAGGCAGCGTTAAGACATTTCCATCCAAATTTTCAGAAGTTAAGTACTAGCAGCATTATTTCTGGTACTTACTGCTCAGATCAAATTCTCCTGCCAGTGGACAAGGCATTCCTTCTGCATGCAACAGTTTCTAGTAAACACCAATTAACAACTCAGAGTGAATATAACCTGGTGGCCTTAACACTGATCCACTGGGATTCAAGATCATTTGTTCTTATTCCAAAACAAGTGATTTGAAACTGGCTGCCTTTCAGTTATTCGTCCACCTCGATCTTCCTGCATGGTTTCAGCAACCAATGCTAATACACCAACTGCCTGAAGCTTCCCAACCAGCCACTGCCCGCTACATCCAGTTTGCACTCATATGTAAGTTATTCCAAACCTCTTGTTCCACACAGGCAATTACAACCAAATTAACATCTTCCTATGCTGCTTTAATTTTATTTGAGATCCAGATTCTGGAAGAAACAAATTATTTCCCTTTTCACCCATCCTTATACCCACTCTCATTTTTGCCGTCTGAAGCCAACCTGAAACACAAAGGCTAAAGCAAGGTCTCGGAACTTGGGAAAACTCAGATCCTGTTCCTCTTACTGTTGTATTAAGCAACTTGAACACAGCAACGAGTAGCCCAGTTTGTAAATCACTTGGATTACTTAGAATACGAAGTACTTGGCTACATGAATAGGGCTGACCAAATCAAGCGCCCAGAGATTAGGACAGATTACAGTTAGCTAATTACCAGCAAGAATTTATATGGATTTTCTTATTTTTTTAAGTGCACTCTACCTTTTTATGACTAGCACCTTAATTAAGTCCTCAGGTGCATCCTACTGTTGAATAACCATACCAGGGAGTACAAAAGACAAAACCAGGACTCATTAGCAGAAGGAAGTTTAAATTTTCAACTCCATCTATACTGAAAAGTCACTTCAGATTAAGCTTATTTAGCAAATGACCTAACTATAAGAAACTATTATGCAAAGTGGGTTCAGTAAGTACCCCAATTTTTTATTAAATTTAAATTATCTATAAATTTTCACTGCATTGCAAGCAACATTCAACTTTGAAACAGAGCAAGTACTGCTGGTATCATGGGAGCTGCTTTTGCTGGTTCTGTGCCAGCCAGGGCAAATCTCACATTATGAGTGACGAAAATTGCTATGCCCTCTCTGTTTTATTTACTAACATTTGTTCTTGGCCAGCTACCCAGAACATTCAGAGGCTTAGTAACTGCATGCATGCCGTGCTGCTCTCATATTGCCTCCTGCCCGAGTGATGGCAGGGAGGACAAGTCAAAAAGGCATCCATTTTCTGTCTCTGGACTCTGAGGAGATACTCTGGCAACTCCTGTTCAACACACAATATACTACCTCATTAAATGGGCACATACCATTTCCCCTCTTACAGCATTTGTGACTCCTGCTTGTTTTGGACAGAAATCAGAGCTACAATTAGAGGAGGTTTTGTTAGTCTCACCTCCCACTCGCTGCAGAAATTGAAATTGAACACCATACAGTGAATGAAAAAGGATGGCTTTATGATTAGAGAGCAGAATGATTAAGCTAGTCAACTGGATTGTTGGTAAGATAAAAGTAGCTGCGTGATGTGGGGCAAGGCATCTAAACCAAGCTTTTCTTTATGATGCATTCTTTAATGGAGACCAATTCCTCACACCTGCTGACTGCTTATGATTTCAAGCAAAATCAGTGGAATCGAGGAATTATTCTGCGCTTCTGGTAGAAAGACACATTATATTGTACTGGAATAAATATATGGATGAAATTCAGAGTGTTGTGCTTGACCCTAATTTACACCACTGTTACACTGCTTTCAGAATGTCACATTTTTTCCCATTTCAGTGTCTTCAGTAGCAACACAAACGATCACCTTCATCCAGCTTAGCAATTCCTGACAGGAATCCTGGTTTCCTAGTTTCATAGGAGTCCATCTAACAAATCTATCCCATCCTGCCCTAGAGCCAATAAACTGGTGCTTCCAGGCTGTACAGGTCCACTGCTGGGTTCCTGCAACTCCCCTCGTTTTGTGAAAGTGGTTTAGAGCCTATGACTTGGTGGGGGAAGGGGGGGGCAAGGAAAACAATGAGAGAGAAGAAAAAGAGGAAAAAAAAGAGAAGAAAAAAAAAATAAATTGAAGCTTAGCAAGCCCAACATCTTCCAACAAAAACAGTTGTGCGTTTTTTCACACAAAGTGTGCCTGAACCAAACAGCCAAGCTGCAGAAGTAGGTAAACTAGGTTATCCCAAAAGAAGGGGAGAGCATCCTGAGTGCTGGATATAACAGCCGGAGCGCCTATGCAACCATTGCGCTGTGCCAGACAGACACATCCTTGGAAGTCTGAAAGCAGATTACTGCAGCAACAACAGCAGAAAGGGTAAGACAAAGTTAAGAAGCTGATTACCACATAAGCCAAGAGATGAGGCGAAAATAAGGACAAAGGAGTCAGGAAAGAGCAACAAGGAGCATCGGCACCTCTGTTGTTTTAAGGCAAGAGAACAAGGGCTGTATCTGCAAAGCAATGTCTTATAGGGTGAGATTTGGAGTCTGAAAGGTACAAGTTATGCCAGCATTATAGAGCCACTGAAGAACAACACAAGTGCTAAGAGAAAAGGAAAGTATGACGCTACACTGGAGAAACCACCTGGCAGTGGGACCTGTTCAGCCACTCAGCAGTGCCTCAAGAGAAGCGATCAATTCCTCATACCATGAGGTTATTTCTAACGGTGCCACCCCAGTGCTAGCAGATACACTGTACAGAACGATCTTGGCTGGGGAGAGGGATGCTGGAGGATCCCTTTCTAGAGGATGTCTGAGTCGCAGCTCCTCCTCCTCCTCCTCCTCAGCTCGGCAATGCCACCCGCCGGCTGCAGGCATTAACGCAAGGCGGCACTTGGACACCAGGCGAGGAGATCCTCCCTCCATCACCGTGCTTCCATCTTCCTCAAGTTAGAAAAGCCTTTTAACCACTCTGTTTTCTACTAAGCATGGCAGGGAGCACCACCACCTCCAGTTCTGCACAGCCTTCAGAAACTGTGTTACAGTCCTTCCACTGGAGAAGAGAGATTGACTGAAGTCAACAAAATCCTTCTGACAGAGCATCAGCCCTTGCATAAATCTATTAAAAGGCATGACATTCAAAATGAAAGAGTAAGGATGTCACTGTCAGCATTCACAAATTCATAAAGGCAAACACATTCACGAACTTCTAATGAAGGGATATGGTGTGCAAGGAACAAATTATAGTGAGATGTGATGCCCCTTCCCGGATCTCTTAGAACAATAAATAGAGAAGGATTTATAGTCCAGTAAAATACAAAAGGGAGATTATTCAGAGGACAGAGTTCTTCACTCTGTTAGACTGACAGACACAACCCTTCTAGGCTCCAAGCATCTTATGACAAGACCTCCATTAAGTCACAAAATAAAGATCGTATGCATCATCGTATCAACACAGATGAGAATATGCAAGACTGTTGCTACCTCTAATGCATTTTTCCTTTCACTAGGAAAACTAAGCATTTTGGCAAAGCGCAGAAAGCATTTAGAAAAAGAATTAGTAACTCTTGTATCAGTTCTAGACATTAAGTCAAAGCTGGGTAATTGGGAAGAAACAACCATCAAACAAAACCTCCAGCCCTTATGCAAACGCACCTAGAAAAATGGTTAACCATAAGTAAGAGAGAGACTATTTCAGTCAGAGCACCTCAGAAACATCAATAAAGCGACAATTCAAGGGGAAAAAAATCATGTGAAATAAAAATAAAACCCGAGGTATATGCATCCATAACATTAAATAATGAAGACAGATGTATATGTATGCATAGATAATCCCTTCCACCCAGTTTCATATGAAAGCATATCAACAATTAAAATATAAAGTCTTTACAGATTTGGCAGTACCTTCTCACCACTGCAGCTAACACATCTCCCAGCAGGGAACTGCTGAACACATACCTTCTGGCAGAACTCAGCTCAGTGAGACAAGATGGTTTTGTCCTCTGCCGCATGCAGGTAAAGGCTATTTAAACAAGTCCAGTTCTTACAGGCTGCTATGGGTGTAGGGAGAGCTATTAGAAACCGCTCGGGATGTTAGCGAAGGCAGCAGCTTTCAGGAGAGCAACAGTAACAAACGGCTAAGCAGGTAACCACCGCCAGCTATAGCTGTAGTGAACGAAGGCAGCTATAAGACATGCAGACTAATACTGTGGCAACCAACGATTCCACAAAAATGACTTCATTTTGAGAGTTGCATAGGGAACATGGAGCTATTGCACTTGTTTCACAACCACTTTCCATCTCTTTTTAAACTTTCACTTCCTTAATTTTGACGCTCCAGCTGGGTAAAAGTCTTTATGTAGGAACAACCAAAACCAGGCATTTAAACAACAGTGTTTCTCTCTCTATGGATTTTGTCAGTCGGGTCTATGCTCAGCTCAACAGCAGCATTTAATTACTGTACCTCTCAACAGAAGTTCTGTATTTCTGCAGAACCCAGAGGCTTTGCACACCCGCACGTCGGCCAGTAGCATTTCAAGTCACCCCCGCAATGATGCCAGTCCACACAAACCACAGGAACACTTATGAAACAAATATTAGGTAAAAAAAAAATAAATAAAAAAATTGTATTGACTGTTGGATTGCAAGCCAAAGACAAGCTAGACAACTTCACGTTCTCCCTTGCCAGCCCGGCCACATTCTTAAGTGAGAGAGAAGGATCGATTGGCCCCTTTCTCCCCCATCTCGCCACCGTAAGTGCCAACTGTCACAGCGTTTTTCACCAAACTACTGAAACACTAGAGAAACAAAATTCAGCTACCTCACAAAACCCCAAATTCCTCTACGTACAAACCACCAATAAATTGCTGCTTTTAGCAGAAGCACTTTACTAGGAATGCAACAGAAGTTTATATTTTGGTGTGTTTGATTTTTTAAAATTAGCATACTACCAAACCAGAAAGAGTTCATGGGTTCATTCATTAACAATTCTCTACTTTTCCTTCTACAGATTTTATTTCAAGAACAATGTGGTCAGAACTTCAGACAAAGAAAAGCAAGTTTTCTTTTAGTTTCCAAATTATTGATCTCATCAGATTCAAACCTGCCAAAAATTATGGACTGATCAATAAATCACTGTAAACACTTGAGCTTGCCAGGAAACATTACTCCAAGATTTATCTCCTTTTTGGTAAGGCCTGTGTTGCCTCATAAATGATAAATCTTCAGGTGCAGACTAGTCTGCATGTGCCAGTCAACACATAACATTTTTACTGCGGATTCATTTCTTTCTCCCAAAAAGTACTCCTCCTTAGGAGTCAGCCGTCCATGCACACGCTGTATGAGCAAGATACAAGTCTGATTTGAGGATACCTACAAATTTCTGTTCCCTTCCTTCTCTTTAAAAAGGATTCCTTACAAGATGGAACCAGGGTTCTCTTAATCTAAGAGTTCATTCCTACAAAATACCGAAAGAAAATCTGGAAGAAGTATTTCATAAATTGTATCTAAAATTACTTAGAGTATCTAACAAATTACAATCCAGAACTGCAAACAGATGTGTATATGACTCATATATTTATGCACAAACTGTATATTTTCTGAATTTCTTGCAAGAATAAATCTAAAAAAAGGTATTTATGATTAACTGAGGTACTGATACAGTTTGGGGGATGAGGGTGAAATGAGCCATCCAGCACATAAGCCGTTTGACATCTTGTTTAAAAATATGTAGTCAATTTACTTACTTGTTCACACTTCAACAGATAGAACTAGTATGAATTAGTCTTAAACAGTATACATCAGTTTATGAAACAAATAACCCCACCAAAAAGACCTGAACCCCAATGCCATAAAACATTAAAGACAAATCTTAAAAATAATTAAAAAAAAATTACAATAATGAACTTAACTGTTGCCTGTAACAACACTGAGTTTTAGAACTGAGAAACAAAAAATACCTATTTTTTCAGAACTGCAAGGTTAAAGTTAGAAGCAAATGACATTCAGAACGACATAATTCTGTTTCTTTTTACAGGAAGAATATCCAAAGTCAATTATCCTTTTAAGGAAGGCCTACAGAATATGAGAAAAGTACATTAACAAGTTATCAAAACAAACATATTTCAAAATATTAACATAACTCACCAGTACTATAGTATCTTTTAAGTTCTGTGCGTCTGATGTCTTTCAGTTGATTGTATTTTTTCTTTTTCTTTTCTTTGTCTGAAGCAGCTTCCTTTTCCCCAGCAAATTTACAGTTGTCTTCAGAGGAACTGAGTTGCTCCAAAATAACTTTACTTTCATCATCTTTTGCAGAAGGTGTTTTGGAAACAGGAGATCCAGGGGAATTGGCAGAGACAGTCTCGGTGTTTTGTTTGGCTTGCCTTTTCTTTTTCAAACTATGCATAAAGAAAAAACCCACAATGTTAAGATGTAGCCAACCTCTACAGACAAGTTAACTCACTTGCTAACTTGATTTTTTCAAAATGAATTTAACATCAGAATTCCTTGCAACTCAGTAAAAACAACACACTTTGCATCAGTAACTTGGTAACTAAGATTATCCTACAGCATACTCCTCAATCATATCATCATCTCAAGGATATCTTGTCAAGAATAACAAAAAAGGTAATAAAGTTTTTACTGTTGTTTACTGAGGAGCAGGAATGGGGAAAAAGAAACAAAAAACATCAAAAAGTTGCTTTGTTTTAAACCAACATACATCTAAACGTATAAACAAGATACTGAATCATGTTTTCAAGATGAAGCTTAGGATATCATAAAACTTCAGATCATAACGTATTATAATGCAACAGCTAACGTAACAATTTCACAGTCAACTGCTCCTGCTTTATAAAGCTAGTTGTTTTGATATAAACTTGTTATTTCTTTCCATTTTGTCCAAGGTTGTCTCCCAGCGGCCACCCATGCTACTCCACATTTGTCCTTGCACAATCCACACCACCTGGTACTCCAAATGTCACCCAGCAGCTCCTTCTGCAACGTGACCGATGTGACCACAAACTGCTTGTGGGGGAACAGTTTCCAGCTGCTATAGCTCGTCTGATAGAAATCTTAACAAGCTGCTTATAAATCTTTCAACTTATCACTATAGCAACAAGACTATTTTCTTTATAGAAGAATCCTTAAACCACAGTTCAAGTGAGGAAGATGCTTCAGGAATCCTAATGTGGAATTTTCTGCTAAATCACCATCTTTAGCACTGACTTGCTTAGCAAGAGCAAAGGCTGACTTTATGGGCTGAGGGTCAGCATTACTAAAATAGTCCTCAGTTAAGAATCACTGACACATACCATACAAAATGAAAAACTAATCTATCTAATGGTCCTTCTGCCTAGTACATTAACTTCTTAGTTACAAGGTACCTAAGGGAGGGAGTAGTATATTAATGTTGTTGATGCTAAAAACTTTGTTACGTGCACAGGAAGAATTATGCATAGAAAATACATATAATCAATGAGTCACCACAAGTGGGAAAAGGTTACATGATCTCACAGCATTAGTTTACGTAAGGGAAAACTTAATACATTAAGTTACTAACACAATGCAGGAATTTCAGAGATTCTTCCTTCCACCTTTTATATTTAGATGCTATCCATATATTTTTTCAGGCTACAACATAAACACACAGAACATTTGAAAATTATAGTCAGACATTTCGGGCTACACTTTTTTTTTTTTTTTTTTAATAAAACATCAAAACCAGTTCCCAAGTTTAGAACATCCAGCTTGAAACCTCTGAGAAGGGTCAGTTTCTCGGATCACATGCGACCAACACTTCCCAGTGAAACATTTCAAAAGACTGTCTTGCAAAAGCTGTGTCTATCACACACCTATGTACACATATTTCTTAAAATGCTTCCCAAAATATGATAGCAGGAGATTCACATTCTGCAGCCAACTCAGTGAGGACACTGTGGTTCCCCACTCATTCAAACCTACTGATTTGTAAGACAACTAATAGTTGTTCATGCTCTGCACAGCAAGAGAGATTTACTGTGTGCGAAACTTTACAGATCAGGTCCTGACTACATACGAAAACAACCAACAGGGATTTATAAAAGTGAATATATCTATGTAACAAATGAAGTGTTTTGTTTAGACTAATGAAAACTTACATATGCAAAGGAAGCTTATTTTTGACTAATAAGCCACAGTCCTGATCAAAGGCTGCTGTAGCAACCGCAAAACATTACATGCACATTGCATCCACAATGTCTATATTTAGCCCTAGTAGAAGTCTTTGCAAAGCAGCCCCCTACACTGAAATGGCATATCCTTACCACGGTTGTACTCGATTCCAGAATTGTAAATGAGACAGAACCCTGACTTTTTACTCTATTGACTCAACGACCTTCCTGGATGTATGCGTATCACAGGGTACCGAAATCATCTGCTTCACTAGATGAGAGCTGGCACGCCCCCAATGGCAGCCCCATTTCTACTCACATTGCATCACAGACTTCTGTCCTCAGATTCCTAGTCTATTTGTTTTGATCACAAACTCTGTTAAGTAAGCTTTCTGTAGTATAAATGTAGTACCTCAAAACAACAAAAAAGCTGCTAATGGAAACATAGAATGCTTTTTTGGAGGGGAAAAAAAAGAATAAAGAGAAAAACCTCTCTAGAGGTCAACAGTCCTCATGACAATACCGACAGCTTCCATCAGTACTTCCCTTGAAACATACTCATTTGAACTACAGTTTTCAAAGTTGCCCCAGGCAACTTTAAGAATAAAGAGCTAAAGCAGAACTGGTCCATTAGTGGTAGGAAAGAGGGAAGCAGAAACAACCATCTGAACTGACTGCAACCTGACTGATGCTTCTCCCTGTAATGTTTAATATTGTCCGATTCCCACGCACTACAGCCCACCAAGAGTTTATCACACAACCTACAGCATCCCCAGCACACAGCTGCTGCTGTGATCAGACAGTGCCACAGGCACTTTTCAAGTAAGTCCGATCAAGAATCTGGGCACTCTGTAATTTCTATTCTGTCCTCATGGCAGGCATCAGATTTTCAGATAGTGCCAAGCCTACTCCTCCTGCCCACTGCTCCATTTCAAGGCAATGACCATCCAACTCTCAAAGTGGCAACCCTGGCACTAGAAAATGTACTAGATGAGGACTGAGTATCCATGACATTCATCACAGGACTCGGAGTTACTACAACTCTGCCTAGGGTTATGATCCCTGCTTGGAAGATGCTGCTTTTAGAGGTCTCTAAAGCCTGGCTAAAATTATCCAAAACCCTCCACTTCACTCAATCTTGAAAAACCTCAACTATAATATCCCAAGGAACAAAAACAAGCCTTCAGCAGCATTTAAAACTGTAACAGCAGCTTCAAATTTACTATGCTTTTTGACATTACGTGCACCCTCTTAGTAAAGCAAATACAAAGTCCTGTATACACACCAGGCAATTCATTAACACTGGTACGATGCAGCAGAGATTGGGCTGCGAAGAGCACAGCTGGAGGGGTTACTGCATCTTAAACAAAACTCCATCCCCTTGAGGCATGCCCTTCAGCTTCCACTCACCCTTCTCTCACACTGACCTGCACCTCCCAGCAAGGCAGACTGGGCACCCACACAAGCTGCCAGCCCCTCCCCTGCTCAGATTTCAAACCCATCACCTCCTGAAGAAGTTGGAGGCTGAAGGTCTCATCTGCTCTTCTCCCAGCTCTCTGATATTTCCCACCCTTCGTGGCAAGAGCTGCCATGGAAGATGGATTTAAGAATGCCATTTATCAAATTATTTCCTTTTTCAACTGCTTTGGAAGATTTTGAGTGGTTTTGTTCAGCTTTAAAGAGGACTTCTCTGAATAAAACCAACATTCAGTCTTATCCTAATGGTTATGAGAGCAAAAGGGAGCTGAACGCCGAATAAATAAATAAATCAATGAAAACTCTCAGTTTTGCTAGTGTCAGGTTTTGCAATTGAATCAGCCTTTCAGACAAAACAATGTGCACCTTTTCCAGTGAATGGATAAGGCATTACTGCAGAAGTTGTTTGTTTTTCAGTATCCAACAGTCAATGGACATGTTGTGTTTCACTAGGAAAGTTGCTGCGGGAAGGAAGAGGGAGAGAGAAAAAGGGAGGGCAGCAAAAGCGAACAGTTCATCTGCAAAACCACTCTGGTTTCTAAATAAAGATTCTTACACATCTGTAATTTCATTTATATGCCAGATAAGATTTTTCAAGCTAATTGGTTCTGACAGACAAAACACTTTTTTTGAATTTATATAGAGGCATCCTTTTACAGCTCCTGAAAATGTTTTCTGAGCAACAACCGATAAGCCATTTTCTAAGTCTGTCCAAATACAGTTTCCCAGTAAGTTTTCCGTCTGTTAGTATGCACGGCAGACAGCATGGGAGCTTTTCCACTGAGTTCCATGAGAATCAAAGGAACTGGTTCTTAATGGGGACTGTGAGCTGGCTGCAGACATCTTTTGGGCATCTACCCTACAAAAGGAACAGGGAGCAGAAACTTTCTTCAATACAAAGACCATTCTCATACCATTTAATAAAGACTAATGATCTGAAACGGACATAATCTCAGAGTAGGCAGGTAGAAATATGAGGTTAGCAGTGCTCACTTAAATTAATTTGCAACTGACTGCTTAACAGCTTGGGCACTGACTTACGGAAAACAAACTAGGAAAGATCTCAAGAAACAGCCTACTTCATCTTCCAGACCCAGGTCTATCTGACTGCCTACAAAAGGCAAATAAATCTGCATTTTTAGAAGAAATCAGCCCGTATTTCCCAGTACACTAACAAGGTAGGTAGGAAGAGTAAAAAGAAAACTGATCGGAGAAAGGAGGGGTGATGTTATCAGAACAGCTTCCACTGGAAGACTGCAAGCAACCAGTAAAGCTATGCAACTCTGACACTAAGACAATAAGGAAATGGAAATCTGACGATAATTTTTTTCTAGAAATTCCATTTGGTTTTGGTTAACACTTCTTCAAGAGACGTGTAACAAACAATTGAATAGAACCTCATTTGATATATAATAATTAATCACAGACAAAGAGCACTAGGTCCACATCATAGGATGTTCTAAAAAACTCCTAGGACAATGAGGCATGATTTTTATAATGTATTAGATTAATAAAAATCATACAGCATGGACAAATCTCACTTTAGAAACAAAAGCATCTAACAAAGTGCCCTCCAAAGAACACAAAAAAAGAAGAGGGAAGGGAGAAGAAATCTTCATTTTATCTTGAAGATGACACAGTTTTCCTTTTGGGAAATTTTCCACAATGTGCATCCTTTAAAATGTGCCTTCATATCTGGCATACAATCAACTTAACATCCTGCACAGGACAAACAGATCATGTTCTACAAATGCTGGGGTTTTTAAACCATTTATGCATATATGCAATAAGATTAACAGAACTTGTAAAAAAAGAACTTTAAAAACACTTCAAACCTCTTAATCTGTTTTGTTCCCACCAAGATTCCTGTTAATGTACTTTGTATATGAAATTAAATACACCCCAATTATTTTATTCAGAATTAAGCATTTTTACCTTAATTTAAATCTCTGCACTCAATCTAATATGTACTCATTTCTTTGTACCCTATATGCCTTTCTCCACCCATCCAGAACAGCTAAATACATCAAATTTGCAACACTAAAAAAACCCCTACGTACAGAAAACTTACAGTAAAAATCCCCGTTAGGCACCCACTGGTCTGATCCTAGTCAGCTATTCTATTCCAGCCCGCACAGATCATCCGTTGCCCCTTCACCCAGCTTGGTGCCAGCACAACTCGGCCAGGTCTGGGCACGGCTGTGCTCTCATCCCATCTGATGTAACCTGACGAATAAGCCGTCTCAGGCAAAATAAGTCATTACTGCTTGCAAAGCCAAAGGACGTCAGACTGCTTGCCAGACCGTAATGCTTCACTCCTGATTTCTTCAGTGTGGCTACTTCCACTTCACAACAGAAATGAATACAAAACCATTCAACCTCAGTGAGAAATCTTCCTAAAACTAAACAGCATCCACCCCACAAGAAAGCACGCTCCATGAAACACCAGCCATTTCAGGCTGGTATGCATCCTGGTTTGGAAACGAGCAAGCTACAAGGCGGTACATTTACTATTAAAATAGAATTGCCTATTAAGGCAAAAATAAGGGATGGCACACTTTTTTTTTAAAAAAATGAGAGATTTAAGCAATTAACTGCAGGGGGAAGAAAAAAAAAAAAACTATGAAGAAAGTAACTCTGATATAGTTATCAAGGACAACAGCATGATTGCAGACACTGAAACGTGTCCATACTCTGGTCATTCCAAATGACACACAGCAACTACAGAAAGCTCTGGTATTAGTAGCACAGGTCAAAGCTAGATGTTTCCACTTTTATTGGAATGCCTGTTACTAATTTACAACAAATACAGCACCAGATTTCACACATGGACAGTTATCAGCAATGCTCTAGAAAGTTGGCACGCTCCAAAGAATAAAGTGCTCTACTGACAATCAGGGTATGTCCATTTTCTTCCTGATACTGCAATTAGCTTACAAAACCAAGTCACTCTACCTCCATTTCATCATCTGTAACATGGAGGGAAGTATGTAGTAAAGCTGTTCTGGAATTTTAAAGACATGGTACCTTCTCATAGAAAGAAGTTCTTACATTAAATGAAAGTATGTTAATTTTTCCCCTAGTCTTCTGACTGATACCAGAAAATTTTAAATATCCCACTTAAGCTCTCTTATGTTTATTTTAAGGGGGGCGGGGGAAATAATCACAATTTCCCAGGGTAAAACTCGAGAGAGTTCTGAGCTGTCAGAAAGTTTTTATTTTCTTAAAATTAAGAATACAATGTTCCCACGCAGCTTAATAAACTTTCTATTTTCAAAGGCAAAAAGTATCCCCCTGTCTTTTCTGTTTACTTAGCAAAAGAGGTTATGATGTATTCAGCACTCCATTACCATGACAACAATGTAATAAAATCTTTTCCATAGGGAAAGGATTTTGGAAAGCTGTTTTGTTTGATTTAGACATCTATTTAATTCCTCCTCTTATAACCTCAGATACTGCAGGCTCTCAAAGAACAGCTTTAGGCAGAAGGCAAAATGAAGAAATCCCTCCCTTCGGATGACTCCTTTAACTTTGCCTGTGGTTCACTTAACAGGCTTGTTCAATTAAACTGGCACCACAGATCTATCTTGTCACAAACACCAACTTGACTCTTACCACACTCCCATCCCGCTCCTCCTCTTCTGCTCTGCTAACGATGCCAGATACTTTCTGCTACTGCGGTATTCATTAATCACCCCAAACCGCTCCTACACATGCAACAAATTCTTCCCAAAGCGGCTCAGCAAGACGGTCTCCCGGCACCGAAGCCCTGGAAAGGGAGGAATGGCCTTGCCCTGTCCCGTCCAGCCGGTGCTGGGCTCCAGCTGCTCTCCCACACTCAGTGCCAGCTCCCCAAGCCACCACTCCCCTTGACATCAGCTGGCTGAAACTCTAAGAAAAACGGAACTGCACTTACATGGCAAAGGAGGATGTTATCAGGGAAGCTGCATGGATTCTGCACAGGAAAGCCGCACCATGTTAGAACTGTTAAGATTATTTGACAAGGACAATAAGCACATGGTAATCAGGCTGGCCAAAACACATCTCAAGTTCTCCCTGAAACTTTGATAAATGCCTCCCTCCCTGCCCCAGTTGAACACCCTTCAAGAAACTCAACTCCCATGAAACAAAAAGGAAGGCCCTTTTAAATTAGTAATTGATTAACATAGGGAAACAAAGTACAAGAATTGAGAATGACCCAAAAGAAGACAGAAGATGACAGGGTACATGGAAAACTGTGGGGGATGTGTACTGCTCCATACAATCATCGCTGCACACCCACTTTCTCAGGTCAGGTAGAGTGCCAAGCTTTCCCAATAACACAGAGCCAGTTTTAGTATGGATTAAACTGATTGAAAACAGTCAGAAAGAAATTTAATGCTCAGTGACTCAAATGGCAATAAATATTTACAATGAAGCGATGAAACAGTAGATGAAAATCAATGGTCATTTAAAGCAAAATCCACGGGAAATGTGCCATACATTGTGCAGCAATAATGTAGCTGGAACACACCTCCAGGAAAAAAAAATCTCAGAGAATAGTATTTTAGTATTTCTTATATGAGAAGTACCAAGGGCACCACATTGAATTCTGTCAAGAAATACTTTCCGGTAAGGTGAAAAGCAGCTAAAAATAAATAGCTTAGGCACGCTGTGTTTGCCAAAGATGTGAACAGGTACAAAAACCAACTATGAAAATATATCATGGCAGAGCCTGTGAAGAGCTATGGAGAACAGAGTCACAGGGATACAGCCTTTTCTTCTTTTTTTTTCCTCAGCAGGTACCTACACTGCAAACTGCTAGAAGCCTGTACACCTGTGGGCATACTCATGAAGGATCCCTGCATGCGCTCATTTTATTATTTTTTTTCATTCTTAACATCCCTGACTGACCCCTGTCAGAGATAAAGCATGGCAAGTGCAGTGGTAATGGGGCAAAAAGCATAGCAAACCCCTAGGATTCAGGAGGAGCACGGTACTATTCAAGGAAAAGGAGACTCAGCTCAAAGCTTGTAGCTCAAAGAAGTGTTTTAAGCCACTTCTGTCAGCAAAAGAAGGCGCCTCTCTCTTTGCTCACCATTGATCCTGTTCCCAGGAGTTGGCCCCGTTCTCGCACACGAGCATTTGCTGCAGCTCCAGATCTGGAAAATTATCTGCATTAAAGATAACCCAGCAGAAATGCCAATACGTAAATTAATTTTTCACAATCGGATCACTCCTCCATTAGATCCCACTTGGCTGTGCTACCACTTGTATCAACACAAAGGAGAAGGCCAAAAGAGGAGACAAGACTGCTCCTCCAAGCAGCAGTGCCAGTTCCAAGGCCCTTTGCCCAGACTGAAGGCCTTCTCAAGCTACAGCCTTGCTTGTTCCCTGTAACAGCAGGCTGAGATCAGCAAAAAGAGGAAGACAGAAAGCCAAACCAGACACAGGCTACACCATGCCCAACAGACCTCTGAAGAGGTTATGGCAGCTTCTTTCCACTTATCCAGAAAAGGCAGTTTGATGATAGAAAATTTTCATAAAGGTTTGTGCTGCGAGGGCTGGGAGACAGGCAATTTCCCCTGCTGCAAAAAGCAAGGAAACAGTGACTGCTTCTCCAACAGCAGCAGGGAAGAGAAAAAAGTCATTTTCTTCATAAAGAGGGTCTTAATGTTGAATAAGTTGACTCAACTCAATAAGTGAAGACACCTGGCTGACTTAGCTGACCAGCAAGGTCAGGGGGATCCAAAAGTAACCATGGTCAAGAAGTCAGTGATCAAAGTAAAGTAAAAAATTCAATTATTTCTTTATTTAAATGACCACTAAAAGGGGTATCTTAGAGAGGGAGGGGACTGAGATCTAAAGCACCTGTCTGCATTAGCTTTTGCTTTTATTTAAAAAGTTACTTTGAAAATTAACATTTAAATGTCAAGGCTCTCTGCATCACTGCACCACTCTGTATGGCATGAATTTAATACAGATACAAAACAAAAGTAGTTTAAAAAAGAAAAACACAGAGGAAAAGAAAACCACACAACTTCTTCTTTTCTTATTATTGAGAAGACCAGGACGAGGAAAAAAAAAAAACACTAAAAAGGAAGCCAAACTAATGGTTTTAAATGCTAACTTTCATGATGACGCAAGAATTATCCAAATACCACCATATGTTAATCACATCTGGAGCATATAATACAAGAGATGCTGTGTACATGCTTACAAACAGTTGCAAACTCATCTATTCAGGAGCAAAATTTACAGCAAGAAGCATCATGACACAAGTGGAGAAAGGTTCTACTTAAAGTATTTCAGAGTAATTGTTAAAACCAAATCTCAACCATCCGTGTGTCTCAGTTCCATGTTTGCATTCATTGTCCCCAAACAACTTATAACCCATTTTGCACATTGAGTAGTTTAATGGGCTTCCTGAATAGAGCTCCCATTAACTAATACTCACTCAGCACAGAATAGGAAATGCCCAAGCGTACTGAAGATCCTGTTACATGGATTAAAGTTCAAAGAAACACCTAACAATGCTGATAATGGGTGGGGAAAAGAGGAATCTGTAGCTTTAGCATTTGGAATAATGAGCGATATTGTCTCATACAATGGATATTTCATAAGTGAGAATGATAATCCCGCTGCATCCAAAGGGGGTGTCTGCAGCAATGCTTCTATAAAAAATAATATGGCACCACCTTTATTACCGCGGTCAAAAGATCATTAAGTAAGTATAAAGATGACACAACAGGGTAGGGCCTGTCTCCATGGCACGATCACATGGCATGCATGTACCAATGCAACTTCTCGTATGCGTACGCCTTACGCTAAAATGAGCATTTGGCATGGTCTGGTATTTTTCAGTAGCCATACCATTATACTAGTGTAGCAGGTCCTCCGTTATGTTTGCTGTAAGAGACAAAATGTGTGTCAATTACTATGTCTTAAAATTTCTCTGTGGTTTTTATATCAAATATTAAATTATTTATGCTTTTATTTTTGACTGAAAAATAGTTTGGATTTTTTCATTTACTCTTCAGCTGAAACTTTTAAACACGTGATCAAAATGTTTATAAATGGAAGGGGAAGAAGCAATTACTGCAGAGGAAAAACAAAGGCAAAAAGTAAATCTTGCCCAACATCGGCACGATGGAAGAAGTGGTGACAGGAAGACATGAGGTTCTGCTCCACCTCGAAGATTCTCAGGGCTCTGCAAACTCCAGAAGGTCCCACCGCACATCAGGGAGATGCCAAACTAGAATAATAAGCTGAGGAAAGTTTCGGTGCTCTGCCTCCTCCCCACAGAAGCAGAGCAGGAGGGTGGCAGGGAGAAGCAGCCCAGCTACCTTCAATCCCCTGCTGCGTTCAAGGACAACGGCCTCCTAGCAAACCCAGCCAGAGCCAGATAAGGCAGGTGCTCTGTGACACCCCGTCCTGCCGCCGGCCACTGTCCCCCCTTGCCCATTCCCTTCTGGGCTGGGAAGCAAAGCTTCCCGGAATGCTGCGGCAGGTGGGAGAGGAGCTGCTGGCCTTCCCTCCTCTCCGGTGCCCTGGCATCTCACCCTGCAGGAGCAGCGCCTCGGACCTGCTCCCACTACCCTTGCTACAGCGCTGTTCCTACAAGCAACTTTCATCGTTTCGTTAAACCTAACAGGATGATTCTTCATAGGCACAAAATTGCTCAAATGCATCGGTTCACGGGACCAGAGTCATATGCTGTAGTTTTAAGACATTCCGTGGGATTGCAAAAAAAAGAAGAAAAAAAAAAGGGCGGGGAAGGAGGGGCTGGCAGCATTTGTAACACGAAATGCTTCTATAACAAAAAACCCTTCTTAGCCTCAGGCAAGCAGAACTGCTACAAGCAGCTCCTGCTGTGGTCCAGGTGGAAAGAGAAGCATCATCTTTCTAACACAGATACTGAACATACAGACAAATCTTCTGCTTAAGCAGATTTGATTTTTAAAGACTGTCTGATTGAAACATGTGATTAACACCTTGAAGCCATGTATTTATAGAAGCATTATGGAAAGCAAAAATCCAGCAGCTGACAGAAATGCACTGTAATGTCAAAAACATAAAATACAATTTAAATTAAGTTTACCTGCGATTGGCTAGATGTTAAGTTTACACCTACTGAAATAAAAACAGCCAGTTCAGAAAAATAGTGGTAGAAACCCGGAGTTATTATCAGTATATTAAGTGCTATACAAGACAAGTTCTCTGTGCCAAAGACTGCTGTCTGACAGGAAAATACTCAGTGCATTAAGACACTCAGAGAGCTGATTTATGGCTCATTTACATTACAAAGGTTTTCCAGCAATAAGGACAATTCTCTCCCTCCTCCCCAAATTCCTAACCAGTTCTGCTGCTCTCCTTGGGATTTTATTTCACACAAATCAACAGGACGAATCCCACAGAGCTCAATGGAGTAGCATGAGAGACTTAGAGCATAGCTAAAATACATGCTTAAATTTCAGATGATCCTAGGAAACACTCCCTGCCCAGACTACAGAGTAGGACAGAAAAAAAATAAAAAAATAAAAAAATCACAGACCTACACTTACAACCCACCTCACCATAATCAGTTTGGCAGGAGTGGGGCGGAGCGCAGAGAAATCCCTTCCAAACCCAGTCTGGAAACGGGATTAATGCTGAGGGCATGAGAGCTTACCAGGCTGGCACCACGGGGAACCTAATGCCATCAGGAATATCCACACAGCCTCTTACCCTGTCCAAAGCCCCAGGGAAGAGGGAAAAAGCTTCATGTCCTGGGGGAGGCAGGAGTAGGGAGCCCAGTGCCCATGGGTACGCAACAGAAACTGCAGAACATGCAACTAATAGTTCAAATACAGTGCAAGCAGTCATCCAGTGTTCCCATGCAGGATCCACAGCATTTCTTCTATTACCAACAGAATTCTCTTTAGTTATCTATGTAATGCCTTCCAATCCCTTGGACAGAAGGGAAGAAACTGCTGCCTTCCAAAAGCACATTCCTGCAGCTATCATTCCTATCTTTCCCTTTAAATGTGCAGCACCGTTACCAGAAATAGACCATCCCACCAGCACGGCACATGCCAGAAACAAATGGGCAAAAGTCTCGAATCAGGGCAGCAGATACAAGGCAGGCAACTTCATCTGTGGGCCAGAAACACTGGCAGCCTTCCCTGAAGGGGCATGTCTAGCTTCTTATCAATCTGGGTTTTCTTCAGCAAATTCTAACATATCTTATGATGCTGACTCCTCTCCTCCTCAAAATACCATACAGCCCACTCCCTACCACCACATGGTATGAAGCACAGGAGAGCTGGCCAGGACTGCTGCCACAAGGTGGTAAGACAGCTGGGGTTTCTCAGAGCACAAGCAAGAGATGATTAACAGCACCATCAAAAAGTCAGTACCATTAGGCATCTCTTTAGGTGTGTGCCTCCATGTCACTTAAACAAAACTGTGGCTGCTTCTGGAAGGGGCCTTCCTGCCACAGCAGCTCCTCGATGGCAGCTCTGCCATCCCTAAGAGATGTGGCAGAACCAGAAGGCTGAGTAGGACCACCTCTCTCAGTAGCATCTTTCACAGCATTGCTTTAAAATTGACCATGGAATCACACATCTGCCAAGTATTAATGCTAAATTTAAACCAGCATTTAAGCTAGGCTTAATTTTAAAACAGTTCACTGGGATTAAGCAGAATTTTATGCAGTAGGTCCTAAGGGCAGAAGAGAAAAGATGTCTCGGAGGCTGAAGGCACAAGACCATACCTACAGATGCTACAGAAACACAGTGTAATTTATAAAGGTAATTATATCAGTTTCCTGCAGACAACAGTAAAAAGTCTGTATCTCACCTATCCAGAAAGCCATCGTTTGAAGCCCCCAAATGTTATAGCCTTTAAGATACAACATCTTTAAATCTGTCCAAGAGAGATAAGGTAAATGGCACAGTGCATCAGGAGCCTCTAGCACACCCCTCGTGCCTGGCATACGCAGCTGCAGGCTGCAGGGAAGGGAAGGAGAAGACGACAAAATACATTACAACTATGTTAATAGCAACTCTTATCAAAACTGCACAGACTCTTACATCAAAAGGCCTACCGTGTAACTATTTATGTTCTAAAAAGGAGGCTAAATAAGTTTCTTTTTTTGCAGTTTCTTTCTAAAGGCTGATAAGAGACACCCAAAGGTCCCTTTGGGAAAAGCAAATACAAGGTCATTGTATGCTTGCTGACTGACAAGACAGCCTTACACATACCTTGCAAGGTGATTAGTGAAAATTCTGAAATTGCTGGTGTGAGCCAGCATGTTTGAAGATTAAATAAACAGAAACTCTTTTCTCTGTATATTTTGTGATATAGCCCTCAAAGAAATCAAGAAAATCATGAAACTCTGCCTTTCTACTCCTTCCTAAAAAAAGCCTCTTTATACAGAGCCCACACTGTTACCCAGTCTCACTTCACATGCAGAGGGAAGTGAACGGGTGAGATTAACCATGCTTCCTGTCTTATGCAAGCTTTGTATCTCCATAAATAGCATTCCCGGGACTGGAAATTTTTGAAAAACCCTGAAGAAAGCCTCAGGGCCCCATTAGATACTTTCACTAACTCTGTTATGCAATAACAAAATTATTCTTCAATCCTAAATGACTCCACTACTCCTGAGGATGAAAGCATTGGAAAGCACCGAGGCTGCAGAAACCACTGCCTTGTTTATGCTTCCCAGAGGAAGCAATCACATTGGGAATAATTCTGTGATTCACAGGCTAAATAGAGGACGGTAATTCATGCTCTTCTGCTGACTCTCATCCTGCACCACAGAATTACAAGACCGCTAATATGAAAACCTCAAGAGTCCAGCAAGCAACAACAACGTGAGATGAGGAAGCAGCTCCCAAGATAAGAAGCTGTTCAACACACTTTCCCCCTGCACTGCAACGCTCTTCAGAAAAAGCAGGTTCAATTTTCCCCCCAACTTTCATTCTCCAGGCTTACACCTATGATAAAAAGAAAACTTTCATTTTTTTTAATATATATACACAACACTAAGTTTATAAGCAATGAACAGAGAGTGTCTCTCAAGCATCTGAAGGACCTGACCAACCTCCCAAAGCCCTACTCAAAAGCTCCTCACGCTGCTGTCTGTGAAATTCTAGACATTCTTCAATGTCTGAAAACTACAACAGTTGCAAAGGACAGCTGAAATACTAACCTACACAGCAGCAGGCAGAAAGTCTGCTAAAAACATTGAAACCCCTCCATTTTAAGTAACTGGAAGGTAAACCATGATAGTGTATGTTTCAGAAAATATTTTACAGCTTCTCTCAGCATCCAACATAGCAAATCAACTACTCTGCACATACACCCCTAAATAACAGAGCAAATAATATCCATTGCACCCCATAAATCTGAAGTAGTGGTATCTTCAGCCTTTTCTCGGAAAACAAAATGCCTCAGGCATACGTTATTGGTCAAAACTGTGAGTAAAATGCAAGCTGTTTTTTTAGTTTCAATAACAGGATTGTGAGGTAATGGTTATATGTCTGGAAGCAGAGCTAACAAATTTCCATTTTACAGATGAGCTGAAATGATGTATTGTTTCCTAGAGTCATTTAAAAAATTTAAGTATCTCCAGGATCTTGGCTTGACTATTCTTCACGCCCAAGATAAACCTCCATGACGGTTTGTTTTAAAAACAATGTGTGGAAACTTTTCCTTCTAAAAGCAAAAAATAAATTATGGGTGCTACAGGAAGCCTGAATAAACATCAACACTTCGGCTCAGCAGAGCAACAACAATTGCAAGGAGATGACTGCTGGAGAAATAGCGATCTGAGGAGCACCCAACATTTGAAGCCTGTTGCATGGATATAATGAGCCTGGCCAACAAGAAAAGCACCTGACTGAAAAACCTATGACACAGTCTCACATATAGGAGATGGCCTCAAGAAAGTTTGTTTGTGCATATATTTCTTATCTGGGTTTCCCTCCTTCCTAGCCATTGATATCCTCTCTTTCCACATATTCCCTCTGTGCTTGCTGCATTTTTCTCAGTTCACCATCTTCCTATGTCTTAATAGCCACAGGAATAAAAAATATGAAGTGCACAAATACTGAATATGGGAATAAAACAGAACCAAGCCAGAAAAATTCCAAATGAGATACTTATAAACCTGTTAGTTTGTAATACGCAAAAGGCTGACCAAAGGAGTGACCACAGTGCGTCAGACCAAGGGTCTGTGCAAGCCAACATCCCGCCTCTAACAGCGGCCAGGAGCAAGGACCAGGGAAAGACCATACCAATATGACAAGTATATATGACCTCTTCTCCAGTTAAGCTTTCCAGACTCTTGCTGTTTACAGCTCAGCCACTACGTATTAATGATTCCTACTCTCAAGAATCCTGGGTTGTGAATGTTTAAAAAGGAAAGCTAATGTTAGGTTGTAAACAACTAATCTGATTGGGATGCTATATACCGTTTATTGTATGGGTATTTTTACTGATTTTTAGGTATTAAAAAATAATTAGGAGAAGAAAAAAGCTGTAAATTAAAGCCTGGTAACAAGTAAATGATAACCGTCCTAAACACTCATATCTATCTTTGTAAATCTTGGTTTTAATGTACAAATCTTAATCTGTATGAAAGTAAAATTAGGTATCTAAGTCAAGAATCTAAATTAAATTAAAACATGCTGTGATTTCCTTTATTTCCCTTAAATATTCACATCATAAGGAAACATGAGGTGAACATCAGGTTGTACAACTGGCTTCAGGTTCTGACAGAGTATTAGCAATCTGGAGCTAAAGGGAGTCTCCGCCTACTCAAACAGGCTTTGGAGCATGTCCCAGACACTTACGTAGTTTTTTTTCAAAAGAATGATGGTAACAAGACCAATGTAAATTCAATAAACACAAAAGCACCCAGGTCCCAGTGAGAATATTTTCCCTAATACAAGCACTTCATCTTTGACTTCAGAAATCTGGCTCTCAGTGGTGACCAAAAAAAACAGAGACTGAGAACTAAAATTCTTAAGTCCCCTGGAAACTATTAAAAAAATCATTCAGTGTAAGTATCAGGTTTAAGGTTCATCTCTATACAGCATTCTTCAGACTAAGGTCACCCCAAGCTGGAGACGTAACTATTGATAAAAGTAATGTCAGCATCTCAATCTACTTGTTGAAAAGTAACGTTTTTCCAAATAAAACACTACTTATTTGTTGTTCTCTGCTAAGAAAGTAGTAGAGAGCTACTTGACATAGATCATAGATAGATCATATAAAGCATGGAAAATGCTAAGTAACTGACAATGAGGAAGGTCAAAAGACACAAAAAACTTGAAACTGAAAGAGCCCCTTTTGTCATTCTTTCAGGAAACTACTCAAATTCTTCCTTTGTGATTTCTCATCTCCTACAACTTCTTGTCCAAACATACCCAGTATGACAACAGCGCATGCAAAGTAATTCCAGATTCAAGCTGTAGATTTCAGGACATGGTTTAGTGGGCATGGTGATGTTGGGTTGACAATTGGACTCAATGATCTTAAAGGTCTTTTGCAACCTAAACAATTCTATGGTTCTATGATTTAGCATTCCAGACTACCAATTTATATCCAAGGCAATTTTTTTCCATGTGACACACATCACTCATGTTGATAATTTCTTTTTAAGTTAAGTTAAAATTTTAATAGCTATTCATTTCACACGATGAGATTAAATACCTCTGAACTATGCAATGGGCAGGGGAAAACCAGGAGATTCTTCACTCTGTAAGGAGAGAGGAAAGATAAAGGAAGCACAGGCAGAGGGAAATGCCAAGTTGTACCAGGGTTCAAGGGCACATAATCACAATAAAAAGCGCCAAATGTCACAGTAGAGTCAGGGACCCAATACACATAGATGTGCCATTGTACATCTATATTACACTGTACCATTTGTTTTTGAACTTCCTGGATACTGGGACAGACTTCACAACAAGAGGAAACAGAGTTCTTTGCAAGAGCTGGAGTAATATTGGTCCATTTGGGAGCTAATGACACAGAAGTCAACAGAAGAGCCTAAAAACAAGGTTTGAAGAATTAGGCAAGAAAACTTAACTACATGAAATAGTGTTTAAGTAGGAGTAGCAGTCTTAAATAAGGACCTATTGCATAAGAGAAATTCATGCTTGCATGTTACTCTTACACTCTTACTTCTTGCCTGTTAAACTCCCACGAGCTGTAACATCTTATCTGCATAAGGAATCTAAATTGGTCTTTAAAAAGTTTCGTAGAGATTTCTCTGTTGTTTGAAAAGTTACTTGTTTTATTTCTTGCCAACCAAGGCAAAAAATAAGCCCTTTATCACAAAACACAGTGGGTAAAGGAGCATTTGGTAAGAAGCAAAAATGGATGGTGAGGGTTTTATTTCAGCTTCACTTGCCATAGGGAGGGAAAGAGACCCAGGGAAACTGAGGCACCTGGACCACAAAGATCTGTAGTGGAAAGATATGATGGCTGGATGGCTCTCTTCTATGGAGAAATTTTAAATATTTTAAAAGGATAAATGTTTAAACCAGCTTATTTACAAGAATAAATCTGGGGGACAGAGATGCTGACAGTTATTTCACGTTAACCTTGCTTCATCTCTAGCAGTTCAGGAGCTGATTTATCAGCACATAACAACCATCATGCTAACCACGTTAAATATTTTGGGGTTCTCAAGATAGCAACCAGTCAGACACTGAGTGCCACCCCTAGCAAAACCTGTCCACGAGGGGCCAAGATTACACTAGCCTGAAGGCCAAAAGCCACCTTCTGATGGGAAGTCAGACATTTTGGGATGCTGGCAAGGCAGAGAGGCCACTGCTCATCTGGCTGTTCATGCCCACATGTTCCCTTGCTCTGCCAACAGAGAACTTGGGTTTCTGTTAGCAGGCGCTTAAGAGAAAGAGCTATCACCTCCCATTTTTCATTTAATGCCTTTGTCCTTGTTAATACCAGAATAACCTTTCTCCTCACTTACAGAGTGAGGTTTTCTATCAAAGTTTGTGTATTTTCATTAATATAGTCCTCATGGTAGCTATAAAACATTTTATCTCATCAGCATCAAATATGTATGTTTTCTCCTTTCTAACCAGGATATAAGCAGGATCCTCCTTGTCAGCCCTGGGTGGAAGAGAGCCCTTTTCCCCACCCTCTGGACATGGAGCACAGTTATCTCTCCTGCTTGCAAAAAGTCTATCCTGTTTTCCTTTCTCTTCCTTGGTAAGCAGTAGTCTTCTCCCATGAACATCTGATCATAGGCAAAAATAACAAGATCCAGGTAAAGGTGTGGAGAGTCCTTGTCTCACAAGAATGTTTACTATACATAAATTTAGATTTTGTAAATACTATTATTATCTTAGGCTCACAAAACATAACAGTAATAAGAGGTAAGGGAAAAAAAACAGTAATGGAGGTAAGAAAGGTGCATGTGTTGGGCAATCAGCTGAGATTGCTCTTAGCTTAATAAATATGAGCCCAAGCTGGCAGGAAAAGCATGGTGTTCAAAGTAGCACACAAAACAGCGTGAGAGCCAAAACTCTAATAAACTTGGGTGCTTAAATTTAAGGAAAGAACAGGCATCCACAGATTCTAAGACACGAAACAACCAAAACTGACAGCAACATCAAAGCATGCACCTGATTAAATCATCTCGGTGTCCCAATATTGGGCACCTAAGCTGGGAACTTCTGTCTACATCAAGCCAAAAACTAAATTTTAAAACATTTAAAAAAAACAGATAGGGACATTGTTAGAACTGCCTTTGTACTAAGGGCAATATAAGCTGCTTACTATTTTCAGGTACTCATATGACATTTACATGGGTCATCATGTAAAGCATTCAAACCATTCATCTGCAGGATGCTGGGACACCTGTTCACTAGAGGAAGCATGCTAGACTTAAGGTGCTAGACTAAAATCGAGGACATGTAAAATTCAGTTCTGCTTCTGTCCCTGACTGCACACACAGACAATGTACATGAAGGTAAGCTGGACATACCACCTTCTGACCTACTTTAGCTCCTATTAAAACATATTTTGAGGGTCTGCAAGAACATTCTTGTAGAAATCACACATGGGTTTGCTTAGAGTGGGAACTTAATTTAAGGGCCTGCAACCTGCATAAAGAAAAAAGATGCAACCCAGGAGGGAAAGAGACAGATGACCTCCCCAAAGTTACATAGCATAGGTAAGTGCTAGAACTAAGAACTGACTTCAGGTCTTTTTGACCCTTGCCTAATGTCCTGTGCCTATACAAGACACAATGCCCCTGTGAATTTTTAATAGAGAATAGCCACAGATGACACAGGAAAGCTGCAAAACAGATTAAATAAAACATCAATAACTTTGCTGAAGTACTCTTGTGGCTTTCCATTTTGTTTAGCAGACAGTATTTAGAAAGGACTCAGAACATTCTCTTCAGTACTAAAGCATCATACTCAGACATCTGTCTCAAAGCCCGAGTCTCTCCTTAACAAGAAATTACTTGTTCCTTAGTACAATCTCTTCAGCTACTTCTACTTTATCCTACTTGATACCTCCTCTGCTATAGGTGCCACTGTTTATTTCCTTCTCAAAATCCCAAACTGCAACATTCTTTTCTGTCAACATCCACAGAATTGCATTTCTTCAAATGGAGAGCAAATTACCTGGCATTAACAGGTGTCCTTCACCACAAAACTTCCTCAAGTCTTTAGCGATCACTACTTACCAACTGAACAGCAACACAGAAGTGCTGCAACTTTTCCCCACACTACTACTTCTAAGTGGTGCGACAGGCATATCTCTAGATGTCTGTAACACACTATGGCTAGCATTTTAGTGCAGTTTCAATAACAGTTATTTTGTACAGAGTGGAAAGGCTATACACTTTTCCTCTTCAATGGTGCAGAAAGTATCTTTGAGTCAAAGATGGTTTTTATACTGATTTCCTTCCCCTCCTACCCCCAAGAGTAACTGAGCTTTGGTTCTTCTTGTACATCAGAGCTCAGAGATGATTACAGGCTTGCTAATTGACAAAGACAAGTTATCAGGAAATCAACGTCACTTATTTCTTAAAAATCAACAATCATGAATTCCAAATGATAAAAATGATTGACTGAAAAAACATTGCTTGTATTTAGAAAGATGATACAGTCTAGGCAGCTTAACCTATCAGCATATAACTACCCTTTCTTAGATGATCTTATCCCATGAGATAATACTAGTCTGTGCTTTATTTGAAATAAGATAAACTTTAGGTTTAGACATGTTTATGGTTTAGATGTGCTTGTTTTTATAAACACGCTTCAGGAACCGGATGCTAGAAGCTCAAATAAATTGCAATTTGCAATCGAGTACCCAGGAACAGTTTTGTGTTACAAATAACAATTATAATTCAAGTTTATCTTCACTACCCAAAAGAAAAAATTACCACTCCAACATTACAGACTCAGCAACGAAAGCACTTTCTGGATACATAATGCAGCATGGGTTTTTTTACATGCTTTAAAAATCATAAAGCCTTGTGAAAAAGGCAGAATGAGGAATTCCACAGTTTAATCAACATTGAAATAAACCCTGTAACCTTACCGAGCAAAATAGCCTTGTCTTCGTTCCTTCTTCTCTTCCTTGGTCTCCATTATGTACAGTCAAATGGGCAAGGTGAACAGCCAAGCGTGAATCTCTTTTTCCCCTCAGTATTTCATACCCAGACAGAGTCCCCTGTATATAACATTTAAAAACAGGAAGTTCATAAATCAACATGTCAACAACACCTACAAAAATCAACAGGGTTGTGGAAATGCAAATGACCCAGTGACAAGCAAAGTAAAACTTTAACCAGTCAATGTTTGCCATGGGATATCCATTTAGTATACAATGAGACAAAAAACAATAAATGCACTCAGGCCAGTTTCTCCAGCAGGGGAAGAAAGATACTGCAAAACACGTAACTCAAAGAGCAATAGCAAGTTTTAAAAACCTGGAAGTTTGCAAGCTGTTAAATAGTTTATATCAAAACATCTTCCTGGTTTCATGTGTTTTATAGACAGGAAGATCAAGAGAAGCTTTGGAAATAACCGGTACAAACAGTACAACCAGAAAGATACATAATGTTCACTTTATAAAAATTCTTTAAAATAGTGAGAAATAAGAAAGTTTTAAAACAATGTAAAGAAAAAAAAAGAGCAATCTACATTCTTTACACAGGTTTGCCTGTTGTGAACAATACACAAGTTCAAACAAGTACACAGAGAAACACGATGGACCTCCTGCTCTCCAGACGAATTGCAGTTACCTTGAGATAGACAGGACTAGGGAAGGTTTTCGGAGAAGTTAAAAAAAAAAAAAAAAAAGAAAAGGGGAGACCAGTAAGACTGGAAATCACCACCTCCACCACCTCTTTGGAGAATGCCATACTGAGGCACTTGGAAACCAGAAGTTGGGAATTTCAGAACTGCTTGGCAATTACTGCAATAAATGATATGCCACACCAATTGCTTTCCAATAATCCTGCCAAGATGTTTTATCCTCTTCCCTTCTCCAACACACATTCACCCTAGCCCAATGGCTTGTGCACATGCACAAAATAAGTTAACTTCTTAAGAGTTCTTTATCAGTATTCCAGATTAAAGTTCAAATCAGAAGTTACTACTAAACATTTCAGTTTAATGGGCTGTAAAACAAAGAAATGGAAGCCGCATAAATTATGATTTGTAGCAAAAGAAGAAAAATTCCTCCAGGACGCAATCAGTTCCCATTATTTTCCCCTTCATTAAAAGATCAATAAGCTACAAACTATCAGATGTCAACAATAGAGATAATGTAGCAAAACCAGACTAATCTACTCAAAAAGCCCAAGAACGTATCCTGCTAGATTTTATCAGAAACACTTGCCATAATTTTCTCTCCATAGTTATGGAATATTAGTCCACTGCAATTAAAGTCCATTGCTTCAAAATGCACTTTTTCTTACTTATTAATTTTGAATACATCCAATGCATCAAAAAGAATCTAGTCTCTCTGATTTTTATGCATCAGGTAGAGTCTTACAGTAATACTCACTCTTTAAATGGCAGATTTGCCTATGACACCTTTGGCTTTATAAAGAGAATACTATTTTATATCTGCAAGTTAATGCATGTCACAGTCTTCAGCCGGACACAGAAACCTACATGATAGTAGCGTAAGAATCGCATCAAAACAAATTGTCCTGCTTAGATGTCCAGTCTGTATGAAGATACCACATACTTCCTCAGAATTTTGATACATCCTTATCTTCCCTGTTGGGGCAGGCCCTTAGATCTTCAGAAGATCAAAACCAGTTGCTTTGTTAGCCCTGCATTTAGAGTTACAATAAATCTTTCAAAGCGTACAACTATGACCTCTATAGCAAACTACAAAGAGTTCAAAGAAAGGAGAACCACTCTTTCCCCTTTGCCTGCTTTGCCTTCACTACACTCACCAATGTGTGAGCAAGGGCACTGACGAGCCAGAGTTGAGTCTCATGTTGACACCAAGGACTATCAAATAACCATGGAGCACCGAGATAATATTAGACCCACAACCCAGAGGACAGCAGGACCCGTGGGAAGAAGAGGGAGGCGGGGAGAGCCCCTCTCACCACACAGAAACACAATCAGCTGGGATGAACAGAGGGAAGTGAGAGCCATCCTCAGGGCTTCACCCCACGCAAAAGTCAGCAGCACGGTCCTTCCATTCCTCCTCCTCCTCCTCTCCCGTGATCTACGGACCCTACCCAGGGGAATACCAGCCCTGCTCCAGCACAGCGCAGGAGGAGAAAACCCCACCTGCCTGCAGCCCTGACTTGCCCAGTGCTGGAACAGCCGCTCCCCGCTTTGGCCAAGAGGGGCACGAAGAGAGAGAAGGTAGGGCTTAAGCCCAGACCAAACCGCAGATGCTGCAGGAGGTGGCATTGCTCCGCTCACCAAGTGTCAGGTTTGCTGTTTGCTTTCATCGATGCTAAACAAAACTAGCGATGGCAACAGGGGTACGGAGCCTGTTCTTCCCACACCAACTAAATGCAACTCCAAGTCCTTTCACACGGTGAGGGGGAATAAAACAAGAGCTTAAAAAAGTTTTATTCAGAACAGGTGGGCACTCAGAAAATGGGAATGTTATCCACAGACCAGAAGTAACAAAGGCATTCAGGTGTAATTTTTTTTTTTCTTTTGCTAGTAAAAATTCACAGGGTTCTCACATCCAGGCACCAATTAATGAAAATTTGCACAATAAAATAACATCAGGTCCCACTCTGTTGACTTATAAATTATTTAGCTCACATTCTTAGAAGAAACAAAGGTGGTGTTCTAGGAAGGCATATTTAAGTTGACAATTATATTTTGAAAATATAGTACTAGAAAAAGCAAGCTGAGTGCTGACTTCATAACCTCTGATTTTATTTTTGTTGTTGGGAATTTTTCATGTACTAGTTGGCTTTAACGAAAAAAGAAAAACAGCCTGAAAGCTAGGAGGATCACAGCGTAACCTGCAGTAATTGCTACTGAAAGCTGGTATTTCTGAAAGGTCCTTTTCAATTTTTAGTTATTTAAGCAGTAACAGTACAAAAGCCACATTTACCTTATAGGTTGTCACTGATGTTTTAAAGTTATATCAAAAAAGCAAACCTACTGCACACTTCCCCCCACCTGTCCTTTGATATCTCCAAAGAAAGAAATCACAGGTATTCTTTATTAATATTAACTGCTTAAAATGTTATTAAGGATATATTATTAAAACAAATCTTGGTTTCCTGGTAGCTCCTTTCTGGTAGAGACAAAGACTGAATCAGGCAGACTATTAAAAATGTACATATTTGGGGGATATTTATATGCTGGGAGACAGACATCTTACTCATATATCATGAATACAGTCCAAACTCAAATGATGACAAAGCTGATTTTACAGAAATTTCAGGCTCAGCATAACTCTTTCTACACTGAACAAAAATAGACAGTGAAAAGCTTGTATTACATGTCTACAGCAATGCCTATTCTTTTATTAGGTCATTTCAAGAGGAAAGATATTCCTGATGGACAAACAATGCGTTTAAGTAAGAGTCCTGTTAAAAATTTGCCACCCTCCAAATTTAGCAAATGTCAGCACCTGATAATTATATGAAGAGAACAAAATACATAAAAATATACTGTACTTTTTGCTGTCAGTCCTATTGATCTGGATTTTTTCATTTATATTGGCATATTTCTGGATATTTGCTTTGCCTGTTTAGGCTTGCTGCCAGGGAGTTTTGGGGATGCTACTGGGAGTTTGTAATGAGGGTGGGTATGCTCCAGCAAGGCCACAAAAAACCCCAAACAAACAAACAAACAAAACCAACAAAGAAAACTGAATTCCTGAATGTGGGTACCCACACCACTGCAACTGCCCCCACGTTCCCAAGACCTCTAGAAATGCTTCCAGCTCCTGCTACCCACTCTGCCGCCTGGCACTGCAGGACAGCAGCCTCCTGTCATGGCACATTCAGAGCAGCAGAAGAGGAAGATCTTGTTCGAAGTGTGAGGATAAACAAAGGGGAAGGGAACTTATTTTTGAGGGGAACATTAAAAATAAATAATTATATGAGTAGAGCATCCTAAGTCCTCTAAAGACTTTGATATATTTATGAAATTATTTTGATTTTTTTCCTCTCTTTTCCCCCCCTTCTCAGGCATGAAGAATAATATACCTTACTACTTGCAGTTTAAGTAGTTTACATTTTCATGAGACAACAAGAGGACCTGCCTGAGGCACTCAGGGGTAAGCACCCAGAAATCCTGTTTGCTGGCTCTAAAGCATCAACAACCAATCCTCCAATTGGGTGCATGACTTTACAAAACTGCACATGAACAACAGCACATCCAACAGCACAAGCAATACAGAATCCAATGAAATATCCTGATTATTTTTAGAACATTCAATGGACTTGACAGCTTGTCTCTGGCCATCTGTGCCCACTGCAGGTCCTGGAAAGACATAGAGAGAAACAAAAATGTTCGAGATCATGCAATTCTCTAGATATATTTTCATGACCCTGTAGAGTCAATATCTCTCAACCTTGCATGAGGTAGGAAAATGCTGTAATTCTCTACTTTGCAAATGGGGAACTGAACTACATGAAGTACCTTCACACACTCAAATGAGAGTGGGAAAGCAACGTGTGCAAGTATCCTCCCACCAGCCTTAATCCAACCAGCCTCAAGGACCAGCAGCAATGACAACAACAGAGGAGACTACTTTGACAAGGAGCCAGTTACTGTTTTCTGTATAAAATTTAAACTGACAAACTTAGGGGACTGATAGCAAAGTCTCACCTTTATTTGGCTCTGCGAGCATATGCATAGAAATTAAAGCTCAGATCCACAAAAGGAAATAAAAAGCCTAACTCCTCTGAGGACCTAGGTTTAAATGGCTCTCTCAGCTCCTTCAGGAAATATGTAAAAACGCAAAGAATTGACTTTAGGGAAACCAAGTCAAGGGTAGTATCCTGTACCTTAGCAGGGGCCCCACAAAGCAAGCAATGGTGGCAGCGATCCCACTGTGAAAAAGCAGAGAAGGTGAGAGGCCTAAGCACAAATTTTCCACGGTTGGGAAGACAGAGCAGATTAAGGCAGAAGACTCCCAGTGAGACAGCCAAGCAGACATAGTCACGCCAAGGATGTAAGAGTGAGACCCCACTGTGCCAAGGGAGCAGGATGCTGCCCAGACACACCACGTAGCTCTCACGAGCTCTGTGGTGCAGTATACCACACAACGTTAGGGTTTTTTTTTGTTTCTCTATTTTACCTCTGCCCTGAGACTACAGACAAACAGTGCACACACCTGCTCATACCACTGCACGCTTCCTTATTATCATCTGCTGTAATATGAATATTCAAATGTTGCCACAGGTCATTTTCAGACACGAAGCATTACTAACGATTCTGCTTAGATCTGCAACGCTGCAGCAGAGTGTTGTTTTACAAATAACAAGTCTTCTGGGTACATATGCCAATTCTGACCCCTAAAATAATGCACCATAAGAGATGGGAAAGATTGCACCAAGTCAATATCAAGACCAAAAAAAGGAAAGATATGTATGTAGTGCTTCGAGAACAAAATTGTCTATAAAGCTGGCAGAATAAGAAATTGTAGAACAAATCACAGACAGAGAGGAAGTATTTTCAGTGCATTATATCTGAAACTGTACCCTTGGGGGTTGCTATCTGTGCCTCTGGTGAGACCAAAGCAGTTTCCACTGCACTGTGCAGATGCAAATACATACAAACACACATAGGGTCACACACAACACCTTTAAGCATAAGGCAACAGAAACAGGTTAATACAGAAGAGGAGACACATTGTAATTTGCTACTGGGTCATATAAATGCGTATCATCAGGCTTCACCAGCCAAAGCACTAATATCAACTGTAGCATTCATTCCAACAGACATCCCATTTTTAAAAACAGGAAGGTGAAAGCACCTTAGCACCTTATGAGAAATGCTGAACTTTGCAGCATTTCATTAATGCCTTACTGACTGGACTAACCAGCTTGAGTTTTACTGCTTTTATACTCTGCTAGTGTATTTCATTCCGTGTAATAGTGTGGTGGGGCAGCCTCCCTGGGCCACTCCGAGATCTCAGGATAAGCCCTGCATGGTTTGGGAAACCCTCCCATTGTGCTGTTATCTCAGTTGCAAGTGCAGCAGCCTGGGGTTGGGGTGGCCAGGCAGCCCCTGGCCACACCTGGGGCCATCTGCTGCCTGAATCCTGTATCAGAATGACGCAGCACGAATTGTGGCCAGAATGTAAAATAATGACCAAAGCCAATCATCTCAAGACCTTAAAAACAGCGATCCAAGGTGAGACCTTCGGAGCTCTCCGGGACCGCAGCGGGCTGTGTGACCCAGTGTCTCCCCTTGATCTGGGACACATCTCAGGGTAGGTTTCGTGTGGATTGAAAGATCGTCCATCGATGATTTCGTGAGGACTTAAAGACCTGATTTTGTGAGGTTCACTGACCGTCCGTTGATGAATGCCAGCACATAAAAGTCAGTAATTCAAGAAACTCACAAAAAGGAAACTTTAATCATAGGTTAACCTCTGTGGGGAGGGAGCGGGTGTGGGGTGAAATTTGGTTCAGAACTGTTGTATCTGTGCATGTGCATTTGCAGTTTGCTTCGGAACTATTCTGCCTGTTTGCGTGTGGTTTCGAACTGTTTTCTCTATCTGTGCATGTGTGCGATTTGATTTAACCTCCCATCTCTGTGCAACCCTGCTGTAAGTTTCAGGCAATCTTTACCATTTCTGAATCTTATTACTAAGTCGCAAATTTGACTGTAACAAATTCCATCAAATCACTCTGTTAAATTGACTGATGATTAAGTACTGTTAAAATTATACAACTTAATCCTGTGATCTATCTCGAAAATATTAATAAATCCTAAATTGCTGCTAAACCAAAGCCATTTAACAAAATCTCATTCACAACAAATAATAAAGATAAAAGTTTCAGAATAAACACCACAGAATCTCAAGACGAAAGGTAACAAATGCACAGCCAGCAAAGAGAAGAGTAAACGACAACTTTTTTTAGATTTTTCTTCAGGCAGAATGACCTAGGTAAAAGTGAGATTGGAAGCTTTCAGGAAAGCACTAGCACAAGTCAATAAAACACAGCACAGACTAATGGCATTAAGTTAAATTCAGTAGAATGGACAAAAGTTGTTTATTCTAAAGCTAGCAAGATAAATATGCACTTATTTTAATACAATTATATAGTTACATTATAATTACCATGTAATGTTACTTCTAAAACATTAATAAGCTCTGTAAAGAAGTTCCAGTCCATTATACATAACTGAAGGGTGCTGAACTAACCTAGGAGAGCTTCTCCTCCTTGGTGAAGTTGAGGCTGATGACTCAACCCTTGCTTAGGTGAGTAACCCTTATTTATGCACACAACTCCACTGACCTTTAAAGTATTAAGCCTGTCATGTTTCTTGTAACAGGGGGGCACTCTTAAAATCCCCAAATAATTAAAATGCAAAAATTAAGAGACTGAAAATAAATTTGTATGCAGAAGCAGTACCTGGTCTTCTTGTTCAGATTAAACATAGACCAGTATCACAATTTATCTATCTCCTAATGGAGAGAAAGAGAGAGATTTGATGTGGCTATTGCACCCTGTGGACTCTCAAGGACAGTGAAGATAAGATCTGGAGATAAGATAGGCAAAGGAAACAAACAGCCTTGGTCTTGAGGAACTGGTGCAATGTTTAGAGGTTATTATCCCCACTACAGAGCTGTAGTAAGCTAACAGTCCAAGCATTTTCATTCCCTACTAATGCAGTAAGAACAGGCTAAGCCTAGAGCACCTTCAGCTCACCAACTGCATCTGCAACAGCCTATCCACATGAACAAAGTTCAAATAAAATAAATGAGAATCAATGTAACAGAAACATGTCTCATTCAGGAACAGAACAACAACAACAAAACATGATTCAGCTCCAAGGGACGTCCCAGATGAATTATGCCTACCTTGCTTGGGAAAAGACTTTTACCGACTAACTCGGGCTGTCGTGTTTCACACAAAATAAGGGGAAGCAAAAAAGCTACCAGAAATTCCATATCACTAGTGAGCATTGTCAAGGAAAAACATCCAGATTTAATCTTCCCTCACTGGCAGCTGAATGTCACCAGATGCATTTTCCATAAGGAACAATGTATTTCACTGTGTAACTCAGCTGCAGTTACTAGACAGAAATTGGTTACAAAACACATTGTAAACTATTAACAGGTAGAGTGCTATGCCACACCAAATGTAAAAGTGCAGTGCTGTTTGAAATCAGACCACCTGGGAAGACTTTCATGTTTAAGTCAACAAGAATATTGCTGCAGAAGTTTTAAAATAATTAACACCTTCATTTTCTTGTATGCCCTGTTTCAACCCATCCCAGTTCTTAAAATTAAGCATCAAGCCCAAGCCTTCCAGACTCTGCAGCCTTTCACACTCACATTGTACAGGTATACACAGTACGCGGAGTTTACACGCCAAACCTTGCATCTTCATGGACTGTTGACAGAAAACACGTGTCTCTGCCTACCAAATACCGTAACAAATGGTACAAGGCAGCAAAAAGCCATCAGCATTTGGATGAACAAAATCAACTCTGTAGCCACTGAAATACAGAAAACGTCATCATACATGTAAACAACAGAAACACCCAAGAATTTTCAGGGTGCTGGTTCCAGTTAATTGAGATCCCAGTAAATTTTAGCTATTTTTATTTAAAAAGCTAAGCCTTTCAAACATTCCTTGTCAAGAATATTGCTTTCATTTTACAGGTGAGAGACTGAGATCCCTAAGAACCTTGTGGTCATTCTGTAGAGTTACTACAAAACCACAGATCTTATAATTGCAAGGCAAATGGCTTACCCTTTGTGCCCTTCTTTCCTGGGACACCTACTGAATGAAATCAAGTCTGTGCTTACGCCACATACTAAGGCATTTCCATCACAGCTTATGTTGCATTTCTGAGTCAGAGCCTAAATTCATGTACAGCATCATAGTTCCACCACCACAGAACAAGAGGAGGATGCAGTTCACCGCATCCAGAGAGGGTAAGACAGATGTCACTGTTCTCTTACCTCTCCCTGGAGCACACGGGCATACACACATTCTATGTATGTGCTTTGCAGCATTCAACTAAAACACCAAGTACTTGCAGTTTTCTAAAAAATAAAAACTGATGAACACTAAGCACATCAACTAGCATTTAGACAATACCCTTAGCACTACCTTGCTGATTTGGCAGTTGACACCAGCATGTTCCTTGTTCAAAACAACTGCTAGTTTCATGATCTGTTTAGAAGCATTTCAAAGAAAGCCTGCACATCTATTTTGACAAGGTCAAAACATATGCATACGGATAACCACATCACTCCCAGAGCCAATGAGTTACGCGTTCTCTACCAGGTTTTTAAGGGACATGACCAAGTCCTCCTTAGATTCCCCTCTCTGAACCAAGCAAAGGGACAGAAGCAGCAAACAGAAAGTCACTCCATCCTCACCACTCCTAGGCAGCAGTGTGTTATGAGAGCAAGTCAGGTAGCAAACAAAATCATCTGACTGCCTGGTGCCACCTCCACGCCAGGTGAGCAACCAGAAGAACTGCCCTAAGTCCCATACACAGAATGCTGCTAAGGGCAATTGGATCCACAGAGCCACATATCCCAGGCCTGGCCATATATCAGGCTTGCCTCTGTGAATTAGCTTACGCAGGGCTCGAGCAGGACTTGCACTGGCGAAACAGCAGCACTACTGCAGACAGATGCACAGCAAACGTCCTTTGGTGATCAAGGGGACCTTGGTCAGCCAAAGTGCCAAGCCAAAGAAACTGGGCTTTCGCTTGCCTCTCAGGCTGTTAAAATACTTCCATGCAGCAAGCAGCTGCCAGTTTGCAGTATTACGGCCCTTTGCCTTCCTCCCTTTCACCTATTTCAGCTGTTCGCTACCACTCCTCCACCCAAAATTACCACACAAATTACCTGCAGCAGAGTCAGCAGAAGCAGCTCTGTATCTGCAGTTCAGTTTGTATCCTGCCATGTCAGCTCACACCCACTTCCAGTGGGCTTTGCTGCGCACAGCTGAACTGCAAGCACACCCTTACTTCTGCCACAGAAGGCAGACCTGCAGCAGAAAGCTTGGACAGGTAACAGTCAACGTTAACTCCCCAAGCAGCGACTTCGTTTGGTGGGCCTCAGCAACCGCACACTTTGAAAGACGAGTGCTGCTGAGACCTACGGCCAGCATTCATGAGATGAGAAACAGACTATGAAAAATGAATGCATGTTCTCTGCTTCCCAGCAAACTGGCTCTCTTGCTTCCCTGCTCTTTTCTCACCAACGCAATAAAGGCGTTTATACCAAGAGTACACCAGAGGCAGAGCACGAAGAGACAGGTGTTCAAAGGGTCACTTAAACCACAAAGATGCAGCTTGATGCTTGGCACAAATACCTGTACCGTAAATCACAGGTACCACAAATCACCTCCTACTTACAATTAGTTTAGGTCCCACAATGATTAAGTGTAAAGTTACGTTTATACTTGTAAATACTCCCGTTGTACTCAATGAGACTTGGTTAACATGTTCTCAATGCTTTACAGAATAAGGCCAGGCAACAAGGAAGTGTTAAAATATGAAAAAAACCATCAATCTAACAGGAAGTATTAGAACTGGTCACTATTTTTTAGGTCAAGTACATTTCCAACAATATTCATAATAATGCTGTGAAAATTACTGGAAACTTTTCTTTAGAAAGTACCCATCATTTTCAAGTTTTTAGAAAAAGACCCTGAAATTAGCAACCCACTGACACTACACTGTGAAAGATTAACATTTAAATACTTCCTCACTTCAAAAAAGCAACTCAAGACGCAATACCTACTTGACAGAAAAATTATAATTTTTAAGTTTCAGCTCAACATCCCTTTTTTCAATCAACCCTGACTCATGCAAATTCCAGGCCATGGCTTTTTTTCTGTCACCTACCTCCCAACTGAGAACCAAAGGAGCTGAGAAGTGGGGGTAGAAAGGAGTCTCGCAGTAATGCAATGCAAATGTTTTCCCATCTGAAACACCGTTAACAGAACCAAAATGCCAGGTTTCCATAGCAACCTTAACTGTGTCACATTGCATACACTGTATATTAAGTAACATAGTGAAGTTTAATTGTAACAGAAAATCCTATACATTTGTGATGTATAAAATTAACACTAGAAACCTTCATTGTTTATTTTTCAGTTCCTTAACCTGCAACATTTATTGCATTATAGTCTGTTGAGAGTGACCTTGTGTTACACCACAGCTTCACAGGTGCTCAGATGTTGGCAGGGTTAGATGCATTAAAACTACAACAATCGACATACCCTCTACCCACTGCATAGTCTGAAGCCCATTTTAAAAGCAGCAATGTTTCTAATTATTTCCTTCCTCCTTGCAAAATTCCTTTAGGTATTGTATAACTGAGAATGATTTAGTTGTCTTGCTCTTCTGAAACATCCTTAAAACCTTTATTATCCTACCATTTTCATTCCTCCATCTCCGGATTCCTGAACAACACTACACCCCATTTCTGGCCTTGTATCAAGTCACCTTGCACCACACACAAAGCAAAAACTCCCCTCTCAAACTGAATTCCCCTTGCTATATACCATAGCACAGTTACATTTACCTACCAAATTAGCGAGTCTCTGAATAGCTGCTTGCTACTTTCCAGAAACAGAAAAATAAGTTTTCTCTACTTTTCTGTGTTCTAACCATCTGTACATGGCTAAGTGTCTACTCAAAATTATTCAGGTAAATAGAAGGTAGCAACCTATTTCTCTGTATGCAGAAAAGACATAACAACAGAATGGTTCATACAAAACAGCTATATGCTATCCTTTTTTCAGCATACCTAATCTGGATTTCATTTGTTCAACTCTGGATGTGTTCAGTCAGTGAGATGGTTCAGGGCTTAGTTAAAAAAAAAACCCAAAAAGTTAAAAATACACTTTAATAAAGTTGAGCACTGTTGCATAAAAAAACAGAAGTGTAGAAATTTTCTGGTAAAAACCCAGCAGTATATATTTTACTTCCAGATTACTCAAGTGTTTTAAACATTATTATTGAATCTAGGTGCTCTTGTTGAAGAGAACAGGCTGATTTTGAAACTAAAATTTGAACATCTTACACTGACAGTATCAACAAAGTAACTTAGAATTTCTGAAGCTAGATATTCCTTTTTGCTGAGGAAAAAAAAACCCAAACAAACGAAACAAAAATCTTCACAAAATTTGACCTAATTTTACAAATAGCTTCAATTCCTCCAGTGCTGCATTTTCATGGAAGCCATCTCAGCCACATCACTGGGTACCACAACATTGCTGAGCTCCCTACTCATGTACCAAGTGCATTCAGAGGGACTACTCACCCAAGTCATGCTTTTAAAACCTAAGCACACATTTGCAGAATTGGGGCCCAAAGATGAAGGCTGCTAACTTTCCATTCACCACAAGTTATGCCCAACATAGCTGGTAATGGCAAGTGTTTCAGATTGCCCAACACATTTCAAACAAAACCTTGTCTTTACTTGTTTACAGCTACATCAAAGTATTTGCTTGCCCTTGCTCAAGTCGAAGCCAGCCAAAACAGTTAATGTATTAATAAGTTTTGGTGGGTTTTTTGGTTCATGTTAAAGCCTCTTTTTTTGAGGGACTCTAGTGCTTCCAGTTTTGGCGTTAAAACTCAAAATTTGGCAGAGAGCAATTCAGACCTTTTCACAGCTGCTCTGAAAATCTGTCCAAACTGGGTAGAGACCTACACTTTTAAAAAAAACAGGAAAAGCAGCTTACACCTACCCCATATGGGTACATTAGTGATTTGTAGCTAAAAAGGACTGACACATTACCTGTGGGAAGTGTATTACCCCAGTGCTAGATTCATGTTCCTACCAATAACTATTACGAGACCTAGGATTAAAATGCACACTTCCAACCTCGAACACATGGCTGGGCTAACCTAATGAAGACGTAATATCTGGCACTGGGTTCCACAGGTCAAAATTGCTTTTCTGAGCTATCTGCTTGCTGGACTCAGTGAAGTAGAAAGAAAAAAAAGAAAAAAAAACAGTGAAGAGAAGCAGGAAGAAAGATATGTTTCAAGGCCAGATAAAGTAAATTCCAATTTATAACACAGTATGCTGTCATCCTAGAGCCTTTCAGTGAGAAAATAATCATCCATAGCTCTTTCATCACAGAATTCACAACAAATAGTATGTGGGATGAAGAAGGAATCAAAACTTAAACAGTTAGAAAACACAGTAGCAGGTAAAACTTTTATTTTAAATGCAATATAATCTGACTGCAAAGCAGTTAAGAGTTAAAAACTGTACTCAGTACAGAAGTACAAGACAGGATGTCCTGATTTCAGTGACATCCATGGAAGTTTGATTGTTTACAAAGTTTCTAGATACTGGGGGAAAAAAAAAAAACAACAAAAAAAAAAACACAGCCAGAAGAGAGGCTTTTAAAGGTCTGTTACCATTTACTGAGGGATGACAATAATTTTGCCCAGGAAATAAATTTAATAACTTGAAGCCCTTACATCCCAAATCCTACACTGGTCCAAGTGACAAAACACATTAACACATTACAGTTACCAGGTACAAAGAAATACACATTTTCTCAGAAGCATCTTAAAATTAGGTTTGGTGCTACAGGTAGCCCCAGCTCCACCAGCTTTCCTTTTGCAAACCTCCTTGGCTTTCCACTGGCATTTGCACAGACTGCCCAGGGCACTCGTCAATCGCGGCTCGTTCATAGTGTAGCAGGGCCCCATTCTGTGAGGAGCAGCGTGCCCCTGCTACCAGGTCTGGGTCTGCATTTCCTTCCCAGGAGGAAAACAAGAAAGGGAATGCACCTTCCTTGCTCTTCTCACAAGCTTAATCCGAAGCATGCTCGGAGTTGAGCAGAAGGGCTAGGAACCGCTCTCCTGGGCGCAGTGTTTCTTCCACAGCTTACCATCTCTGGAGCCCAGGAGAATTCTCCAACACATGCCACTGGTTAAGGTCTGGTTGTTTCCTGGGGTTTATGTTACTTGCTCTTCCCACCCTCCCTGTAGAAGATTCTGGATTTCTTGTATTTGCTGTACCATTTTGGTCTCAAGATCAGTATCTAGTCCCCTTCCCGTAAAACCTGCCTGTTACTTGCCAGGCTCAGCCTGGGACTGGGAACTACCAGAGCAGGACTCAGGAAAGGACACAACTAGTTGACAAAACACTGAAACTTACTACTTACACAATAGGGTCAAGTGCACAGTGTCAACAGAGCAGGAGAAAAGAAAACTAATCTCCAGCTGCTTAATCTCTTTTCATGACAACCAATGTGTTACTTGTACTAACAGAACTAATGCATTACAAAGGGAAATCCAATTTTCAAAACAAATAACCCACTTAAAAATTTAACCACTGAGTGATCAGTTAGCAGCAGAGCTCAATTTTAAGGAATCCAGAACTCCTGTATATAAGGAAACAAATGTGCCCCAATGAGCAACCACATTGGCACTAAGCCAACACAGGAAATCTTACTTTCCATCCTGTAAGCATGACTGTAGCAGGACACAAATTTAGATGCCACCACAAGTTCCTGCCTAGCCTCTGTACAGTAATGAGATGATGCCAGCCACCTCCCACCATCTACTCGCCCCTGACAACAAGGCATACCTAACCAACACAGCTCAGCACCATACACTAAAAAAAATCAAAACAACCCAAACCACAAAACAAAAAAACAAATTACCTGTAGGTCAAATGAAATTTCTTCAGCTGATACCTAAGCACAAGGACTGGGTAACCACACTGGCAGAAAGCTACCCGTCATTCTTCTGTGGTTCCGAATTCATAGAATCATAGAATCATTTAGGTTGGAAAAGACCTTCAAGATCATCGAGTCCATCTCCTAACTGCTCTGATGACTACTCAGACTGCTTGCTACTTGAGCCCACAGATCTGGGCAGCAAGGGGACTTTCATGTTCATCAGCTGTTGCACAGTTGTTAATTATTTGGGCCTTATCTGCACAAGTGACTGGCTTAGAGCAGGCAAAGTCAATCTTTCACCACATACCTGGACACGTTTCAGCACACTGTTCTGTAACAAAGTAAGAGTCAAAGTTTTATCTCCTGGGTTCTCCACCCATTGTCACCAGGATGCCACCACTTGCACCACGCATCTACTGGGCAACACTGGCATTTCAGAAGCTTTTGGAGCTGGGACAGATGGAACTGCCTGGATTTTATGTCATGAGTTATCATAGCTGCTACCATCAGCCATCAGTCTTCACCAGCTTCACTGCAAAAGGTTTGATCAGCACCGGGATGGAAAAAAAGGGAGTACAAAAAGTCAAACATTGCTTATATATTGTAAGTGATGAGTTTCTTTTTAATATATATTCTAAATATCATACAAATAATCTTAATGTATAAAATTACTTTATTATACTCTTCAATGCTCCTTTGAATTATCTGAACGTTTGTGAAAAAGCATGAAGGAAAAAAATCAAGCCACTCTCTGGCCTACAAATCTTTGCCGAGCTTGTTACAGCTACGAAAACCTGCATACAGTATTACACCCAGCTTTATCAGAAGTGCCCAGGTCTCTGGCATCAGTACAGGTACTTAAAAAGCATTATAAAATGCTACTTCTGAAGTTGATGGTAAAATAAAGCCCTTGCCACCAGACTGGGGCATTACTCGACCATGAGACCATTAACTACAGCAATAGACTAGTGCTACCTACTACATTATTTGTGCACAGTGACTACTGACACAGCATGCAAGCACTGCTGAGCCACTGACAATACCAAGTTGTTCCTTGTAGCATCCTCTCCAAGTAACAACCTGGGCAGATCCCAATTAGCTTCTGCAATCACAGCATCATCCGACCTGGCAGGAAGCCATCCACACCTCTTCCCCTCAGAGGGAAGGAAGGTGGCAGTGAAGGTTCATAAATATTCATACTTCTATCTGCTGCATTAGCTTAGAGTATTTAAAAAGAAAACAAACCAGAAAATAAGACAGATGGCATGTGGGACAGCACACAGAAAAAAACAGACAAGGAGTAGCAGCAGATAGAGAGCACACTGTTAGAAAAGGTTAAATTTACTTGAAAAATGAGTCAGGGAATAAATTACCTTTTCTTAAGATAAGGCTGAGTTCAAGGAAGCAGTAGCTCTCACTGTGAACTTCTGTAAAACAAAGCTGTGATTTCCTCTAACTGTTGCACTGGGACAGCTCTTTGTCTGCCCAGGGAGTCTTCGATTTTAGGGGAATGTCTCTCAGATATCTACAGAAACACTATGGGAAGATCCCAAAATCAGTCACTAGTGGGTGAGACCACTGTAAGAAAATTTCCTTTCTAGAAATTAGTAGCTATTAATAAAAGGCTTTTAAATCCTGCTAAGTGAACGCAGAATGAAACATAAACAATCCTAATTTGACACTGTAACCAAAACGTAAACGCAAATCTTGCCTGTATAAACAGGTATAACTTCCCTGCTTAGCTTGGATGTTTTCTGTTCCTCTAAACCAGGTTGATATCACCATTACTTAAATATGACAGGTAGTCATATAACCTGCATTTCAAAAAGGATGTTGAAAATCAAACCTGTAAAGCATACATAGTAGCCATAAGAAAGGCAACAAAAGGAAAAAAGTGGCACCTCAGTGGGATCTACGTGTAGCATACCAGAGGAGGCCTAATGCTTAATTACAAGGCATGAGTACTACAGGGGACAGTATAACTGAGAGCAGGACCAGCTGCATCTAGCTGACAGGGCCATAGGACAACACAACACATGGAATTTGAGGCATGCAACTGAAAGCACAGCTCGCATCTTGAAGACAAGATAAATAACAATCAGAAAGACTTACTAAGATTATGATGAGTACTCTATCCACTGAGAGCTCAAGTCTAAGCCAGAAGTCTTCCTAAACGATAAACCATGGTTCCATGACAAATCATTACGTCTCAAATAAGTACATGTATGTCACTAGGATGCTATACAGTACTAAGCTGAAATACTGGTACTATTTCTCCAAGCTTGGTCAGAGCCTGGGAGCAGCACATGTGCAAGAGCAAAGTACTGCACCTAGAGTAACTCACCCTTCTTGGCACTTACTACTACCTTCTGCATTACAACCCATCAGGAAGTACTGACAGACCCCACGAAGCCTGCCTGCACCCTGCCCTTGCAGGCAAGCAGAGAAGAACCTGCAGATAAACAACCACAGCCCCCTGCCCCACTGCAGCGTTGCTGCCCTCCCCAAAACTGAACAAACAGTTCACAGCAGACACCTCACAGCAGCGGCACAGCCACTCACACCCGCCTGATATTTTGATCAAGAACAAAGAAGGATAGCTTTCTGCCTACAATCAGAAGGGTTTGCAAAGAAAAGGGGGAAAAAAAAGAACACTGCCACGTATGTGTTTAATGTATCGATCTGAAACATTATGTTTGTGGGGGGAATATAATCCCTCTAGCTTGTGGTGAATTTTGTCACTGCCTCACTGTTTCATGAATTTGGCTAGGGAAAAATGACATGGGAATAAGGAAACCAGTCAGATTTTTAAAAAAACATAATAAAATGTGAAAACTTGTTTCTCCTACCCTGCTTTTCTTCCCGGTCAAAGGAGGCCACCTAAGTGAGTGCTCTTAACACTGACTTCACTCCTCAACTGTAGTGTTACGTTTTCTCTTTTTGGGAAAGCAATCTTAACGCCCAGGACAAGCTCACAGCAGCAGCAGCGTGACTCGTGCATTTTCCTCCACAAGAGCACAGATCCTGAGGCCCAGCTCCCTCACAGCAGGGAGCGAGAAACCACCAACTTTGTGGCAGGCAGCCATCCCCACTGTCAATGACTACACCAGCGAGTGGATACCTCACTAAAACAAGAGCTGCGCCCATAAAGCCTTAGACTTTTTTGGCTTATTGATCACGAGGAATAAGAGAGTTGTCAGTCTGCTGTTTCTTGGGTGATGACACTAGATTCACCCTGCCAGTAGAACCGAGGACAATGACTGCCTGCTGCTGTGTCAGGCACCTGCTGAGACACAGAGGACACAACCCAGATGCCGGACAGGGAGTTTTACCATTTTTCTTGACATTGGTTATATTCCAGCTTTCCTTCGATGCCTTCTGGAAAGCAAAGGGAAATTGAGTCCCTCCATCCCTCATTTCCATTGTAATTATCATTTGTGAACATCTCCAGCTACCTGGAGCAGTAATTTCTTGTGTCCGATCATGCTGCAGAGGCTCACACTAATTTCTCACCTTTGAAACACTTACCCAGATGGGTGACTGCAGGGAGCCACTCTGACTGCAGCACCCATCTATAGGATTCTCACCATTTTGTTAATAACCTTTTTTAAGAAATGTTATTCTCCAACCCAAATCACTTCCCAATGATTTCACCTTTATTTGAATAGAGGAACCTATTCCCTAACACTTCAGTGGACAAGCTGTCCACTGAAGTCAGGACCATAAGCTAGCCAAATATTTACTAGAGCAAATCCCCAGCCAATTGTACCGTTCTCTTTCAAAATCTTGGATACACAAAGCAACAAGCCATATTCCTATACAATAAGAAGACAACTGTTCCAATCAGTTCTAAGTCACTTCAACTCCAAAGGGAATCACTTATCATTTTGGCAGTAGATGTGATGAATCCAAATGGGAGTGTGGCTGCTGGTGCAGCGAGAACAGGACACTGGGCAAAGGCAAGGAGCAAGACTGAGAGACTGTGCCTCACAACTGACTTAGACAAATCAGTATTTCTAGAAGTGTTGTTTTTCCTAACATAACACACAATAAGAAAAAAAAGGTACTGAATTTAACTGAAGCATACAATTTCCTTTCAAGCCAAAGATTTTGATTTGATATTAAAAAAAAAACAAAAAAATTTGAAAAAAGAAAAATTAAAGAAAAAAATTGAAGAAAAGAAAAATTTGGGAAAAAAAGAAAAAACTGGGGGGAAAAAAGGAAAAAAAAAGAGAAAAAAAAAAAGCCGGGGGGGGGGTGGGTGGGAGCCGTCAGACAACATTTTGTCTAGAAGCAGTCCCAACAGCTTCGATAACAACTCTTCACAGGACCAACATTACTTGCCTGTTTACATCCTTAAAATATTTTGTGTATATTTATGGACATCTTCCAGGTAAAAAAATGAAAGAGAAAGCAGTCTAAAATGCACTAGGACGTACATATTTTTAACCATGACTTATATTTAAAGACATATATTTCTGATAAAGTAATTTTCATTCAGAAATTATATACGCACGCATACTTTGCTTGGCGTTTTCTACTGCCTTCTCCATTAATTTTCTGAACTCTGCGTGTGTATACATACACCTCCAAAAGAACAATATTAGCAACACATGATTTCCACGCTATGTAAACACTTGCTGATTCAATATGCTGGGAGAGTTCACCAATATGCATTGTAAGTATCCAAACACAGGCCCTTAGTCTGGGTCACAGCATTTGAGGCAAACCATAATCAATTAATGGGCACCCACCCATCTGAAAAGTCCATCATTACGCATTAATACAAGAAACGTATGACTGCTTAATGGGAGAACAATAATTGTGGCGTGTAAAGTAAACACACGGTAAAACCCTGTTACCGAGTCTAAGCGTTCATCATCTTATTTCATCACCTAGAGGACAAACAGTTACTGCATCCTTTAGCCCTGTAATATTGCACGCGCATCACCAACACGCAGGTAAGCCCCTGCAGCCGAAAAACAACTCCGAAGTAGCGTACGACGAGGCACGGAAAGTCCGTTGCCCAGATTAGAGAGACGCAAATCAGTTACTAACACACCTCCGGCCCCCGGCAGCGCTTCTTACTCATGACAACCTGAAGCTATAAATTAATAGAGAGAGAGCCTGGAACATTCCAGTAAGCCATCCAAGATCTCGGGAGGGAGGAAATAAATGAGCTTTGGGGCCGTGAAAGCCAACAAAGCAATCCGCTCAGCTCCCCCGGCCGGTTCAAGGCGGCAGCAGAGGCGAAAACCGGGGCTCGCAGGCACCCCGAGCACGGCGGGCAGGTAACCACCGCCGCCCCCCCCCCCCCCGCAACCTCCCAGCAGAAACGCATCCCCAGCGCGGGGCCGCCCCTCACCTCCCCCCACGAACCGAGCAGGCAAACGGCCCCTCCGGCCCCCGCACCCCCCGCCCGGCCACAAGGCCGTGGCCGAGCAGACGCTCCCCGCCCGCCGCCCTCCCCTCGGCGCGGCGTAAACGGGAAAAGAAGGCGGCCTCCCCCGCGGCGCGCACCTGCAGGGCGGGCGGGCGCTGGCATGGCGGCCCCGCGGCACGGTACGGTGCCCAGGCCCCGCTACCGGGCGGCGGCGGCGGCGGGAGGAGGCGGCTGCGGGAGCGCCGGCTGCAGCGCTCCCCGCTCGGCCGGAGCAGCGCCAGCCCCGCCGCTCTCCGCCCCGCCCCGCCGATCCCGCCTCCCGGCCGGCTGCGGGGACGGGGCTCGGCGGGCTCTCGTCTGGCAGGGCGCAGCGCTCCGGCAGCGGGGCCCGGAGCGGAGCAGCGGGCCGGGAGGGGAGGGAAGAGAAGGGAAAGGTGCGCTCTTCCCCAGCCGCTTCACGGAACCCGGCACCCACCCACCCCCCGCGGAGCGGTGCGGGGCCGGCAAGCCCTGTGCTGGGGAAAGGGGTCCGTCTTGGGGGCCAAAAAAAAAAAAATAAAATAAAGCCGAGCGCGGAGTGTTTCCTGATAAAGCCCAAGCTCTGCCTCCGGAGAGGAGTTTTCTCAAGGGTGGTACTGAAACAAAACAGCCCGTTTTGGAAATGGAGGTTAAGCAAAGCCTTGAGCTCCCTGGGAAACTGAAAACCCTGAGAACTTGGATCTGCTGTTGCCAATGCTGCCAGCACACAGGCTGCTTCACCCAACCCCCAAAACCCGCTACAGGTACCAGGAACTCCATTCCCTTACCCAAGATAACTCCAGGTAACCCTTCCAGACGTTTGCAGCTAGCCTAAACAAGATACAGCTTCCTATTCACTCCTTCAGTCAGTAACCAGCTCCGAAAGAGCGGAAAGCTTAAGGAAAGGCCCACGGTATCGTAATACCATTAAACCCCCCAATTCTGCAGCTCAAAAGCCTGAAGATAGGCAGATACCTGCATAAACTAAAACGCAAATGGTATACATACACATACTTAAAAGAATGCACAAAAATAAAACAGCAAGTGGTACGCAGGTGTCTCAACATCAGAACCATTTTTCTTAGTAGTTATAATATTACACATCCAACAAGTTTTAACTAAGAAGGGTATCTGTCAACAGCCTATTTTTTAACCTAGCAGCTGCTTAAAGATCCATTTCAAAATCGTTTGTGTCAATTTCAGGACCGAATGCAACTCCAATATGGACACGCAGCCACATCCCACCACTACCATTACCCTACCCGTAGCATGTGCCTTCTACCACTCAGTGTCAGCACGGGGACAATAACCATCTCCGCTCCTCCACAAAACTTGCTGCTGTACTTCCAGCTAAAATTTAAGTTTGCATCAGTTTTGGTTGGGTGGGTTTTTTTTCCTCCAAACCAGTTTATTTTACAAGGTACAGATCTTTTTTTAAAACATAGTCTCCTGCTTAAAGGATACATGTTGATAGCATACTGTAGTTACTACATCTTGTATCTATATTATTATGCGGGCAACAGACAGGCAAACCCAAAGTTATGCTGGTTAAAATCTCCAAGACCTCACTGGCATGAGGGTTCTCCAATGCAGCACAGAATGGGGCCCTGCTCTCAGGTACTCCTCCAGTACTGCTTAGGTAACAAAATGGGGAAAAAAGAGGAAGAAAACTGGAGACCTAAATGAGTAGCGCTTACTTGACTTCTTTCAGATTTGCCAAATTGCAGTAGAAGATATGCAGCCCTATCCATCCAAGTGTGGAAAACCCACTTAGCCCTCAGCTGAACTTGCACAACAATGACAGTGACTAACACCTTATTTTAGCTTCAGGAAAACTTGTCTCTGCCCTAATGTACCACCAGTTCACTGTCCATCATTGTTCCAAGCACCTCTACTGCATTGTGTAGAAAGTTCTATGAGGACAATGCATAGATTCCATACAGCAGACAAAGAAACTACATGTTTCTACAGTATTTACATTGCCCCAAGCATTTCAAATACATATTCTAGCCTACTGGCATGGGGAAGGAATCACTCAAGCTCCTGTCAGAGCAGCAGAATAAGCAGGCTAGGGCTGGAACAGAAGCATTATACAAGTTCTGGTTATGGCACTGTGGGTTATTGCCTGGAGCTCAACCCACAGACTTCATGTCATTGGAAGAAACTGTGTGAGTGGGATCTAATGTACCATTTTCTTTTACTGAGTTTGGAAGTAAGAGGTAATGCCTGACTATCTGTTAGAACAATTATATACACACACATCAACTTTAAAATAAAACCTTTGAAATAAAGTTTAGTTTGGGTCTCTATAGCATAGAGGATAGAAGATGGTCTGAATGGTTTGTTCTTTCTCGTGGCAATAGGATCCATGGCAATTGATTTGAATACAAATGATCTAATGTCATTTTATTAATTGTCTTTGTGATATCAATGTTTAGAATATCTGAGAAAATCTTAAATTCACGTCACTCATTCATTTCAGGATTGGGCACATTTGGTTTATCACTTATTGCACTATTTTGATGGAGATAAAATACAAGTTTGCTTTTTTAATCACTACCAAATTGTGAATTTTTACCCTTGAAAAAGATTTCTCACACAAACTCACGTGTACAATAACACATGGAAGACAGAATAGACTTGGGATACTTAAGTACAGTGTTTGAATAGGGGTTGATCTCCCACAATACGCACTTCAGTGAATATTAATAGAGCTGCATACATTACAGAGAAAAAAATTGTCAGAAATACTGACAAGAAGTTTATGGCCTGCACTCAGATCAGCTTACGCTACTATTAAAAAATACCGTGTTGCTCATGTGTGGTTCATGTAATTATTTTTTTTAACATCTGTAACTATTAGCTTACAGCTCATTTATTTAAGACAGACAACATGCCATCATTACACTGATGAGCTTGAATACCATAACAGTCCAGTTTTGAAAAGGTATAAAATAAAGGTGACACCAATCTTTTCTTTTGCCATTAGCAGTCATCCTGTTTTTTCCCCAATTACTCTTACAATTATTCACCATGAAGTAGTCACAAAATAGGTTTCATACAGGCAGACTTTTATGCATAATTGAGGCTCTGCCTGATCCTACCATGCACCGGGGGTTGACTTTTATAACAATACATTGCTATTTTTAGCCTAGTTTCTTTGGTTTATGTAATGATGAATTTTCTGAGTGTCCCCAACTAACCCTGTAACTTTGAATTGATTGTCTGGATATAACTCAATTTGACCAAGTTACTGAAAATTTCTACAAGTTTCACATAAATGACAGAGACCACAGCTTGAAACTTTTATAAGAAGTTCTCCCTTAATAACTGATTCTGTGCACCCATTTCTACTGTCTCATAGAGCAAACCAGAAGTTGCTTCCAAAATGCTCTGCAGAAGAAAGACTAAAAGAAAAGGAATCTGCTGAGATACATGAGGAGATGATAAAAAAGTCATATTTGTTTCAACTAAGGTATTTTGTTGAGCTCAGTGGACACCCCACCGCCATACCTTATCCCAAACCCCAGAATCACGTGCATTTTAGCACAGGCTAAGAGAAAAAAAGCTGACACAGGTTCTCCTGGACCAAATACGGTGTCAAGAGAAGAACGGAAGATCAAGGAAAACAATACAAGAACTTGTACAATTATTTATAAAAGTATCGCTGGTGAGTTATTCCCCCATTTTTCTTCAGGATCTTTAAAATATTTTCTTTAATAGTGAATGCCTAGTCTGCACAGTATTAAGACATGACATTGCAAATTCTCACATACTGCCCTCTAGCCCTACTTAAATTAAAATACAAGAAGATAGAGCAAGTCACTGTACAGCTTGGAAGATGATCTTGGAGCTAGGAGTATCAGAACTGCTGTAACATTTGGACAACGCCTTTTGAGACTTTCCTTAGATTCTTTCCATAAAAACACTATTATGGTGAAAGTAGATATAAGAAATATAAACCACAATGGTATTTTTCCCCCAGAAAATCATTATAATGTAACAGTTAAGTAATCATTCTGACCATACATGGAAATTAAACATAAAACAGCAAAAGACTGTGCATCATCTCTTCCTTCCCTCTCTTCTACACCTCCCTGAAACTGGGATGATGTACATTTTAAAGCAGTCTAACTGAAAGAAGAAAAGTTAATGCCAAGACTTTCCAGATGAAATACACAGTTGAGGAAAGAGAGGAGTGATAAATGCAGACATTACACATAGTTATAAATAGCATTTACAGCTTCTGTGCAAATCAAGGATTTTCACTAGTGCTGAAGCATGTACCCCAGATACTAAAGACAATTTGTACTTACCATTATACAGCAGAAGCATACCCAAATAATATACTTTCAGTAAATTAGCACATTACTTTGATGTTATTCTTAGTTGTTTTCACATAGTAAACCTACTGTCACACATCAATTAACATGGCAAATTAAAGTAATAATAAAATGTAATATATTCATATGGAACAGACAAGTTAATTGCATGCTGCTTTACAGCTTGCGTTTGAAGTAATCACTCTGATTTTTCAGGTTCCAAAATTCAGCTTTGCATACCAAACTCTGAAAGCTGGGGCACAGTACCTCTAGCATTGAATGTTACTCACTTGGTTTTACTGACACACTGCCGTTCCGTTGTGTTAAGTGAAAAGAAACATCGGCCTCTGACATTCCTTCCCTGGCGCTTTCAGGAGGATCATTCTTCTCCAACTAGCATCGCGGGGATGCAGGCACAGGCACTGGCTGCTTCTGCGCTGGCAGGAGGCTGAATCGCTGACAGTTTCACTGATGCGTTTCTCTATCAGATATAGGAAACCAGAGAAGAGGCATAATCTTTTGTCAGTGCACATGACTTGTATAGAAAAGAAAGCTATTTCTAAAAATAACTAGACAGCATATGACTCCCAGTGCTACTTTCCTGGTGTTCTAGTGGTCAGGCCCCCACACCCCACAACCTGGGTTCACACCCAGTAAAAGATTTCTTATTTCAGTGAAACTTCTCTAGTACATACATTAGAGTTTTCACTACTCTTACAGCTGTCATCAACAACCCTTTCACTGGGTGACAGAAATTTAGTATGATACATTACACATCTTGAAAATAACTTGCTAATTGTCAAGTGTAGCGATAGGACAAGGGATAATGGTTTTAAACTAAAAGAAAGTAGATTTAGACTAGATATAACAAAGAATATTTTTACGATAAGGGTGGTGAAACCTGGCACAGGTTGCCCAAAGAGGTGGTAGATGCCCCATCCCTGGAAGTGTTCGAGGCCAGGTTGGACGTGGCTCTGAGCAATGTGATCTAGTTGAAAATGTCCCTGCTCATGGGAGGGGGTTGGACTAGATGACCTTGAAAGGTCCCTTCCAACCCAAACTATTCTACGATTATATGACAACAGAGCAGGAATTATTTGTTTCTACATCTAACACTTTCCTAAGACGTGGACGAAACATGTTTGCTCACCCTGCCATCAGCCATGAGATTCCCTCTTTCATAGGTTCAGCTACTTTTCTGAAATTGTCGGAGAGAATATTTTGTCTCTGTCACTCAGGCAGCTTAAGAATTGGGGGGCTCACCCCTGCATTCCTCTGAGGTGTCACACAACAGGGGTACTCTAAGAACAAAGAGTGGCAACGACCCTTCTGTAACACACATCTTCAACACTCCAAGTGCAGCTGACGTGGACCTACCCTAGTTTTAACTTAGCTGTCTCAAGTGCTGCTAGCATCACAGCCATGGAAGCACAGAAGTCACGACCCCTCCAAAACCCACCTGAGAAGCATCCAGGCTAGGGAAGCCTATGCTTTTAACCACGGAGCTAGTGAAGCATACAAACTTCTTTAAAGCTGGCTCAGTTTCTGTGATATAGAACCACCTTAATATTTGGTTGGTGTTCCTTGCAGGTTCTGGGGCCAAAATCATCCCTACATTTGCATTGGCAAATTTTCCCTTGGCTCATAGTTACAGGAAACCAGGTCCCACTTTGCCTTGCTCTTCAACAAGGGGCACAGATTACCTGCTGGGACCAGGTGACCTCTCCCACCTAACCACATCCACCTCTTTGCAGTCGCCTCAGGCCCTGGTGGTACCTCAGTTTGAGCTGTGCTCTGTCTCCAGTGCTCCACAGCTTTGTCTCCTCAGAGACTGAAATGGCCTCATCTTACCAAAGAAGCTGCTATCACTAAACACATCCAAGCACAGTTCTTGCAGTATGTAAGGTACCTGACTGTATCTAATAGGGCCTGATGGGAACCTCACATTTTGTAAGTTATCTACATCATTGCACAGTAAAATTGCTCACACTGGACAAAAGAAAGCTCCATCACAATCAAGATACACATCTTGTTCAAGCCTGCCACCGTGAAAGGTTTGGCATGAAATGAACCATCAGCTGAACAGGGACTTTGGTGAGATGGAAACCGAACACCCAAACCTCCTCAGTACATCTTTGAAGAAAGAGGTCTCCTTAAGTTTGCTTTCAGACTCTAAAGCTTTTCAAGATAAGCTAAGGCATATTTGCATAGCCCACAAGCACGAAGTCTGAAGCTTATCTATCTTAACAGGGAAAAGGTTTCATATATAACGCATTTTAGAAGCAGAGGGTTTGAGAAATAGAGAATTTGTGTGTGTAGAGCAAACCTTCTTATTTTATGGCCACTGCTTAAACAGGGAAAATTACTTTGGCTATCACAGCTCACACATCCACTTTGCCGTTGAAATCAACACACCAGAGGAAAAAGCACTTATGCAGATGTCATCTGCATCCGTGGCAGTTTCCACTCCTCTCATAGAAACCTCACCAAACGAAGCAACGTTCCAGATTCCTCTGTCAGAGAAACCTCACCAAAAGAAGCAAAGTTCCAGATTCCTGTCAGAGAAACCTCACCAAAAGAAGCAACGTTCCAGATTCCTCTGTCAGAGAAACCTCACCAAAAGAAGCAAAGTTCCAGATTCCTCTGTCAGAGAAACCTCACCAAAAGAAGCAAAGTTCCAGATTCCTATCGATCGTGCAAGAGGCCCCTGGCAGCGCAAGGCCAGTCAGGCTTCTCTGGGGAGCCACGGGCTCCCACCCGAGGTAGGCCTTTCTGATTGCCTCTCCCCCGCAGACCAAACACCGAAAACCGGCGTGGCTGTGCTCTTTTTGGTTCCACCGCCTGCCTGAAAAGCAGTTAAGACAGAGCAGGGCAAAGCACCACCAGCACGCTGCCACCGGCCGGGGTCTGCAGTGCAGAGAGCTCGGCTGACGAGGCCCAGCCCGCAGCCGCCACAACGACCCGCAGAGAGCCTGTCCTGTGAGGAACAGCGGGAACAGGCAATACGAAACGAGGAAAAAACAACCCCGCTGCCGCCGAGGCCCCGGCCGCCCAGCTCTTGCCTGCCGCGCCGTGGGGGGCACGCCTGCTCCCGCTCCTGCACCGCCGGACCGACGGCAGGGCCGGGCGCTCCGTCCCGCCGCCATCCCACCTCCCGCCCACGGCGAGGGCCCTCACCCGCCTCGCCTCAGGCGCCCTCCCTCCGCCCCACCCTGCCGGCGCCCTGCCCCCCCTTTCCGTGGGGTGGAATGGAACGTCCCTCCCTACACCCAGCCGCCTCCGGGACTTGGTACTGGCCGGGAGGTGGGAGCACGAAGAAGAGAAACTAGTAGGACGGTGAGGCGCGGGGGGGGGGGGGGGGGGGCGTGGTTATCGGGCTGAACTCTTGAAGAAGGCGTTGGAGATAGTATACGCAGATCCCTGGTGGTCTAGTGGTTAGGATTCGGCGCTCTCACCGCCGCGGCCCGGGTTCGATTCCCGGTCAGGGAAGCGTTTTGTTTCCCCCCCCCCGACCCTTTTGCTTTTCAGGATTCTCTCCAACCTTCTCTTTCTACTCTTACAACTCAGGGAGCAATCGGCCGACTGCTGCCCAGAAGCGAGTTTTAAGACGCAAGCGGTAGTTTGGAGGAGCCGCGCAGGGAGGGAGGGTGCCACGTCTCGGCGCCCTGTGCAGGTGCGGGGGAAGTGAGCCCGGCTGTAGCGTCTGTGTGGAAGTCTGTGTGGAAGTCTGTCTGGGAGTCTGTCTGGGAGTCTGTCTGGGGGTCTTCCCTTCACGAAACCGCTCATGGACACCCCGTGCCCCCCCCCCCCCCCCCGGGTTTCTAGGAGTCAGCGGAGGGCTGCCGAGCACTGTCTGCCTAAAAATGCACTGGGAGGGCTGTTGCCCATCGCTTAGAAATACCATATTTTCCTATTTTCCTTTCCGTCCCCTCCATCTCCCTCCTGGCGGGAAGGGGCCTGAGATCCTCCGTGGTGTTTGCTCACCTCAGGAGCGGACTGCCTCTTCGCAGGGGATTTGCACAGCCCCCCCACGCAGGGTTGTTGGGAATATGGTTGGGGGGGGCAAGAGAGATCCCAGGTATTCTTGGGGAGGTGGACAGAGAGGGCAGAGGGAGTTTTGAGTAATACCTCCCCGTCATTAGCGATCTGTCTCGCTTCCCCCACCACCCCTCAGTTCCTAAAACCGGTGCGGGTGCCCTGGCAGCTGGGGAGGGGAGAGTTGTTCCCAGCTCTGTCCCATCCGCTGCGCATCCAAACCCGCATCCAGGGCTCCAGCAAGAGCTGCTCTTCTTCACCGGCAGCCCGTGATTTTTGGGGTGAGAGCGGGGGCAGTGGGAGAACCTCTCCTTTCGTGGTGGAGCCTGCGGCGGGCTGACCTTGGCTGGCCACCAGACCCCCACCCAGCTGCTCTCTCACCCTTCGTCCTCGGCAGGACAGGGGGAGAAAATCAGATTAAAAACTCGTGGGTTGAGATAAAGGCAGTTTAATGAAAGAAAGCGACAGCCACGCATAGAAGCAAAGCAAAAAAAAAAAAAAACAAAACAGATTTATTTTCTACTTTGCATCAGCAGGTGATGCCCATTGACTCTCTGGGAAACAGGGCTTCGGTACACATAGCCAGTGCTTTGGAAGACAAATGCCTTAAAAATTAATCCCTCTCTTAGCTTTTATTGCTGAGCACAACAGTTATATGGTAGGCAAAATCCCTTTGATCAGTTTGGGTCAGCTGTCCCGGCCATGTCCCCTCCCAAACTCTCCCCCTGACACCCCCCAGTCTACTGGCCTGGGGAGTGTTGGAGAGATGTGGGATGCTGTGGGAGCACTGCTCAGCAGTAGCCAAAACACTGGTGTGTTATCAACTAACTCCCTTCTAGCTACAAATAAAAAACACAGCACTGTGAGGACTGCTATGGGGAAAATAAGCTCCATCCCAGCCAGACCCAGTACACTGCTATAGGTAAAACAAGTAATACTGATAATAAATGAATATACTCGTTAGCTTAGACGGACTGCAAAACGGAGGCTAGCACAGTTGGCAGATTATGCTTTAGCAGGGATCCTCCCTGCTGCCAGGAACAAGCCAGGGCCCTTGCATCACCCATATGACTCCTTAATATTGGCAGGCCACAGTTATGCAGGTGTACTTTGCCCTGATGTGAAAGCACCACTGGAAAGGATGGCTTTGGCTGCCTTTCCCAGGGTGTGCCGGAGGCATACTGCAGTCTGGGCTGCCCTCCAAGGCAGATAGGAGTGTCTCCTGAGAAATCCCAAGGTCCTCCACTGTATTTTTTATGACAAAGAAGCTTCAAAGGGGTGCAAAGGCTTGGAATCACCTTTGCTTTAAGGCAGAAAGCAAACAGTCAAAAGGGCTGTTGTCGTCCTTTAGGTATTAAGAAAAGGTGCTTGATAACAGTTAAGTGCAAGGACCAAAGGATGTAACCTAAGGAATTATTGCATTCCTATGGCTGGAGGTTGTTAAGAGCAGGCTGGGCGAGCAACTCAGCAAGGGTCTCAGACTGGGCCAGGGGAATAGCTCAATGGGTCTCCTAAGATCCTGGGAGTCCTAATTTTGTTATTTTGTCTTGGACTTTCCCCTATAATTACCAGTTTACGTGAGTTGCACTGAGATTAGCTGTGTAGGTCTCTGAGATTCCCCCCTCTCTCTTCAGGCTCAGTGGTTGGTGGAAGAAGTTGCTGTTTTCTACCTCAGAAATTGATGGGTCGTTTTAAAAGCAGCTAAAGTGAATTTTGGGTGTTGACTAGTTTTCCAGAATAGGTATAGGTATGGTTTTACAGAATAGGAACAAAAGAAGCATTTCCCTTGGTTTTAACTCATTTTGCAGTAGTATATTTGCACACTCTTAGCACTGTGAGTCCAGCTTTAGAGTCATCTGAGAAAGGATAATCATATGTAAGCCCTTAGAAACCTAGAAAAGTCACCAGAATAGCTCTTGCACACAAAGGAGAAGTACAGTTTCTAGTATTTTGCTAGGAATGAAAGCATAGTCTCTGAAGAGGCTACCTAATGACCTTCCCAATGCCTTTTCAGTCCAATGCCAGACCTGAAACTTGCCCTCGTGTGGAAGACAAATATCCACCAGGCAAAGAGTGGGAAGCAGTCCTCTTGCTGATGTCCTACCGTTTCGGGTCCCACTGTGATTAAAGGTGTCCTGGTTTGGGGTGAAAAGACTCCAGGATCAGTGTTCACCTTCAGCGTCAGTTGAACAGTGACCGCAGTTTCTGATTCCCCGTTTCCTGGGCCTTAAATTAACATGGTCGAGGGAAGGAACAGGGTACTTGTTTTTAACAGGTGGAAGAAGCAACTTTCTTGGAATCTTTTTTGATATTTTTGTTTTAAACAATAAGTAACTCATGCCACTGGCTTGCTGAAGCCCCAGAAAAAGGTGGGCTCTTTTGCAGAGGACTGGCAGTACAATCAAAAGCACATTACAAAAGTGAGCTGGCACATGGCTGCAACAGGCTAGAAGTATTTCAAACAATAAAGTCAATATGGTTTTTATTACTATTATAATTATTATTAGCATCACATTCTCAAAGTGTAGCTGACTGTTTCTAACTGTGATATATTCTGAGATACTGGATCACAAGTATTTTTACTTTCATTTCTGGTCTTCCTCAAAAGCTTGCCCAATTGCCTTCCATCTCCAGGCAAATGTTGATGGGAATGCACTGCAGTAGCAATAAGGAAGATAAGGAAGACTATACTTTAACTATAGATCAGTTTAAACCAGCAGCTGAGTTTCTGGTTAAGACTGTTAACTCTTACTTTTTATACTTTATTGGAAAATTTGGGAATGGGAGCTTTCACATCCAAACTTGATCTTTTATCTCTGCCATTACCTTTTCTTTCTGGCTACCTCTTGTAAGTTACAGCCCTACATTAGTTCCGCTTCTTAAGTTTTTTCCAATCTCGTATGAAATATTTTGCAGGTGAGTGAACGCAAAATTTTGCATGACTTTTACAGCCAATAGACTCTTTAGAAAATGAGAGCTCAGTTTTTTTCTAAAGGCATATTTGCTACTTGTCCTTGTATTTTACTCCTATCTGAAGGACATACAGTCATGCAGTCATTGGGTTTATTCTGTTCCCAGGACATTCTGGTGGCCGCTTATCCCCTTATTTTTAGTTTTATTGTGGATATAAATAAGTACAACTTCTTGCTGTCCTCTACAGGGCAACGAGCCTCTGCTTATTGATAAAAATATCTTTTGAGCATGCCACGAGGTGGCACCCCGGTCCCACGTCTGCCACCAGCCACCCGCGTCTCCCAGCATGGTCCCTGCTCTCAAGGGTTCCAATTTAATTCCGCAGGTTAACACTGCGCCCGGTTCATTCCAATGAGCTATAGAGTAATGAAGGCTTTTCATTTGCTGATAAAGCCAACTTCATGTATAGATGAAGCTGTTATTAATCCAAATCATATGCAACGTCTTTCCTTGAGTACGGAGGGTTTACAAGCTGTCTTTTAAAACAGCCTTCATGTAGCATTTAAAAAAAAGAAGTTACAAAGGATTATCGGGATTCTTTAACACCTCAGTCTATCTATGCCATTTATACATTGATGATACATGCCATTAACAGAGCGACGAAGAACCAACGTGGCCCTGGACGTGGTCATCCTCACAGCCGCTCCGTCAGGGGCCAGCAGCATCTCTGGTTTTCACCTGTGGATTTTGAACTGAAGGTCATGCAGAAAGTCTGTGCAAAAGCAAAGGAGGGAACCACAAGTTCTGCACCCTAGGTTAGGATTCCAGGGCATCGGCTGCCCGAGGAGACAAGAAGGGTCTGGTTTTGTTCCCTTCTGCACAGATTCACAAAGCTGGTGAAACATGGGAGCAGTCTGTGCTGTGACATCAGTGCTGTTGTCACCATGGCAGTCAAAGGACGCAAACAAGGCAAAGCATTTACTAAACTGCCAGAGACGTAAGGGAAAGAAAAAAGAAAAGAAAAAAAAAAAAAGCTTTCGGGCACATAATCCCTTCTCCAGCATTTTTTTTTTTTTCTCATCCTATTATCTCTCCCTAAGTTCCTTTCTGTAAAATACTGCTGCCTTAAAACATAACTGTAAGTCTCTTTCCTAGGTACAGATTCAATACAGAACACATCCTGGACTGTAAGATAAACTTAAAAAACATAACAACCTCATTTCGAATCCTGCTAGGACTGTCCCTTCAGAACTACAGCTGGAAAATTTACTCTGAATAGTGTTTTAAGAGCAATTATTTTATCCAAACCAAGGCATTTTATGCAAGGTGATGGTAACTAAAGTCCAATGCAGATTTAATTACCACAGGCAGGTCTAGATAATACTATCTGAGGACTATTTTCCAGAAAGTCCTTTTACAGGAGCAATTGCCATGTCCTATTAAGAAGTGCTCTGATCATGAAATTATGAAAGCTCTGATCCTTTTAAAAGCCTGAACTTTTTCACTTACATGCTGAAAATCTGCTTTCTAGACCCCTTTTATTACTGCCTTGTGGCTACAGTCAATCATTACCTTCTGCTTTTCCATGCTTTGTTTCCCATGTGCTCTTTTGATTAATCACATTTTAGTAAACTATATTGACAACGTTATTATGGTGTGCCTAATCTTTGTCTTGCTGGCAGGAAAACCGAGCTGGGAGGTGCCAGCTTCCCCCAAAAGCAGGAAAATAATAACAGACTATAAATTGATATTACAACACATGCTCTGGCTGGTGGTGCTGCCCGCTGCGCGTAACAGGGAATAGCAGCGACCCAGGCGAGGCCACGGCAGCTGATGGAGCGTGGCCGCCGCAGGGTGCTTTCGGCAGCTCTGCCGCCGAGCGGCTCTGCACCCAAACTGGCCCCGCATCCTTCGCAAGGGATTTTTTTTTGACAAAAATGACAACTCTGTATTCCATAAATGGCTTAATTGGTATTGTGTAAGCTGCGGTTCTGCGCAAGAGAGCCAGCAAAATAAAGGAAGGAAACAGGAACGATCTTCCCCTCTGTTGAGATAAGAGCCTGCCAGTCTAGTTCGATCCGGATGAAGTTTTGCAGTAAATAATCCTCGGTTTGTTCGTTCTCCACCCCAAGCTGGGTAGAAAGTCTCAGCTTCAGATTTGTTTGGACTATGGCCTTGGGTCAATCGGATCGGAGCATCCCTCTGTAGCCTGCCGGGTGGCTTTCATCCCTCCAACCAACCTGCGCTCAGCTCCCCTGAAGCAAGTGGGCTGAATTTGAGCGTGAAGCACGTGAGACGTGGAGCACGAGGGAGTCCCCGTGACTCCCCTGCCTGCCGTGAGGCTCTCAGGGAACCTTTGCGTGCGTGCCAGACCCGACTCTGAAGTGCTCGCCTTTGGGCTTCCCACCACGACCTCCCCAAGTCTGTGTTTGGTGTGGAAGGAGCGATGGGAGCCGCTGGTGGCTCTGGCTGTGAACGCAGGCAATACCCAACAGCTCGCTGCCACGTGCTGTACCGTCACACTTCTTCAGAAACACAGAAGTTTAGGAGAGGTGCCCAGCAGCCCCCCCCCAAACCTGTCTGCTCCCTCCACGGCTGCTCGGAGTGGGTAACTCACGACGGCGTGAGATAAACACGCCACAGGCAATGGGAGCGGGCAGCGATTCCCCCGTCCCAGCTCAGCACGGCAATGCCCAGAAGTAGCATCCTCTGCTTATTCATTGCCATCATGCTGGTATACTTAAAGGTACTTCAGCACTATGGAAAACCAGGTATATCTTAAAATCTTTTGCGCCTGGTGTTTATTACAGTTTGCTGAGCCTGCTTTAAGAAAAAAAAAAAAGAAAGAATGGTTAAAAGCAGTTTAATAAACTCTGCTTCTCCTCTGGTCATACAATTTGAAGGGGATTTTTCTCTTTTGTCACCCCTTGTGTCATCAGAAATTTGCCTCCCTCACTAGCAGGTGGGCTTCAGGACAGCTACTGTCCTCTGTTAACTGGAGGCTTCTGGTAAGGGCCAGAAACTCTAGTTGAGGGTGCTCACAAGATGATCATGAGTTTGAAAGCAATCTTTGCCCCGGAGTCTGAGGTCTAATTAGACAAGATCAAGGACAAGAAACTAAATAACACTATTCACGCTTGCAAGTGGGCAGCCAAGAGGTGGTCTAACGAACAGTTGTATTTCTGATGTATTTAAACACTCAAAAGGAGATTGACACCTAAATATTTTTACAAATCAGACCAATGAGAATGCATCCTCTGAAGTTTTGGTCCTGCAGGTGCTTAAAGGCATGAATAAATTTATTTATATGAGAAGTCCCACCGAAGAACAATAGTTCATCCTTAGTCCCTCTGCAGGATCAGTCCTTAAGTGCATATTGGTGATGAAGTATCATCAGATTGATTTTTGAAAAGCAACAGGGAACCCCCGCTTAGCTGAAAAAGTCATGCACATCAACGGTAACTAAAAAATCTCTCTCTAACATGCCCAGCTTTTCTTTCCTTAAGAGGCTATATACAGGAAGAAAAGGGTCTTTATTTCCCTTTTCTGTCTCTAATTTCAACCACAGGCTCAGAACTACCCCACTGCAAAAGCTGGGCATAGGGGCAAGCAGGTTTTACATATTTATATTGAATTATTACTCCTCTATTGTTTTGTTGGTGGCTACTGCTATTGGGCATCCTTGGGTTTTGACGGTCACATCAAAGGAGCTGCTCTGGCGTGAGAACCGGTCAAAGCGAGCCAGATAATTCATGGATTTATTACTGAGGTTGGTTCCCATGATTGTCAGTGGGCAGCAGCCACTGCTGTGTCGTAATCCTCATTCTCTCGGTAAGACACATACTGCCTTAAAAAGGTTTAATGATCCAATAGTGATTTACTAATGGGAATCTTTCTTGTGGGTTTAGCAGGCCTTGAAGGAGGACAGGGCGGCACATGAAGGTCAGTTTTCGGCAGTATCGAGAAACATTTTTATTTGTTTTTGTTTGAGATTCCCGTTTCTAGCATTTTTATCCGCTAACTGCAATAATAAATTGACGGGGCCACGTCATTGTAGCTGGGCAGGTATTGGACCCGTGATAACAGGGGGAGGGAAGGAAGCAAACACTGGTGGTAGGGGGTCACGACTGAGGACCTGGGGCAATTATCAAAACCCACACACTTCGGCCTTTGTGACCAAGGAAAGGAAGAGAGCATGGCGAGAGAGACCGGGACAGCCTGGTGAAACCCCCATTTGCCTTTCTGTCGGGAAAGGAGGGAGGGGGCTGCCCAAAAAGAGGGCAGGGGAGGGAAGAGGCAAGGAAGCGGCTTTGCCTGCCCAGAGGAAAGGAGATGCTCCTTGCACCCAAGGAGCCAGCGTGCCCTGCCATCGCTCCCCCTTGCCACCCCAGTGCCTCTTCAGAAAAACAAACCCAAGAAAACCCAAACAAAATAAGCTCCTTTTTCCTCCACCCAAATACATTTAGAAAGCAACAGAGGGAGAGGGGGTGGGGAGAGAAACAATGTCGGTTTATTTTAAGGCTTGTATATTAAACTCAAGGGTTGCACTGGGAAGTGTCATTAAAAACAAAACTGTTTGAACTAGCCACACACAACAGACCTCATCTTGTTAAGCTAGTTGCAAAAGTGTACCTTAAATGCATAACACTTTGTTTTAAACTCCCCAAAGCAGAGTCCTTCTCCTGAAGAAAAATAAAAGTACTTGGTTCTCTGATACATGAAAAAAACCCCAACAAACAGCATTCAGAGTTAAATCAAAACTAAGGCGGGGGGGGGGGGGGGAGTGTAGGCCTTTAAGTAATCGTAAACTTTGTCTCCTTAGGTTTATGGATTGCCTTGTAGTAATTTATTAGATTTTCACCTACCACACTGTAATACAGAACACTCTTTACAGGTATTCTGACCAGGTAAAACACTTTTCTTTACATCTTCCAATAATATACTGGAGCAGTGCGCTGATTCCATAGAAGAGGGTCTTGCAGTGTAACATATATGAAGACATGGGCAGAGTTAAAAATTTTCCAGCTCTTAAGCAATTGCAATCACAATTTCAGCGTTGCATCAAGGTATTTTTTTCATCCTGAAGACTTGCCTTTGTAGAACAGAAAAATGCTGAATATGAACTGTGTGGAAAGCAAAATTAAGTCAACACCTCAGAAGGACTGTCCTGTAGAATAAGTGATAGTAGTGTTCAGATAAGCATCATCTAAAACATTGAGCTTTGCTTGAGTGCAATATCAGCAGCTATAGCTGTAAAAAAAGGAGTCTGCCTCTCCAGACCACAAAAGTAATTCAACTAGACACATTCCCTTTTATTTCCCATATTCATTTCCTTTTCCTAATGATTTCTGCATTTCTAGGGTACAACACTAATTCATGTGTCCCAGCTTTGCACTGCCACCGTGAATGCAGAATAAAATCCCTTTAAAAAGAAATTACATTGATACCGTCTTATAATCACCGCCACCGCTGCAGCCAGACCATTAAGAGAAATTCTGAAGTTAGTGTTGAATGAGGTGTTGACTGGTCTTAGTTTTACAAGATCGACAGATGATAACACATTATCATCAAATGATTTTGATACTGTTCTGTTGTGTCTTCAGGTGAGAAGGAGGCCGATTCTTTGAAAAGAATTAGATCACGTGTGAAAATATTATTAAGCTTCAAATCCTCTCTCTCCACAGATGATGCAAGATAGAGAAGGAGAAGTTCAGTTGCCTGACCATACGCATTTAGTGCCACTTGGGCAACCTTGGGTTTCCCAGGTGTTTGCACAGGGCTGGCTGAGGTGACACAGGGGAGACCCGCACCTTCTGGAGCGATAGCTGGAGCCCAGCTTAGGACATGGCAAATATTTAGGCAACTGAATGCAGACTACGTGATTGTATTTACCATTAACAGCAGCTACAACTTCCAGTAGTAGCAAGTACCAGAGGCAAAAAACCCCACACCTCTTTTCAGATAATTACCTGTCAAAATTTTGTTTTATTTGTAAATCAGGAAAGCTTGGGTCTCCCCTCAAGTTGAGATCCCAACATTTCTAGCACCTGCCTGGTGCTCCTCTGCTTGTCATTTCTGGTCATGATCAGATGTGTTGCTCTGGTCATCCCTTCTGAGACCTTTACCCATTAGTTTCCAAAACACAAATCTTTGCCAGTGTAAAATGGTGAAACGGAGGAACAGAGCGCAAGTGAAAATTGCAGCGTTGAGTAAAATTACCCTCAGGTCCGGGCAGTAGCCTCACACAAATGAGGCTGAGCACATAAAGCAAACAAAGCTATACTGATTTCTTCAGCTTTTCTTGAAGTTGGAAAAAACTACCTATGACTATTAAATCACTCAGGTCCTCATTTGTGTGAACTCAGGCTCTCTGTGCCTATAGAAGCAGACAACAAATGAGACTGGGGACTACGCAGCTGGTAACAGTCCACACTTCAGGGGCATTTTCTGATGTAGTCTCTTCTGATGAAAAGACACTTGTGACCTTTTTCTGTTATAAAGAAGGAAACTCTCACTTACAATAGCCCTAAGAATTGCTGATATCCATGTCCCAGGCTTCGGTAAATGCCCTTTACTTATGACATCCTGATTGAAGTATCATCTTTCAGAATAGCTGCAAACAAACATTTTGAAGGCTCACACTAAGGAGGCAGCAGCATGAACTGGCACCTCCTGGCAGTTGTTCAGGCAGATGTAGTCACAGCCAGGATACGATCATTCCGATTTGAATATATGCATTCAGCCCTTGGCCACAGTAGCTGGTTTTGCTTCTGGGGCAATACTTGATGCTGGATTTCCTCCACTTGCAATCCGAGCAAAGGGAGGATGGGCAGCACCGCCTCTCAATTGCCCGTCTCCTCTCTAGGGTAATAATCTTCTTTTGGTGCTGTGTGACACAGTTAGTCTCACAGCTACAGCAGCCTAAGTGCTTTTTATTTGCACTGCTGAGGGCTAAGGTTTCCAGCTTGTTAATGCTGAGTGACAGAATTGGTTTTTAGCTTTTTCCTCTTAAGAAAAACATTCTAGAAAATTGCATAACCTCCTTTGATCCTCTTGATAACTGGAATTTAAGGTTGCAAACCCACGCCTTGAAAAGTTAGTCGAAGCCAGATAAAGTGTTGAGTAAGCAGCCTGATTTGCTTTCTTGTACTGTGTGCTATGATCTAGCCCTAAATTATATGAATTACAAACTTTCTTCATCCTCCAGCTCCATTCATCATTGAACACAGAATAAAGAGGCTGAAGTAAGGTTGTGCATGCACAGCCACGTGTCCTACCTTTTGGATCTTGGTTATGCCAGGGAAACAGCTTTCCCTTGTTCTGTTTTAGTAATTCCACAGTCTCCTTCAGCTCTGACCTGTTAGCACAGCTACAACCAAAGCCATCAGAAGCTATTACCCTCTGATGTCTTTCCAACAGCACATGTGAAATATGCTTCTTCTCCACCAATTTCTCACTTGGGAAATCTTCATCTGCTCTCACAAGAGGTAACATTCCCAACAGAGGCTCAGGACTAAACAGGCATGAAGGCTGAGCTCCTGCCTTGTGTGCTGGTCCTTTCAGGTGATTCAGATTAAAAAACAAAACAAAACAAAACAAAACAAAAGACAACAAAACAAGAAAGGAGAGGAGACATCAGCAGCTTGGCATCCATGAATTTGGCCTGTTTTGTGTGAGAGAAAACACATCGGCTGCACAAATCCATCCGTGATGTGTTGTTTCAGGATGCTAAAATAACTATGCTTTCTTCTGATTGGTCTCTTAGAAATATTTTTTTCAACCTCCCTTTTTTTTTTTTAGAATGAGGCAAAATGTTGCATTTGGGGCAACAAATGGTGATGTTTTGGGGCACATCAATCAGATTGAAGCCCTTGGGTGGAACCAAGTCAGCAGCTGCCCATTTTTAACACGATATGATGCATGGGAGACCTCCTACCAGGCTCTTAGAGGGCAGGTTAATAATTAACAGCTTAAAGTCAAGTAGGGATGCAACCCACTCTTTTTCATGTGAATAAAGCCCACTTTTTATCTATTTGCCAGTTCACTAATGTCATCTTTATTCTTGAAACTGCTCATATGGAAAGTGAATGGTACCTGAACCAGATGCTGCTAAACACGCCAGTACAGCAGCGCAGCATTTGTGTCCTGAGTCAAAAAATGTCTGATTCCCCCAGAAACAACAAAACTTCAACAAAGAACAAGCACGATTTACAGTGCAGGGGTAGAGAGCCTCCCTCCCCATCTTTTGTCTGTTTTCTCCATGGGACAGCACGCTGTTCAGGGAAATCACAAGCCCTCCTTGCCTGGGTGCTGGAGCCCGTCCGACGCAGACGGGGATGGGTTACGTGCTTAACATTTGGGAGAACGGGATGATGGGGAGCGAGCCACTGAGCTGAGGCTGCATTTTGGTGATGGATGATCTCCCTATGGCTATAAGGTGGTCATCCCATTTCTGTGCCTCAGTCTTGTCAGCTGTTAATTGGGCGTAGTAATCTTTTAGTGTCTTGTGGACACGTAGGACTTTGTGCTTATCCTTACGGACACAGCTTGACATACCTTCTACAGAGGGCCTCTGCAGATCTAAGATGAAATAATAACAAACTCTTCCCTCAGTGAGAACTGGTAAATTAGAAGACCAGAACTGGAGGGAAAAAACACCCTCTCGCAACCTGGATATTTAATGATGTCAGTGGGTTAAAATTCTTCCCTTCTAAACACAGGCCCCTAACGAGGATCTGAAGGAAAGCTGAACCTAGAAACCCCAACGATTTTGGGGGCTCTCCAGGATGGACGGATGGGTTCGTATCATTACGCATACCATCAACGCAGAGCCAATTTACAAGCCTGAAAACCGATGCTGCTTTACCGACTGCTTTTTTCTGCCTATTTCAGAGCACGCTGTACGAGACGGGCTTCCTGGCTGAGCAAGGGGAGCTGGAAAGGACGGAGCAGCCGACAGGCTCGTTACCAGTGGCAGAAACTAACTCTGAGCCCACAAGTATTCCTCAAGAGCAAACAAAAACTGCAACAAATCATCCATAAAACGCAGTCAAAAAGGACTTCGTTTAATTAGTGATATGTAAAGACTTTTGCATAGAAAAAAGGTTAACAAAGTAATGCATAAAAGACCGACTAGGTACAGTATTTTTAAAACAAATATTTTAAAGTATATTTTGCATAATGTTTAACATTCTCGATGCTTATTGCTTTCTCCACACAGCAGAGAAATCAAGTGCATAATAATACATGCTGTGTTTTATTTTTATTTTTTATTTTTTTTTTACATAAAATCTCTAGTTCTTGACTGGATGTATTAAAATACTTAGGTTATTTTAAGTCACCGGAATAAAAAATGAAAGCAAACCATTTTATGCAGCACTAGTTGTCTGGGTATTGACAAAATAATTTACTCACATCCCCGTTAATACATTCATTTTGGTTTGGAATCAAACCCACATTACAATGTTGGCGTGTTAATAGCCAATTAAAAAATTGTCCCTACCATAACTTCATTCATACCCAGAGTGATCGTTGTCCCAGAAGTTGATAGTGAAGAGGGATCTTGCACAGAATTGGCTAAAAGTAGATGTCCAAATACAGCTAAATAAGTTAATTTGAGCTCTTAGAACACTGAGTCTCTTGTATTGGCATGAATTGACTGTGTGCACACTTTAAATCGGTGGTTACTTCTGGGTGCATGACAAATTCACTGTTTGTGCAGATAGGAGCTAGCACCATATTTAAGCCATAAAAAAGGGTGCCTCAAGGCTCACAGACAGTGCTGAAACGTTCATTAATCCCAGCACTGATAAGATAATTGCTTTTACCAACGCTATGCTAGATGTCACAATCTGGCAAGTCTGTACAAAGAAAGTGAACTAAGGAAGCGAGAACTAGGCCTGTCAAATTGAACATTCTTCCTCGGCAATCTTTTGGCTAAAAAACCCTCTCCCCTTCAAGAGCATGCTCTTCCCTGGAAAGGTATCCCAGTTCTGAAGTTGAATGCAGGATTTCGTCTCTCTCCCATACCATTTCCATACCTGTGCAATGTTATTTGTTTTAGCAGAACACACATATATATATTTTTTTAATTTATTTATTATTTTTTCAAGGTCAGGCACTTATGAAACTCGAACTCTTTTTCTAGCCTGGGGAGACCCAGTAGGTGCGATCCCTCGCCTCTCTGTCAAACACGGATGCATAGCTGGAGAATTATTAGTTCTAGTGTCTACGTATTTCTACGTATTTCCCAGGAAACCTCTACGTGCCGATACGGTCGCGCTGTTACAAAAGCCACCGCTGCTCCCTCAAGGTGCCTCCAGCAAAACAAACTGAGGAGAAGAAGAAGTAGAAGAAATAGAAGAAGTAGAAGAAGGAGAAGGAGGAGAAAGAGAAGAATGAGAAGTAGTAGAAGAAGAAGAAGTAGAAGGAGAAGAAGGAGAAGGAGAACAAGAAAAGAAGTAGAAGAAGAAGAAGAAGAAGTAGAAGAAGAAAAAGGAGAAGAAAATGAAAAAGAAGAAGGTATCGCCCCGTGTCCTCTCCGATGCCTGGAACGAGGAGGAGAGCAGTGACATTCCTTGGTAGACTTGCCGGCACTGCTCGGGCCCTCTGGCCGGGCCGAGCAGGAGGAACAGGCCGAGTCCTGGGGGCTCGTGGGTGGGCGGCTGTGGGCACGTGGGGGTGCGAGTGCACTCGCGGGCGCGTCTGTTGAGGGAGAGGAGGGAGCCAGGCCGGGAAGGGAGAGGGGGAGCACCTAAAAGGCTCCGACTTCGGTCCCCCAGGGTCGGTAGGGTTTATTGCCACCCCCGCTGCCAGCCTGCTGAGGGCTGGCGGTGGCCGATACAGCCAACGGAGGGGTGATGGCCGTCGCCGCGGCCACGGCGGCGGCGGCGGCCGCGCTGGGGGGAAGCATGGGGAAGGTGCCGGTGAAGGAGAGGGGGAAGCTCTGGGCAGCAGCCGTAGCGGCGGCGGCGGCGGCGTGAACGGTAGCCGAGAGGGACAAGAGGGAGGTAGAGAGAGGAGGGACGCAGGGAGCGACGCTGCCGGCGGAGGGGACTCTGAGAGCGGCGTCGGCGTGGGCGAAGGTGGCGGTGAGCAGCGCGGAGCCGTGGGGGGGGGACGTCGGAGGAGAGTCTGCACGGGGCGGCGTCGGAGGCGTGGAGTCCGTTTGGCTGCAGCAGAGCCGCCGGGAGGTGGTGGAAGGCGGCCGCCCAGTGGTGGGGGTGCAAGGGGTGATGGTGGTGGTGGTGGGCCATGGAGGAGGTCATGGCGGCGGCTTCCCTCTGAGAGGCGCAGGTGCTCAGGTGGGAGACGAGTCGAACGCGCAGGGGGTCGGACGTGTCGAGACCCTCCACCGACGTCAGGTACCTTGCGACTTCTGTCAAGCACTCCCGGAAACCAATGCTCATGAAATCCATGGCCAGGGAATGGGCGTCAAAATAACCTGCAAGGGGAAGGCAAAAGATACATTGAGTGTCGAGCCGGCTTCCCGGCCGGCGTTAGGTGATGCGGCCAACCCGGCCCTCGCTCGGCCGCCAGATCCCCCGGTCACGGGTGAAGACTCGCAACGCGAAAATTTTGTTTTCCAAGCTGCATATGACTTGTGCGACCATCCCTGCAACCCGATAGGCTGCAGTTGTTTTTTGCAGACAATACGCAAACGAAAAGAATTAAGTCCGTAAGTACTCGCAATACTTAAAAAGATACTCCATGCCTCTCCTGGAGTTCCTCAGCAAGCTGCTGCAGTGCAGCATTGATCCTGCGCACGCGTGTGGGAACGAGACGGTTACCCACACAAAGAAACAGGCTGGAGATCAGAGAACTTGCGTGTACGACCCTGCCTTTTCTTTCCTACGCTGGCATTCACTGTAACGCTCTCAAACTATTTCTCAACATCGCGAGATAGTTGTTGTAACTGCTGCTGGGGTCCCACCTACTTCACAGAGTCATTAAGAGAACATGACATACGGTGTCACTTAACTACAAACTAAAAACATCTTGTCATGACTCTGCACACACACAATAAAAAGCTTTACTGAGAAAACGTTTTATGTAATGCCATTGCTAATTTGGAGATGGAAGACTGACAGTCATATGGCCTACCATGAGGTATTTCAACAAACAGCAACTGCAGCTCCACAGGCTTGGGACAAAAAAGCATTTGAAAAAAAAAAAAATAATTGGCTTATTAAATGCACATGAAAAGATATTCCTTTTCTAAAAGGGTCTAGCATCAAATCTAGTGCTTAAGTTGCAGCTCTTCAACCACAAAAACCTATTCCAGTTTTTGGAATTTTCCTATTTTGGTTTAAAAGCAATCTCCTTGGGAGAATAATGTCCTATCCGCTCCCAAGCTGGTATGGTGGGTTTTTCTCTTGCTTTCAGTGAAGATTTTTAGGTATGCGTGACTCTGATGTATGTTAGTATATAAAGATCAAGTGCCCTTATTGTGGAGGAATACGGCAGCAATAGCTGCATTAGGCCTTGTGCTCTCTGGCATGAAATGACCTCGGTCCTTCTGAAAATGCGAGCGCCTTAGACACTTGTTTTCACTTCTCTCAGCTTTCAAGCAAGAAAAGAGCCTTTCTGTCGCTGGATGCCCGTGTTACAGAATTAACTTGGGCACATTTATAGATGTCGCCCCAAATCCCCTGCCTGATATACACCCCTTCTTGCCAAATTACGACAGTGATTTTGATGCAGGCTGCCTCGCTCTTCTAAGGCTGTACAAAACCCAAGAGAAACGCCGGCTCGGCCAGCAGATCAGCAAACGCCAGGGGTCGAGGGCTCGTCTCACCGAGCACCGATTCCTTGCAGCTTTTTTCCCGCCGGGTCCGCTGCAACCAAACGACCCGTGGAAACACTGTGGTTTGAGCGAATTCCCGAGAAACAAACGCCAGGCAGGCCACCGGTGGTACCTGCTGGGGTGCCAGCCAGCCCGGCGTGGGGAATCCCTCCACGCCGAAGGCTCCGGGACCTCCGTCGGCTTCAGCGGGGCTGACGTGCGGCCAAAACCGCCTCTCGGCTCTGGCCACAAGTCAGCCAGCCTGGGAGCCCCACGAGCTTGGGGCTCAAGCCAGGGCTTCCCAGCTTCCCTCCCTCCGGACCGGAGGAGACGTGGGGGATGTGGTTGTCACCAGCCTCCCCTGAGTCTGAGCCGCCGGGGCTGTGACGAGCCGTCCCAAAGCCCGGGTGATCCTGGCTCCCCCTCGGTCTCCTGTGGTGGCCGAGACACGAAAACAGAGGGAAGATGAGAGCTGGGATTCCCAGGCTCCGCTATGTTTTGCTTTTGATGGTTATCCTTCCCAGGTTTCCCCTTTTCTGGCTTCCCCCTTCTGAGAGAGACTTAAAAATATTGTTTCTTGTTCCTTTCCAAAACCCAAAAACATCCTCCACCACCACCCCCACATGTACATGCCAGCGTTTTGTAGTCAGTGGGAAGCTTAGGTTTTGCTTCAGCTATCCTGGTATCCCACCTACTCTGCACGCAGGACACCGGCTAAGTCATCGGAGCTATATTAACCCACGTTGCTGACCCAGGTGTCAGTCACCCAAGCTAAATTTGCAGCGAAGCTGCAATAAAACCGCCCTGAGGCCCCAGCAAGCGACTCGCTGTTGACAAATTACTCCTCCCCTGTGCTCGCTTGCACGGTCAGCAAAAAGCCCTGGCCCCGGGCCAAAACCGTAACTCAATGTGAAGGGGAGACCGTTCCTTGCACCTGCATCAGGGCGCTGGAAACGCGGAATCTGCGCAGGACCTCGGAGGCAGCAGCCTGCCTGCCCGGGCAGCTCCGAAAAGCAGAAAAGGGACAGGAGCCACGTCGGTTTTTCTTCCACCGTGCTGACCTCGGGCTCAGCACGCTGAGCAGTGGCCGACTTCACTCCAGTTTGCCCAGCCCTGGCATTCCCTGTCATGGGTGTCCTCCATTTCTGCGTGAGGAGGAAGAGGATGAGCTCTCCCCAGCCCTCAGTGCGGGGAAGCATAAGGGTATAAGGACACATTTCTCCCTGCTGCAATAATAGCTTTTGTCCATAGGAAAAATGATGGAACTCATTTTTTTGCTGATCCAAAAAAGTTTCTGGCTTGGAAGACGAGTTACAAAGTGGGAATAACTACACTTGCAAATAAAACAAACATCTGCCTTAAAAACACCTTAAGAAATTATATTTAAAGCTGTTACTTAGGTTGCAAAGTAAAACATTAAGCAAGCGGGAAACGCGGGCTTACGCTTTGCCCGGTACTAACTCGCAAACCTCTTTTCCTTAAAATTTCTTAATCCATGCAGTGAGATTACTGGGTCGGAAGGAGAAGATGAAGTCACAGTATTATATGGCTATTATACTGATGCGCCGCCCGCTACGGACCGTGGTGTGGAAGGCGGCTGTGGGTACAAGCCAGCATCGCCTCTCCCCGCACCCCGACACTTCGTCCTTCCCCTCATTGCCCTCCGGCAGCCGCAGGCACGCCGGTGTCAGCCAGGGCAGGGAGAGCCGTGGTGGCAGTGACGGACCAAGGAAGAGACCGCAGGACCTGGGACCGCTAACAAAATCCCATTACCCGGAGCCTGGGGCTCTGCCGGCACCCCTCTCCGCCCGGCAGCTCCCATCCCGGGCACTTCGTCCTCTGCCCCGCTAGCTGGGCCACCCACCCTGACCCAGTTGTAAAATAATCCCCCACGTACTTTTTTGGGGTGAGGAAGCAGGGAAAGGAGGGTTCCTGTTCAATTATGCCCCCCCATCGGGTTTGCCTCCCGGTCCTCCCACTGTGGGTGCCGACATCAGAGGGGTGGGAGCTGCTGCAGAGGAACGACGCGCAGCGGGAAGCGGGGTCAGGTTGGGATAGCTGAGCCGCACGTCGTACGCGGGGAGGATGAAGGGAAAACAACCGCCGCTCCCCTCAGCAGCTGAGACGTCGTTCGCCCCGTTGCACCAAGGAAGATGGAGCCTGCGGAAGGCCAGCCCGCGCCCGCGCAGTGAAAGACGGCACCATCACGCACGGAGGATCTGAATTCAAACCCCACGAGCATGGTTCATTCTGGCGCTGGGTAACTTTTGAGAGCGTAGCTTTACCGCCTAAATAGTGCTTTTTAAACAACGTTTTTAGACATTAAAATTAACTTTTTTTTTTTTTTTAAATTTTGCACATTTTCTGAGGAATCGAGGCATCTGCTATATGAAGGGCAATAAAATTTCTTTCACCTCTTGTAGAACAAGTTACCCATAGATTTTAAGCTTAAATGGACTCCTAGCAAAAGCCTCTTAACACCTAGAAAATACATATACGTCAGCTTGGTGTTAATTTTCACAAATAGCGGAATACCAGCCTTTCCTATAACCATTTGTTCTTAAGCATGCACTGATTGTAAGTTGAATTCTGTATTTGCTGTAAGGTACAGAGAGGAGCAGTAATTCAGTCACGGGCTGAAAACTTCCGAGTTTAACTGAAAAAGGAAGAGAGAGCAGCAGCCGCCTCTTTTCTAGCCTTTACCTAGATGGCAGAATGGCTCAATGAAAAATGGGCCGGTTTCCATTGCACCAGTTTGAACCATCACCGCGGTCGATGGCACGGGATGTGGGACCCTGCTTACAGGAGGCCAGGAAGTTTGTCGCTCCAATCAAGTTCCCAAATCATGACTATACAGAATACCTCGTGGGTGGCTGAAATCATTTGGCCTCCAGCCTCGGGACTGTCAGCTTGCACAAGCGAGGGACGCTCGACTCCCGGCAGCCGGCTGAGCTACTGGGTCAGCCAGCAGAGCCCCTGCGTCACATCAGCACCCACTACCAGGGAGCTGCCCAGACCTCTGACACACGAATATAGCATATACACGTCCTCTGACACACAAATATAGCATATACATGTCCTCTGACACACAAATATAGCATATACACGTGAGCGCAGGGAGCGCTGCTAGCCGTCCGCCTGCCTGCTTTATCAGGTACCTGGAGCTGCAGAGAGCAAGACCGGGTTTTGTTCTGGTGAACGAGACGGTCTAACCTGGCATTTAAAAGTCTTTCCAGAACAAAGAAAATACATAAACAATAATGAAAGTTCCTCTCCATCCACTTCCTTCGGTATAGCTGCTGGATAATGAGGTTTAGCATCGGTTTTGTGCTACACAATTGTTGCCACAAACCTCCTGTTTATGTTTGGTGTTTGTGTATTTGTTTTGTCTCCCTGTGCAGATTTCAGTGCTCTTTGGAAACCCCAAACAAATCTCTGACTGGGCTGCCTGTGAATGAAGCCTTTACTCCCACAGTGTTATGAAAGCAAACACAAGCCCAGGGTCAAGTGCTTCTTTTGTCCCAGTAGTTCTTTCCCACGAGTTCAATCCTGCCATTAGCATTGATTTCCACTCCTTTAATCTGGAAACGCCTATCACGGCTCCTCAAAGCGCTTTTTTTTGCTGAGATTTCCCCCAATATTAGAAAAGAAACTGTCGGCTCCTTACCTTTCCCTCCCGTCGCCTGCAGCATCTTCAGATGATCCACTGTCATTTGCAGTATTTCCGCTTTTTCTAATTTGGCAGATCCCTTTGAGATAAGAGACTCATATAAATAAAGGCTTACAAGTACTAGAAACTTTAATTTGATATACTTTCCACTGAGCTCAGCCTTATGGTTTCAATTTCCCCTATCATTAGGACATTCTCGGCTTAATTCTTTCGTGAGCATCTGCCTCCCAGACTGTCTTTAAGGACGAAGGCCATCTCCTCTCTAGAGATACAAGCAGCAGCAGCAGCAGCAGCAGCACAATTTTGCTTTATTAAGGCTATAGCTCAGTGTAGCTCTGGCCTTGAAGCTAGCGCAGAGATGAACATCTTCATGCAATGAGAGAAATGCATAACTTGCCGGACTTTCTTTTTAACCACAAACACAAACGGAGAGCTGGTGGGACAGGTCTGCCCCATTTATCGATGAAGACCCTGCTGCAACATATTTTTTTTCTGCATTTACCAGTAGGTGTCCCTGTGGACACACACCCAGAAGTAACCCTCTTTCTTAATCGCCTCTTCATTTTCAACATGTCATTTGGCTGCTGAATATTCTATTCTCATACTCGACTGAAAAAACAACCGCACAGTCCACGGTATTTTAAGTTAGTGAGAGGCCTAGTCTGCAGGGATGTGAAGCTAAATAGGGTGAAAAAGGAAAATCTTTCTCTGTTACCTCACAGAGCTACAAGAGGAAAAGTATAAAATACAACTCAAAAGGTAGTATTAATATATTAACCTGTGAATAAAACTATTTTGCACGGTAACATTCCCTTCAATATCTGGAGCACGCCCAGACGACTGAGTTTCCCGTGCAAATGTTATTCCAGTGCAAGAGATCATCCCTTGGCATCAGTGAAAACCAGGGCTGCGCAAGCTGCAGCCACTGGCGGATCACATCCTGCAAGCCCCATTTTCTCTCAGTTATCGTCCGGCCCGCCTCACTGCCGTTGACCGTCCCGCAGCCTCAGCCAGCTTCGCCCAGGTTGCACGCGTGCGATTGAGGTAAGGCTTACGCCCTCCTGCGCAGCCCTGCTTTGCTGGCGCTGAATCTCTGCGAGGGACTCGGGAGAGCAGAGCTGTGATTTGGGGAGGGAGGGAGGGAGGCAGAAGCGAAACTAAACCTCCAACTTGGAAACTTCAGTGAGCTGAATGTCAAGGAGCTGGAAAAGGACCGATGACTTTGTCCTTGGCATATTGCAGAAAAATGGTGGGGTTTTCGGAACAAAATACAGTGCACGCGCGCTCGTTTTTATGCTGATGCGTTTTTTTCAATCTGCTTATTGCTTTCAGCGCTTTCCTCGTACAAAGGTTGGTGCACGCGTGAATTTTTGGTCAGAATTCCCTGTTTTACATGCGACTACATCCTGTCCTTTCCTCAGACTTCATCTTTTCCATAGACACAGCACAAGCTGTCTCAGTGAGAGTGACTAATAGCTAAAAACTGCATGGCGCTGGGTAATTTCCAAAGGCTCTGTAGGACTTGTTTTATAATGTTTGTGGTTTTCAAGAAGTAAACAATAAAATGGGACAAACAACTGTTGTCTCTTGCCCCTGTTTATCTAGCTGAAAATACCTCTGTCACTCTGTTTTGCCAGAACCTACACAAGGGCACGGTTATAACCAGTAGTTATTAAAAGCGTGTTGCAGGTGACACAAGTGATGCTCTCACCATGATTACAATACTTCAAATTTCTTTTTAGCCAGCTTTTGTTCAGGCCAGGGATGTAACGGGCCTATTACGGCGCGGTGCTTGTCACGGAGTTAGCACCGACAATCAGCGCCTCGCAATCCTGCTCTCAAATTTTACTTTCTGGTTTTTTATTTTACTATTACAAGGAAGTCAGGTTCTTTATTTTCAGTTGGTTCCTTCTTATTGAAACATAGTGTCACTTGCACATATCCCTAGATATTCAGATACCTCCAGCAAAACTGGAACAAGGCTAAATATTGAATCAAAGCCCCCAGATCCAAAAATCAAGATATGGAAAAGTAAATAATTTAATTTGAATGGCATAAACAAAATGTCCTCTTTTACAGGACAGATTGTATTCTAAGCTTTTGGTCTGTAATTTCATGACCAAGGAGCTGAACCAAAGTCAGCTGGATCCGTACAGCCTTCCCACTGAATACTTTCTCACTGACAAGTCTTTGAACATATCACTGACTTCACCAGCTCACATGACATGGGCCTATTCCCTCTCCTAATGCCCTGGTTCTAAAGAGTCAGTTTAAAACGTGAATAATCCAGACTGTCTGTTCCCTTTTCAGGAAACTGGATTGATCAGTTTGGAACTGAAATTATAGATTCAAAAATTAAGGTTTCTTAAAGTAGGGGCGAAGGAGATTATATTTAAAGATTTAGACGGAAGGCTAATTGACATACAGGTTGGGGGGAGTTGGGTTGGGTTTGTTGGTTTTTTTTGTGTTTTTTTTTTTTTTTAAAGATGGAGTAAAGCACATTTTTAACAAAACCACTACTGGAATTCATCGAAAGAACAGAGGCAACATGAATACAGTTACCCTTAAGGGAAAAACAAGCCAAAGAATAGAAATGTTTTTCAGCCTTATAATGAATTATGTTTCTAATAGTTTCGCCACAAGAAAGCATTTTATTGAAATGCCTGCTTTGTGCCAGATCAGGACACATACAATATTATTTTAATGAGTTTTACAAGAGAACTAACATTGCCAGATGAGATACAGAATTAAAAAAAAAAAAAAAAAAAAAGCTTACTTGTTTTTCAAAAGCAGTTGGCACAAGCCGCCTCAGCTCTGATAAACTGTTATTTATACGATCACGGCGCCTTTTCTCTATAATCTATTCCCAAAAAAACAAAACACATTAAGTTTATAAAAAATGTTGAAGGGGAAAATCACAGCACACACACAAATTGGCACGCGGGAAAAGAATTAAACGCAACGTACCCCTCTTCTTTTCTTTCTGGCCATAATCTGAGATGTTGTTGTTGGGGAATTTGATCGAATGACAGAACTATTACTTTGCCTGTGAAACAATAAAAGTATGTCAGGTGTTGCACAACTTGACATCGCTCTTTGAAGACACCTTAGGTCACCATATTAAGTATGCATAGTCCCTCTCATGCCGTTTTCAATGCTTGGGAGATGTACTTTGCACTGCACAGTATTTTTAAAGAGAGAGAGACATTTCATTTTTGATTGCCCCAGCATATATTTTGAATTGACAGAACACTCTATTGAAAATAAAGTCCCTTTCCAGAGACAGTTCACCGTCCAGCGCAGCGGATTTCGTTTCCATCGCATATAAAGCCCTGCCTACCAAATACAGGCTGAAGAACCGAGTCCAAACCCACGTGAACCATCTCTATACGCTAACAGCAGTGGTAAGGACATGTATCTGATGCCACAACCTCTGCCTGGCCTGCTAGGTTTTGACATTCCTGCCCATTGCTACAAGAGTCGAGAGATGCTTAAGTACAAAGCCAGTTGCCCAGCCCAGGTCTGTTGCATTGTCCCGCATCAGGAATGGAATTCAAAATCCACTTTTAAAACTACACTACCCACGAGTACGGAAAGGCTTTTATTTCATCACGAGCGAGTGAAAAAAATCCAGTAGCATTTAATACTCATTTAGCCACTGACGTGGATGAGATGGGGCTCCGGTGCATGTGCCTCTAAATTGGCAAGACCAGTTTTGAGGACCGGCACGGACCCCGTGGAGCTCCCAAGCCGGCTGTCCTTCGGCAATCCCTTCGGCTCGCCCTCGGCTTGCACGCAGGGTTTGCAGAAGTTACCGTTACCTGCCGCGGACCCCTGCTTACTTTCCAAAGCTCATTTCCCTCGGGTTTTTCGGCCTGCTGAGGAGCGATTTGGGAAAAGGGCTGGTTGAAAATGGCAAATTAAGGGGAGCTAATGAACTGCAGCCCGGTGGCTCACAAGTTACTTGAGTGCTCTGGGTGATTTCGAGGCTCGGGTGGCCAGACCTTGGGGCAAATTCTTGGCGGGGGGGGGGGGGGGGGGGGCTTATCAATAAGCTGCTAGTTGACCTGGACGGAGGACAAAACCGTACCCCGCTTCGCACTGGGGGGGCTGCTCTTCCCCCCCACCCCCAAAAAGGAGCGTCTGGGTTTTCCCCTCACTCTGCCCCATCCCAGGGTCGGGGGCCCCCGGGGTGGGAGTCGGGGGGGGGGGGGCACTTACCCCGAGTAGTTGTTCTCACTCCCCACGTCTATAGTCTCGTCCATGTCGCTGTCTGAGGTAGTTTCCTCACAAGGTCGCTTCATCGTGGGCACAGGACGCGGCACAGTTTATAGCCGGGGTAGGGGCAGAGATAAATAAATCCGGGATGGAGGGGAGGCGGGGAAGGGGGGGGGGGCAATCCGGCACGGCTCGGCTCGGCTCCGCACCGCCAGCAGAGCAAACCCTCTCTGAGGCGCTTTCCCACGCCGCGGCACAGCCTCAAGCCCGACGGCCCGCCCCCGGCAGGGCCCGCCCCGCCGCGGGTGACGGGTTTTGGGGGGGGGGGGCCGCCCGCCCACCGCGGAACGGGCGGCAGCCCCACGGGGGGGCTCGGCCGCCCTCGGCCCACGGCAGGCGGGGAGCGGAGTGGGGGCAGATGCGTCTGGCTCCTAGCCCTCCCACTCCCCGCTATCCCACTCGGCTGTTTTTGGGAGGGGGGGTGTCCTTGCTGCTCCTGGTCCCTAAGCTCCGAGCAGGATCAGCGTCCCGTGTCCCCCCCCCCCCCCCCGCCCCGTTCTGCAACCCCCTTGGCGGTGCTGGGTAGACCTGGCCGCCGCTCGTCGGGTGCCGCCGGGGCGTCTCGCAGGGCACGCAAGCGCGGGGTTGAGGGTTGTGTAAATACATCCCGGGAAAGGTGCAAATCCCGAGAAAGGTGCAAATCCCAGGAAAGGTGCAAATCACGGGAAAGGTGTAAATGCCGGCCCGGCCGTGCGAGCGGCCCCCGCCGTCCCGTCCCGCCGGGCTCCCACGGGCGCGCCGTGGGGCAGCGGGCACTCGCAGGGCCGGGAGCCAAAGCACGGCGATAATCCCGGCTGGAAAGGACTCGGAGGAAGCTTAGCGGCTCGGTTACCGGAGGATCTGTAGCAGGCGGGTTTTATTTTGCTTTTGTCCGGGATTCCCCCCCTCCCCGTTTGCTTGTCTCGCGTGTTCTAATTCCGGATTCCTGACAAAATACATCCACTCGGAGGGCTACGTTCTCCGCAGAAATGCAATCCTTCACCTTCGGTGCCTCTCCCCCCGCCTCCGTCCCCTTTCTGGGGACATTTTTCTCCCGTCCCTGCTGCCGCTAGGCTGGCCGAGACGGACACGGGGAGCCGGGGAACGGGGCTGCGGCAGGGGCAGCACCTGCCGGAGAGAAACTCGGGATGCAACGACCGGCATCGCCGCAAAACGATGAAGCGGCGAGGAGTTTTTTTGTTTGTTTTTTCTTTTGTTGTTTTTTTTTTTCCTCCCCCCGGGTCGGCGCGGCGTGGCCCCGCGACCCTCACCGTGGCGTCGGGGCCGCCGTGCCCTCATCTCGCCGGGCTTCCGAAGAGGCGACGGTCACCGGTGGTGTGCCGGTCCGGGGAGGTGGAGGAACCGGTGGGTCGGGAAAGAAGGAAAAAAGAGCTGGAGGGAGAGATGGCTCCGGCTTTTCTTTCGGGGCAGGCAGCGAGCTCGGCGGGGGGAGCCGGCACCTTCCCGGCGGGGCTCCGCTCGGCAGCACCGGGGCCGCGTTGGCCCCGGCCGCCTTCTATTTTAGCAGCCCACGGGTGCCAGTGACTCAGTTTTCCGCTCGCTTCAATCCTGCTGAAGGTACAGGTGGGGTTCTTTTGCGGGGCTGCGTGCGAGAAAGGGCCGTGGCGAAAGAGAAACGGGCACCAGCTCTTTTTTTTCTTCTTCTTTTTTTTTTTTTTTTCCCCGCTAATACCCTCCATCTATGCAATTATACTTGGTGGCACGTCGGGTGTTTGCTCTTTCATTTGGAGGTTGCTGCTATGTAAAGGAACAGCGGGATTTCATGCCTCATTGCCCTACCGGGACATCCCTTTCATGCCCCTGTTCGCAGAGCTGCTAAAAGCTCCGCGGCTGCTTAGACACGACAGAAGCCAGCGCCAGCGGGAAAGGCAAAGGCAGTTCCCGGGATGTTGGGACGAATTCCCCGCTACCGTCCCTTTGATGGGTTCTGACCAAAAAAAAAACCCCCAAACCTTCCTCCGAAGTATCGGGGCATTTCGGGAGAAGTGGAATAGCAGGAGCAGCCTGCGGCTCCCGGCTGCGATTTGAAGCAGAAGCGTTTTAGAAATCTGGGAGCGGACTCACTGCTCGGCGTGGGGTTTTCTAGATTAAAAAAAAAAAACACAAAAAAACCCAAACCAGGATAAAAAGCCCCCAAACTTCCCTTCGTTGGTTGTGCTGTAAGGACCCGGGGGGACCTGGAGGGCCAGGCCCGCTCCCACCCGGGACCCTCGGGCTCCCGGGCCCGCTGCCCCGCTGCAGAAATCGCCTTTCAGAGTTGGGGAGAGATTTTCTAGGTCTGACTTAAAAAAGGCCGTGTTACCTCGCCTGGGCTGCAGCTGCTCTAGATGCGCCTGCAACCACCTCCGAAACGGGGGAACAGGCTCCAGGGCGGGTGTTTGGATCCCCGCTCAAAATGCGTTCATCGCCCGGGGATATTGGTGCTTTTCCGAGCTGTCTTGGGGTTTTGCACAGAAATATTTAATGTCACGCGTCGGTGCCGCTGGATTTGTAATTACTGCTCACTCTGGAAATCGTTCCTGCTGCCTTACGATAGTTTTATTTTTGGTTGTTTTTTTTTTTTTTTTTTTTTTTTTTTTTCCCCTGGGGCACAAGCCTCCCGTGCTATTCTCCTACAGAAACCCGAGCTATCCTGTATTTACCTCCCCGAGCAGAGCTTATGTCAGCGTTGTTTGTCGTGGATCCGGCTACTAAATCCTCCTGGCAGCCTTGCTGAAGTCCCTCCTCCGGGAAAGCTCCTAACGTTAGCAGGCAATTACCGTTTTCATTTTGCTCAGATTAGGTTTTTTTTTTCTCTCTCTCTTTTTTTTTTTTTTTTTTTTTTTTTTTTTTCCCCCTTAAGATCTACCTGCTCCCTGGGGGAGGAATTACCGGCTTTCCCGGGACGCAGCAAGGAAGCCAGGCCCTTGCCCCCCCCCAATCCCTTCTCCGCCACCGAGGTCCCGGGTTTGCCGGGGGGGGGTCCCCGGCCGCCCCCGCGGGCAGGGGGCCAGCACCGCCACCCACGGGCCGGGCAGGGGCTGCGGAGGAACCGCCGTCGCGGGGCGAAACCTCTTCTTTTCCTTAGATCCCGGGTGGAAATAACGTCCTGGGACTCGCGTGTCTGTCTGTCCGTCCGTCCGTCCGCCCGCCGTGGGTCCCCGGAGCGTTTGCTGCAGCGGGGTTACCCGCTTTGTCAGCACGGAGCAGCGCTGGCAGGCACGCAACCGAAGCCCGGAGAAATGCATCTCGCTCCGTCGCGCAGAAAGTCCTTCTCCCTCCGAAGCCGGACCGACCCGCCCAGCCCCGCCGCCGCTCCCTGCCTCCCGCCTGGAAGCCCCGGGGGCAGCTCCCGCCCTCAGCCCCCTCCGGCACGGGAGACCCTCGCTCCCCGGAGCCCCCCCGAATTTTTTTCCCTCCCGGGCAGAGGCAAGCTCGCGGTGTAGCTGCGGGGAGCGGGGGCGCCGGTGGGTCGCTTCCCCCGTGGGTGACACGGGGCCAGAACCGGGCGGGCGGTGGGCCGGGGTGCGGTGGGGCCGGTGCCCCCCCCCCCCCCCGACGCTCATCTGTCGTCGTCGTCCCCCCCCCCCCCCGCCCCGGTCCCCGAAAATGCGTCTGCCACTTCCCTGAGAATCCAGGATTGCCCCTTTTACGTGGCTGCGAGACATTTAGGATTGCATAGTTAGGAGTTTTGAAGAACGTTTTAAAAATGACCGCGGCCTCCTGAAGGAGCTGAAGTTTTACCCAGCAGCTCTCTTCAAAGGGGACTCAAGATTGTCCCGAGTTTCTTTACTGGACACAGAAGGCACTCAAACTTTTAGTCTCAGAGCTGTTTTTTCATACTTCACCCCCTCTCTCTGAAACAAATGTTTGCATCCCATTTCCTTCACCCTGTAAGCAGCCTCTTAGGGATAACTGTTCTATTACTTATAAGTTACTTTCTCCTATTAGGAAGCTCTGAGAACAGTAGAGGAGGACAATCGGCGTTCATGGATGATGACACTGGATTTTTTTTTTCTTGATGGACTTACTATTAACTGCCAAGAAAAGCTGGAAAACGAGAGAAAAGCTCTTCTTGATTTTTTTCTCTGATGTAACTAAAAGGTTAAGACGATTTCTGATGGAGTTCATACCAAGGTGGGATTGACAAACTTAAGAAAGAGCAGAGAACCGAGGGAACCGTATGTTACAAAGCTGAAGGAAGTAATGCTCAAAAAAGGTAGAGAGGCCTTAAAACGTGTGGCTTTGCCTAGACACTGGCTGCACAGGGTTGGAAGTGGATGCATGGCATTCCACGCATTTTTGCATCGTGGAGGAGTATTTGACTTTTAGCTGGGCTGTGGGACTCTTGCCAATGGGTCAGAGTAGGGGCTGATCCATAGGTGGTTGCTGCGGTACTACAATAACTGCATAGACACTGATAGAATTGCACTGCCCTGAGGTGGGTGCGACCAATCCAGTAGATCATCCTACTTCAGTTTTGGGAAGTATAAAAATTGCGCACAGACTTGCCATAAGAAACTACAATTTCAAACTGAATACGATTTAAAAAAAAAAAAAAGTAGGAAGGAAGATGCAGTGGGTATTTATAGATCTTTCTCAGGAACTCTTTTAATGTTTGTCATTGAGTTACACCTTTGCAAATCTGATCTTGGTGAAGTAAGTGAAGCTGACTGTCAGGTTTTTAGGCTGACCGCTGAAAACATAACTCCGCGTCCCCTGCGATGTGTCACACTACTTCTCTGCTTTCAGTGCTTACAGAGGTCAATGAACGCACCCTCCCGGGTCGAGTGCTTCCTCCTGGCCCCTAGTCAATAGGTGCTGCATGTTTGTACGGTCCTCCCATTAAATGCATGAAATGCTCTCCCTGTGAGCTGTCACTGCGTGGTAGGTGACAGGGAAAACCAGGAATACCTCCTCTGGCTCCCACAGAATCAAGGACCAGGGCTGTACCGTCTGGTGATAAGGAGGATGGTTGAGCAGCACCCCAAGGAAGGGCTGCTGGGGAGCCTCATCCTTAACTCTTTGCATCTTGGCGTGCTTCCTATGTGAGCTCAGGCACTCAGGACAATTAATTAAATTAACAAAAGGTGTAAATTAAAAGTGTCTGTGAACTGTATTGAACCTCAATTTGCATGCTCTTATTCACAACAGAACTGGCTGCAATTTGATTTAAATTAATTCACTTTCAGAATAAAATAACACTGACTAGAATAAAAGCAGCTTTAGTTTTGAATGGATGTCTACATAGAATTGTTTGTGGTTTAACTAATCCACTCTAAAATTTAACTCTGTTCATTTTCCTGGACACTTCCATCTAGCCCAGCTTGCTTCGTCTCTCTATTTTAGCCCCCCATCAGTAAAACGGAAATAGTAATTGCCTGCTAACATTTTAAAGTCATTGTGCTGAAGGGTCTCGATAACTGCAGCATTATGCCTGATATATGTATATGTTCTGCAAAAGCTAGGTCTTGATTTTCTACACATGTGCAAAATTCTTGCCTGGTAGTATTTTAGGAGGACTGTACCCAGCTGTACATTACCACAGGAGACATGCAGCAGTGGAGAATTAGGGCTTCATTGTGCATTTTAAACTTTCACTGAACATCTCCTTGGCTTTGGCTCTGTGTTTTCTTCAAAGACTATGGGCCAAGATTTAAGAACTCTCTAACTTTAGTCATCTTAATGATCGGCTTCAATGGTGTTAATGGGAAGTAGGGCACTTTCTTTATTAATGGAAATCAGGCCACTTAATTACCTCACAAAAATACACAGAACCTAGTCTCACGGTTTTCTGCACAACACGAATTATGAACTTGAATCTATTTTAGAGGTAGCTCTATTAAAATCCATAAAGCTGTAGCAAGAATGGAATTGTCCTATTATAATGGAAATAGAGTACTTACTTGTAAAAATGAGCACATAAGCACAGCTTTCTTATTGAAACTCATTTCTGTTTAAATAAATTTTCACAGTGGTGAAGCATGGCTTGACTCACTAGTAACCGTGGCACCGCTAGATAAACATATCCTGTGTTGAAAATGGGGACCTTCTCGAATTTTTGTTGTCAAAACTTGGTGGGTTTTGGACTAAAGGAATTCTATCTCTTTTCGTTCCTTCTTCCTAGTCAGCTTTCTTCAGCATTTTCCTTTCTTTCTTGAATGTTCTCACTCCAAGTGGGACTTCTTTTGTGCTTTTTGGTTGCCAAAAACCGGAGAATCATTATTATTTGAGTTTTGTTGTTGGTTGTTCTTTTAAAATAAAAACCAAGATGGTTTCCAGAGAGTTAGGAAGGAACCAATTTTCAAACAAGATGGTTTCCAGAGAGTTAGGAAAGAACCAGTTTTCAGGGAGTGCTAAGGAAATGGCAGCGGCCTTAGCAGAGTTTTCTTTATAGAAGAAAATAGTGTATCATCTTCAGGCTTCAACCCTAGCTGTTAATAGTAAAGCACATCACCTAATGCTCTAAAAATACTCCTGTATATAGACTATGTATATAATAAAAATAAGCGACCCCAGATATTCTGGCTAGGTCCATGGTATTTTAATGAACTTCCTCGGTAACAGTCGTCATTGCTGGCACCTGGAAGCGACTGTGAAACTTCAGATCCAGTAAAGCTAGGTAAGTAAAAGGACACACTAAACATCTGCCTGTCAGTAGAAAAAGTTATGATCTGTGGAAAAAGAAAATTATTAATTAAAACAGCTTCCAAATCTCTGCAATAAAACATGAATACTCAACTGGTAAAATTTGTACCCAAATTAAGTAGGCATAAATCCATTCAAGAGCCACAGAAGAGTTTGCATCAGGTTCTTACGCGAAAGGGAGAAACTGGTTTTCCCCAAACTGAAAGTTTTAAATACTGCCATGAATGTGTGTCTGTACAGAGAACAGTTATTCTAAATTGCAGAAAGTTCCCTTTTATCAATGACTCTCATTTTCGAAGGGAGAGAAATTGCCTCTGTCTTGGTTGTGCTCAGTCCTGTGTCTTTCAGCTGCCTGTGCTTAAACAAGTATTTTTGTGATTCTTTAGTTAATATCATGTTTGATCCTGCTGAGCTTGATCAGGAAAACCTGTGTTGACTGAATATGACTTTTGCTTCAAGAAGGAAATTGAAGAGCTCTCTGTAGGAGCTGGGCCTAATTCCAATTTTCTTCTCACTTCTAAAAGAAAAGGATACTGTCAAGGTATCTTTGATTTATGGTGGTAGACATTTTTCTCTCCATAATATTATATTACTTTGGTAGTATTTTAGTTTAGCATCTTTCTGATTAATTTTATTCTGTGTATCTTTTTTGTTTATACACAGTTGAAAATAAATATGTCATATTACAGGAAAAAGAGATCAGACTTTCTCTTTGAGAAGAAAGCTCTGAGGACATGTCAGACTAATTGTCAGTGACTTAAAAAGTGTTCACTGCTCTTTGTGGTGCAAGAGATGAAAAAATCTGTGCAGACTGAAGGCTTTCCAAAACGCTAAATGCTTTCTTTTGCTTGGTAAGTTGTTTTCTTGTGTTTTATTTTTTATGGCAGATGTTAACCAGAGAACACTTACAATTACTGTGAGGGAGCACTTTGCTTTTGGTGCTTGCCGGTTCTGCATGGGTGTTGGTTCTTACCTTCGCAAGGAGCAGAGGTTTCATTTTCGGAGCCATGCTGTTCCCATTTTGGGGTCTATCACAGGACCTGAGGCGGCTGGCACCGCTTCCTCAGGCCTGCGACCCTTCTGGAGCCACAGCAAATGGGCTCTCCCCTTGCCAAAACACCATGAGGTCACTGGGCGTTTTTCTCCTGGTGTTAAGGATAAAACAGACGCCGTTATTTCATGTTTCTTCCCTCCAGCCCCCACCTTACTTGCTGTTGTGTTGGTTTTGACCATGGAATGCTTTTTAAACTGAAGATTTTAGCTTCCTTTTCTGAGCCAAATCTCAGGTCTCTGAAATTTTCTCTTCTTTCAGGCCATCACTCCTGCTTGGAAAGCTGCCATCCCCGGCCTTCTGCAAGCCCTGCTCATCAGCTTCTTTTCCCGCTTCTGATTGTCCCTTTATTTCCCATTGCTGTTCATGAGGCATGCTCAGGTCCCCACCTTCGCTCCCTTACTTTTTGCCAACTCCACCTCTGGGAACAGCTTGAGGATGTGTTATGGACCGCAGCTCGCAGAACTCAGTTTCTAGCAATGACTTCTCCCCAGTCACAGGAGTGGCTATTCTATGGTGTCTTTTTTCGATAGGCTCTCCCTCTTCCTACATCCCTCTCCCATGGTTGGCCTTCATGCAGCCAGTGTTGTAGAACTTCTCTTCTTCCTTCCAAAAGCTCTCGTCTCCTCTGCTTCCTCGGACAAGGCTGAGGGCATCAGTTCTTCCAGCCTTGGTGAGAAAGGCTTACAACGCTGGTGCCTTCTCTGCCCTCTTGGTTGCTTAGACGTGAAGGTTGTCTCCAAGTGCAGCTATCAGGTCGTCCTACAAAAGCAGAGAATAATCTGACTTTTCTAGTAGATGGACTAAACTTTGTTCAGGCTTCTGCCTGCTTCCCGAGCACATCTCCTTTCTCTGACTCTGGACTGTCAGAAAAGCTGTTCAGTTCATCCTTCTGGTTAATGGCTCTGGCCGCATCGTTCCTGTCACTCCCTCTGGCTCACTCATTCCTACTCTGCCTGAAATACCCTGCCTTGGCCATCTTGGCCCTTCCCCAACCCTCCTTCACCCCTGCCTTTTCTCTTGCCATATTCTCTCCTTTCTTCTTCTACTAGTCTGGTCAAGTCAGACTTATCTGCCTTCCCCCGTTGCCGTGCATGTGGAGTCTCCGAAGCATTTTGATGGATTTTCCATACATGCTCGGGGTTAGCAGTGGTTGTGTGGGATTCCCAAAAAATGAGGGCTGCGGTGGTTTTCTGTGACGACTGCTCAGACTCACCATGCTGATTTTCCAGGCTCAGCAGATGCTCTCCAGCAGACTAGCTCCAGTATTTTCCAGGTTATATTACAATAGCACTGCTAGTTTATCTTCTGTATTACCTTTATATTGTTTCTGGGCCTAAGCATAGGCACTGTAAACCCCAGGTGCCCCCAGGGCTGCTAGGTATGTCCACGTCCCTAAGCCACCAAAATGTTCCCCTCGGCCTTGGAGCTCCCGCTGGCTGGGAGCCCCACACTGAGGTCCTTTTTGGCACGTGTTATTTTTTTTGGTGAGGTGACATGTCAGAGCAGCGGCACTTGGTCTCCATCACCCATCCACCTCTGGGGGAGATTTGGGTTCCCGCAATCAGGAAGGGATTTTTCTTCCCTGATAGGGGAATTCCAAGCTGGAGCTGCGGCCCCGCTGTCTCTGTCAGGGAGGAGGGAGGCGAGAGGGACGAGCTCCAGAAACCTCCCTGCCGCTGTCCTTCCTCCGCTGCCAGTGGGGAGGGGAGCTCCGGCAGGCATGTGGGGCTGGGGAGGGCGAAGAGAAGAAGGACATTTCCTCTGGGAGAGTAGGACATTTCCTCCGACAGAGTCCCTGCTGAGGAAATGTGCCGGGCAGACCTTCCTGCTCTGAGAGGGAGTCTGACAGTAAGGAGAACAAGGGAAAATCTTCTCGCCGGTATTGAGGAAGGAGAGGGGATGGTCACGCAGAGCGAGTGGCCTGCTGGAGGCTGTTGCCAAGGACCTACCTGTCTGCAGTGGGTTCGTACCCACGTCGTGGGTACGTGTCACTCGTGCCATCTGCTTCGGGAGCCCTGCAGGTCACGGTCTCCTCTAGAGCGAGGCTGTAGCTGTGGTTTCGATAAGGCCAGAGTCCTTGCGCTCTGTGGGTCCATGGGCTCATCTGAAGTCCATCGCTCGTGTTATTAACAAACCAGTCTTTCATTTGTTCTGTACAGCAAACCGTAAAATAGCACAGGTAATACGCATTTAGATTTTCAGGACCACTCTTCCAAGCAGAGTTTCTCCAGGAAAGTTAACTTTGCTAATTAAAATTATCTCAGATAAAACCACTGCTATAAAGAGAGAAAGACAGCTAACAGACCAGATGCAACGAGGAGATGCCAGCAATACTTTAGAGAGAAGTGCCTGGGAGAATTGTTGTTTGGTCCATTGATTTCTTCTCTATTGATCTTAAATGGGAAGTAAGCAGACTACTGGAGTGATGCTAAAGAAACCATATAAGATTATCTAAAATTTAGAAGACCTGGTGGTAGAAGCGAGGACGTGGGCATGACAGAAAGCAACCTGGAGAGCTCAGGAAACACAGCCCAAGGCACAAGGTGAATCGTGAGAAACGGGGGTGCGTTCCAGCGAATGGAGGGGCACAGAGTATTTGCTTATAACATAGCAATAAAGCAGCCACCGCAGCTCAGCTGGTCAAATGGCCGTGCACGTGTGGGGCACAGGTACCAGGGGAGTAAATCCTCACGGCACAGCCAGTCCCTGTACAAAGCCTGACAAAAGCAGGCTACAGCCTCTGCTGAAAGCTCAGAAAGAAAGAGGATGGCACGGGTTGCCTTCCGTTGCGTTTCACGCTGTTCCTGCCTTCTCGTTCAAGTCACAGTTTTTCGATACAGAACATGCCTTGTACAGGGATCAGAGTCAAACCAGGAAATATTTAGAGAGGATGATAACTCTGTGTAGAAAGAGAACAGGGTTTCACTGCTAGGGATGGAGGTCCCTAGCACGTGTCCATACACCTTTGTCCACACACCGGCTTCTTGCCTTCCCCTTCCCTGCGGGCACAGAGAGCATTTGCTTTCACATTACCACCCCTCTGCTTTTTCACGTGTGCCTGCGCAGATTCAGACTCTTTAGTGGGGCAGAATTTAAGTCCTTCAAAAACAATGGAAGAACCTGTTGAGTTAATTTTCAGTGTAGCCAGTTTTGCAGTCTTGGGTTGGCTGGACTTCTGATGTTTTGCTGGGGTTTCATGGTTGCTGGCAAAATGACTAGGGAAGTATTTCACAGAGTTGTCTAAGGGAGAAAAGAAAACATCCTAACAGAACACATTCCAGCAGATGACTAACTTTTAAAAATACGTTTTGATATTTGCTCATATAACTCTACATCATACACAAAATCATAACAGATGAGAAAATGCACCACTGACATCTCTTTTCCTACATCATTAGGTATCTTGTCCGGTAAAGACATGTTCAGATATCTCTTGTGAGAGAGATCATAACCCTAAGAGCGTAGGGAGTCATAAACGCTTGTTCTGAAATAATGATGTAACTGATCTGCTGCTATTTTATACTTCAGTAGGTTTGAGTAGTCCCTGCAATGCCTTATCCAAAGACCTCTGATGTTTTAGTAATAGGAACTTTTGCATTGACTTCTGTATTAGCACCATTGCGTAGCCTGGTTATTAATCACTTCATTAACTATTAATTAACTAATTAACTAAATTAATAACTAGTGCTTAAAAATCTGGATCTTGTTCACATACAGTAAGTCAGCTTTTGAGTATGGAAGCAATTCATGTAGAAGTATTTCCCTTGTAGTGTTTAACAGATTGAGCGCTCTTCCTAGACTCAAAATACCCAGACTTAGTGGCTCCCACATAAAAAATAAAACTGTTCAAATGGCAAAGCTGCAAAACTCCAGTTCAAAGGGTGAAAGTTTTGCAAACTGTTCCAGTAATAATAAATGTAAATTTTGCTATGACCACTTGGTGTCATCTAGTCAGAGCTAGTTAGTTAGCTTCTTGTTCTAGACTTGGTTTTAGCGTTTAAAAAAAAAAAAAAATCACATTTAATCTTGATTATCTGAGACCTGGGGGACAAATACTAGCTCTTATTCTCTCCAGGTGAGCTCCTCAGAGTCAGCATTGCAGGGTCACCAGAAGACCACCAGCCTTAACTGCATTGCCTCTTAGAAAGGCTGCTTTGGGGGCAGACCTAAGGCATGCGACTGAGACTTTTTGCCCTGTTTGCAAAGTTATTTTGCTGCCAGTGCTGCTGAAAAGCAGCCAAGGCGAGTACCTCCTGCTCACTATACCTGAGATCAAGTGCAAGGGTCCAGTGTCGGGCAGACAGCACTATTAGGTGACACAAGTGGAGCCCTCAGGAGCTGCTGTGTCAATCCGGTGTCAGCTCAGGACAGCTCTTCACTCACTCTGGAGCATGAGCCCTCCACCTCTTTGCCAGTCTGCCAGCGAGAGGAAAATACTCAGCCCTCGAATGAGACAAACAACTCCGGGTCTCTGGGGGGGAGCACATTTTTCAAGAATTCCTTGTGAGGTGAAACACTTGGATTTTTTTTTTTTTTTTTTTCTTTGTGAAGAGCCTTCTCTGTTCTGCTCTCCAGTTGGGCGACCCTGCAGTGAGTTACACCCAGCAAATGGGTAATTGCTTGGAACTTGGAACTGAGGCTTGGAAAATCTTTTTGTGTTTAAATCTGTACCTAATCAAATATCTACTCACTCTGTGAGGAGCAAGAACATAGAGGAGAGAGGGGGAATATTTCACATTGGCAGAAATGAAAGGCAATGTTTTGATTTGGTTGCTTTGCTGCCACTTAAATTCAGTTTACCAGGAGACAGGTTTAGAGAGAGGACACTTTTGAAAGGGTTTTGTTTCCTGTATCAGAGTTCACTGTGTTTTAAATATCTACGGCAATTACCTTTGCTGCTGACAGACTAAGGAATCCGATTGTGTCTGGTGCTGCTTACCACAAAAAGTGTAATACGGAGAGTGTAACGGAACTGGGAAAAAACAGAGGTAGAATTAAGTGCAATTAGTAAAATGCAACAAATGAGTAGTTGGTTACTTACCGAAAAGAAAATGGTCACACCTTGTTAGCACTGCGACAATCCAGTTATTCAAAGATCAGAGCATTGCAGATTGATGTTGACAAACTGGAGGGAATTCACATAAAATAACTCAAACCGCAGTTGGACTTTAAGGGCTGGTTTATGGGAAAGATTAAAACAGCTAGATAAAGCCTGTCTGTCTAGGTACTTGCATAACAGTAATGAATGTGATATATTATGCTGCGTGGTGAAGGGCTCGGTGGAAGCTGAGGGATCCAGTAACCACTTACAAAGTTGTAGGCTGTAAGCACGAAGAAAGGAAAGAAGTGGGTAAGGATTGCTGAAGGAGCACAAGTGCTAAGATGAAAAGGAGGAAAGCTCATGCCAAACACTAGGAAATATTACCTCCTGTGAGAACTGTTAGGCTGTGGTCAGAAGTTATACAAAACCTCTCAGCTGAGTCATTTAAACTGAATTGTAAAAAACACTCTAGAAAATATGCTGTATTGGCACAGGGCGAGCCTAGATCGGGAACAACCAGCCTACTCCCTGGTTTCCTTTTTCCCAAGGGCCCTTTACTGCTAGTATGGTAGATATTAATTGACTTAGCAAGAAGCAGAACAGGGATGGCTGGAGGCAAAGAGGGAAAATTCAGTACATGAGTTTTGTGCATCGTGGGAGCTCAGTGTGGCTGCTCTTACGCAGATGCGGTAGCCCCACGGACATGGCACGTCGCACTGACAGGCAGGAGCCGAACGCGCCTTGTCCCGCAAGGAGCTATTGTATCAGCTCAGATCTAATCTTCCCTGTAACACTGATCAGAGGGGTCTGCGCCGAAAGGAACTGCTAGAAGATGTAACGGGGCAACCTGGGGGATCTGCAACAGCCGCTCTTATTGCTCGTGGCCGGTTGTGCCTGTGGAAGGGGAGCGAGAGGCAGGAGGCTTGCAAGGACACGTCATCTTGCTGCGCTGACGTGTTTTCACCTCTTTCTCCTCCCGCCGCAGATTTCCCACATTTTTAGTTAAGAAGAAAAACAGTTGAACCTGTCACTGTGAACATTTTATGTTTCCTTCCTTTCTTGTATTGATAAGGCAGGAGTTACAGGGATTCGGGGGGAAGCTCTATGGCAGTTGGAAACAGTCTGGAAAGAGGAAGAATTGCTCTCTTGGGAGCCTCAGGAGAAAGCTGCAAAGTGAAACAAATTGTTCTCTGCTGCATGGAAAATGTCGGGTCTACTTACTCATCCTGCTGAGGTCACCACGAAGGGTTGGTGGTGCCCAGCTGCACCCACCGTGCACATCCAACTCCCATTATTTGCTTCTCCAGGAGACTTCTCCCCATGGCTTTACCCCATAATGGCCAGCACCGTGTTCACCTGACCAAAACTGATTTAAAACACAGTCTTTAGCATAAATACTATCTTTGTTGTGAGGGAATAGTTGTGATCTTATAAAGTCTCAATTCTCAGTCCGTATTTGTAGGAGAGTCTTATTTTTCACTTTGTTTACAAAGGCCACCTCAGAGTATGCTGTGAAGGCGATGGGCAGGGTTGCTCATTTCCCTGTAACACCTACAACTCTGTCATAGCAAAATGACCCCAAAGACACAAAGAATTAAGCACCTCATGGACTTTAATGTACTTTATATTCACAGTACTCCTTCAAGCTGCAGAAGCATTCTATCTGGTGAAAAATATTATTCGTATTATGCAGATGGGCACAGGGTGGGCTAAGGAATAGATTCACAACACGACACTGAAGTTTTGACTCTCAGCATTGGCTGGAGAAACTTATGCCTTTGAGTTGGGCTCCCAAGGACATGCAGGCATGTCATGGGGAGAGTGAAGTACCTCTGAGCAGCAGTCACACTCTGGGATGTGTAGTGGCACGTGTAGTAGACATAAATGATGTTTACGTGTTGCTTAGCAGGCTAGTAGGACACGCTATGGATATGTCCAAGCCCCAGGGTCCTTTCTGGACCCCCAGCACTGATGCAGGGCTGTGGTGGGACACAGGCTGAAGCTCTCCCCTGGAGGTGGAACCTGAAGCATCCCACGCTTGAGGTTCTCAGCAATGCAGCCAGCCTGGTCTGAGGTGAGTGATGGAGAGACTGGACTGGCCCTGGAAAGAGAAGGGGGAGAAGGAAAGGGCAGATCTGAGGCGGAGAGCTGGGGGAGAGCCCAGCCTGCTGCTCCTGCTCCATGGGTGCATGCCTGGTGAAAGAAGGAGGGAGGATCCCACCAGCAGGAGCTGGTCATGCAAGGTCAAGCAGCAAACCCAGTTTCTCAGGCCTCTGCCACCAGCAGAGCAGACCACAGGGCTGCTATCCTCAGCAGGCAATGGTCCTCCTCGGCTGCCTACGCCCAGTCCCAGCTCTGTGCTAGAGCCAGTCCTTTGAAAAACAGCCAGGCTTATCTCTTTCTTTCAAAATCTACTTAGAGATGCGGTGCTTGTTCCTTCCATACCTCAAAATTGATGGCTGCAGGAGGGGATATTTGCCTTCGCTTCTGTTGAAGTCATGGCCTTTTGGGATGAGGGTAAAAAAACCAAACAAACCAATGAGTGGACAGCTCTTTGCATGGACAGTACTCTGAACAAGACCCTCCTGACAGCCTGGCGTGGAGGAGGAAAGTTTCATGGATTAGTGACACATGGCCTTGTGCCCAACCAGCACAACCATTCTTCTCTAAGTATTTAGAGAGTAATACTAATAACTCTAAATTATAGTACTTAATACTTCTCGAGTATTTAGATTTTGGGGCATTTTGACCTAGGGATCTCTTTTCTTGTGATGTATTAGAGCAGGGGAAGCCAGACTCAGCTGGAGACTTTTTGCTCGTGTGAGCGTGCGAGTTGCGCTCTGCAGAAGATTTCAGCTGGCAGAGCCTCTGGTCTCCATACCTGAGTGTGTTAAATTCTGGCTGAACTGCAAAGGACCATCCCTTCTCTCTCTGTCAGACTTCCAGGCTGGGAGGCAAAAAGTGGACGTGGCAACTCTTAAATTTTAATGGGGTCTGTGGTCTCTTGATTTGATAATGTATTTTTAGCAGAAAATGATAGGTATCCTTTTCTAGGAGAGAAATGCAGTAAACCTCCAGTGAATAAATACAAGATTTTGTTTTCCACGCTCTCCTCCTGGACTCCTGCTGTCAAGTGACTGCAAAATTCAAAGAGATTATTTTGGCAGTTCCAAAAATCTGTCATACAGATCTGAGTTTTTTTCCTTGTATTTGTCAATGTGTGACTAAGCACAAGTATTACAGGAAACATGGAAATGTTTGGGCTTTAAAGAATAGCTGTGGAAAAGGACCTCCTACTGATTAACAACTGCTGTTTAATAAAATAATTTTCGGATGGCCAAATTGCTGATTGTTCCAGTGAGGGTTACGTTCTGACCAGAAGGGATCCCACCAGTCCCATGTCATCAGCCGGGTGCGCTGAGAAGAGACTTTTCTGCAGCCGTTTCCTTCTCCAAAACAATTGGGAAGGAGAGATGCCCATCTTTGCTCCCCGCGGCGCGGGGGGGGATCTGTTTGGCACAATCTCTAGGGTGACATCAAAACTGCGGGAGAAGGAACTAGGAGAGGAGCTGGAGTGTGAGGAAGCATCTTCGTTTTCGATGCGCAACCCGCTGGATGATTATGAAGGCCCAGCTAGGATGGAAAAAGAGAAGATATCTCAATGCTTGCTGAAATGTTGAGCGTCGGTGTACTGGGAGCTAGCTGGAAGGAGAGCTGGGGACCCATGTGAAGTTCACCAAGATCTTCTTTGTTCTGAAGTTCTCCCTCTGTGGCAGGGTCCCAGCCGGGCTGCTCTCCTCTGCAGGGCTGGCGCTCCGGCTGCACGCCGAAGCCCTGGTTGGTACTTGGTCCTATCCACGCGCTCACACACACACACACAGACACTTTTATCTCTGTTTTGTGCTTGTTTTTGCTGCGCTGCAAGGCTGGGGTCTAGTCTGGCTGCCTGGTGACACACTGAATCTTTCACAGGTGATGCGCACGGTGCTACAGCCAAACTCTTCACCTTCAACCGGGGCCTCAGTCAGGGCAGGTCCGACACACTCCCAGCAATATGTGTTTTTCATCGGGCGCAATACACGTCTCCAGCTCCATGCAGTTGTGTATTCTTAGTCTAAATGTGGCTGAAGGCAGCAAATCGATGCGACAGCCTCCTCCCCCGTTGTTGGGTTTTTTTTTTACAGGGAACCAGCAGATGCCAGGAAGGGTTGCTTATTGACATTAATCATGACCCTGTTGATAGCCCTGGGCAGGCTGCTTTAATCGACCAGAACTGAATCCAGTAATCATATCATGGAAAATATACATCACGTTTATTTCAGTAGCACATCTGAATTACAGTAATATGAGTTCATGGCAAAATTCTCAGTGACTCCATCAGAAGCAGGAGCAGAGCCATTGTCTGCTAGCGCAGATATAACTGAGCTGTGCCCCACAGTCTGCTGTGCTTAGGCAGGACAGTGAGGCTATGTCCAAAAAGCCATAAAATTATCCTCCAGGATCCTGCAGCCCAAACCCCATTCAGACAAATAAAGAGAAGTCTGTGCATGGTGGTTGTAGAATTGTGTTTTCCATTGTTTTCTTTGAGTATAGCCCTTCAGTAGGAGGGATGGCCACAGTCCCTTCAAACAGCAGAAAAGCTCTAATAAGAATGCATAAAAGAGGCCATCCAAAAAGACAATAATTACAGAAGCATCTTCTTTTAGCCAATTATCTACAGAAAATGATAGTTAAAAAAACCAGCTGAGAAAGTAGAGCAACAAGGAAAAACATCTGAGATTTAGTTTGATCACTTTATGCCTGGGAAAAAGAACAAGAAGTTAATAATCAAACGACATTTGTATATTGACTAATGTGTTAATGAATTCAATTTTTGTTAAATAGCATCAACATGTTAGATATTACATTGAAAAGAAACGAGGATGAATAGCTGGCCAACACAGTCAACTGAGCCTCTTTTTTCCATGCAGAATGCAAAGTCTATGACCTTTGTTCAACAGAACAGTTGAGAGATGAGGGTTGGGACTATGTTAAGTTACCATGAACGGCAGAATCTGGGGGGACCAGATGTGATTAGTTGTCTAAACTTGACTGTGGATATATTCCTGCAGACCTTTTCTCATCCCCTTTCCCGGAGCACACAGCCTAACCGCTAACTATTAACAACAATTAAATTAAAGTGTGGATTAAGATGCTGATTTGCAAAAATTAATAGCTTGAGGATGAGGAGACCCCTTACCCCTTGGGCTCCATCAGTGTGACTATATTATGCTTACTTCACTTTGTGCATTAACTGCATGTATTTGTGGTTGTTATAGTGGTTCACTGACATTAAAGCTCCAAAGAGCCAAAATGTCACTTTTGGAATGTGACTTATTCCCTTATAAACCAGTGGGATTGTGTACAGTATGCCAAATTTAACATGTGTAACTTTTGTTCAAAATTTTTATATAAAAATAAGACCTTCTTTTACATGGGAAAAATAAAATACAAAAAGCATTAGAGTGAGAGCTGTACAATTGCTTCAGACATGGAAGTAGTTTATTACTATAGGTTTTAAAAGCAATGCTGATGTATTTCTAGGTAACGTTCACCCCCTTCAACTTTGCTGTTTCTGAGAAAGGAGATAGAATACACTGAAAAGCAGAGGATACACATGCAGAAGATGTACTATGTACACATATGCATGTACTGAAAAGGTAAGTAGCCTTTAATTAGATCATTGCCTTCTTTCTTGCAGGAAAGGTGTGTTTTAAGTCACCAGGAGAGATCTGCGAGAGTTTTGAAGGGGAAATTGGTGAGGACATTGGTGAGATGGATCAGAAGAGTCTGCCAGTACCAGTCCAGAGGGGTTCAGGGGGAGGTAGAGCTGAGGTAGAGACCAGAATTAGTTTATGTTCATTTATATTGCAGCGGCTTAGTATGAAATTCTTTAAATATAGCTTACTTAGTAGAGAAGACAGCCTCTTCATAGCGATGAGGAAACATCTAGAGGTAGATTGGTGCTTGTAGCTGCCTTGCCTTCAGGAGGAGATCTGCTTTTGGGGTGCTTTAAAATTCTACATTTCTTTCATGTTTTCATCTTTCTTTTAAGCCACCATCATAATGTATTAAAAACTAGACAATGCCCAGAATTTAACCTTTTTATTTCAGTTCTCCTGTAATAGAAATATTGCAGCATATAAGACAAAACAATTCTCAGAAGCTACTAACTTAAATTGACTGCTGCCTCTTATCCAGCCATGTATTATGTCAGATTTTGGAATCCATGCAAATTGTAATGGAGAATCTCAGTTTTCAAACCTTATTATTAGTAGGCAGAGAGAAATTGTAATAACATTTTCAATTATTCCCTAACTTGATCTGCACAGAATCTCCTTAGAAAAACTTGCTGTGTGTAGATTAGGCATATCCTTGAGTGATTTGTTGTCTCAGGACCTCTCAGCCCAGGCGGAATGTGCCAGGGGATCGTGTGATTTACTTGTTGCAAACCTTTGATCATGGAATCAGGAACACAGTGAAGTTGGAACCCACCTTTCCATGTCTTTATCCTCAACTCTTTTCTCTGGATAGACCTGTACTTTAAAGCACTGGTGAGAAAATTCACAGTCCTGCTGCCTTCCCTGCCTTCTAGGAATGACTGTCAGGTCAGTAGGTTACATCTCAAGAGGGAAGAATAAAAGAATTAAGCTATCAAGACTGAATTTCATTTTGTTGTACTTCCAGAAAGGGTTGAATTACATTAATGATGGTTTTATGTTTGAATTTTCCCTGGCAGAGTTGTAGGGACAATATGCGAAGGAATTCTTGGTAATGAAATGCTCACCTAACTGGCTGGGCTTCCAAATTTTCCTCTCTTAGTGCTCAATAAATGTGCAGACTGGTTAAAATTCACCTCTTTCCATTTAGATACTTGGCCCCAGCTGTTTTTCCGAGTGCCAAAACTTTGCTAGGAAAAAAAGAAGACCCAAAAGAATGTGATGCTACTTTACAGAGGAGAAATCTTCTCTTTCTACCCTGGCATTAAAATCTTGAAGGTGAACAAAGAGGGAGACGTGTCTAGAAATGCACAAAGAAGCTGAGCTAATTAAGAGAGCTCCCACTGCCCCCCTTCATGAAAGCTGCTATGCTTTTGAAACCCTGGAGATGGTTTCACTGTGAATTTGTGAGGTTAGGAATACAGCTGGGATTCTGAGACTGTGGGCTGGGTGGTATGTATAGAATGTGTTTGATCAGTTTCCCCGGTTGTATTAGAAAGAGATGGCATAAAACAAATGGGGTGGAAATAGGCAGAAAGGATGAGCAGCTCCCCTTGGGATAAGTCTGAACTGATTTAGATTGTGGGACATTGTTTTTCTGGTGCTGAATGTATTTTTTCCTGGAGATTTCAGTAAGAAGATTTTTTTTTTTTTCTTCCTAATCTTTATCAATGTCACAGAAAACATTTTTTTTGAGCCTTTGGAAACATGAGGCTCAAACCTTGCAGTTCATTCCTGCAGATGTTAGCATGGCATGCTACAGACCAGCTTTCTGTATGTTGACATGCAAATAGCTTGCCAATCTCATCTTGCCCATGGCATTTTGCACTATTACTATGATTCTCTGCTTGTTTTTTACCACTTTTTGGTATTCATGCTAGAAAAAATACTTTTCTTGCCTGAAACATCCCCACCGAGGGGGTACTTGAACACTGCTATCTCTGGGCTAAATATATGTAGTTGTGGCACGTTGAACAAACAGATCCTGGGTGATGCAGGACATGGTGCCTCTCTTTACAAGCCACTGAAAATAAATAGTGAACCTTCGAGGCACGCCATTAAATCCACCAAAATTAAGGCTGCCCAGGAGATCATAACTCATCGGTAAGGAGATTCATATGGCACTCAGTTCTTTTAGTCCTATTCACAGGCAATAGCTCCTTCACTCCTCCTCTTCTTCAGTAGGAAGGGTATGAATGAGTCCTTTACACCATCCTGAAATACATCAGAATCCTTGTGTCTCTTCTTCCCTGGTGAGCCCAGCTCTGATCATCTGATTCCTGTACCAGCGAGGAGGGATCTCCTCACTTGACAGGAACATGGATAGACTTGGCAGAAAGTAAAGAGCATTAATAATAACAGATGTTGTAATGTTTTTCTATGTTTACAAGACCCCTGTGTGCTCCATGTATCATTTGAAATTACATTGAAATGATTGATTTTAATTTAATTAATATAAGGTAAAATATTTGCAGAACAGCTCAAGGCTTTTGGAAGATGCAAATAAAGAACTCAGAGTCTGTCTGAGGAATTCTGTTTGGACCTGACTCCACCTGTTATAAACTGGAACTCAAGTAAATGGGAAACTATAATTTTGTTTCCATTTTCTTTCTTTTCTATTGTAAAGGTGAGAACTGCACTGAGATTCTACTGGGAAAGCAATACCAATTAAGGAAAAGTAAGCAGATTTAGAGGGAAAACAATTTTAAAGTTTGTTTGAAAACTTTATGCAATCATTTGTGACTGCCTAACCTTTTCTTTCAATGTCTCTTCCCTTTGGCTTTTATTCAGCAAGCTGCTAGAGCCTACGGCTTGCTTTAAGCAGGCAGCAGATTAGAAACCCTGTTGAACTAGGCTAGGCACAGTTACATGTTAGTTCAGCTCAGAATGATAAATATTTGCTTGTATTAGCACTGTGCAAAACTTAATCTTTAACCTCATGAAAGCTCTGTGACATGAGCAAAGGACTTGGAGTCTTGCACAAGCCTCTCAAGAAGTTCCCCGTGCATACGATGCATGAAAGGCACCTTTATTCAGAAGCAGCTATGGATCTGTAGATCTGTGATGATTCATTGAGCAATTTCTGGTGATCCTGGAAACCTGAGTTTCCTGGGGCAGCAGAAGGAGTACTAACACATTTGACAAAGGAAAGGGACTAATTTTGCTTTTTCTGCCAATGGGAGGACATCGCATTCTCCCTCAGGGTGTCAAGGAGACTAGCAGTCAACCTTTGAGTGTAAGTTCCTTCCTGCTTTCCTACATGATGGTTTGCAGTACAGGAGTGGTGGGGCACTGGGGCATGTCACACCCACAACAAGCAGAAGTTGGTTGTCTTTGCAGTTTTCACAAAGTGAATCAACTCATTTCATCCTAAATTGTAACAGAAAGTTGAGGCATGCTAAAACAATGTAGTTTGCAGATTCACTGAAAGAGCTGGCTAAACCAGCCCAGAGCTCTCAACACATTTTTAATGTGAACATTACACAGAATGAAGCAAGTAGAAAAGGCAACAGACAGATTACCTACCAGTAACCAGCACTCTTTGAAATAGGCAGTCCCTATGTACAAGCGCTCAGTGGGTGACAGTAGATACGCTGGTTCGTATCTGAGCCTCCCTCCATCTCCCCAGGCTTGCTAAATGCACACGAACTCAGCACCATCATCTTGATCACCGTGTCCCCAAAGAGGCAGATTAAAAAGCCTCCGATGAAGAGGGAAATGAGTGTAACATACATTCAGACAACGCATCGTGAAACATTCCCATTGCGCTGTTCCTGTCTTTGAGGCCACTGACGCCTTTGTACTGTGAGTCCCTCTAAGCTGTAATGCCATGCACTCACAGTTATCCGTGAATGGCTTTCAGAAAGTATGGTTTGGGCTCCAGGCAGGTTCTCAGCAGATGTCATGGACATTGTCAGTCCTCAGTGAAGCCACTGAGCTGGCTTGGGGCTATTGTTGAACACGTTGCTGTAAGCGGTAACCAGTAAAGGGCTGTGTAAAAAAGATCAGCCGTTACATCTCCTCTCCTCTGCAAACAGACTGTCATGAATTACCCTTTTACAAAGCATTCCCATAACAAGTCAGGAGGTTGATTGGGACTCAGAGGGCTGCGCCAGCTGAGTGCTGAGTGCCATATTCACGTCCCTCTGAGGATCACGTAAAGGTGGGAGCAGGCTAACCGGTCTGTGGAGGAAGCGTCTAGCACCGTACTGATGTACACAGGCTGGTTTTCAAAACCAGCACGTAGGTGCAGTGAGAAGGAGGACAAAACAGATACCTTTGGTGGTAAAAGACCGAAAAAAACCCCCAAAACCAACCCCAAGCCAAAAATCTGACCAAAATGCAGTGCTTAGGAGCATTCTGTGGCATTGCCGGTCTTGCAGATTTGGCCTCGGTGAGCTATTCCCTCAAGAGGCAGAGCCTCCCATCACCGACCCCGTGAGAAGCTGGAGTGACTGTGGTCCCCCATGTCAACCCTGGGGAGCCTGGGCACTGGCAGCACCATTCCTGCCCTGGGACAGCGAGTGCCACAACTACTTGGCTGCCACTTTTAGCAAAAGGCCAGGAAATTCAACCCAGTGAGCGATGAAAACCTGTGCCCTGCAGTCCCTCTTAGGCGAATAGCTTCTTCCAGATGGGGAACAGCTCTGTGTGTCACTTTTTAAGCACTCCCACCCAAGAGGCAGAAATCTTCTTCTCTCTCCTCTTTAGCAACTGGAAGATTTAAAAAAATGCTTTCCCAGCATCAGGCTCTGAGCACACTCATATTGTGTGAGCCACACTTTTTGTAGGGCAAGAAAGGCTGTTCTGGTTCTTCACCATATACCAAAGCCCCACATTTTTTTGTCCTCTCTATCCTGGACCCATTCGACCTCCATTTCCAAAAACTGCATTTCGCCTACCCTGCTGAGAAGCCTGGAGCTGGCTTTACATTAAAAAATACTGAAGTCAGCTGAGTACTTAGGAACATGGAGGCTGAGGAAAATTTGAGTCATAAGCAACTGTATTATTTGAGTGAGACTCTTTGTCTGACTTTGAAAGAAATACTCTGGCATTTTAGGTATGGGGTAATTTTAAAAGTGGGTTTTTTTTCACTCTTCACTACCTAGGTTGCAATTTTAAAGCTTAGTCCCTGTATCTCCCCGAATCCATATGCTGGTTTGTCACCCATAGCTCACTGTTGCCTCCTTTACAAGTGGCTGGGCCCTACGTAAAGGCGGTGCAGCGGTCTGAGGTGCGTTGATCCAAACCTTGGCTACGGCAGCAACAACGAGGTGAAGCTATGTTGACAGATTTGGGGTCTGTTGTATTGCTACTCAGAGCTTTGCGGGAATCTGAGACACAATTGTGGTATTTTGGAGTAAACATTTGAAAGACAAGCAACAATTTTCAGTAAACTGTAGGGAGGGTGGGAGAGCAGCTTTGCTGTTCGAAGAGGAAGCTGGAAATAAAGGCTTTTGTTTCTTCCTGCATGGAGGGGTCACTCAGTGTCTCTGAACTTCCAGTTACCTCCTATAAAAAATATTACAGCTGTTAATGTGAACCATTGTAGGGCCCAAGTACAAAACCGGACAAGCTGAATGGCAGAGCTGGCCTTTGGGTTTTTTTTTTTCCCCTCTCTGGAAAGAAGAAAAAAGAAGCAGAATAAAATGGGTGCAAATTGTAAAGTCTTTTCTCTCCATTTTAAATTGCTGTAATAAAAAGGGCCAATATATAACGGCCACATAGAGATTAACACAGAGCGGGAAAGGAATGGTAAGGTGGTCTTATGGCTCAAGAAACGGAGCTCATTAGGCTGGGTGCAGTATTGCATCAACGCGGGATTAATCCCCCTTCCCGCAGTAGCTCATTTCGAAGCGGTTTGAGGATCTCGGTAGGGCGTTGTGCCTTGGGGGTACCTGTTTCCCGTGTATGTACCCCCGCTCCCGGGAGGTGCTCCGCTGGGCTCCGCTCCCTGGCCTGGGTGAGAAACCCAGCTGGGGGGTTACGGGGAAGGGAAGGGGACAGCAGGATGAGGCCACCCCTCCTGGGCAACCCAGCTGGGTTACATCTGCTCTTATGGACCTCCTGGGAAAGGTGGGAAGTGGAGGAGTTAACTTGTTTTCCGCACACCCGGTGTCCCTGCACCTCGGGCGGTTGTGCCGCTGGTAACTCCGCCGGGCCCCTCTGATTCTACGGCAGAGAAGCCAGCGTTGGCATGGCATTTGTTGACAGCCAGCTGTGTCCTACTTGGAAAGTAGTGTTTTGCTTCTGCTTCCCGGCTTCCCAGCTGCGGAAAAACCCTGTGGAAAAAAGCTGAATATCAGGTTTATATCAGAATAAATGTGTATGAGGGTCTCAAATTAATATCGTGCGGGCAACCTTATTTTTATACTTCCTGAATTTTAAGTGCCTGACTTTGCACCTTATCAATATTCATAGGGTTTTTTCTTCTTTTACATTTTGTTATTGTTATGGGAAACTCTGGCTGCCCATTAAGTACTATGAGCAGTCCCGAAGAAACCCGCAGGTTATTGGGAAATATATTAATTTGTTCCAGATCTCACTTTACTTATCACTATTGGTTTTGGAAGCCAGCGACTTTAAAGCAGAGTTGCAAATTGTTTCAGCGTGTTAAAACCCACAGTGGTGTGTAAGTTCATCTGCGTATGCCATGCGGCTTAAACAGAGATGTGCATTTTATGTCAAACATTCAAAATGACCACTTAAGAACATGGGAATTTATTTAAATTTTGGCTGCCCAGTACGTATCTGACTGCATTTCCACTAAATAATAATGACATCAAGAGCTTTGTTATATTAACCACAAGACCAGTATGTATTTCCTATGGCTTTCTCAGGGGACGTCCGGTACACTAATCCTGCCAAAAGGCAACATGCTAAAATATTGCAGGGACTGAGCACATGTGGAGCAAGACTGCAGCTGACAAACGACTGTCAGGCACTAAAGTCCAGTGTAGACCTACATAATTTAGGATTATTGCTGCTATTCTGGAATGTGAAATAAATCCTACATAAGTTTGATGTCAGCCCCCCTGGGGTGGCCTGATGGCTAGAATATGTAGCTGAGGATGCTCTGCCGATGCTGGGAACTTCACGGCACATCTGCTTTCCTATCTCTTGTGTACCGTTGGGTTTCAGTTCTGAAAACTGTTGCCCCAGGCCATGCACACGAGCAAATATTGGCTGCTGTTCTTTGTATGTGTGTGTAAGTCTGTCTTTGCTCAAAGATCCAACTAGAAATGACTGTTTCATTTCCACTGTCTATTGATGAAAGGTTTCAGAGAGTTGATCTGGGAACAGGAATAATATCACGTGAGTTAGGTATAACATGAATAGCATATGCTTCAATAAAGAGTTACAGTAAATTTCCTACAAGTAGACCAAATTGATAAAATGCGGAGCTTAAAAATAGTTTATGAATGGGAAAAAGGGCGGGATTTGTTATGTTGTTGGCTACAAACAGTTTACTTAGCTCTGGTGCTGAGTCAACCAGGTAGTTACACTAGTGTGCAAAAGGTGTCTGGCTCCAGGAGCTGCAGAAGCTGTGCTGAACGCAGTGGAGGTCTGTGCAGAGCATGGCATCTCCCGTGGCACGTATCTCCCTGGGCACTGTTGGGTGTTGTTGCACGCTCACAGCTTTGCTTCTGAAGCAAAAGGAGATATCCTCGTGAGCAGTCGTGCTTCATGCTTTGGAGACAAATACCTGCTGCTCCAGAAAAAGCAGAGGCAGCTGTGAGTATCTGGCAGTGATACTTTGCTGGGAGATGGAGGAGCAGGAAAAGGACAAAATTCTGTGCATCAGTTCAGACACTCGGACAAGAGAAAATGGGAGCTGAATGAAGGGAAAGGGAAGGAAAACACTGTAGGCACAGGACGGGGAACTTCAGTGGCTGAATGTTCCTGACTTCTTTCTCATTGGTGTTGATCTGATCTTCTCCTATCATGTCTATTCTCTTCATACCCAGCTTCATTATAGTGATCTCAAGAGAGCACAAGAACCGAATCTTGCTAGAAAATTGTTATTTAAACTTTTTTATTCCAAATAGCTAGAAATAATGCAGGCATACACTGACAATGATAAGACACCTGAAAGCACACATAACATGGGTGCAGAGTGTGGAAAAGCGAGGCTTTTGCATTGTACCTGCTCAGTATATCAGTTAGGTTCTCAGGGTTCACTTTTTGGCAAATTCTTTTATGGGCATATGTCTTTTATCTTGGTAATAACCACTAGGGTTCAACTAAGTTTTGTGGTAATAGTTAAAACAAAACTGAAATGACTATGCTTCCAACAAGTCATTCCTTCAGTGTATTTAGAAGCATTTATCAGTGGTACAGCATCAAAATTGTGGTGAGTTCCTAGCTGACAAAACGGAATAGTCATGCCTTGCACTCAAGTAGCAGCATTTTAAAAGATTACTTTTGGCAGGGAAAGAAGGACATCATCATAATGATGTTGCCAAGTGCATGTTTTTTTGACACGAGCATTTTGGGTGTTAGGCACTCTATGATAATGTGGTCACTGGAAAAAATAATGAAGGTCATTCTTAAGGAAGTACTTTATTTTATATGATGTACAAATTGTCACTGATATATCTGCATAAAAAACCTTTAGCAAAGCAGTTTGTGGTCATAGAGTGTGTGGACACCACCACAACTGTTGCTGAAAGGGGTAATTACCACTGATGGTAGCAATAGCAACAATTTCTGGCTCCATGGTTGGCGGGTCAGGAGATATCTACATTCTTTTCTTCCTTTTCCTACAACTTTGCACACTCTCCTCCACCAAATGTGTACCAGCTGATCTATTTTCCTTCCATACCTCCCATACCCCAAAAGGCAGTTGCTGTTGGATTGCCATTACCTAGCTGAGTTAACTGAGCGTGCAAAAGTAGTAATTGTCTATGTAGAGTTACCTACTGTGATGGCAAGCATTTACACCAGGGATAATCAGCAGCTGCTGACGTTCCTCTTGATAGAGTGCATCAGTCACGTAGGTGTAGCCCAGGCTGGGAATCACAGCTGTAGAGTAAGGCCTTGACATACATAAATCTGACTTCACACTCACTTGTCAAGCATCCAAGTGAGTCAGTTGTGTGGCCCACTCTAGGAACCATTCTGGTTATGTATTTATTATCATTCTTAGTGTGTGGCAGAGTTAGTAAAGTCATAACTTTTTTGTGGTATCGGAAATGCAAGGGAATAAATCTGTATGCCCAAGTGACTCCTCGCGGAGGTCGGCGGTACCAAGGCATGCTCGTTCCTCAGGTCTTAGCGGGGTGGCCAGGGCAACTGTGCTGTTATACAAGCTTACGACAAAGGTATTTTGGGACATGTTTTTTCATATTGCCTGGTTTAGCCATGCAATATCAGTCCACTCAGAAAGTGAACAACTGCAAGTAACGGGAGACCACATTTTTACTGATGGGTGACTGTTTCTGGTATTTGCCCACTAGATGGCTGCAATTGTTGAAGGTACGTACCTCAGATGCTTGGAAGGGGCTTCAGATGACAAAATCTACTTGCCATTCTCTCCTGAGCTGTTGTCCTTTCATTACTTAGAGATCACGAAGAACTGAGAGGCAGCAGAGGGTTGGAATTCTTCAAATCAAAGGTGTACAATCTACCTCTAGGTGTAAAAGGGGTAAAATCTACCTCAAAGGTGTAAAATCGACTTCATCTTTGGCAAGGAAGAACTTGCAGAAAGGGGTCCAGTTGTGGTCTCATGAATTGTTGTGTCAAACAGGAACACATGAATGAAACTCAAAGGCTACAAGGAATAAAAAAAGGACTTATCAAGAAATAAACCTTTTCCTGGAACTTAGAAAATGTAGGGACAAAGCGAGAGCTTCCAGAAGTCAAGCTCAACTTAAAAAAAGAATTTACAGCAAATAACAGCAGGCAAGAGGTGTAAAGGAAAAAGGAAAAAAAAAGTGCATCTGCTGTGCCATAAGGATATTGCAGGGTTTAAAGATAATCTAAGTATTGTGTAAAAGCTAAACAAACACTTTGTCTCAGCTTCCACTAATGATGATGTTGGCCATGAGGTAAAAAGTGGGAAAGTGAATGGGATTAAGTATGTTGGAATGAGTGTGGTGGAAATAAGACTCACATAAGCTACTCAAATAAGATATAGTAGATTACACAAATATATGAGAGTCAATTCACTGTGTTTGACTGAAAATCCATCTCACCATGCTTCCCAGTTCAGGATTAGTCTCCAAGCCTCCATCAGCTTGTGGGCCAGGGACTTACATACCCAGAGTAAGCATGGGGAGAGTTGTCGTTATTAACCTTCTGTTGCTTCCTCTTTCATTGACTCATTCATGCACCTCCTCATCTGTTTTTAACCTTAATCATCCATGACATCTCAGGACAAAAAATTCCAGAGGTTACCTGCAGCTTGACTGAAGAAGAACCTCCTTGTGTTTGCTTTGAATGTGTCTCCTTCTTCTTGGATTGGAAGACACAGTGAGGAACACGGGGTCTCCAAGCCCTCTCCATGTACCCAAGTCAGGGCACTGGATGATCTTCACCTGTGAGACCAGTTGGAGAAGTGTAGTTTTAGCAGCAAGGATTTTTAGCACTGCTTACTGCTGACATACAGAATAATTAAGGAAATTGAGGTAAATAGAAAACAGGACAAAACATTGCCTTGGTTGCATAAAGCATTCCATATTGACATAAAATTTCTCTTTGAGAAAAATAAGTCATTTTCTAGCTAAAGGAAATAGAGTATGTCCAATATTCCGGGTCTCTAGTGAAGTATTTGATATTGTACCACCTGAGAAACTGTCAGATTGCAGAAGATGGTGATTAACATGAGACACATTAAGTTGCAGATAAAAGGGAAGGGACAACATGCTGTGCTGAAAAGAAACCTGTCAGGCTGCAAGGAGGTGCCTTGAGACCCTGTCTTGGCACTGGTGCCACTTAATATGTTTGTTTCCTGAGCTTGGCATAGAAAACTGGAATAAGCTGATGAAAACCGCCGGTGATAAATAAAAAAAGAAGCACATCAGTACAGATGAAGATCAGACCATTATTGCATAAAGATGACTTTGAAGATTAATTTGAAGATGACTGCAGCAGAAATAGGGTAGGATTTAATAGTACAAATAGCAAGTCATTGCATTTAGGAGGCGATTGGAACATCTGTTATAAACTGGGTCTCTGTTAAGAGGTAATAGGGACTTAGAAACGCCAGTATGAATTGGGAGTGAAAAAGACTTACTTACCCTCAGGTATTTTGTCAGGTCTGGCATCTTAGATGGAGGTAGAGAGGTATTAAGAGGTATTATTTTGCAAGGTGCTTGTGAGCTTGTATTTGAAATTTCATTTTCACTCTGTTTACCCCATTCCAATAGAAACTAGTTTGGACCAGAGCAGATGCAGAAGTGGGAAAGGAGAGTGATCATGGAATCAAAGATCTGATTTACAAAAAGAAAATAGCAGAGGTTGGTGTGTTAGCTTAGTGGGGGGGATACGATTACTCTCTGTAAGCACATGGGGGGAGAAGATAAGCTAACTAAAGCTAATTTAGAAACAAACTAAATGCCAACGTAAGCACAAGAACAAATGGCTATGAACTGACTGTGAGTAGGTAGGAAAAAACCCCTTATTTTTTTGATGGAGTTAGATAAGTACATAAAACTTTGCTTCTATCAGTTCCTCTGGTGATAAGGGAGAGTCCAGGAAGATCTTCATTTTATCACTGACTGATGGGCCATTTGCCTCTTGTACCTCAGGAGTTTGTTCTGGCAATGCCTGCCCCAGCGAAGGGCACTGCCTACTTGGTGATACCTTTCCTGGTACAGATTACGTGCCAGCCTTGAGCAACTGCCAACAAAATGTACAAGAGCCTTGGCACATTTGCCTGTGGTTCATTGCACCAGTTTCCAGAACACAGTGTCCTTCCCGCTCTCTTTCGGAGAGCCCTGTCTCATGCTGCCTATTTTTAGCTCCCTTTTTTTGCCCACTCTTCGTGGTGGGGGGTTTGCCTTCAACCTCTTAAAATGCTCTTCGTGTTCTCCTTCCATTTCCTTCATTTCTTTTTTTCACAATCCTCTCTTTCCTTCGCTAATTGTAAAGCCTGCACAAGGCTGTCTTTGAGATATTTCAAAAGGACACAACACTCCCTAAACAGAAGGTTTTCAAATGCCTTCCTCTTTTCTGTCCGGGGCCATACTATCCGGTACGTCTACATTTTGTCAGATCAGTTGGATTGTTTTCTGGTCTCCTATTAAGATTCTGAGAAAGCTGCATTAACTTTACATGCCTGTAGTGTAAGACACACCTGGGCAGATCTGTATTAATTGCTTGGAAAGTATTGCTCCCAGTAAGCCTAATTTCAAGAGTTCACAGAGCCTTTTTTTCGCGTGGGATTGTAGGGCTGGTTTTGTGTTTTCTTTACATGACCGTTGAAGAGAGGGAAGCCTGAGTAGAGTCCTCTCCCTCCCCTCACTGTCCTGGTCTGTTAGTTCATCAGACCTGGGGTCTGTTGGAAAATGCTGGAGCTGCATCCAGCAAATGCGTATGGCTTTCCTTCCCTCGGGACCAAGGGCAGAGGGAGGGAGGCTGTATGTCTGGGTCGTGTTTTGAGTTCCCCCACAGTCAGTGAGGAGTTTGGACATGCCTCAGGCGTGGAGCTGGGCTGGGGAGATGGTCCCACAGCACAGCCTGGTGCTATCGAGGCTCTCACCTGTGAGTAGTATCAATTCATCTTGTGGTAGTTTTGGTTTGTAAAGTTCTTTTTAAGGGAGGGGCATCAGAAGCATGGAGAAAACACCTGTTGTGCCCAAAGCTGTGGCAGGTCTGGTGACAAACTTTAGAAAACCTTATCCCCAGACCCAGAAATAAAGTCAGATAAGCAACGAACTCATCAACATCATGCTTAATATTGAGAATTTTTCTGTATTTTTCCCTTTGTGTGACCAAGAATATAGTCTCCCCACTCCTCATTTATATGCATGGCATACCACAAGATGAAAACCCACTCATGGATTTCAGAAACAGAAAGGCTTACCATGATTAGAGTGGCATATGAAGAGATGCGCTGGGTTACAGTGCTGTTTCTTATTACATCGTAGATTAGATAATGTGATGTTTCAGCAGGGCAAGTGATGAAGGGTATGTGTGTAAAGCAATAGATGACAGGCTGGTCCCTGTCACTGTTATGTCACTCTTCTGTGACTTTCTTTGCATATTGTACTTTAAATGACAAAGTGACAAATGGTGACTCTGTACCAAATTATTCCATTTTCCATGCAAGATACACAAATATAAATCAAAGTGGTCTTTGGGAAGCTATCTCCTATTTTCTGCTCTTCTTGAAACAAAGGACCTGTCTCAAATGTCTGTGGGACATCTATTCCAATACAAATACACCACGGTTAATGCTTGATTTGAAATCCATCATAGACATCTGAGACAAGAGCACGTCCATCATTTGTTTCTTACTTTTTGTGCCAGTTTGCTAAAAGCCCTCCCAACATTTTCTCTAATCCTTTCTTCTTTTCTGTCTCTGTTGAAGGGAGCGTTCTGAGAGCAAGGGTTTTTTCCCCAAGCTTCCAACTATGTCAAAAGCTGCAGGATGCAGAGGGCCACCTCGGAGTGTCTCAATTTTACTGATTTTTGTTAGGTAATTTTTGTGGAAATTTTTAGCAACACTGATGTTACAAATACAAGCAACTGCAGGGAGCTGGGAAAGGAGTATGTAGACAGGGACTGACTTAAGCTATCGTTTCGTAGCTCCAAAATGCATGGAGATCAGGGAAATATTTCTTGAACTATTTAAAGGAATGTAGGGACTTTTTGAACATATGCCACCAATCTGTACTCAACAGATGACCCTGGGTCACAGTGACCGTGTTAACATCAGAGTAATAAGGGATACGAGGGAGAAACCGTTAAGGAGGACTGTTCTGCTTAGGCATAGCTGACGCTTTTTCCCCATGATGAGAAGATTACCTTGAACAACCTTCCTGAAACTCTGTTGATACTTACTATTCTCCAAAATAGGGCAATGGTTGTTCTGAGATTGATTTCTTGGACTGACATCCTGCATGACTTCTCCCAGCAAAGCTCCCCTCAGTGACTCAGAGTGCTGGCTAGTGCAATACTGGGCTCATGGCAAGGAAAATACCACTCCCTTTTTGTGACTGAGTCCTTTTAGGCTCCCCTTAGTGCATCTCCTGGCAATGATTAGGAACATCTACTTATTTTTTTAAAGGCTACTCCCCCTCCCATAGACTCCAGTCCTGTGAAGTCCTTAGGAAACATACCAAGATCTGAAAAGCTATTGTTTGGTATTTCAAATCCTGGTCCCTTTATGTCCAGCTGGTGGGAAAAGAGGAGAGAGAGACAGAAAGAAAATAGGAAGGCGGCAGCAGGGAATGGGGGGAGGGTTAGAAGTTTAACGCAAAATGGATAGAACTAGGGATAAGCGGATCCAAAGGATGGAGAAAAGCAGGACAAAAGTAGAGCAAGGTATGCTTAGTCCTGGTCCTGCTGGATGTTTCACTAGGGGCTCTGTGCAACCAGGGGGAGGATTGCTCCTATGAAATAGCCTGTAGGGAGAAGTAATTAAAAATACAGGCGCCTCAATAAACAAAGCAAAGAGTGAAAAAAAAAAAAAATCAAGCAGAATACCATCAAGAAAGAGAAAGAAAAAATATCTAAGAAGTATCTGGAATAGAAAGGCGGGAGAAAAAAACAAACAAAAAGCAAGTATTCTGTAAGTGGCTTCCTGCCAAGGACAGACGATTTTATCTCTCTGTGCCACGGTTCTTCCCACTGCAGAATGGAGCCATGAATGCTCTTCCAATTTTTCAGAAATATTTGAAGCCTAGGAATTGTTTGGATTGCTATTAACAGCGGATAATGTAGGGTGAGAGAGGCTTGCTACAGAGATGGAGTCATCTTGGGAATATCAAGACAAGGACAACTTTGTAACAGCCACCAATATGTAATAATAATGCTACTGAGACTTTATGGGAGAAAACAAGGACAGTCTGATGAAGATGAAGAAAGCATTAACAACACATATTAAAGAGAATCAGCAATATTAGTGTGCAAAGAGTTGGCTTGACATGTTGTAACTTTAGTATTTTCCCCTCCTACAGTTAAAGAAGTACTTCTTTTTTTTTTTTTTTTTTTAACTCTTTGAAGTTTAATACAAACTTTTCTTTTGTTTAGAGTTTACCCCTCCCATTCCCATCTCCAAGCTGCAGGTCATCAGGTTTGCTTACTGTCTATGATGGAAAAAATCTTCAGAATAAAGCCTCATCTTTGGTTGGTTGGGCCAAACACACACTCATATTTACAGAGTCTGAGATCCTGCTGCAAATGCAATTACTGTCTGTTTGGTAATCTGATGTTGTGCTTCTGATAGACATGTATAAATGTACAGGCTACATGGGAGGCTTTATATGAGATTGTTTGGCACATGTTTGCATCCTTTTCTTGGCTGAAATGAGTTTGTGAAATGGCTTGCACTAGTAACAGCTGAAAATTGTAATAATCTCTTTCATCTTTAACATCACTTAAAAACACATGGCTATTCTCTATTGCAAAATCCTGATGGTCTTTGTCAGTTGGTTGAAACTTTGGCTATGGATGTATCTTACTTACTGATCCCTGCAGTATCTAATTTCATCTCTATCTCATGTATAGTTACATTATGCAAACTGTTGGATGATGCTTTATTTTTGTTCAGCACCACTATGCCTTCGACTTCACTTGAGTCATGGCAAAGTTTGGGCCGTGCTCAGAAAAAAAGTGTCAGAAGAAGTTTGGGTGGGCTTCAGATCTCTCATATTTCAAATGGTATTTGGCTGCAATAAAGACAAAGAATTGTGACCAAAGGATTGTATTTTCAATGCTTAGGAATCTAAAAAAGATACGATAGATAAGACGTATAAAAGCAGAAGGTTATAGTTGCATTTGTATGTGAGCAGCAAGGCATTGAAATACCCTTTTTTTTTGGAAGCATGCAGATCTGTTTCTCTGTCTCACAGATAAGTGTGTGCAGAACACTCAGCTGTAATTAAGAATGGAATCTCTCCTGAACTCCACTTTCTTGGCTGCATGGAGAGACCTGCTGGTTGTTTTATTTAATGAGGATAGCCCCACAGAGTTTCTGTCTTCAAAATTCTGGGATTAAGAAATAAAGAATGCAAAAGCTATGAATACTGAGGAGGCTAACATTTTTCTTATTCCACTGATTTACAAATCAAGTGTGGACAATTTGTTGTCCAGAGTTGGCCTATGGAACTATCTCACTCGTATAATTTTTTGAATTAAGAACTTGATGGCAAAGGTTCCTGGTGGTCTGCAGGCTGTCACTGATCCGTGGCTGTCTGGATTCAGGATCCACTCATTGGTTTGACATAGATTTTCACATATCACTCTTGGTAAGAGACACCCAAGTGTCTTCTAGCGATGCCTTAAGTGTGGTTGTACAGCTGCAACATTTGGCTCATTCTTTCTCCCATTCTGCTTTTCCAGTGCTCCTCTCAGTAGGGCTGAATGCAGGATGCTACACATTTCTAATGGATAAAGGCAAGGAAGAAGTTATCCTTTTCTCTGGAAGCATAAGGCATTGCTGGAAGTTAAAGTGGTGCTTCTATCCACAGGCTGACAGCATCGCTGCCACATGCGTTTAAATATCGCTGCTGCCATAATGGAGAAATTGGGTCATACTCCATGAGCTATGTTGTGAAGGGCTGAGCAAACCTGACTGCTTTTATGAATGCTGGGTTTCCTCCACAGGTTTTAGTCCTGGCTTTGTGATCCTTGTCATCACTGTAATGGTACAGCTTACAACCGAGCCAGGAATGAAAGGATTGCCAAGGTGCACAACATAAGATAATAATTTCAGATTTGATTGAGACTTCAGCATCTGTCCTTCAATTGTGGTGTTAGCGATTGCTATAATGTTAATGTCAGTAAAGTACCTGCAACCCTACGGCCAGAAGCTTTAGGGAGGAAAAAGCTATCTACTCCCTCTATTGATAAAAAGGGCAAAGTGCTGTTATGAAGAGCTACATTTGCAAAAGAGAAGTTCAAGAGGTAGTTTATCACAGTTGCATTTGTTCTTTGGGAGTTTAACAGAAGTGTTGTCTTGTAGCAAAGACGTCATTTCCACGCTGTCAAGACTTTCTGCTCGAGGTTGCTGCAGAGGTCCCTATTTCTGGGGGTCTGTGTTGCAATGGACTGAACACTAGTGTGGGTGATGGTAGGGAGGACCTTGCAGTGGGAGGTGGCACACAGGACCGTGGTAAATTCCTCACCTCTTCTGCCCCTCAGGGAGGCTGGGACACTGGCTGAGCAAGGGAGAGATGCTCCCACAGTGGTCTAAGCAAGCTGGACCCCCAAGGACTAGAGACAGACCTGCCAAGAGAAACCTGGGCTACTGCTCTGCGTTGACGTGGTCTGTGAGAGGTGGTGGAGCTGTGGGACAGCCTTCATCACTAGGGAAAAGGGAGTTAGAGAGAGATCTCTACCAAGGGCATCAGGAAGATGTGAGTGGGATACTCTATTTACCTTATCCACTGTATTTCCGTGTTTTTTTTTCATTTTGTTTTGCTTTCTCTTCTTTTTCTGAAGTTCGTGATTACATCCCCCATCCTCTTCTAAAGACTTTGTTTCTACAGCCTTGGTGGACCTGAATGTGAGAAGTAATGATGTGGGGAACAGTCCTAGGGAAAGAACACTGAATTTCCCCATATTTCTGTATTAGTCTTGGACCAATCCTGGTATTTATCACAAGACAACCCCACAGATGCTAACGTCTAAAAGACACGTGGAGAGCAGCACGCTCCCAGGGCTTCTCTCAGGGACTGGTGACGCCAGCCACAGGGCAGCCTTTTGCCCTTCCAAATCATTGTCTTCTGTTGGGGTGAAACTTCACAAACTAGCTAAAGAACGGCAGTGGAAAGAGACAGCATTTCAGAAAAGAGACTGATTCTGTTTTTTTCTCTCCCTTCCCTCCCCCCGGCAGCTCGGGCGGGACCCGCCGACGGCTTTCTGCTGCCTCCGTGGAGCGAGAGTGCTCTCTGCGCCACAGTAAACTTTGTCTCTGTTAAATCAACCCTAGAGGCTTAAAATACACTTCTAAAGGCCCTTTTGTCTGACTGGTGCAATGTCCTGTATCCCTGGTGCCGATCACATTATGTCGTTTTTACTTGCCACTTTTCAGCTATCTTTACAGCTTTTTATTTCTGAAGTCCTCTGCCAACAATCCAGTTGCACTGCTGCGTCCCTATCAGAACTGGGAAAATACGTTTAAAAACTATTATTAATCTCTGTTTAAATCCATGAGTTTCTGCAGTACTTTCTGGAAGGGGAGAAACTAGTTAACTGGAAGATCTAGTCATTTTAGAGAAGAACCTGCAGCTTTCACCAGAGGTTCAAGCGGGCAGGAAGCACATCTCATGGGATACAAACATGCATTATCTCTATAAGCACTGCATCTCTCCATCAAAGTAGAGGAGAGGATCTTGGGAGGGTTTGTCTGGAATGTAAAAGGACAGAGTACGTCACCAATGATGGCGAGGTGCTAAAGCAGAACTTCTCTAAAATTACATATAAGATATATATAAAATTATACACCCACATCTATGTTTTCTCATATATTTATTTTTTAACTTGACCGCTTTCTGGGAAAGGAAAGAAAGGGAAAAGCTCAGTTTCTGCTAGAAAAACTCACAGCTAAGAGAAAAAGTTATCCTTCCCATTCTTCAGTGTATAATGAGATGTAACTATGCTTCCCCACCACCTTCATGTTTACAAAAACTTCCTTGTTTCTATAATCAGGTGGGAAAACACTGCTGGCTCTGTACCTAAGAACTGCAGAAGTGATTGTATTTCACTGCCATCTTCCCTGTTCATTCTTGTATCTATTGTAATGATCTATTCTTTGAAGTTCAAGGTGTTGTGCATTCAAAATGAATGCTGGAGGTATAGCCATAGGTCGACATGTGCCATTCATGGCTTTAACTGTAATGTATGCCCTGGTTTCTCCAGGGAATGTTTGACCTGACACTGCACTGAATTTATGAGAGTGAAATCCCTTCACAAAGGCAAGTGCTGAAAATTTATTACATCTGTTTCACCTTGTGGGAAAATTATGTGGTTTACAGAAAATACAAAAAAATGAAATTTAAACACACAGCATCCTGGAAGCAGGTCACTTCTGCTGTACTTGGAATGTTTTCTTCTGGCACCTTGCAAACTGCACAGCAGTGACGGGCCAAAATATAACCCCATGACTGAAAATACAAGAAACTGGAAAGCACAGGCAAAGGAACAGAAAGGTAATTTAAGTTCCAAAGTTAGTGCTTAAAATAAGAGCATCAAAAAAAGCCAGACACTGATTTAATCTATCGTCAGTGAAATTTTAACACAGCCATGACACTGTAAGTCATCCTTGTGTGTCCTCTATGAGAACACCGAGGACCCTACATAGCACGGTACTTCGACGTATATTTGTATTTAGGTATCTCTGTAAAACTAGTTATTTCTATTTCATCCTCACTATCATTAAGGAAAACCCTAACCTAAAGTTAGAGAAATGCTCCTGCATTCTGCCCCATTTGAGAGCTCTGAAGGCAAGAAAAGCTTGTTCTGTTCTCTGCAGATGGTACGCTGCAAGACCTGGTAACCTGGTCCATCACACCTTGTCTATGGGCAAGCCCTATGGCCAGCCCAACGCGGCTTAACTGCTGGTTACAGAACAAATCACAGTTCTGTGTGTCACCATCATTGTCATTCCTGTTATTTGGGTTCGCTTTCATGGTTATTACTGAGGCAGGTAGAAGTAGAGAAAAAGATTTATGGGAGGGTGGAGCTGGAAACCCCCGCATAACCTACAAAGCATCTGATCAGCTGCATTTTGCCTTTCTGGAAGAGAGGCAGAGTCAGCAAAGATGACAGCATTTGCTTCAGGAAACGGCAGCATTGCCCCCCATCTGAGATAACTGACCCACTGTTTTCGCTGCAGTCGTGCCTCCGAACCTAACGTGGACCAGCACCCCACCATGCTAGGTGCTGTACAGCACAAAAAGATTTTCAGAACGTGCTGATTTCTGAATTGCCTTCTGGCATTTGATGGTTGCCATGCAGGGAGCCTGCAGAACAGCTGAGTCGAGAAGATGTTGCCTTATTTAACTAGTATTATTTGTGCTAATGCTGCCTGTATGTTAGCCAGCACATTCTTCTGCTCTCAATTCTTCACTCGTCACTACTTCTAAATCCAGAGGCTCAGGGAACATCCACCTTGTGGGAATGGAAATGCCAAAGCTGGGTCGGCTGAGCCAGGGCCGGGTGTAAAATATTTTATTTACAGAGACCCTGAGTGCTGAGACCTCAACCCGTGGAAGTTAGACAGGTCCAGAGCCAGTGTCCATATGGTTATTCAGTACCAATAAGACATATCTGAAAATAATTATTTTCACAATTCCATGTAATTCTATGAATTACTGCTTCTACATCTATTCAGAGGAGGCTGCATGGGATTGCCCTACTGTTTTGAGAGCACGCCGTGCTGGGTGCACCCTTGTGCTGGGTTTTGTGTGTTGTGCTCTGCTGCACAGCAGAGAGATGCTCCTCAGTCCTCACAGGGAGGGCTGCAGCACAAGAACACAAAGGAAGAGGAATCAAAGTCAGGCAGCCTGAGAAAATGTCAATTACAGTAATTATGCTGGAAATATATTGAGGATCAGGCAACCGGCTGATCTCAAATAGCCAAGGATCTGATTCTGTATTTAAATTTACTTAGGAATACACTATCCTAAATAAGATCAGTAGCAATGTGATGGTATGTTAAAACATAGGTATTGGTCCATATGTATTTTATTTCAACCACATCTCTCTATAGGTAATTTTATACTTGGCTTTGAAACATTTGCACTGTTATCTGGTTTTTATTGTGTGTGGGATAGCTAAGTAAAGACATCTGCTTGTAAGGTAGCTGCATAGGAGTCTCATGCAGAGGCTGCTGGAAGCCAAAACAACCTAAATTCCCGAGGGATCTTCGTTCCCACCAGGAAAATTACCTGAGTGCCTGCAATTCTGTGTGGCCCTGGGTGTGCAGAGCCACGTGCGACCTTGCTGCCTGGTACCGCCTGCGGGTCCTGCCCCAGCGCAGACGTAGACGGTGGTCTGGCACCTCACGCACCCGACCTGCTGGAAGACGTGGTGATGGGTCAGGACCAGAGGAACAGTTGCTCAGAGGTGGCTTCAGTAGGTACCATGTCAAAAGACTAAGAAGAAGAGAACAATTACGGGCATTCCCTGCAAGCTATTGCTCAGGAAAGGTCTGAATAAGAGACAGTGTGCTTGCTGTATAAGAATTTTTTTTCCTACGACACCACTCTCGTACACTTCCCTGGCAGAAGCATCCCTCTTTTCTCTCCCCTTCTATCAGCTCTCCGTGGCCTCATCCCATCCACTGCTGTGCCCGAGCAGGCAAGCAGTGAGTTAAAGTTTCTGTAGCCAAAACCCATGGCGGGGTTGAGAGCGAGCTGGCTGCCTGATCGGTGTTTGAGAGGAGACGTTACGGCAGCAGTGCTAGCGCTGGCCTCCCTCCAGCTGGTCATTGCTCCCCCTGCCCCAACCTCTGCCATGGGGCACTGGGGTGACAGAGGAGACCGACCAAGCAGGGCACATCCCTGCACATCCAGCCGCTGCTGCTATCCGTTCACAAATTGCTCCTTGGTGAGAGCACGCGGGGAATATAGTTTTTAGCCTCTTACTATACATGCAATATGAAAACCCACCCCACAGCAGCCTGTAGCCGGTAGCCACGGTGCTCTCCAGGAAGGTTTGAAACACGGAGGCTTTGACAAAGCCATGTTGACTGTACTCCTTTCCTCATTATTTTGCAGTGACTCACAAAGAGCTTATTTGATTCTTCTTTCTAGTATTTTTCCTACCTTAAAGATAACATGACTGCCCTGCAGTCCCATAACTTCTCCTTTTTCTGAAGATGTAATTGCAGTTCAGCTTACATGATGTGAGACGTTGAAACATTAGATGTCCAATTTAAAATATTTATCAAGGTTCCCTCTGTAATTATGGGAGAGAGATGTGTGCCTCAAGAGAGTCATTTTAGGAACCATTTTAGGATGAGAAAATTACCTTCTGGAGAAGACACTTGTCTTCAGTGACTGTGCAATGTGGATTATTAATGACACCTGACTTTCAGATGATCTGCGCTGGGTGGCATGAACGTCCATTCTGCATTTGCCTGTCCGAGTCCTGTGAACCTCCAAGGTGGTTTCAGCTAGTTCTTTAAACACCCCAAGATAAAATTAATTAGGAAGCTGATTTGGGAAAAAACCACAACTCAACAGCTAACTTTTCTAAACATTCTCTGCCTTCCTCTTAGCCTGAGAGCTGAGGCCTGATGTAGGTTGTGTTAACTGTGCGATTGCACGCGATGTTTGTGTTGAAGGCTGATGCAAAGATTTAATATTTTGCCTTCGCCTGTGTGATCGAGTGGTGTCATTCCTTCTACAGTGCATGGTGGTCCAGCTCCTTTCCCATCTTCTTACTTCTAATGTAACTGGAGTATGTTTCTTTGTTGCCTTTTATGTCTATTGGTATGTGCATGCTGTAGAATTATAATTTCAGCCATGTAGTAATCTATTTTGAATGATTGCTGCATAGCTGCCTTATAAATTCTGACATGTCGAATGTTTTAAGAACACAGACTGGGATTAATTCACATCACAGACTAATCTGCTGCAAATGTCCTTTCAAAAAGTCTTTTATATCACTCCTTAAAGAGGGCATCAAGCAATAAAAGAAGAAAAAACAACTGTGACAAAACTGAGAAGAAATGAGGTTCTTCTTAACTTTAACTGGTGTTAACTGATTTTTGTTTGTTTGGGTTTTCTTTTTTTCCATATTTCTAGACTGACACTGTTTGGAGTATATGTTCCAGAACAAACTTGTGTTGTGATCATGCAAGCAGGTTGTTTTGAGCCGAAGATCTAAAATGCGTAATTTTTCTGACTGTAGTATGGTGGTGGTTAACAAAGTGAATTTAAAGAAAGAGCGTGAGTGTTCTGGTACAGGATCTACCGTAAATATAGCTAAGTGGTATGAAGGCATTTGACATCATTATATCCTCACCCTGTAGGACAGAGCTATATTGTGAAAAAACCTTCCCTGTCTAATAGAGCTGTATCTGGAGGTTTTACCACACTTCCAGAGCTAAAGCACTGCAGGAAGGGCAGCGCACGCCCTCCGCCCTGCCGGAGCCCCTTGCGTTCCCCAGAACCTCTCCCGTGCATCAGGACGTGTTTCTGCGCCGCTGCTACGTGCGCTGCTGAAAGCAGATGAGACAGATGCTATGTGTAAGGCAAAGCACACAGCCGTGAAACATATTGGGCTATCAATTTTTAAGCACTGTTGAAGAAGTGACGGCACAGAGCGGTTTTTAGAAATAAATGCGAAGGATTAAGTGCCCTAAGTGGAAGGCAGCAAAAATACCAGTGACAAAACTTGGTATGACGTTCTCTAAACTGACAGGCAGCCTTTTCCCTGCGGCCACCGCAGCCGGGCTGCGACACTCTTGCAAGCAAAGCACGGTGTTGGGATCGGGCACCTTGCAGGAAGACTAAATGCTGTCCAAGGAATAATGCTCTCCTGGTAGTTCTTTAAGGAAGAGGTCATTCTTCTCCGGGAGCAAGGAATGAATCAGTGTCCCGGCATGAAGCTAAGGGCTCCAGACCTCCACGCTCATTGTCAGAGCTCCAGTAAGGCTTTTTGTAACAGTTAGTGGCTCCTCTAAATTTCAAGCTGAGAAATTATGTTCTGGTTGTCTGTTTTCCTACAATGGTTTTATTTGGGCATGATATACTCATTGTCTAGCTGTTGCAGTGCCGCTGTTTGTTCTCATAGCACACAAAATGTTCCACCTTAGAAGCAGCCGCTTTTCAGGGATAAATAATGCCAGCATATGCAGCACATGAAGTCCTTGAAGAGTCCACACAATGAAATGTCCCATATTTTGAAGAATTGTTTTCTTGTTATTTTAGGCCTCAAACAGGAAATATTTAAGCACATTTTCAATTAAGTTGCATTGAAGTTGGTATAATTGAAGTCCATATTTTTAGCATGTGTTTCTAATTAAACATGTCCATAAATGCTTTCCTGATCGGAGGTCTTCAAGCCTGCAAAAGCGCAAAAGCTCAAGGGCTCGTTTTGGGCTAATCTGGGTGCTTGTTTGAGTACATACGTTTGAAAGCAAACATCACATTCCCTCCTTCCTCCATGGCAGGACTCAGGCCTGAACTGGGAACTGCAGTTGCACCTATAGACTCCCAGTCTCAAGGCTATGGGTTGCTTAAAGCAGTACTGGAAGGTGTGGTGCCTCTATGTTACACAGAAAACAGTCAAACACACACATAAGAAACGTAACTAAAGAAGCACTGAAGTTGAATGTTTCACAAATTAATTTACTCTTCCTGTCATGCTGGTTTGAGAGGACACATCACCTTCTAGTTCTCTTCAGGACAAAGACAGCAAGCCTGGTTTAAGCCATCACTGGTTTGCTCTGGCTGGAAAAAAGAGAAAAAAAATTCACAGCAAAGCACTGATTTGGACTGAGCAAGAGTAATCACATTTTTGCAGCTTAAAACACAGGTGCTTTAAGCTAACCATTCAGCACTGCACTGGGAAGGAGCAGAGCAGTGTGCTCACAGGTTAGGCACGGGTTTCAGCTGTCCGTTCACTGCAGTATTGGGACTCCATTACAGCCCTGTTGCATTAAGGAGATATTTGGACTTCTACAGCTTGAGATCACTGAAAGAAAAATTGAATAAAGGACTAGATCCATCAAGATATATATACTACGGAGTATCTGGCTGGTTGGATACAAATGTAAGTGCAAGCTGCATGCCTTTATGATGAAAATTGACTGCCTTTGATTATTTTCTGTATTATGTCAAGTAAGGAACATGTCACCTTTTTTAACCTTTCTTCCTAGGTTCGCAGTTAAAACCACAAATGAACAGATTTACTTCATCATCTATAGGTAATGACAGCAGCAATTCTTTTTCAAAAAGAAAGGCAGGATTTGGTTGTGATTTTGTGAAAATAACCTGACAGTCATTTGCTGGCTTCTTTTACTGTGCTTATCGTGTCATTTTTTGAATAGCTCATCAACTTGTAAAAAACCCCCAAGAACAGAAGGAGATTTCTGCATCTTTCTCCATCTCCCTTTTTTGTGAGAGATTTTCTCGTGGGTTTTTAATTCTGAGCTCTAAGTGGATGGAGGATTAATGGTATGCTATGTTTCTACATTTTCTTTTCAAAGGCTGTGAATGTTGATATCTGAGTCTTCCTGCTGGCTTTGAGGAACACGTGCTGCAGCTGAAGGCTGGCTGCTGCGGAGCCCCTGCCAGCCTGGTGCAAGGCTTGGACTTGTGGATCTTGACAGCTCCATTGTCCCCAGGAATGAAGCTGTCATGGGAAGCCGTTGTCCTCTAGGCTTGGCCCACAGGTAACTTTGATAGGTCTTACAGAGGATTTTGACACAGAAGACAAAACCCAGGGGCTGTTGAAGGATATGCCTATAAAACATCAAAGAACAAACTGTCAAATGTGGTAATAGTACTACAGAGGACCTTCAGCCAAATGTTTGCACAATGACTGAGAAAATCAAACACTAACTCACTGATTTCGACTCAACGAAATAGAATACGATGCTCTTCACTTTTAGTACTGGAGTATGAGCGCACTGCAGGATCCCAACGTATTTTGGCTTCTGATCATCCGAAGAGTACCACACTATCCTTGTGGAAGCCTGTGTGCCAGTTTCTCGAGGTGGTAGCAGCCGTAGCTTATGTGTCTACTCTAGTTCCAGACATGCTTATGCTGGAGCTCCAACTTGTCCCTCTGCATGTTTTCCCATAACAGGGCTGAGATAACAAACACTCCCTCACTGGCACTTGACACTTCCTCATGCCATCCTTTAGCACCTTTCACCTTCCATCCTCAACTGGAGGTTGAGTGAGACCGGTTCTGTGATTTTAACCTCTCATATTCTTTGCTACCTGCTGTAGACTTCAGCTCTTCTTCCTTTTCTGCATGGCTCCGGATAGCCAAGCTAAAGCATCATGTAGATAGCTAACCATAAACAAACTCTTGGGAATACTCCAGTGTTTGTGATCTTGTTTGCATCAGGAGGAACATATTTGTTATGCCTCCATTTCACAGAAGCTTGTTCAGCTTCCAGTGATTATTACATGACCTTAAGACTTGTAGGAGTTATTTAATATTATATTTTCTTTGCTAACACATGCCACAATGCTGGACTTATTATTTAAAGCTTTTCTGCTAAAGCACCATTGTTCTTGAATTAGTTTGATAAGACTTGTATAAATACAGGGTTGTGACTTTGCATGTGAACTATTTAGCCTTTTCCATAAGAAATAATTCCTAATGTTAAAGACTAGTCCCCGTCCCCGTCCCCCCCCCCCCCCAAGTCAATTTTTTTCAGTAGCTCCTCACCACAGAAGATGTCCCAAGGAATATCGGCTTGTTGGCTAAGGTCATCTCAAGTATTTGTAATTTATGAACACACAAAGTGATAAATCCTTGACAAGCAGAGATATCATTGCTCATTTTTGCCCTCTTCCTCCTCCCCAAAAGCCTGTGACATTAGTCCCAAGCCTGTGAGCCCCAAATTATCTACTGAAAGGTTGTATAAATGTACTTCTTATGGTTTTATACTTCTAAGAGGTGATATTTACAGATCTAACCCCGACTGGCTAGATACTCCATATTAGACATGTCGGCGTGCCATCTGGCTTTTAGAAGTCTCCTTTGACAGGATGGATGGAGCCCTTTCTCCTGGCCGGAGATGATCATGTCTCCTTATCTGCTATAAAAACATTTACAGTAATTTTATGATCTTGACAGTTTATTTGACCTGAAAAAAGACTCCTGTACACTGCAGTCTCTTGAGATATGTCTCTCAGACATGTTTTATAGTGCCTATTTTAATGCAAGTCTTCCAATAACTTTCAGAGCTCCACCGTTGTTATTGTTTGGTAGGTGACATCAGGGTGCAGTGAGTCTGCTCCCGAAGGGGGACGAGCCGAGAGCCGAGGGGGACCCCAGCACAGGTCATGCCCTCACCAGTGGGTGCTGTCCCACAGGGTCTGATCATGGTGAGCAGATCCGGGGGCTGTAACAACATCCATCAACAGACCCCGACGTGGCAAGTGACAAACCAGGGCCTGGGACCATCCAGGTGCTGCTGTCAGAAGCAAGAGGAGATGGGGCAAGCCTACAGCATGGGTCTAACTCCATCCAGAGCCAGGGACAGGACCAGAGACAAGCTGCGGTGTACATCCAGGAGACAGGCTGTCTATGGCGTAGGTCCAGTCCATCCAGGAGATAGGGCTGGAAACCAGCATTGCTGGTGCCACTGGGGCAGGGACTGACTGTCCCAGGCTGAGCTGAAAGGGGGTCCTGGGCTGTGGGCAGGGAAGGGGTAGCCCCAAGGGAGGTTGCGTGGGGACAGTAAAGGCCTGTGGGTGCCCTCAGCACCGTGACAGGAGAGGGGGCTGGTGACACTACTGCCAATGACATTACTTGTGGTTTTGTTTTACTTAGTAGCTGGGTTTTCTAGGAAATAAGGCTCCCACCATACCACTCCATGTGGTATGCATGTGTTTGTTCATAGTCACATCTCTCAATATCTTTCAAACTGGCTGGCAATTGGCCAGCTAGAGCTGTTAGGGACCCCCAAGGTATTAATGATATTCCCACAAGTTTCATGAAATCCCACGAGCCTATTGTAGCATCCCAGCTGAGAGAAAGGCTGTTGAGGGAGCGCAACCCTAGTAGCCACCTGAGAATTCACTGGAGACAGAGCTTTCCAAAGAAGAAACTTTACTCCTCTCCGGACACCAGCTTTGAAACACAAGTCTGTGGGAAACCACGTGCCCTTTGAGCTGGCACCCAGAGTGACGCATTTGGCGGGCGCTTCAGTTTTCCCCCCTTGCACCTCGTTTGGCAGCAGCTGACTGTGAGCAGCCGGCTGGTCTGGTCGGCCCCCATTGTTCTTGCTTTTCCCTCAAACATAAAGGTACATTCATTAATGTTTGCAGTTAGTACTTTTTGTACATTTACTTGTAAGGAAAGGAATAAGTGGCAGCAATAGCAACAGGTTGTACTGAGCTATCAGGAAGAGGAAGCAATCTGCACGGGCAACGCAGGACTCCAAAGGAGCAGCTACAGACCTTCACCTTCAAACTGGTGTTTGGCAAGGAAAGCAGCCCTTACCCAGTGCGGTTCCTCTCCTGAGCTAGGCACAAAATACTCTATCCCCTCACCACGGGAGCATAGACAGCATTATTAATAGTTTTAATAAAAAATTCCATAAGGCATCAGGGCTGTATATGCAGAAAGACACCAGAAATAGCAGTGCTCCAGTGTACTGGAGGAGTGAAAAAGCAATGCTGCCCTCTTTTCTGTGGGCTCCCACGAGGCTGGGTTCGTATCATGGGGAAGAACAATCCATTTGGTGTCCAGCTGAAATCTCAAATAACCATCTCATTTTTTCTTTTCCAGTAACAGGGCCAGTTTTGTGCAAAGTAGTAGACATGGAGGTCCAGAGACAGCAGAACTGCTAAACTCATGTGTAAGTGCAATTGCAGTTGGCAAAAAATTTAGAATGAGGCTTCTTGAAGTAGGAGGGTACTTGGATATAGATGTTGTAGCCTGAAGGTGTTTCCAGGGACAACTCTGTACCTCCTTCCCACTGGTATCATTATGTTTTGTTGAACATGTCTGACAGTGGACAAACATGAGGTTTGAAGAGTGCAGGAAAATATTTTGCAAGTGTGCCCCAAAAGCCTGTGACTGATGTGGCTTTTCCTCAAGATGAGATTTTATGCACTCTACCACCAGCTTACAATTGAGATGATTTGCGCCTGTGAAGACATCTTCTCTATAGTTTTTAATACCTAATAATAGGCTAAAAAATCATTACTAGCCCTGGTACAGTGCCCTTCCCTACTCCTTGTCACTCAACCACCGAGCTTTGGGAAGCCTGCCAAGGCCGTGACAGCAGCTTCTTCTCATGGGAGCAGAACTGCATGGCACGATTTGATCCAGGAGAAGAGACAGGGTTTTCGTATTTTATTCTGATGTCAGCAACAGAAACCTTCAAAGCAGAGAAATATTGCCCAACTGTGAGCTGAGTTGCTCAGTAGGTACCACTCCTGTCGCTTCGTCAAGCTGATCGGGGTAGGGAAGAGCTCTTTTTCTAGGCTGGGTGCAGTGAAGAGGCGCCAGGGCCTCCCACCCACAATCCTCATTAAAGAAAAATAACAACAGCACAGAGCCCAAGGATTGTTTACTTATTTGTAGTATCTCAGCAACGGCTACTCTCTATCATCTGTTTTCGCTTTGGTGATTTCTTTTTTTTATTAAGAAGAAATGCCACATGCTGCCACACAAGTAGCTAACCTCCTGCGGCCGGTCAGAGGCTGCCCCTTACGCTCAGGCGGGACAGAGCAGGGGCTCTGCTCCCCAGCTGTCGGACCTGGCTTAGGAAGAAGTGGCACAGACCGGGACTTTGCAGTTGTTTCTCTTTTCCCCAGTAAATCAAGCATTCGCCCCCAAAAGTTCAGGCTTGTGACACGAGGTCGAGCAGGACAGCTAATTTTGGCCGATGCGAAAACTAACAAACAAATAAAGTTCTGGAAATGCCCAACTGGTTCATTTCGACATTTTTCAGAAGGAAACATTGAATTTTGGAAGGCTTGATTCATGAGGCGACTTAGTGGCTTTCACAATGCAGAGAAGAAAGGGATGGTTGCACATCTCTCCCCTGCAAACCATTCTTATGTTTGGGTGTCTACAGCACTTGTCTGAGTGGGTAATTAATTACTTTAATTACTTTTTATAAATTGGGATGAAGATTCGGTTAGAAATATTGGGAGAGCTCCACTCCAGACCACCTTTTCTGAGTGTTGAGACAAGCTCATGAGAAGCAAAGGGCCCAAATTCGAGTGTGTTGTTCTCTGCAGTAGAGACACAAGGAAGACTGTTGAATTTGTGTCTCCTCGGTAAATACTGAATACTGTAAAAAATAACACTCCTGATTAAGGATGTAGGCTCAGGGCACAACACATTCTCAAGGTTTTTAAAGTCCCTTGGCAAATCCAGCCTTTAATTTCCAAATTTCTTTACGTTAAAGTTCTCCAAAATCAAATCATGATTCAGAAAAAAACCCACCACAATTAAAATAGTTCTGAGTCAAACACTGAATTTAAAAATAAATTTTTAGGAAGCTGTACTGCAGATTAGCAGAGGCAAGTCCTAGCACTATGTGAAGAGTTAGCTAGTTAGACAGCAGGTTCTTTGAGATGGGAATCATGTTATTGCATTTCTGTCTGTGACAGATGACACCTCCCTGGTGTAAGAGCTCTGTGTGAGTATTAGGCAACTCTTTTGCAGTCAAATAGTTGTAAAACCTTAATGAGTTGTGAAAGATGTTTCTGGCCTGGGGACCGATCAGTACTTCTGCCTGTAAAGGAGAGTTTGCCAAACTCTGGTGGAGGAAACTGAAGGCATAAAAAAGAGGCAGGAGAGTACTACCTTGTACCAGGTAGTTATCCGGAGAGCATGGCAGTACAGAGTGGTAAAGCTGAGCTTGGTAGCAGCTGTTGTTAAAAGATAAAAAGGGGAAATTGTATGTGGACCTCCATCTCTCTGCTTGTTTTTGGGGCTACTATACAGGCTCTCAGTGACACTGGAGCCCGTATGGCAGGTACTGCATAAACACAGGGAGAAAGGGACTCCTGGCCCGAGGACCCACAGCTGTGACACAGATAAGGCAGATACTGGGTGGGGAAACAGAAGACCTGTCATCCCAGTCACGTAAGATTTCTTGGCTCATCCAGCATTTCAGTTAGTCTCCAGCTGAGACAGGGACTGAGCCTAAAACACCTGAACGTCGGTGCTCTAACCATACGGCCACATGTCAGGAAGGCTCAGAGGAACGTCAGAACAGCACGAACAACCGAGTTGAGTCCCAGTCACTCCACAAGCAATTTCTGTCCCAGCCGCCACGACAGATTACTCCTTTCCCTCCCACACTCCACCACACAGCTTGCTCACAGGCTCCTTTGTCCTTTTTACTTGCTCCCTTTGGTTAAGGGAATGCCCTGATCTGACCAGCGGGACAAGCTCTGCGTATACTGGCTTAACTGAAGATGGTGAGGAGCACAGCGGGGATTGTTCCTGACTACTGGAAACAATACTTATAAAATCGCTTCACAGTAGTTGTAACGCAACTTGCTGGAATGCAAACAGCTTTGAAGACCAACGGCTACTCAAAAACCACTCGGAACAAAGAAGTGCTTGTGCTCCTCCACTTTCAAGTCTACCTGTACTTCTGATCCTGCAGCAAAGGGGGGGGGGGTTAAGAGAAAAGGAAGATGTCAGCGCTTTCCATATGGAGATACAGGCGTGCCTCCTGCAACCAAAAACAGAACATGAGCTTATGTGATAATTTTGCAATGGTTGAGAACGCTGGGGGCTCAATTTTCAATCATCAGTTCTAAAGGCCCACTTTAAGGAGCATCATGGCTGAAAATGATTTAGCAACACAATGGTTATTGATTTTCTCATGCAATATAGATATGCAAGCTAAGTACACAATCTCAGGTGGCCTCCAGAGCTGAAGATCCTCAGGCTATCCATGCCCGCCCTAAAACACTATCAAGCTGGAAATGATGCCGAATGTTCCCCACTTTTCTGCGTTTTCCAAGTAAACTTGGAAAAAAACCAAACAAAAACGTTTGGTGCCCTTGCAGCCCCAAGTGCTGAACTTGTCTTTTTGAAATGCTATGTCAACAGCTCTTCACTAGCAGGCCCATTATTTTTATTGGCCGTGGCTCTCTGGCTAGTGTTGACAGGTTAATTTACAGTAACAGTGAGAGTCACCTTTACTCACTATACCAGAAAGCGCAACCCACTCCGTACTTGAATGCCACACTCTTGAGAGCAGGAATGTTGGAGAGCAAGCGAGCGAGTGCGCTGCCTTGCAGACTTGCGCAGGCGCTCGGGGACTCGCACAGAAGAATGCTCTTTTGGTGAAATAATTTTTGCCAGCATATGCGACTCGAGCAGGAATGGTTGCAATTATTTCTTACCGTGCTTGTTAGAGAGGACATATGGGAAGATTAGCCTCAAGAATGTCACTCTTGGACATGGTCTTCCCATGGGAATCACACCACAGGTTTTTTCTTTTTTTTTTTTTTCTTTCTCTTCTCTTTTCTTTTTCCCTCTTTCCAATACATCGAAATTCATTGTGAGAAATTTCCCTTGGTAACATGTGGACAGATAGTGCTAAGCAGATCCCAGAAAATATGTTTTGTGGGGTGTACGTAAGGGACTTGTTCCCTTTTTGCTCTCTTCTCTTCTTCTCTTCTCTTCTCTTCTCTTCTCTTCTCTTCTCTTCTCTCCTCTCCTCTCCTCTCCTCTCCTCTCCTCTCCTCTCCTCTCCTCTCCTCTCCTCTCCTCTCCTCTCCTCTCCTCTCTCCTTTTTTTCTTTTCTTGTCTTCCTAAGAGAGCAATGCTAGCACAGGGAGGGAAGTTTAGGCTGAGAGAAAGGCCTTTCCTCTAGTTTGTAAGGCCAGAGTGCTGCAATTGAAAGTCTCAGGCTAGGCTGGCATCATACAGATGGTGAAGAAGCCATGAGAAAGCTGATGGAGAGCATATACATCAGAGAAAGAGAAGGAATTCAGAGGAGCTAAGGGAGAGGGATAAGTGCTGCCAGGAGGCAAATTATGACAGCTGGGCTGCAGATCGACAGACCTTGCATCACAGGAAAACTTAAAAAATCACAGTGTGTCTCTGAGTTGTTTGTGTTTCTATAGGACTGTTTCTTTTTGGTTGGTTGTTTTTTTTTTTTAATAGGACTTCCATATAGGACAAGTGAATGAATAGTATTTTAATCCTAGAAATATCAGATACCAAAACTTTGGGATTCTTGCAGTCTCCCCATATAAACTGACCATGTTCTGACACTGCTTACCCAGCACAAGGCAACACCAAGGCTGGATCAGATATAAGTACTTTCTCTTTTTTCAGCATCAGTGGACATTGTGCCACCGAACCTACAGCCCTTAGACTCAGATATTCTGTTTTGGCTACTTGGCCATTATAGATCCAGAAGACATGCCTGTGGTATTGTGACCATATTGGAATTTGGAGTGGTTACACTCCGCTGAAGTGGTTCTGTGAGTTTGCAGTATGCTCTTTTTCCAGGCTAGCCTTCACTCTTGCTTTTACTCACTCCTGACATAGCAAGTGAAAATAGCAAAACAATTAATGTATTTAGTCTGCAAATCTCTCAGAAGAAGCTTTATGAGAAGCTTTAGGCTCTTTCTGATGTACACATTTCAGATCTTTGTGTTTAAAACTGCTCTGTCACCAATCTGTTCTCATCAGCCAGCTCTTTGAAAGTCTCTATGGCACCTCTCCATCCTGCTGGCTCAGCTGTAGCTCAAGATCTCAGAAATTGTCAGAAGTTCCCATCAGCTTGGAGAGCCACTGCAAATCAGGGAGAAAGCAGATGGAAGTAGTATGAAATCATTCAGAGATAGATTAGATTAGAAAAAGCGAATCTTGGTTTTCTCTGGTTTCACACATGATTTCTATGCACACACATATGCGTATATGCAGTCACAAAGGAGTGCCACTGAACCGTACCACTTCTCAGTCATTGAAACAATCATCTCTACAACACACTTGTTCAGAACACATGTATTTGGTTGACAGAAGAAGATTGTTTTGGTGATTAGGATGCCAGGTAAGGCTTGAGGGAACCTTGTTCAGCTAACATGATACAACACTTATTTCCTCTTTTAGTTGATACTGTACAAATGTCAGATCTCCTGTGGTTATTGTGAGGATAAATATAGTGAGAGAGTAAAGTATTTAAATACTAAAGCAATGATGACCAGGAAAAAACTATATGCAGCCAACTTCCTGTTCTTATTATTTGACATGTGTACTTCTCTTTTCAAATGATCTATTGAAAATCAGGACTTTATTTTGGCTAGAGGTGAGAGTAAACACAGCAAACCAGAGCTTATCGAAGTAAGTGTTACAGAATTCAGCTACTTCCCTTTGCTGCCTCTGAAAAACAAGCACTCAGATTTTCTCCAGATCATTACCCTACTATCAGTAAGCCCTTTATAAATCATGTGGTAACCCCTACCTGCAGTAGCTTTCAGCATCAAGTGTAGCTTGCAAGTAGCTTGCCAGTTGTACCTGAAAAATTAAAGACCAGCTCATAGAACTGCTTTTCTTTACACGTTGAAGGTAGCTCATGCTTTTAAAGTTCAAAACATCACTGGCTTTTATACAATCTCTTCAGGCTTCATAGAAGGACTGTGCATGAGGTGGGATCCTTGTATTAGTTAAGGATCTTCTGTGCCTCAGTTGTATGGGGACGAATGGAGAAGCGCTGATTGCAAGAGGGTTCCAAGAGCCTTCTTGAAAATCAGGCTGCTTTGCTATATTTTAACATAGGCACTAGCAAACTGAGGGCCACTTTAAGCCATGTCACTTATGAAAGTGATATGTGGGAAATCAGATTTAGGAGGAAAAGGTAAAACTTTGGTGTTGTGCGATAGTGTCACAAAGGCAGAAAGGCTGGGGTTATTGGCGTGTCATGTGGAGAAGCTGCCGCAGAGCCTACCTGGGCTTGGAAAGGTGGAGGGCTCCTTCGCTGCCCTACATCACTGCTGTAGCTCTGGCCGGGGGGGCCTCTCCGTTTCTGTGGCCAGCGGACGGGGACGTTCCCACAGCCTCCTTTGCACTGCTGTAACTCAATCACTGTGTGATAGCAACAGACAAAGGCAGAGACAGAGACACGGAATCAGAAAACCTCTTCTTTGAGCCCCAGTCTCTATTCTACACCATCTCTTTTGCTCGCAGCACGGCTGAAAGAATTCTAGAGAGACGGAGTTAAACACACACCGGTGCGCCAGCATGGGAGGATGCTCCCCTGCTGTTGAGACTATCTATTCAGGGGGCGAAGGCTAGAACAGAGCTCTCTTATGCAAGGCGCTGGCCACTATAGTTTCGGGATGAATGTTTCCAGCAATTACTCCACATCTGTGGTCCAAGACCCACTATAGCAAAGGGTGTAATAAAAATAGACAAGCATTGTCTACTCTCAGACCTACAGCGAGCTGAGCAGGATTTGCCGCTGTCCCCACTGTCATCGCTGCTGCCACGCCAGAGGCCAGGGGAGAGCGTAGGAGGGACAGCAGACATGGTCCGAGCAGAGCAGCCCACGGTGCTGCTGCTGGGATTTCCCCAGGCTGCCGTCAAACCGGTCACCCTTCCATGTCCCGACATCCCCTCTGGCAGCACCATGCATCTCCAGCCTCCAGCCTGGCTGAGTCCTCCCAGGGCTGCCAGCCATGCTTGCAAGGGGTTTAGCAGTTGCCTTGCAATGGGAACATGCTGATGGTGGGAGAACCCTGCTTGAGCAAGCGCATTGGGCCCAAATGTTTTTGTCACTGATCTCACCACCAGCCTTGGGTTGGAGGGCAGAGACATTTGCCCTCCTGTCGTTCTGATGCACATTCAAATGCTATGTTCAAATTCAGAGCAGAAGACTCTGACAGAGCTGAAAATTAAACCCTGGTCTCCTCATGTCCAAGGCTACACTCCCCTTACGCCTTTATGCAGAAATGAGGAGAGGTAGGCTGGTTAGTGCTAGACTAGATAGTTAAATTATTTCCATGAGCTGAAAAATGGACTTCATAGCCAAGTCCCTAGTTTAGCAATCTGTAACATCTGTGACAGATTTTTAAAGTGAACATCCCTTCCCTGGTGGCTTCCAAGCAGCATTGTTAGACATTTTGCCTTGCACTTTGGATTCATCATCTTTTGGGACCCAGAAAAGCATCCCTGCCTCACAGTATGCTGGCATCTGTAGCTGTTGCCCAGTGAAGAAACAAAAAAGTGATCAAAATCCCCTGTTTGGATTTTGGCTGGGGCTCTTCCATAGCAGCAGTTTCATCTACAGCCAAGGTGAGACCCATGGTTTTGTTACAGGGGCATGTTGGAAAGTACTCTGGCAGTCTTTTAGTACCTGCTCAGGAGTCTCTTATTCCCTCAGTCAACAAACCCAAAAAGCCAAAAGAAAGTTTTCAATCAACCAGAGACCTGGTGTTACTCACTTCCTTTCTCAGTCATGCTGTGGCACATGTCAGGAACTCCCTGATTCCAGTTTCGGCAATTCTTTCAGCGTCTGTGCTTTTATTGCTGGTGGAAAAGAGCTTGCTCCAGTCTCTTGCACCATTCCTCCACCTCTGTGTCACCCTTGTTGTGTCTCAGGCAGCAAGAGGTCACAGTTCCGCTTGCTAGTTTATTTAAGTTCTGAATCTGCATTCCTTTGCTGAAAGCATCCATTCAGATACATTATTATGGCCTTCAGATATTTATTCTCTTTATTAGACCTCTTATTCGTTCCAGAATAACATGGTCATTTTAGTGGGAACTTCAGATAAAGGAGAGCAGCGTGACAGAAAGCATAACAGCCTTCATGTAGATAAGCCCTCCAGCTGATGTAGCAGGTCTAACTAAACCGCACCAGAAAAGTCCAAGAACAGAAACGTTTTGGTGACTGAGAGCAGTTGGGAAAGACTACGAGGATCTGACCTCGCAACCGAATCGGCGTCGCCACCTTCTTCCCCTCCGATCGGTTCCCCGTTGCTCCCCGTCCCCGCTTGCTGCCGTTCCCGCTGTGCCGGAGGGGCCGGGGGCTGGGGGCCGAGCTTTCCTGCTCTCTGAGCTTCAATTTGCTCCTGGAAGGGTCAGAAGAAGACAGTGTAGCCGCTCCTATGAATTATGCCTACACATCATTGACTGAGAGATTCAAATGGCAATGCCAATTCATGCCCTCCTCTCAGATGTCGTTACACTCCTTAAAAAAGCCCACGATCTTCTTTCTTTATTATACTAGGAATGTAAAAAAACCCCAAACTCCCATATTTTTACGAGAGGCCATTATTTGTCACAGTCATATATCTCATGTGTCTTTACCCTTAACGCAATTATTTTAAGGGATATTTTGTTTACAAGGAACACAAAGGAAAAACTGAAATGTATGACTTAATGCTCTTCAAAAGTAGTTATTTATAACTGTACTAATTGTTTTGTTCCCTTAAAAGCTGTGGGTCATGGCAACACAGCTGTTTTTGCTCTGGCTAGTAAGCCTTAGCTTTGGACTAATATTATGAGGGAAAATTTTCAAGCCCATTACGAACAGGTCACAAGTAGTGAAGCAAACCTTTTATCTGACTGCTGCGGTCTGCTGAGAGACTGCAAAGGTGGAGATTTATTTGTGCTTTAAAACACACCTACTCTCTTTCTTACAAGTAATCCGTGACATATTTCCCCTTGATTATACCGGTCTCACACAGGAGAGGACAGATTTGTTAAGCAGCACCAGGATTCTCCTGTAACCTCTGCCTCTGCCCTGTACTGTAGGCAGGCAGTAACTCATGGACTTGCTGCCTATCAAAGGCATTCATAAGGCATGAAACATCAACCTAGTAGCTCAGTATTACTTAATGAAGAATATTGAATTATTTAATGCAAAAACCCCTCTTCAACTGATACTTGTCCGTTAGACACTCGACCGTGAATTTGTTAATAAGGGTGATCCCCACGGAGCTCGAGGAGGCTGCTGAACAAGCATGCAGGCTGCGGCTGGCCCCTGACTTTGTTATGGAGCGGGGACAAGGGCTGACTTCCCCAAATCATTTGCCGGACACTAAATGAAACTCGCAGTTCGATGACATAACTAATAGGTTTAATCAACAGAATTTCATTATCTGGCGGTTTAGGCCATACAAGCTAGGCAAAGCTCAAGGATTCACAGAAATCACGATTGCTGTATCTGTAGGACAGAGCAGGGACTTACACTGAAGGTGCTGGAGGCAGGGGTGCTGCTTTTTTCCACGGGGCTCTGCTCACACAGCCTCCTGGGGTAAGGCACACAGCCAGGAAAAGCCTCCCGTGGCTGGTGAGCACGCAGGTGTAGTGGGAGAAGGATGCTGTAATTAGAAAGCTAAAGCCAGGAGTGTAGTGCTGAAGTGTTGCAGCTGACGTTTAGAGCTCAGCTGGTAAAAAGAATAAGTTAGGGAATGAGGTTAAATAGTGACCAGCTCTCACAGATGTTTCTGTGCCAGATACCACAGTGAAAATGGAAAAGATGCTACCTTGAGGTTGATTCTAGAATTAACAAAAATATCTCTTTTGTTAGGGATACTGGACCAGTATATGGTTCATCCTGTTTGATATGCTACCTTAAAAACCCTTCAGCACCAGACGCCCATGGAGAAAACCTTGCCTTACACAGGCAGGCACATTTGTGTTCCTCCCCACCATGTATCTTCCTTACCGCTAATATTTAGAGCCATCTAAATCCTGAAGTAATAGGTTTAATGTCTCCTCTGGATTTTTTTCAGCATTATCTTTTATAACTCCATATATTTTCACATAATTGTCCAATCTCTTTATCAAAAGTTAACTCTCCCAGAAGCACTAACTATCGGAGTTTTCTCTCTCTGAGGTACATTGAGCAGATATTTTTTACTGAGACCTTCCAGAAGGTACCCGAGTCTTCCTTCTGGTGGTTACAATAACTGAAGTATTTCTTGGATGCTGCATAAAAATTACAACTTGCTGTGCCTTTTCCGTGTCACTACTTGACAATTATCCCAAGAAAACATCAAACCCACTCATTTAAGAAGAGAGAATTCTGGAGAACTCTGTTAATCTCGCCACATTGAAAAATAACTCTTTATGGATCCTAGCTTTTTTCCTCACTGCTGTTTCTGATTTGTATAGCAGGCTTTTGTGTAGTAACAGGAGAATAATCATATGCAGAATTGTTCTGTTTGCTTCTTTCTATCTTTCAGTTAAAATTACTTCAGTTCTGGAATATTATTCACCTGTCGATTCCAACTGAGGGAGATCCATGTGGTTGTCCGATAGGCAAAGTTCATTGCCCAATGTCTTGGCACCGGGTTACTGCAATTGATTTAAATGTTGGACGTTTCCTCTTCTGATCCCCTCCTACTTACACTTCTGAAAGGGCCTGTGTTTTTAAAACAATGGCGATAGGAAGTGTATCATGGTACTCACAAAAGAGAGTCTTGCAATTAGAATTTGGCGAGACAAAATGCAGCAAAGAAAGAGTTGGAGCATATTACAGCTTTAATCGCACCATCCCAGAGCCATTAGGAGGAAAGATGGGCCTGACCGGACCTATTAATGACAAGGATAAAGGCAGCCCAAATGAAAATGCTAACGTGTAATGCGTTTTGCCTTCCAGAAGAATGCGATGCATGCATACCAAATGGTAATAAAGGAGACTGGGGAAGATCTTAGGAATTGTTTTTAATGTGCAGCCAGCTACGCACTGAATTATGTTACCTGGGGAAACTGAGGAATCTCCATCAGTCGAGATCTTAAAGAGGAGATTCCATAAACATGCCTAGAATAGTTTAGACATAACTGGTCCTTCCTTGGAGTCAAGTCAGAAAACCTCTTCAAGCCCTATAATCTGTCTGTTGTTTAAAGGTCTGCTCATGGCTCTCTTGCAATGCCACAATTGCAAATGGGTCTGTTCCCCTGCTTGCTACTTGCTTGGAAACTGCTTAGTTTGAAACAAATCCTCTCTGTTACGGGTGTGACAAGAAACCCTTACAATGGCTGTGCTGTTTCCTAGCATGGACCCTGGATTGTTCCATACACAAAACATATTGCTTTAAAATTATTTTTCTGTGTAACAGATCATGATAACACCTATTTTGTGATTCTGTTGTTTCTCCGTTAATCTCTGATACTGAACCAGCCCCATCCCTTTGAGAGCTGGCTTACTGCTCTCTATTCTCCAGCAAACTTGGCTTACTTTGTACACCAGTATACTTGGCCTTTGAAAATTGGCTTGCAGTTAGCAGACAGAAGCAGGGTCAGAATTAGTTCAAAATAAATTAATAGTCAGAAGTTCTAACTTGCTAAGCTGCATGCAATCCACCCTTCAAAGGATATTCACCAATTGCTGTAATTGCTCTCTTCAAGGGCTTCCAAAAAAATCCTTGGACATGCTAATTAATGCTGTTTTAGATATATGTTAAGGTATTTGACCTGAGAGTTTAATTCTACAGTTTAATTCCATAATGATTGTAAATGGTAGGACTGCTGCATATTTAAAGGAACATTAGTGTGAATTTAGCTAGCTGTTGGCAGTTTAACAGTGACTAACAGATATTAAATAAGCATGAAATTCTAGTGGTGAATGACACTTTTATAGGGGCAAGGGCTGGAAGCTGAAGGCGGGAGAAAATATTGCAACCATCCATGGTGACCTTCCTTTTCCCCTGGATTTTACAGAGTCTTTGCACAACTTTCCCAGCATCGGGGCAAGTTTGGGTTGGTGGAAGGGCCCTGTTCTTGCAGCCTTGGGTGGCACATAATGATCTTGGTGGGATTTGATCTCCTTGATATGCTGAAGTCATTGACACATGCCTTGCTGATGTCACTGGCACCAGGATTTCCCCAAAGATCTGAATTCTTTAGCCATTCAAAGTTAATTGCGTCTTCCAGTATTTACAGCGTCAAGGCAGAGGTGTGTGAATTCTACCCCTTCCCCTGCCAGAATTTTCTTTTTTTTTAAAAGCGGATGTCAAAAGAAATCAATTGCCTAGAGAAGAGAAAAGAAAACAAGCTGATCCTTGTATTGCTACTGTTCAAAAGCATCTCTTTGTTTTAGGAACAAAAATGGTGGCAAGCGACTTTTTTCCACCCTGCAGTGGCTATATAAATTTCTGCTACTAAGGGACAGACATCATTGATTTGACCGACTTATTCAAAACAGGTCACGAAGCTACAGCTTGTTGTGTCAATTCTCATCATACACTGATGTGACAGGTTTTATGAATAAAATATGGGCAGTTGCTGTCTGGGAGGGTGCCACATCTTAGCTACCCCAAACACTCTGTCCTTGAAGAGCAAAGCTTTGAAAAATTAGGACCATGTTTCAATCCAAGCTGTACAATATGCTTTTCAATGAAGTGTAATATATTGTTTTTAGCTGAATAACTCTCTTCTCCTCTTCTCCCCTCCCCCTGTCCCTCCCCTACTTAGGGGAAAAAAAAAAAAAAAAAAAGCCATGGCATCTTAAACTAAAGCACACTTCAGTCAGGCTCCCTGTGTGTGCTCTGTGCCAGCAGCCACAGCATTTCTTTCATCTTGGCTTCAAAGTGGTGCTGAGAGGGGGAGGGGGGCATCTAATGAAAGAAGGGAAAACAAACAAACAAACAAACAAACACAAAATGGGGGAGGAAATGAAAAATAGCAGTCTACCTTTCAAATCTGAGTGTTGCCTGCAGGCACGCTCTGCAGTGGATGTTGCACTCAGCTTCAGCCCCTTGTATATTTTTTTTTGTTATTGCCACTTCCCATGCTGGGAAGATTCTTGTCATCCCTCACATATTTTATCCGCAGAAAAGGCTGCCCTGCCCTGTGCTTGGTGATTGAGGCTGTGCCCCTGGTGTGCCACACTATCAGTGGTTCCCAAGGCTGCCTAGCCTGGGAAAAGCTGCATGGAAACAGTCCAAAATCAGCATTACATGCATTATTGTTCTTACTCTCTCTGATTAGAGTGCACACAATGAAAACAACAGCAACAGCCTCGTTTTCTAACCCTCCTCCCAACACAAGGCTGTTCTTAGACTGTTTTTCTTTCTCGTAGTCTTCATAGAAATTAACTGCTTCTGTGCTGGTAGGTCCCAGGCACCCCAGCTGCTTCTCTGGGGGAAGCCCAAGAGGCTCAGTCCAACTGGGAGTAACATTTCCAAAAGCGTCTAGTTGACTTGTGAAATAAAATCTTTTTTCTTTTTTTTTTTTTTTTTTTTAAATAGGTCTAGATGTAGGCTGTTTTGTGTACCACTGGAAATGCACCACTCAGATGCCATGGTAATATGCATGGCACAATAATCCCCCAAAACGGAATAGGCTGAAAGTTATTTAGGCATTTGTCCCTTGAATGTTTATGCATTCTGTTAAATGCTGGATGCAACACACACAATGTCCTAGCAGTGGGTTGCAGCACCTGGGTCTCCCCAAGCCTAACCACCATCACTTTTGGACTTGCTCCCTGCTCAAAGGGATCTTGCTGTCCTGGCTGAAAAGCAGCAGAGTGGATGGAGGACACCAACACCCAAACCAGGCCCTGCCTGTGTAGCTATGCAGTGATTTGGTGGGTAATAGTTTAAATCTCCTCAGGCCGCCGAGTCTGGATGTTCCACGTCCTGGGGTAGCCAGTTTGGGACGGGATAAAGCTCAGTGTCGTCACCCTCTCTGAAGAAATAGTATCCAGCTCTCACCCCAAGCTGGTGAGAAATGCCACTTTGGAGGCACTGAGTAAGGGTTTTCAGACTGACTCCTCTGTGTTTCATATTCCCCAAAATACATTAGGTGGCATGTCAAAGCAGGAAATGTATTTTCTTCCCTCTTGACAGATTGGATCATGTCCCGCCGTGCCAAGTACCTGCACCTTGAATGTGCTCAAGTATTTGCTAGGAAGTGAACTCCTAAAGCTGCTTCAGAAGAGAACAGTAGATAGCCCTGGGTGCTAAACAGGAGAGAAGGCAAATGACAGGAAGAACTGAATGTGTTTTTACACATAAAAATACTGTAAAGTACATTTTTTGTTCAGTTGTAATTGATGCTACTCTTTCTCATTTTTTAAAAACAAATACATATGTCTGTCTTCAGGACTCTATTGGGAACACATGTAGGAACAGACATATACTGTAGGTTATTTGTTTTAGGATCCATTGCTGACTTTTTTCCTCTCTCCCAGCTGTATTGCAGAAAGGCACTCACAATGTCGCATTCCCTTCTCCAAAGAAAGACGTATAGATGCACTGGGCTCCTCCGCACCCAAGGACCCCCAAGAGCCCCAAGCATCACTTGCTTCCAGTGACCCAGAATCTGCAGAGGCACTTGAGGGGTTAATGATAGATTTTTTTTTTTTAATTGCAATCCAGCGGATGAAAGGCAGATATTTACTTTTAAACCACTTTCAGATCACAGTAAAAAGCACATGGAAATCTGAATTTCTGCAACATGAAGAAAAAGCAACAGCCCTCTAGTCAGTGCTAGGTCTACTCTTCTTAAGAGGTATTAAACTGAACCATGGAAAACAAAACCATAAAGTTGCATAGTTCTGTTCTGTCACTTGTTTCAGTGTCACAGTGGTTAAATCTGCAAGTTTTTTCTAACTTTTGCCAGTTCAGCCTGAAATTTCAGAATCTATTCAGCAATTTTTTTCTGCCATGTGAGAAGAAGGTCAGTTCACTATTTTTCTAAGACTGTATGGCACAATGTAGGAAAAGATTTCATTTATTCTTCAAGAGTTCTAGTGGCACCATGTTCCTCAGAAAAAAAAAAAAAGGTTGTCTCTTTTTATGCTAACAAAGTCCTTATGGTTCAAAGGTAAAGCTGAGCAAAATTCTGCTCTTGTCTTAACTGACTGCTATATCTTTGAGCAGGATTGACTCTCTGGTTATCTTTTGTGTCATAATTCTTTTAACTCTTGGGGGCTACATAAAGAAAAAAGTGAATAGAGGGCTGTAAGAAATAATTTTAATCAGCTTTTATGAACTTTTCCATGTTTTAGAAACAACTTGTGTTATTTAGCATGTGAACTTAAATATATCTGGGATGGGACCTCTCTATCAAAAACATTTCCTCTAATAAAAACCTGGAAACTGGCTGTCATTATTCTTGCTTCTCTTTCTGCCCAAACCAAATAGCTGTGCCAGCCATTTGTTTTGTTTAGCAACCTCAGTCACAGAGATAGCATGGCTAATCACAGTATCATTTTCTAATGTTCACTGGAAGGGAAACTCAAATTGTTCTTGAGAACTTAAATATTAGGCTTATTATAAATCTGATTAAGCAGGGGCACCGGTTCTTGAAGGCAGGATGAATACAACTCCTAGGGAATAGTGAAAAAGAAACTTAGTGAAATTTTGTTGAACCACTCTGTCCACAGATTATTGCAGGAGACTGGTCTTCCCAAATGTGTGGGTTTTCTCTGCTCTCGTTAGCTCATTTGCCTATCAATTTCTTTTTCATTAGCTTGTAAAAGTTCAAAATTTGAAGGGAACTGGCAAAACCTATCCCTGCACTCTTTGCTAATGTGCCCAGCATGAACTGAAATGCTTGTTTTCACCTGTGCGCTGGGCAAAGACACAGGAGTCGTGTTGTGCCCTGCACGGGCCCCATGATGTTCGTGTCTACGTTACCATATGCCCAACAGGAATGACCATTGCAGGGGTGACACCTGTGTATCAAGAAGTGTGAAGCCCAACCTCATGTGAAGTGCTGGAATTGCCAGCTTGGACAAGCCATTAGCCTCACTGAAAGCTGGAGGGAGGCAGGCTCTAAAGTCATTTTGAAAAATGGTATTTAGATTATAACTCAAATAGGTTCTTTAAAAAACACCTCTTTAAATCTACCTAGACCAAAACTATTCCTAAATCTACATGAGATTCACACAGGACATGACCTCTGCGTGTGGCTTTGCTTGTGTCAAACTGCCATCATGGACAAATGTCTGACTGAAGAAGCAAACGTGCATCATGGCCCAAAAGAAGTTCCCTTGGAGTTTCACTGGGGTACGTAGGAACTGAACATGGCATCGGTGTCACCCGTGCTGAACTGTCACGCAGTGCTGGTGGGAGCGCTGGCACCGGCCGGGGAGGCTGGAAGGGCTGTTGCGCTGGATCCCACCCCCCCCTGCAGGGCAAGCGGGGCTGACGTGGTCACCAGCTCCCTGTTTTGGGGTGACAGCAAGTCTGCGGTGACGTGCTGAAATGTGCCTGCGTGTCAGCCAGGGCCCTGACCCCCCCCTTGCTGCAGAGCCAGCCTTCCATGGGGGTTCTTTCTCCTGCATCTACCCGACCCTTGTCTGGGCTTATTTGTCATAACGCCTTGTTTCCACGAGAGCCAAGATGTTCCTCGGAGTTACTCTGCTCGAGTACAACAAGATGGGGATAAATCCTGGCAGTAAACGGGCTAGAAGGCAGTCTTCTTTCTTAATATTTTATTTATGGGGAAGAGGCCACATGAATAATTGAAGATGCCTGTTTGCACCCACTGCAATCTGTGAGTGGTTTGAAATGTAAACATGTCAACTCACAACTGGAGCTTGAGAAACACATGTGCCGAAGAGCCGCCGGCCGTTTGTCTGTCTGTCACACTTACCTTCCCGGCAGCCCCCTCCTCTTCTCACGCATGGGCGGCCCAGACGCAGGGCGTTACGATCCTGTATGACGCTGGTGCAAGTTTCCATGGAAAAATTGATGCGGAGGAGAACGGAAACACGCACATGACATGAGGTGAACTTATGGTGCGTTTTAGACGTTTTAGACAGTAAAAAGCAAATGGTATTTCAGGCTGGGTTTTTTCTTCTTCTTTTTTTTTTTTTTTCCTTGTGTGACACACAAATTGAGATCAGCTGAGGGTTCAAGATTGCTGGAATTAAAGCAACTGAAACGCTCTGCAGAAATACATGACAGAAACAGTAGTCAAAAGAGTGGAGAGGCCTGGAACGTTGGAGGGAGATGTTGGACAATCCTGCTTGTATAGAGCTGGTAAGGTATAACAGGAGACAGAAGTATTGCTTTATAAGGTACCATAAAAACCAGAAATAACACAAAAATCCAGGATTCTCTAAGAAGTGGCAAGGTCTCCAAAGTCTTTTAAATCTGATTTTACTACGTACAGGTCAGACACTGAATGAATCAGATCCTCAACATGGTTCTTGATCTGGCATGGTTTCTGAACACAAGTGTAACCTCGGGAGTTAGGATGTAGTGTAATGAATCAATTCCTATAAATATTAAAGAAAGATTAACGTTCAAAACTGCTGCCATCCTAAAACCCTAGAGCACACAGGAGACAGCATTTCATCCCCTCCAAGTCTAGGATCAGGGTGAGATAATTACTTGTTATTTACATGTATTAGATTAAAAACGAAGAATGTGAGAAAATGTCAGGAGAAGCATTTTCCATAGCTGTCAGACCATAGAAGAGTTATACAGGGGACTGCTCTGAATGTGCAGGGGAAATTTTGGGGTCATCTCCAGGACAGACAGAAATACTCAAAGACAGTCATCATTGCTTTGTTCTCTTCGTACAGAGTGGAATGAGTGAATAGGATTTTGTAGAAATTGCAGTTAAAGTCTACTGGGTTGAATCAAACTGAGAAACGTATCCTACCAACAGTTTAAAAAATGTACATTTATTTTAAAAAATGAGCTGATAAGTGAGCAACAGCACTATGTCAAGAATAAAATTGATGCAGAAAAAGAGGTCTGGCGTGGACTTCTCACTATCTTTGCGCTAGTGTCACATTGTTGGCTACAGTGGACCCAGCCCTGATTAATTGCCCTTGTCAGTCAGATCCTGGGAAAGAGTCTTGAAGGCAGACTGATACTCCAAGGGCTCGTCAGATGTGAGGTTACTTGATTAGGGGTCTTAGCAGAGAGCAAATCTATAATGTTTTGAGTTGCTGGGCTGTGCAGTGCCACCAAGCATTAAGAATTGCCATGTGTGCAGACTCTGCCTCCTGTTTCTCCGTGCAACTAAAGGCCTCCCTCTGAAATGCGTGCATGGCTCCTGTCAAAATCAGTGGGAATGATGTGTAAGTATCGGAGGATGATGAGATCATGGTGCACTTAAGTTTTCATCAGTTGTGAGAATTGTCTCACAGCATTGTTCATTTGCTAAGGACTGGTTTCTGCAACTTAAAGCTTTTATATTAATGATAATAATGCCTAAGTTTTTTTTTCTTGAGCTTTCCTGAATTAGGTCATGCATCCCTTGTATCTAAATTTAGTCTGTGTATGACTGCTCTAATAGTTTCTCTTATTTCATATTCATCTCTCTTCTGTCTGCTGGCTTCATTTCAGACAAAGAAAGTCAATATTTGCTCTGCAAGTTATTTCATTTTGTTGGTCTATGATATCATAGCAAATGTCAGCTGATCTTATGTAATATAGAGTTGAAGACAGACTGTTATCCTTCCTTTTACAAATAAACAGATCCAAATAACAAAGGTTCATGGTCAAATTAAGTATTTTTAGAGCTATTAAAGCAGTTAAAACAGTTCTCTGCAGACGAGAAAGTCTCCCTCTTTCCCCGGTGGTCTCTTGTTTCTCCTCCACATGCATTTGATCCGTGTAACACTGACCGTTTTGCTGGTAACAAAGTCATCATTCACTCATTACTTAGCAAGTCTGAGCACATTTTATGGTTGATAGCTGGATTGCCAGCATGATCCAAAATTAGCCTCTTTCTGCTTATTCTTGCTTAGCCTGTAGGGCCAAGGCAGTACAAAACTCAACGTGTGGCAGGAAGCAGCAAACGATAGCCGCTGTGTTTCCTTACACCAAAGGGGCTAAGTCCTCCGCTGTTTTGAATGCAGATAAGTCTGCTGACAGCGGATGAAAATCTGGCCCAACACCACTGAGAACCCCCACCATTTCTTCAGTCTGTGCTTTGGACAGGAGCTCGATATCTCTGGCTCGCAACTGCAAAGTGGCCTTAAAAGGCCCATGATACAGGGGTGTAATCGTCTCCTGCCTGCGCAGGCAGCGGGAATTAGTGTAGGAGGGTTGGCGTTTGCACCGCGTCGCTGTTTTCCTTGGTAGGATGCCGTTGCGGGGTGGGAGAGCAAAGCTACGGGAGCTGCTGGTGAGCCCCGACCCTCAGCGCGCCTAGATTTTCTCTCCCAGCACAGTGGATGAACTTCTGCTGCTGGCAAAAGGGCAGCACAAATGTATTTTAAAATCTCTTCCTCGGCGCGATCGAAAGGAACACGAGGCGAAAGCGGCCGAACAAAGAGCAGACGCGCGCACCTCCCGTTCAACCTCCCCTTCAATCCCTCGCGCCACAGCTGGCTCTCAAGGCCCCTCTAGGTCATATTATGACTCCTTTATTACTGTTTAAGGTCACCGGGAGACACGCAAGTGCATCCTATATCAGGAAGTGTAGTGTGTCTCCAGAGTGAAATATTTGGCTGTTAGCGGGAGCCGTGGCCGCGACTCGGAAATCCCGGGAAGCGCCTGAAGGGCAGGCGGGCTCCAGGCGCCGCGTTGCCTGCCGGCAGATAGGGCCACCGGGAAGCGGAGCGGCTTTCCTGCCATTCTCCGCACGGGGCTGCCTTCCTCCCAGACTTTCCTACCGAGGACCGACAGACCCTTTGCCGCTCCGGCCGGCCGGCTGCGGGCCGCAATTCAAAAGAAAAGGTCTCCGCTGAGGCAGGTCCCCAGCACAAAACCCTGCCGCCGTCTGATCCGGCGTTGTTGCTCCTGCAGGAAGACTGATTAGGAGAACATAAGGCGGGTTTGGAGGCGGTGGGAGCCAGCCGGCAGCCCTGCGTGAGCGGATTTATTGGCGAATTTATCAGCCCTGGGCGGCGGGGACGCTTGGCGAGGGTGCGGAGGCACGCCGCCCCACGGCACGCACCCGTGGACACCCGCCGCCAGCGTGGAGGGAGAAAAACAAGAGGTACGGGGCTCAGACCCCTCTCCCGACGTCTTTAAAGTCAAGGCTGGAGGCCTTTCTGGAGCCGCGGGTCCTGCAAACCAAGATTAGATGGCGAGCGCAACGATCCTTGAAAGGCACCGACTGACAGATAGGGCCGCCGCCTCCTTAGCTGCACCCGCAGCCATTCCGTCACCCTGGCTCTGGCCGTAACATCACTCAGGCATAACCCGCCCTCAGAGTACATGCGGTTTTTTTAATGCAGTGCGCTTGACAGTAGCTAAATGAAGCTGCTGTTGGCAAAATTTGATGTAAAAAAGGAGGCGGAAACAGGATCATTGTTGCTTATCTACGTGATAAAGTTCAAAATGTTTATGTTGCATCGGTACATGCAAGGATAATATCCCCTTATTGTTATTGTCCTCATGTAAAAGAGATAGAGGGAGACAACAAAAATTTAAACGTTGAAATGATTGTCAGCTATTTTAGCTCTGGTCTTGCTGCAGGGTGGAAGATCCGCTCATAAGCTCCCCTGAATGTTAAGCACAAAGAGATGGAGAGAGCAAACTCCTGGCAGCGCTGATGTACTATAGCTACAGTTATTCCCACCAGAGATCCCCATTTTCAGGCATCAGCAACTTTTTTTGTTTTTCCACATTGGCCTTGGCCAAATAGTGTGTGTGTGTAGTGTGTATATTTGTGTGTCTTTTTACGTGTGTGTGTGCGCAAACACAGCAAACACATATTTTGCTGTTTGTTTTTTTTAGGTTCAATGAAATGGAGAGTCAGCCAAAAATAGGAGAATGCAGCATAGAAAGCATTGAAGCTGATGTGAGTTTGCAAGGTCTCCGTTCAGAGCCATTTTTCATTTCCAAAAAAAGTATTTGACTTTTTAAAAAGATATTTTTATTGAAATTTCATTAAAAATCATACTTAAAGCACAATTGCAAAGGAAACAAAGCAATTGCCATCTTAAAAAATAAGGCTTAGTAAGGAGAAAAATTGGCAAATTATTTAAGTGTTAATAATACTCAGATTAAATGTCTGGGCTTAAAGGAAAAACTCCAATAACATCACCAATGTGTGGCCAGTAGTCATCTTCCAGAAATGCCAGTTTTTTTATGAAACATTTTTGTGTGTTTTGGTCAGCTGCAGATTAATTTCCTTTTTTGGTTTTTTATTTGTTTGTTTGTTTGTTTTGGGGTTTTTTTAGCACAATGAAAGGGGGGGAAAAGTCACATTTTATAAATGCTCAAGCCTCTGAGTTAAGGGTGTAGTTTTAACTTCCTGGCTCTTAGTAAATTTTCACACAACCAGAGGCGTTTTATTAATACAGTTCATGTAGGTAAAAAGTGGTGTATGTGCATACAAGAAAAAGCTTTTAGTGGAGAGTCAGCTTTCCCTGAAGTATTTTATCCTACCTAGAAAAAACCCCAAAATCCAGTGGTAGGCTGTACTTATGGCACATATCCATGTGCAGTAGCAATTAAGTATGGCCCTTTACACTCCTCTGCCCTATGGGACATCCATCTGCCATCACGGGGCACCTCCGAGCAGCATCTTTGCTCTGGGTGGCTGACATGGGCAGGCACGACATGCCCCCTAAGCACCTTGGGCAGTCAGCTCACAGATGGAGATTTGCTTGCGTGCTGATTTTGGCAGTCAGAGCGGATTAGTAGGTCTAACTTTATGCCAGCTGGTTTTGACAGGCTCATTTATTACCTTGTATTTAATTATTTATGGTTGTACTGCAGTAAAAACCATTTATGCCTCGTATCACTGCCTTTAGAAGATCATCTGTGATTAACATTATTGATAGCACCCAGAGGGTCAGCTGGAGACTTTTCGGAAATGTTAATCTCAACGGGTCCCACGTGGGGTTTTCCCTGGTGTTTCCTCGTCTCTCCCTGGAAGGATGTCTCGCCCGCACTGGTGAATGTACCGGCAATACGTGGGGAGGTGACGGCCATCGGCTGAGAGTTTTCTCCTTTCCTCTCCCAGAGAAGGACACCGTTCTCCAGCGTAAGACCACGCGAGCCTTTGCAGGCCTGGAGAAGCTGCGAAGGGTTGTGTGCAATCTGTTTTTCTCACGCAGATCTGAGATCAACAGCGTGACAAACCTGGCTGTGTTAGACATACATGGCAGGCTCAGAGCATTAATAAGCATTTTTCTTAGCTGTCACTGTAAGACAAGTCTCTGCTCTGTGAATCTGTTGGAAGATATTTACTGCTTGGGTAAGGAAAAAAAAAGCAACTGTTGGACAGATGAAATTAATTAAAGGTTTCACTTTGCTAAGTAAAATTTCATATTTCCCTCCACATAGGCTATTATAGGTTGCATGATGACTAACCTAAACATTATCACACGACATGCTGTCATCTTTCATAAATAATATAAGGATTGCTGTAATCCTGCATAAACCCAACTTTGGATGTTGAGAAATATTATGCAAGTGTCCAACATGAAAAGAATCATGTTTCTTATTCCACCACTCTGGCCAAATACCATGTTGCCTTTACTGGAAAACTGGTGTTCATCAAACGAGTTTAAAGCTGAGAGTGGGAGAGGGTGGGACATTGCATTCTTGAGAAATGACATTATAAATAATACGGTACTGGTTTGTCTTTGTGCTGTTAGTAAATCTGGGATATTATAGAGCAAACAGGGAGAGCACGCCATACTGTGCTTGTGCTCCAGCTTCGCTTTTTTTCTTTGAACACATAGACTACATAAGGCGATCTGTGCTCGCTGGGGCTTCCCATTCCCTTCTGTTTCACTCGCTTAAGCTTAAAGCTCTAGGTCAAGAAATACCAAACTTTCACAATCTTTTAGCCCATAATCAAAAAGAAAAAGGGAAGGAATGGAAAGAAAATCCAGCATGGCTTTGCTTTTATTTCTATACAAAAAGGTAAATGTTATAGACGAAGGACAGGACTGCAGGAGGGTACAAGAGGCTGATTTTGAGAGGCTGCGTCACACAAGCCTTGAGGTATAAGCACTTTTTCTGCATGTTAGTGGCTTTCTGAAGGCTACAGGTCCTCAGATCATAAGCACTGAAGAACTATTTTAAAGGTGCCATTTATAATTTGGGACTCTTGTCTTTCTTGACATAGTGTTTCACCAACTGAAATAGGGGTAGGCTTTTAAATTTTTTTTTTAATAGGATCAGGACTTTTCCCTTTAACTGATGTAGCAGACAGTATTGTGATGTGTGCTTACTGTTCAAGATGTAAAAAATAACTTTCACTAAGCAGTCTTGGAGGTCTGCAGCATCAGCCCATGGTGCACAGTGCCTGCTTCAGGGGTTTTGAGGAGTACCTCGGTCTCACACAGAGGTGCTGCTGATGTGTGCTCTCGTACGCAGGAATTGGGTGGAAGCTGTTTAGCTGAAAGATGCTAATGACCTCTTTTATCAAAGGAAACAAACGGCAAAACAGCAAGTGTTTTATTAATTTCTTACAAGTACTTCTTGGTTTATAAATTTCTTATACGGGTTTCTGTGGCTCCCTGGAAACTGGAAAGTTGTCAGAAATCCTGGAAATTATCAGGATGTAACAATAAATAGTAATAATGAAGGGGTTTTTTAGAAGTTAAAATCCCTTTCTTGTGGGAGCATTTTCTGAACGACCCAGCAAGACGTGGAAGCTTGCAACTGTAAAAAATGTGACTTGGCTGCAACAAGTCCAAAGGTTATGCAAGGCTTTTCTCTTCTTACCACGTTTTGACTCTTGCCGTTTTTCTTTCTTCTCCCCCCTTTCCATTTCACCTTCCTTCCCTCCTCCGTTTCTCCCACCAGCGCACAGCTTTTGGGAAGGAAAGACGTAGACTGCTCCGTCCCCTGCCTTCGTCGGCACAGAGGACAGCAATGAGACGGAGCTTCTCTCCTCTCGGCAGGAGTCCTTCACACTCTGCTGTCCTGCTGCAACATCAACACCTCAAAACGCAGTAGATCGTGGGACCACTCTAGATGACACAGAAACAACTGTTAAGCGTGACAGTAATGAAGAGAGAAAAAGAGTGAACAGTTTTTCTCCCTCCTCTCTACTTCACAGTGAGTAGGAGAACGCAGTAGGATAGCTGGAGATAGGTCAAGGAGAGTCCCAGTGCTCTCCACCCAGTGCTGGCTGGCAAAGGCTGCACCTAGTCCTTGCAAAGGGAGGGACACGTGCGTGGCATGGTGCTGGCCCCAGCCCCAACTTGTTCCTTGATAGCTCTGTAAATATTGTTGACATTTGAGGTAGATTTGAGTAAGCTTGAATAGCTTTAACACCAGAGTATAGAGCTTTTGTGTTTCTCTGTAGGGGAAGGTCCTGGTCGGGTTGTAGCAACACTGAGCAGAAGAGAGCAGAGAGATGTGTTTGGGAGGGATCGCTAAAAGGGCTTGGAAGCGGGCAGAGCATTTACCTGCAAACTTTCCTTTATCTTTTGAAACATGCAATATAGAGATATTAATGAGAACACATAAGCTGTGGTTTCTATTCCCTGAGAAGCACAAGGTAGACTACTCTTATTCATCTGATAGGTTCATGTAAGCCAGTGAAAGCCTAAATCTTGACTAATAAATATCTGATAATGAACACTGCCCCAAAACACTCTCCTGGTCAATCTCAAAAGCTCAGGCTAGCTTTCCTACACTGTTACAGCCTACCATTCCAAAAGCTCTTGGAGTCCTTTGCTGAACCTAAAATCTGGTATCTAAACTTTCACTGAAAAGGCTTTTCTGTGGAGCTGTCCCCCAGTCAGCCCCAAGCCTGTACTGGGGTGGGGGGTTATTCCATCCCAGATGTAAGACTTTGCACTTGCTTTTGTGGAACTTCAGGAGGTTCCTGTCAGCCCATCATCCACATCGTTAATGACAATCTTCAACTGTAGACCCCAGCTGGCCAATAGCTGGACTTTGTGCCCCTGATCGCAACTTTGAGCCTAGCAGTCCTGATGATTTTTCACCCACTTTACTGTCCACTTGTACAGCCCGTATCTCACCAGTTCAGTGATAAGGAAACTATGGGAGACTGTCAAAGGCCTAGCTAAAGTCAAGGTATATGACATTCATTGCCCTCCTCTTGTCCGTCACAGGGTGCCATCACAGAAAGCACTGAGACTACTCAGGCATAACTTGACCTCAGCAAATGCATTTTTGCTGCTCCCAACCCAATTCTTGTCCTTCATGTGTTTGGAAACGGTTTCTAAAACAATCTGCTCCGTCACCTTCCCAGAGGCTGGGGTGAGGCTGACCAGCCTGCAATTCCCTGCATCCTCCTTCTTGCCCTTCTTGAGCATGGGTGTGACGTTGCCTTTTTCTAGTCCTGAGGAACCTCCCCCAAGTGCCATTACCTTTTGAAAGTTATGTAGCTTGCCCTCACAATGACATCAGCCAGCTCCTCCGGCACCCTTGGATGCATCCCAGCTGGTTCCAAGGTCTTGCACACATCCAAGTGGTTAAGTGAGCCCTAACTCCATTGCTTGTCTCCTGTGAGTATGGCCTCACTCCCGTGGACTCTGCCAGCAGACTCGGGGACCTGTAAGGCCTGGGAACAAGTGAAAACTGAGGCAAAAAAGGCAGAGAGGTGCATCTTTGCCTTGCCACTAGGTTCCCCAACCCACTGAGCAATGGGCCCACATTCTCCTTAGCCTTCCTCTTGCTGCCAATGTACTTACGGAGGAAACCTTTCCTGTTGTCCTCCACCCGCCTTGCTCACTTCAACTCCAGCTGAGCTTTGGCTTTCCTTACTCCATCCCTCCATGCACAGCCAATGTCTTTGTATCCTGCCTCTGCTCCTGCCTCTGTGTGCCTATTTTTTGTGCTCAGGCTCAGTCAGGATCACCGTATTCATCCATGAGGGCCTTCTGTCCTGCTTGCTCAACTCTTTGCACATTGCCTCAGACCATTCTTGCACTTTGAGGAGCCTGCCCTCGATGACGTGAATACCATTTAGCTGGGCCCACAGATCCAGCATTGCACCTTAATCAGCGCTCGGTGTGTTTCCCCAGCAGCCGTGACACATGTGGGCACCCTCATCTCTCTTTGCTGATTTTCTATAGTGTTTCAAAGCCAGTGGAAAGTTTGGGGCTGTTTTTTGAGGTTTAAAATGAGCTTCACCCAGGAAAAGTTTAATGTTTCATCTTATAAAGCCTCTGAAGCAACAGGACAGGTTGCATAGACAGAAAAAATACTGTTTGTAAGACAAAAATAAATTTCTTTGGGGGTCAAATCAGAGATTCTATATTAAACTTCCCTAAAATCTAAAGGCCATCATATATGTCGTCATTTTTTTGCCTCAAATACATTTCTGTTCTGCCGCCTCTTACCCACACAACAATATGTATGTTAAAGGAAAAGAGATAGCTTTTCTCACCCTCCCAAAGCTAATTGAAAAAGACACTTACTTGTAGATTCCTGTCCCTTCAGGGAGAAGATGAGAAGATAAGCAGCCCAGGATGACTGATGTACACTCACCACATTAAATGCACTATTCCAAGGTGTAGATATTGCAGTAATGAGTGTGCCGTAAGAACTTGCATGCAACAGAATAAAACATCATGCTCCACCTTTATGTCTTTCAGTGTCCCAATGCACTAGATGGGATATCCTACCAGCACCTTCTCAAAGAAGCAAGATTTGGTCACACTGAAGCAGTCAAACCTTTCATCTTAAATTCTAAAGTTCCTACACCTTTTCCTTTAGAAGAAAGCCTTAAGAAAACATGAGGGTGAAGCATGGAAAGTCTTAAGAGCCTTTGTAGGAAGGTAGATAAAATGCATCAGGGAAGAGCTTGAAAGCTAGTAACAAGAAGGTGTGTTTGCAGGTGGTTAGATTTTCAGAGAAAGTTGCCACAACCTGTTGCCTTCAAAGTTACCTTGGTGCTAGAAAGCTCTATTTGTTTGACTACTCAAAATACGATGCGTGATGCCAGAGCCAGCGTTAGGACTGAAAAATTAGGACAAATGACTGGGGTGCCTAAACATGCCGAGGTATGAAGCTACGCTAGGAAGCACTGCAAGTCATCCAGCGTTGTATGAGACGAGAGAAGGATCCACCCCACAGCCCCTGTCTGGTGCTTGCCCTGGCTCAGTGGGAACCATGGCAGGAGGTGTCAGCCTGATAAGAACCCTTGTAAAGGAGTATGTGTGATTGACAGGCAAAAAACCCAGCACATCTGTAAATTGGCAACATGGAGGACTTGGGTAGATGCAGGTGCAGGCAACAAAGCCTTCTCCAATGTAGGAAGGCTTGTTTATGTAGGATATGTGATGCATTATTGACTGGGTCTAGGAGAACCTCCCTCTTGTTAAAACTGTGCTTTCCTTTCCACATGTGGTCTGTGGTCTTGATGGACAAAGCTGCATCTATGAGGATATGTATCTTGCAACTGCATGCCAGAAACCCTCATATAATGCTGGAGAAAAAAATGTATGCCAACACAGAAGCATAGGAGTATAAAAATATTTAAGAATAAAGCTATTTTGTATACATATAAGGCAAACCAGTGAAGGAAGCAAGGTACTCTCTAAGAATAAATAACAGCTTTTAAGCCTGGGAGTATTTTCTTGCCTCATCTAATCTCATATGATCTTAAACATATTGATTTTTGTTTAATTCCTGATACTAAACATAGGCGTTAGAGTAAATTTTGTAATGAAAATCTAATCTAAACATCAAAAGTAGAAGGACATAACCACCTTTGACAGCTACTAGTGAACAGCAACAGTTTAAATGTAAATGGATCAATAGGTAAAAAGTTCTGGTTTAGTTTACAAACTTTCCTTTTTTTTTTTTTTTTTTTTTTTTTTTTCAGTCTACAATAGCACTGAGTAAAACTATTTTGGCTGCAGTGACCTCCTGAAGTTCCCCCTCAGCTAACCCTGTGGAAAGCCAAGAAGCAGAGACTTTGGGGCATTTTTACAACACTGTTGGTTCACTGTGGTGTACCAGCAGCAGAACAAGGCCTACTCACTGCCCCTTTCACATCCAGGCTGGCACAGAATGATTTTGAGTAAAAAATTTCCAAAAGGCTTTCTAATGCCTTTAACCAGTGTTTTGTGCAGTAAAATCTATGCAATAAAATTTGTGTTTTCCTGGGAAATAATACATATCTTTTGGAATAATAAATATATTAAGGAAATCTGTGATTCCTTCATAATAATAGATATTTCAAAGGAAGATAAGCTGGAGTCTTGAATATCTCATCTGTTTATTGGAAAACTTCATTAGATGCTATTAATTCTTGCAGTTTCATGATAGGATATGAAGAAAGACAACTGCAGAAAGAAGGGGATGCCAGACCTTCAAACACTTAGAATTTTGGACTTGGTTTCTCAGGGTCCCAAGTTGGTAGCAGGGCAATATATATATATAGTATTCCCACTAATAAGAAAGGCTACTATCTCACTACTTTACAATCTGGGGCATGTAATGGTGTACCTTGTAGGCTGTCCATTGCCATGAGAGACTCTTAGTTTGTCGCTTGAGTTATTTCCAATAGTTGCCAGAAGTGAGGGACATCCTGGTGAAAGAGACAAATTTTTGATGTTAATCACAAGCAGTAAACTCCCATCTTAAAAATAATTTACAACAGAAATCTACAGGAAGCTAAAATAAATAATACAGAACTAGGTATCAACCTTCACAAAGTAATTTGTTTGCTTACTCTGTGGTAGTTACAAATATGGTTTAAAAAGCATTTTATTTATTTATATGGTGGATGCTTGCAGCTTCTACAGTTGGTAAATCTGTAAACAACGTGGCATAGCTACTTAATTAAGACTATAGATGTGGTTTTGACTGCTTTATATTTGGGATAAGTTCTTCTGCTTTTCAAGTCATGGAGGCAGAGAAAACAGGTTTTGATCTGAGTTTTTTGGTTTGGTTTGGTTTTGGGGGGGACATTGTTTTCTCCAAAGTGCCTGTATAGAGGTTTATATGAATTGGACTGCAGCAGAGACTTTTAAAGAAACTCTGGGAAAAAATAAGTAGAGCAATATATAAATTGCTTTACAAATATTTGCTATTCTGCAGAGGACTTAGGTATTAAGCTGCAAGTGAACCAGACAATGAGGACCTTTATGCAAAAATGCAGTCAAATGCTCACTTCTCTTTTGCATCTGTTTATGGTAATGTAAGTTTAGTGAAATGATTCTTTAAAATACTGTGATTATACTGCAGGAGAGAATCGGTTCCAGAAAGCACCGCATTATATGGTTAGCTCTCTCTAACTTATTGACCATAGAAAATATCCATGACCATTTGTATTTTGCGTCCCCAAGCAAACTTAAAATTCAACGCAGAGATAAAGTACTAAGGACACTGGGATATAAAACCTGTTGCACATTATGCCAAAAGTAATAACAGTGGAAGTAAATAAATCAGTACCTCCTCTGAGGCGGACCCAGATTTAGTGCAAAGAAAAGCTGCACCATGATCGTATCAGAATTTGTTCTCATCCCTGGAGCCAATAACAAGGCTGCCATGAACTAATACTATTCAAATTTCTGTCCTTCAATTTACAGTGGATGGCTTTGAAATATTACCTCCGGTGTCACAAAATGAGAGAGATTTTCTCTGCAAGAGAGACAGAAGAGATACATCTTCTGGCAAAGACTAAAGGTAGGTACTCAAGGGTCTACAGGGCCCTAATCTTCTCCCCTCTAAGGCAAACTAATTTAAGAAATATACTATATCAGGCTTACAGCAGATCATATGAACTCTCTAGGGCACATTTGGGTAGTAGATCAAGAACATTAGTTGCATAAAATTGATTAACAGAGCTGTGCAATCAGAAAGAGAGATAAAGCTTATGGTGAAGGTCCTGCAAGAAATAACTTGCTATTGACCCATTTGAAAAAGTTATACTAGTGTATAAATAATTTGGGAAGCCTCTATTTCTGTGAAAGACTGACTCTTACACTTCAAAACCTGATGTCTCTGGTAAACTCCAGCAAAGAAGGCTCAGAGTTTTCCTGCTAGAGGTTAACTTTCCTGTTCTTCCTCAGCTGCCCAACAGGAGGGCAGGGTAACTGGGACTGTATTGCCAATCAGTTCTGCTCCTGGTTGGATTTAGGGACAGAATGCTGAAGGCTCCTCTGAATGTCAGGTTCAGTAATATGCTACTGGCCTAAGTTACCAAAAATATAAGACACAGAAGGAAAGAGCTGCAAAAGAAATCAGGACAGTGGTGAAATACAAATTATCAACAGCTTAGTAAATGTTCTGGGCAATATGTTGTGGACCATCTCAGAGGAGCTCTTAGTGTAGGATGCTAAAGTTGCTGCATCATGTGGTATGAGTCATGTAATACATCTTTGCATTCGAACCATGTTTTGCAAATTGAACACTGAAGAGATGAGGGCCTATAATATAATTGCCAAGGTCTGTGAACACGGATTCCATCACAAAATGACACATGCTGCTGTGATGGCTGTCATCTCCTGCTTGAACGTGTCAGAGGCACTGTAGGAGCAGGCAAAAAATCTTGTATAGACTGAGCTGTATTGCTGAAGAGGTAAAGAGCAAACATGGAGGTTAGATGCTTTGCAGAAACTTAGTGCTTCCCTAAGCCTACAGGCGCCAGCTTCTGATGTAATTTAGAGCAGCTCAGGAGTCAATCTGAGCTGACTAGAATGGTAACATAATGTTGGTCATAGCGTTGGTCAAATGTTGGCCAAAGCTGTCTACACTCTAGGCAAAAACTCATTTACCATTAACATGCAGTTTCCAACCCTCACAGCTCACCCTCTGCCTCTTCTTTCCCACGAAGAAAGGCAACGAAGGCACCTGTGTAGCTTGTACTCGTAACAGAGAAATCTTCACTTGCTCTTTGTTTCTTTATTCCCACCTCACCTCTTTTAGTTAAGAGTTAGTTTCTTTGTCTGTTCTCCACAACTTCACTCACTGTGACCTTGCATCATTGCAACTGGGGGAACTTTGTATTTTGCTAGGAGTGGAGTTGCCTCAAGGTAATATACTGGTAGCTGGTATTTCCTTCCAGGAGTGGGATTCAGACTTTGACTGTTGCATGGTTATATGAAACCACTGATGATAAGTGAAGTCAGCCGGGTTTCTAATTTTCTGCTGGATTTCATTCATATTTCAAAGAGGTTTAAGAACAATAGGTATTATGTTTTCTGCTGTCAGACGTACTGCCAAATTGTGTGAGTCTTCTCCAGCTTGCACCTTTGAAAGAAAACATTTTTCTCAACTGATATGCACTTCCAATACGCAAAAGGGAACAGCACTGAATATAAAATTAAGGAATTTTTCTTCAATTATGTATAGATAAGGATCATGTTGTCATTTTGATTGATACACAGATTGAACACTTTGCTATATTTTCTTTTCCTAAACTAAAATGAAGCATAATTCCTCCAAGGAATGCCATTAAGTTGGCCATTCTGTGCAACAGGTACCTGTCATTTGCCTGTGGTCCAGTTTAAAAGCATGTGATGACTTTGAAATACTCAGTAGATAAAGATTTATAGGATGATTTTACATTCCTGGGAAAACTGGGACAAGAGAATATAAGTAAACATAGAAATATAGAAAATACTTCTATTTTGACAGCTGTACTGAATGTTTATGTAGTGAGAAGTCAGGTGATCAGAGATGACAGAGAACTAATAATTTTGCTTACGGGGACCAGAAATACGTAGTCTCATGAATCCCTCCAGGAGGAAGATGGTTACACTAAGCGTGTCAGTCTCTTTTCCCAGGTAACAAGTGATAGGACGAGAAGAAATGGCCTCAAGTTGTGCCTGGGAGGTTTAGGTTGGATATTAGGAAAAAATTCTCCACCAAAAGGGTTGTCAAGCACTGGAACAGGCTGCCCAGGGAGGTGGTTGACTCACCGTCCCTGGATGTATTTAAAAGACGTGTAGATGCGGTGCTCAGGGACATGGTTTAGTGGTGGATTTGGCAGTGCTAGGTTAACGGTTGGACTTGATGATCTTAAAGGTCTTTTCCAACCTAAACAATTCTGTGATTCTATGACAATAGCCTTTAGTTTTAAAAAATCTTACACAATGGGAAATGAATTTACATGTAACACACAGCAAATTTCTATTATTAAACTGAAAACTCAGTCTTACATTGAAGTTAGTAAATTGCAAAGTACCCTAGCAGAAAGTGGTATAAAATGTTACAGCAGCTGCTTTTAGATTGGAGAATTTGTTACACTGAATATAACAGGAAACAAGAAAAGAATTTGTTGCTGCCTCTTATGTGCTCAGGTTTGTAGCTTTTCTGTAGCAGTAGAAAATAAGACAAATATCTCCTAGAATGGCTTATTTGGAGACCATGTACTCCCTGGAGTCTCAGTGGAATGTGTTCACAGGTACAGTGTATGCAATCACTGCACGATTTGAGCGGACCTAACAACAAAATAATCTCTTAAAAACCAAAGGAACAACAGCTGCTTATTTTCAAATGGAAGAAGAGCATAGACTAGAAGGACACATGAGGAGCAGTGTGGCTGGCTCTATTGGTTGTCATCCACACTTCACCATATATCTTGTAAATTGTGGGTTATAACCATTGCTATCCAAGAAGCACTAGAGAAATGGAAGTGTGAAAGAAGATGCAGTGATTTACAATTACTCTAAAGAATAGAATTATAGGCATGAAGTTTATATGTTACCAGATACAAAAAGAATGTGAAATATTAAGTGTTTCTTGCAACAGGCCATTTTAAGAACAAACATCATAATAAATTCAAAGGCTTCCAGAGAAAAACTTGTTAAAATGTTTGTTTTAGCAAGGAACCAAAGTCAACCACTAAGAACAGAGAAATCCAAGTCTCATCCCATTGCAGTGAGTGGCTACGCAGCATGCTCCAGACTTGGGGTCAAGTTTTCACAGCAGTGATTTAGGACCCCAAGTCCCATGAGCATTCCCTGTGGCCACTCTTAGGGTAGAAGTAAATTTCCTTCTTTCAGGGGTGGCCGGACAGATGATGTGGCCATTCTTCGGCTGCTCCCAGCTAGCTCTGTTAACCCCAATTGGTTTAGGCTGTGAGGCAAATGGCAGCTGAGGCAGGCTGGGTGCAGAGGTGGGGAGATCCCTGGGGACAATAACCTCTCAGGGGTTATCATCCCATGAATTTCCTGAGCTTCTAAAGGAACAGCTAGAGATGGACAAGCAAGCAACAGAAAGTCCTGAACATCTTAGAGAAGTGGGAGAAATAGCTCAGACAGAAATGTTAGACAAATTTTAATTCTCTGTGTTGTTTTGTTTGTGGGGTTTTTTTTTGTTTGTTTGTTTGTTTGTTTTTTTTAAGGAGAGATTCATAATTACTCAGATGTGATTGCAGAAGGCTGGAGAATTTATATCTGGATATTTATTTCATAGTAAGTGATGATAATATAAATGTATTAGAGTAAGATATGATTTAGCATCTATTATTTCACTCTCTTTGGGTAGACCATGCAGTTCTTGAAGAAATGACACCGTTGAAGCAGAGGGTTACACCTACTCCAGCAAATAAAAAGGGCAAGGGGCTGCTTTCTAGCCTTGGATGTAAATAGCATGGCATAGCTTGTGTCTGTACAGCCAAACCCTTCCTTACTGCCTTGTGGGAAGAGTCACAGAATCATAGAATTGTTTAGGTTGGAAAAGACCTTTAAGATCATCAAGTCCAACCGTTAACCTAGCACTGCCAAATCCACCACTAAACCATGTCCCTGAGCACCGCATCTACACGTCTTTTAAATACGTCCAGGGACGGTGAGTCAACCACCTCCCTGGGCAGCCTGTTCCAGTGCTTGACAACCCTTTTGGTGGAGAATTTTTTCCTAATATCCAACCTAAACCTCCCAGGCACAACTTGAGGCTGTTTTTTCTTGTCCCTGCCTGTGCTGTCCCTAGGCTGCCCCTGGGACTGGCAGATGACCACCTCCATGGGCACTGATGTTCAGTGCCACCCAGGGTGCTCCGGCTGCTGGACCAGAGAGCACGGATCCCACCTGTCAGCCCCCCTGCTCTGTCCTCAGTGTCCTGGGGGTCTCCAGCATCTCCCTGTGTCTACGGGCAGGCAACGGAGGGGAACCTCTTGTGAGGATCTTCTTCTAAGTTCCCTCGATACCAAGGGGAGACAGAAGGGCATCCAGGGTGGGTAAGGCAGGTTGGGGGCCCTGCACCTCTCTTTCTAGGAGCTGCAAAACCACACCAGATGGCAGCTAAATTGTTGAAGGTAGCTGGGGAGATGGGATTTTTTTCTAAGTGCTCCTCCTTTTCCACTTAAACAGGTCAGAAATAGTCTCATTTGTATAACATGCTTTGGAGGGGATTGTATTTGGGAAGCGGCTTTGACTAGACCCTGACACTGTGTATTTATTTTATTTTTTTTATCTGAAACAAGGTTTTGTGATGGAATAGTGCCACCATTCACACCAAGTGATGCTTTAGGATTGAATTCGATAACGTTAAGGAACAGCGATGAATTAGCTCGTGTTGGGTTGCAAATGAGTATCAGATACTGTACAACAGTTTCCTCTTTGTTTGGTGTAAGCAGTATTCTTACAAAAATCTTGGGGCTTGAATGAGGATTTTCTGCTATCTGGCTTAAGTTGGGCAAAAGAACGTTCATTTAATAGAGGGTGGTTTCATTGTATTTTCATATACCCATGGACATACATAGCAAATAGATCTCAGAAGACTTTTACTTCAATTAGATGGTACTGATGTGAATAATCATTTCAGCTTTTGTTTCATACTGTTACAGTTCTTGCTTTCTAAGGGCTGAAGGAGTGTGTATGTGGGTGTGCAAAGGCCAGGAAGAACAATGTTACCAAGCCTGTTTGTAAAGAAAATGCACATAATGACACTTGGAGTACTTAAGAGCAATTTATGTAGCCATCTAGATAATGTTACAGGAGTTACTGTTATGCTAAGTGCATAAAACTGTGTTAGTCCTGCTTATCTCATTTCACCTACTTGACAGACAGTTCTTGTACTAGACCAGTTCGTGCTTGTGTGAAATAAGTAGTGAGAATAATGCACAATCAGTCTTATTTTAATGTTTTTACCACCTGGAGCTAGAAATGGGCTTTCAGTTCAATGAACAAGGAAGCTCCTTTCATAACCTCCTAACAAGCTCACCCTCCCTCTGTTTGACATCATGCTGTACACAGCACATCTTTCAACAGATGTTGTAGAGCCTGTTGATGGGTACCTGCTCTTCTCTTAAAGCTAGGGAGTTGTTTGACTGCCCAGAAGTCTGAGTAGAAATGAGGAGAAAACTCTATGTGTAGGTAAGGATATGCATAAAGTCCTTTGTTCCCTTTGTTGAATATGGGTTTGATCCAGTATCTACCAGAGTCCTGTTCTCTGTTAGTATTGATAACACATTTTAAACACTGAAAAAAACCACCCGTAACTTATTGTGAGGGGCTAATATAAGAAGCTGTCATTGTGTATTATTAATGGTGTATCAGTAGGGGTGGAAGAGCAGCAGAGGGACTGGCATGGTGGTAAATGCTCTGGAAGACTAATACGACCTGCAATTCAGAAAACTTTCCTCAATTACACCAAAGGCAAGGAACACAGCTGGATGAATCTAAGAGTGCTACCCTCACAACATTGTGTGTATGCTTTTTATCCCTGGGACAGGGTGACTGGAAATAGTAGCTTTCAGAAGTAAACCAATGTGCTTACTTTCAAATTTACCTCGTCCCAAGGTAAATATGAATTCAGAGACTGTGAAATGGAATAATAATGCAAACTATACACAAAATGGAAAGCGGTGATCAAGAATCTATGATAACATCACTGAGGAATGTTTTCCCCATTTTGCCTACAGGTAAAAGTCCTACGAATTTTCCTTTTGTGTTTTGGTGCTTTCATCCATAAAACATTTGAAATGTCTCATTCATATGGAATACAGGGGAAAGAAATGTCACATTACTTAGATTATGTTGCATTGAGTCATAGAGAGGAAGTTAATCTTCTGGTGAGCATGTAGGAGTTTAATAATTCTTTTTGTATAAATTATAGTTAAACTATCAAATCCCCCAAACAACTGAAAATCAAGGATTAAAATGGAACCAGCATCACAATCCTAGCTACAATAGTGAATCATTGAGTTAATCATCCTGTAAGCTTAATGCTCTGTCATTCTCTTTCTACTAATTGCTATCAGAGTGTCTTTCTCATTCTTCATTGAATAATATCATGCTTTTCTTGATAAGAAAAACCCCCCAGTGTGGTCACATGACACAAAACACTGATCAAGAATGAACTCACAACATCAGCATAAATGTGCTAAAAAACATTGACAAGCTGACTTTGTACCAGCAGGATTTATGCCAGATCTTGTATTATCTTCCTGTGCTGCTCTAACTTTGTGCTGGTTCAGCTATTTTAAGTCATCTTAAAGTCAGAATAAAACTGGCAGGAAAAAAAAGCCTAAAACTGGCATAGACTCCATAGGGTGTGCTCCGGTTAATCTGACAGAGATGTGGTTGCGTGATGATGTGTGGGCTTCACGGGTGATCTGACAGGGCTCTGATCTCTTGAGGGACGCAGAGTGGAGAATGCAGAAACTTTGAAGCTGGGATAAAGCAGAAAGCTTTCAGGGGCCAAACCAAATCCTTGGGCTGGAGCCCCAGTCAAACACCCAAAGTGCCTTGGTCAGACTCTGAACATCATCACGTCAACAAGCAATGGGACAGGAGAAACGGATAGCTGACACCTAGTGCTGGCACTTGAGAATAAAAGGACGAACCAAAAAGAGATTCCTCTGATTAGCCCTAATCATTGTATACCCTCGGTTCTTCTGAAAGAGTCAACTTGATTTGAAATAATTTTATCAGAGAAATTCTTCTTTTAGCAGAGAAGGGGCAATTCCTTGCCTCCAGGAACTCTCGGTAATTTTATTTATTACTTTATTGAAGTTCCCTTCAAAGAGGTTACTTACAGGGATCAGACAGTCTCTGCTGGAAGTACACTTGAATGTGTTCTGTGAGAATAAAGCTCTGGTAGCAACTTAGTAACAATATTTTTTTCAAGGAAGGGGAAAAACCTATGAAAACACTTTTTATCAATCCCAGGAGTGTCTTCTATGGCCCTTAGTAGTCAGATAAAAGGGTCTGTGTGATGTTTACACAGCCTCCTGCAGAGTAATTGCCATAGCAGCTCATATAAAAGCAACAGCAGAAAGGTGTAAAAGTCATTTGCTAGGAAGAAATAAGAAGCAATCAGCAACACTTTAAACAAATTATTGCCATGAAATCACTCTCTCAGCTTGAGATAAGCACCCAGGGTCTGTTAATGCTAGAACAGCCCTGTGGCTTCTCCTCCCAAGATGTTTTTCTCCCAAGTTTTTATTCATAAAATGAGGGGATACAGCGGAGTTATGCTTTAAGCCCGTGCTGAATATACTTGCCCCCAGGCTACAGCTGGTACCCCGCTCTGTGTGTGTGTGTGTGTAGACGTGAATGTGTGTGTGCAAGGACTTTCCAAACGTGTAAAGAAGAGCAATGTCCTTCTGCAGTGAAGCAAAAATCCGCACAGGGTAAGCTGGTTAGAAGTAGCTTTTTGCAGAAAAGCCATTGGCAGATGTCTGTGGTAGGTAGCAGAGCTCTAAGCTGTCCCAAGAGAGAAGTGCTTGGCACAGGTGAGCTGGGAAAGGAATGTCCTTTCTGGGGGAAACCTAAAGGATGGGAGGATTTTTCGGGCTGCCTGTGAAGCTGGGCCAGCTCTGTGGCCATTCCGGCTCCCTGGGAGGGAGATGTGTTCTCCTGGAGCTCTGCCTTTGGAGGGAGAAGGTATCGTCCCTGCCTGCGAATCCGCTCCCCTGCCCTTGGCGAGAGGCCACGTCCGCACCAAACATTTGGCTGCTTGTTCCAGCTCCCGGTTACCACATCCAAAGGGTACTTGGAACTGCATATCCAGTTTGTCATTACGGGAAACTGAGAAGTGTTGGCTTCTGAAATAGTGTGATTCTGTCATGTTTCTGGGTGTGTAGGGGTTTGGGCTATTATTTCTGCTTATTCTCTCTTTTTTTTAAACTTCTCTTTCGCTCTTTTGGGAGCAGATGGGTGTGGGTGTAGAAAATGAATATGAGACCAATCGCTTTTGCCTTTTACTGAAAATTCAAATGTCTGCCCATTCCCCCTGATGTCACCAGCAGGATTAGGAGTGCAGGTGGGGACTAAGCAGATGAGATCTTGAGAAGGAAATTCTCATTTTTGTAAATCTTCTTTCTGAGCGAAACTTGGCTCTCTAGAGATGCAAGGCTCCAGCCTTATGATTCAAAGGGAAAAACAGGAATAGCGATGGATGTGGTAATACTCTGTGTGTCTATGTGCAGACCTGGGTTAACAGGAATGGAATTGGTGATGAGGTGGGACCGTCCTCAAATATGGGGAAGGGGCAGTGACTGGGAGGGATGGGACATTACAGGGCTGCCTCTGCTGGGAGAAAATGGATCTTGGCATTTGCAAACCGTGCCCAAGCAATGCAAGTGGGCTAGGAGGCAGCCGTGGCACTGGTCCCTGCAGCCTGCCCACAGCCAAAGAGCAGAGGCAGCTGTGGGCCAGTGCTTAAGCCTTTTCCCTGGCCTTGCTGCTTTTACTGGAGCAGACATAGCCAGAGCAACACTGGCACACACAAAGCAGAAGCTGGTTTGGGAGAAGGGAGATCTCTGCCATGAAGGAGGGGAAACACTCCCAATGTTCCCAGCGGGGTTTCTGACGGACAAAGGCATTGCAGGTAATCCTTAAATCAATGAGAAGGAACCGGTAATGGAAAGCAGAGATGCTGCAAGTTCCCACTACAGATTTACGATGGAAAAGAGCCAACAAATCCCCAGCTGTCTGGTTTTAGGTATCATTTTTTTATTTAGTTGAACACATGCAGCTGCAGGGATAGCCCCTTCAAAACACAGGCTCTGCTTCCGTCAGATGGAAAAGATTTGTAGGTGTCACAGCATCAGGGCTCATAGACTTTCAGCAGTGTTGCTATAAAAAGCCGTGGTAAGCTCTAGTTATTATTTTGTCCCTTTCTGACCAGCCCAGCACCACAAATGTTGCAGCACTTGTCCACTTTCTTGGAGGTAAATCCACTCGGAGGGAACGGTGAAAAGTAGGATGCTGCTGGTCTTTGCTGCCGCCTTGCCACTAGCCTGGGAACCTTCTCAGTCATACTGGAAGGTACTGCTATTAGTTTTGTTACGGTAATGCTCATCTCTTTTCTTAACTACAGGAGTTTAAAAATTACTGAATATCTTACGCTTACTTGCATCTAAGTATGTGACACCGGTCAATCTCATTTTTAGTTTTGAAACATCACTGAAGTTGGACTCATTATCAGTCATTGGTTGTGTTCTGCATTTTCCTTCAAGCTACTGTATTTTCCTTGCTAAGGAATTGACTTTTGTTAAGTGGAGATGCGTCTGGAGCACAAAAATTGGATCCATCTCTACATTCAAACTTCTCCAACATTCAGGCACAGTGCAAGATAGAGTTTGTTCAGGCTCATGTCTGCATGGAAAATATTCAACCCTGTCTCAAGGTTTGTTTACATGTTTTTTGATTTCAATATTACACGAACCAACTGCTATTTAATTAGTGAGGCATTGTAGAAATTCTTCTTATGGGTGTAATTTGCTTTGATCTCTTGCCTGAGGAAGGAGTTTAGCAATGGAACCACTGTTCCTTCCTAATACAAGCACACATAATTGTAGTTGCTTTGTCCTGGCTGTGGACTAGATTATTTCTCTACTGCTTTTTAAATATTGCTTCTTCCTCTCAAATAAATTTTTCCCGTCAGGAGCTAGCCGTACATCTCTTGGTTCTTTGCTAGTCCGTGCTGGTTTAGCCTTCATGCTGCATGCTCCTGCAACTTTTTTAATTAGGGCTTTTTGACTAGGAAAGTGATTAGTGAACATCTTTTGGAAGCTGGATTCATAACCTTACGGGTTGCTTCAGCTCTTTGTTTAAAAGTTTTTTACATATGTGTGCAGAGCAAGCAACATCCAACAGTTCTTTCCTATGCGGTCAGCAAACTCCAAAGAGTAGCCCATGTGCAGTTATTTACTTGTTATGATGGCATTGTCAGGCTGGGCTTTTCCTGGGCACCTATCCTGTTGACCTCTGGTATTAGGTGGCTCGAACCCTGCGCGTGATGCTCTTTTAATTGTATTTACTCTGGCAGGAAGGAGTCTGCCTGGACACACCGTCAAGCAGCGAGCGGGAGGTGAGCCTGGCCCCTTTCCTTCAGGAGAAACAGCTGGGCTGGAGTCCGGCTGGGAGAGGAGGTCAGCAGGTCACCTTGGGGTCAGGGATGCAAAAAACCCTGAGTTTGAGTAAAGTCTTGGTTTCCACAGAAACAGCAAATCTTCCCTCCCACTTTTTCACCTCTTTCTTTCATCTCTCCCAGCTCCCCCCCCGCCCCAGGTTTGGCATCTGATGTATTGGGGCCAGCTATCTCGTCTTTCAGCAGCAGTCGGAAGAGCTGCTCTCTCCGTGCATGCCTTTTGCAAGCCCAACGGCTAAAATACTTTCCTCCGCTGGAGGCAAATCTATAGCTAGCTGTGACTGCAGACCAGGCTACAGCATCGTGTGCCCCCCCAAAAGCAAAGGCTGAAACAGCGGTTGAAAGGGCAGAGCAGGCTCTAACCTTTTGGGGAGGTGAGGACACAGCAGGACCTAGTTGCATGAACTGGGAGAGGAGGGAAGGCAAAGGGAAATGCCGCAAGAGGCAGAGGGAGGAGAGCAAGTCCCTCCTGCCCCTGCTCACAGTCTCTGCTGAAGGGATGTGCAGGGGAAAATGAGTCTTGCAACCGCTTATGGTATAAACTGTGGGGAATGCTGGGCGAACCGTGTGTGTTCACTTGGAGTGATTCCATTAGTGACCTTCTGACTGAGGTTTTTTTTCCCCTGTTGATTATCACGCACTTTTTTTCAGCACTTTCTGACAATCTGGACTGATGGCCTCAGTAGCTTCCTCTAAATAAAAGCCAATGCACAGCAAAGCGTGGCAAGCAATCAGCATTCGGTCAATGCCACCGCTTCCTTTCTTCTCCTCCCTTCTCGCTCCCTCCCGTGCCCACTGCCTCTGAACTTTAGCATCCCCTCTTGCTTTTAGGAAGAGCAATCTAACAGGTTGAATAGAGCTGGTGAAACAGAAGAAAGCTCCTTGCATGGTGATGTCTCTCAGCATACTCTGTGCCTCACATTCACATCTGGAAAATGGGGGTGATGATACTTCCTTGCTAAATGCAGTGACTGTGGAAAGGAGACTATGTCAAGTAACCAGAAACACAGCTGGATAGCATGGCCAAGGAAAAAAACCAAGGCTGAGCTTGTCTTCAAGGCAAAAGGAAAAGTGAAGCCTTGATTTAACAGAGCAGGATGAAGCCGTATACCTAAATGAGCTGGCAGCTGTGAGAAAGAGGGTAAAACCCACTTGGTGTGGATTTATGAGCAGTGCTTTTGCAGTGCCCTGCTGTCATATGTCACTGCGTCCTTCTTAGCTTCTCCTTGCTGAACTCAGACTTCAGACAGACCCTCCTGACATCTGGGCAGAGACTTCACTCCGCTCATCGCACAAGGAGCTACGCAAGCTGCCCAACTCATCTCTTGAAGCGATACAACATTTTGTACAGCTCCAGTATCCTCATTCTGCACGCAGGCATATTTTACAATGTCCATGTTGGTTTCGGTGTGGTTATTATTATAGGCTGGACCTCCTGATGGGCAGGCACTGTATGAACATGGGGCAGGAGTTGACAGACTAAGTATCTGTGCTGCAGCGCTAGGTTTTAAAGCTTTCTGCTTACTTGTGGGACAGAAATTAAACAAAAGGCAGCCGCCCTTCACTGTGTCCCTGATGTATTTTGGCCCCAAAGCCAGGGATGAGCCACTCGGTCCCCTGTGTGGCTGCCAGTGAAGGGCTGGGGTTGGGCAGGGGGTGAGGACCTGGTGCAGGGGGGTGAAGCGAGGGTGTGCCAGCCCCTGCAATACAAACGTGCCCGCGGTGAGGTGAGGGCGAGCGCTTGCGATGAAGGAAATAGGGGACTAAAAGAAGGCACAGAGGTAGCACGGGGGTAGCAGTTAAAGTTCCCCAGGCTTGAGGAAGGAGATAAAAAAGACACGTTTCTCAAACTGCTGAGGGAAAGCACCGGGCGAGGTAGGAGCCAAGGGGGAAGGATTTAATTTTCTCTTTGTCCCTTTGTTGCCCTTTTCCTTCCTACGACCTCTTCCTTGACACAGTGAGTCACGATCCTGTGGCGGAGGGATGGGAAACTTCGAGCCATAGATCCTCTCTCTCTCACAGCCACCCTCCCGACCCAAATTCCTGCTGATCTCAGTCATCTCAGCTCCACACAACACTCACCACAGCTGCTTGCAAAGCAGCACTAACCACCTGGCTGCCTCCAGACACGCATTTTTGGGACACCCAAACCAACAATTTACATTGTGGTAAAACCTCAGTCTCCTCGCGGTTCCTCTTGAGCTATAAAAGTGAGGTAACAGGTAGAGCCTGCGCTTTGATCTTTCCCAGTCTATGGATCTTCTTCTGTTCATTGTAATCAGCCAGGGATTTACTTAGGCAATCGCAGGCCTGATAAAGGCCAGACTAAAATGGCTATTCGGCCACCTCAGAAAAGGGCAACGGGATGCTGAGGCTGTCACAGCGGAGCTGCTGGTGTCCCCAGCCTGGTCTGCCTGGCCCCAGGCTGCTCTTCAGATTAGTCCCTAACTTCAGCAGCAGCCGGGTACCTCACCACTCAGACTTGTGTGTATCAGACCCATTTTGAACATGGAGAGCTAGAGCAGATAGCTATCGAACAGGGCGAAAAAGCCAGTTTAGACCAAATGCTCCTTCATCCTCTGAAAGGCTTCTTAGGATCCCTTGGACATCTATGGTATGTGTAGAGACCAGTGCTCCTGCATGGCATCTTAGCTGCCACCCTCCGTCAGGATTTCAACAACTAAATAGGAAGCTGGGGAATAATTACTAGCTACCTTGGCATCCAGAGGAGGAACAAATCCAGGCTGTATGAGATAGGTATTGAGGCTGGAGAGAAGTCTGGCACCTGGTTAACAAGGAGATTGTCAGTTTTTCCCTTGCACTCGGAAAATTTGCACTTTGCTTTGCACACCAATTTGCTGTATCGACAGATATAATAATGCATATTTACAAATAATACATACTTAAAAATGCATAGTGATAATACATTAAATCCTGAATTCCTCGCTTCAGGGTCTTCACACTCGATAAAAAAAGTTTTTCAAAAACTTGAGGATGCTTTAGTTATTTCATTAGCCATGACTAATGTTAAGAATGACACTTCTTTCCCAAAACATCATGCACTCATACCTTTTCTAAGCTACAGAGCTAGTAACACCAGGAGGGAGCTCTGCTCTCGCCTCTCCTTGGATCTGCATGAAGGTGGATCTAAGGGGTGACACTGCCTGTCCTGAAATCAGTGGAAAAACTTGTACTAGTTACTGTGGTAACCAAACAGTCCAGAAAGTGCTTTTTAATGAGAAAGTAAATGGCAGATGTCTTGAGAAGTTATACTTAATGTAACTTCTGTATTTATACTGCAAATTAAGTCATGTAGCAGTGGTCATGCATGACAGATCAGGTATAAGCTGTTCTTTGGCGTCTGTGGTTCATGTGACAAATCAGTACTTTCTGAAGCAGCAGACTTTTTTTGCTGCTACTTTTAACAAGAGTGTTTTAGAGATGTGAAAACACTCTTGAGTGAACTGGAGTGTTTTGACCAAACAAATCCTCCAGAATCCCGAGTTCCCTTCACTTTTCTGTTGAGTTAAATACCTCATCATCATAGCCAAACCATAGGATGATACACAGAAAATGCATCTAATCCCAAGATTAGGAATTTGGCTACAGGTGACTGTCTTTTAAAAGAAAATGCAGATGTAGGAGCAAGGTTGCGCTTTGTTTAAGCTGTTGATTGCATATGTGAAATACACGAATCAATAATTTTTCTTATAAGCTGATATACAAATGTTTTCTTCAAGTTTAGAGGGGGCTTCAAATTTAAGTCAGTTAATTCTGTTACATAAATTAGGCTTCAAAGTTTTCATTCATTAATGTATGCAAGGAAAAAGGCAAAATCTGAAATAACCCAGCTTGATCAAAAATGCCTTTTAAACGCATTGTCCTGTTCTTTAATAAAGACAAGCTTTTTTGTATAATCAGCAGCTTGTGAAGTTACAAATGCAGATCACAGTAGGTCTGATTCTGCGGGAGATTTACTGCAGCATCACGTCTCTCCCACAACACAGAGAATGCTCTGATGCCTGACCCAATCTTAGGCACCAACATTTTCTCTCTTGGCTCTTGTTCTTTGCTGAAAAAGCATCTCCCCCTCTTGCGGCTACATTTCACCCCAGGTTTTCCCTTTCCGCTCTCAGGTTGTGTAATAAGTCACAGCAAGGGCATCTAATCATCTGTAGAATGTGACAACATTTGGTTCAGATTCCTTTATCAGCATCACCTTTCCTTCTGCCTCTGCCTCATCCTTAAAGAAGACCAGACAGTGGGCCTTAGACATCAGTCACACGTCGACCGCTTCTTCAAACACTTCACGTGGGAAACCGTTCAGAGGCATGATTGCTGAGCTGCAGACCTGGAAAATAACTGTCATCGAGACCTTTACATCTGTCAAAGGAATTTCAGCCCAGTGACACCGCTTTGCCCCTACTTTTTTAAAAAAAAACACACTTTAGCAAGCCCTTGGAGTCTTTATGACTTAAACTACTACTGTGGGGCATTACTTTGGGAGGAGCTCTACTTCATGCAAAGATTTTAGCTGAAAATTAGTTACACACCTTTTAAATGGAAAAGCTCTTTATTATATTGAGTGTTGCAGGGAAGATGAAAAGTGTGCTTTGTCTCCTTTGTTCCCCCACCCTCCTGCAGCCCTAGGAGAGCTGATCGCATCTGGCTCTGAGCTGATGGGGCTGTGTGTGGGGGAGGCTGCCAGCCCCGTCTCTGTCCCTGGTGGGGCTCAGCCACCCCCCGGGGCTGCCACAGCGGTTCTGCAGAGGGCACGGGCTGCCCTGCACTCCTCACGGTCTTTGACGGTCGGGCAAAAGCGGTCCCAGCCCTTTGCTGCGGGACCAACATCAGCCTGGGGAGCTGGGTTGGGCAGGGAGGTGGTCCGAACCCCAGGCACGATGGGTGAGGAAGGGTGGCTCCGATCCGGAATACTTCACCTTAGCCTGCGCTTGGCTCCAAACAGGAGGTGGAGACCTACAGGGTCCCGTAGGACTGAAGGTTGGCTTGCATTGGTGTGTTCTGCTAGATCATAACATTCGGGTACGTTATTATCAATTTTGTTGCATCAGGACCTGATTGTGCCAGGATGTGGCCCACTGCAGAAACACTAAATGCTGTTGCATAAACCTGCATTAAAAAAATACAATGCCTGTTGCAAACCTGACCACTACTGCATTTTGTTAAACCTTACAGGCTGCCAGCTGCTTCTTACCTGAATGTTTTTACGTGCAATGGCGTTAGAATATAATGGCATTTAGTGCCTTACAGAACACAATTTTTGTTATTTGGAAATTTGTGCACAAAATTTTTTAGTTCTTCAATGGTGCTCCTATAAGAGCACGTTTTCTGAATCCTACGTAAATCTCAGTTTAAAAGCCCCATTTGAGAGCTGTGTGTATATATCCTAAAACTTCGGGGAAAAATGCAAATTATACATTTTGAATACATTTAAATGCATCAGTGTTAGCCTGCTGTTACCACTGTATATAGAAGGTAGAAAACATTTTCTTCTCTTGCACAATTTGCATTTAAATTCTGTTGAACATTTTCATCAAATGATCTCTTTTTTTTTTTTTTTTTTTTTGCTTTAGCTGAATACAAAATCACATCCAAATATTGAAAGGGATGTGTTTTGAAAGCAAATGATAGCTTGCCTCTTCTTCCCTTGCCAGTAATAGCAACCCCTTAAAAAGACATGTCAACTTTTAAGAGGCTCTGTCCTTTTCTCTTAAAATGCAAGGTAGAATGCTTAGTAAGTCTAAATAAAAGCATACAACCTAGATCAAGGTTCAGCTTTGACCTTAATATCCTCCTCACTGTATTAACCTTTGCATGCCAACTAATGAGTAACACTCTGAATTCACATAGTACCTTTTTCCTGGAGATCACACAGAACTTGAAATAATTATCCACCAGCAAGAGCTGCAACTATTTAACATCTCTCTTAGCTTACTTTACATATGATTTCCCTGGCACATTAAGTGTTGCTGTGATATTTTTGCCTCCATTTAGACCAGAACAGTAACCAAGGTCAGCTGGAGATGGTCAACTCCATCAGCCTCCCTGTGCTGCACTCCGGCAAAAGGGCTTGTTTCTGAATGTGATTATAGCTCTTCAAGCAACCAATGCACAAGGGAAGGATATAAAAAAAAATGTACTTTCTCCTTTCTTTCCTCTTTTCTTCCTTTCCTTTTACTTTTTTCTTCCTTTCCTCCATTCCTCTCTTTTCTCTTTTTTCCATCTTCCTGTACTTCCTTCCTTCTTTCTTTCTTTTCAGGCAAAACATATTCCTTCTTTTCCCCTAAAAAAATTCAGGGTTGTGTCATATTTGCCACTGCAAGACATCAAACAGCATACTGTCTCAGCCTGCCATACATTTTACCTGAAAGGTACAGATTCATATCTATTAACCACTCATAAAGTATTCCTTTAGAGTCTGCGTGGTGAGACACGGCTTTTCTGGGAAGGTCATCCTAGGCTGAAGGAGTTATGGTCTGACCGTGGTGAGGAAATGCAGAGGATGGGTCAGATATGGAGGAAAGCCCATGCTTTCTGGATTGAGCACAAGGGAAGTGTATTAGGGGAAGATGGTCCTTGTAATGGAAGAAAAAATCAGCGGCTCATAGTTGACTCCGCCTGTCAGTCACCGGCTGTGGCTACGGGGTTATCAGTCTGTGTGTTTCTGCCGAAGATGAGGAGATAGTAGCTTATTTCCAAGAGACCTTTAATTGGCTTTAGTCAAGTAACACGGAGCGTTGATAAGTTATCAACCTTTTCTAATCAGACACTAGTTCAGTTCTCCAACATCCCAGCTAGACCCATTTGGGCAGTGATCGTATGCCTGTAGCTGGAAGCAGCTGCTGGAGCAGGCAGAAGTTTTGTTTAAAAATAGGTCAGTGAGCAGTTAAAAATCTGTCCTCCACAAAAAAAAAAAAACATTAATGTTTTCACATCAGAGGAAAGAAAATGCATTCCCAAAGGGGACGTGCTTTGTTTGTGTACACGGCAATGCAGCAGCCTTTCTAATTATCACCTAGTCAAAGAGGATGTTTTCTGTTTTGCGCGTATGGCTGCATGTTACTCATTCCTGGCTGCGTTCTCACCCCTGTAATTTCAGCGCTCATCTGGAATGCTGGAATGCATGCCCGAAGAAGAAAGCCCGTGAAAAACAGATTTGTAAGAAAAAAGAAAGCAAATCCCCTCCTCCTTGAAACCTAGAGCAACATCCCCCCTTGCACAGTTACGGGACACTTCAAAAAAAAGGGTGTAGTAAAAAATTAAAAGCATGCTTTGGCTTCATGTTTAGGAAGAGCTAGCTCAAGTAGCAGCAGGTATCTTGCTTTTTCTGCTTTCGGTTTCTCCAGAGCAGAATCGTAGTCTATTCCCAAACACACACCAGGAGCACACACATCAAGCAGATACTTTTATTTTCAACACAGATGCATCCCATCTCCTTTGTATGATACTGTGACCACAGACAGAAGGTGTCTCTTGCAGGGACCCTGTCATCAATACTATTCTCATGAATTTCCTCTTTTTTTCCTCCATTTTCTCCTCTTTCAATCAAAACACTCCCAGAACAGTGAATATATTTCATCATCAGTGGAACAACATAGGTACCTCTCACAGAAACTTGTAACATAAGTTATTCAAAAGCTCATTGCTTCTTCATTTCACTGCAGACATATGAGGGGATCTCCTCTCTTTGCATAGCGCTGAATTCAGCTTTTGCCAGGCACCTTCGGGAAAGAAAAACTGCCTTGTGTACAATGTGTGTTAAAATAAAGATGTCATGTTTAAAAGCACGGAGTCATTGAAATCTGACATCATCTGTTGCTGGTTTTCATTAACATAAGCTGCACATACTTGCTCACCATGACACATTACAAAGTCCCAGTCCCCCATCATTCAGAAACCATCTCAGCCTGAAAATCGGTGGTTAAAGCATGCTGCAGCTCCTGGCCCATGCATATACCTGATTTTCCTCGGACCTGGAACTGCAGTGCTCAGGGGGTTGGGGAGCAGGCCTCTGCTAAGCATCCCTGAGCACCCACCTAATCCCTTGTGCCCTCCTGAGCTGAGGAAAGGGGATGGTGCACCAGCACGCACGCAACCCCCGCGTCTGGGCACCCCCGCCATTTAGGCAACTTGCGTGACTTGTATTTGCAGATGGAGAATTTGAGGCACCTGGAAATGTTGCTTCAGACTCACAAAAGGGAACGAAATTCAGAGACACCTGAAGCCTTTTCTGGATTTTTCCCACCCTCACACAAAGCCCTTTTCTTCTTTGGGGGAGTGGACCGAGACCAGCACCACCTTAGCTTCCAACTCATTCCTGTATCAGCGACTCGCTTTTCTTCCTGCCTGTTTCGGAGATAATGTGAGAGCCGCAGGTCCGGCCCATCCCCAGCCAGTCTGGAGCGGCTCATTCCTGAGCATTTGCTCGTCTTTTCCCCAGGCTTGTTTGCAACGTGTCAGTGATGGTGATAAAAGTCGGCTGAACCCAAGGCAATGTAAACAGGCAAGTACTGTCTTCACGCTGTTCCTCTGAAGTGCCTCCTAGAAAGTCTGGAAAAAGGATGTGAATAGTTTATTAAGGACAGTATATTAAGGACATAGATACCTTTGTGGTAGCCTCTCTAGAGACTTGTAACAAGGTCCCTCGTTCCTTCCATGACCATAAGTCATCCGAGTGTCTCTTGTCTACGAAATGGGACGTGGCTTAATTAAACACAAGGCGTAGCCTAGTTATCCGACAGCGAGGCTTTGGCTGTGGTTTGCTGGGGCCGAGGTCCGACCCCGCCGGAGGAAGGAGCCGCTCGGAGACCCAGGAGGCTGGGCTGCCCCTCTGGCCCCAGGATGATGCTCAGGCTCCTATCAGACGGACTCCTTTAAATCTGCAGCCTTACTTTCAATTTATTCTTGAGAAACAGCAGGCCCTGCAGAAAAAAAAAGGAAAGAAAAAAAAAGAAAAGAAAGAAAAGAAAGCTTTCAATTCAAAGTGCATAGTTGTGAAAAAGCCATGCTCTGAACTGGGGTGAGGGAAAGCAGCTCAAGGCATATATTCTACCCCGGCCTGCACTTAATTATGTGTTTTGAATTGAAAACAAACATTTTTAAAATGGCTACTGAGACGCACTTCTCGAATGAATCCAAGATGGTGGCAGATGTTACGGCTTCTGTGATAAATGATTTCAAAGGCGCCGAGGCCCATCGCCTTTTTAAAGTGACAGCACTTGGGTCTCTACAGCCGCTTTCCAGCTCTCTGGCGGTTTCTTCGCTTGACTGTTTTCGGGACGCTTTTCCACCCCACGTTTCACAATATTGCCACATCATTCAAGCGGGATGAAACCAAGCCGTTTCTGTGACATTCGTGCAGAAGGACAGCCACTGTGATCTTAAAGAATGTGGCACCCACAAGCAGACACATGGCTTTGATATTTTTTATTTTATTCAGAACCCTCTAATTTAGAAAGCCATGTGTCACCAGGCGAAACCGAATGCTTGCTCCCAGTGATCACAGCCTCCTGCCTCTGCCCATTCCTCTCTCCCCTGCAGTAGTTAAAGACTCAAGAAGTTGCCAGAGAAGTCGCTCAGGAAAGTCCCCCCATGCCATTTTTAAGAAATGTTGTTTGCTGGCTGCCAGTTAAGCTAAGAGGGTAAAAGAAGAAACAACTGCCCCGGCACAAGCCTTAAGAAACACTGAGCTCTATAAAAAGCCTGGAAGCCTATAAATCATCACCATAAATTGTCAGCTTTGCCTTAGAATAATGGCATCGTTGGTAGTGGTGCAGTGGGAAGAATCAATATGTTCAAATACAACAAAAGAGTTTTGGAAAATAAATGTATCCTAAGCACCGACTTGGGACTGCCACATGTACTAGATGCGGAAAATTACTAATATCCCAGTTTGGGAGAGGAAGGAGGGGAAATAATTGTGGACCAGAATATAACACACTGGACAAAAAAATTGTCATCTAGCTCGTATTTCCCCTAAGACAAAAGACAAGTCTCCTCTCAAACAACACTTATAATTTTACAGTATGTCCCTTCCTCTCCTTTCTGCAATTTGCCACTGCTTTTGGAGAAGGCTGTGCTTCCCAGTCTCCCTAGCCCGAGCAGACTTGCTGGTTGCAGGATGCTCTGGGAAGGTGAAAAATCTGGGTCTGAATCCTCGTAGCCTTGGCGGATGACTGAAGAGCTTTCTAACCTCTGGGATGTAAATCCTCATCAGACCCAGGTGCCTTCCTGCACCCTCACTGGGAGATAAAGTATCTCACCCGGGTACTGAAGGTGCTTACTGGCCCCATGGAGATGGAGACACCTTACCCTTCCCCAGTGCTCCCCACCAGCTCTTGGGACTCATATAAAACACCTGGCCGTCAGTGCCAGAAAAATACCTATGCTATCTTGCAATCAAGGTGATAAAAGAAGATAAATTGTATTCCATTACCTGTGTAAAACTGTTTTGTACAGGTCAAATTTGGGAAGGATAAAAGGGAGATAAAATGACTTCTATTCAATTAAGCAATTAATTATTAAGCTACTAAATATGCTTTTGGTGATCCTTTTACACTGACAACACTTAGCGTCTGTGTGGCTGGGAAGAGTCATGAAATACGCTGTACCTCACCCAGTTAGTTCTGCTTGACCTCCCACTTGACTCTGTTACACCTCGCCTGTGATGGAGACCATGACCTGCTCTCAGGTTTCCCACTTGTGAGTGTTGAAGTGTTAGTCCCACAATCCAGTTTGTAAGTGGGCTGTAAGATGGGTGCATGAGGCACAGGCAAATTCCTGCTTCAAGAGATAAGTCTCCAGCAGTCGCAGGCATGCGGCTCAGATGGTGCAGGCTGGGGTCAAGGCTCCAGATAAGCAGAAGGCGAGTTCTGGGAGTGTCCTGCTCTCTCCTCCCGAGGACAGCCTTGTAGCTCATTTTCCTTGCTATTTCATCTCATAGAAGCACAGAGATTTCTTTGAATATCAGCTCGGTCTTGGAATTTCTCAACGCCAGTTCCTGTGACAGCAGTACTATGATTCTTGGCACAAGCAGGCGCTTTCTGTATCAAGCTCTTCATTCTTTGGATGCAGAACCTAAGTAAAATCTATGGACTAATTAGCAGTGCTTCTTAGGAAATCTAAGAGAGATTGGTCGCAGCATAGCCATCAAAACAAGATGAAACTTAACTTCTTCAGTTTTGTATGCTATTAACTATTCAGTAACACTGTTATTCATCGTTCAAAAATAAAGATATGGGGCTCTTGTACACCATGCTATACTCTGCCCTTCTGCCAGGAACAGCCTTTTGGAGGATGAAACACGCAGCTACGTATATGTAATGGCTCTTGGCTTATGCTGGGGTCCTGAATGATGTTTGAGAAACTTTTTTTCACTTGTTAACTAGAAAACACACCAAAAGGTCACTTCTCTGCAACCAGACTTGGCAGCATTCTGACACCTCATGCCTTCTGCAGTGTGTGTGTGTGTGTCTGTACTTGCTGCATGGGCATACACATCCAGCCAGGCACACGATGGTCGCTTGCCTTCCAAAATATCTTGGTGTTATTGCTCGATTGTGCTGTATTGTAAATATACAAATTCCTTCCTGTTGGTTTCTTGACCTGGGCTAGGTGTGGGGATGGCAGTCGTAAGACAGCAATTTCGTTAATGTCTGTGTTTCTGCTTTCCTTCTGTGGCTTTTAACTCCCTGAACTGTATTTCACAGTTAGTAGAGTTTTTCGGAGGTAGATCCAAGAAAAAGACACACACACCTACAAACTGGGTGCTTAGCCCCCAGAATGTAATCTGAAGGTCAGAGTTACACCCCGGCACTGCTTCAACAAAGTGTGCTGAAGTGCCCCAATCAGAAACCCATCTATGGTCAGCTAATAGAAAACAAAAAATGGGAACTGTGTTGGAAATCCTGCCCGATTCTGGCTGTCAGAGCCAGGGTTAGGGCTGCAAAGCTGTTGTCTTTCTCCGAAGAGGAGAGACAGTCTGTCCTTGTGTGGGAATTCTCCTCTGAGCAAAATGAGATGGGCACATTGCGGCTGCTGCCACATTGCATCTGGTGGTCCTCTTGCTTAGATGATCCTCTTATTCTGACCGCTCAGAGAAAAGAAACCTGGGGACTCATTCTGCAGTGGGAAGGGACTCAAGGCATTTGAAGGTGGGCATTCAGGCCTGGCAGCCTGTTGTGTGTGGCTGGGGAATATTTTGCACTATCCTGCTGATGCTGTGCTGCTGTGCAGGGGACCAAACTGTGCAAGGCAGGACAGACACCAGCTTCTTGCCTTACGGAGACTTTGGGAGAAAAAACTAAAACCCCAAATAATCCTGACAGCAGAGATCAGAAGCCATACCTTTTTAAGCCTAACATATTTTCAAACTGTCAGAAACAATCCACCTTTTTAAAATAGGAACTCAACTCTGAGCTACGGCTGAGATCCTGTGGCCAGTGCTGTGCAGAAAGTCAGCATAACTCAGGTGGTCCTGTCAGCCCCCCAAAATTACAAAGAAATCCTTTTCTTGTTCGACACACCTTGCCAATTTACCACTACAAATAATTTCCCTTTACTTTGGTCACCATGAAACACCAAGTCTCTTGGCCTTTTCTTCTTCCCCTGGAAGAAAACCCTGTTTGTAGCAGTGTCCCTCCAGCCCACGGCTGCAGCATGGGACTCCTGCAAAGGAGAGGGACCAACCCTGAACACCAGGCAGAGCTGCCTTCCTCCCCGTTCCCGCTTGCGTGGCTGCAGTCAGCACGTACTGGCTGCGATGATGAGGAAGGAAAGCCGCTTCCGCAAAAGGCTCGGTGTAAACCGATGATGAGAGAGGAAACACCAGAGACAGAGGAAATGGGAAAGGACAGTTCAACTCGCACAAGCTGGCAGATAGGCTGGTACAACTGGGAAAACAAATAAGCTGTCAGTGAAAATAACAAACAAATAGAGAGAAAACACCCAGGAAAAAGAGAGCCTGATCTAGGATTTGTAAGCAGGGAGTTTCTCTCTGCAGTATTATTTCAAGGAAAGGTTAGTCAAGAAAACATGGAGGGGCTTTTTTAAGCCTTTACATCTATACCAGTAAACTAAACAGTCTTAAAGCCCATTCTCTGGCCCTGAAGCTGGGGACACAGTGTGGCCACGTCTGTAACTACTAAACTCTCATGGTGGGTGGGCTGCCTGTTGGGAACAGGCCACGCATGAGCCGTGACCAGGAGCTCCTCGGCAGAAGGGGTCTCTAACTGTCATGGCTAAACTGCACCAGGGACCTTTCAGAAAGTTAAAAATGTTCATAACTGAGGGCAGGTTCCCAGATCTCAGCATGTTTTATCATCACAGGTACAGCCACGGATGCCAGTGTGTTTGGCCCTCCCATTAAAAGCCATCACCTAGAGCATTTGATGGTGGGTTGTAGGGGTAGAAGGTGAATTGTGAAAAACATAATGCCAAGATGTCGGGGACATTAGAAGTGGCAAAAGCTCTCTAGGTGATCCAATATCCTGTCTTGAAAAGCAAGCAAGGACCAGAGCTTTCAGGGGAAGTTGGACAAGACTATTACAGAATAGGTGCTCCACGGTCCAACACAGTCCCCCGGGTGCAAAAGTGTCTGTCACTTTCTGCTGTAACTCTGAATGTGTTAATTTACAAATCAGTTCTGGAAAGAATAGTTCATATCATCTCTTCTCTCAAGAAGATCCTAAAATACAAAGTAAACTTTATATTTATCAGCCCATCATATTTTTATCATTACTTTGTCCATTCACTCACACTGGCTGGGTCACTTGGAGCATCCTATGATTCTCTTTGATGGGAGGTATGCGATTGACTTTTTTGCCATCTACCTGTTTGCTGCTTTTTTTTCACCTACATGAGACAGTAAGACACCAAGCAAAGACTTGTCAAGAAGCTAAGCTAGTGGGCAATTTTGATACAAGTATCTAGAATTTTGATGCAACATCATATTTGTCCTGAGTGAGAGAAGTGTCTTTAGATTATATCTGGTTGTGTTGGTTTTGTTGTTGAACTTGCAAGCACCACAGAAAAATAAACCGTAAACTGTACCTGCCAGCGGTGTATTTAAAACAGTCTTTTGAAGATGATGACTCTTCCAAACTGATTAGGCTTCACACTGGAAGCAGGGTGGGAAATGCTTTACCTGTAGGAATGCTTGTGTTACCACTTGAAATGCCAGACCAAAGCTTCCTGAAGGACTCCTGCCTTTGCTACAGATACAAATCAGAAGGCATTTTAAAATCTAAATTCCACTGATTAGCCCCATTGAGGCCTGTGGCAATTATTCCTGATTTTCACAAGTGAAAGTCGGAGTCAAGTCCACTGTGTTTTACAGGTTGAATCAATGATAAACTAACGGACTGATCAAAGGTTATTAGGCAGCCAGACTGAAAAGGAACATGCTTCCTTCTCGCCCAGGTCCTTATGTTGCACATCTGCTTTCCAAGTCACCTCCTTTCACAGTGAGCGCAGTTCGTTCTACACTACCGTGAGAAAGACTACACTACTATTGTGTAAAGTTAGGGTTAGTTTGATTAAGCCAAACTTGATGTAAATGACTTGGACAACAGGTGGAATTGCAGGAGTGTGAGGAAAGAGATATTTCCTTGCACGCAGAACTGGAATCTGGTCTCCAGAGCACTTGCAGGAAAGTACAGTAACATCACTAACTTCAATGCCACGTTACTCCAGTGCAGTAGAAAACAGAGTCTGGCCATGTCGACTTTTTTTTTTTTCCCAATCTGGATGGGCGCAAGCTCCTTCCTTAAAAGAAAATCATGAACCCCGAGGTCAGTTTTGTTATTTTGGGTAGAGTTCCTCCTTTCAAGTGGGCTTCTGTGTAACACAGGAGAACAATTTCCAGACCCTTATCAGAGCACCAGCCAAGGAGCGTCTAGCCCGCTATCTGCACCTTCCAAAAGAAACAATGAGAACCCGAAGGCAGACAGCGAGGCAAGCGCCGGTACACCCTCCCCGGAGAATGGCAGCCGGGGTGGGAAGGAGGGGCAATCATCGCCCTTTTGGGAACATAATAACCCCCGGGTAGGCTACTGCAAGCAGGAAGGGTGCGGACAGGATCTGAGTGCAGCTGCTGCTCTGCTAACAGCATCTGTTCCCACCGGCTTTGATCTGCGGGCATGCGGCGTTCTGTGCCATGAGATAAACACGCTCTTGGAGTGGGGTTTGTTTGCCTTACACATATCTCCCTAATGAGCTGTGTGCCCAGGCAGCCATACACTCCAAATCCAGGAGCAACAAGACGGAGCTTTTCTGGGAGGGTTGCAGCAGGTCCTTGCAACCTTTTCACAAGTCCGGGAAAGATGACATCATGCGCAGATTGCTCGCCAGCCCCAGATTTCTCACAGAGCAGCATAATCACAGTCCTCGCTATCGCGCATGCAAAACTGGCTAGACTCCTTCTCTTCTTGTGCTTGCCTCTGCGGCTGAATCCCTCGGAGCAGGGCACCCAATTTAACATAATTAACTCTCGCGAAGAAAATTATTCTAGTTGGCTTCTTGGCATGGCTCAAGCACTTTGTACGCCCTAGCCGGAGCCCTTAGGTTTGGAAACGAGCAGGGGATTCCAAGTTCCCAATTAACAGAGGCCAGAAGCACTGCCTCCCTGGGAATAGACTTGGAGTTGTGCCTGCGGGCCCAATACAACTCCCACTGAAGCCAACAGGAGGTTGCTGAGAAACTTCAAGGGGTGTTTGTGAGCCTCCTGGCAGATGAGGAGGAAAACTGAGTAAGTGTCACAGTCTGGGCTGCTTCAGAAGCCTCCGAGGTCTCACACCTTCCCAACAGTCCAAAGGCTCAGGCTGAGGGGAAGGGAGGGCAGCTGAAGGTGTAGCTGCTTCATTCCCGTTTTCAGAGGTTAAGCATACCGTTGCACCGGGGGACGGTTGCATTTGCACATGACATTTTAGAAATGTTGGCTTCCTCCTGCATGTTCTACTTCACCAGGAGTAAACCTGAGATAATGGCAAACTACCTGCAGATATTTTGCTGGAAGAAACAGCAGGGAATAAAGAAAGCGGGTTAATGTTTGTTGAGAAATCATACTTGGCTCAGCTGCAATGTTATCTGTAGCCAAAGGACTGTAGGTCCTGCCTGTCCTCTTTAGGAGCCCACCTCAAGCCATGAACTCTCTCGAGGGTCCCTACGGAGAGTAACCAGGTGCAGAAATCCATCTGGAATTGTCTTCTTCCTCCAGTCAACGAGCAGTGATATACATGGTGTGAAGGATATACATACGTGGGCTGGAGAACGGGTAACCAGCTGTGAAAATGCTGGAAACTGGGGATAAATATGGGTAGATGGGGACCTTTCTACTCCTTGTACTGATATCCAAGGCAAGCATGTCACACTACGTCATGACAATGTCCAGTTTCGCTGCGCTCCTGGGAGTAATTGCCAAACTCAGCTGTGTAGAGAAAAGTTTGCTGAAAGCTTGGTTGGATTGAGAAGAAAGACCTTTCAGATGTGAAAAATGAGTCAGGTGGACACTGAGGGCCTTGTCTATGTTGCCATTTGCAAATACGATTTGTATCTCTGGGATTTTTAATGAGATTTCATTAAGGAGAACAAACCAGCAAAACTCTACTCTAATTTGCAGCTGCCCAAACCCATTTGGCCAAATCTACTCAGAAAATGATGTGGTGGATGCCTCTCTGTAAGCTACAGTGGGCCAAGTCCTTCAGTTGCTACCTTTGATCAACTTCATGACAGTTTGCCAGAGTTAAAAATTAATTAGGACCTTAGGATATGGTTCAATATAATTAACACCCTGCCATTATTTGGTGGGGTGTGGCCACTAATAATGAAATAGATCATACTCTGTCCGTGTTCACAATTTTGTGGTTCTTTCCAGTGAAAAGCTGCAGGCAAAGAATTGTTTCTGTCTGCATCAAGGATTATGCTTCTATTTTTTTGACTGTGGACGTCAAGCTTTCCTTCAAGTCTCTCCCACGTGCTTTGTGGACTGTAATACTGCTGTAGCTCGTTAGATTTTGTGTCTTCATGACAGACGTTATTCCAAAATACTCTTCTTACATCGGGCTTTACTCACATTCACTGAAGTTAAGGAAAAGACACCTTCTTTTGTCCTTACGAAAGAAATTTAACATAAGGGACACAGGACTATCAGGATCCAAATCACTATGGTAATCAACTTCTTGCAACCACCAAGTGTAGCCACCCTGCAGTGGACAGCTATGGTGGGCTTCTAAACCTGGGGCGCTGGGAGCACCCACAGGGCTCAGACAAAAGCTCCACAGCACGTTTCCCTTCAGCTTCAAAGAGGTTTGGATCCATCCCTGCAGGCACTTATTTCAGAAATACAAGATTGTGGGAGAGGGAAGAAAAAGAATTGAAATAACTTTTTGTTTTGTTTTGTCATTTTTTAAAGTTCTTTTCATCTCTGACCAGCCTAGTGCACTTTCAAAAGATTATTCCTACAATAAGTGGACTGAAGTCAATATCAATAATTTTGCAATAACCATATTTCTCTGATTTACAGCCACAATATTAAAAAAAAGTATCTGTTAGATAAGCATTTAGAAAAAAAGAGGTTGTATATGTTACATAAAATTTCATTGCAAAAATCTCAGCAAAAACACTGACTACAGTAACCGCAGATATTATAAAAATCTCTGGTTTTTTAAACAGCAGTTGGAGTTCATATCTAATGATCACAGCAGAAGGCTAATTTCTGAATCTGTCTAGTGGTGGAAAGGGGCTGGGTCCTCTACACCAAAGAGGAGAGAGCAAAGACAGAGCTGCTGCTTATTAACCAAACATACTCTGCTGTGCGCAGTGGCTGACTCACTCCTTCTTCTCTGCTGGATGAACGCACATGAACCCCTGTCCTTCACGGCTCCTGTGTCCTACCTCTATCTTCCATCAGTACTGGGATCATCCCTTGCCTCCTCTTTAGCCCTCCGACCCTTATCATTTCCCCAGGATCCAGCCAGGGGTCGTTTGTATTGCTCTCCTGCTGAGGTTTGTCTGATAGCAGGGGAAGACATGAACAAGGGATGACCCTGAGAAATATCAGAGGTACAAGATGGTCTCCCATCAGGCGCTGCAGCTGGGAAAGGACAGGGAACGGCGTTCAGTTCCGGCTTTGGAAACCGCATTTTTTTCAGCATCTTCGAAGATGGAAACAATGTATTTGGGGAAGCTTAATTAGACGCAGGATGGTTTAGATTTTATCAGGAATAAACATAAGCTCCTGCACACATTTAACCCAGTGCATGGAGATACTCAAGTCTCAGAAAAATATTAATTTATTTCATATTTCCAGAGGTATGCCATTTATTTGACTTCTTCTGACTTATTAAGTATTTGTGGAAACTTCATTTTATGCAGGAAATAGCTATAATCACCGGCAAATGTGACTTTAATAACTAAGATACTGGGAGCCATTTTTGGTTGGCACTAGAGCTCACACACAGTAAAACCTTCTGATAAAATAGTCTATTTTCTTATCTGGAGTTGAAAGTCAGGACAAATCCGACTGATTAGGAAAATCTTCAAGCAAGATACCATATATCCTCTCTAAAATTAAACTCTGGCTGAAGATTCATTTACTTCTGCTAGATGCACTCAAAATGCAAATATTGACAGCAAAAAATAAATTCCATAGAATATTTTGGGTTTGAAAATAATGCAGTCTCTGTCATATCTGACAGGTAAAAGAATATAAAGCACAACTGGAAAAAACAAATTGTGAATCGGTACAAGCAGTTTATTAACAACTGATTTCCATTTTGTAACTTAAATACCAGCGAAATGTTTTTGACATTTTTGGTCTTCCAGCCTGAGGAGGGTTCATGTGAAAATACATGCGCATGGGCAGGTTAGGGCAGCCGCTGACCGTACTTCCATTGAAATAAATGGACAGACTCCCATCATTGGGGTATTAAACTTTAAATAGGATAATGGAAATGTTATGGAAAAGTCTCGAGCCCTTTGCGAATAGCAGCCTTGGTGGATTTGTTTCTCACCCATCCCCACCGCCTGCGGGACACATGACCTCCAGCTCCCTACCCAAACAGTCAGACACACAGTAAAAAGTAACGCTGGTCCTGGGAATCGTAAGGGGGGAAAAGGACACGTCCATAAACAGGGACAAACATCTTTCTCCAAGCAAAGCTGTCAGATCCATTTAAGCAGAGACCTGCTCAATCTTTTCCTCTGGGGCCACTTTTTCCTGTCTGGGAATGTCTGTGGCATTGCCTGTCTGCTCCCGAGCGACCATCCCTGAGAGGTTTAGATAAGGCAAGGAATCACACTCAACAGTCCTATGATCCCAGGCTCCAGGACAAAATGGGAAGGCTGTACTTTTGCTACTGCTCTTTCAGAGGAAAAAAAACCCACAAAAACCAACAAAACCAGCCAAACTAGGTTATATTGTCTGCTGGGAAACGCTGATCCTTAGCAATTGTCCTTATTTGTATTTGTGTAATAAGAAGTGCTTTTAGGGGGTCTAGCTCAAGTATTAGTATGGGGGAGGCAGTTAACAAGCTTTAGCTAGGTAGCTGACTCTAGAATAAATTAGATGAGGCAAAGAAAAAAAGTTTTACTACCTGTGCCAACACTAAGTTGTAAATACCTTCGAGCGAAGCTGATGTCCTCTATCAGAATACGGGGCAGAACACAGTGACTGCAGATTGTAAATATTATTAATAATATCTTCTGGAGCTTAGAATTTGGTGTTTTACTTTTAAGCAAGGAAAAAAAATGTATTACTTCAATCATCTATGAATACATACACAGTGATATTCATCAACCATTTGCATATGCAATGATATTAATCACTGAATAAATATAAATATCCCCTGTGCCTGAGTACCTGTCTTCTAATGTACCTCAGGTGTAGGTAGGAGTTGCAGGTGCCTATTTTATGCAGTAAAATGGTCAGAGCCTCCTGTGTACCAAATGACTGTGTAGGAGGAGCTGAAGGGAGCAGCTTGAAATCACGGCATCTTTTAGAGTTTAGAAGGATGCCAGATCTCTTAGGCCAAACCACCTTTGACATGCAGAAACACTGTGTGGATCAAATACAATTATTATTTATTATTTGCACTGGAAAGGGGCCCAGAAACCTTAATCACATATGGTGTCTGTTTCTCAAAGACTCTGTAAAATAGCTGTAATGAGAAAACAGCCCATGCTCCACAGACCTTGAAAGACAGGACTCTGCTTTCTGTTTTTAGAATATGTAGCAGCTGTTGATAAAGGAGTGCAGCGCGAAGATGCTGATGTACAGAATTATGGGCTATGCCTTTAGCTGGTATATATTGGCACAGCCCCAGGGACGTCACATTATGTGCCATGCCTTTAACTGGTATATACTGGCACAGCTCCAGTGACTTCACAGAGTGATGCTAATTTACACCAAACTTATCTGGCTTTATATCCGTAATTATTGCCAGAAACAATACATACTTATAAAGGAGAATTATTGTTTGAAAGCTTGAATGAGAGGCAGACAAGATGCTTTCTGTCTCCCAGGAGAAGATGCATGCTGATTTTTCCTTTTTCATCATTCAGGAAAATTGCCAAAAAAGGGCTCAGGCCAGCACAGGCTGAAGTCAGTAGAAAGTTTCCTTATAATACCCTGGGATTTTTACTCTTGGATCTGACACTGCTTCAGTAGTGGAATGTGTTTGGCTTGGTGTAGGTTCAGATCAACACAGTACTTTTGATAGATACATAAAATAACATTTGGAACATCTATCAAAGGCAGTTAATTTTTGCTCTTTGGATGAGATCACACTGGACATTAAATCAAAATCAAAGCCCAAGCCTGAGCCTTACTTGTCCTCCTTAAACCGTTAAGACCATAACTTGAACGAGAAGTGCTCCTGGAGGAGGTTGTCTCACCTCCAAGGTGTGGTGTGAGTGGAAGGAAAGCCATGGGAGGCACGAGGGGTGTTTTCAAAGCCACACGAGCCTAGAGGGAGAAGAAGCTTGGCTCAGGCTGTGATTTAGGACTTCGTTTCCTTCACACGGCTTCTCCTCAGGAGCAGCAGGATGACCACCAGCACCTCAGAGGGAGGCTTTCAAGAGAAGGTTTTCAGCCTAGAGCTCTCAGCGATAGGTTGCGTAGACTTGCCCATGCTGCCAGTACTGGATGTGTTGGTGTGAAGAATCAGTGTCGTATGTAAGTAGATTTATATGTGCTTTGGTGGGAAGCTGAAACCAAGACCAGTGGACAGGCATGATGTGTTTCTGGCTATGCTTTAACAGTCAGCGCTAGCTGGTGCTCCCAAAGGGCTGACTGGCTTCGTGCCCAGGTAAGCTGTCGTAAGATGGAGCCTGACAAAATTATGGAAGAAGTTGTACGATGTTGTGCCAAGAAGAACACTGGGACAAACTTTACTTAGGATGTCCTTTCCCATCTTGTGTTCCTGGCTATTACTCTGGCCCTGTTACCGGGTGACAAAGATGAGTATAGCTGCATTTGTGTAATATTCTACATGAGACAGAGTACCTTAGCTAGCTGGAGATGGCAAAAAGTATTATTTGAATGCTATTTTTGACTGGCTGAATGAGCTAGTTTGTAGCAGTTAGAACAGCAAGAACATTAAAGAACATGACTGAAAATACTTGCTAATTGGTAAAATACAAAGGATATGATTGCATTGCTAATAAAAGCTGACACTACACTTGTTTAGTGGAAGAAAGGGTGAAACTTAATCTTTTCATTGCATGCAACTGAATCAGAGGTTCGAATTTCCTCTGAATCATGAGCTGTTTAGTGGAACTGAGCAATGCACATAGTTGACCACTATTACATAGGCCAAATTTCCAAGTTAACTTAATCTAATGTTGCAAGTGTGGCTTCATGTAAATCAACAGAGGGTTGTGCTGTTATTCTATCCTTGGCCAAAACCCAGTGCTGTTTAGCTTTCAGACTTGTCCACTGAGACTACAGTCTGAAATCACCATCAGTATGGAAGTGGGCAATGCTGTCTAATTAAAAAAAGTGCATTCAGGTTAACCAAAACCTCTGAAAGATTAGTATTTATTTTGTCAACTTGTTTCAGTATGAATCCTCCCACTCCACTTCTACAAAGTCCATCTGTTTTGTTCAATTAGCTCCAGTTTGGATACATGTTTCAGCCTGATTAAACTGTCCTCAATTTTTTTTTAAGGAAATATCTCAATTTCCATTAAAAATATTATACTCAAACCAAAACAATGCTTTGAACATAGTTGCTTGCTGGAAATTGATTTTTAAAGCTGTTTTAAGCTGCTTTTTTCCTAATGATCTCAAAAAATTAAAAAAAAATTTAAAAAAAAAACCAAATTAAAAAAACCCCTCTTGTTACAGAGTTTTAGTTGAGCTATGAATTAAAGAAAGGAAAGATAGAAGTTGATCTGAGAAATCCTGTTTCCTAGTATGATATGAAATCTGTAGCATTATAAGTTTATTACCAAAGCTAGCTTCATGTGAATGTTTCTCTCTTGCAGCTATTCTGTCAGCCTCAGATTCTTTTGATAAGTTTCCTGAGATGTTTTTAATTTTTGTCTTGGCTTAGGGCTACAAAACACTCATTACTATCACTACCTTTTCTGAAGCATATGCTGTTTGAATATCCCAGTCTCATACTGTGCTGATCAATAAGGTGCTTTTAAAATGATAAAACTAAAATGTGATAGTAAATTTAGTAATTTTAGTTTAACAAAGACAAGTGGAAGGTCCTGCACCTGGGATGAAATGCCCAAAGAGCCCAGTACAGGCTAGGATCCGTGCAGTTGGGGAGAAGCCTTGCCGAAAGGGATCTGGGAGTTCTGGTGGACAAGAAACTGGACACGAGTCAGCAGTGCAGTGCTGCAACAAAGGCAAATCGGATCCTGGGCTGCATCCGCAGGGACTTTGCCAACAGAGATAGAGACGTGCTCATCACACTCTACTCAGCACTTGTCAGGCCATACCTGGAGTACCATGTCCAGTTCTGGTCCCCGCAATTCAAGAAGGGTGCAGGCAGTCTGGAGAGGGTCTAAAGGAGGGCCAAAAAGAGAATCATCAAGCTGGAGAACGTGCTGTATGAGGAAAGACTGAAGGAGTTCGGTCTTTTCTTCTTGGAGAGGAGAAGGCTCAGAGGGAACCTCATCACAGTGTACCAGCACTTAAAGGGAGGCTACAAATAGCACGGAGGTTCTTTCTTCGTAAGGGGCCGCATGGAAAAGACCAGGGGCAATGGGTACAAGTTGCACTGGCAGATATTTCATCTCAGTATAGGAAAGAAGTTTTTACAGTGAGATCAATCACTGGAACAACCTGTCCAGGGATGTGGTGGAGTCCTCATCACTGGATGTTTTCAAGGTGTGACTGAACAGGGTGCTAGACAATCTCATCTAGGCTCTCTTTCCCATGAAAGGTTGGAAGAGATGATCTCTTGAGGTCCTTTCCTACCTGGGTTGTTCTATGAGTCTATGATTTTGCCTCAGATTCAGCTCTCTCTAGGTGAATAGGGACAGATAGCTATTGGTATATCTTCTAGTTTCTAAATACATCTTCACATATAAAAGTTCTCTGAAATACACATTAAATGTATTTGTTTAAACTTAATTTTGTATACAATGAAATTATAAGGTTTCATAAGTAGACAGAAATGAAAGGCTACATATATATCTATACATGTGGCCACTGATGTTTTGTAGGCTTTTTAGCAATATACCTTATGGAGTCACAAAAGAGATTCTGACATCACTTCCAGTGTAAAGTAATTAGAGGATATTCCTCTTTTCCTTTTGACTTTGGCTCTGACAGCACAATATTATTGTCAATGAGTGCTAATTAAAGAAAACTAACTTCTGTGAAGATTGTCTTTGATCCATGCTAACGAAAGTCTAGAGTGACGAAAAGGCTTCAGAGCTACGGCACAGGTCTCTCATCTAGAATGAGCTCATACGATTATAGAAACTAGGATCTTAAACTAAATATTGTGTTGACTTGGAAGTTTTTCCACTGACTGGCTTCTGTCCAAGATTTCACCCAGGACTGTGATGCTCTCTTTAAAGTGGCTCTGAAACAGATCAGTAATTCACAGGAATTCCTTCATTCAAGCTGCAGAAGTCAAAATGAAGGAAAGCATCACAATGCCATAGTGATGGTATTAGTGAATGAATACCCCTACCATTATAATAGTAGTTACTCTTGCATGAAAAGCAGGAGTCATATATTCTGCTTTATAGATATGACACACCGACATCAGTCCTTGGGAACCTGGATGGGTCGTGCCTATTGCTGGAGCCGTGAAATTTCAGAAATTGCAGAAAAGTCACTGGGCAGTTTTCACGTTTAAGAATCATTAGTAGACAAGATTTTTCTGTTTCTTCAGAAAACAGAAACTGTGGTTCCTGGCCATGCTCTAATGCAAAACGGATGCAATCAGCAGGTTTGGGTCACTCATGGTGAGGGAGATGTTCACAGCCTGCACCGTTTGGCTCCTGTAGTCCAAAAGGAATATTCTTGGAGAGCAGAAAAACACTTTCCTTGGCTTCCATGGCTTTAAGTCAACTTTTTCAACGTCCTCTGCTTAATAGGAGTCTTTCAAATGAAGTCTGCTGCAAGACATGCTGCAGTAACTGGTCCATTGTCTACCTCGGGAGTGTTTTTCTGATTCTGGCAACTAAGCAGGCAGGGTCTCATGCAGGTGCTCCTGGCATTTCTGAACACTATCATTGCTGCAGTTTCCTAGTTCTGAGGTAGAATGGGAAAAGCCAGAATATGTTCATTTTAAATCATGACCACCAACCTGAGTGGAATGGCATGAACATTTGGGAGCAAACTGGATCCATTATGTCTGGAGAAGCTGCTAGATTTCCAGTAGATATTTGGGAGCATTATTTCAGAGAAAAATATTGTACCAAACACTTATAATTAGCACTAATTTCTTTCCTATTGTCAAGGTGGTTATTCATTAAATTACTCTCCTCTTTCTAATTGATGTTTTGACAGCATACCATGCAAAACAATGGAAACAGATGCCAAAGGGATTTTTAAGTTAATTAAGGATTCAGTTGGGTTAGAAAAAAAAAAGAAAAAAAAATCCAGATGATAGTGTGAGGCAAATTATGTTAATGGTAGAAGTAGTCCTTAGTGTTTACCTCTGTGATGATTCTCAGACAGATCTACAAGATCCTTTTCCTAACAGAGCTGATACTAACTAGGATGGCACTGAAGAAGACAGTAAACGCTAACGCCAGTACATTTACTTTGGTAGGTGAATTCAGTGGCTGCTTTTCCTTGAAGCACGTGAGTTGGAGCTTCCAAATAATACCTAAAATAAGAGAACTGTATTGCAAGTCACATAGCTACTCTACTAAGAGAAAGATGTATCGTCTGCTGGCTCTGGTTATTCTTAGGGAAAGCATGCACGAGTTTGGGAGAATAACCCTAATCCCAGCTCCAGAGCTGAATGCCAAAAGCAACCAAGGGCTGCCTGCTGCCTCCGTAGCGCTGGTGTCTCCCGTGAGCCTGTGCTCAACAGCAGCCCCGTGCCAAACTTCGCAGGAAGCTGGAGTGAGCCTCACCCATAGAGGCCACAGCATCAGGTTACCCGCATGCACAAAAAGAAGCATGAGTCCAATTAACATCTCAGCTATCGTTCATTAAAAGCCAAACACCACCACATTGCAGGTCGCTTTCCCTCCTTCCCACACTGGTTTTGTGTCAGCCTAGCTTTCAGAAACTGCACATTACTAGCATTACAGATGCTGAGATCGGCATCTGAAATTACAAAGCAGCTCACTGGATTTGGGGTTGCCTGTTTTACCCAGACACATTGCTGGGTTCCTGCTGGCCCCCTATCCCAAATTTCAATGCACAGTGCCTCTTCTTTTATAAGCTTCTCTTGTCATTGTCTAGGGCTTTTTGTTTTCTTTTCTATTCTTTAATTCCGTGTCCAGAATGGTAGTTATATACTTACTTCTCTTCTATTATACCAAAACATAAAGAGTTAACACACTGAGAGATAAATTGCAGATTATTTCATTATAGAAAATTTTTGTGGGATTCATCCAGAGTTAATTAAGTTTCCAAGGAAAAGATCTCTCTCCTCCCTACCCACCCATTTTAATTGTCACACTCCCTTATACCATTCTTTTTTCATTTCTTATTTTTCTTCTTGTATAAGGTACAAATTAAGGCTGCAAGAGCAGGCTCGTAAGCCCGATTAACTTTAAGCATGTCCTTTGCATACAATTTATGTCAGTAAAATTAAGTGTTTGCACTTACATTACAGGGAGGAAGCTATAAATTATAGCCTGCCAATGAAGTGATTCATGTAGAAATAGAAAAGCAATGGGCTAAATGAATGATAAAAAGCTGACCTTTTTTGCAGCAGCATGTGAGAGAAGAGACTTGGCTCTACACATACATGCTGACTTTAGTCAGGAGCATGTAATGTAACTGGGTGTCTTTAAAAAGCAGGAAGGTTTGAAGGAAAAATTGTGGAACTGGAAGTAGCTTTAGAAATGAAAAAAACAACCAAACAAAGGGTAGTCAATCCCAAAACCTAAAACCAGACGAGCACCAGGCCACCCTCCAAAACATCCCAAACTCTGAAGAGTCAAGATCTTTGTTATACAACATATTTTTAAGTCTCATATGATGACAGTTTCCAGACCCCTGGCATGTTCCTTACTAAAAATGAGTTCCTTTCAGACTTGAAAGCATAACACAAAACTGTAACGTTCTTTTGCATTTAATATTGCATTAGCTGGGACAAGGATATTTGTGTCAGTGACTCCGTAACAGAGTGTTCCTGGCTTGCTGAAAGTGTTTGACTGACCAATAGTGACAAGTGGTCTGAAAAGAGAAAATATTCAAAACAAGAAACACTTGCTAAACAACTCCTTAAAGCCAGATTTTCATCGACTTCAGAATAGATGCACTAATTTGCCCACTGCAAGAAGCTTGCTCGCTTTCATCAGAAAGCTGTGGAGACTCAGCATGAGAAAAATTACTTCTTCTTCTCAGACTACAGAAGACACTAACTCCCACCTTGCATATTATTGAGCATTAAGCAATAGGAAACTCAATCAAGAAATTAGCAGAAAACCAGCCACCCTACCCCCCTCAAGTAATATATTCCCAGGGTGGATATCTTACAATTACAGGCGAAAGAAGCCACCCTAAGCCTTGAATATTAACTATAATGTTTGAAATGTTATTTAAAAAAAATTAAAAAATCCCAAACCTTGGAGTATTAACATTTTCTGAGTTTGTTGGTGGTATGCACAGAGTTTGAGACACTTGCAGACCTCCGGCCACCCTTCTGTCTGAGAGCCAGCCCAGGTAGGAATGTGACAGCCTGACAGTCCCGGCACTTCGGCAATGTTTCTTGCTCTCCAGATTACTCCTGCTACAGCACTTGAACTCTTTAGTCTCTTAGCGTATTCAAACTCCCGAAGCACAAAGTAAGAGATAATAAGCCTCTCTTTATCTGTTCAGTATTTGTAGCTCTTTCATGCATCAAACACAGTCCCGTGCTACTTGTTCGTATTTTTTTCATGTAGGAATGTCTTGTTCTTCTGTCTTAGAAGCTTTCAGTATCAACCACTGCAGACCAGATATAGGAAAAAATGTGAAGGATTTTAACAATTCAACTTAATATAGCACTCAAAGAACACAATGCAGCATCTTGCATTACATGACAAAAAAAAAATACTCACTAGCTCTACAGCTAAAATGTAACAAAACAGTTACATAAATTGAACTACCACTGCTGATACATTATTATTATATTTTAGCTGTAGAGCTAGTTAATACAGTTTGATCAGATGGCTAGACAGCTTTCCGAGTCTTTTGATCACCAGCAAAGTAGTCACTGATTAAGGGCTGCCACAGATAGCCACAACGTTTCTAGAGCTGCAGTTATAAGAGAGATCATTGCACAGACAGATCCTTTATTATATCTCTGCAATAACACTGAAAAGCTGTTTAAGGAAACTTTTGGTCTAGGATCACTATGCAGACACATAGGGCAAAAAGTAACAGATCCCATAGCTGTTACAAATTAAATCACTTCACTTTCTGTTGGAGGTTCATTTGCTTCATTCAATGGCCTACTGGTTTCCTTAATTCAGCCCCAGATTTCATGTCAGTATGGTCTAGGAAAAGATGTTTTCTCATAGCATCTCTGTATCACTTTCCTCTTTTGGTGCAGCCTAATTAGATCTATCCTGCTGTTTTCTTCTAAAAATAGAGCAGTTTCCAAGCTCAAAATTATCACTCTATGGTATTATTATTACCTCATATACAAACTGCTGGCAATTGCTTATGTTTTATGAGTTATTTTAAACTCTGGAGAAAAATAGGTGGTGCCAAGGAGATGACAAATGAAACAGGAAACAATGCAAATAGCTCGGTGATCTGGGCAGTCATTTCTATCTTGCTAACAAGGCAAAGTAAGTGACTGAAGGCTTATTATCTAAATTTCTGAGTAATTCTTTTAATCATAAATTGCAGTAATAGAATGATTACTATGAGCAATATTATATCATAAAACTCCAATGTTTCTCTGGACCGCTGGCAGCTTTTTGATAGGAAAAGGCATCAGAAGAGGATTATCACACCTAAAGCCGGTTTAAAACCTCAGATGGTGCGATGCTGTTGCATGTATACTAAAATTCCACATACCTTCTTCTTGTATACTTTCTCCAGGCTGTCATGATGTGAAGAAATTTAGCTGTATAAAGCAAATCAAACAACAGGGGTAAAGCAACTTAGAAAAAGGAAAGATATTTTAAATACCAAAAGGAAACGTATGCCTGAAATTCTGTATGGGGCAGTCAGGAACTGGACCCTTCTGCCCATGGGGAATGAAGGGGAAAACAGGGTAGGAGGCAGGGAAGGAAGAGGTATAGAATGAGTTCAGTCAGAGATGCTGTTAGAAATCAGGTGTGGTGTCTATACAGCAATTATTGGTCCGTGTGCTAAATTTGACAGTGTGTATCATAATGTTGCACAAAGGTCAAGGAAAATGAAGAGTATTTTGAACAATTTTAACATTTCCTTAGTGCACATTTTGTATGATGATCCCAGCTTACACTTGTGCTTTGCAAACATCCTATGGGCATAAAATTATTCAGAATATTCACTGTGCATTTGTGGCATAGTTGCTAAACTATGCATTGCAGACCTTAGAGCAAATCTAATATCTCACTGCATGCAAACTTAATCAACAGAATTTACAATTGCTCTTGTGTTAGCAGAATGAAGGACTGATTTTCTGTGAGTTGGAAGATGGCTTCTCTAATCCTTATTGCCTTGAAAGGCTGTATTGTTGTTTTCATCACTTGACCCATTACTCTTTTCATCATTTAATTCAATTATAAACTCTCTTGTTGATGCCGCTTGCTTGGATATTTTCCCATCCTTTTTTGTATGAACTCCTGTTCACCTACTGCTTTTTCAATTTTCTAATCTGCCTTGCCATTAACATCACTGCTGGAAGTTAGAAGCTGACACACAAATCCATTTAAAGTAAGGTCTGGGTCTATTTTTTGATCTGATACACATTTAACCAAAAAAAGCTTGACAAAATTGTACCATTTCCTCTCCTTTAAGCAAGTGCAAGAAGAATGAATACTTGTCTGTTCTCCCATCATGTGTAGGAGGTGGCCTGGGCTGCATTTACATAGAGTTGATGGGATTTTGGAGGTATGCTGTAAAACAGTCACAGTTCTCCGTAAGAGGAGAACACTTTTCTCAGTATAATTTTTGCAGAGTAAAACCAGCTCAGCAACTTTCCACTGACATGTAGCAGAGATGTTTTCATTTTTAAGCCTGTTCAATTTATTATGTCCCCAAGCTCCACCCAAAAGAAGAGAGAAATCTATCCCCAAAGCTTTAACTGGTACTCTTTCCGCACCACGAGAACTTTAGTAAAGCTGATACTTTAGTACAGCTCGCCTTCTTGCAGAGCTCTGGGTGCACACGCCGGCAGAAACAGGGCAAATGAGGTAGAGTATTCAGGTTTTGTTTGTCTGTCCCGGTGCTACCATGCTGACAACATGCATGCTCGGTGTGCTCTGCAGTGCTCCTACCACATTTTCAAGAAGGGGAAAAGATTGTAAATGAAAGTCCTTTGCCTGTCACAGAATCAACTTCCCAACTTCCAAACTAAGCAGGTCTAAAGTCTGATCTGTGCTTATTTCATTGTGATGCTGGAGGGGAACTGTATGCTGTGTTTCTAACGGGTATATCTAAGAAATTTCCATTGCAGAGCTGGCAGGTGTGCATGGACACATAAAAATAAACTTCTGTAGTTAGAACTGTTTGATACGGTCCATCTGCATCACTGCTATTTGCACTGGTAGAAAGTTTCTTCCCTTAAAATTTCAGTTTAAGTCAAATGTTTTCATTATTAGCTATGATCACCTGGGCTGTACTTCTGTATCATTCCTCTTTCATGCTCTGGTTTTCTGTTTACCTGCTGAGAACAGCAGCTTCTACACCATTAGGGTTATATATAGCAGAAACCTTTTGCAATTGAGCTGATTACTGCGATCAAGGCCAATCTGTTAGTACTGGATGTCTGAGAATATTAAATAAGGGTGTTTGTAAATCAAGTAAGTCAATACTGCTTCCTTTATAGACATTCTACTTCCACTGAAAGATCTTCATTGGCTGTATATCCCTCTTGTGAATTCCTTGAATGAAAAAGTAACAGGTATTTTCCTTGTATCATACAATTACTATTCAACTCCAAGTGTAGCATCAGACCCTAAAAGTGTTCATTAAAAGACAGTCAGCCTCTTTCCAGCACAGTCCCCTTACTATCATTACCCCACTTAATATATAGTACTGTATTGCCAAGATGGCTTTTTCCCATAAAATCACATTCATCACTGCAGAACGCATTGAGATTGTTATTTAATTAACAAACTAGTTAATAATTTATTTTTCTACCTATATTTCTACTAGTATTTGTACTGCTGTTGCATGCATGCACAGGCCTCGTAATGCTAGAAGCTGTATAGCCACATCACAAAAAATCTATACTCAAGCACCGAGAATCTGGTGAAAGGAGCTTAGTCTCGATTAATGGTAAGATACAATAATTGAAAGGTACAGGTTGCAGAAGGAATGAAAGGAAAGCCAGCAAATTTCACACCATAATCCATAACCTCAGCCTACCATATGCTCTGCAGAGTGCTAATGCAACAAGCACAGGAGAAAAACACCACTGGAACTTTTTTCCCGGCTCTATTGTGGTGGACAGTTATTTTGTTGGCTTTGTGGCCTGGATGGCTCTGCTATCATCACGCATTTACATTCAGTATTTCTTACATCATTCAGGCTGAGTGACTTCTAGGGAAGACGTCAGTCACTGGAGGTTTCCCAGCAGTGGGTTTCTATCCATCCTCCTTTCCATGTATGCACCAGTTCAGCCAGATTTCCAAAGGTCCTCACCTCTGGCTCATCTCTTTTACAGATGTAAGTGAAAATCCCAACTTTGTGAGACAGGCAACACAAATTAAAAAATCTCTTAATTCCCTTTGATTAGAAAGGAAATATAAACTTATGTCTGGTCACTCTACTCAAGGCCATCCCTTCTCTGTGTTATGCCTTTCTGACGTATGGATTGCATAGCTTGTACCACTTTTGTTTGGCATGCTTTCCCACGCCCAAGGAGCAGGTTCTGGCAAAGGGGTGTGTGTCTGTGTCCATGTCTGTGTCCGTGTCAGGAGCCGACCTCCGTCCAAACAGGAGAGCAAGGAGCGATGCTTGTGCACAGACTCTGCTCTCCACCTTCTGATTCCTAAGGCTTGCAAGCAGACTCAATGCTTCCAAAATTTGGTTCAGGTATTTTAAGATGGGGCTGATGTTTTGGTTTAATGTAACAGCCAGCCTTCCAGTTTGGTATGACTGACAGAAAATCTGACAGGCTGAGTAACTGATTGCAACCAACCTCTCTCCTTCTCATCTGAGTGGAAAAGAAGTGCGTTTAGAAAAAGCCAGTGACAGTCTGCTGTATAAGTTCAGATGTCATAACAGGCTGCAAAAGCACATGTATTCTGTTTCACAGGGCTCCCTAAGGAGGTTTTTACACATAAAAAAATGAATTAATGAAAAACTAACTGGTTTTAGTCATAAAAACATTGTTGTGTAAAATACTGCTCATACTATAGAGATCACTACATCAACATTATATCACCATCTCTATAAGCTTCCTATGTCCCCAGGGCAACATTTGACTCTAGTTCCATTTATCCTAGTCTCTCTCTGTATTAAGCTACTGAAAAATGGATCCCACCCCCCTGTCCCATGCTATTTGTCTTCCAAATCTCCCCCACTGCCACAGGTGTGCTGTGTCAAATAAGCAGCAGGGCAGAGGAGGAAGAAGAGGGGAGCACCCTCCTCAGCTCTGTTTAGACTCCAGCCTGTTGTTAACCTTATGCAAGGAAATTCTTCAGTTTGAGCGCTGAGGGCAGAGAGCCTTGAAAACTAATTGCCTTATCTAAACAGAACAGGAGCCGGCTCAGCAGTAGCGCAGGGGAAAGATCTCCTTTTCATGTAGACTATCTCAAAAAGCAATAAGAAAGTCAGGCTTACTGGATCCGATCAGAGGTCTGCCTTGCCCAGGAACTTGCCTCTGACAGTGATCAGCAGAAGGTGTGTAGGGAAAGTGTAAAAGCAAAACAAGTACGTAGTGGTACGTCCCCACAATGTTCTCCTAGCTTCCAGTGATCTGGTGCTGTTGCATTTTTTGCATTTGATAATCCTTGACAGAATTTTCTTCAGTAACTTTGTCCAATCATTTTTGAACCTATATAAACTTTGATTGCCCACAACGTCCTGTTGCAAGGAAATCCATGGCTCCACTATGCATAATGTGAAACTGTATTTCCCTTTGTTTGTTTTGAAAACTCTGCCTTCGCTTGATACCTTCTAGTTCCTGCACTGGAAGAACTTCCTAACCATCATCCCCAGCTCTGTGTCCTTCATGACCTCTGTCACAAGGCCATCGCTCACCCCTTTTCCAGGTAGAAGAGTGCTCCTAACCTATTTAGGTTTTGTGTCGAAGCCACCGCTGATGACCTTTGTTTCTCCCTTCTGTGTCTGTTGTAGTCCTGCTGTATCTTTTCTGAGGCAAAAAGGCCAGAACACAGAAGAGGCCTCAGTAGAACAGTACTGAGCACTGAGATGATGATTTCATATATCTTTTCATTACAACATGAAGATTTTATTCCTGAGTGGTAACAGTAACTCAGAACCTATCCTAGTAGGTGGTTGTGGGGGAAGTTTGCATTCATCTGTTGTGAGTTCCACCTGCCAGTTACTATGACAAGGTCTTCCTGCAGTTTCACATTGGTTTTAGCACCAATTTGAAGTAAATCATCTGCTGCATCCTGTGCAAAGAAGGATCCTAATGTAGAAATATTCCCAATTTGTTGTAGCAGAGAAATAAATTGCACTTCTTCTGAAAGACAAAGTCATTTTGCTCTTTATGACTAAATCATCTCTTGTCCTACAGATTCTCTGGCAAGCTGCCTCTTCCTAACATGTTTGAAAAACGATTTATTATGCATATTCATGTCTTTTGCAAGTAGTTTCTCAAACTTCCCCTTTTTGGGGGTGTGGGGGGGTATTCTTCCTTTTAACCTTCCAGAGCTTATGATCTTTTTTATTTTCCTGAATTGGATGCAACCTTAGCACACTGAGGGATGCCTTCTTCAATCTGTTGTCCTCCTACCAGCTTTCTTCTGGTCTTTTCATGGTCTTTTTAAAGATGTGGTATGTATTTTCTCTGTGCCTCTGATATACTCTCTTTAAATTATCTGCATGCTACCTGTAAAGACTTTAGTCTTTACTCTTTAAAAGTTTAAAGTTTCCCTTTTTATGTAATCCTACATGGTTTTAAATGCATTTTTACACAATTTCCCTTTTTGAAATTAGGCACAAAGATATAGATAGTGAGTGGTTTTATTGGTCCTGCTAGGGTGTTGGATCTGAGCCTATTTTGGTCCCTGTTATAGAGTGTTCCATAGCAGCATTTATGAATCAAGTCCAGCACTGTTCAGGGCAAAGTAAAGAGCTGATCATTCCATCTAAGGTTCCTTGAGTACTTGGTCCAGGAGGAAGTAATTAAGAATAACTAAATGCTTAACTTTGACATCACGTCCCAGCACAGCATTAGCCAATACACCCAGGAGTGTTTGCAGCCTCCTGCCACAGCCATGTTTCCTCTCCTTGTGTTCCTACCTCCGCCAGCACGTCACGGGCGCTGCCACATTCCAGTGGCTCACTGGGTCGTATAGGTAACGTATAGGTGACAGAGGAAGGACAGGCCCATTAAGCATTACCAAAAGTAATGCAAACAACAAGAGGACAGAAATATTTCTAACCTGCTTAGAAAAGTCAATGAAATTTCAAAGCCTGAAACAGACAGCCTTTGATGAATTTAGAAATACAGAGCTGGTGTGATACATGCGCGGGTCTTGCCTGCTGCAAGTACCAAATCTGTAGGCAGCTTTGAATCCATCACCCAAGAGACTGTTTCCATGTGTCTGCACTGTATTACGCTGCAAAGAGATGCAAGCAGAAAACTGTTCATTAAGGTTGGCTTATTGCTGTAGTGGGTCCCACAGGATCTGATATTCTGTAATAAAACTGCAATAATTCATGCAGAAGCCAGGCTAGCTACACCAGCTAGTGAAGGTAAGGATGGTGGAATGGAAGGAAAGACTATTTAAAGAAATGGTACAACAAAAAGAGGGATAAACATAAATAAGACTCTTGTCTTTCTAATCTTGAAACATTCATGCCCTTGTTCAGAATGAAAAAGATGCCCAAGACAAGTAGGGTATTGTACTGAAAAATATTGGCTGCCTGATGGCTTTGGAAAAAAATATGCCATGTTCACAAATACCTCCCCTGACCTGTTTATTAAAAAGGACAATAAATGTCTGAGCAGTGAATATTCAGGGCCTGGGAGATTTTATCGGGCATAATGTTTCTGAAAAAAATTGTATGATACAGTTGGCTGTGGGAAGAACTATGAGTTCAGATCTTTCTCAGGTCAGCTGATTCTGTTCCTTTTCTAATTCCATGTACAGTTGCTATTTAACATTTTGCCAATCTTCTGGGAAAGTCTGTCAAACAAAGGTTTTGAACGTGACTTGCACAGATTGCTGACTGCCTTTCACAGCCTGGACATTTTATGAAGTCCTTCACGGATGACCGTGTTTTGTTTTATTTTTTAATGTATTCCATAAAAGAAGAATTCTGAAACAAGCCACTGTGATTGCACTTTATCAACTTGCAAACAACACACAGAAAGGAATTCATTATATTACTATAGTGAATTCCTGCTATTTAAGGATAGTGTCATTATGAATAGAGCTTCTTGAAACCAAAAAGCCTGAATTTATTTATAGATCTTATGTACAAATGAAAGGACCAAAGGAGTTTGGAAACAGCCAATATGCTTGCTGTGATGTTGGCTCTCCTGAAAGTTAGCTGCAGTAGGCACAAGTCACCAAGGATGAGACTTTATGCTCAGCATTTACCTGTATCTGCTGCTGTTGAAGTTTGCAGGAACTCCCTCAATTGCCTCACAGGAAACAGAATTGTGCCAACGTTAAGCTCTTCTGAAAATATATACTTCTGAAAAACACAGAAGAGTGCAGCTAATATGATTCTACTGTTTCAGCAGCACTAGGAAGAAGCATTTTGAAATGCTAAGCATTTTGCCCTTGGAACTATAGAAATGTTTCAAAAACGATTATGAGGAGTTCAGGGAGGTTGATTTTGTACCCAGCAGAAGTACAAATAAATAAGCCCTCAGTAACGTGTGCTCCCTGTGCTGTGATGCTTAAAGGTACTTCTCTAAAAAACCCAATGGACTAACGAAACGCGTTATTATGCTAAGATTCTTTTTATCTGCCTGGGAAGAGTAGCAGCTTTGACAAGTTACAAAGAGAACTTTTTTCGACCACGTTTAATCACATGGAGGAAAGATGATCCAGTTAGTGGTTTCAAATATTTTATACCACTGTGGTAATTTCTGGTGCCAGCGTACCACTAACATCTGTACTATTTCACAGAAAGGAATGCTACAGACGCTGTATATGCTACCAAACATTCATAGCTTACATATCAAGGTACTATTGCTCCACTGCCCTGCTGTCAGTCAAGAAGAGCCTCACAGGAGCCACTGGAGTTACCCCAGCAGAGGAGAAGAGTTAGATCAAAATCAGGCCTTGTATCACCACTAAAGAAGCATTGCTTTTTTCCTAAACATGTAACTCATTAATCCCTTGAAAACAGCTAATACCCCCCTAATTCCGTCTCTTTCATAATCAGGGAGTTAGGTATTTCCTGGCCGTGGCCTAAGTCATATATCTTGCTAATTTATTAAAAGAACTGCACAGATTGAGTTCTGACAACTTTTTTTATTACTATTATTATTAGTGCTATTATTTACTCATGATAATCAGTGCACACAGTCTGCTAGTCACTGTCCCAAAGAGCTTACTGAAAGGCCTTTCTCCCTTGTCCACTGACTTCCAAGGGACATGGATTGAAGCCAAACAGAGTTGCAAGATGTTTTCACTTGAGGGTCATATCCTAGCATGGAATCTATTTCAGGTTGAGCTGGCTAGGAGTTTGGCTTACTTGTACTTTGGCTCACGGTGGTGTTGCCCATCAGGTTCATGATGACAAGTGAACAGGAAATTTCACCACTGCATCATCAAAATGTTTCAGATTGCTCCAGGTGCAGCATGGAGCCAACCTTTCTGCAGAAACCCTGAGATGTGATACACAATGAAATCACTGTCTCTTGCTCTCCTAACAGCATGCTTGAATAGGCTGTGGTGAAATCTCCCCAGGGAGACAACGGAAGCCCTATCACTTCAGTCGTTTAGAGCTGGATAGTAGGAAACACTTATAAATGTACTGTAGGGAGCAATTCTTCTTGGCAGGGACTATGTTAAGTGATGTAAGAGGGGCTTTTCAGCTCTTATTTCTGTGCCTTTGAGGATATAGTGTTGCTATTTGACATTTTTAAGCAGAGGCCTGAGCCTCAGAAGGAACAGTACAAAAGAGGGGATAATCAAATAACTGATTTCCTTGCATGCTTTCCCCATATTCAGGGAGTCTTCAGAAGTGAGATGCTGGGCTAGAGGCAAACACTGATGGACTTATCAGGAGCTGAGAAGCAAAGTGGTTATTGGTGTCCCTTTGGGTCTGCTTTTCCTATTATTATCTTCATATTTTCTGTCACACCACCATGCACAGATGCTTTCTTTGAATAACACTGGAAGGTTTCAAATCCATGTCCAAGATTTTTATGTGCTCTGACATCTACAAGAAACTGGCAGATAATCATAGCTTTGTAGATTCGAAATGGGAATAGCACAATTAAAAAAACTGGAAACAAAATATTTATTACTGATCAGATGGTGGTCAATGATAGATATACAAGTGCTGTAATCATGCTCATGCTAGTTCTTGCTAATCTTCTATCAGTCTTTTTTCAGTCTTTTTTTTTCTTCTTCAGCAAGTTTTTCATTAAGTAGATGGAGCTCTGCCAGATTCAGCTTTCATTCATATCATTGTAAATCATGGCTGAAACCTGTGGTATTATTCCTGCTTTCTCCACGTACAGCTTAGATGAGCTTTTAGGCTGTTGCCTTAGGGCTCAATACATCTTGATACTTTTTGGAAAAGCATTTGAAAACTGAAAGAACAGTTCTGAGGCATCTTTCCCATTCTTTCTTTCTCTCCCCCCCCCCCCCTTTTTCTTTCTTTCTATTTCCTTCCTTCTTTCTTTCTTTCTCTCTCCATCTCTGTCTGTCCCTCTTTCTTTGCTTGCCTGCTGCCCCAGACTCATGTCATCCTCCCTGACTTTCAAAAAAAATTAAAAAAATGTAATCATGATGAGCTAGTGAGTAATTTGGAACATCTCCCAGCATTCCAGCAATGTTGTGGTAAAAATGTGAAATACCCACAATTTAGAGCTGCTACAATGGCATACCTACTCTTTCTGCCATCTGTTCTCTCACCTGCAAGCCTGTTCACATGCTAAAATCCTCTCATGTCAAAAATCACGCACAGTGTTAAGTTTCATAAAGGCATGAAATGTGAGACTCCAGTAATAGCAGCATACTTATATAACAGCATTTGCACTAGGATTTTCTTGTTGCCTTAGGTGGAGTTCATGTATTTTCTTTTGTATCCCATCTTAGGGAATAAATTATGTCATTGTTACCTTTTCAGTTGACTCAGAGTCTGAAATTAGTGCTGTTCAGGCATCCTGACTATCATTTTAAAATGGCCCAGGCTTTTGATAGCTGGGCAACCTTTTGATAAGGTTGTGTTATATTAAAACAACAAGTCAGGAGTATGGTCAATGGAGTGCTAGGCCATTCAGTAAGTTATGAAGACAGATGTGCTTTGAAAATACCTACTGAATAGATATGGTAGATGACATAACAATCCCTGACTGAAACTGGCTTCCAATCCTAATTAGGTCAGAAGTGATTCATTCCAAATTTCCAATTCAATGGGTGTAAACCCACCAAGTAATTGCTATAGATGGCAATTTCTGCTCAGCAGCCACCGAAGATGGCAGTCACTGGACTTAGAACGATGATGTTCTCTAGCACCCCAGCTGGGTTTACAAAGGTGAGGTACCTCCAGCATGTGCAGGTGCTCAGTATTCAGCCCAGCACAAAGTTGTACTATTTATTAGGCACCGCACTAACAAAGTGCCCCAGAGTATTTTGTTCCAAAGAAATTCTTTCTTCCTCTCTCATTTCTGCTCTCTTCACATCATCCTGTCTACAACCCAGCTTCACTACACACCTCAAAATAGATGCTACAAATCTTGCTTGCAGTAGGGCAGCAAAACCTTGCCAGTGTCAGAACCTTGGAAAGCCAGGATGAAAGATGCTGCTGAAGAGTAAGGCAGAAAGGACACAGCTGCAGTTTCTGCTGGGGCAATTCAGATTGCTTCTGCTTTCACTTCTACCATCCTTTGGAAGCTGTACCCATCTTGCTCCTCCTGGCCTCTTCCTGCAGCTCTGTTCCAGCTCTGACCAGGGGTGGAATAATCAGGCCCCTGCCTGGCACAAGCCCTCATGCTTGGGGCAGCAGACCTCAATTTTGCCTGTCCTGCAGGCGAGTTTTGAACTGGTTCCTGTTACCTAGTCACAAGCTTCAAGTCTTATCTCAAAAAGTATGATTTATTTCAGTCCTCTCTGCATCTTCCTCAGCAGATTACACTGTCCCTTAGTTGCATCATCCTTACACAAGACTAATAATGCTTGAGATAGAAGATCACACAGTGAGTATATGCATTCCTTTAGGACTAATTATTTAAAGTTGGCTTCCAGCATTTTTTTGTGCATGTAGTCTGGGGCCAAAGGACAGCCCTCCTTAGTGTTTAGGAGATGCTAGATAAAGAGAAGTTGAAAAAAGCTTGCTGTGTTGATTGCTGTAATTGCTGACACATTCCTGTGGTATACTTGATCATTAGAACAGCTCACTTAAAACAATATTTTCTTTATAGAAAGGAAGTTGGTAATCGAGTTGTTATGCTTCTCTGCTTTGCATTTTCAGTTTAAATATTCAGCTGGCATTCAGTGTATGGTTATTGGTTACCAGAGCATGTTGATTCAAATTTTCATTATCCAACTGCAAGCTGATTTTGTTGAATTCTCTTTAGGCACTTGGTTGCTGCAGATTTTAATGTACGGGCCTTTTGGATTTTAGTCATGAATGTGGGCCATTTGAAAATGCTGTAATCTCTAATTGCTCTGTGATTAAGATGGCTGTGACACAGATTTGAATTTGGTCAAGTCTATCCCCAAACCACAGTGACCAAAATGAACTGGTTGTAGAAACCACGCAAGGAAATACATTATGTAAAGTACAAATCTAGCTCTGAAGTGTATGAGACTAAGTGGAGTCTTGCCAAAACGACCCATTTTACTGGCTGGGGATGAGCTAAACCTGTATTATTGATGAATTTCAAGTGTTTGTGGCTGGAGTGTAAAGTGATACAGGGAAACAGTAGTCCTACACAAGTCCTACTTCTTCCCTCTAAGCTGATAAGCCAAGTTGTTCCCATAAGGGTCTTGTCAGTCTCCACCACTCAGTGCCATTCTGCTAGCCCAACCGTTCCCACCCTCTGCTGTGAAACGCCATCATCTCACTGTTGCCCTCACTGCCCAGCAGCGTGTGAGCCCCATCTGAATCCCAGGGTCTTCTCTTTGAGCTACTCTCCCTGCTCAGGCTGCCCTTGCCTATACCAGCCTTCCTCAACTTTTCCAGACACTTTGGAAACCAACACAATGCATTCAGAGGGGTTTACATGATGGAAATGAAACAAAGAGAAAAGGGGAAAGATGATCTATCTTCTGCGAAATACTGTCTTTCTAGTAGAAAGGGCTCTTCTCAAAAAAGTCTAATGCTAGTTACCATCTTGCATGAAACATCTGTGAAAAAGATTTTGCACCAAGAAAATATAGAATATGGACTTCAGTGTGTTGGGATTCATCTGGTCTCTCTTCAGGCTAGATGTCTTGTCCACATTTGCCTTCTCTGCTCTTTTGGTAGGAGAGATGCTGGCACCTCAGCAAAGTAATTGAGCACACCTATCTGAAACATCTGCTTTAAGATGGGGTTACCTGTGTCTCTCCACTGAAAATAGAAGTTGTCTAGACAATTAACTTAGGCAAGGTGCTAACCTTTTATGTCTTGGGTTAGGTCAGCTGAATCCTGTGTCAAAAGAGTAATTGTGGTAGCTCTTACGGAGTGTGTGGGACAGGAGAGGGTTATATTTCCCAGGGGGAATTTACAAAACTATTTGCTATGAGATTATTATTCTTCAACACGCACTGAAAAGTTAGGAAGTCACCCTGAATGAAGTCCTACTGGGTGAGTTAAACCTATGGCGGCACCTCACTTAGTAACAGCCACTGTCTTATTTATTACAAAAATGGAAAATGAATACCACAAAACACTGCTGGAAAATCCCGAAATAATTAATGCAGATGTAAGTTGCCTGGGCATGTCAGTTAAAACTTTAAATCCTGCATACTTGATTTAAAAGACAATTTAAATCTCACAAAACTACTAAGGTCAATAAATCCTCCATTAAAACAGAAGCGCACTCATAAAAGTCATCTAGTCCATGAACTAGAACTTCTGTCAGCGGCGACTCCCTGTGCTCTTTGTGAATGAAATGCATATCCCTGCCATGAAATACTGAGTTCACACTATACCCAGATTTTTTGTATGTGGTCTGGAGTCTTTCAATATTGCTTGAGAACAGTTTGTAAACAGTATTCAAAGTCCCAGTCTGAGATCTGATGGGATATAATTCTGCCACAAATTAACACAGAATTAATAGTTAGCTAAGTCTGGACTGATCACCTAACTTCCTTTGCTGGTCAACTGCAAGAAATATTCATGGGGAGGGTTACCTCATCCTAAAAAAGGCACATAAAATAAATAGCTGGGAAACCCTTTCTACAAAGAATATGGGGGTACCTATGTAGGTGTAGGTGAACAAAATTTTTGTTAGCCTAATATCAGGCAAGATGAACAGAACACTACTCTTTTCAGGATAGTAGAACGTAACCCTTGCAAAGCAAACATCTGATCAGGCATCTGGAAGTTGTCGTACAGGAATACCGTGTCCAACTCTTTATGTCAAGTTTTAACATGTGAAATTATTTCTAAGAAGCCTAATTAAAAGAGGATTAAAAATTTCAGCTAATATTTGCAGATGTTACCATATTGCCCCACTTCCATAAACATACACCTCTTCTTGCTTCACCTTTTGTTATTTGAGATCTTTTTTTAGTCCAATTATTCTTAGAAATTCTTCACACTGTTGAACGCAGCTCAGGAAGAATGACAGTGAAAGATCTGCAACATGGATGTCTTGAAGCTCCAGTTTTGTTTTAGAGACTGTTATGAGACTATTGGATTGGTTTTCAAGCCAGGCTTCAAAAGAGTAATCCAGTAACAGAACTGCTTAAGATTTAATTGTTAAATGGAGCAATTACTGCATAGTGCGAATGTCTCAAGTTCAGCCTCCAAGTATTCTTTGAGCTTGAAATGTGTTGCACCAAGGAATGGCCTCACAATTTAATGTAAGCAAACCCTTTTAGTGCATAAATTTTTCTGTACTCACCATGAGGGAAAAAGGGAGGTATGGGGTCGGTTCTCCCTCCTCTATGTCTCAGATATTGTTTATTCTGCAATGCATTATTTGTTTTAGCTTGGTATTTCTTTTAAAAATGTCTTTACTAGACTAGAGTGCTACATTTTTAAGCCTCACAGGGAAACTTAGCAAGTTATGAATAACCAGGGAGTGGGATTTCAATGTAATTCAGGAATGAGAACTGAGCAAAGAGAAGAATATTCAACCTTTTCATGGAAGGATTGAGTATTCTTTTCAAAGTCATATATCAAAAAGCCACATACAATGGAAACATTCTCTCTCCCTAGAACATAAAAGAAGAGGGAACTGCCTGTTATGCGTTCTGAAATGATCCCTTTTCATTACAACTTCAGAATTTTTCTCTCTGGGGATCGCTGACTTCAAACCATGAAGAAAGGGAGAAACGGCATCATACTATTTCCATTAAAAGCAGCCATGCGTAACCTATATTTTTTCCTTTCCTCTTTTTTTCCTATTTCACAATAATATTTGCATTCCAAAAAACTTATTCTCTTTTTTTTTGATGCACTGAGGTTAAGCAAACGAGGTTGCTGCCGACAATGTTGTTCATACCACTTGCGTCTGCCTTGTTTTAAGCCAGTAGCAGAGAAACTGCTACGTCTGTGTGAAATTCATTAGAAAACAAAACATTCCATCTTTCTTCATTTGGTCTGATCCTTCTTGTTTACAATAATTAAGTTATAAGAAAACCATCCTACACAATAGGAATACAAAATTCTCTCAGTCTTGTAAATGCATAAGCTAGAATTGACATGACTTTTTTTTAATGATCCCATGTACAGTATATTCAAAAACCTCTTGTATATGTACAATTAGAAAAGAAATAAGAATAAACAATTCAGAGACAGTAGAAGAAATCTGGAGAAAAGGGAATAAGTATGATAAGGCAAAGGTTTCATCTGACTTTTAATACAGTGAAAAAAAAAAAATTAACAAAGAACGGTCAGTATAACACAAGGAATAAAAAAAGAAAGAGCAACATAGTCCCAGAAAAGAATTTTTCCAAGTCCAATGAGACTGAAGCAAGAAGCTAACTTTGGATGTTTCAATATTAGAAATATAAGAATACTGTAGGAAAATTTTAGGGAAGAGAGATAAAAAATGAATAAGACCTAAGTAGGCTAATAAATGAAGGAAAAAACAGCACTCATCATTGACATATTGTTCTTTAGATCTTCAAAGCAGTGTACAGACATTATCAATTAACTCCTGTATAATACTTGTTTAGGGCAGGTAGATTTTTAATCCTCTTTTTACAAATCAGGAAACTAAAACCAGAAATGTAAAATGGCTTGACTAGAAATCACATAATCAGTGTGGTCTCACTAGAGACCACTTTAGTCTCATTCTTATGTTTATTCCCCCAGATGATAATGCAACATTAATCAAAAGATCTGTCTAAAGCGTACTATGTAATGCAGATTTTCTATTTTCTACAGTCAAATCATAGTGATTACAGATGCCACGATTCTTCATGAATTTCTAAAATGTGAGCTCTCAGATAAAAAAGATAATGGTATAAAATTATTAAAAAATCAGAAAAAAATTATATTAAAGAATTCATATTTTGTAAATAAAAGGCAATGGGAAAACATTCAGATGTTAGTGTCTGGAGGCCTGAAATGGTTTCTCAAAGCATAATTTACCAATCCTGTTGCTGCAGTTATGTAAGCCTAGGCTCTTCCAACTCTGTGCATGCTGACAAGATTGTGCTAACAGCATCTAAAGCAATTCACAGCTTACAAGCAAAATTAGCAGATGTATTTAACATTTCCATGTTGATACAAATGCCTGATGTTTGATGTAACTTGCTGTAAGCTTCAAATTACTGACCTTTGCAACATCCACATGACACTTGCATTTCTGCAGCCACACAGAGTTAGCAAGGCTCCTTGAAAGGGATCTGTATATGTAACTGGAATTGCTAGTGGATATCACAAAAAACTGTTTTGAGTTCATTAGAAGAAGTCATCTTCTTCAGAAGTGAAGTCTGTAAATCTCGCTACAGACTTTGAAATTAAAAGGCACTCTAAAGACATTCATTGTTACTATCAGTATGAAGAAAATGGCACTTATAATACTATGTGTTTGAACAGGATATATGATTGCTGTTGTCTCATATTGTTTGCTAAAATAACAACACAGTATAGCAGCACTAATTTTGTATTGTCTTTTCTGAAATTTGGGTGCATAATATTGGATACAGAAAGCACTTCTCTCTCTTCCTGGTGCTTCTGGAGACTAAGGCATGAATATATTTCGTTCTTTGTCATCGGTTCATTCTCACATCTATATTGGTTTTCAAAATGTTTTCAAAAATGTTTGCTGAATAGCTATGGGAAGTGATCTGGACGTCCGATATGTTCCAAGTGATGTTAGATTCTTCCTTTGTTTTATGAAAGTTGTGTTCTGTATTATTCCCAGCCTTTAAGTGGTTTATGATCTTTTCCCACTGCAAGTCATCTGCAAAATTGATTAATATGCTTTCTTTCAATTATTCCTGAAACTATTGCACACAGAAAACCCCCAGAAGGCACCTTCTCTCAATTAGCACTGGAAGTTTTTTGAAGGCATTTCTCTGCATTCCCATACTACAGATTATGACATCAAACAATTGAGATTAGGATCAGAGTCTGAACAAGCAGGAAGGACATATGTTCTTAGGGGAAAGATCTCACACACAGAGATATTTTCAGTAAATGGCAGATTATAAAAATTCAGTAAAAGCCCAGGCTTTAAATTGGCTTATTTTAAATGCTGTTCATTCCTCTGCCACTTTTAAAGCCACATTTGGTCCTCGTGAAAACAGAAAGCTGAGAGCATGAGACCCAGTCAGTCCTAGCAAAAGTCTGGAGGAGGTACCTCTTACTCATATGGAAGCTTTTCCCAGACCTCCATGCACAGTGTTGCCAGCTTTCACCATGTTTTCCTGAAGAACTAAGGTGACTTTGTCTCAATTCAGACCTCAGACAATTCTAAGATGACCAAGAGGAGCCCTTTCTGATGGGTCATCTCCTTTCTTTCTGCCTCCAGAGAAAAAACAACCCAGGCATGGGCAGAGAGGCAGGAGATGACAGAAATTTTTTTCTGAGGGAAGGCAATTCTGGCCATCCTGGTTCTACTCATTCAAGTTATCTTTTCTCCTTGTATGAGGAAGGATGGTAGGAGATGAGACATTTGGGGTGCCACCTAGCCATAAGCGTCTCCTTCCCAGGGCTGGAGAGGAAGCAGGGAGGTGAAATAAAGGCTGGATATTCCCCCAAACTCTGGCTCCACGGCGATTTTTGACCCTTTTGAGGTCTGCCAAGGCACAGAAGAAGGAGACTTGTCCTTGTTTTGGAGTCTCTGCTTTCTGGAAAGCCCCATCCATTCTTGGATACAGAGCACTGACTTAAGAAGAAAAGTGAATGTTCCTGTCACTAGGATGGTTCTTATCTTTTCTGCGTGGTTTTGTACAATGCCATGGTCAAAGACAGGCTTCAAGGCAGTGGCCAAGCTCCTCATGCCCAAAGTTAGGCACAGTTTGTTTTAATAAAAAAGTGAATAATGTTAGTCATGATTAATAAATAATGAGCTTTAATATATAGTCCAATTAGATAAATTTTTAACAGTATATGATTTTTAACTTGATGCCAGCATAAAAGCCTACAAGCTGTAGATAATAGGGTAGATTATTTTGATAGTGTAGAGTAGGAAAAATTAGTTAGAAAGGTGGCCTCAGTATTTAAGTGTCAAGAATGTCTGTTTAGTTCTTTAACATATAACTTGATTTTGGAGGCCCACTTGCTGCCTTGTTATCTACTTAAGTCAGGCACAAACTTACTGAAACACAAGTATGATGATATTAGAAATTAAGGCCCATTTTTTGAGAGTTAGACCTATAGAATCAGCTTTTTTTCTTAATCAAAAATTCTAAAATGAATCCCTTTGGTTTCCCAAAGCCAGTACCTCCTGGGAATTTTCCTCAGTGATGCACCTTTGTCCAATAAAAAAAACCCAAAAAAACTATGCAAACTGTCAGATACATCTGAGCATTCATTATTTCCATGGTCAATAACACAAGAGCTGCATGACAACAGAAGCAGCAAAACAATTTAACTCACTCACATCATTAGGAAAGAGCTGCTTGTCTAGTCCCACTACGTTAAAATGTAAAGTTTATTGTTTAAAACCACAACTAGCCCTGACCGAAGCTGTAAGGGAATGGAACCAGCCAGGAGAGTGCAGTGAGAAGTGTATTTTTAACCTTTTCTTGACACTTGGAGGAATTTCTATTTTCTACATAAAATCTAAGCTAACATGTATTTTTTTCAGGTTTTTAAAAAATTACAGCATTTGCACTGCCTGCATAAAATGACACTATTTTATTAGTTCACCTGACGTTTTTGCATGAACTCCAAGCACATTGTGACCTTCCTTATAAGCTAAACATAGTAATTTTTAGAATGTGTTTTAATCAACATAAAACTTAAAAAGCGATCAGATAAAAATGTTTGTCTCTTAAAATAATACGAGTAAACTGTATGCTTAACCACTTAATTCTCTTTCTACTTGAATTCAAAGGAAACAATTAATTGATCTGATCCAAGTGTTTTTTCATACTCAGAGAAGAAAGCTATCTTAAGACAAAGACAATACTTTAATTCTGTGGTCTGATCTTATATTGTCTGGAGATCTGAAAATATCATTCTAACATTTCCCCTGAAAGGGATTCATTCATACAGAAAACCAAAAGGAAAGGAAGTGGGAAGGTCGTTGGGCAACGCTTATTTTTTGTGAACCTACAAGCTCAGGCTAGAGTTGGTTTATTGGGTCAGATGATACTTCATCATATGAAGAACATCTTTAAGAAATTAGGAACATCCTAGTGGCTTAGTATGAGCATTCCATTTATATTTGAATGAATTAAACAATGCATTTTCTTGAGAGGCAAAAGGAAAATTTCCTCCCCCTACTCTTCTGATGTTTAATTTTAAAGTTTTCCAACCGCATATGGTTGATGTGCTTAGGACTGAGCGATGAAACCAAGAATAAGAATTTAGCACTATAATTTCATGAACATTAGGAGATATAAGAGCCCATTGTTAAGAAGTATTGATTGACCCAGAAATCAGTCTCTTGAATATACATGTCTACTAGTTTAAAAGAAAATGATTTAACTGATTACAGCAGCCTTCATTATGCCATGGGTTAGAAATTGAGATGGCAATTATTGTATAAAAAGACAGGAGGCAGGGTACACAAGAGAGAGTTAAGATAGCATATAGAAAAATGAAAGACAAATTTGATTGTATACAGGTTTACTACGACCTGGAAAAACAGAAATGCAAGGTTGTTAAGATAACATTTTCTCCTGGAAATAGGAAAGGTGAACAGAATTTTTAAGGACAGCCATGAAGTAGGCATATTGATGTCTAAGAAGATTGAGTGTGTAAAACTAAAAGGAAAATGGAAATAAAGAGCTAATTCCCATTCTTCTACAAGGTAAGGGGGCCAGGAGCAGGAAGGGAAAGGCATAGACACAGGACTGCCTGAGGTCACACTGATACATTTATTTGATTTTTTTTCCTACTCCTGGGACTTACAGAAAATGCAAGGAAGAATTGGAAAAGGTAGATTTTTTGGTAGCCTCCTTTTCAAAAATGGAAATCTTTCTTCAAAGCTAAGCACTTTCTTCTGCCTCTTCACCTGGGAAAATTTGCAGAAAGCTCTAGAAAAGTTTTCTAACTTTCGCTTGTAGGTATTTCATGGAAGCTGATCCATGTGAGTGATAACAAAGGGAAAATTGGGGTAGGAAACCTGAATTATACTTAGGCCAAGGGCTGAATACAGAGTGAGCCACAAGTGAATGAAAAGAATTAGCACTTGATTTGAATTCTGTGGGCAAAGGGACAGTAAACGAGTAAAGTTAAGACAAGAGAGATGAAGCCCTTTAGCAAATGATGTGGTCTGACTGCAGTTTTCTGGGCCCTTTAAAGTCTAGTGAGTATGGCTTCAGGAGGCCATTAAAGTGAGAATTACAGTAGCTGACATAGGGAATAATTATGGCTTGGTTAAGAAGGTTGGTTACAGGGACGGATCCCGGTAATGTTTCAGAGAAAGCAGCAGAAATTCAGATAAGGAAAAAAAAATATTTTTGTCAAAGGATAATCACAGATTTGTTGTTTCAGAAGTAAAGTTCAGACTTGAGATACAGATAGCAGAAACAATGTCACAGTGATGGAGCCTTTTACTGACAGAATAGCTTCGTTCAGAAAAATATAGTACACACAGAAGCTGAAAGTCCTGGCAGAAAAGGAAGGTATGGAGATATAAGAGAGGTACTCATCTGATCAGAGAGGGATCTGCAGCTGTTGTCCATGAGTTCTCATAATAAATTACTTTCCTGAGCGTGTAGTGAGCACATTTCTTTCTTGGTTTGACTGATATCTTTCTAGCAGCATTTTCATTCCTAGTAAAGGCTTTATGTCTTCTCCCTGTCTTTCCCTTGAGGGAGCGTGCAAGGTGCTGCTTTACTTTATCTTTCTCGTGGGTGATTCATGGCTAGTGTCAGCCCTGGTCATCCTCTGCACACAGAAGAAAATTTTATATTAACCTTTAATCATCTGTTTTTCATCTTACAATGCTTAACTCACAGAAGCAAAGCTCCTGAAGCACATGCCAACTAGTCCAAAAATATGAGTTATAGTTGCACTTTTTTCTGTGGAGAAACATTTGTACAAAGCATGAAATGCAGATGTATGCAGTTTATAGACATCACTGACAAATACCACTAAGAGCAAGGTAGACAAATAGGACACAATGCCTTTTACAAAATGTTCATGTTTTTAGGTTAATATCCTTTTTAGATACCTAAAATTTTATTTTTCAATTAAAAGATAGTGATGGAAAATTTTCAACTGCTCTATCACTTCTAGATTGCCCACTTATGTGAAGGGTGAAACATTTTTAAAACTGTGCTCCCTAGCCAACTCTTGCCAGCACCTTGTTTTATTTTTCAGCCTAAATAAATTGGACCCACTGAACTTTGTGTTACTCTTCTTCCTGTTTCATTTTATGCCAGTCTTGTCACTTCATGATATGCAGCTCTTCCTTCAACAGTCCCCTTCAACATTTTTACAGTATTTTCTGACTGTAGCAGCGCCCTGTTTTTATAATCTGTTCATATAATTTAGTGATCCTAAAGACTTGACTCTCCTTTTGTACTCATGTTTATCACATCCAAAACCCATTTTCAACTCTTTTGACATTATTTCCACCAGACCACATGGGAGAACACTAAACGCTCTTCATAAATTCCTATACTTAAGCATCAAAGAACCTATACCAGCCCTACTGGCATTGCAAGATATATACATCTTTTGTAGATTGATACACATCTGCAGGGGGCAAGGTCTTTCTCATATTTCTTTAAAACTGTGGCTTAAAACTTAAAAAAGATGAATTAACATTTTAATACAAACACAAGAACATCGTTTACTTGTGAAAATGCACTGAAGTCATCCAGAACAGCATACTCCAAACAGAAGTATACCACATAAAACACGCCTCCTTCTGTGGCTACAACTCTCTCTGTTTCTTGTATACAGATGTTAGTGCGGACAGTATGGGGAACATCTCATGTTGCACTCTTGATGACTACCAAGAAATACTACTGACAGTCTCTGCTCTCTGTCTTTCTCCCTCTGCTTTCAGCTCAGGCCTCTGCTCCACCGTAGGGAGTTTACTGTATAAATTACAGGGACACTAGAAACCTCTGGAGGCGTGCTCAGAGGACCCACAGAGACTCTGGGCTTTTTGCAGAAAAGGAGGTATTCATGCACATAAATCCTGGCTCTCAGCGACTTTTGTGGGAGCTAGAGAGCTGTATGAATGTGGAGGGTGGTGGGGAGAAGCCTGGGCGGAGGAGTGATACAACCACATACTACACCAGGCAATGCTGGTGGCTCCCGCATCCTCACAGGAGATGTTAATCTGCCCCAGAGTTAGGTTGTAATACCTGGGTCCTGTCCTTACGTACACAAAAAAATGAGCATCATGATGATTTTCTACCCCACAGAGGAATTCGGAATCCCCGTGCGGGACCTCAGACTCCCTGCACTGTCCATACACAGCATTAGCCTAGGGTGCAGGACACTTACAAGTAGTACTTTGGTTTCCCCACCCTATGGCACCCAAAGCAAGGAACAACCTAAAGTTTACATACTAACCTTACCTACACCTGCAACTAGAATGGACCGGAGGGAGGGCATGCTTTCTGCCTTGGAAGAGCCATTCCATAAAATATACTCCTTGGAGCAGGAACCAGTACCTATCTGAGTTCCCCAACTGCTCTTTTTTTTTTTTTTTTTTCTTTTTTCCCCAGCCTTCTGAATCCAGCAGAAACAGGAGAGGCAGAGAAAGCCCGTCTCACACTAAGCTATAGTCTGGCAGTCAGCACAGCCTCATAGGAACTGGGGATTTGAAAGGGAAAAGCCAAGCTCAGGTCCTCCACGGTCTAGCTGCGTAATTTAATTGCTAAATTACTATTTTTTAAGGGATTGATACAAACCAAACCCAACCCAACCCAACCCAAAACTCTGTGATGCTGCTTTTTGTAGGTAGCCAGTTCATAGTAGATTTTTGAGGCTGCTCCAAGAACACCTTTTGTTTGAGCATCTCTAAGGACCTAGATGAAGGAAAGACGCATCCCTGGACCTTGATCAGGCTTAGATGTCAATTGGAACTTGGCTGTCCAACTTGCAAGATACTTTTGTTCATTGCCCATGGTAGACCTTTCAGATGTTTATACAGTTTTAGGATATAAAGTTTCTTTAAGTTTAGGTGCCGCCTGGGTTAGGTTGAAACTGCATAAGGACCTTTAGGATTTTATCTTTCCCTCTAGTCGATCAATTTTCTCCTGAGTTCTGTTTTCTTCCGCTAGATCTGTCTGCTCTAGATTTGTTCACTGAATGAGGAAGGACTGGGCTATGTCTTGCAGGAGCAACGAATTCTTGCAAAGTTCATCCATTGTGTCATTTTTATGCCAGGCAAAAAAAAGTTTTCATGTATTTGTGCCTTTTTTATGAGCAGATTTTGCTTTTTTTATTTTTTTTTATTTTTATTTATGGAAAGCATCTGCATTGTTAATTGACAGATGTGCATCAAGATGAATTGATTATAGGAAAACATGCACTTTGACATGAACCAGAGCAGAAAAATGAGAGAAGAAAGCATCATAAGGGATAGCACTAAGGAATTTGATTTTTTTTTTTTTTTTTTTTTTTGTGGGAACAGGAGGGCATGAAAAGTAAGCTGCGGAAACCTGTGTTGTTCATTAATAGAACACAACTTTGTTCAGGCATGACCCTGCTCCTTCCCATTAAAGACAGTATTGACATCTCATCTGATCTGGGAAAAAAATGGCTGATGAAAAAAGGGATTTCAGTGAATAGATTTCCATTTAAACTTAGTGACAGCAAGACAATGAGGAGATATAAGCTGTTTCCTTAGACCTAATTCAGTAAATGTTTAAGGAAATAGAAGGGCCCTCAGAAGGCTGATGCAGTCCTGTGGCAGGGCATAGCAGGCTTCCAGCGCCTCTGCAGAAGATCTATTTTGACCTAAAAATAGCAAACACTTGTTAAAATTGTAGCTATTTCTCCTCAGCTTAAGACTGGTACTATTTATTAGTTTAGACGCCACTGATTCCAAAAGGCCAAGGCAGTTCCTATGCAATTAGAAGAAAAATATGCTTTTGACTCCCAGGGAAGTTTCCCTCCCAGCTCCTGGTTTCCCGCTCAGGCTCTTTGTGAGGCGAGTGGTGAAACCGGCTTTTGTGAAGAAGAACCACACATGCAATCCAGACCTCTTCGGACAAGGCGCCATCCTTCACATCGCTCGCATGTTGACAATCGCTTTGGTTGTGTTGCTAGGGCAATGGTGCTGGAGCGGCGAGCACATCCCCGTTAAACACGCCCCCCGAGGGTGACAGGGCCGGAGGGCAGCGGCACCAGATGGTTCCACTCATTCCCAGCAGTCGGCCATCGCTCTGCACAGGACCGACTGGTAGCTGCTTTCCAGCCGGCTGGCCGGCCGGTTCAGAAGCCTTGTGGCTTGCTTTTCTTTAATTCCCTCTTTTCCAGAAACGTATCAAAGGCCATTTTCTTCTTCTAAGCGATGCGTACGGTCACTCAAAACACTTCCAGGCGGCGTTGAGCCGCAGCGGTGTCAGGAAGGATGGCTGGGGTGTTGAAACGCAGATGCGCGAGGGGCAGGGGCGAGAGGCAGGCGGTCGCCGGGGCTCGCAGCCGTAAAGGGCTGCTGTCCTTCCCCTGGCCTTCACTGGCGGCTTTCTGTGGGGCACGCTTCTCCGTAAAACCCCCGGGTGTTTGGGCTGCCATGCGCGTTTTAGCCGTGAGGGCGCGGGAGCTGTCGTGGGAACAGGAGCAGTGGAGAGCGCTGATGCCAAAGAAAAGGCACTCGAACTCTTTCCTTTCTCTTCTTTTTTTTTGACACAAAGGTTAAAAAAAAACCCAGCAGGGCGTACCTGCTTCTGTTCCATTTGTTTTATTTTCATTTCTCTTTGCTTGGCGGGGCGGGGGGAGGAGGGGGCATCAATGGAGAGGGGGGGCTGCCACAAAACATGAGTTTCTCATCTTGCCTGCGTGTGCGGATCCAGTTTCCTGCCCTTGATCCCAGATTATTTTCTCCCGTCAGGAGACAGCTGGTTTGGCAGAGCCGAGCGTGGGGCGGCTCCCCAGGAAGGGGGGGAAGAAGGAGGAGGAGGAGGAGGAGGGGAAGGTCCACCATGACCGGGCGGCGGGAGCTGCGCTGGAGGCTGCCCGCGGGTGACCGTCGGCAGCGAGAGGTCCTGTGAAAGCCGGCAGGGCGGCCTCTCCTGGCCGCCCTCCAGCTGGGGGCCGTTCTCAGCCTCGCCTCTTCCATCAGGGCCCAACCAGGAACGGAAAATGAATCCCTTTCTTTTTTATCGGCCTCAAAGAGGTCCTTTGACGGGGAAGGCCTACGCCTGCCATTGCTGTTTGATCCGTCCCCCCACACACACACACAAACCCCGAGCCTGGCTCCCCTGCCATCGCCCCAGCCCCATGGCAGGTGATGTTCCCCCGGCCCACGGGTGCCCTGAGGGGGTCTGAGCCCCGGCGTGGGGAACAGCCACACCGCAGCACCTCCACAGGGACCTCTGCTCCGGGCCGAGGCCTCCATCCCACAGGCAGAGCTCCTGTGGCTGTCAGGGCCTTCCAGGAGCAGGAGGTGGCCGCTTGCGGGGTGTTTACTGTGTTATTTCCCCAGCTAGGCTTTTTTTCTTCACACACCCCCACCAACTGCCCTAAGAGCGGTTTTTGGAGAAAGACTGCCCCACCAGAAGACACGGTAGTCACGGTAGTCGATCCTTCCTGGCTGCTTGCACTCTATTTTGGAGGCCCCAGGGCAGACGTCCCCCCCCGGCACCGGGGCAGGGGCGAACCCTCACAGCGGCAGCGCGAAGAGGCTGTTTGCCATCGTGTGGTGTCTGGGTTTTTGTGGTTGGGCTTCGGAGACCGTATATCCTGGCTTTTGTGCACCTCGGGGAAGGAGCGGGAATTGACTGAAGGAAAACAAACAAGGGCTTTTAAAGACACGTTTATTTACGGACAGGCTTTCATGCATGCATCTTACAGAACTCTGCATAAAATATAATTAAAACAAGCATCACGCTGAATATGATTCAGAAAATAAAAATGTCTTTAAATACAGTTTAACTGCCAGCAGCTCGACATACTTCATTTCTCTGGGGAAGGAGTAACGGAGACATGAAGTTATGTGACTACAGAAGCCACAAGACGTGGGTATTTTTAGGGGAAGTACAACTGGGGGAAGTAACTGACCTGTGACAAGGGTTTAATACAAGAAACACTCCCGAAGCCGCACAGCTCCTGAGGGCACTCAGGCAACCTCAGATGGCGGTTGGGATCCTTTGGGAGGAGGACGGAGAGGGAGGTCAAGACCCACCAGCTGTGCTCCCGTGGCTGGTCTCGGGCACCCCGCGGAGGCACACCTTCACCCAAACAGATCTTCAAACACTTCTGTTGCCAGGGCTGTCTGAAGGCAAGCTGACATCAGTAAAGTCCTGTGAGATCCTGAACGTCTGCCACCATTTCCTACCATTTCTGCCCTTTATTTTCTCCATTCCCATTCAGGTCTTGCAGCCTGGAAGGCACATAAAGCTGGCCCGGGGGCACCCTGCAATGCCACGCAACCGGAGCCGCGGGAGATGTTTCCCGCCGCTCTGTGCCACATCTTACAGTGCCGGCAACCAAACTGGGACAGTAGGAGTTTGGTTACAGCCCTGAAAAACCAGATGGGCTTTTCTGCGTTTGTCACTGCGTTTACCACCAGCACTGAGATGAGCCAGCATACTTGTTTGCAGCCTCTGTTGAGCAACCAAGGATGAACACGTGTGGAGCCTGAAATAATCTCAACCTGTAGGTGTTTTCTCTTTCTTTCCTCCTCCTCATCATACTTGCCAAGTCAGAAGAGCGCCTTTTTGGAAGGGAAATACCAGCCTGGTATCATGCCATAGAGGTGGGAAAGAGAGTATGGACTTACCTAATTTTTTTTACCTATGGACATTTTACCACTTGTGTGACTTTTCAAAGACTTTTGCCAGCATTCTTTCCATTAGACATACCAGGACAAGGGTGTTTCTCATGGGACTTCAAAGGAGATTTTATTTTAAATACCACTGGAAAATAATATGTCAGTCTAATACTCTCTGTGATTTTCCCACATTCTTCACAGCACCATAGGGATCTTTCAACCTTTCTTCCTTGTTAGTTTCATACTTTTTATTATCTGAAATTTTTTTAGGGGAAGAGCCTCAAATTCATTTTCACAGAACTGTTGTTCTAAACCTGAAGCAGAAGCGAGCAAATATTGTGAGGCAATGAGGAATCAGGTTTATTTATGAAAAAATGAATTAATACTGTAGGTTTAATTTTTTTGTTTCTTCTTTATTCGCAGTCATCTCAACATATGCAGCACAATAGGTACTTGGCCCTGTTTTTTAACTTCCTCATTCTGTTTGCAAAAAAAAAAAAAAAAGCAATTTAGCTATAGCTCCTGTTGCCACTGAAGGCAGTGCCAAAAACCCAACAGAACATGGATGGAGTCAGTTTCACTGTACAATCTATAGAGTAAAAGTTACCCTTAAGAAAATCAGCTTGTAGATAGCAGATTTATGAAACCAAAGCCCTAAAGTGATAGATTTATAAGTATCATTGCAAATTCTTGAACCTCAGACTTTCTTATTTATTGTCAAAAATGCTAGATAGTTTAGCCACATAATTGTAATTAGACTGCTGTAGTTTATGTCTGTCATAAAATGAAAATTGCATATAGAAGAGTGTTCTACGTTCTTACTATTTCATTTTAAATGTGTTTTCCAAGAGGTAGGATTCAAGTCTTAGTTGCTTTTTTTCTTACACCGCATTTAAATTTATTTCTAAATTTGCATATATGGTGGATGAGTCCTCTAGTTTGATGGATAGCCTTTCTACTTTGCATACATCTAAGTGGACAAATAAATGATACAGACATTAGAAAATGAAGCCAACTCAAAGCTGTGTACTAGTATGTTATAGAAATACAAGCACTTTAAATGCAAGAGTTTTATCTCAAGCTTCATCTTCCTATTGCACCCTGAGAGAACAGGTAACAGGTAAGGAATTGAGGAGTCAGCCTTGGAGCAGGGTTTTCTCTGCTGAACTGACTGGAACCTTGCCACTGATTTTACAAGGGCCATGTCTGAAACAGCATTTACCCCAGCTGTGTAGGGTCTAGCTCTGCCATCTATTCCAGATTCTATACAATCCAGTGGGTTTCTTCATGAGGGAATAGATAGTCAATGTATTTGACCTAGGCAACACATCTACTAACCTCAGTTTCCTCTAATACAGGCAAACCCACAAAGCTCATGAAAAATAAAGACTGTGTGTGGTCATACGGTTATGCACATAAATATATACCAGTAGTCAAGGCACTAGGACACTGCCCAGGTGTTAGCTGCTTAATGTGCATGAGTGGGTTTGGAGGAGGAAAGGAATCAAACAGTGCAGTAGAGCTGGGAAGGTGAAAGGTGGTATGATGATGCAGAAAACTATTCAGATTGTTGTAGAGAGCAAAGGTTCCCTTTCAGTTTGTTGCATTTGAGGAACTTCCCAGATATTTTTACCTTTTTGTGCATTTGTCCAGCAGTTTGGTGGTCTGAACAGAGAAGACAAACAGAAAAAAATGGCATTTGCAAACAAAAAAAATGATGTCTATCATCCTTTATAGCCCTTGCAGATATGACTTCGTCGTCTTGGAGACCTAACACTCTGCCACGTGTTAAGATGAACTTGATCTCCAAAACAGATCTTTGTGACCAGTATAAAACCCGCAGGCGCAAAATCTCAAACTGCTCTATAAATGGGCTCTGGCATCACCAAACTGCTCATTTTCAGGTATGTAAATGCAGATTTGTGAAAATTACATCTTGCCTCTCAAGGCTAAAAATGTATTTTTTGTTCCTTACTGATCAAATATCCCAGCTCTGTCCAAATGCATGGCTGTGTTTTCCCATACACCGGGAGGAAATGGAGTGTCTCATTGCCCTACAGCTGTGACTCCCCCCCCTCCCAGTGAATAGGTGATGACAGACAGGACATTGGTTTTGGAATTCACATGATTTCTGAAATCCCATGTGCTTGCTGGTGGGCATGGCAGTGTTTATTCTCATCATTTTACACCCAAATTTCCCTCTGCTGGTTTATCTTAGAACAGATAAAGACAATTACTATGTGTGTATGTATGCACTACTATTATTTGAAAAAACCCTCAGATATTTCCTGCTCTTTTTCCACTCCTGCCTCCCACTATAGCCCAGCCCACCCCGGGAAACACTTTTCGTGCTGAGGGCGTGCATTGTGTGGGTACTGGCAAGTGCTCAGGGGTTGCGCTAGGAAGGAGGCAGCAGCTGAGTCAGAAGCACTGCAGTGGTGCTGGGCTGGGGGCAGTCAGCAAAGACACAGCAGAGAGACGGTTCTTCTGCTTCTGGCTGCTAACGTGCTTTCTGGTGGCAGTGCCGTTCTCATCAGGACTATTTGTTTTTACAGGCTGCCCTTTGTTGACTTTAGGCTTGTTTTCCTTGCCATGCAATACAAATATTCTCAGGCGTTAAGCTTTCCTTGCCCCTACTGCCTTCTTTTCATCTGGGACCATGTAGGAGCTAAATTTAAACTTGATTGATAGTGTTTAATCCGGAGAGGGTCAGGGTGCTATTTTCCTGTTAAACGTTCTCTGGTTTGCTTCTGTTTACAATCATGTCTCTAAAGTACTGTAGTCAGTCCTGCTTCCCAGTGAAACCTCTTCTGCTTTCCTTGCCGTTGTGGGATAGTTGCTCTCAATTATGTGGAGCCTCATGCCGCTTTGTCTGATCCTGGATGGAAAAGAACAACAGCTATGGGCCTTTAAACCAGATGATGCCATGACTTACATACTCCCTCCACTATAATAGATAGCAGGCCCCAAATTCCACGATTGTAAACCACTAAACATGGAAATACGAAAGCAGTCCTGGTTGTGTTTTCCCTTTCCTGCCAGTCTTTGAGAAACATCTTCCTTGAGCAACCACATGTTCAGCATAACCATATGAGTTCTTTTTTATAGCTCTGAAGACAGCAATCTTACTGTCTGTCTCAGTACTGGATGTAAGTAAAAATTTTCTCTCTACCAGATGTCTGCACAATCTTATACACATTATCTGCACATATTTTGAGCATGACACCTCTTGCTGATGTCAACTAACTGTATGCATAGGCTTTTACTGGCTTTACCTAGTTACTTTATACCGTCATTGCCTCCATGGTAAAATTCTGACATTCTTAGCAAGATGGAGAGGGTAGGGCTAGGGAAAGAAAGGCAGAACATCTTGACTTAAGGCTTTACACATTTTCACTTTTTCTGGAGAGTATATGCTCTTTTATTGAGGAGTTACAGTCTTCTGTTTTCAAAAGTAATTCCTCTAGCACTGATGAAATATGCACACATGCACACACATGAAAGCAAATGAAAGAAAAACACCTGAACCACTATGTGAGGTTGGAATTCTTTTTAATGGTTTAAAAACCCCTTTTCATTTGTTCGCCTCTATAGTCATGTCATATTCTTCATGATGTACCTGCAATGTTCCTTAAAGTATATTGACAGTCATCTGCCTACACACGTGTATGAGGTTAACTGATCAGTGCTTTTCCACAGTATAGTCCATCAGGGTTAGACACTAGATTTCATAATTTGTTGACAAATCTATCCTAAAAAAATGTATGTCCTGACTCTGACACTTCTCTCAAGGAACTAGTGCTTTCTGTTCAGACAGCCTGTGAAAAAAATGTCTTTAATATACAGAATTTTGAGTATAAATTATTTTTTAAATATATCATAGCATACAGCCACCTCACAGTCTAGAACCTTGCCAGCTTGTACACATGATTATGCATTTACAAGTTGCTGCTGCAAGAGCTGAAGTGTATATTCTCCTGCAGAGCTATGCAGGTATACGTGCACACACTCAGTCTACCTCATGCAGAAGGAGAATGCATTTAAACATGCAAGTACACCTCTTGAACTCTTGAATTCTGCTGGAATCCTTAGGGTTTAGCTGCTAGGAAACCAACAACATTAGACTGGCTTATGTGTTAAAAATGATACTGGATGAAATAATATTTGTCATTTGGAAGTGGAAAATTTGGAGACAGAATATTACTCTCCTGAGAAATACAAAAACAATGCAAAAAACCCCAAAATCCAAACCCCTCCAAAACCCTAACAAGAAACCATAAGGAAAGTAGATGGGAAGAACTGGGGACTAGTGCATGCCCAGGACCCCAGGACCCTGTGAACTGCTTGAAAATGGAAGAAGGATCAACTCATTTTTCAAGAAAGACTCACAAGAAAAATGATGAGCAGATTTCTGCTTCACTTTACCTAGTTTGGTCATATAAAAATTGGGTGTCTATCCTGGATAGTGCTTTCATATCACTTTACTAGTATGTAATGCAGAAGTGGTCACAGGAATGTGTGTACTAATTGGGAGCAAATGTCCCTCTTACCTGGTCTTCCTTTTCCAACAGTCCATAAATGGATGATTAGGGGTAAATAAGGACAGGACAAGAATGTATGAGTTTTCCCTCTAAGTCATCTGCTACATCCAACTTTTTTTTAGGTGAGGAGAATTTTGGGGGACCCGATGCAATTTGTCTGTTCAGTAATCTTTAATGGATCCTTCCTCCGACTACTTGTCCAGTCTGTCTTTGAGCCCATGTGAACTCTCTTTGGACAAGAACAGCTATAGATCTATGTTGCATGAAGAGCCATCTCCTTCTGTTTGCTCCAAACCTGGATTGTACTGCCTTTGTGTGATGGTTCCTAATTCATATATTAGAAGAGACAGGAAAAAGTTAATTCCTAAGCATCTTCTTCAGGCGACACATGATTTTGTAGACATCTATCATATCTCACTCAAGTTGTCTCTTTTCCAGCCTGAAGTCTCCTACTACTACTCAGTCATTCATCATGTAGACGATATTTCATGCCTTTCTCATCTTTATTGCTCTTTTCCAGTTTTCATATACCCTTTTCAAAAGAAGGGCACCAGCACAGCACACACTGATATGACATTTAACTTCTCTGAGTTAGTCTTCTGGACTCTGTAGAGGGCATTTTGCTCCTTCTTGATGTGCTAGAAGAATTTAGTCCTGGTTTTGATTCCTTCAGCATTTTCTTCTTGCTCTTTTTTGGCTTACTTATGTTTTTTACATTCGATATGCTAGAATGCATATTACTGTATGTGTTCTTTGCCTGGATACAACTTCCATCTTTTTGAAGAGTATCCTGTGTCTAGTAAAGCACCCTATTCTGCCATTTAATCACATCAGCTTCCCTTTAACCTTTTTCAAGTCTTACTTAATAGATGACAAGTGAGGAACCAATAGCAAGATTTCAGCACCGAGTTCCCCATCACATTCTTAGCTGCATCTTCTAGCTTCTTTTTAACAAGCTTTTTTTTAAAAAAAAAAAAAAAAATAGTTCTAATTTGGAAGCTGAGCACAACCTTTTGGACTTTTTGAACTATGATGTCCTGAAAGACATCAAATCTAAGCACACTGAAGTCATGATACATGGAGAGGGCTGGCAGCCCCAAGGGGACTTTTTCCCCCTATCTTAAAACCAGACCTGAAGCTGGCTATCTTGTCTCATTACTGAGTACAGGGGGATCTGGGTGACTAACTTAGATATTAGGCTGGATGACTTGTGGTTAGTGTGTTATTGTTAGATTAATTTCAGTGTCAAATAATCCAATGCTGCTTTCTTAGTCAGCTTGGAAAAGCAGCAATGTTAGCTAAGAAACACATCGCTGTGTGTAGAAGCATGTGAAATAAAGGCTCTGATGAAGATCATGGTTACTGGAGATTAGCTGCAGAAGTAATTTGACAACAACGGCTGATTTTTATCAGCTTCAGTTGATATGAATATACTTGACTCTATTGGTGTTAGATTTATATCAGCTGAAGTTATTTGCCCAAAGTGTTCAACATTTTTGTCTATCTTGCTGCTTTCCTTTAAGCTCTTGCAGCTTTTCCTTCACCTTCACATACCGCTAAGTAGGGAGGAGGTTTGATTTGGATATGTTTTAGTCTCACTTTCCTTTTGCTTACCTAGCTGATCCGACTTGGTGTGTGATCCCAAGATTGCTAATGTCAGTAAAGGGCCATGGGGAGATGTGTAACAGGAGGTAGTGAAGGACGGACCATGGCTTTGGCACAGGTTTGCTCATAGACTGGGCTAAGTCAGTCATGAAACCTCACCCTTGATTTATAAACACTAATTATTTTTTAATGTTACCATTGTAATTAATACTCTATTCCCATGTCTTTGTTTATGCCTCTCCCTAGGGGAATAATTTATATTTTCATTGTGTTTCTTTGCAGAGAAAAGGCTAGGAACTGCATTTTAAAAATGCGTGAAAGCTTAGTAGTCCCTTCATACCCTGTTTTAAATCAGTTGGTGTTAAATGACTCACAATAACATTACCTTAAATCTTAGTAAGTGTACTATGTCTGTGGCCAAAGCAAAATTGTCTAACCCACTAGTCTGAACACCAGTGTTTCCTTTGGGCAAATTTCATGAGTGCAGAAGGAAACTTGAATCTAGCATTGAAACTCAGTTTCACATCTTTGCTATCCTACATGCAAATGTGTATGTCTGATAAGCCAGTGATGGTGTGCATGTGGGGTTCTGGCAAAAAGCAGCTGAGTTTCGGTTACTAGGCTCCTACCAGATATGCTGGCCTCGTTAGAGGAACATCAGGAGGCAACTTGTCTACTAATAAATAATGTTTATGAGAGAGATCATGATACACATATAAAAGGCTAACATAGAAAAATGTGGGAAACGTCTTCATCTTCAAAATGAAGACTCGACTCATGACTCGGCATGAGTTTTGTTTTTCCGGAGAAACTTATGCAGAGGACAAAACTATATTGAATGCCTTGCCTTTATTCTCTCAACCTTCCTGTCTTTTAAATGAAGACCTTTATGTATTAGGTCACAAATGCCTGAGCTTCCAGAAAGTGCTTCTAATAAAAAGCAATTGTGCGAGGGACTTAAATGGGACTCAATAATTTACAACTTTCAGGCTGTCCTCTTCCATCCTGTTTAATGTGTTTCTTTAACATGGGCTTTTCCTCAGTTCATAATTGTGGAATAATCATTCTCCCCCTCCGTTATTACTAATGGCAATGGCTAAACTGTTATCCGCTTCAACAGAGTACAGCTAAACCCAAGGCTACTGCAGGTCTGCAACACAAGTAATCATGAACAACAGATAAAAGCCCCTCTTTCTCCATCTTGGTGATGTATTGCTAGGGTTAGTTAATTCATGGCGTTTGAGATTTTGTAATTCACATATTAAGTAAATCCCTGTATCTGTGTCCTCAGGACATGACCCAGCATTGACTGCTGTGAATGGGGAGCATCCTGTGGATTTTAATATGTTGGTTTTGAAACAGGCCTTTCTGGCATTTCTGGGGCACTTTCCTTCTGTAGGATGCTCTGCTTGGGGTATTTCTTTCTTCCCCCTCCCTTCCTCCCTCCCTCTTTTTCATATTCATGGAACCAAAATGTCCAAAATGAAACTACAGCTATGGACTCTACACAGATGCCAGGGCAGCATGTGAAACACTTTCTGTTTTCACATTGAGACTGGAAAAAAGTTGCTTCTCTCTTCCTTTGCTCCTGTGTCTACCAACCTCTTCAGAGCCGTCCTTTTGCCAGACTTTTCTAGCCAGTAACTGAACCACCAGCTTGAACTGTAACAGCATGGCCATAGGTAAGATAACTTTGGTAACAACTGTAACAATCTGAAACCACATACTTGGCAAAAAAATCTTTTATTGAATGAGAAGAAAAGGTGTCCTGTCAGGTCTCAAAAAGTCCAAAAGGTACAAGTTGTTACAAGTTGGTCTCAGATTTCTCAGTTTCATCTTGGGTAGTAAAGGAGCAGAACAGTACAAAAAAAAAACCCAAAACTTCTGAGTCTCTTTCAATCCACAGCAACTGCCTGAGGGTCAGTCTTGTCTATTATGTGCTTTTCTCATAGGCTGTTTCTGGTAAACAGTTTGCCTTAAAAATGTCTGTCACTATTATCCCTGCACTTACAGGGAATGCTATTATTTTGAATACACAAAATGCCCCACTGAGACAGCCATGTAATCAATACAAGACTGCCTGATGATGTTCTGAAAAATATTCCTTGAGGATCTTTCAGTGTAGCTATTTCTTGAACTTGCTCCCTGTGGTAGAGTACAATTGCCTGAATTTTTCCAATAGAGAAACCTCTAGTAAAAAAAGCCCCCTGTAAAAGTAGCCTGGTGAGCTGCAGAAGGACAAGAACCTTTGTATGTGCTTTTCTCTGTAGAAATCCTTTTCTTTTTGCATGGTGCTGCTTAGTTACTCTGACAGATGAGTGGCCATTTCTTACTCTTTGACACATGAACTTTCTGAAAATTACAGTCCAAGCTGCATGCCATTCCCTCCTTAACTGCCAGATAGATTATATTTCTCTTTACTGTGTTACATGTCCTGCCAGAGAAAACCTGAAAAAAATCAAAGGCACTGCAAATTCAGGCAGCACGTTTATGGCGGTGGTGTATAGGACACTATAAGAATATAAAGAAGTAACACAACATTGACCGACTTTGTGAAAGTCCTACAGGACTATCTCTGTCACTCTACCACCCTGTCCCATCTGAAGGTAAAAATGTTTTCACAGTACAATTCAGTTCCTGAACCACAACTGAACATTAGTTGTAAAATACTAATGTGGCCAATATATATTATAAAGTTACAGCCCAGTTTGAGGAGACTTCACCAAGATCCTTGCATCCAACAGCAAGACAAAGGAGGACCTCAGAATTCCACTTACACTGTATTTTTATGTAATGTAGATGAACAGTGTTACTGCAAAGATGGAATACTTCTGGAGTCTAACTTCAGAACTTTTATTTGTAACATGTAGGAGGTTATTGTCTCCTCTTCCTCTGGTGAGACCTCAGTAGTCCAAATCTCACCTAGGGAAATGAAGGGACCATGGTACCCCGGGACACTACCCCATGTGAAGCATGTAGTAAGAAGAATAGAAGGAAGAAGGAGCTGAGGTTAGGGAAATTTGACCTATGAGAAGGGTCAGAGGAAGTGAGTTTGTTTAGTCTAGACTGGACAAAAATGAGGGAGGACATGATGGCAGTTTTCTAATATGTAAACAGTTATAAAGAAGATTAATTTATTGTTCGCTACATTTGCTAGTCTTAGAACAAGAAATTATCAGATTAATTTTAAGTAAAGGTTGTTTAAGTTACATATGAGGAAAAAAAGCAATTCTTATTAAAGAAATATTGAAACAGTGGCACAGACAGCCTAGGGAGGGTAGGGGGGTTCCTCTACTGTAGATTTTTGAAAGGAGGTAAGATAAACCTCCTATTCAGATTGTCTTGGTAAATGCCATCCTACTTCTGAGTAAAATGAGGGCATAGATAATCCCCTGTGGTACTTCACAGCTCTATATTTCTACAATTCGAGGATTCATTTCTGGAAATATATAAGGTCTCCAGCAGCACCCTGCTCTTTCCAAAGCTGCTCAGCAGCCTTCCCACCTCTGTGGAAAACCCATGGCACCTGGAGTGCTGGATCATAGACCCTTTTCCAACTTGGCCACCCCACAGAACCTTGCTATGCCTACAGAATGCAGAGAGAGGGTGTGCTAGTAGATACCCAAGATATTTCACCCTGGATGGGCCTGGTATTGTCTTCTCTTCAACCACCTACAAAAGGCTACATACAAAAAATCCACAGTCATGTAATAAAATGCATGAGGGTGGAAGATCCAGCCAGCAAGCCAGAACCTTGTTTTTGGTTTTAATATACAAATGCCATGGCTGGACATGAGGTGAGAACAAAGTCTATTCTTCCTGTTGTCCATCTTGAAACCTTCTTAGCAATTACATTCAGCATCTGCTACTGTCGAGACCTTGACCATATTTGTCCAACTAGTACAGAAAGATTTCCCTGCTGTTTTTCCCAGCCTTCTGCCTAAAATGAAAACCTACATTTTACAGCTTTCATTTTCTACTGACTTATCAATCCTTTGTCTTCTTGCAAAAAAAATATCAGAAGTGCCCTGTATAAAGGAGGAATCTTATGTGTCTCTACTCACTGCACATCTAGAAACAACTAAATTAGGAGCCAAGGAAATTGTTTGGCTATTAAGTTCTGAGAGTTGATAATGAAGATGGTTCTTTGGAATTGTCCTTTTTTCTTACTAGGTCTTCCCTTCTTCTAGTAGCCTCCCAAACCAGACCTGTTCTTTAGTTACCATAATCTGAAAAACTTGCAATGCTGCTCAGAGGGAAAAGCAATTGCGGAAAAGAAAAAATGGTTTGTCGCTAGTGCAGCTCACTTAATATCCTTCAGCTATCTTCCATGCTTAGAGATCCCTGCTGAGTTGCCTGATCAGAGGAGTTCCTGGCTTTCTTTGTCAGTGTGACTGCTTCCAACTCTCTTACTCAAAATTAAACCCTTTTCCCCCTTTCCATCATTATCTTTGAGACCCACCTGTCCATGGTGGGTCTGTGAGGATGTCTCAAAAGGCTCTGCAGTCCTCCACCAGGCCTGTAACAGAGCCTACATGAATGCCCTGTGAGAAGGAATGCAGGGAGGCCACCAAGTTCTGCTTTGTCAGTTCTCACCATCCCATTGGGGAGCATAAAACTTTTAAATTGTTTCTTGTTCCATAAAGTTGTCTTTACTTTTCTAATTACAACTGCATTGTTGAGCAATCAAGTGTGTGATTTCTAACAACCCCAGCCAACAGCCATTGCCCCAGTCTCCTCAGATTTGGCTTGGAGCAAGCTGTAGGTTATGCAATGCCTCATCTGATCATGATATACACAGGCAGTTTAACGAAATACCTGGTTCTCCTCTAAAATATAAAATCCATTGCTTTTCTTCAAAGATGGTATCCCAACACATTCTGTTACTCTTTGCCATGGCATGCTATATTTAAGTCATTTCATGATTTCAAAACCCTTATCGTGTTGTTCTATTACTGCCATCTCACTGTAGCTAAAAAATTACTCCCAGTAACTATAGGGCATGTCTTCCTTGGTTTTCCGTCTTCCTTTTTACCTCAGGACATGCTGCTGTATGTGAAAATGGGCATGTCAAGCTGAAAAATTTTCTGTAATCCATCCATTCATCCTTAGTGTTTGAGATTCCTGTACACTTTCTCCACAGAAGTTTCTTCCCATATTATTCTTTGTTTTCTTGATCAACAGCCTGTCAGTCTTCTCCACTTTAACACTGTTTGGGACTCTCTGTAGCATCCTTGCTCTCTGTCCCCTACTCTCTCCTTTCAGCAGTATTCACCATTTATTGTACCAGCAAAAGTCCTTTCCTCTGAGTTTGACAGATCTTCTCATTCAAAATGGGACCTTGATCAAGGGTTGCAGTTTGCTCAGAAATTGGTCACCCTGTACTATAGAAATTATCCTTATGCATTTAATGATAAAAATTATCTATTTTTTTACATGTATCCCACACATCTCCATTTCAATATTCTTTATATCAAAGGCATTAAGTCCCAACACATGAATTTGATTATTACAGAACATCCAGCACAGACAATGCTCAGCAGAACCACAGGTTAAACAGGTTTGCATTGTCTGGAGCACTTACAGAAGTGGTATATGCTTGAGGGACTCAGTGGAAGTCTCTGTGTTGTGTTGTCATTGAAAAGCTCAATTTTACACCTAAGTTTTTCACAATCTATTGTAAAATTTGTCAAAAGTGAAGGTATGTGAATTGAAGCTATAATTGTTTTATCATCCTGCAAATTGGATCCAGAGAAAATAACATTACAGTAGGCATTGAATTCTCTGTGTTTCCATTTGTACCGGAGAGACTCCTAATAATTTCAGCAAATGAGTCACAGCAACAAAAACCAGGTGGGATTTGGGTCCATGTCCCTGCGTAGTGGAATCTGTGCATTTGTGAAACACCATCCTAAGAGAACATTTCTGCTGAAATGACTGTAAGCCTGAGCCTGCACAGGAGTTTTTTGCGGCATCTCTTATGTAACTAAGGGAAGATCCTTACCTCAGATGCTGTTTGCCTTCTCTGATGTTTGCTTACAACAGGATTGCACACTCTGGGCCTCACACTTTCTCTCTCTGTTTTTGTACTGGGATTTGCATGAAAAGAAGAAATCTAATTCAGATTCTAAAAATCACCTGCTCCAGAGCACTGGTGGCTCTCGTAACCTCTTGAGTGGAGCATCCGAACTGGAATAGATCCCCTACAGTGCTGATGGCTGCCCTTATAGGCAGAAAGAAGCCACAAAGGTAGCTATTTTGTCCATATAATGATGCTGGTGGAGATCACCGCTCACTTCCTAAAGATGCATATGGAGTTTCCCAGGAAGATCAGACCATCGGAATCACTTCCCATTTACCAGCGGCTCTCCCTGGTCACCACTTGCAGGCAATGAAGCAAACACCATTTGCTCTAGACCATCCTTTCCCTTCAGCTCAATCCTCCCGGTTCCCTTGCGCACTGGTCCCTCTAAGTCCCTACTCAGCACAGAGTACAAACCCTTGCCTGTTACAGCAACAATGCTCATAACTTTGGTAAATCAGCGAGTTCGGCCGTCTTTGGGAAGGGATTTCTGCCTCCAGCTGCAAGGAAGCAGTGCCAGGTTACCCAGATGCTTGGGAGAACCGAGCTCTCTCTGCCCTCCCCATGGGAGGCTGCACCCATCTCATCCGAAAAGTGAGGGAAAAGTGAGAGCTTTTCTTTCCCTTTCCCTCTAATTTAAATATCATCAAAGTGGCTTCCTCAGAGAAGAGGGGCGTGCAATCTGTGGTGGTGGTTGTCAGCGATGAAAGTCATGTAAATTCTTTGGATTTTCAGGCAGCAGCCAAGCCCAAATCCTCTAAGTGTGGAGCCGTCATGTGCACGACTGGCTCATGAGCTGCATTGGCCCAGACAAGCTTGACTAGGATACAGAGCTGTGGCCGTGGGTAAGCCTGCTGCAATGACATGACGAGACTAGACCACAGGTCCTGAACTGGCGAGGGAAATGCAATGGGAGTTAGGTCAAAGTTAGGAGCCTAAAGCAAAAGTGTCTCATCCCGTCCACCAAGGGATAAACTTGCTGCCCATGGCAGAAGGAGCGTAGCTGCTGCTCTCGTCACAGACACAGTGAGTTACAGTGGTCTGGTTTAGGCATCTGTGGATCAGAAGATTAAAGAGAAGACAAAGCTGTGAGTGGATCACCCATATAAAATGAATTTGCTGTTTCACTTTGTTCTTTTCTTAGCAGAATATAAACTTACTAAAAATGTAGCTGAAATTCAAAACACAAGGTACCTGAGCCTGCACTTAGTTAAGTATTTTATCCATGTCTTTAAGAGATATAAACTGGTAAAAATCTGAAGGTAGAGTGACATAACTTACTCAGCACGTATGGAAATGTAAAGAGAGAAACTACATGTTGTGAGTGTTACAGTACAGCATTTAACAATATGGTAGAAATCTCCTCGTAGCACTTAGAAAGTTACAAAAATAATAAAAAACCTAGACTCAATTTTCATTCTGAGTGTTTCATCATATTAAAATTTGAATTATAACTTATTTATTGTGCCCTGTTTTGAATTCCTAAGCCAGATAAAAATTCCAGTAACTGGTTTCACAAAGGCCTGAGTAAGGCATTGAGAACTGGAACCATTGTTTTTATATGATAGTTTCGCAAACAGATGGGCATGTCTTTGAATGAAACCAATTGGAATATTAAGCATTGACTTCTGGGAATATTAAACATGGAGATTATTAGCTGATCTCCAAGAACACAGCTTTGTGTCAGGTTCTGTTTTCTCTGTTTCTACACATATATACTGCATATGTATGCTGGGCGATGGTGGAGGAGTTTACTTTCATATTCCCTCACTTAAAATTGTATTTAGTAGCTTAGATCAGGACCAGTTTTATATTTCCATCATTCTTTGTTCTCTTAGAATTTGGTTTTAATATGGAGTTTGCAGAGGTACGAGTACCTGGGGTGTGGAATGTAATGCGGACAAGGGAGCTGGACTGGGAGCGTGTAGCGCATTTTTGGTTCCTCCCTGGAGCAGAGATGACAGCTGGGATTTGTGTGCTTAAGCAGTGTCTAATGCGGGAATGCTCTCGGGCAAAGTGCCATGCCACAGGCTATGGCATAAGCCATTGAGAAATGAAAGGAAGAAAACCATGTTAAGATCTGCAAGTTACTTAAAATTTAAGGAAAGAAAAATTTGCCTGTCTTACATAAAATACTTATGAAAACAAGACTTAAACAAAAGGATTTTTGGAAGTATTCTCAATAGCTTCAACTGGCATATTTCCAAAGTGTCTTTTGGAAATAAGGAAGGGAAGATTTATTTAAAGGTGCCTGTAGGGGGAGATGGTTGCCCAGGAGATTGGCAGTAAACATTTCATCTCCAGGTCAGGAGCCCAAGCCAGCTCTGCTCACTAGTGGCCAAAAGCCTACTGTATTATTGTCATTAGGAAAGGACATGAATCATCTGAGAGTCTGTGGAGACATGAAAATGTCTGTTTCAATATCATATATGAATTATTTGCTAATAATCCTTTGGGGGCCTTCTGAAGTACACACAAACACAAATATCCTTCTGAATGTTTATACAAATACTAGTCTAGAAAATACTTGTAATTATCATTTAAAAAATAAACTCCATAATCTCACCAACTAATTTAAAGTCTCTTCCCTTCCCTTCCCTTCCCTTCCCTTCCCTTCCCTTCCCTTCCCTTCCCTTCCCTTCCCTTCCCTTCCCTTCCCTTCCCTTCCCTTCCTTTCCTCCCTCCCTCCCTCTTTCCTTTCTTTCATTCTTTCTTTCTTCTTCCCTCCACCCTTCTCTCTTTCTTTCTTTTTCTTTCTTTTGTAAATAATCTCAGTTGACTTGTGAAGTCCCTTAAAGAAGACACAGAACTTTATAAGAAGTCTTTATCATCTGTTTTCTTTTAAACTATAGCAGACTGTTGGAATTTTGGAGAAAAATGAATTATGTTTGGGACCATTTTTCCTCTAGAAAACAATAATAAACAAGGCACTAAACAAAATGTTTTGCAGCAGCCACTGTCTGGAGCGTATTGTAGCAAGGCATGATATGCTAAAATGCAACTTGATCAGATTTGATTCAGGGTGATGTCTTTCTTTAATCCACTGGAGAAGAGAACAAAGCTTAAATGATTTTATTTAATAACAAACAGACAATAATAGCAATAGTACTTCCCATTTAACTTATGGCAACCATTAATATGTGCTACGCGCATACCCAAGAAAAAGAGACATTTTCCCCATTTGGTTGGTTTCATCTTTTGAAGCATGTCTCCACCAAAAAGCAGATTTCAATTTCCTTCAGGGACCACAAAATACCCAGCTCTTTTCCCCTCCCTCACTGTGGTTAGAAGTTTATTTTTCAGTTGTGGTAAGTGCTTTGCACCATATTTATCTGCATGTTGTTTGTTTTAGGAGCGGAGCATAGAACATACTATTTTCAACATAGTCTTCTACCAGGGGAAAGACTAACAAGCAAAAGACTGTACAGAAATAGTTTAATGAAATTGTTATGGGTAACCATACTGGTTGAATCAGAAAGTCTGCGAGAGTCTCTAGACCATAGCTGAGGAGCTTCTTCTGCAAGAAATATGTGACTGAGGCATGCACACAGGCCCAGCCAGCAGCGGAGCGGGGTTGCCCTTGGTTTTGCACATAAGTCCAGGCAAATGACTTCACTTTCCAGAAGCTTTGTCCACATAAGGGACATTTTCTGTATCATTTCTGCCCTTGCTTCTTTCAGTGGCCTTACAGCTCGTTAGGACTGACACATGTACAGGGGTCTCGCAGTCTTTTCTATTGCTGCAACGGCAACTGGACTTTGAGAGCTGGTGAAAGCATAAAGTCTCACGGAAAGTAGGCAAGCCGTCCTAGGAGGGCTGCTCGTTTCTGTAATCTTTTTGTGTGATGATTCTACCCCCGGCAATTTCAGTAATGCCCATACATCTCTGAGCAATTTGCAGGTATGTAAGCCTGAATAGGATTTGGCCTTCTTTTGGAGGACATCAGAGAGATGGTGGTGAGAGTGATCATTGTGTGATGAGATTAAAAGGTTTGTCATCTTCTTTTCTTGTATTTACTCTGGGGCAAAGAGAGAAGATAATAGTTAAACCAATATTTAAATGCTTATTAAATACGTTTGTGTGTGCGTGAACGCGTGCACACACATTTTTCACGTTACAAATTCAAAGGTGACTATATTTTTCTTCCTGAAGAGTAATCTGCATGAATGTAGAACAAATATTGTAAGGTATCTCTAAGAAATGTCTCAGCATTTTGAGAAAGATTATTTTAATTCACTGTGTATTTATTTGTTGTGAACATCTGTTTAGAGCAAACACTCTCTAAACAGTTGAACGGGATGACCTAGAAGATTTTATCTGAAAGCAGGAAAGAAGCAGATGAAATTCTGACACTTCCAGGTAAAACTTACAAGGAAAAAAGTGTATGTTTCTTGTCTGCATGTAGAAAACATGCTTTGCTTATTTCTTGATTTGTCAGGTTTGCTTTATGTGGTTTTGCTTTGAATTTGCTCTTTAAGATTCTTTATTTGCTATGTGAACTACAGCAAATTTTGCAGCTGCAGTGATTCTAATCCCAGTTTCATTACAGTATCACTCCTCCATCTTCCGATACTATCGTGTTGAAATCACAATACAACCAGTGTGTCTCTGTCTTGTCGCAACATCCCCCTTACACATCACTACTCTTTTTCTCTGAAGTGACTGCTAGAGGTATTCCAAATGCATTTTTCTGAAAAAGCATTTTTGTTTCTATTTCCAGAAATCCTGCCCTGTCTTGTTGTTGAACTTATTTTTCACCCTTATTTTTTTTTGCCCTTGCTTAGTTATATTACCTGTGCAACAAACAGTACAACAGATTCTCTGCCTTCTGCAGTTGTCCATGTACAACATACAGGGCTGCATCAGGCAGCGTCACCGGCAGACGGAGGGAGGTGATCCTCTGTCTCTGCTCAGCACTGGTGAGAACACACCGGGGGGACTGGGTCCAGTTCTGGGCTCCCCAGTACAAGAGAGACATGCACGTACTGGAGCCAGTCCAGTAAAGGCCACCAAACCGGTCGTGGGCTGTAGCATAGGGCTTCGAAGGAGAGACTGAGGGAGCTGGGCCAGTTCAGTGTTAAGAGGAGAAGGTTTGGTGGGATCCTTGGTGGGTTCTTCAACATTTGGAATTGCCTTTTCACATAAAGAAATGATGCATTAAAAATGAACCCATTTCATAGTTAAAAGGAAAATAAGGCAGCCAATAATGTCTCACGAGTCCGCTGAGGTTTCCAACAGCTACAAGGAAATATTGCAGGAAACAAAGAATAACAGAGCAGGACATAAGACATGCAGTACAGAGGTATCTAAATCTTGGAAGAGTGTGATATTTGTTTCACCAATAAATGTAGTATGCCATAATGATAATGTCAGATAAAAAATTGGTCCACCATATTTTGAACATCATTTGTCTAAATCATGCTGTATCTCTCACTTCAGAGGGAAGCTAATGATTTTAGTATGCAAAACATGCCCCCAGAATTTAAAATAATATGGCTGAAGAAATGCTCTCTATTACTTGTTGTATAATAAACTGATAGCATAAACTTGTAGGAGGTTTGGAAAAATTGCCTTTTTTAGATCAGTTGGTGGTTTTTTTTGCGGGGTGGGTGGGGCTGAACCACTTAGAATTGATGACACTGAGGCAACATTGCTGTGTATATTGGATAACAATTATGTGTAGTGTAATTTCATAGAATCATAGAATGGTTTGCATTGGAAGGGACCTTAAAGACCATCTAGTTCTGATCCCCCTGCCATGGGCAGGGACATCTTCTGCTAGACCAGGTTGCTCAAAGCCCCATCCAACCTGGCCTTGGACACTGCCAGGGATGGGACATCCACAACTTCTCTGGGCAACCTGTCCCAGTGCCTCACCGCCCTTACAGTGAAGAACTTCCTCTTAAGTCTAATTTAAATCTACTCTCTTTCAGTATATAACCATTACCCCTCATCCTGTCACTACACTCCCTCATAAAGAGTCCCTCCCCATCTTTCCTGTAGGCCCCCTTTAAGTACTGGAAGGCTGCTGTAATGGGTTTCCATCAAAAGGGGAATTTGTCCCATTGAAAATGGGGTCTGTTTGTCGATAGCTAGAAAAGCTTTGGCTTTCATTAGTTTTTGGCACATGGAACATTTTGGAAGAAAATATTCTATTTAATGAAATAGAAAAATAGATAGAGCCTGAACAGAAAATAAAACATATGAATGAAAACGGGTGGCAGATTAAATGGACATGAACTGACAGGGCTGCTCTATGACATTTTTCAAAAGCAATTTTTAATTAATCTACAATCCAGTTCTTTTGCCTGCATTGGGTTGTTGTTGTTGTTGTTGTTGTTGTTGTTGTTGTTCCCCTGCCCCCAACATGTACTTGCATGTATGTATTGGTACTTTGTATTAGCCTGCTAAGAAATGTCAGGTTTAAAACTGAAAGAATGGAATTTCAGCAGCTGTCCTAACTCTAACAAAAGCCATATTCCACAAAGGACTTTCATCTAAATCCCTGTTTAAGCAGCATTGAGAAGTACTAAGGGTTACAACACATGACTGAAGCAAACATGATTTGGGTTGGGGGGGATGTAATTAAAAATGAAACAAATCAAACAGCCTTTAGAGCCTTTGTAAAATCATTTTTCAGGACAATTCCCACTGATACTAATGAAAGCCTTGACTGAGAGTAGACTGAATTAATATTAAGAAATATATACAGTTAAGCCAGAAGGGTTTTTTGCTGCAAGCCTATAACATGCTCTATTTTAGGGCCACTTCCAAGTTTTTAAAACCTGCATTTGAAAGACAGATATATTTTTTTTAATACCTAGTTTCATGTCAGAGGGCGTTTAGGAAAGTTTCCTGCTAAATTGTGACACACCGTGATTAATGCTAAAACTGAACCCCTTTTTTTCTTTCACTTTGGTTCATGTGAACTTGTACCTCTCTCTCTTTTAGGCATCATTTCAAACAAATTCCCTGTCAGCGTGAAGCTTACCTGAAGCGTACAGAACAGTGAATCTTGCAGGATTCCAGTTTACCGAGTTTTCCCTCAGCTTTTCTAGCTGCTGATCCCAGGCTACTCCTTAGCACGCAGCAGTTGTGTTGCAGAGCTCACCTCCAGCGTGGGCTGCTTTCCAACAGCCCGTGCAGGCTCCGGTGCGAGGTTCACGTGGGAGGCTTTGGCAGGAGCTCCGTGCTTCCCTTCAGGAGCCTTTCGTGGGAGGAGGTAGCTGCTTGGCCAGCCCTGGAATGAGTTCTCGTTCCCCAGGGCAGAGGGATCCGCGGAGAGCAGCTGCTGATGCCAGGCACAACGAGGCTGTCCTGTGCTGTAACTCTGTGTGAAGTGGCAACTTGGTTTTCAAATAGTACGGATTTGGGTTTTCATCTAGGTTTAATGACACACAGCGCCCCGCCTTGTTACAAGACCAGTCGAGACATAAACTGGGGCTTTGCTGCTCAAGAAGATCGTACATGACTACTAGCAGGGAACCTGTCAGCTACTACTGACTCTGCATTAAGCAAAGATGCTGAATAATGCTAAGTACTGTGGATGTTGACAGGTTAATGAAAGCGAGAGGTCTACAACCTAGCTAGTCCAAAGAGACCCGCAGCTTTAGCTGAAAATGCCCACAAGCAGGAAGAGCTCCAAGAGCAACGATGAGGATATTTTTGTGGTCAGCTGTTTTTGCAGTGTAGTGGTTGCTGTGCATATGTATGAAATGTGTACAGTCATCTATGTAGGTAGTTAGCAAATGCATAGTACTGTATTTTAGAAATATTTCGTTTATATAGAGAGACTGGCTAGTGACTTCTGGATCCTAGCTGCAGGGTGCTATACCCATTGCTTGATGTTTAGCCAGTATTCTGCTGCCTGTCACACTGCCTGAATGAAGGAAACTTGAGTAATGAGTCTGATATCAAGTCAAATTTGTAGCAAGGAGGGGGTCTCATGTCTCCAGTTAATGGGAGTGGTAGCCCTGGAGAAAAAGTCATTTCCATCTCCTAGGAATCCTAACTCCATGCCAATGCCTGCTCCGCAAGACCAGCATTGTCTCAAGCACTGATTCTAATCAGAGACCAACGCAGAGACTCCCTTGTTCATGCCCAGCTCCATTTATCCAGCAGCTCTCTTAAAAGGACTAACAGCGCCCATAGCATGTGCTGTTAGCATGAAGTCTTCGCCTACACAAGGGCATGTGTAGGGTATACTTTTGGGACAGACCTTTTGCCTAAAGGATCCCAGACCTCTCTTGTGGACATCTAGTGCCTCCTGCCACGACAAGAACAGGCTCTAATTGTCAGTCACTGCTGCTTATCTCTTTCTGACCTTCGTCCTTTGCTGCAGGACTCACCCTGCAATGAGAAGATGGGATGCCATGTGCTTCCCAACAGCACCAGAAAAAATTTCAATGGAGCTCTCTGATCTAGTAGTGTGTATTATATTGTTATGAGTTTCGTACACCCTGTACTACTTCTCAGGCTTAATGGTCCTGGGCACAAACTTTTCCTTAGATACTTTCAGCAAAGCAAGCAGATAATTTTCCCAAGTCAATAGAAAGTATTCCAGATTGAAGCCTGCTGAGGGTACAGGGACGTTTCCCTAGCCTGACTGGGAGGAAGCAGCTATTAAGGAGCACTAGGAAAGAGTTAGAAGAGCCGGGTGATGGTGTGATGGCCCTGTATGATTAATTGTCATTTCTACTTCTGGAGAGCCAGAGTAAATGTGATGTCAAGAGGGCAGTATTCTATATGCAAACATATATAGAGAGAGAATAATGAGAACAACTACCTAAAATATAAAGCAGCAGCATCACGTTCAGTATCTCCTGCTGAAACTGAGAGAAAATTAGGTTGTCCAACTTTCGTTACTTATTCTGGAATTTGGCCAAGATAACAAGGCTAATCTCATTCTTGCCAAATCTATGTCACAGGGTATTCATGTGGACAGCACCTTGGCAGCTACATTGTACACAGCCCCTGTTTAGACAACTCTTTTCATATAAATACTGTAGAAGGACCTGGCTTTTACATACAAAGTAACTGTGAACCAGAATGTACTTATTGCATGAGTGCAGCAAAATATTTCTGGAAAATTGTTTTCCTCCTCTCTGCTAATCGGTTACAATTGCATGGGGCAGCCAGGGTGTAGTGCAGATGGAAACAATCAGGAAAATATTCAGCTTCCATTAGGAGATTCCCCCCCCCCCCCCCCCCCAAAGCTCAGAGTTTGATTACTCTTATTTTGATGTTCTCCAATCTCTTGCAGCACAAGATTATCCTCTTCTCCTAAGAACATCCTGATTACAAGTTTTGGAGTTTGGGTTTAAATTCAATAGAACTGTTGACTTCTTTAGAGAGGAGACCCATGTCTTGCCCAAGGTGACTCTCCAAAGCCTCCCACTATAATCAGTGGAATAACAGATGCTTGTCCAACCGATGATTCAAAGCTCCCACTTCAGGCTCCTGCTCTGAAGCTGGCAATGACACCAAAATCAGGTGTGTAAGGTGAGGCCAAGTTAATTTTTTCCTTTGGTTCTTTCTGATGACTAATGGGCCAACTTGCAGGAGATTTCCTAAGGTATCTGTTTATTTTCAGAGAACACAGTTAATATCCAGAGAACTGGTTTAGACATGTACAAACAAAGCAGGAAAGAAATGTTCCTAGCTGCCACTTTATGCCTGATTGACCTTTCTTTGCCTTGTGGCAAGAAAAAATACCGAGGAGTCACCACAAATCTCCCTGACCCTTCCTTGTACCGAAAGGCTGTCCTCATCCTAACCCCCATGCGAAGAGTTCCAGCAGAAGGCATTTTGGGGGCAAGCTGAGGAAGTGAGACAAAACGCCTAAAGGAATTTCATACAGTGGTGATTTTGTAAAGGGACATTCCAAAAGAGATGCATGTTCAGGTTACTGGTACTGTACCAAGTTGATGCATATCAGGCCTCAAAAAATTCGACATCGTTAGCATTGGCACAAGGCTATATTTCCCTGTTATCCTTAATATAAGCCAATATAGAGGGAAAAGTACCGAAGGGAAGGCATGACAGATGTGAATCACCTCTATTAACTTGCAAAAGTCATGTACATGTGTCAAAACACCATATTAAAATGGATTAGCCATTCATACAAATAAGAACAACATGTGAATTTGTTTCAGCTAGGATAAAAATCACAAAGGCAATCAATTCTCATACGGCATATGTGAAAGAAAACTTGGCACAAAGGACAGTTTACCCCAAGTGTTCAGATAGCTACACATTTCAAGTACGCATATTACTTTTTTCAGCTTTTAGGTTACTAGTCTGGTCCATCAGGCCATGAGAAACCACAGCTTAAAGGGAGAAATAATGACTTTACACTCCCAATTTATTCTCTAAAGTCACTATTTTTTGTCTTGTTTGAACTTTTTTTCCATGTGGCTTTAAGTCCTATTCACATAGCCATGCTAAAGCAACATTAAAATGTACAGTAAATACAATGTAATAAATATAGATTTCTGGATAGTAAATATGTATTTGGGCTTTTTTTTCCATGAGTCTTTTTAAATATAATTTTACCATATACAGAGCTGCCACTTAGCATGCATAGAGCATATTTTCTAGCAGTTGGACTCCCACTGTCAACCATGCACAACCACCATGTTGGCGGATGGACTATATTTACTCAAAAGGTTTTGGACCAAAGAAGGAGGTTACTGCTTAGACAAGCATAAGGATTTTGTTATTAATAATATTCCCAATAATTTGCTCCTTTCGCTGGGATTTTGTAAGCAGCTCCCAGTCATGTTTCAGAGACGATCAGAAGTGTCACTTTGCTCATTGGTTCTCACATGCAGCAGAAATTTGCTGTTGTCTAAGAGCATGGAGCCATGTCACATACAAAAAACCCCAACAACCAGGGTAGAAGAGCAGCGTATACACTTGGTAGAGATGCAATTCCTTAGCTCCAAAATCACAAGCACTCTGACAGAACAGGGGAATCAGAGTCACAGCTAGACAGACACCCAGCCTCACTGCCCTACAGGTATGCTTTCTGAAAAGTAGTCAGATAAAAACATCTGGGGTAGATAAAATCACAGCGGTTGCAAATTGCATCAACACACAGCCCTGACAGCACAAGCTTACTGCTAGCAGAGACGGGCTGCGTGGCAAGGCAAGATCGGAGCCTCAGGGTTTGCTGGTGGATTTCGTTAAGCATTGGCTCTATTCAGTCCTGGGTAAATTGGGGGAATGCACTATAATTACAGCACCAGGTGTCAGGTTGTGGCTATACATAGAGATTGCTGCCCGCTGCTGTTGAGCCAAATTAGCTTTGCTGCTGGTAACAATAGCAAAGGATTTGATTCTCAGGCACCTGGCTGATAATTCACTTGAAATCTTTTAATTGTTTTCAGATAATGTCTCTTCTCAAATGTACTTAAGTTGGTCACTTTTATGTTTCCCCTCAAATGCCAGAAATCAAGTGGATTAAAACCAACCTCAGCCATCCCTGAGCTTTTCTGCACTCCCATCATTCAAGGGTGGAAAGAGTTTTCTGGTTTAATTAATTGGAGAATAAAAATCAGTATCCAGCTGAGATGTAGAGTCTTTTTTTCCCGTGGAATCAATTCTCCCACAGAAAATAGTCGTTTGTGCTGGAAATGCCTACTCAGACGAAATCAGAAGACTCTGATCAGGGATGTCAAGAGCACCAGAGATTAACGTTGCATTAAATCCTTGCGGTTGAAAAGAAGCCACAACAGTCAAGCCCCTTCTCCCTGGACACCCGCTATGCTTCACTGCCCTCCGGTTTCTCCCTTCTTTCTCATATTTCATGACGTGACCGTATATGCGTGTGTGTGTGTGTACATACACATATGTGGGAGGGTGCTAAGCTGTGCTCTCATTATGCTCTGTTTCCTCTGGTAGCGCCTGCTTTCCTCCCCGCTGCTCGCACTGCCGTGCGTGCCAGCGGCATCGATGCGCACTCCGTGAGTTATGCGGAGTCGCCTCAGAAGCCAAAGGAGGAGGTGACAATTGGTGGACATCTTTCTGTGCCTGACAGCATATGTAGAAACGCTCCAGCTGGACAGACTTCTTTCTGTGCTGAGGGGACCGGCAGATTATTTTTGCAATTTACTGGCTTGAAAGCTCAGCATTTTAATGCCTCACTGACTAGAAAACTGTCGGGCACAAAATCCTGAGAACATGAGAACCGGCCTTGGAAAATGGTGTTTGTGCCTCCCCCTATTTTTCCATCTTCACTTCAGCAGGCAAAGAGCATAGTCAATGTTGAAAGGAGAGGTATAATAATGCTGGTAATTTATAAGCTGGCAATGGGATGTAGTTTACAGAGTCAAGCAACAGCCATTCAAGTTTCTGACAATCCCTGTAACAAGTACAATCGTAGCTGAAGTTGTTTTGCCTTCCTCCTGTCTCTGCAGAGAAAGCTCAGCGGGTAATAAACAGCGATGGAAACAGAAGTGGGCTTTCATTCGCGGAGTTGGTCCCTTCAGCTCAGGTGGAAGCACAAGGGCAGAGAAGGGTAAAAAGCAAATACTGCCGCTGCGTCACCCATAGTTAAAGTCTCTGGTCTCAGCATCGAGTAATGCCACATCTTTCAAGATCAGGAAATTATTTTAGCTCTTAGGAGAGTTTAAAAGTTGCTGTTATTTCAATGAACCCTAAAGCAGGACACGCAGGGACCAGCAGGAAGGCTGTCACTCTGCTAGCGACGGCCCCGTCACCAGTGTGGGAGCAAACTGCTCGTTCGTGTATTTGCCATCGAGTTTCCCGTCAAAGGCACTTGTCTTGCTCAAAAGGCCATTCAGTTCTCAGGGGAATGACGTCCTTGGGCTGGATCCTCCCGGGTGGTGCTCTGTACTGTGCCTCTAAGGCCTTGTCTTCTCCAGGTGAAAAAAAAAAGGCTGGTCCTCTGGGCGTGATGGCTCAGGGCTCCCAGCCTCAGCTGGAGCATCCCTAGGGAGCTAAACTCCACGCTGGCCATCGGGTCTCCGCAGCCCCACAACTAGCACCATCAGTAACGATGCTTATGCTGTGCATTGCCAAAAGGTCCTCGGCGCTATCCCCGCCGCCATCCCCTGAAATAGCAGAGGTGCTACAAACCCCCTCCTGGGCAGCACCCGCAGACTTTTGAGCACCCCTACTTGGCTTAAAAAGACCAGCAGAGAGATTTTGTACTCCAACTGCCTTGGCAGGGGAATTGCCTTAGAAAGCAATTGTTCTCCCCGAACCTTGGGGAATAGTCTTTTTCCATTGCAATCATTGTAAAGGCAGTGACCTAAATGCAATGGTGCTTGCACAGCATAAGCAGCCCTCCTGTATTCTCTGGTTTGTGAAAGAGAAGCCACATTTTGAATCAGCATGTCTCAGTACAGGCCTTTTGGGCAATCAAAGCACATGTGATTGCAAATGATTTCCTTTGACAGGAAAGTCCTGGTACCCTTAGGAGAGCCAGGAGAAGTTATTTTTAATTTATGCATTTGGCCAAACACCAACTATTATGAGCCGGACAGTGTAAAGCAGTTCTGTATGAACATTTGACTTGTAATGTGATTATTCAAGTGCTTACGCTGGGACACGCTTCAACATTTTCCTGAGTTTGACATCATACGGTCAGTTACTAACTCCCTTCCCGCCAGGGAACACATAAACTCCGTGTTGCTCAGATCATGCTGGAGTTTCTCAAGAATGGGATGGCGCAGATCTGGATTCCTCTTTGCCTGATCCGTGAGTGAGCTGTAAACACAGGGGTTCTCCATGTGTCGTTGATGTGCAGTGTTTAGGGTAAAGAATGTATTTCTGTTTATCTCTTACCATGTAAAATATCACATTTCTCTGGTGTTACTATGCTGTAACTGCTCATCACGTTTGTCCCAGAATTACTTATACATATCTTGTAAAGGAAAAACATCATCTTGAGTTTTTTGGTGTAGGCAGCGTTTCATGTCTGCAATAGGCAGATTTTTCAGAAAATGGGAAATCCTAAAACAATCCCATGACAGAAAGTGAAAAACAGAGAGGCAAAGAATATAAGAAAGCTCAGTCCTGGAAAGTAAACTGTTTTTTGGGTAATCATGTTCCATACAATAAAATAAAAGCTACAGTCCTTTACCTCAGACAAGTCGAAGGACTTTTTTTGTATAAAAAATTCAATTTTCTCTTTTATCATGCTTCTTTTGAAAAGAGCCGCATTACAAAATAAAAGATGCACAGATAAAAAAGGCTTGGATGGAAATAAAGATGAGGTACAACAAACCTGGGACGCATTATCTTCCAAACATAAAAAAGAAACAACCACAAAAAAACCCAGCTTGTAACATTTTATGTTATCATAGCCATGAATGGAAGTTCTAGTCTATGAGCTTTTTCAAGATGCTTCCTAAACCCTATCTGGAGCTTGAATGAAGTCACGTTGTGTACTTGCTTTGAATTTGAAAATCCAAGTAACTTGGCCTAAGAGTGTTTCAAAATGCATTTTTAAGAATGTCTTTTCAGTGTTAATTTAGAAATAGAAGGCATCACTTTTCTAAGACAAGGAAACTTTTCTAAAACTAACAAAGATTTACTGCTTCAAGAATTACTTGTTAACCGTGCTACGTGTATCAAAAATTGTAAGTAAGTGTCGTAAGAAATCCTGCTGGTTTTGTCTATTCACGTAAGGTTATTTGGGTATATAGATGCAAACCCATCTTTTTAACCTAGCCTGGGTACGATGTACATGACAGGCAATTCTTAGAACAGCAGGTACGTGCAGCTATGCTGGTGGATCTCTGCAACCATCACACAGAGGGTATTTCTGTTTCTTGCTGCTATTGCCACTGCTTTCATTAAACATCCCTTGCAGCACTCACACATATGCTTCACACCTTCCAGACATACAGCCGTAGCCACACATATACGTACAGATGAATTTACAGCCTGTTATTCATTACCAATACCTAACCCACCCTGCCTGGAAAAGTTATTATTACATATGGAAGACTCAACTAGACTGAGCAAGAGATGATTTATTAGGCCCATATTTAAATCTAATCATCATAATCTAGGAAAGAAATATTGTCATTCTTTGCAACAGAGTTCCACTGGGTTTCCCTGACAATAATTTTAGGTTTGCAACATACCTGACTGCAGAGAAAATCCTATCATATCTGAAAGCACAGAGGCTGGCACTTTGAACTCTGGCATCTTTTCTGTTGTCATAGATTACCCAGCAATTGCAACTATTTATTGCTGGGCATAGCATTCCTACACTCTCTATGGATCCTGCAAACAACTTCGTTTTCTTTCAGGCACCAGTGGTTCTGCTGACATCAACCGAAGTCAGATGAAGTTAAATTTATTGTTAAAAAGTGTTCGGGATACTGCTTGGGCTTTTTCTGAAATTTAGTGCAACAGCTAGGAAGACACGTCAGCTAATTAGTGTTTCAGAAAACCTCAGAAATAAATTCTGCAGAGCTTTCTGCAAGTCTTGTTAGTCTTGAAGACATTGGGAACTTGGATGCTCGATATTTTTGAGCAAATGGAGACAGGTCAGTTCAATGAAACCTTTCCAGGTAACTTAACTGTAGCCTTCAAAAGCATCCAGGCAAAGTCAGGGTTAGAGCATCAAAGTCGTAACCGGTGAGACAGACCACGATGCCATCCTCAGCCTACAGGGTTGGGGCTGGTTGCATAGCCCACATGACATGGTGCAGGATCATGTCCCCCCCCCAGCAAGAGAAGGAAAGGCAGGGAAAGGGCCAAGCCCTCACAGCCTGCCTCTAGTAAATCTCCTCTTGTCTCAGACACCTCCGTCACCTTTTGATCACAACTTCTCTCTTCTTCTGCTGTGTTCCTGTATTTTCCAGCAGCCTAGCTCAAAGCAACCTGTCTGGATGAAAAGGTTTCCCAGCCCTAATCTGGTGGAAAGGATGGAAAAGCGTTGCTGGCCAGCCGCTGTGACAGTGATTTTATGTCCGGGTTGCTCTCCTGCTGAGGCAGGGGCAGGACCCAGCCTGCGGGCTGCTGTCATCCAACCTCTCCGCAAGCTTCTTTCTGCTTTAGCCCATGCCCCTAACTGCACCACGAGGCTCAGGGAGGTCCCCAGGATGGATTTCCGTGGTGCCTACACAGCTCAGCTGGGTTCAGCATTGCCCATCTTCAACTCCATTCCACCTGAGTGTCCTCCTGTCCCTGTTACTGGACCGTGACCCCGGCTTCACGGGTCTTCCCACGACGATTGCTTACGACGGATGGAGGCAGGTGAAGGAAGTTGAGAGACCGAAAGAAAAACGGAAGGAAAAGCCTTCTCTTTTATCTATTTCAGTAAAATTTGTAACCGCCAAATGCATCTTCTCTTTCCTGAAGTGATAATCCTGTCCCTCTTCCTGCATGACCCGGCTTTAACCCTGGGAGGAGGAAGCAATTTATTTCAAATCCTGTTGCTTTACACATGTCTCAGCCTTTAGGTTGGCATCTGAGGCCACCCGTGACATGTTTTTCACCTGCCTGCCTGCTCGTCCGCCTCCAGTCACCCAGCAAGCGGAGCTGGGGACCGGGCATCCGCAGCGGGAGCCCTGCACAAAGGGCTGACATGGGAGCACAAGCGAGGGTTATTTGTTTCACACCGTTTCCCCAGCGCCCGTGCTGACAGACGGACAGCCTCCCACCAGTCCCCGTGGGGCACCGAGCAGCCCTGACACCGCAGGCGTGCAGCTGGGAGGATGCCAGCACTCTGCATCTCCTACCTGTTGCCTTAGAAACAAACAAAGGCACATAGGGGTTTGGGGTTTTTTTTGCTTTCCTCCTTTTTTTTCTTTTTCTTTTTCCTTCTTTTTGCTGCTTGGGCAAGGCGCTGTGTGCCAAGTCTCAAGGTGGGAGGGAAGAGAGAGGAGGGGAAAAAAGAGAGAGAGGAGTGAGAATATCAAGACCAGGAAACATATTTTGAGACTAAATATGAAAGCGGGATGTATCGAGACAGCTACCGGGCTCATCCCTGAGAGCGGCTGTCCTTCTGTGGCGTGCGGCAGGAGGTCACGGCTGCCACACCGAGAGCGGTTGTATGAACCAGCTGTGACATCTGGCTTACATTGAGGGATCTGAACGCTGGAACCAGATGATGTTTGTTTTCTCTTGCTTGAGCCCGAATCAAAGTTTTAATTAAAGAAAGCTCAGAGATGCTGGCAGCGAGACTGCCCAGGGTCAGCGTGCGGAGGGTGCTTTTTCAGGGCGATGAGCTGTCACGGTCCGACCCGCTCCCCGAGGTGACGGGTACGTTTTTGGGGGAGGGAGGAGTTGCAGAGCCTAAAGCAACAGAGATGGATTACACTCAGGAGGACCCTAGAGCTGCCTTTGCGTACGTGGAGCCCTAGACCCCACGGAATAAACTCTGTCCCCAAGGATCCCATTGCCTCCTGCGTGCCTCTTCTTTTCGCCAGCAGTTATCCCTGTGGCTGATCAGCCTCGCTGCCCTTCTCCTTGCGAAATCACCTGATTCTTCCTGTGGTTCCTCCTCTGTTGAAAGCCTGTCCTAGGGCTCTCCTCTCACCGTTCCCAATGAGGACCGCCGCAGCAATGCCCTCTGCCACTGCTGGCTGCAGCTCTGCTGCTGCTTAGCTACTACAGTAAGTTATTAGTTCTCAAGCTTTTGTATTAGGCAATACTTTTTGTGGTTTTTTTTTTTTTCCCCAGATAATTGTTTTTCAGACTGTTAGTAACTCTTTCGGATAATTTCTGAAATAGAACAGCCCTATCCCAACTTCTGAGCAACCAGTACCGCCATAATAAATTATTTCACACACATCAGAACTCTGGAAACCCCTTGAGCTGGTTCCCAATTCCTGTTAAAACCGCAGCAGCAGTTCATCTCTCCAGGGCGACGCTTGTTTGGAAAAACACCCGGTGTACATCTTATGCCTCCAATGCAAAGCACACCCCGTACAGCTGCAGCTTAGGCAATTCAGCCCAGAGTCAGTATGTCAGAGTCAGTCTGTAGCAACAGAAAAACAGAAACTCAAAGCAGAGAGGTAGGTTTGTGGGATCCCCTTCTACAAAGAATGGTATTAAAGGGCATTAGTCTGCTGGATATAGCTGGGACTTCTAGATTGGCTGCTGGTGATGTCACAGCCACCCGTGTGCCCTATAAATCTATTTTTTGTTTTTATGTGTAAATGATGTAATGCCCGCAAGCTTCCTCGGTCAGGGTTCATTATTTAATTTCTCAGGTGGCTGAAGTCGTAGGCTTTGCGGCGTCTACGGCCACCCACGATGTGCTCTCACTGCCCAGAAATGAACTTCCTCTTAGGCCTTGTTTTCTAATTGGCATCTGCAGAATTAAAAGTCCACTGACCACTGCATGTCATGGGAACACTTGGGAAAGTATCTCTGGAATGATAAAACCATTTTGATCCCAAAATAATGTGTGTGCTTAAACTAAGGCCTTCTCTGATAGCAAGAAGACAATTAAAGACAAGTTTTGATATGGTGCCACGTTAAGAAAACCCCCAGTTTTTGTGAGCAAACACCTACTTGTAAACTAACACTTGCCAAGCAAGATAAAATCCTTGCTTTACCTAATCTAGTATTCCACCCTTGATAGAATTTCATCCCGAATTTTCTTTACAAAATGTGGGTGCATCTTTACTAACATCACCGAGCTCCTAGCTCGTTCCTGGGGGTGGTTCTCACCAGTGCAGTCATGAGGATTTATCTGTCTCCTTTGTCTTACCTATTGGTGATAAACACATCTCATGCTTTCTTTTAACCCTGCCAAACTCACATCCTTGGTGTTGTTTTACCTAAATGTTTATAAATCCAAGGAGTTAATCACCCATGAAAAACTGTTTCCTGAATGCAGAGGCTTTCCTACGCTGGTCCAATTGGCCCTGAGAAATCAGCTTTCTCCATAATACTGCCTAGTGTCACAGTACCAAACGCAGTGGTTTTCTGATAATATCTGTGATCCTTCACTTTTTGGCAAACTGAAATATTGTGCCTGGTTAGCAATTAAAAGAAATTGAATGGAGCAGTGCAGAGGTCAAATTATTACCGTATAAACACTGATTAGCATTCCTTAAACTGTGTAAATCCTTAAACCCTGAAAGGATAATCTTCACAAATTACAGTTACTTTCATGAACCTAGAATCAAGCATCTCAGATAAAATTAGCTTTAGAAGGGCCTGGCCCAAAGCACAGTGAAATCTATGACAGTTGACCGCATCCCAAATATTTAGAGTAAAATTCCTCACTGCCAGAGTTAGAATTCTTACTGAGGAAACGGCAATAATCGATAAGAGCATGTACTTATAGAGGAACACAAATATATTTGCAAATATATTATATGCTTGCAGGCAAGTTCATTCTTCTACAGGAGTAAAGTCATATACAAGATACCTCAGATAGTGGTTATTTAATTTGAGTCTATATGCATCACAAATATTAAAAGAAGAAGAAACCCAGGGAGAGACATAATTTTTTCACAGAAGGAAATCTGTTGAAGAGAATTTTTAATCTACAAGGTTGTGAATGACTAAAACATATTATTTATCTTCTGAAAGAACTTCAGCAAAACAGCAACATGAGAAAAATGGATGTTCATGCTGTAGACAATACAAGTGGCTCCTGCCTTTTCTCACAGTGAAAATGCTCAAAGAATGTTTTTGGACAGGATGTTTCCAGCAAAGAGTTTCAGAACAGCATTTTACTTTCTCTCTGTTTAATATAAACCAGAAATTAAAAGGTGGCAATGAGAAAAAAACCCCTCATAATAAAGAAACTTTTTGTCCCCAGCAGCACCTTTTTACTCAGGGAGAATTTTAGCTGTGGCAGCGGCAAGAACAAAGGTCTGTTGGGCAAGCGGAGCTAGTCAAAGGATTTGGTCCCAAAATATTTCTTCCTGTATTCAGTCTTTTCTACACCTGATGTCTATTGGCCAGGGTTTCATCACTGTGAACCTTCCCCTTCCATCTGATTTCGATGTCCTCAGCTTATCTTAGGACTCATGTTTCTCCCCCACCTTTTCTTCAGACCAGCCTTCCCAGTGGCTTGGGCATTGCCTTCTGCTTTGCCTGTGTTCCCCTCCCAGGGCTTTTGCCTTGCTAGAGCACCGCATCAGACACAGACCCCCAGTGGCCGCGCACAACCTTCACCGACAAAACCCGCAGGACCCAGCTGGATGCTCAGCCTCCGCGGGCGCTGCCTCTCGGGAGCAGCCCACTGCCCTCCGTAAGCCTCCTCGCTTCATTCGGAGAAGGGCACAGGGCTTACAGGGCAGGTCCCAGGGGACTGGGTGATGCACCGGCCCCAAACAAATTCGGCAGCGCTACATTCCGAATATGATGAAGCGGTACCGTTTCCACGGAAAGTACGAACAGGGACTTTGAGCCGAGCCACGCGCTTTGCAGGAGGGCAGGCTTTTAGGGAGGTCCTCCCTGGTTTGATGGCAACACTTGGCTGGCTGGGAAAGTCACCTCATTTCGCAGAGATGACAAAAAAAATGTCGTTTTGCAGCTGACATCCAGAAAGCCGCACCGTGATGACAGCCGGCTTTAAACCCTCCCGTGCGCACACACAAGGTCTGCTGCTTCCCAAGTCTCGAGATGTCAGCCCAGGCCCCAAGGGTTGCGTGGTGGAGGGCAAAAAATAAACAGCCCAGCATCGCCGGCTGCCGCCGGGCACCCTGCATTCCCATGAGAAACTTGCAAAGTCGGATAAACTGCGTCACAGCAGCCTGCAAACCGGAGGCCTGGATGGTTTAAAAATACCGCCTGCCGCAGATTTCCCAGGCCATATATAGTTCACACATCTCACGGTAGCAGGAAGGAGCTGAAAAGACACACAGAGACACAGAGAAGGAAGAAAGTAACGGGGGACGCGACTGCCAGCTTGCAATAAAAACAGGTTAAAAATAGCCCGGACCGCAACAGCTCCCTGCTAGCAGGGGGTTGCAGGGGCCGCTGGTTCTCCCTGCCCTCACTGGCCCCTCTCTCAGCAGCCTATTTTCTGCCAGGAGGAAAGGGCAGGAAGGAAGCTTTTGGTTCCTGTAGGCAGAAAGAGAGAAACGCACTGCGGGATCCCTTCCCCGAGGGGTGGACGGGGGGGGCCACGGGGAGAACACAGCCTTGGATGGCACACAGCAGCGGCACACGTAACCCCGAGAGATGTGATGCCACGCTGCCCCGAGATAGATGTGATGCCACGATGCTCAGAGATGTGATGCCACGACGCTCAGAGATGTGATGCCACGCTGCCCGGAGGGGAACACAGCCTGTGTTTTGATAAGGGCTTTGAAACAAGTCTTATCTTCCTGCCCCCACCCTGTGTGTGTGTTGAGTCCTGACCTGGAGGCAACGCCGAGCCGTCCAACCTTACTCTGGTAAAATAAAGAAAAAGCAAAAACCTGCTTGTTTTGCCCATCACCTCTTCTCTCCCACAGCCCAGCCTCCCCGGAGCCATTGCAAAGGGAGAGCAGCCACGTGCCAAATGGGGTTATCTCTCAATGATGATCTTCTCCATCACCTTCTCCTAGCCCAGTCCCTTGCAGGGAAAGCGAGAATACGAAAGCGTGTGCCATCAGGCTGGGGTGGGTGACCTGAGCCTCCTGAAATCTCCTTGCTTGTTGGGATTTCCAGCAGCCAGGTGAGCAGTGCCTGGTTTGTGGCTTGGGTGGAAAGAAAGAGGTGTTGGTACGTCTCCAAAGGCCGCACGGTTCATCGTGGGGCCGGTTTTAATTTGTTCGTTAGAGTGCTGGGATGTTTTTCTTTTATTCTTGGTCACTTGCATGCCCCAGCCGCAAACAACTTCTGTCAACTCCTAGATGCCGACACGAGGCACCGAGAGGGGTCCAAGCCAAAAGCCCAGATTCCAAACATCCCTGAACTTTGGAGAAGTTCAAATCAGAGCACACATCTTTAGTGAGAAGAGGAAAGCTGTAACATGATCCCAGCCCTGGGCAATAGAGGTAACACTCTAGTGTGGTCTGAAGGTGACTTCAAGCGTATGTGGTGTGGAGCAGAGTGCAGGAGGAGAGGGAAAAGCAGGAAGGCATTTTTCATATGTTAAAAGAAAAAAAAAGCTCTCGGAGGGAGCTGGGTGTCTGCTGTCTGTGGGAGGGTGATGAAGGTTGCTGACAGAGTAAAGGGGGTTAAGAGAGGTGGATGAACTCTGAATGGAACAAGGAGTGATACCAAAGAGCCCTGTGGGCTGTCAGAGAGGTGTCAAAAGTCAGGAAGGAGCGGAAAGACCGAGAATTCAGGGAGAAGTCCATCAGACCGCATCTGCCTCTCTGTGAGAGCCTGAGAGTGACAGCCGTCTTCAGGCTCATGCACGTCCCTGTCATGCTCTCTGCCTGCCTTTCACACGGATCAAAACCCTCCAAATGCGCCAGCTCCAGTCCTGTTTGCAGGGGAAGGATGCCTTCGGCTAGAAAGGCAGCGCTGGGCACTGGCTGCGCCGTGCGTGGGTGTCGTGGTTTAACTAGGAAGACAATGAACCCTGTCCCAGCTGAAACCAGGACAGTGGGGCAGCGAGCAGCCCCAGCCCCTCCGCATGATGCCGGCAGCACCCACCCCAGCCCTTCCCGCTGGAGGGCCAACGCGGGATTTTCTCCGCTGGAGCACAAGAAGCTGCGTGCTGCTCCTCCAGCTCTCCGTCAGCTTGCCTCTCAGTTCATCATTTAGGCTTGCAAGAATTAAGGCTGGGCATTAAGAAAGTCAGGCTGCACAAGCAGAGATGCCTTTTTTGCTCTGCGTCAGGATATGGAATCTTTGATTTCTCTTCCCAGAAAGGCTCCTCGGATGGCCCACAGAGAGGCAGCAAATGGACTAATTGGGTTTGCCTAATGCTATATTAATGCCCCGGGCGCGTTTAGACATACCAGTCTCTGTACGCCCCAGCAACAAGCTTTAGCCTGAACTCAGAGGGCACCAGGCTGCTGGAACGGGGAGCCATCCCCATCAGATTACAGAGGGTTAAGGCTTAAGGTCAGAGCGGTGCACATCTGGAGGGGACAGCGGCTCAGGCCGTGCTTGCAGGAGGGTGGGATGGCAACCCCGAGGGTGAGCGTGCATGTCCCGTGCACGCAAGGGCGATGGTGTGTGCCATGTCCTAAATGATTTTATGATTCTATGATTCTATGTCCCGCTCACAGGCCAGAGGAGTGAACTCCTGGAGATACCGAACCTCTCTCCGGCCAGCTGCCGGGGACCGGTCGGATGGCTTTCATGCCATGCCATGCCACGACACCGGCCACAAAGCGTAAAGGATAGCTTCCTGGCTCTCACTTCCTTAGTTAATGAATACCACCACTAATTAACTGACAGTAACACGGAGCTATTCTTGGCCGTAGGTGGATCTTACTGAGGTCATACTGGTTGCGGGTAATGTAATTTATTACCCTGTGAGGCACTTTGGGATACGGTGTGAGAAGACCACTTGGAAAGTGCCAAAGCAATAACCCAAGTCAGGATTTTCCCTGGTAAGGTAATATGTTCCATACTTGCTGTGGCTCTGAGAAATAAAGCATCGAAGTTGCACTGGCTCCAGTGCAATGCTGTAAAGATTTCCAAATACATTGGTGGAAACAGAGGACTACTGTGCTCAAGAGGTGGGTCCCTCTTAGGCGCAAAAGAAGTGCAAGGCATTTATTTTTTTCTTAAAGCAACTCCAAAGTCAAAAATCCCATCCTGTGGAAAGGCACTGCCAAAGAGAAGTATCGTGCTTTGGGCAGGCGGGCAGCTCTCCCCACGCGGCAGCGGGGACACGCCATCCAGCCCACGTTAGGACTGGAGCTGTACTCTAGGTGAACTCTACCAAAAATTAGCTGTACATGATGCTGCATTCCCTCCTTTCTCAGAGGATCAAAGTCGCTGGATCAAGTCCCAGCTTTCTGCAGATAAGCAGGTCACAGGACTAGTTTGCACCTCTGTGCTGCTTGTAATACACCGTGTTACAGATTCCTCTGGGTTTCCTAGTTTGTGCCCGTATAAACTAGATACCGCTGGTCGCATTTTTCCCCATTAGTCCTCTGAGCTAATCTAGTGACCTGGGATACTTCTACAGACCCTTAACACCAGTGCAGGCTCTCTGGCAGCGTTACATCTGATTATAAACTACTACCGCTGTTCCTGCCCAAACACTCTTTCCGATTCCCTTGTTTTGTATAAAAAGCTCATTCTGTCCTTCAAAAGGCTTCTCCCACCAGCACAGCAGCACGAGGGCAGGTGCAGCAGCTCAGCAGCCTGACTTGGATTAAACCTTTTCTGAAGGGTGGAGGGAGAAAGACAAGGCTCTCTGGTTTGGTAAGCCATGAGGCATCCCTAATGCCTAAGCAAAATGCATGTGAAAAATAGGGGGGAAGGGGGAGATCGCAATAATTGGAAATCCATTTCACTTGTATAAAAGTGTTAATTAGTTGTTTATCTGCAGGCGCATTGCGGGCTTCACAAAGGCACACGCAAGTTACAGCAATTAATTACTAGCAGGGGCTGGGAGACTGTCTCCCTAATTAAAATTTGTGATCAAGCAGCAGCAATGGGTGATTTGAGAGCAAACAGCAGAACATGTACATATATATTCTTTAAAAAGATAACATGGTTTTGTGTCATAGGACTGGGTGATAAATTGACTGTAATTTTAACCACTGCTGTTGTTTAAGCAACAGATACATTTCTAATATGCAAGTGATAGCTTTAGAGTGAGTAATTTTTTTACCTATGCAGTTTATCTGTCAGTAGAAGCAGACACATGTAGAAACATGCAAGAATTTATGTCAAATCCAACAAATAATTTTGGATGAAAGAATAGATGTGGAATTGAGAAAACAAACAACCGTGTTTCCAGAAAGATTTATTTAATTTTTGAATGGTAGCTCCTGACCTAATGTTCCTATTTTAATTAAAAAATAAAAAGAAATCCCCGAGTCCAAAGTACTCTGTTGATTTGAAGATAAATATTTTTTCCTGTTCTCACACCCAGTTACAGCAGCACATGCTCCCAGTGTCCATCCTCCCCAGAATGTAAAAAGTTTTTAAGGACTGAATGAGGGAGAAATTTAAACAGAGGCATCTTACCAGCAAAGAAAAAGACATGACAATGCTTTAGATAAAGCATTTAAATGTTTTATCTCATTTGTGAAAAATACATTGAGTATAATAATAGAATAGCACTGAATTAAACTTGCACAACTCCAGTGGGATGGGAAGCATTCTGAAAATTTTGGCTTGGGATCCTTCTTTACAACACTTTTTTAAAAATATCTGATAGCTGGAGCAGTGAAGACCATTCCCAAAGTAAAAGTGACCTTAATAATTATTTTCATAGGTTATTTCTGGCAAGGCTGATTGACTGAAAATTATTTCCAATGAGTGTATTTTAAAAGTGACACGTTTGTCTTTTCTTCTTGTCAACCGTTCCATTCACAAATATAGATATCATTAAAAATTACTCATAACCTCATTTCTGGAATATTTTTGGCTGGGGGATTGTTTAAGGCAAGCTGTGAGTATTGTCCAGCCTGTATCTGAGCTGTGTCCATCACCAACAGTGACCGTGGCATTTTCTGTGCTTTACTTGGTGGCTGAAAAACACCTGCAAACAAAATTTTGGAGGCACTGCTTCCAGCCGTTTACTAAAACTTCCCTTTCCATGTTTTGCAAGTCACGAAAGATCTACTTTTTCTCAGGAATATTGCAGCCAGGAAGCCAACAGAAAGGTTTGCTGAAACATTTCCATGCAGAAAACAGAAAAAATGAGCAGAATAAAATTCAAACCAACGCCAACAAACTGTACTTGGTACGGTACAGCCTGTTTCTCACAGCTGTGTTCAGAGATGAAGAAAATGTTTCCCTGGGTCTAAGGACTCCCTGTACAGGAATGGGCTTCCAGCAGGGAGGATGCACAGCACCACGCAATGAAACACGGGATCGTACGGCAGCTGCTTACTGTAGAAGGTCTTCCCTTCTTGTATGCGGCAAGTCAAAAATTCAAAGCAAAAAGTTGCATGAAATGGAGCTGTAACTTTATATCTAAATGTGTAATTCAGTTATAAATGGCGTATCTTGGCCAATGCCCACAATAAAAGAAATATCTGATTAATCTGTGTAAAAAAAGAGTTCATATTTCGAAAATGAAAAGTTAAAATCCAAGATGAGCCCTTAATTACCACGCAATGACCACAAAAAAAACTCACAAAAAAACAAATTCAATTATCTGAAATAGTATTGCTTGATAGTACTTTAGCCTTCCAGTTTGGACACTAAAACTTTCCTGATGTAAGAACAGGGACGGGTGAGACCAAGATTTTTTCCTCTGCCGACAAACTAGTATTTGCAGCTTTTCCTGAGTGGACCGTTTTTTCCTTTCAGAATAGTATCTGCCTAAAACACTTACCTTATAACATAGCTGCTAGGAGCTAAGTTATGAGGGAACAGGAAATTGCAAAACAATTGGGGAAAAAAATTGTAAAAAAAAAAGAAAGAAAAAGAAATTGAAAAGAAATTGGAGAAAAAGGAAAACTGGAATTGAAAAAAAAAGCAAATAAATCTTAGATCATGGAAAATAAGTTTTGTGAGAAAGTAAGGATTTATCTTTCACCTTTCTGCACATGCATATTATTTTTTTCCTTTTTATACCAGTATATTCACAAAAGAAATTCAAATAACAGCAAAGAATAACCGACAGCCCAGTGTAAAAAAAGAAAAATCCAAAATACTTGTGGAATCACGGATTTGGGGGGGATTTACAGTTGCCCCTTAGAACAACTTTAAAAAAAATACAATGCTTACCATTAGTAGAGTCACAGTCCACAGCAGGGAAGGTACAAAACTTTAAGCCATGAACTGCAGCTGAAGAAAAGGTCATTACTAAATTAGTGGAGCCGAAGTTCAGTCAGCCAAGTAGAAGACTCCCCTTTCTACCAGTTAATTTAGACAGCTAGTCCCTTCCAGCTCAACAGCCATCTGCGCCTCTTTAAGTTGTCATATTTGGTTTTATTGAAATGTTCGCAAAATAAAAAAAAAAATCCAGAACTTTGAAACAGCAAGAATCTTACTGACAAGCTTTGTAAAAATCAAGCCTATTAACTAAAAAAAAAAAAGCAGATAGACAAAGAAACCAATATACAGGCATTTTCTTGGGGTAGGTTTTATTGTGAATTGTGAATAAACATGTGTGTTTATTGTGAATTGAACCAGTTTACAAAGGTCAGCCAACTACGTTATCCAAGACAATTACAAATCTCACCTCAACAATTTTAGAATGTGACTCTTTTGTAGCATTACTGGGAACGATCCTCCAAATAGCCAAAAAGGCAGGGAATATTTTTCATGTTGAATCATCGTCCAAGCATTGCTGTCATCTTCCTAATGTCACCGCACTGACCTGTCATTGCCCTGCAACGGAACAATTTTGCACAGCAGTTTATCAGGGTGCCTTGCACTGGGATATTGCAACTACCAGCAGTCTTGAAATGCTTTCTTGAGCCTTCATATGCATGCTGTGCCACTTTCACACTCAGAGAGCGCTCTGACAGGGAAATAGCTCCTCTGCTTATGAAAACATTCACTAATTTTACTCTTAGCAAAACAATAAAAAACCAAAATACATATTCTCACAGAGCAGAAACACAACTGCACCTAGGAGGGCACGTATAACATCTGCCAGTGTACTCGGTCAAAAAGCCTAACCGAGATATGCACTTTACAAAAAAGCATGTCTTCTGTTTTGATACATCCACACAACCTGTAAATTGATTATAAATTTACATCAACATATAAAATATATTCAAGACCAACTGTCCAAATTAAGGTTTTTTTGGGGAAAAAAGAAAAGGTAAGTGTCTGCATATTTGCGTCACCTAAAGAACCTTAGCTTAAAAGGTAGGTAAGTTAAAATTAGTGTTTTTCTGCACAGAAGAAATTCAGGTGGATACTACTGTATTAGACTCGCCATATGAAAAATACGGGATAGGAAAAGCAGCAGTACTTTAGAAGACAATTTGTAATACTGAAAAACCCCTGGGAATTTCAATGGTACATGGCTGCAGGTCTTTGCTTTAAAAAATTTTGACGATTTATGATCCACTTGCAAAGAAACAGTAAAATTGTGGGCGTAAAGAAGCACTTCATAAAATCCTTGCATAAATTTTTACATATAACTAAAGAATGTGGAGTCAGCAAAGCAAAAAGTGGAAATGTTAACATCTTCTTAGTTCTCATTCTAGTGTGTCTTTTTTTTCACTTAAACTGCTGCATATGAGAAGTTTTTCTCTTTTTAAAGGTGGCACAAAGGGATGATATTTTGTCACTGAACATGACAAAGAGAGGTTACGGAGACTCCATCCCTGGAGACTATCAAAAGCTAAATGGACACGGTCCTGTGCAACCTGCCCTAGTTGACCCTGCTTTGAGCAGGGGGCTTAGACCAGGTGAGCTCCAGAGGTCCCTTCCGAGCTCAGCCATCCTGCGATTCTGGGATCTTCGTAAGAAGAATTATGTGCAATGTTGCAAGAATGTGTCTACTGATCACATACTACTGAATATTGTGTATGTGCTGAACAATAAAAAGGAAGTGAAATGTTTTTAACAAGAAAAAACCAGATAACTTTCATAGTTTGAATAATATTCAATTACTAAATTCTGATTTCCTAGAAAGTGTCTTTCAGCTGAACGCCTTAATGCATTTTAAATGCTGTAAGACTGAGAAAAATTTTCCCTTGCCTGAATTCTCTAAGTCTTTGTTTGATGATGAGCAGACAAAACAGAGGGGTACAGCTTGCAGTTCTGAACGTTGCATTTCATTGATGGTTCATCATGGCATACGTGATGATTTTACATGATTTTACAGGTAACATGTAATGAAACTGCCATTGCCCACCCCTACTCTACACTGTGTTTTTCACAAGAAAGAAGAACTCCACAACACAAAGTGTAAACTCCTATTTAGAAAGTCTTTATCTGAATCATCAGTGGGGCCTTTTCTTTTCCCCAGCCTGAGTCCTCTTGGCCGGTCAGTCTGTATAAGATCACAAATCACAGCATTTGTTTTTCAGTGCATGCCATTTTTAACGCTTTCTTGGGAAAGTTCACCCACTCTTGGCTCCCCTAGTCCCATTCCATTCTTTGTACTGGCAGATGGCCTAAAACAGGGAGAAGTGGCTGCACTTTGAATGCATGGTCATTTTTCATAAATCTGCTGTGCACTGTGTATACTCCATCCCTCCGTTTCTTCCCTACCCATCTCCTAGTCAGGGTGAACTCTCCACCAGTCCCAAAGTGGCTCACCCCAGCTTGCATGCAACGGCAACCACTTGCCTTCACGTCAGCGGCTGAGCAAGAGTGCAGTCATTCCCAGTTGTTAAACTGTGCCTAAAAGAAAAGGATTTGCTGACACAAATTCAAGGCATAACAAAAGTTATTTCTGGGTTAAGAAATGTTGGGTAGTTGTAAACAGAAGATTATCTTGCCCTACCTCTTGGAGGCTATAATATTTTTCCCAGCTCCCCCTTCATAGTGCCCCATAGTTTGTAACTGCATTTGGCAAAAGCTTATCTTCCACAGTCTGAATGTGGAAGAGTTTTGCTTATCTATCATGTTTATATTATGTGATTAGACAGTAGCCACCACCCACTGTAACTATGATGTGAAATGAGGAATGTGTGAAGATTTACTGCTTACTGTCTAAATGCAGCTTGGAAATATATCTCTACAAGAATAAACTTGCTTTTCAACTTAAAAAGTAGAGCGTACACCTTGTTTCAGAATACTGAGGAAAATCAACACAGCAGGAAATCCCCGTGTTGACACACTCAGGTTGGTGCCACCGTTCTGACCTAATCAGGAAAGGAAATGACTTACAAGCAAGACCTACAAGCTGGGGTCAGCAGCCTCCGTGAACCAGCAGCCAGGGGCGTTCGAGGCTTGGGCTGCACTCTCATGGTGGCATTCAGTCATGCCAACAGCACCTTCTCAGCCTGCCAGCCTGTTAGAAATGATAGAGCCAGAGATCAAATGAAGAAGAAAAAGGTTGCGGTGGAAGTCAAGAAACGCTGGTTTCCACCTTCCTGCTGAACCACTGATGACAAGACTGCTTTATTCCCTCACGGGTTTCCACGGCTCCTACAACACGATTCTTCCCGGCCAAAAGATCACGCGCTTGTCATTTGTCCTTGTAGATCTCTCGTGCTTTCCCTTCTACAACTCTTCCACGACGGAAAATGCCGTCACCTTCTGATTACTGCCACCCGCTGTCACAAAACAAACCACTCGTAACCCCCAGGAGGGCTTGCGGGGCTAAAGACAAAAGCTGCAGGTGGGTAGTATTTCACACACGGCCAATTTGGGGAAAGTGGGAGAGAGCAGTAAGAAGGAGCCGCCTTGGACATGCCTCCGAGTGGCAGGGTGATGGTATTCCCTCCAGCCGTTTTTGGGCTGCGGAGAGAAAAACCACCTACAGAGCTCAGCTGCTCTGACCCACTGCCCCATCCGGGTGGCTGGGGAACCAGACCCCGGGGAGTCCGTCTGTGCTCGGTGGCAAGCCGTCGCTGTGCCCCGTGGGAATGCTCGTGTCCGCTCCGGACAGGGCAGGATGCCAGAGCCTCGCTGGAACCCTACGGAGACAGTCACACCAAGCCGAGTCGGCTGAGAGGGGAACCCAGCCTTGCTTGGCTTCCCCTGGGGTCCGCGTCCTCCACAGGGGGGTTCAGAGGCAGCGCCTAAATTAAGGAGTGGTATCAGGGAAGGTGGAAACCCTCACATTTTCAGCTGTCAAAGCTCATTAGGATTTTACCGATGCCTCCTCCCAGCAATGGCATCTCAGCAGCACAGAGGCCCCACATCCAGACACGGTATCAGCCCCAAATGCTGCTGAGGGCTGGGTCCCCCCTGGGCCACCCAAACCCCTCACAGCTACATCAAAGGGCTCTCCCCAGAACTCATTCAGAGTTTTCTTTAGAGTCTGCCCAGCTGAAAAGTACGGTGGCATTAAATTGTATACACAAATTTTTTTTATTTTTTTTTTTTTAAAACAAACAAAGCCTCCAAGCCTGACAGGCAAGGGCAGGGATGGGATTAGGCAAACTTCCTATACAGACGATTCCTCTTTCTGTCTGTCAGCTTGTAAGTGCTTTCTCTTCTGGAACTATACAGTACTAACTGAGCCGGAAACAGCTATTTAAAAAGTGATTATAGTGTGACATTTTTGTTTGACCTAACATCAAGCCCTGTGCAGCTTAAATGTCAGCAAAGCTATTTACTATAGGGACAGACAGGCCCTAGCACGCTTAAATCTACCCAGCGTCTTAAAACTGCTTGCTGTCTCCACTCGGTGCACATGAACGACACCGAAGCCAAGATGTAAAGCATAGTGCTCCGTAAGCTGTGATGATTGACTAATAAGCTGGGTGGCACAATGCATTCAGCGAGAGGCTCACAGGAGGAAGACAAAATAGTGGATCATTAAAGTCAATCTCAGGTTAGAAAGCAGACGCCCGGGCGAAAGGTTCCCTTGGCTTAGCAAGAGCATGCCAATAGCTGGTGTGTTTTGTCCAGGGATGTCTGAGGAGCTCAAATATTTGGACAGAAATAGCAAGCAGAATTTTTTTTTTTTTTTTTTAAAATTTTTTTTTTTTTACGAGCGCAGGAGCTGCATCGATCACATGAGAGAGGAGGGAGCGCAGCCCCTGCAGCTGCCCTTAGCAGCCTCCCTGCAGCCCCCGCAGCAAAGCGCCGTGGCTGGCGGAGCACAAATCAGGCCACCCAACTGCGGCTGCCACGCAGGGTGACGGAGGGGAAGGGAGGCTTCAGAGCCATGTCCCCAGCCGGCAAAATAAGAGCCGAGCGGTGGGGGAGCAGGGGGCTAAGGCAGCTAATGACGTGCATCTCTCCCCGCGTGAGAACCGGCAGGAATGAAGCGGCTTCAGGTTCTGCAAGGATGCACGAGCACGTACAACTATAAAGTGATAATACAGAGTTATACAGTATCATGAGCTCTCTCTGGAACACAATGAACTGGTTTGCAACGGATGGAGATAAGTACACTTATAGGTCCTTAATGGGACCAGAGGCATACATTTGGACAGCGTTCCAGCCTGACCTTCTCCTCAGAGCCTAAAATAACAAACAAATCAGTGTGCCTTTATTTTGAGAAAACGTTGCTCACAGTAATAAGGGTGGGTGGGGGCACTCAAAAGGAAGCAGAGCTGTGATAAAACTTCCATTTTGTTCTTTCTTGCATGTCAGAAAAAAATTTAAATTATAAATCAGAGTGCCTTTCAGGGATTATTTTTCTTTACATTGTTACATGCCTGATCACATCTGATTTTGGAAGCCAAGCAGGGTCAGACTTGGCTGGCATTTGGGAGACTGCTGAAAATGCAGTAGACTGAGCAGGATCTGTGTGCTCGTTATATGAACGCGCAGCGCCTAAAAGCATGACTGGTGGGGGGAACGACAAGAATATTCACACAGCTTTTCCATATTTTAAAATACTGCTTTTCTCCACATATAGCAACTGAAATAACACCATGACCGAAAATAACATCATGAATCCTAAATGAGCATTTTTTCAAATAATAATAAAAAAAAAAGAGACTGCTTGTGAATATTGGTTAATACTTTCCAAAGAGCACAGAAAAACCCTTTGAGCAAACCGATCATCAGGTCATTAGAGATAGGAAATAAATTCTTTAATTTCTGTCTGCTTGCTATTTACTTCACTAAGTGTTGACAGTGGCAGGGGACTGTTAAAATCCCTTCAAAACTCATTTAAGCACAATAAGTGAAAACAGTATAAACGTTTTAACAGAAAAGATATGAGAGGTAGCCAGGGGATTATTTTATGTGGGGTTTACTGTTGTTCTTGGTGGTTTCCGTGACAAAGGGCTTAATTATATCATAGAAAGGTTCCTTCCTTCTTGCTTTACCTTAGAAAATTCCAGAAGATCAAGGCTGATCTGTTATGATTTTGCTTACAGGCTCCCAAGCAAGGTTTAAAACTTTAACAAAAGTTTCCTTCACTAAAAATGTTCATTAGTCATTCAAGTTAAAACGAGTATCATTTAAAAAAAAATAACTACTGTAACTAGAACTCCCTTCCTCTCTTGCTTTCTTATCAAATGTCATCAGTGGTACCTCTCAGATCCTGAGTGGGCCTCGCGGCCCAGGGTCACCTCCTCCCACCACAAAAGTTAAAAAGTCAAAACCGACAGCGAATGTGTTACAAAGAAAACAGACGTCAAACAGATCTTTGAGTACCTTTCCTCCACCTTTAAACAAGAAATAAACTTGATATGGAAAAGCAAGACAAGCTTCACATGCTGCAAGCCTCTCCCAGGTAGTGCCTGAGATGCCCTTGTTCAGTTTTGCGGCCCTTCTTTGTCATATTGAAATGTGAAGGATTTCTAAATCCTGATTTGGATGCATCCCCCAGCAGCAGAGAGAAACTGACAATTACTGAAGCAAGGCAAGTGGTTTTCAGTCTAGCAGGTTTTTCCTAAGCCAGGCTTGTGGTTTCATTTAAAGTTTGAATGCTTCCATTCTCTGAGAAGCCCAGTGGCTTTTCAATAGCAGAAGATCAAATGATGTTAATCGGGCAGTGTGACCTAATCCTCTAATTCAGCTGCCTTTTTACATTAGAAATGTTCTGCTCATGTAAGATTGATTTGCTCTTAAATTGACTTTTTTTTTTTTCCTTTGGTTAAATGCGCTATTCTAAAGCTCTACTCTGGGCTCTGCAGATCTGTTACACAAATAAGGGAAGACCACTTTTTCTTCATTTTGTATGTTTAGATAGGCTAATCCTCAGGGTTCTGATAGAAAATCTCTTGTTAATCACAGAAAGCCCAAGATATTATGCAACAGCAGCAAGTAGAACATCTTTCTTTTTGGTAGCGATCCCACAGGTTACCTACGCTGAATGGGGCTACCCTGGTCAGCTATTGCCGACTATAGGAAGGCTACCATAAGTGTACTTTCTCCTCAGCCTTCTGATATACCTTCCAGTTATGTCCACACACGTTTCACCAAAAACTGAAACACGGCCTCATGTGCCGGGGGTGCTGGACCAGCGCTGGGAAAGGGCAGCGGGAGCAGTGCTTCTCTGCCGTGTCCTCCCTCCACGCCGTGCGTCTGTGGGCAGATCGCAGCCACACCTTACGTGCAGGACCACGGGAGAGAAAACAGCCTCTGCTGGGTTGCTCCACAAATGACTGATAGCTTATGCACTGAGGTTGCTTCACGCTGGAGGGGGCAGCTGGGTGACCCCCCCAAACACAGCCTGTCGGACTTGGCAGGTTCTCTGACGCTGTAACACCAGAAAAGCTCCTGAGCTATACAAGTCCCAACAGATAGAACATCAGCACTGGTTGTGTCTACCGACCTTCACAGCAGCATCCCCTAACAAAGGCCACGCGAGGGGGAGCCTAGCCAGTTTATGGGCCACATGCATTTAACTGTGTGAATCAGTTCCCATGCAGGCGTTTGGAACTAAAACTCTACAAAGCCTGGCGACAGCCGTCACTTTTACAGGCCACAAACCCAAAGGCCGGACCCTTCTTGAAACACTAGGTTCTGCGGTCAAATGAGCGTTAATGGCCAGCACAAATTACCTGTCGTTCACTCACCCCTAGGCTGGATTTGGCCAATATTTGCAGATAACTACCAGCCCATAGTTAACACTATCAAAGTTAACCTATTTCCTATGACCCTTCCCGCCCGAGCCGCAGAGTAAGTCTCAGCAGAAGATGTCCAGCCCTTGGCACAGACATCCGTGCGTGGTGCCTCTCTCACCTGCTTTGACAGCACAAGGACACACAGCCCGGCATCTGCAAGGTGCGTGGCAGTGGGGAGAGAACCACATGGCACACACATACCTGTTGCTGCAGTGGTTTGCTCTTCTCTGTACCATTACTGGGGGTTCTTGCAACAGATTTTTACTAGCTACTTCGGCATCATTGCTAAGATTGCCTCAGGTAAAGAAAGCTATTATACAGTCTGGAGAACTAAAATGACCATTTACAGTGTGCTTGTCAATCTTTTTGCTCTTAAGGAGGACATCAGGGCTGTTGTTCCTGCCTGTTGGGTCTGTCATACGCAATCATTTTGCTATATCCAGCGAACCACACAACTTTTTTTCTTCTTTCGTTTTCCTGCCAGATGGTAACAAATGAATCCAATCAATTAATTACTTTTCCTGAACACATCTTGCCAACACAAGGTTTGCAGTGTCCATGTTGGCAGAATGCGTAAGAGTTTTCGAAATCCCACGTGTTATTGTTGGCGTTGCGTCACGTAAACCACAAGCTGATTAAGATCCACCTTATGAGTAGTTAATGGGTCTGTCCCCAGTCATCTGGCATTTGTGGAGATGATTCTCATATTACTGCGCCAAGTGTGTAAAGCATTGCCTTTTCCCCAGCGCTATTTCTTCAAGAAATTGAAGCATAATTTCAGCCTGGCGTTGGGCAGCGGCAAATGTGGTCGAAGCAGACATTTCTGGGCAGAGAGCGCCATCTCCTGCTACCAAACAATAATTTCTCTGAGGTAACAAAACGGCTAATTTGGTATTTCTCCTTTGGAATTGCCATCTGTGCCGGCAAAAGACGGAGAAAAAAAGCCATCTGAGACTGATGAAAGACTGAGATGTAAGCCTTAGCACTATCTGAATATCCTGTAAGGAGACTTTGCAAATCCTTGATGAAGTTTCTGAATTAAATAAAAAAGCTGCTTAAAATTGCAAGGAGCTGAGCATCCCAAATTTGTTTCTGTTTTCAGGCTACGTAATCAAGAATGAAATCACGTCGGATTTTAACAGAGCTAAAATTTGTACTATATTATGGTCCTCCAGCCTACAGAGAGTCTATGTGTCTAATACTACATATGATGCATTTGATAAACACTCGGAAGAGCTCAGAAATGATACCTCTAGTACTGTCCCAAAATGACTGGGTAGAAAACTAGCGTAAATAAGCAATATGCAAAAATAGCATACAAAGCACATGCAGAAGAATTATGTACATAGAAATATTACAAAATATTACAGATGTTACAAAAAATTACACTACATAAATATTACATAAATACATTTGATTACATAAATACAAAAATTACAAATATTAAAAAAATTACATAAATACAAATACAAAAGAATTACAATGGTTGTATTAAGTACAAGTGTATTTCATGTACATTTTATCCCACATAAATGGTACATATGTTAGTGTACACTTTCAAAAAAATCCGTGCTGAAAAAAATAAACTGAGATATTATTTATAGCTGATGCCTGAGAAATTGTTCTCCACCACGATGTTAAATGATGCTGTTGCCATCCTGTTACCCAGCAGTTTTCTGTTCTTCCTAACACCACGGGAAACCTCAGGTCTTCAGAGCATTCACAGCTCCAAAGGGTTCAAACAGAGCAGAGATACTAAGTGCATTAGAAAATCAGTCTGTGAATGTGGGTATGCTGCTTTTGACAGCGTTCTCTAAACTGAATGGACAGCCAGGGTGAGGGCCTGCGAGCCCAGCCTCATTAATGTCATAGAAGAGTTTGTTCTAGAAACTTACCTTAAGGACACCAGTGACGAAGAAGTTGTCACACAATGAAATTGAAAATCACGCCTCCTCATGTGTACTGTACAGGATATTAAAGAATTTGCAAAAGCAAATGGATTACTGGATTTAAAGGACTATGAATACTGAAAGTGTACACGGAACAGAGATTCAGGAAGGGTTAAAAGACAAAGCATCTGTTATCAGCTAGCCTTAAAAATAGCATTCCTGAACTAAATACAGCTTCCTACTTAAAATGCAAATTACTAAATTACCCTGTGGTTTTTTTATGATTGTCTGAGTTCAGAAGGTATTTGACAACTGTTCAGCAAACCAGAAAGATTCAGTCTGCAGCCACAGAGACTGCAAGACACAGAAAGAAAGTTGATGAAGCTCTATTAGAAAGAGACCTGTAAAGGACAAGAAGGCAATCAAGAATGGCTGGCGTGGATTTATGTAGGACAAATCACACTTGGCCAACCTGACTGCATCCTATGATGAAATGGCTGGCTACAAGGACAAGGAGGGAGCAGTGGACACAATAGATCTGGACTTCAGTACAGCTTTTGAAATCGTTTCCCACAGCACTTTTACTCACAAACTGAGGAAATAACAGCACGAACAAGCTGGGTGTTAGATGCATTGAAAACTGCCTGGGCTGATGGGCTCAGTGGGTGGGAACTGGTGGCTTGGCCATCTGCCTGAAAGCCTGTAACAAGTGGAGTACTCTAGGGGTTGATACTAGGGCCCATATAGCTCATTGTCTTCATCAAAAACCTGGACCATGGGACAGGATGCACCCTCAGCATATTTTAAGATGACGCTGAATTAGGGGGAGTGGTTGACACACTAAATGGTAGAGCTTCAGTTCTGAGGGACTTGGAGAAGCTTAAGGACTGGGCTGACAGAAGCCTTAACATGTTCCACAAGGAGAAACACGACCAAGGAAAAACACAAGCAAGGAGAAACACTCAGCCCTGCACCGAAGGCAGAATAAGCCCTCCCACCGGTACTGGCTGGGAAGAAACAGGCTGGCTACCAGCTTTACCAAAAAGGACATGGGGTTATGTGGAAGCCAAGTCCAATATGAGCAAACAGTGTGCTCTCATCCCAAAGATGGCAATCACTCAGCAGCCTACGTCAGGAGTATGGCCAATAGACTGAGGAAAGTTACGGTCCTCCTCTGCTTGGTGTTGGTGAGGGCCTGGCTGGACACAGGGTCCAGTTTGGTGCTTCTCCAGATCAGGATGGGGCATGTCCAGTGAAGGCTACGAAGATGATCGGGATCTAAATCACATCACCTTGAAGGAGAGGTTGGGGGATCCTAGGCCCGTCTTGCCTGTTGAGGAGCGTAAGGGGTCACGTAGCAGCAGCCTACAACTAGTTGAAGGGGGTTTACAAATACGACAGATCTAAGCTCTGTAGGCAAATCAACAGAAAACCATTGGCAGAAGCGGCTCAGGAGGTCCAAAGAGGACATTATGAAAGAAACTATTTAATTGGAAGGTAGTTAACCCGGATAAACGATGACATTTTCATTTTGGATGGTCTTGAGAGCTGTCAAGACAAAGCTGCAACAGATGTGATTTACCTTTGGTGGGGAGGCTGCAACACCCAGAGGTCCTTTCCTACCAACCTGTTTATGATTGTGCACAAATGTAAAGCTAATGACCTTCCTGCTCTGTGATTTTTGTTTATTGTGGGAAGATAGCCTTAAAATGGTCACCAAAATGTTGTCTGGGCTTTTATTATTAATTTGGGAATGTGTTTAAGTAGGCACATGAGCAAAAATAAAAATACTCTGCCATCTGTTGATATCTGGCCAAGTGCAGATATTCTTTTCTGAAAACAGAGTATTTCCTTGCCACATTTAAACCGTTATCTGCTATTTCAGTTGGCAATATAAAAATAGCAAAGAAATGCAGCGCATTTTGAAAATCCACCGATTGTAAAGTAATTCAGCATGCTATTTATTCAGCTTGCGAAAGCGATGGAAGCACCTCTAGCCACACTCCAGGAGTCCCCAAAATAACTCAAAACTCCGACATAACCACCCTCGCTTCTCTGAATAATGACATTAGCTTGCACTATTTACTGTTGTTGTAGTGTTTTGGTTTTTTTAAAGTATGCTAAAGGTCACCGCTGTGATCAGTTGTGACTGAAGTATGACCTATTCCTGCCTCCCCCTCCCTCACACCTTCATTCTCCTCCCTTCTGCACCCCAGGAGAGGACACACAGCACCCATCTTCCCTTCCCTTTCTCCTTCTATTTTTCTCTTCCTCTTCTTCTCCTCTCTTCTCTTCTCTTCCCCTCCCTTCCCCTCCCCCTTCCCCTCGCCACGGCGGCCATGCCGGGGAGCAGCCCGGCTCCTCCGGCCGTTTATCCTCGTTGCAATCCCGCCCTGCGCCTCTATAATTAACGCCCTATTTGTGGTTAATTAAGCCCCGAGGAGCCAGAGCTTTGAGAAGACGGTCGGGCCGTACGGCCGGCAACCCTGAGGAGCCGGGGCGTTGGGAATACCGACGCCGGCAGCCGCCCCCTCACAGAGGCAGCCCCCGGTTCCCGCCCTTCGCCCGCCGGCCCCTCAGCGGCAGCCGCGGCGCTCCGGGCCGGCCAGCGCCATCCCCGGCCGCTCTTCTTCCTTCCCCCGGCGCCTCCCAGAGCCGCCCGGGCCGGCAGGAGGAAGAGGAAGAGGAGGAGGAGGAAGAGGAGGCGGTGGATGGCGGCGGGGGCGAGCGGCGGCCGCGGCGGCCTGCTGCCCTTCCTGCGGCTGCTGGGGCAGCTGAAGGTGAACGCGGCGGGTGGCGGGAGGCGGGCTCGCCTCAGCGGGGCGGCGGGGCCGGGCGGCCGCGGAGAGCCTCCGGGGTGTGACTGGCGGCCCGCCGGCCCCGGGGCTGGGGCTGCGGCGGGGAGAGGTGGAGGCCGGCCGGGGGGAAGGCAAGGCTGGGCAGGGGTGGGCCCGGAGCTTCGGCGCGGGTAGCGTGAGGCGGAGGAGGGCGCCCACCGGCTGCTGGTAGCGGGGGTGCGTTCTCCTTGTCTGTGAAGGGGGACGTAAAGGCATCTCCTCACAGCCTCGGGGCAGCCCCGGGGGTTGGGGCAGGTGTTTCGCGGAGGTATCGAAGCTGACCGGAGCATGGAGGTCACGGTGGGGCGAAATGTCTACCGGCGTCTGTGGAGTGAGGTCCTTCAAAAAACCCTCGGGCTTTAGCGGTTACGTTGCTGTGATGGTCTCCCCGCGCAGAGAGTACCGCGGACGGGATGGGTGTACCGGAACGTGGCGAAGCCGGAGAGTGTATCCGATCATATGTACAGGATGGCGATGATGGCTTTGGTGACCGAAGACAAAAGCCTTAACAAGGACAGGTGAGCCTGCCTCTGGTTATCCTGGCCGTGTGTTAATGTCGTGGGAGAGCTGCAACCAAAACGCTTAAAGTAGCCGTCATCCTGAGGAATAGACTTTAAAACACACTGAGGGAGTTTGAAATCCTTTCCCCTCTCCTTTACCCTCCGCCCCTTGGACAGGGTGCTGTTTACCTGGAGAGCTGACAGGGGCTAAAGACCTTTATTGCTACAGTCCAGGTGCTGAGGCAAGTCGTTCATGCAGGGGCTCTGAGCTGGCCTTCTCTCAAGCCATAAGTAAGCAAGCTGAAGACACTCAGTTAAAACACAGTTTGAAGCAACAGGCAGCAAAGGCAAAGCCATATGCCGTGTGGATTTTGACAGACTTAGTTAGCACTTGGCAGCAGTGAGGAGCCTCAGAAATCATATAGTGTGGAAGAGAGAGCATCATTAGTGTTGAATGAGTTGTCAAGTCTAGTATGGGCTCATGCTTGCTTTGTCCCTTCAGGAGCTGATGAAAATAGTGAATGCTTTTTTCAGTACTCTGCTGCAGATTGACATAGCTACAGAGCAGTGATTGGTAGATTATATACTGAATTTGGTATGGCTCCAGTCAGATTACCTTCTACCTGTTGGAGCATTAATGTGAAGTGTATAATGTAGTTAGTTATCACAAAATCTCTGAAAGCCAAGTATAAAAAAAACAAAGTGCGTTATTTTTGAATGCTATGCTCTTGTACAAACTGTATTTATGCTTGAATCTACATTTACAAGCAGTAATAGCTAGAAATCAGTGATTAAAATATCTAGGTAGAAACTACTTTCCTTAGCAAAAAAGTGGAAAATGTTATGTAACGTTAAAAAACCCCCAAAAGCCTGTAAAATATATGAAGGGGACAAATTATGCAGTCTCTTAGCTTTATGAATAACAAGATATAACTTAAAATGCTGAAAACCTAACTATTCTGTCCTTGCTTCTTGTCAGATGCATGCGATTAGCTTTGGTTCACGATATGGCTGAATGCATTGTTGGAGATATTGCTCCTGCAGATAATATCTCAAAAGAGGAGAAACACAGGAGAGAAGAGGTATGGACATAAGGCGTGAAGCCACATCTGTGAAGCATTCTGCTTGTTTTTAATGTTCTGGTGGTAGCGAAGAGACCCTCTAAGCAACCTAATACTGTCACTGACATTGGATGAGTATGCCACAGACAACCAAAGTTTTCAACTCATGGCTTTTGTACATGTAATGTCATCAAGTACAAAGTTAGGAATAAGAATCTTTGAAGTAATCTTCATATTGGTTATTTATTCGTGAACTAGCTGGATTTTTGGTAGCCTGCATTAGTCACATTGACCAGCCTTACCAAGAGGTGGGGAGCAGGTGCACCGAGAAGGGTGGATGACAGTTTGTGGCAGATTATTTGTGTGGTGCCAGATGCTGTGGTTCTGACAGAGACTTTATGTAAACCATCTGCACAGGACTCCAGACACAGGTGCACAGGTAATGAGTCTGACTGCAGTGTGCCTTGTACATATCCAAAGTGTTGGTTTGTCATTTCTGGCTTGTTGCAGTTGAAGAAAATGTAAACCACTCCTCCAGCTACAGCTAGAGGGCAGCGTGATGCCTCAAACTTTAGAGGCTACAATTAGCTCTTCAAAGAGTGAAAAACGTTGCAGTGATTATTTCTCCCCCACCCACTTTTTTTGCTTACCTGTTTAGAACTTGGGGTTAGGGGGAGCTATGACTAACTCTAGGAGTAAGCTGTTTGCTAAAAAAGTGGAAAGTAAAGATCAAAGGGCTATTTATAATGAATTATTAATATGCTGCTTCCGCTACAGAGTCCTCCTTTTTTCCCCTTTGCTTTACAGCTGACGTTGAGCTGGTTCTGAAGTTTGCTGCTAGAGCAGTAAGTTTAATCAGCTGGTCTCACCAGGGCTAAGGCAGCAGAAAATGAACTTGATTTAAAAACAAAAAACCCCCCAAAAAAACCCTTGGGTTTTTCCTCGGGGTTGTTTGGGTTTTGGTGGTTTTGGGTTTTTTTTTGTCATGTCATTTTGGCCTGCTAACCTTGAAATCTGATGAGCTCCAGAGCTGAAAGGAATTGGGAAGGAATGAGACCTTGATGCTTCAGTGGTGGGGAGCAGCTGATTCAGTTCAGCCATATTGTGAAATGATACCCTGTATTTGAAGTGGAGAAATAATCATGACACAAAATGTTTGTCTTGCCTGTGATGTTGATTGTTTTGGAAGCAGTTCTTAGTGTTACTAGGAAAACAGTAGAAATAGCACAGAAATGAGACTGATCAGCTGGGAGAGCACGAAGAACATGCAGAACAATTTCTGTTTGCTGGTTACACCATCAGTTTGATACTGCGTTAAACCTTGTACCAAGATTTTTGTTGTTGAACAAATGGTATCTCAGTCTGGGAGCACTGTGTTTTATTGCTGCAGGGTGTTAAATGGGTTTTTCTTCTCTGTTTTTCAAAATTGGAGATTTCTAAAGGCTTATGTTGCATTGCCTGCCTGACAGTCGGTAGCTGTTCTTGGCCCTGCTAGAAATGTGCTTGTTGAGTGTTTGGGACGGGGCAGTTGCTTGTCAACACTAGGAGTTAGTATTTTGAAGCTGCTTTCATGAACTGCACCTGTAACCTATTAAGTTCAAATGTTGCCTCCACTAGTTAAATCTGGAAGGCAGAGCTGCTAATTGATGGTAGTCCTCTGTCATTTGACTTGCCTGTTTTGTGCTAGGCTTCTTTTTTGACTCTTGAAGGTATTGGATGCACTTTCAGGTTGTTTTTCTTTTTTTTAGACTAGTCCCCTAACAATTTACTTAAGCAGCTCCCAGAAAAGATTCTTCACTGAGTGGTCCTGTTTGGCAGATTTATGTACACATGCTCTTTAAAATAGTTGTGGTGGCCCTGGCTGGAGGCCAGGAGCCCACCAAAGCCGCTCTATCGCTCCCCTCCTCGGCTGGACAGGGGAGAGAAAATGGAACAAAAGGCTCATGAGTTGAGATAAGGACAGGGAAAGATCACTCACCAATTATTGTCAAAGGCAAAACAGACTGGACTGTTTAATTTGTTACCAATCAAATCAGAGTAGGATAATAAGAAATAAAACCATATCTTAAAACACCTTCCCCCCACCCCTCCCTCCTTCCCGGCTCAACTCCACTCCCAATTTTCTTTACCTCCTCCCCTCCAGGGGTGCAGGGGGATGGGGAATGGGGGTTGCCATCAGTTCCTCACATGTCATCTCTGCCTCTCCTTCCTCCTCAGGGGGAGGACTCCTCACTCTTCCCCTGCTCCAGCATGGGGTCCCTCCTACAGGAGACAGTCCTCCATGAACTTCTCCAACGTGGGTCCTTCCTGCAGGCTGCAGTTCTTCATGAACTGCTCCAGCGTGGGTCCCTTCCCCAGGCTGCAGTCCTTCAGGCACAGACTGCTCCAGCGCGGGTCCCCCATGGGGTCACAAGTCCTGCCAGAAAACCTGCTCCAGCGTGGGCTCCTCTCTCCACAGATCCGTGGGTCCTGCCAGGAGCCTGTTCCAGCACGGGCTTCCCACGGGGTCACAGCCTCCTTGGGGCATCCCCCTGCTCTGGTGTGGGGTCCTCCCTGGGCTGCAGGTGGAGATCTGCTCCACCGTGGACCTCCCTGGGCTGCAGGGGGACAGCCTGCCTCACCGTGGTCTTCCCCATGGGCTGCAGGGGAATCTCTGCTCCGGCGCCTGGAGCACCTCCTCCCCTCCTTCTGCACTGACCTGGGGGTCTGCAGGGTTGTTTCTCTCACATGTTCTCACTCCTCTCTCTGGCTGTAGTTGCTGTCACGCAGCAACTTTTCCCCTTCTGAAATCTGTTCTCCCAGAGGCACTACCACCATCGCTGATGGTCTCGGCCTTGGCCAATGGCGGGTCCGACTTGGGAGCCGTCTGGCATTGGCTCTGTCAGACATGGGGGAAGCTTCTGGCATCTTCTCACAGAAACCACCCCTGTAGGCCCCCCCCCCCCCCCCCCCACCCACCCCCCCCCAAAACCTTGCCACGCAAACCCAATGCAGTAATATACTGTGTAGTGTGTGTTTCTACAAATGTGGTAACAAGTAGTTAATTATTCAAAAAGAATAATGATAAAAATGTGCTTGCTCAAAAAATGGATAAATGGAAATGGCTTCTTTTTTTCAGGCAGCTATGCAACAACTGACCCAGCTTCTCTCAGAGGACCTCAGAAAAGAAATCTATGAACTCTGGGAAGTAAGCTTGCATTCTTTTAATACTTTGCTAAAATTCAGGGTGATTCATTGTCCTCTTCATGTTTACCTGTAAAACTGTGTCATCTATTATTTTGACCTCAAGCAGGGTAGATTCATTTGCTTGGGAGATAAAGCTTAATGGTATGAGTCGAAGTTGCTTTGGAATCCTTTTCAAATAGAAACCCCGAACTTTGGTAAAATAACCAGCTTCTGCCTTTGGCCTCTCACAGTTCCAGATGAACCTGTCCAGGGCTTGGTTTGTACAACTTATGGAAGGGTTTGTCCTCTACATCCAGCCTTCTGGGATATAAATCTGTTTTGTTTTTTTTTTTTTACTACATTATCTCTTTTGTTCTGGCCATTTGCAGTTCATGATCATTTAATGCAGGAAAAAATGATGGGAGCTGATGACGCTGTGGAATATTTCCTGCTTTTTATGCAAGTAATAATTTATGTGGCTTCCATTTCTTTATTATACAGCCCATTAGGCTAAAATACTTAGTAGTAACTTCTGGTTTAAACTGAAAAAGTGGTGTACTGACACAGAACAGTGCTTTTTTATAAACAACACAGATTGCTGGCTGCTCTTGGGTACCTTAAATGTTTGTATTGGAAAGTACCTTCTGTATTTGAAGGTGATGTAATGTAACTTTTTGATGTGAACTCTTGCTGTTAATTGATAAGATCTTTTATACTTGCAAACTAGGGATGATTAATTTCCAAACAATCCAAGTTTATAATTACAGTGCTTTATCTTCTGCTGGCATACAGTCACATGAGGACAAGTGCATCCACAATCTCTTGTTCACATGTTGCGAACAAAACATTATATGTTTCTGGGACTCTGTGGCCTCAAACTGTATTTTATGGTGATATTCTCACTTTTCCACTTGGACTGTATTTAAATTCCAGTATTTGCAGCCAATTCCTGCCTTTTGTTACAGCACCCTGTTTGTTTGGGGTTTTCTTTGTGCTGTAGGTAGTTGTGTGGTAAAACTGGCAACAGGTTTTCAGTGCTATAATTCAAAGTAAAGGGGGTAAACCAGCATAACCAGATCTGGGAAATAATGTGTGTGCATTTGTTTAGTGAGCACTGGTTCCTTCTCCCTTGGGAAACTGTTACAGTTGAGGAAAGTGAGTTTTTGATAGATAAAATAAGTCCTGTAGGACTTTTTTTTTTCATATTTTTTTTTCTTTGCCTCAGTCTTTTCCTCTGATTGTATAGGAGCTGGTTCAATATGCAGTTAGTTCTTCCGTGTGTTAGCTTTTTATCATTCTCATTAACCATAATTTAACATATGCATACTTTTGATCATTTGTTCTTTGTTTCTACTTTTAGGATAATTTATTGGCATTGAGTCTCCAATGCAGCACTATGAGTGTAACCCACATAGCAGCAAGTGTAACCTAAAAATCTAATATTCACATGTAGTCCCTTTAGCCTTATTTTGAGTGGAACAACTAGGTGCTTCTTACAAAGAAAAAAAAAGGGGGGGGGGGGGAAGGCAGAAAATAAGAAGCCTCTGATCACTTGTTGTGGTACTCTGTGCTCAGCTAGCCAGAGGCATTTCCCTCCTATTTCTTTTTGTGAGTGAAAGAAGTTATGCCCTAGAGGTGAACAGTGGCTGGGACAAAATCTGTTGACACTCTTAGGAGTCCTTCCCACACTGCTCTGCCCTTGTTTCTGCCCCTCTCTCTCTCTCAGCCTCACAAGGACTGTTGCTTCGGACTGTGTTGGTGGACACTCTGCAAGTGTAGTGTGGGGGAGAAAAGTAGCAGAAAGATGACTCCAATGTATTTTCACTTTATAACTTAATCCAGAATACGTTTGAAAAAACATTACAGTAAATGAGTCAGCACACTTCAGCTCTGTCCTGCTTTTTTATTTTCAAGAGCAAAAGTACAGGAGTTGTTTTTAAAAGCCAGACTGTGGTGTTTGAGACCAGTTTTTCCAAAGTATACTGTTATTTCACACTCTTAAACACCTGCAGGGAGGAAACAATAAGTGATTATTTCAGCACTGTGCACAGTTGCACATACAATAGCTGATGTTTCTTGAGGTTAATGTGAGCTGAGGTAAGAATAAGGTCTGGTGGGTTGTATGGCACAAAGAAATTGGTAACAGATTGATAATCCCAATTATTTGCTGGAGGTGGGACAAACCTTTACAAGCAAACAGCCGTAGTACTCCTTGTCCCGAAATTCTTTGTAATGCTGCCAAGAGTTTGTTCTCTTCAGTGGCCAAAAAAAAAGAGAGTAGAAATAAATAGATTTAAGAAAGTAAGAAGTAGTATTTAAACAATTTAAAGATGAGGCAAAGCACAAATTGAAATGAGGAAAGGAAGGTTAAAAACGTTGAAATTGATTACTAAAATAATGATCAAAATGTAGTTGAAAATTCAAAGCATTGTTCAAATAGAGTAGTATATGAATCAATCATGGCTATCAAAATCTGGATTTCTGACTTTCAAAGGTAAAGCATTAAGCATTAGTACAAACGGGCTTCTAATATTATGTCAGACAATTAAATGACCGTGGCACTTATCTGAGCATACTGTGCTGGAGTTACAACGCAGGATCTTGCCACTGTGAATGACACCCACACCCACAGTTGTCGTCTTAAGATGCAGAAAGAGATGCCATGTTCTTTGTTCAGCAGGAAAAACTTTTCCTGCACTGGAGCTGCTGTCATCTGCAGAACTGCTGTGTGTTGTGGGTTGTGTGGATCTGAAAGCACAGATGGCCTGGTGTGTACTTAAGCCTCTGGACTAATTATCGGTGATGATGATGATGGATGGGGTCAGACCTGCTGAGGGTATCAAGGTGATGGTAACCTGCACAGAAAGAAGCCCTTTTCTGTGGTTGGTTTTGGAAGTCAGAAGGAGACCAGCTGGTGAGACATCAAATACAGTGCAGTAGATTTAGAAAAGAGAAAATGAAATGTCAAAGCCATCGGCAGCCATCACTGGAAGCAAATGACAGCAAAATTGTTCAAGTTGACTAGAAATGTGAACGACTCAAGTACATACTAGTGATGACTGGAGAGAGGGAAAAGATAGAAGAGAGATTAAAGGACTTAAAAGTCTGGAGGGGAGGAAACCCCATAACAACTCCCCTCCCTATCTCCTAAGGGAGACATAAAGACATAAGCAGCTCAGACAGCTTAGACCAAAGAGATTAAGAAGGAGTGACAGGAGAAATGTAAAGAACAACTCCTTATAAAAACAGCAAGTGATGGAGAAAAGTACAAAATAGGTCTTAAGAAATAGGTAATGGTAGTGCATAGGCACACACTGTGGTAATTCATAGCCTTAGCCAGGCCTGAAAGGATCTTTATATAAAAAATGTTGTTAAATGGAACCTATTATTTAACTTGTATGTCATGTAGGGTTGTCTCCATATCATCCCTCATTCAGCCAAAACACTTCATATGTTTAGACTATGCAAAAGAATTGTGTTCTTAAGTCCCATTACATTTAATAGAAATTTGGCACGTACTTATTTCAAGTGTTTTGCTGAATATCAGTCTGTAAAAGAGAGTGAAAGACGTAACTGTCATGAATATTTATGGAGTGGCTTGTACTAATGGAGAAAATTCTAGATACAGAATAAACTTCTAATACTGTGTTTCAGAACAACAAAATTTTTTTCTTATAAATGCAAATCTGTTCAGGAATATGAAAACCAGTGTACTGCAGAAGCCAAGTTTGTAAAACAGTTGGATCAGTGCGAGATGATACTGCAAGCATTTGAGTACGAAGAGTTGGAAAACACACCTGGCAGACTGCAGGATTTTTATGATTCAACTGCTGGTATGACATTTGGGCTTTTTCCTTTTTTTTATTTTTTTTTTCTCTTTTTCCATAAATGAAATGAAATAAACAAATTGCCTTTTTTCTGATAGACATCCAGAGCAAGTGAGAACTAGTGATTTTACTCATTGCTGAAGTACCCTAAATACTTTTGGGGAAACTTATTGCAGTGTGAAAATACCTTACATTTATCTGTAGGTATTGAACCTGAATTTCATTTATGCCAAATTCCTTTTACATCACTTTTTACCTTGAGAGGCCCAGCTTTCGTTACACTTGCATGTGTTTAAGGATCTCCCTGTAACATCAGAGGGGGTATAAAGGAGACTTCAGTCTTCACTGATGCTCTGACAACAGCTTGTTTCTACTTTGTTAAGGTCTAATGAACCAATAAAGTAGAATTTGTTATTCCTACATGAGCTGTGGTCTTGTATGACCTACCCAAGGTACATGTGAGAACCAGCTCGGTGAAATGTTTTAGGTGCAATTGTGTTACTTTTTATTCTATCCACTGCTTTTCATCCTTTCCAAAATAAACTGATAATTAAAAGGAAAAATAGGTAAAGTAATAGTCTTATTATTTTTAGCAAGGGAGTTGAACACCAGAAAGGGACTGTGACTCCAAGTCATCCTGTCCTGGGAAAAAACTAGGGACAGACAAACTCGGGGAGAGGACCAGCAATCACCAGACAGAGTCCCTGACAATTCTCATTTATACCTCCGTGACGCCTCAGGGAAATCATAAGTTCTCTGAAAAATGCAATAATTTGATTAGGGTAGGAAGCAGGGAGGGGTGAGGTAGAGAAAATGAAGTATTCCAGCTTTGTTGATGTCCTATTTGACATCTTTGCCCTCCTACCAGAGTTCAGTGACTTAAACTGAGCTGGTGTCTCAGTAGAGCCTACAGCATATACACAAAGTGTACCTGTAATTGAGGTGGTTTCCTGTAGCAGGTTACATAGTATGGGATTATCTTGGTCAGAGTACATCCCTTTTTCTGCTCTAGAGTGTCTTAAAAGAGCACAAAATGTTTTTTATAAGTTTTTGGGGAAGAATGGCTGTAGCTAGTCTTGTAGTTACTCTGCAGTTGGATTAAACTGGGAGTACTCTCCTTCTTAAAAGAATAACCTGACATTTATTCTGAGCCTAAAGTGACATCACTGCTAAGAAGGTTCCACTGCCAACCTTTCACACATAAGAAAATAAGAGCATTTTTAATTAACTTTCCCTTTCTTTTGCTTTGCAGGAAAGTTCGTTCACCCAGAAATACTCCAGCTTGTGTCTTTGATTAACACAGAAAGGAATAAAAAATTAGCTGCTAAGTCTCATCCACACTCCTGAGGTGTTCCTAAACACTGTAGCTATAATAAATACTTTGGTTTATATTCTGTGCATTATTTTTCCTCCTATAACATCACTAATTCTGCCAGCAAATTTTTCTTCTGTGCATTCACTGCTGAGAATCCCAGGACCACTTGGCTAGGAGCAGGTAGGATAGTTACCTCCCAGATCAGGTTGCGTCAAGGACCAAATATTTAGAATTAGCTTGTTTGTGTTTTCCTGTTTTTTTAATCAGCCTCTGATTGATGCAGTCTCAGTTACAAATACATTCTCCACTGTTCACGTGTTGTATTGGGGGATGGTGCTGACATCGCTGTAAAGCCGGTATTCCTGACTCCCCTCTCACCCCAATTTTAGACTCCCACCTCACTGGCAATTTTACAGACTCTTGCCCAGGTAATTGGTGATCACAGAATAGCTGAGTTTGGGAGGGTCCTTTGGAGCTTGTGCAGTCTAATGCAAAAGCCTGTATGGTCAGGCAAAGCTGGCTGTCCCTCGTTCAGGCTGCTACGGGTTCTGCTGTAAATGACAGGTTTTAGCAGAAGTAATAATGCTAATGTGAAAGTACTGTATGGTTGTTGTCAGGTAAAGCTGTAGTGCTAAATGCCATAGTGAGGTCAGTGTCTGTGCTACTAACTCTTGTGTTGTCTGCAGCTGGAGATTAGGGCAAGGTCACAGTTGCTGCATAATGAAAGTTTGCACCTGGAAAAAACTGCATGGTAGAGACCTGGAGCTAGCTCCTCTGTCTTCAGCCTCAGGGCAAGTGAGGCAGCATAAAACTAAATTCAATTGTCATCTCCTTTAGAGGGAGGTAATTTAGCAGAGGGCACTGTGACTTGGGAAATGTCTCCTTCACGCAAACCTCAGCGGCCTGCCAAAGCTCGCTCTGCGTTCTGCGGCTGGTGCCTTTGGCAGAGGCACAGAGCTCGAGCTCTTGCCTTAGCGGCTGGCTGAGCGCACAAAATCTGTAGAGCACGTTGGTCCAGCTGAGGGGTGGGATGCCTGCTCTGCTCAGGGAATGCTGCAAGGCAGCAGTTGTGCCCTGTGGCGACCCTGGAAGAACAAGCTGCGCTTTACTGAGCAATAGGAAACTCTAATTAGTGGTTATTGGCAGCTCATTGTCATACTGTAAGGGTGATGGAGTGGGGACCGCTCAGTTTGCTTCAGCATTTTTATTCCACTGAGATGCATACAAACCACAGTCTCCGTTAGTTTGCCTCGAGTGCCAAGCATGAAAGAGCTACTCTACAGCTGCAGTGGAAGACGGAACTGAGAATATTCCTGACAAACAAGAAGAGTGGCCTTCAAGAGCTGTTTGACAGAAACACGCAGCGTAAGCGCTACCCCAGCAGGAACAGTTGGTTCCTCCAACGCAGCAGGAGGCTGTACTGGCTGGCAATGCGCCGTTCTGCAGGGGGGCCGCGGGACCCCCGTCAGCAGTGCAATGGTGCAAGAAAGGTAAATAAACACTAGCCTGGGAAACAGAGACATGGTTTGAGTGTGCGTTGCGTGGGGTTTGGTTTTGTTTAAAGAAAGCCAGCAGGTGCTTTGTGTAAAACTGCATTCCTTTCCACTCACTGCAACAGCAGGTCAATAGTGTTGGACCTAGAAGATTTTTTCTGCCACCCATTTCGCTTCTACTGAACTTGGTTCAATTATGTTTCTCCTTTGAATCTCAAAATTTTCAAAACTTGGGCCGCAGATTTCCATGGGGAATTTCAGGTCCAGAAGGAACCAAACAGGTTGTAAAAACCATAGGAATGACAGATTATGTTCTTGCCATTTACTTTGATCCTCTGCTGTGACATATCAAGGCTTAGAGATGCAAAGTAATACCCATCACAAAGTACAAAAGAGTAAGAGAGAAATTTAATAAGAATATCAATAACTTCATTTACACAAACTAAGTTGACCATTAATATCTTCATTTAAATAAATTCACATTTATGCACAAATCCACATAAAACAAGCTAGCAAACTGTCACGGGAAAACTGTACTAAAAAAAGCTAATTAAACTTGCGTCCATGCTAAAAATCACACTAAAGAGGCATTTGATATAATTGTCCAAAGTTAACTTATGTCCAGTAGAACATTACGAAAGTACTTCCAACTTTGTAAAAACTATAACAAAAGCCACACAGGAAAAAAAATCACTTAAAGCCAAGTTTTCTGACAAGATTTTAAGCAGTCTGTAATGTCAAACTCACTAACGTTGATTCAAAGCTTTGGCTTATGCTCAAAAAATGCATCCATTTTGAAAGTAGCCAGACTGTTTTCCATCTTGTTTATACTTGACTGATAAAAGTTGTGCTCACCTCAGTCTGGTGAACTGAGTAATGCAACATGCAGGCTGACACGTGCTCACTAGACAGCAAGATAGTGTCACAAGTGTGCTGCTCTTTTCTTTGAAAAAATGTTAAAAGGATGCAAGAGAACATGCTGAATCAAAGCTGAGAGATGACTGGCTCCTGGTGATTAAGCAGATATAATGTGGTTGGGGGAATTATGTCTTGGAGTGAAGCACGACAAAATTTGACAGAAGCGAAGTACCTACTCATCCTGTGTATTGTAACATCACAGGGTTTTTACGAACAGCTCTGAAATGCAGACTGAAGGCATGGGCTCTCTGACCTGTGGCACGTCTGGAGCCAATCGTTGGGTTTGTATTCTTTCACTTAAGGCTGTATCATGCCTAAGCTCATTAAATGTACCGTCTCGCTTTTTGAGGGGAAGATACAGAGGCAAAAATATTAGAGCTTTCCTCCGCTCCACTTCCTTTTGTAATTAACTTCTACCATCAAGGCGTACCAAACCACAGAGAGCAAGCAATGGAACATATTTTTAAACTGAAGCTTTTCCAGCTACAATGATCATCTTAAATCAGCAGCTGTGATCAGTTCAGTTTCTATATGAATAACTGGGTGTCTCCTCCTGTCCTCCTTAACTCTGCTGACTAATGGGTGGAGGACTATGCCAGACTGTACCAGCGAAGGAGAAAAACCTTTTTGTGACAATAAGTGATTTTAATTCCGCTAGGAAATAGATCGTGTACAGACACTCCTGAGCAAAGGGCACCTGGTATGGCTGGTAGACAGCTGGTATATGGACTTGCTGGCAGTAACAATCTTTGCACAGCTCTAGGTCCATCTGTCTGCCGTGGCACTGAGAGGGGAGTTGGAAACCCAACAGAGAGAAAACAGTAAACTAAAAGAAATAAGGAACAGAGAGATTGTTGGAGGGAAGGTACGTGAAAATGAAAACTGTTTTGGTCACTTAACATAGAATTTAGAGCATTATAAGTCATATAAGTGGTTTCTATGATGTACAAAGTACCTGATGATGAAATGGCCCATCCAAAACACACACAGAGGAAATGTTTCTCCAGCACAAGGCCAGGGAGGCAATATTCCAAAGCTGACAAAACCTTGTTGCACAAGCTGGGTGGCGAGGCAGGTCTAAAAATCCCTGGCTGGGCAAGTCTCTGAGGAGAGGTGTGTGAGGCTCAGGAAGGCCGGCAGTCTAGCACTGCAGCTCTTCTTCACTCTCAGGGAGGCGGGTGCCAGCAAGAGAGCTCTGAGCGCTGGCATGGGCTGTAGAGCTGAGAACTTCTTCAAAACTGCCCCCGGTGTGGCTTGTCCCACCAACCTTGGTCTGAAAGAAGGCAAACAAAGAGAACAGCAAGTTCCTCTGCTCACACTGTTTAGCAAGTCCCATTTGCATTCCACCCCGTGGCCATGGAGGGCTGGGAACTGTTCGAAGCAGGCAGAGAACACATGGGGTTGGGTTTTTCTTAGAATGAAAGCTATAAAAACGGTCAAATAAAGCAGCCCCTTTCCTCCCCCTATATCTAAACTTCCAGGCTGCAATCATAACATCTGCCAGTTGTATTTTTCATACACTTAAAGGAACCAGTCCCTAAGCAGATCCCAGGCAGGATCCTAAATCCTACCAGTAAACTTAGTGCAGTTCTTTACATGTAGAGTAGCTCCCACTGGTTTCACTGTTTTCTCTGGTTCTACACAGGCTGAGTAAGAGATGGGTATTAAAATGAACTGGTTCATTTGCTGAGTGAAGGGGCCCATTGGCCAGCAATAACACAGCTGCTCTCAAAATACATAAACTATACTGGGATTTCGGACAGTAGAAGGAACATAGTAAGCAAAGAACAAAACCAGCAGCTTTTCTCCCTTTAGGTACTTGTAGCTATCTAGACACTGATAAATAAAACTGCCCATGGCACTTTCCTGGGCAGGGGGAGATATCAAATTGCATTAATGAAACCTATGACAATGTGCTCACAGGTCATCTACTTTGAAAATGCTTCAGTTTGCTGTATTTGTAAATATAAGTATTAAAAATAAAACCCAACAGGACTAGAAATAGTTGAAATAGTTTTCATAACAAAGACAGAGCTTTATCTAAAGATTTGGAAATGGTCAAGACTAAGTGATGAAGAGACAAAGCTGTTTTGACTGGGTTGTCTTGATAAGACAATGTTCTTTTATGGCTTGACTTGCCGATATGCCCACTCGAAGTTGATTCAAGCCTGAAAATAGGGCAAAATGTTTTACTTCATCCTAGAACAGCAGCAGGACTTAAAGACAAGCCAGCATTTTTTCCAGCCTGTCAGCCACTGAATGCTTAAGGAAGATTATTTTAATTAAATGAATTTCGTGTCCTAAGTTTCCAAAGGGTTAATCCTATGTAATCCTTTGTTTCATCAGCTAGCACAGGAGCTTGCCTAGCTTGAGAGTTCAATAAAATAAGGTAGCAGTAGGCTTGATAGTTGCTCTGACAGTTTGAGTCACAGTTATTAGAAGTTCCCATCTGGAGAGGTATCTGTATCCAGTCTAGTGGGCTGTGCTGACCTTCAGAAAGTTATCGGTCCATTACTCATTTTTGCCAACCGCAATACAAAATACATATATTGTTAAATGTTGGTAGGCCCAAACTTGCAGTGAAAAAGCAGCCACTGCCTAGTAAAGAAATGAAAGAAAGAAAGAGAATACAGACAAAAAATATTTCAGAAATTGTCAGTGGGTGTGCCACTGAAGATGGACAATGAAGGTTTCACGGGATGTGGAAGATGACTTTAGACTCAAGACTTTTTGTTTTGTCCTGCTTAACTAAAGATTCCTTAAAGGATGATGTAAGAGCACCTTGAACACATGATAGGCTAAGAGTTGGCGTGACAAATAGTCTCCTCTAGAAGAAGGCCTTTGCTTAATCAGAAAAACAAGATCAGGCTCCTCAAGCAGATCACAGTGAGAAGAAGTGGTCTTCAGAGCTGTGCAGTTTGAATTGACCTTTCCTCTTTCTGAATGGCACACTGAGGTGACGGGAAACAGACACCCTGATGCAGAAAGGACATCACTCACATTTGTCCTTTAGTCCTCAAAGCAAAGCAAAAGGCTTTAAGCTGTCCCTTTCACAGGCTGGCTGTAAGCGTAGGAGGAATGGATGGATTTGTGGAGTGTAGTCTAGAACTACCACTAAAAGCCCTGAGAGCAGGTTTAGCAACTGAATGACTAAATGGGTACAAAAGGTGCTGCACTCTTCCAGTGTAGTTTCTTCTAACTTGTGAGTAGTGAAAAATGAAAAAAAAAAAAAAAAAAAAATCCATTTCAGGCCTCACGTGTTCCAGTGAGCTGCATCCCTTACCTAAATGGGTAGAAGGAACATAAAGAAATAAGCAAGCGATACGCTTGACTGCAACAGACAGGAATTCAGACCTTCCAAGCTGATGCATCCCACTGCATGAAAGATTTCTCCTCAAGTGAGGTTGAGTATAAAAAGCATTTGCAGCTAAGGTGAAATGAATGCATACGAAAGTGCATACAGGCACCGAGCTGAGGCTCTGGAGGTCTGTGTTCTGTTCTGGCTCCTTGGGATGCTTCTAGTCTTCCCTGGGATGCTGCCTCCCATCTGTGAAATGAAGATGATGCTTCCTTCTCTGACACAGTGCAATGGCAATGATGTTAACCCTACAATATCGTGACTTAAAGTTGCCAGAACAGCCTACCACTAAATAAACATGAGTGCTCAAAATCTGAAAACGATAGAGCAACTCTGCATTCTTTGATGGACAATACTTATTTAGAAACATAAAAATACATCGAGCTCTCTACTGCTTACTTTCCTCAGACACTGACTGGAAAATTTTATGTGCTGTATGATTTCACAGTGGCATGGAGAAGACAGACCTTCCCTGTGCACCTGCTGCTTCAGCTCTAGCTGTAATTTGCATTTTCTGTAAGAAGGAATGTCCTTCTGTCCCAAGCGGAAGGCCATTTTCTTGCCTTTTTAATCCTTGACAAGTTGTAATGCCCTTTGACGTTAATCTAGTATTTTCAGTTCCCTCTAAAATGAGGGATGTCCACTGACAGACTGTACTTGGAATATGTTGGACTCTTTCTATCGCAGCAAAGTAAAATGCCTTTTTATGAGCAAGCTTGACTTTATCTGATGAATAAGAACCATTAGGAGACAAACCCTCTTGTTCCCCCCCTTGAATGTGCCTTAGCATGCAGCAAAGATTAGCTTACTGCAAATTTGCCATGCTCTGTCCTGCTGAATAAGAACCTTAACAAGTGCTGTTAGTGATAACAGGTAACTTTGACATCAGATCTTCCTGTCTCACAGCAAACAGGTCTATACAGTTCTGAAATTTTAAATCCAGACAAAACATTGACATGAAACACACCTGCATTAAAGAAAGACAAGCTCAGTGCTAAGAGCCACACAGGTAGCGTGAATCGCACCCAAGTTACACGACAGCTCCCAGAGCCGAGTATGGGGCACTTGGCGAGTACATCTATCTCTAAGGTCAGGGATGGAGTTCACTCCGCAGGCACGTGGCTGTGTCTGGCAGGGCACAGCACAAAGCTCATGAGGCCACACTGCTTTCAAAATCTGACCTTGCATCTCCACATGGCTCTGCCTTGCACAGTATCATCAACCATGGCCACACCTTAAGAGATGTCTCTGCTTTCCCTTTTTGTATGGCTGTATTTTTGGCATTTTGGAGACCATTTGTTTACTCCGACAGACAACAGAAGTAATTTCTTAGGAACGAAGCAGAGAAAGACTATTTCTCTGCATACTTCCTTCATTTTCCATTAGTGCTTTTGCAGTTCCATGAAATTCTTGATGGAACAGCAAATTCAACCCATCTCCTGTACAAATGATAGGGACAACTAAGCTGTTACACTCTAACACCCATGTAACTCGGCCTCTAATCTCTACCTTAAGGCTTGTGACAGTGGTCTCAACCTTCTCCTCAAACGATTTGAATGTTGGAGAATTCCTAGGAGAAAAAGAAAGTTGAAGGAAAGAAGAAGAGTCAGCTGCAAACATAATGGGGTAACTCCACAATTTGATCAGTTCTTACCAGGCAACAACATTAGGACAGAACGAAGGCTAGCTGGCAGCACAGGGCTGTGGAGTGATAGGGTATGAACAGTCACTTGTGCTCTGTCAGTCAAATCCAATTACAGTAATTGGATGAGTATTTTTTTAGCTACAAATTTGCAAAAGCAGAACCTGCCTAGTAATTGAAACCAGTGACTGGCCTGCCTACCCTCCGATTCATTTATCATGTTCTCAGAAGAACAACCAGAGAACGCTGGCTGTAGTGCTGCATTTCTACAGTGTTATCCATATGTGGTGTTGCTGTAAGAAATTAACATTGTTTTCAGCTGATGAGCAAGTTCATAATCTACATAATTAAAAAGATGACAGTTTAATGTCCTGAGGCTAGGATGGAGAAGATTAGAACTACATAGGAAGTGGGTCCCAAATGCCTTTGAGTAATCCTGACCCCCCGTTCCAGGATTTTGTGACCGCAGGTATATCCTGCTGTTTTCAAAGACAAAAGACTTTAGGATGACTTATGTTCCATGGGTGCCCCTCTGACAAAGCTAAGCTTTTCTCTGCCTTTCACTCCCTGGAGAACAGAACACAACACTGGTTTTGGGAAAACAAACATATCTTAATAGAATTTTTTAAAAAGGCAACAGCTGTGATTTTCCTTCTTAAAGCAAATTACGTATTTGGTTTGCTGGCTTGCCTGACAACCTTGTTTGTTCATTCTTTCTTTTTCTTTCTTCAAAACTTGAAACACAGCTTCTGTCTCATTTTAAATGCATTCAGTTTTTTACATTTCTTCCTGCAAACAGAACATACTGACTACAACTATTATCTGCCACGTAGTATTATGAATATAACGCATATGCTGTTTTAACGTGAGAGTACGGTTCCCCATAGAGATCTGTACTCAAGTTGCCCCTCAGCTGCTTAGATGGATGTCGCTTCTCCCCTTTTCGCAGCAGCCTCCCCATTGCTGATAATCCCTCTCCCATGTAGAGAGGGATTCTACATGCTGGAAACAGGCAAGCTGGAGTGAGTACAAAAGCTTGTCTCCTCCTTCAGCAGTTCAGCCAGCACAAAGGACTTGGGAAAATCTACAGCGGGGGCCTTCTTCTGGTTCTCTGCTCCTTGCTTGACAACTGAGAGCTCAATTATAGCATACTTCATGCTTCACTATTAGTGAAGACTCTGCAGCTCAGAAACTGTTGTCCAGCAGGGTTCCTCTAGTATTTTCTTTACCATAAGAAACAAAGCGGGGACAGGATCTCTCTAAGCTCAGTGCAGTATAATGAAGCAGTTACTTAACAGTGTTTAGTTCTTCAGCTTTTTTTCACCTGTCTGTTGTGGTATATCCAGAAAGAGATTATAGGAACTACTAGCATTGAAAGCGCAGTGGTAACTACTAACAACATGGCCAACAGAATAGACTAAAAACACTACATCTGTTTGTTCCTACCTGAAATAAAACATAACAGTGACCTTTAACCATAATGGAAGGTACCCTAACAGTGAGGCAGAACCACTTTACCCTGGCAGGTGCCCATGCCTCTGTGTCACCCACAGGGAAAAGCAAACACATGCAGGAGCCTGCACTTCATTTTGCAAAGCGATGAAGCCAATGGCTGCTAAAACTTTAGTTTTGCACTTCATCATCTTTGCAAATCCTTGGAACTTACCAGAAGCATGATCATGGCCTCTATTTCTGCAAATACATTTACATCACATCGCTCATCAGACTAAATTAAACTGACCCTAATTTAAGGAAAGGGCAAACAGAAGCCCGTTGGAAAAATAATGCAGATTTACTTTTGGTTTCTGTTAAATAGGTGACAAACTTTTCATAGGGCAAGAAGGGTCAAAAGGAGAGAGAAACTGAGTTTTATGACTGACATTTGACCCGTAGGTCACACTGGTGAATGCTTGCCTTAAACTATCCACTTGCTGAAGTTGAATGACTTAGCATCTATCATATAGTTAGGAGATTTGTTTTCCACACATGCTTGGCAGGGAGCGGGGATATTCATGTATTTAGAGGCTAAGGGGGTAAAAAGAAAGCTGAATCCTAATTTTATTGAAAACAGGCAGAGCTTTACTTGAGCAGACATCAATATTTGGCTGCAGTCAAGTAAAGCATGATTATAGCCATTAAAATATGAAAGCACTTATATAAAATCTCTCCATAGGAGCACGATCCAAAGCCTGCTGGAGTGGAAAGCATCTCTGACATTAATGGGCTTTGGATGATGTTCTAGAGACAGCAAAACAAGTGAATTTCAGATTCAGTAATACAAAGCTGGTAACAATCAACCACCCAAATACATCTCAGAACTGGTTCATTTACTCAAAGGCTTGTACAAGAGATTAAACAGTTAATACAATTAAAAGGAAAAAAAAAATCACAGATGGCCTCTCCTGCAGCCCTTATCTACATGAATAACCTTAATTGATTGAAGTGGGACTATTCATCCAACTGAAAACTGCAGGATCAGGATCAAAGTGTGCAAATCCCCCCCTCATTACACTGTTGAACATCACCATAGCAAACAGAATACGGATAGCATATTACCTCATTGCAGGCATGCTTATGGAATGGCGAATAGAGTAACTGTGGGACGAAAGCAAAAGATAAGGTAAAAAAGCTGTAAAATCCAGTTTGCAACATGATTATAACATACCAGTTTTATTTTTTTAACTTAACTTTCAAAATATATATATCTATTTTCGAGAGTGCCAGTACTCTTCCTCTCCTGATGGCAACAGCTTGTCAAACTCACCTGTGAATTTCAGCTCACTTTCAGCACCAAAGACCTTACCACCACATTCTCATGTCAACCGATCAGCCACTTAATAGGACTCAAAAGAACGATGCAGAACAGTTCCTGGCAATATCCATTTAAATGATGCAGACCCCTGCTATCTACAGAGACACACAACGTGTGACAGAGGAAGAGAGAGCCACCTCTGTGTTCTGCAGTGACCAGCTCCGTGTTGGGTGATTACAGAACGCCTCGGGTTTGTGAACATAAACAGAGCTGGTTCAAGGCAGCAGGTAAGCAGGCGATTACCTTTGTTGCATGTACAACGTACACAGTTCAAATAGCCGGCTCCCAATTTCTATAGGCTCCTGCACAACAGGCTCCCTGAACAAGAGGTTTGTGGAACCAGAGAGGCAGCGCTCTCAGCTGCAGCAGTTGCTGTCCCCATCTCTCTAGGACATTCCACCTCCCCCTTCACACCTCAGCATTACCAAGGGTAGAAAGCTGTTTTCCACAGCTCTCTTCCAGCTCTCCTTGCAACATTTCCCTCCTCAGACTCCCCAGCCACAAGAGCATCGGAAGGTTGGCAAGTGGAGGATGGAGCCTCTCCATCACTCAAAGATCCGCAACTCATTTTGCACACCTTTAACCCTTGCAGACGGACACCCACTCTAACCGCTTGACTTACGTTCTCCCACCCGAGCCACCAAAGCCAACTCTGCCATCATAGCATCACCTGTTCCCTGCTGCTGGGAAGCATCAAGCCTGTTCTGAATATGAATCTTTATTTGAAGTGTAAGAACTGTCCATAAGTACATTTAGATCTGAACACTGTAAGTAAAATGTGCACTGCAAGGGTATGTATTGTTTCAAAAATTCACGCATGGCTACTTTCAGTGTTGACTGACAGCTGCAGCCTGGTCTGACGGAGAACAGTGAGAGCTTTACTTCAAGGGACACCAACATTTGGCTGCAATCAAGCGAAGTATGATTATAGCATTAAAAGAAAATGAAAGCTTTCATATAAACAGCACATGTGTTTGTTCTAAACTACACAAATTCAGGGCAGCGCTGTGTCCATACACAAAGTCAGAAATGGGGGCGGGGGGAAGAAAGAGATATTTGGCAAGCAGGTGGGACAGAGATCTTACATGAACTGTTTGCTGTTGTGTATATTTTTAAGGGTTCTGCTAAGCTCAGACAGACAAGAACTGACAGCAGACAATGTAAATGTTTCATGTTCAATTTTTCACATAATTTTTAAGACTTATGAAAGATTAGCCCAAACATTTCACAAGTGCAGCAAATCTTCAACAATCCTAGTTAAATTGACAAGCATGCTTGCCATTTTAGTCTTGTAACACATGACAAATAGGCAAAAATAAGAGTTTGGAAGTATGTGAGCATCAACTGCTCCTCTTCTAATAGCAAAACATTCCAAATATGAAGGTTTAAGTAAGAAGATTACATTGTGCCAAATTAAATTCACACAGCTGAGGGATGGCATCTGACAGACAATCTGAATACTAGTGTATATTTTATTGAGTTCATCTTTTAATTTCTCTAAAGAGGTAAAGATGCAAGTTATAGGAACATTCACAACATCTTCTTTTACTAGAAGCCTAAAACATTAAGCTTTTTTATAGATATACATGCCTCTGATGATGATCAGTGCACAGGCAGAGAACAGAGATCCTTCGTGACAAACATCGCTAAATATTACATTTTGGTGTCATGTCAGAGTGAGATAGAAAGGTCAATCTATGCCCCATTTTGAAGTTTTCTCAGTGAAGTAAGACTCCACGTTAGGATCACTTAATTGAACAGAAAATGTGTTCTGCAGCTGTCCTGTGCACTGGCAATGCTACGAGGCCAGAGGGACTGCAGGGGATTTGGGGCTGTTGAGCCCCTCTGGTGGGTGAACTGACATAAAGCCAGACAGCTTATAGAATCGTCCAGCAGGCATAAAACTGTATTGGGTTCGTGTGGCAAGATTTTGGTAGCTGGGTGGGGGTGGGGGTGGGGTGGGATGTGTTACAGGGGTGGTTTCTGTGAGAAGATGCCAGAAGCTTCCCCCATGTCCGACAGAGCCAACACCAGCCGGCTCCAAGTCGGACCTGCTGCTGGCCAAGGCCAAGTCCATCAGCGATGGTGGTAGTGCCTCTGGGAGAACAGATTTCAGAAGGAAAAAAGTTGCAGGGCACACAGAAATGGCAGCCGGAGAGAGGAGTGAGAACATGTGAGAGAAACAACCCCGCAGACCCCCAGGTCAGTGCAGAAGGAGGGGGAGGAGGTGCTCCAGGCACTGGAGCAGAAATTCCCCTGCAGCCCGTGAGGAAGACCACGGTGAGGCAGGCTGTCCCCCTGCAGCCCAGGGAGGTCCATGGTGGAGCAGATCTCCACCTGCAGTCCGGGGAGGACCCCACGCCGGAGCAGGGGGATGCCCCAAGGAGGCTGTGACCCCGTGGGAAGCCCATGCTGGAGCAGGCTCCTGGCAGGACCTGCGGATCTGTGGAGAGAGGAGCCCACGCTGGAGCAGGTTTTCTGGCAGGACTTGTGACCCCGCAGGGGACCCGCACTGGAGCAGGCTGTGCCTGAAGGGCTGCAGCCTGGAGAAGGGACCCACGCTGGAGCAGTTTGTGAAGGACTGTAGCCTGTGAGAAGGACCCACGTTGGAGAAGTTCATGGAGGACTGTCTGCCATGGGAGGGACCCCACGCTGGAGCAGGGGAAGAGTGTGATGAGTCCTGCCCTGAGGAAGATGAAGCAGCAGAGATAACGTGTGATGAATTGAGCATATGCCCTTTCCCCATCCCCCTCTGCCGCTGGGGGGTGAGGTAGAGAATCCGGGAGTGAAGTTGTGCCTGGGAAGAAGGGAGGGGGGGGGGGGAAGGTGTTCTGAGATTTGGGGTTATTTTTCGTTACCCTACTCTTGTTGATTGGTAATAAATTGAGTTAATTTTCCCCAAGTTGAGTCTGTTTTGCCTGTGACAGTAATTGGTGAGTGACCTCTCCTGTCCTTATCTCAACCCACAAACCCTTTGTTATATTTTCTCTCCCCTGTCCAGCTGAGGAGGGGAGTGATAGAGCGGCTTTGGTGGGCACCTGGCCTCCAGCCAGGGTCAACCCGCCACAATCATATACTGAAGTGCTTTACAGCATAAATAAATTCAAGCTCTAAATATAAAGATACCCTTTAATCATGTTAAGAACTTAGCCTACTATTGGAAATTTTCCCAAGACTCAAGACTTTTCAAGAGTCACTGTGTATGCTTCATGACTAATATACGTTTGCATTCTTGAAAAGGAGATAATTAAATACTTTATACCATCTTTATAAAACTCTGGTGGCTGAATAGAATTTTTCCTGAGTATTTGTTGTTTATGTTCCAACCTCCAACAGAAAAAGATAGTTGAGAGAATGAGATTACGTATAAATAGGTCTTCCCAAGAGCAACATATTTTGAATGTGTTCACCATTTGAATTTGAGACTAATTTACTCAAGAGCAAGGTAAACTCACTCTAGCCACTTAGTCCAGTCCTTTCCTCATTATACTCACCATGCTGTAAAAATGAGGCATTACAGTTTAAATAGCATATGTTTTTATCATATATAACGAAGCTGAAAGGAAAGAGGTTACTGCGTTACATTCCATAAAATAAATCCTGTCAAATACAGAGGCAGTATTCGAGGAGATTAACGTGTCTTACCCAATTGAATGCGATCTGTGGTGGATGCACAAGGAAAGAAAAGCAAGAGTTAAAAGTATTACAGAAATGTAACAAAAATATACATATATATCTGTAGCATGTCAAGCTGCCTGAGAAAAATAAATCATTTGCATTCAAATCTTGATGCTGGAATTCACACAAGAACGTGGATCAGCTGAGATTCCTTCAAAGCAAAAAATTTCATACACTCCTTCACTATGCAATCGCCTATTCTGTGTGCAACAAAGAAGTTTTGTCTGCTAAACTTTGTGTTCTCTTCATTAGATCAGATTTAAACAATGTTAACTGGTTTCCCTCCCAAAATCCTACCTTAATCTCATTAAATTCCAGGTGAACTGGAATTGTACATGTATATCAGCAGCAGTCTTTTTTTCGCTCTGGATTTCTTAATCATCTCTCAGTTGAGAAGGGTATGGAAGAAATAAAGGGCTTTTAATTCATAAAATAACATTTTCTAACTTACTTCTTCCTTGTTGAAAACAATACTTGAAACACTTTGACACTCTTTTCTAGCTCACAAGAAACTTAATTAAGGCAGCAGATCTGGGAGAGGCACACTGATATATAATATTCAAAGGATGTCATTAAGGTTCGAACGTCGACAAATGATGAGGCAGACAGCCTCTCCTTCATCTGTGTGTTATTGATGTAGTCTTTAATTACAGACCACTTCAAGGGAACACCTGCCTCATGCAGTGAGCCAGATAGATGGTGCACACTTAATTAACATCTCTTCAATACTTATTTTTCACGTCCTTTTTCAATGCGTGGTGTGATGCATTACTTATTGCACAATATTCATACCTTGCTCTGAAGAAAAGCATTGATTTCTTCAGGGTTATTTACGGGGCTCATCATCACGTATATTGATGCTTCTCAAACATTCATCATTTATCTTCACAACGCATTTCTGCTTAGACCAGCTTAAGTAATACAGTTGCCATAGGTAGCCTCCTTTTTTACTACCTGCTGACTCCCAGTAACAGCCACCCCCTTCTCCATACTAACACAGATTCTTGTACAGCCATACAATAAGGAAATCTGTGTTACTGCAGAGCTCCAAAAACCAGCACAAATGAAGGGGCGAGTGTCAGTAGAAATGAGAGAAAACTGCTTCACCCATCAGCAAAAGAAATGCTTATGAAATTAGGTTCTGAAGCAAGACAGTATTACTATTTCCTTTATAGGGGGTATCAGAGACACAGAGGTTTAAGAATGGTAGTTACGGATATGACGGCTACAATATTACAAGGAATTCAGCTCCCAATGAGTTCAGCAACAGTTTTAAGTGCCCAGAACATCTCTAGATCATGGAAATCCTGGAAATGCACAGCAAAAGGCTGTACAAACAATTCCACCATGACCACAACAGAAAACCCAAAAAGGCACAACAGTAAAGGCACAGCAAAAATCAACTCCCACAGCACTAAAGCAGATTAATGACACCTGAGCCATCTCCAGCAGGTATTGGCCTAACCTGCTTCTAAAAGCTTTCAATGAGGGAGATTTCACAGCCTTCAGAAATAACCTGTGCCCCTGTTCAGCTGCATTTGTGAGCCACTAGCCTAGCACTTGCTAGGTCCTTATCTGCAAAGCTGGCTGGTCAGCGCTTCCCATTTCTGCTTTTGATTTTTTCCCCATCTGTCAATAAAGCACCTTACACTTTCCTACACTCAATTTTATTTTATCATTTTAAATAATTTTGAATTCTAATCCTGGTGTCTGAAGTGCTTGCGTTCCCTCCCACTGCAGTCATCTGGGGATTTTAAGTGCACACATGATGCCATCATCTAAACCAGTCATGAAAATGCTGAAGAGTAACAGACTCGGGACAGATGCCTGCAAAATCCCACATTATGGTGAGCTACTGAGACCTACTCTTTGAATATAATTTTCCTATGCCCTCTTTCTGCTAAAGCACTAACACCTACACTGTATTTCCCAAGTTCCGTGAAAACAGTATGGGCAGCCTTATCAAAGTCACGCTCTACCACATCTCCTGCCTCCCCTCCATCCTCTATGACAGGTGCTGTCACAGTTCAAGATAACTGTTCTTGACAAACCCTTTTATGTTTTTGCCATCATGCTATCTTCTAGACGCGTAGAAAGTAACAGGTTAATGCCTTCCCCCAGAATCTGCTTTGTATTTCACAGAACTTCCCTCAGCCCTTTCCAGAGGGATGAACTTTGCCTTCCTCCACCCCTCTGGGACCTCCCATGCCTTCTGTGCCGATTCCTGTCATCTCTGAGGGGCACATTCAACAGCCACAGTCATGCCCCCAAGCTCTCCCTCTCTGCAGTCTTTGGTCTTTCCCTATGTGTCTTCCAACTCCTGGCAGGAATGAGGCATTATATTAACTTCATTCATCTTGAGAGCTGGCTCATCCCAGGCACTCAATTTGAAAGGGGTCTGTGTGATCATGTCATTAAAGAAAATGTATGCAACAGCTGAATGAAGGATGTATAAGCAGTGTAACTGCTGATATTCTGATTTGCATGCATGTCAGCTTAATCTTTAAATGCATTTACTTGTGTAGTAGTAATGTATACGGTAGTGTGCCTGTTGTAGTGTAGTGTCCATAGTTTCCTTTATTTATTTATTATTATTTTTTTAAAGCAAACAAAAAAATCAGAAACTCTCCTACTTGGTATCACAACTTATTACTAAAAAGGTCATCCACGGGGCTGAAACTGTTAGATCCACACAGACAGCTGCAGAGCAGTCCAACAGTATTGCATAAAAAGATCCAAACTTTATCACTATGCCAAGGAGCAAGGGATAAAGACCCTCAACTTCGTATCACATCTGTGCTCTACATGGCAAGAGCCATGTTGAAATGTAAGAGTGTAACCTCTATTTTTGAGCCCCTGCTATTGCCCTATGAGTGACTTAGGACTCTCCTCTTCCCCTTTGCCTTCCTTCTCCATGTCAGAAAATGTTAAAGGAGACAATATGAGCTGCGTGTGGAGGGGAAACAAAAAATCCTGATGGCATATCATTAATCACAAGAGCTATTCACAAAGAATCTATTATCTTAACTATATTACTAGTGCCTGATTTGTATCCCAAAGCAAAGGTGTGTGTATACTGGTTTTATGCGCATTTCTTGCATTCCTAGTAACATGATAATATTAAATAGAATGCATTACAACTGTAAAGAGACCTTACAAGCACTAATAATTAATACAGCATTTAGAAGATGTAAAATGCTAATGATTATTCATGCACAAAGTAAGTTAGACAGTTGCAACACTGGGAAGCTGGGGTGGGGATGAAAGAGAAGCACAGCAGCTGCATCAAAAGCACTTCATCTCAAAAGCGTGGCTTCACTGTTCTTTGGGACACATGGAATTTTGTCATTTTTCTTTCTTTCTTCTAGATTTCATCTTCTTGAACTCTAATAACACAGCTAAATAGCACATTCGGGGGAGTCAATCTGGCCCATTTCTGAAATATGATATTTTAGGAAATATTTTTAAGACATAATCCAGGGTGAAATATCTTTCAGGTTATTAATTAAGACTCTGCATCTTCAGAACAGAAACGTGTTTGTTTCATGTGGTGCTCTGTACAGTTGACATAGCAGGCAACCTGGAAAACAGAATTTTGTTTCACAAAGGCAGCAGGCTTCAATATTTAGAGTCAGGCTGACTACAAACCCTTTCAAAATCACTATCACCACACACAGGGGGTGAAGGCCAAACATACCAGACTGCTGAACATACAGGGAATTATGACGATCATCTGGATTTTAGAAATCAGTTTCAAGTGTCTGTTCTGAATAAAAGCAGAACAGGGATTTGCATCTGGATGCCATTGGTGACTATCAGACTTAATGCCTAACCAAAAGAATTAAGCTAGAGTCTGATGTGTGTTTAAATCAGCATTATGGGAGGGGGGGTGGGGGGTGGTGATAATCTGTATACTAGATCACTGAAATAAAATTATTTGGATTAGCAAAAAGCCAAGCAAACAATAAAACAAAGACTGCATGCCTCCTTACAGCTTACTCCCCCAAACACAGCTGGGATTGGAGTGGGAGAGGGGAAGATTTTTAAAACCAGGTTATTTAAGTGATAAGGTTTACAGTGTGACCCCACACAGAACCGCGCTTGCCCAAGCTGAGCCAAGATCTTAGGCCAGGTTTGCTGTCAAGGGAAGCATACTGACCATACAGACTGAGGATGTTTAGCAGATGCAGAAGGCCCAAGTCATGCCATGCTTTATGTATGCTACTTGCTTCTTCATCATCAAGTATCAAGAAAACTCTCCTGAGAACTTAAGTGAAAACGGTAGGTGTCCAGAAAAAATGGCAGTGCTGGTAGTTCACACCTTCCTGAAAAATTCCCAACCAGGTTCAAGGTAATAATTTCAATCAAAGAAAGCTACTAGAAACAAGCTTCTTGATTAATCAAAATGCTTATGGACTTAGCCTCTGCTTTGAGCCCTTGGCTAAAGGGCTAATGGGATAAATACCACCCATCTGCCTTCCAAGCCCTAGTCAGAAGCATGATCGCCATGGGGGTGGAGGTTGATACTGATAGGTAAGACAAAGGAATTTGTAACAGTGATTAATTAAGGGAAATATTAAAGAAAAACATGCTCTATTACAATGAAGACATTTCTGCCTTTTGCAGTTAATATCACACCCTATGCACAAGCAACAGGAGCTGAGAAGTACTGAACTGTCAAGTCATCCTTCCCTTTATGATCAAGAGACAGCGTTCGAGGTTATCAGCACACCAACTCTTTAGTCACTGCTGGAGGATCTAAAGCATGGAAGCAGCAACATGAGCTGTTCACTGAGCAGTGGGCTTGTCTTTTTTTACAGGAGGAAGTGTTAGGAAAGAACAGAAAACAAAATGGAGGATATGTTGGTGCCACATGCAGCACACACATCTCATGCATTTCTCAAAAATACAGAATAGGACTATAAATGCAGGGAAGGCAGGAAGAATAAACAAAGGTAGGAAAAAGGCTTGTGAAAGCAACTCATGCAACTGGAGCCTCAGCCCAGAAAAGAGGAAACTGAAGTGAAATACGATAAAACCACAGGAAATCATGAGTGACATGAAGGACAGCAGAAGGACTACACTCACTGTTTATCGTAATAGAAGAGCCAGAAGGCATCAAAGGAAAGACCAGGGAAACTCAGAATAGGGAATGAATGAACGAACAAATAAACCACACACTTCTTTACCATATAACTATCTGTTCATCTGAGGAGACATGAGGTGTTATGAATGCCAAAAGTTCATACAGGTTAAAATAAATTTTAAAAAAAAAGATAAATTCATGAAGAAAACCCCTCAAAGACTTTTAAATGAAAGCTCAAACCTCTGTTTTAGAAAGTTTTCAGCTCTCAGACTGCTAAATGCTAAAAGAATGTACTAGGAAAATGCAACTGCATGCCTCCTTATTCTTATATCCTTTTATAGGCGTATACTACCTATGGATGTTTAACTGTATCAAGTCAAACAATTCTTAGTCTATGTTCGTACCCTGGCTGCAAGTCACTCACTAGAGTTCCATTTTAAACTGCTATGTGGAAAAAGACACTGTAAAGCAGATCATACAGTGATGAATATTTTCCTTTTTTAGTTTCACCTAGAAAAACAGTAGCACTTCCGTAGAGGGTTTATTAAGCTGTATGTAAAGGGTAGGTATAAAGGAATGACTCAAGATTTCTTAAGATACAGATAAAAAAAAAAAAAAGTGGAAAAAATAAGTTTTAGCTGCCAAGAACTATGCTTCAGCCATTTGCAGCAAAAAAACCCCAACCATATATATTTGAAATACTGTAAAATAGATTCACACAGATCTTAGGATATGGTTACCTCGTACATTACAAAATGACCAAAAAAGTGAGTACATACCAATATCTCTAATAAATGAGACCCTAATTCTGCAGCTTAAACAATATATTGTAGAGTTACCCATGTCCATTTATTTCATCACAGAAAATGAACTCCCTGAAATACCTGAGAAGAAGTTCTGTAATCCTGCTACCAACCTGAAAACTGAAGTGCTGGTTTACAGGGTACGATTTCTTCATTTATGCTCTCATTCTGAGGAACTTTAAGATCAACACTTTCAAAGATACATCAACAATATAAAGCCTGACATTTAAGTTGCATTTAAGTGACCGTTTTTCTCCTGACTTCAACTCCTGTTAATTTCATCATATCTTTTTTTATACATACAACTGCAGAACAAAACTTTGCCTTTCTACATCTTGAAAAAGCTGATAAAAAATAACTTGAAATATTTTTTTGATTTATCTTTCTACAAGCAGCTCCCAGGCAGGCTTGTTTTCTTCAGATAATGTTGGTCTCCAGAATCCAAGTATGAATAAAAATTGGGTTAATAAAGATCTAACAGCTATTTTTTATTCTATTTTACTTGTACTTTTCCTTGAGCTTGCAAAATTATTCCAAAGGGATTTCAGATTGCACTTTTTTTTTTTTTTTTTAAACCAGGACTCAAATAGGAATTATATCTTCATTCATTCTTATCCCTTCTTTTTGGTTGACACTATGAATGTCATAAAATACTCTGACTACAAACTACTTGAACCTTTAAAACACTAATGTAGAAGGAAAGGAAGAGCTGACAGATGACTTGTACTTTTTGTCCTCAAAATAAGACCAGAGAGCAGGAGATCCCTGTACCTCATATCTCCAAACTTCTTGCTGATAGCAGTTCCTACATTGCTGATAGCTGCTGTTGCTTTTTGTCCTGCATGGCTTAGGGTCTCATGTGTTTTCTTGTAACTGGAAACAAAAAATAGAACAGAAATAGTGGTAAGTATTAAAAAAAGAGAGGCCAGAATCCCCTGCAATTAATCCCCTTTTCCCTTATTTCCACATCTTAAGGTCCCATCCACTGAAAGGGTAAGAAACATAGTAACTATAGCACAAAACAAAGTACAAAGATGCCCACTTCTGCACAGCTTCCTAAATGCAGTTTAATCCTAATGTGAGCAAAACACTCTCCAGAGCAATCCTTCACTGTGTCTCTCCCCCTTGCAGATAACATCCCCTGAGCAGGTCAGTGCAAGCTGTTTAAAAGTAGAGTGCAGTGATTTGTTGAATACCTGTTTGATACAATTTCTGTTTACGGAAGATAATGTTTACATTAAATAAGCATTCTTGCAGCAGACACTGACTTGGTAGCAAAACCTGCTGTTTTAAAGCACAGAAGAGAATCAGGACATACACAACTCTGCTGTTGCATACATACCCATATTCGGTACATTTAACTGATACACTTCAAAATGATGTGTTGATATTTCAAATTAGACAAAAATTGATCAAACTTGTTTCCATCTGTTATAATTTTACTTTTTTTAAAATTTCTTTAAAGGAAGAAGGTTTTGGGAGAGACAAAGATGAAACAATCTAGACAGTGAATTTATATTCTTAGTGGGACTGAATCATTTTAGGCATCATTCATCTCACATATAGCATACACATTCAAACACAGAATCATCTCAATTTACTAATCCAGAATATATGCTCTGACCCACACAGACCTTTCAGTACAGTTAAGTTGCATTCTCAGAGTAATCAATAAGCTTTTCTGCACAGATGCTTTTTTGCTGAGTAAACTAACTCTCAGCATGTCAGAGGTTTCCTTCCAAGCAAATTATCTGATACTCCCAGTGACACAGACAAGCTCAGAATTAGAAGTACAGACCTAGTAACAAAAGGAGAGCACATTAAAATCACTCTTGTATCCTGTGGTGTCCGTTGGCAGGCAAGAACTGAAGAAATGATCATGAAAAATACAAAAATATGATTCCACTGGTTCTAATTCTCCTTTAAACAAAATCTGTAATATTCGTAATGTCTACCAAAATACACTGGAGATTAATAAAAAAAAAAATCCCACTGCCTAATTCCTGAAACAGAGTATTTTCTTCTTACTTTTAGGTATAAGAAAGCAATATAACTTTGTGGAGGCAGGAGGGGAAATCAGAGAAGATTAACATTTGCAATACGGCACATCACATTTTACGTCAGGTCCTTCTAGGCCTAGCAGTACCTATTGCTGAAAGTCCTCTGTTGAGGACTGTGCTTTACAAACCACAGGTTAGAAGGCAGATGCTCTATTCTTTCAGACAATATTCTATCAACAATTAATTTTCTCCAACACAAGTATTTTGATTTATGTTCCTAAGCCACAAAATACTTCCCAGACTACTGGCCTACCCAGTTCTAAAACTGCCAAGTGAAACGGCTCCTTCTATGAAGGTGCTTGTTTCTGTTTTCACTGATTAGCAAGGCAGTCTACTGCAAGCAACTTAAGACTAGGGTACCAAATCTCTAGAAACGCAGAGTTAGACGAGCTGAATCAATTACATGCACAATGTTGAATGACACCAAGGGCTAAAGCATTGGGACAGTGACAGAAGCAGCACAAATTTTAATTAGAAAGGAAGGAGCATGGATTATGCCTGTTTTATTTATTCTGGTGGAATACAGAGAAGACTGAAAAGATTGTTTTCACTGGGTCTCCTTTCTCCTCAGCCAGTCTGTCCCTGGATGCAGCAAGACTGCAATGTTCTTACTTCACTGAGGCCTCATTCTCTAGCTTAACTAGTTTAATAACTCCGTCATTCTCTTGCTGTCAGTGGACATATCTCATATAAACTAGAGTGAGATGAGACCCTAAAATAGACATTAATGATGCTTCAGTCAAACTATCAGCATGTAGCTTTTTGATAAGCATTGCCTATGAAAAAAAAATAAAATCAAATATTCTAATGCCTGTGGCATACAAGCCTTTAGACATTTTCCTAACAGAGAAGCATCCTAAATCATTCAGCACAGGTGGAATTTTGCTGATGACTAAATGAAGGCCAAGACTTGACTTCCATGTCTAAAATGTCCTTGGTAGCAGAACCTGTTTATGTATAGGTTGACTGTACATAGTAAAATACTTTGCAGATATCCTTCTGAACTGATTTTTTGAAAAAGGCACCTTGGAGTTAATTTTATTCACAGGCATATTTAGCTTTCTGACAAAAGATCTCCATGTCTTACCTTTCTGCTGCAGGTTCTTCACACCATGTAAAACTGTTAAGAAAACAGTCCCAAATGCCCCATGCAGCAGACAGACTCAACTTTAATTGAGAAACATTAGAGTCCCCTATGTATTTCTGAACATTACATTGGTCAGAACACTCGTTCTGGGAATTGGCTGAAATGACACTGATTTTGGCATTCCAACTAATATTGTGTTTTCTCTGTAAATCCCATAAACCCAACATCCCCCCCAGTATTTCCACTAGCAAGGAAGACAGAGACTGCATTTACGTTCCTAATGCTTTTGTCATTATGTAACAGCGTAAATCCAGCTAAGACTGTTACACAACTGGTCTTTTTTCAGCACCAACTTCAGCAAAAATGACCTTTGACATGAACCCTTCCTCCTTTCAGCAATGCTGAAGAAGAGCTTTAAGGAACAACAAAATAACAAAGGTAGAAATGCAGTGCAAAGTGCAATGCCTGGCAGCAGAGACAAGAAACAGTAATTTGCATCTTAGTAGAGCTCACTGATAGTTAGCTTAAAAATCAAGGCCCTCCATCCCTGCCTCTCCACCATTATGCATATCACTATGCCTTCTTCATAAATAAAGTATCTTTCCACAGAGCACATTGCCTTCCTGTAGTTAGTTATGCTCTGTATTGATATACAGCACAGTATTTTGGCTCAGATATTTTTATCGTCATAGTTATGTCATATTTACAGCATTCATTTGATACCTTGCCAAACACTCTGGTAACAAAGATCTCTTCAACATATTCTCTCTGACCTCGGGGAATCTTCTCAGTTGTGCATAACATTAATAATCTGAGCCAGCAGTTTTCATATCCGTGTGTAACACACGCCAGTTTGCAGTTTTATTTTAATGCACTGAACAGCTTACATAATTTTCAGAAAACGTTAAGAGTAGAAATAAAGTTGAATATGCCAGTTAAGACCTACTTACATTTCCTTGGAAAAAGTGCCATACATATGGCGTAAGTCCTTCTAACACCACCAACTGCTCCAACATGCTAAGTCATCTACAATACCTGCACACTCATCCTTTGAGCAGCCATTGCTGGCAATCTTTAGGCACGTACTGACCACCCAGCTCATCGGGACAGGTGACAGCCTCTCAACAGGCTGTCAGCCATCAGCTGAAATAAGGACGGTGACCCTCAACCTTAAGGTAGAAAAGCTCCAGCAGAAACAAACTCAGAGAATATAGGGCACAGATTCAAGAAATACCACCTATAGCTCTGTGCCTTTCTTACACTAATACAAAGTCACCATAACCTCCCTGACCTTAACAGCATTATGCCAGATGCCCAGTAACATCAGTAAAAGCAGAAACAAGCTACTTGGTTTATGCAGTTAAGAGTAGGAAGGCCTTCTTTGTTTTTTCTGGCATCTAAACATACTCCATAGCACAGAAGAATTGCTGGTAGTGGCCAACAAGGATCACATCTCATACTTTCCACTTAGCAGTAAATATTTATAATGTATTTCATAGACAAGAAGGGTTAAACAAACATGGTATGTGAATTGCTGTCACAATTGTAAACTTGTAAATGAAACTCACCTGTGTAATTTTCAATATTAGCTTTTTACATGACATTGGCCTAAGAATTTCATCCATCAACTTCCAATTCTAATTTGGTTTTTAAAATAGGGTATTTTTCTAACAAGAGCAATTGTTTATAGAACTGATTATAGAGGCTATAATAAAATATGCTGATATTGCAGTTATATTCTGATAATATGCCCAACACATTTAAAAGAAGCTTTAAAGATAACTCACATCTCCAGTACTGTAACATACTAATTGGGCAAAGTAGATTTGCAACATATTTTGACTGCGTTTTCACCTGACAGTTTCATATACTGCATTTAGATTGTACTATTATGTGACAAGCAGGTCTCACTAGCTGATTTTTATAGCCCGTGAAAGCAAATGAAAGAAGATACTGTTTCATAAAACACAATGTGCAAAGGAAATTGTGCTTCAGCTAGAATATAGCCAGGCAGCAGACATACAGAGAGGACAGAGGACTAGACATTTAAATGACCAACAACGTCTGCAGGATAAGTCAGGATAATCATACCACATGCTATTTGATCTCATCTCAACTCAGTACAGAATTGCCCATCACATGGCAGAGTTAAATCTAACCCTGCAAGCTGCACATGCAACCTACTACAGTAAATTATAAAGAATTTAAATTCAGCTTCTGTCAAATTAGTACATCCGCTAATTAGTACATCTTCATTCAGCATTGTGCCTGTCCATCAGTGCTTGCTGGCAAAATTAATCCATTTGAGAAACCCTCTTCTGTGATAAAACTTACATAAGATGCAACAAAATGCAAACAATTAACAACAAAACCATACAGTAGAGCAGAGCCTGGTAGCACAAGCCGTGCCCTATGGAGCTTGCTTCTTTTTAGTTTTGAAACCATTAGTCAGTGTAAGGATGACATTTCTGGAATCAATGTAAAGCATCTGGGTCACTGAGAAACTCTCAGCTAGAAAACTATTTTTCTGTTGATTTTCTGGGGAAAATGGGGCTCAGCATTAACTAAATTATGCTAGTGCTCAAAGGAAATAAAAGCATATATGAATGGCAGATAACATGTACATAAAACATTCTCTAAGAGCATTCATATTGCCATTTTGCCCACAAATGAACTCTAAGGTGTTGTGGGGTTGGCTTTTTTTTTTAGTGCTCACCTGAAATTGATTCCAACTCAAAACCAAATGACAACAGATGTACTTTTTTAGACATTCTCCCCTTTGCGAGGTATGTTAAGAATTAACTGAAACTGTGCTTGCACATAGATGGGTACATACGCCTACATCAGTCAAAGGAAGCATACCGCAGGTAGTTCCTCACCCAGAGAGAAGGACAGACCGGAGGGAACCAAACCTCTGCAGGTCGCAGGGGACCTGCCTGAAGCCAGAAATCTGTGCGCAGCACACGGACGATGACTGTTCCATAGGCTGGACAGAGTCATGGGTTAGGAAAGGTACCAGACAAAGGTGAAAAAAATCCCGTGCTGCCCTGCATTGTAATCTTCAAAAACTTTGGAAAAATCAGGGATACAATTGTGTGAAAGGCACTATTTGTGCAATGCAGCACAGAACAGGGGAAAACCAAGCAGTTGTGGTACAGTTAATCTCCAGGTAGAAAAGCCACAATATGTTGGCTTAAGCACATTAAGCTTAAGACATTCCAGACCAAAACTTCACAGTTCATCACACCTTAAACTATGCCAGTAACGCTGTCTTTGGGCTCTGTACTGTACACTAGATAAACAAAATTATGGAGATTAAGCATATCCCAGCCTCCCTTTTCCTTTCTTCCCCTTCCCTTCTCCTCTTCCTCCTTTTCCTTCCTCTTCATTCCTCTCCCTTTCCTCTTCCCTTCCCTTTTCCTTCTTTCTCTTTCCTTTTGCTTCATTTCTGTTTTTCCTTTTCCTTCTATTTTTACCTTTCATTTGCTTTTCCATTCCTTCCCTATCCCCTGCCCCCTTTCCACTGACACTTTCCCAGAAATTTTTAATCCTGGTCATTTCAGAGATTCCAGTTTATGCTCAGGCCTCCCCTCCCCTCCTTACAGTTAGATATACATACATACAGGTAACTATAATATATGTGGATGCATTTTCTGGTGCCCAATGACAATCATGGTGGTTTTTTTCCTGAGAAACTAACACTATATTCATTGATCTGGAACAGATCACCTGACCTTGCTGGGGAATTTCCATTATCTGAAGGTTCTGGTGTAAACAAGTGGACATACATCTTTTAGAAAAGGGACAATGAGAATAAATGAAGTTAACTGCTCAAAGTCCTTTCTCCAACCTCACTACTCCACCTTTCCAGTGGCCAGAGATCCATGTGGAAAAGCAGCAAAAAAATTATCTTTGAAGAAGGCACAAACGTTGCCTGATCTGACCCAAAGGACACAAAGCCAGTGGAAGTGACAGGCTCCCTTTACTTCCATGCAGCATGGGCTCACACATAGGTAATGTGCTTGCTAAAGCCAACATGCAATTTCTTCACCTACAAAACTGCTACATTTACTTGCAAATTCAGAGAAGAAAATGTCAAAAGGTGATTACACATTGCAATGAACAAAACCACCCATATTTCTTTTACTACCACTCATAACAAGTATGTGTGTGGGAACATGGTATACTGAATTCCTAAAAGTCACAGTAGGACTGTGGTTGTCCACAAATTATACCTGACTTCCTGAGAAAATTCTGAACCTCTGGAACACATTACTATATATTTAAAATTATACTAATGGAGACTGCAGGTACCATAGATTGTAAGTCTAAAACACATACAGCACAACTATTACTTTCTATTCTCTCATCACCTGGCAGAAACTTGAACTACAAAATATTATGCTCCCACTACTTGTGGAAACCCATACAATTGTCCTCAGGCTCCCTATCAGCAGAACTAAGCTTGCTCACATAGTTTTCAACCAGTAGCCAACAAAGAGATCTTTATTCTCTCTCTGGAGGGGAAGGCCAAGCCCATGTTGAATGCTCTCGTCCCAAATCTCATGTATTATCAAAACCTTCCTAAAAAGGTTTCAAAAGACGGCCTCCACCTGAGAAAGCCCCAGGCACTGTCTAGAAGATACACTGTTCAGAGCTAGCACTTACAGTTCTCTTGATTCTGGCCTCTAATTCATGAGATTTTCCCTTTCTACACCAAGTGACAATTTTCATCTGTGAGGGCAAAAGATGGAAAGTCATTTTGAAAACATAGCTTTTCAAGATGCCTGTCCTAGATGGCAGTCTTGCATAGCTCCACTTTCCATCACATCAAAGGCTTCCCTATCCCCTGGCTGGAGTCACTAAGTATATTTGGGCTTTGAGACTTTTCACTTCATTTCACTACTACAGCCCTTTTCTTTAAGTTTTTAGCTATTCTAATAATTTATTGGCCATGGCAGAACTGCTGCTTACAGTGGTCTGAATGTCTGGAGTATTGTTTTTTTGAGGGTTTAGTAGCAAAACCAACCATTTTCATCTCCTTAGAAGTTACCTCTGTAGTTATATTACTATTCCATCCATGGGTTGAAAAGTTATCCATTTAAAACAGAGGAGGCTTATGCCTTCTAACAGTTGCTAACATTTCAAGAAAGAATGACAAAGTAGCTCCTGGGAACTATTAGGCTGGAGTGAGGTTATTGGTGGGCAATTTTACAGATACAACTGCTCCTTAGAAACTCAGTAGTACTGAAATCTCTCCCGAGAGGACAACACTATAATGTCCTACTATAATGTTTTTTTTCCAGAGAAGTACAGAAAAGCACCAGATTAAAAGCTGAGGGACAAAGCTGAGCATGGTTACAACATAAATGCTTGGCAAAGGCCAAGGTATCTTGTGGATCTATGTCCTTAGTGCTTCATGTGAGGGACTGGTGAGGAGGATAAATTAACCCTTGTAACCTTCTCCACATATAATGCAATGCAATTCTGTAACGGCATTGAAGAATACTATTACTTGGGACCTTGACTGTCTGGAAAAAAATGAGGCAACAGGAGTCTCGGGAAGTTCAACAAAGGGAAATGCAGTTTGGGATTAATAATCCCATGCACCAGTAGAGGCTGGGGATCAACCAGCTGGAAAGCAGCCTTGCGGAAAAAGACATGGGGTCCTGGTAAACAAGTTGAATATGATTCAGTGATGCGCCCTCACAGCAAAGGTGGCTAACAGTATCCTGGGCTGAATTAGGAAGAGCGATTACAGGTCACTCTTTCCCTCAGCCCTGGTTATGGCCACACCTGGAGTGCTGGGTCCTGTTCTGCACTTCCCAGTACAAGGCAGACATGGACATACTGGAGCACGTCCAGCGAAGGGCAATAAAGACGGCTAAGGGATTGGAGCATCTCTCATATGAGGAAGGGCTGAGAAAGCTGGGACTGGTCAGCCTAGAAAAGAGAAGGCTTATGGGAGGATCTCATCAATGTGTATAAATAACCTGATGAAAGGGAGTAAACAAGACAGAGGCAAACTCTGCTCAGTGGTATCTAGTGAAAGTGCACGAGGCAATGGGCACAAACTGAATGCAAGAAGTATTTAAACAAATGGAAAAGGGGTTTCACAGTAAGGGTGACAGAATGCTGGAACAGGTTGCCCAGAGAGGCTGTAGAGTCTCCATCCTCGGAGATATTCAGAATCTCACTGGACATAGTCCTGAGCACCCTGCTTTAGCTGACCCTGCTCTGAAAGGGGGAGTTGGACCAGTCAGTCTCCTGACATCACTGTTAACCTCAACTATTCTTTGATTCTGTATAAAACTAGGTCAATCTTTATAGAAGCTATCTTTTTACCTTAATGCACTACGCAGTGAAAATCTTAAGTACAGAAGGCTAGAGAGAGCTGTTGGAACTTTACTGAAGCACCACCAATCAAACAGCTTTAACTAAGTAAACATACTGCATTTAGGTTCCTTTGTAGCAAAAAGTTAATTAGAAAAGCTTAATTATGATCTTTGCAAATATCCCTGTAAAGACATTTTAAATGATTTCTTAAGCTAAAATAAATAACCTTGAAATCTGTCAACATTACCCTGCTTCTAGCATCTAAATAAGAATGAATTATCTATGTTTAAAATATAAATAAAAAACCTGCATTTCTAGAAGCTATTTGAATATCCACCCACCTCTATTCACTGGAAACTCAATCTTTAAAAAGGTGTGTGGGAGAAGCCATTCCAGTTGAATGCTTTACCACCATGAAAGCAAATTAAAGTTGAGGCAATCATTTCCTCTCTAGTTACTGATATCCTCTATAGTAGAACCTGCTGCTTTCCCTAATACATAGATTATACTAAAAAATCAGTGCACTGAAGAATAGCAGAAGAAATTAACAAGGAACTTGAAAAATGCATTATGATTCTGGTCATCATAATAAGTGAATGACTTCCAGGTGTATTTCATACAAGGCTGAAAAATGTAAACAACATTACAGGTTTTCTTTAGAGAAAAAACAAAGGTGATAAAAAAAAGCTGATTTTACAGAAAAAAAGCTGCACATTACTGTTGCAAATGTAATGTCTTACTAGAGGTAGTTAGAATTGCTTTGGCATACCTTAAAGCATGAATTAATGACAAGGAAACAGACTTTGTACAGAACTGTGTCTTGAGCCTGACATAATCTTCAATCTATGGAAGACATCAGCCCATTGACCTCCAGCTCTAGCTTTCCTCAGTATGAAAACTATTACTTTTTTTTCTTCTATTTAATCATAGCAATCCTTTAATGACAATTTCTGACACATACATCTCAAGCATGCTCAGGCTAACTCCTAAGCTACCCATGGCCAGCCATTTAAAATGTAAATGCTTAAAAATAGTCAGCATCTCAAGTTTAAATTTAGTCATTCCAGGTGGCATCCATCGTGTGAGTTAGGTCATGAGTCTTAACTAGTTGTTCAGACACACTTTACAGAACTGTTTCTGAGAGAAGTCTACCCCTCTGCCTCTAAGTCCACTTTAACCCTAAGAATGCACCCCTAAATGGAGAGCTTATTAAGAGGACAAAAATTTGGTGCTTAATTTCTCTCTGTGGCTTTCAAAAGTTCCCGATTAAAGAAAAGTGGTTTTAACTTCCAGAAAAGCACAGCAGCTACAAAACCCAGTAAGACTGAGTGAAAGCAAAATTTGCCTCCTTAAAAACAGGTCTTTTTAAAATTTAAAATTACTAATTGTGGATTTAGAAGCCTAAAGTACAGGCATGTAAATATTTTGAACTTCTATTTTTTAAAACAGGCTTTTCATCCTTACTAAATCAGAGAATCTTGGTGAGTAATGCTATCCCATTGCTATTTTGGTGCAGCAACAATGAATCACCTCTATGACTTAACACATACATTCTGAAGAATGCCAGATTACCATGATTTGTACTGGCATCAGTGTGCTGGCATGCGTGTCAGCCAGAATTATATAGCAGTTGGACCACGAACATCAGGATTTTCAACGGCACAAAGGGACTCCTGCTGCTCAGTTCCACATAACTACTTGTGGACACTCATCACCTAATGGCTTGTTGGTTTTGAAACTTAAATAAATCTTAAATACAAAGTAGCAGCTACCATACTGATAAAGCCTCCTACGTCTCTCTATCCTTGTGGAAAATGGCAACATTGTGAAAGGAAAATGAAAAGCTGTCTTGGAATTTTTTTTACCAAATTTCAAGTAAAAATAAAACTTTTTGTTTCAAAATTTTGCTAGTGTCTCACAGTAACTCTAGTTCAGATGTCTTGTGCCCCTCCTCTCTTTGAAAGCTCAGTGTCTCTAGACTACCCTCTCCTACCACAAGCCAGACATCCTCACTGAGCCATGTTAATGACATAGGACCAAGTTGAGAAACTGTCCAAAAGTTAGATATAGGAGACATACAAACCACATTTCCTATTAAGGGGTTTATGCCTTATTTGACTTCTCATTAAAATACAAAGAGTGATTATTCTAATGTAAAAATGTACATTTTTACATATTTTTTCCAAGTCTCTCCCAAGGCCTTGAGTGCACCAAAAGGCACTGCAAACTCCTCCCCCCACTCCATAGGTTTGGCCGCCCGGGCTCAAGGCCACCTCTGACACTGCACAACTGTGTAACCTGGGGTAAGACTGTGGTGACAGTGCTGTGCAAGAAAGAGTTGGGAAAAGCCTTGTTAGGAACATCTCCCCTCCACTTGGGAGGTACACTAAAGCTTAGACTGCACTTAAGCCCTTGGTCCTTGCCTGAGTTACGTTACTGGTGTGCCTGTATCTGCTCAGGTACCTCACTGACCTTGACTCACAGATTTGACTTCCTGGCTTGACCTTGAACCTGGCTCATCACTACAGACTCCTCTGGAGTTCTGAACTCTTGGCTTGACTCTGTTTACTGTCACTGGACCTGCTCTGCTCTCTTTGTTCAGGTACTGTGGGACTGCTCCTTCATAAGTGATGCAACTGCCCTGCCTGCCTTGCTGTTGACTCCTAGCTGAGTTCTGTTGTGGAGCAGCTCACTCTTGCTTCTCCCTAGGTGTCAAATTCAGTTGTGAATTGAAAAGAAAAGGAAAGAAAAAAAAAAAAAAAAAAGTAACTTTTCAGACAGCACTTGATGAAAGGTGGGTGGTTCTTTCTGCCAATGTTGCTATTAATTCAGCCAAAAAAGTTTTAGAGGAACATGGTATGTTCATATGTGTAAGTATAAAAGATCAGTATGAAGCTGAGACTAGCCCCTCAGTAATTATCATGGCCTTCCTAGAGCTTTGGAATTCATGGTTTTATTTGCCATCTCTCTCAGTGACACTTTATGAGAGATACAGAGCAAAAAGTGTTTGAAGATTGAAAATAACACTACCTATCCAGGGTTTGAACATTTTTTCGTAGCAGAGTCAGGATAGGTCTTATCACTATGTTATCACTATGTCCATATGTGCATTTTTAACTCCTTGCTTATGTGAGACAAACGACTTGCACCAGTACTTCTTGGCAGCAAGCTGCAGCCCAAATAACCTCCCTCCCCTGCTTCCTCATCCAAGAACTGGTGCAGTTTTAAAAGGCACCCTCCTGGAAGGCAGCGACTGACTTAGACTACAGAATTCCACAGTATAATTGGTCTGGTTCAAAAAAAAAAAAAAAATTTTTCAAGTTAAAACCATTTCAACAACAGCAGCGGAGTAACAATTCTTCATATTTATGCATTACCTTTCACCCTGGGAACCCAAAGCTGCTTACATATTACACAAGGCAAGTTTCGCTGAACTCTTGTGAACTAGTTACACATTCTGCACAGTAGTAAACCAAGGCTGTGAGAGGCTTCAGGGACTTGCCTAACACCACACTGCTGGAGAATACAAAAACCTCAACATATGTAGGACTTATGATAACCTCAATGATGGTACAATTACTCCAAAATTTTTGTTTGTTTTTTTCTTTTGGACAACCAAAAGCAGGAATTAAATTCCTTACAATTCAGATGACAGTACTTTTTTTTTTAAGTAGTTGCTAATGTTTTGGTAATTTTTTTCCTTTTTTTTTTTTAATATTATCTCTCTTGCAAGTTGAAAAATATAATAGACTGAGATTAAAGAAGGTTCTTTCTCTCCTCAATAAAGACTCTCTAAGAATCTGTCACTGGACAGGAAGATAACTTTCTCAGGACCTCAAGTTTTAGATGCTGTGATTTGCACAACTGAGGTGCGACATAAATAGCAAAGCATGTTGCTGCTGTGGAAGGGTTTTTTCAGGACTCCTTGCTCTGAGAAGCTTGACATTTCTGTCCCTGCCAGCTACTCCTCCTGGTAAGTATCAATTGCTAAATTTCATACCAGGGCTCATCAAGACAATAGCCCCAACATGCTACACAACATACAAGGATGAATTTGTGCAAGGTCTATACTCACGCAGAAGTTGTCTGCATGTCATGCCAGCTTTTGCTAAAGTTCTGCTTCAGTTCATTCATCAAACTTATGCCAAGCTTTTGTTTAATTTCAACCAGGTGCTTTTCTTTGGCTGCTAGCACTTGCCGCAAAGTTGAAATTTCATCCTCTAGCTGAGAGAAACAAAGAGGGAGGAGAAAGGAGAAAGGTGTTAGCCTGGTCCCACAGAACAATAAACACATACGATGTTAAGAGATTAAATGAATCTCACATGAACTTGCATTTTTTGTAGATGACTAGAGAGACAGAGAGATACAAATGCTTGTCGAGATCACAAAGACATATCCAGAACAGAGCCCACACTACATTAAATTAATGTCTCAAACTGTGTCGCCTATGTGCACCATCATACACATGCATGTGATGAGAGAGAATTTTCCAGTAAGGAAGTGACTATTGAGCAACTTGACCAAGATCTGCCTGAGAGCATGAGGAGTCTCAAACTTCAGCTTTTCATTCACTAGTAAAATGGGAATAGGCAGAACAACAGAAGACTAGATAATTCAGGCAAATATTGCTCTTTCAATGCACAGGCTTTTAACTTCGTATTTGCAGCTTTTTAGTCTTCCACTCATTAAAAAAACAGATGCAAATTCTTAGAAGCAGGTTAAAAAAAAATAATCTCGCAACAACATATGACTTGAGAGTATCATAAAGAGTTATGTCCTTGTCACGAGTTTTATCTATATATTTTAGGCCCTACATATTTCAAAATAGTAACATAAAAATATATAGCAGATGGACTGTTAACATGAATGAACAGGTTCTACCCAAAGCATAGAAGCATTCAGAAGACCCAGCAGATTAGTCTTTTCAGAACTCCTAGTCATTAACCAAACTGTGTGAATTCAAGTTGTAAAGACTCCATTCAGCCCAAACAGAGGGATGTAAGTCTCCCTGCGGTGGACATTATTTGAGACATTTAAACCAAGCCAGTGTTGGAGCAAGCCAAGGACCAGAACACTTGACTGGAGGATGAACTGCTGAATCAGCCTGCCGCTGGCTCAGGATCCTCCCACTTGGGTAGCACTCCTGCAAGCATGGGTTTGCATTCTTCACCCGGAAGCCTCCCAAGCCAATTAATTATACAAGCAGCACTCAGAGGTACTGAAGCTAAGAAGGGCAAGTGACACCAGAGCAGCTGCCTTTCACTTCAGGTTTAGAAATTCCCTTACCGACTGTTATCCTTCCTCCATATGTTAAAAGGATAACATATGGTAACATATCTGATTACCATATGTTAAGTTCCTTGGAACCACAGTCTCCCTGTGATTTAACTCCATAGGCTGCAGTGAATAAGGCAAGCACCAGCTGAATCAGTTGCTGACATCCAGGGCTATATTTAGGATGTCAATACCAGCATTATTTTTATTTTACACACTCATGCATTCCGTTCCCTGTAAAACTGGCTGCAAGCTCATTCTTCTTGGGAAAGTCTCACCCTTGAATCCCCCATCTATCAGTTTCTCTTTTGTCACTACCTGCTATCTACATCATTCAAGCAGCTCAGGAATTAAGCAGCAACACTATGAGCACAAAGCAAAATCATGACCTCAGTGAAGCAGGTATCAGTGTATATACCAATGCCTGCAATTGGTATATATACAACATTTCACTGGTAGAATATGTAACAATCCAAAATTGCTTTATTCCTTCCCGTGTCCCTTATGCTCCATTACATTCCTAACCTGCAAATGAAACGCTGTTAAGAGGCAGCACGAGTTTCTCTTCCGACAGAATAACTGGTTAAATGCTTACAGAAAGAAGAAATCACAAATGTCAGCATTCCTCAGGCAGCAGTTCAGAGCTCCCTTTAGTTGTTTCCCACCCACAGCAAACCCCTTAGTGCACAAGTCTGCCTGAGTAACACTGCTAAAGAACTTAACTTAAACCAATACCAGTACGCTTACATGTACTTAAAACATTAATGCTTTCCATATGGGCTAGCACTAGGCTGACAAGTAGGTACCTGGATATGTAAACATTCAAGGGCTTCTATTAAAATTACTTTCCATCTGTTCCATTGAATTGATACCTAAAGCTGTAAAGCCCTAAGCAAGCATCAACCATGTGCTCAATGGCGTACCTATGAACAACATTTTTGACTATATTAAAAATAATAAAATATTTTTCTTTAGAGATCAGTTTTGAATTGACAAAATCCTCCTCGAGTTCCATCATTTTAAAATAATGGCAGATACAAAGCCCCCCTCAATTGCTCAGGTATCAGTGATTGAAGACTTTGAAGCAGTAGAAAGGATTAGGGACTTATAGTAGGATCTTGAAAAGCATTTAAGCAGGTTACGAACCTAACTCCATGGAAGTCAGGCATCACCTGCTTAGGCATTTTCTAAAAGTCCACTCTTACAAGTGCAGACTCCATTGTGAATCTAGGGCTTAAGTCAACAGAAATACAAGTTTCCACTCCTCCCGTTTCCCTTCTTTCTAAGTGCAACACAGTCAGAAGAATACAGATGCATCATATAGGGACAAAGTCCTCTTCTCCCTTTTTGTGGGCCTAAGAATCAGAGTTACTAGCTGGTTTTTTTCTTTCCTCTATTATTTTGTGGGACATGTAAAAGCAAGGAGAGGAGCTGACCACCTAAGACATTACCATTTCCATGATTAGCTGACATGAGTAACATGTAAATCACACAAAGGTGAGACCCCAGGAAAAAATCCACAATTACAGATAGATCTCTCTGAAATATGGGACTGACTAATAATATGGAAGAAGGACAGTGAAGTCCAGCACACAAACACAAAAAAGTATTTTCCCTTGTTTTGCCTTTTTTTTTTTAAATTATTTTAGTGTAAATTGTATGTTTTATGGGGTTGAACAACCTTTTAAGATCGTGGCATGCCTGAAAAAAACACACCCCAGTAATTCTCCAGCATATAACCCTTTCCATTTTTTCCAGTAGACACTAACAAAACAGCTCATAAAAAACAAACCAGAAAGTATTTATTCAGTAATATCGAGCATTTTGGATAAACTACTATTAATAAAATATTCTGTCACTTGGTATTAGCTATATTCCGAGATACACATAGTACTATGTAAAATGTGGAGGTGATAAGATTTAGCTACTGGATAGAATAATACTGATGAATGGATTGAATGGTAAGCTGCATAGTCAATTGAGTATTTATTATGCTTGTTTTAAGGATCAAGGCCATAAGCGGTTAAATTATTAAGGGGCCCCAAAAGAAAACAGAAGCCAGCATCGTTAAATGCGCAAGTTAGATTAAGCATCCTTTTTCCCTACCACTACATCACCCAAACGTGTAGTGGCCTGGCCTGGCTGTTTGCACAGCCCTCCGCAGCAGGGGGAGCTGAACCAGGTGAAAGCCATCACAGCAAAAACAAGGGCTATTTTTAGGCCAGCTCAGTTCCTAGATCCAGCAGTGCAGAGAGGTGTGCAAGTACCTGCGTGGGTACAGCACAGGGGGCGGGAACAAATGGCTGGAGATGGAGAAGAGAGGAAGGCAGTGATCAGTTAAAGCAGCACAGGCAGTACACCCACCGAGGTCCTGCACTGTGATACGTACCACAGGCATACATCACTACTGAAAGGAAGGCAGACATGGCTGTTTAGGAGTGAGAACCACCTGTGGGACAGGCTTTGTCAGGTATTGTTTAAAGAAATAAAACACAAGTTACACAACCAACACCAGCAGTGTGATAATATGCTGACAAAAACTTGAGATGGAGTGAGCAACTACATAGAGCAAAGAGAGCAGAGAAACTGAGGCCATGGTCCCCTGAGAGGGAGGTCTTGGAGCCACTGCTGTCCCAAGGAACTCCCACCAGCTTCTGTGAGCTGGTACACCCGTCTTTGGTTGCACCACCACAATTCACCCCTGTACAGCTGCATCACTCACTACTAGCTCACAGCACAGCACCTCCCAGTCAGGCTGCCAAAACCAGCCAGGAGGCTCACAGATGAAAATAGCAGGGGTAGAAAGTTTGAAAGGGCACTGCCACAAAAACTCTCACATCATGGAACCATGGCTTGGAAATACCCTGGATTCTCAGGGCAGGCTCACACACTTCACCACCACAGGTACCACCGTGGCAGCCAGACCGCAGCGTGCATCTGCCCACCTGTGCTAGAACTGAACATCAACTCTCTGCATATCCTGTAAGAAAAGCTGGAAAACATCTAACAGACAAAAAATGTAATAATGAAGGACCAGCTTTATTACTGGTAGAAAGAGCGAACTATAATTGGGTACTTGATAACACAAAGAAGTTCATTTTGTGAGGAAGAAAATAATCTTTTCCTTCATTCCATTGGCTTCCAAAACCAACCCTGCAAGACTGCATCTTCTCTATACCGTTCTTTCACATGATCCTTTTTATGTCTGAAGACAAAAAGAAAGTAACAGCAAACATACAGAAAAACTGTCTCTCAATGAAGCCAGTCCATGGACACTTAAATTCTCATTAGCTATTGTATTTAATAAACTAGTGATTGTTATTGAATTGTTACCCCTTTTCAAAATTGCTGGGAATTATAACATGTATGCTAAAATGCATAAAATATTTCTAAGGAAATGTGAACACCTTACTACGGTAGCCTTTTAAAGAAAGTAGTTGAAACTGTGAACAGAATAACATAGCACAAAACATAACAGGCACTTCATCTCTGCACAAAATCATATAGGTAAATTTTAAACCTCCAGGCTGAGTACCTATTGATTTGTAAGTTTTTCCTTGGGTGAACAGCACCCAGAGACAGCAGGGACACTCATAAATATAATTAGTCATAAGTTTGCAGAAAAAGGTACTCACAACTTTCCTCAAACTGGGAATAAACGTGCAGTAATTCACATAGCTAAACTTAGAACGTGTGCATCAGCCAGAAAACTTGTAGATCAAACCAGAGAGCTGCTTTTGTGACAGTATGGGAGGGGGAAGACAGCAAGGAGTAAATTACTACTTTGATGAGCATAATGGAAGGACAACTGACAGCAGTGAGAGAGAGAGCTCAAAACCTCAGCCCCCATCATGACTCAAGAGTCATTGTACCATGCTCCTCACACCAAGGGAAGAAGGGGATTAAAAAAAAGAAAAAAATCTGCCCCACTAACAAGCTTCTGGCCTTATGTAAAGTTTTGGCCTACAACTTTCTGCTATTATTCCAAAGTGTCAGACTGTCTTCTGTTAATTCAAATGACTGTTAGAAGTTTCTGTAAGGGTTACTCATTTTATTTGCATTGTAGAAATTCCAGAGCTGGATTAGAGTCAGAGCCCTGCTGTGTTAGCCAGACTACAAATACAAGAACAGAGTTAGTCCACACTCAGAAAAGCTTCCAGTACAACGAGACTACTAGCAGGGGAATAGGAAAACAGGATAAAACAGTAAAAACAGTAGTGCTAGTTCCCTTCCTAATGTCGGGGAGGAAAGGAGGAAGAAGAAGAATACAGAGAATATATACAGCAGATACACAACACAGAGATGGAACATATTTTTTCTGTTTAAATACACGGACAACAGGTGCTCACAACAGCTCCCCATTATATCGACTATTAAGTGACTGCAGCATTAAGATTCAAACCTTTCAGAACAATAAGAAGAAAGGTGCTTGTTCCTACAGGCTCAAACAGGTATTACCTAACAAAGAAGGACATGGAAGAAAATAAAACTACCACCGATGAAGCAGAGGAGACTTTAAAGACTAACAGCTTTTCAAAAGGAAACATTAACCAATTCCCACAGAGGTTTATTTCTGAAGTAGTCAAGGTCTTACACGTTTTTTACAGTCTTTTCTAAGAATCATAAGCCTCATTTAAGTTTAGACTTTGTTCACTCTAAATTCAAGTTTTCCAAACCTTTCTTAGCATAATTATCAGTTTGATTTTCTTTTTAAGCATAAGCTGTATGCCAGTAAACTGCTGCAAGCAATTCAGAAAATAATTTCTAGGTCAGCCAAGATCATAATATTTGAAAGGCAATCTCTCACTTGTGTGTTAGTACATGAATTAAAGCATTTCTACCATGAGCCACTGAGAACTCTCTGCTCCCACGGGAATTAGCAAGCAGGAAGGATGCCCAGAAACCCTTGAGATTAATTCTTGAGAGGGGCATATCATTCTCAGATGGTTGCAGGAAGCTCTTTTTTTCACTATTCCTTCCTTCCATCTGCCTCTTAAGTCCCTTTCACCAGAAAAGAGAAGAGAATCACAGAATGGGTAAGGTCGGAAGGGGCCTCTGGAGGTCATCTGACCCAACCCCACCACCCCAGCAGGGCCATGTAGAGCCAGTTGCCCAGGACTATGCCCAGACAGCTTTTGAATATCTTCAAGGATGGAGACTCTGGGCAACCTGCACCAGTACTCAGTCACACTCACAGTAAAAATGTGTTTGCTGATGTTCAGAGGGAACCTTCTGTCTTCCAGTGTGTGCCCATTGTCTCTGGTCCTGACAAAAAGCAAATAATGAACATCCAAACTCCTCTCTCATCACTATGTGATGAACTGACCATGTAAAGTTTCACCTTCCTTCTTATTATTTATAGATGTGAGAGGATCAGCAAAGAAGTAAAAATTAATTAGCAACTCAGAAACACGAGGCTTGACAAAACATTAAAGCTAAAAAACAATCTTTTGGGTTCTGTTTCACTAGAAAATCCTAGATCAACACTGAAGGTAAATTACTTGAGAGTCATTAAGAATGTCACTTCTTCAAATATTTAACATTACAACTTAATATTAATCTAAATATTTCTGTTGTATGAAAGACAGGCATCAATCTCTGCAAAAGAACTGTCCTCTGGATATGCCCATTCTGTGTGTAACAGCAACAAATGCTTCACAGAGCACTACAGAACAATTAGGAAGGAATGTTTTTTTTTTCCCTAGCCAGATTACACTTTGAGGGTATATGCTCACACAGTCATAAATTTTGGATTTCCTGCTATTCAAATGGGTTGTTATATTATTCTCACTATGTGAAGGTTCCAACCTACTGTCTTAAAAATTCATTATTTCAGTTAAGACAAAAACAACTCCCCCATTCATACAGCTGTGACTTCTGTTATTTGTCTCATATTTAAAATAAGTAAACCCTCACTTTTTTCCATTCTCTCATTTTCCATTTTGGAATTTCAATTCTGTTTCTGCAGTATTCAGCAGCAGTAATTAAAACTGAATCCACCCTCCCATTGTAGACCGAATCTACACAATCTCTTTAACCTTGGTAATAAAAAGACAACATGACTCATACCTTTTTCCTCCCATCTCCTTATTACTAAGTATCATTTTTAACTTCTTCATGGTGCCATGACATCTCCGGAAGTTCTTTAATTAAGCAAACAACAAATGCAAACCAAAAACATAACCCTCTCCAAACACATCAGTGCCAAAGGAAACAACAAACATGGTAAAATTACTGGTCCCATCACCATCAGTCTCTTCTGCAACCATCACCATCATCTTTTCCTTTGAGCACCACACAAACAATCTTTTCCATCAGGTGTCATAACCACTGCAACAACAATACTATAGATTAAGAACACCACCTTTCATTCTTTATAAAGGAAGATTTATAAATAAAGACACACCTTGACTAAAATGGCAAGGTATATTTAACTTTCTCTCTACAGTCATCAAGTAGTAGATATTGAATCTTCAAAAAATATCTAAGGAAATTAATTGCTTCACATTATTGTAGCCTAGAATAATTTTATTAAAAAGGAAGGGCATACGTTTATGATGTGTACTTCAACCTACAATTAATATCTTCCAGTTTGAGGAAGTAGAAACAGTAACACTCACAGAAATTCAAATTCATTACCTTGGCTAGTTCAATCTTTAACTCTTCTTTTTCTTCTTCAGAAATCATATTGGTGAAATCAACATCAGTGACCACATCTTCATCTGCTTCATGCAAAGACTGGGTTTCCAACAGGCCTTAAAGTAAAGAATTAAAAGGTCAAGACAACCGTTATTATTTCAGCTATGATACAGACCTCCTCTAAAATCTAAGAATTATATAATATTCACCCACTAGGAAAAAAAACCAAAGAAAACCAAAACAAACTTTTCCTGCTAAAGGTCATTTGGATTCTGCTCCTCTTTGCTTCTGAAAAGCTACTGGAAGTATCAGATGGTAATGTCTGCATAGAAAGAATTTAATATGTGAAAGCACCACTTGTTTCCAGAAAGCAATCACCTTGGACCCCACTAGTCCTTGACAAGGCATTTCCTTGCTTCTAATAATACAGAAGAAAAAAAGGGGATAAAAAAAGAAGAAAGCAAGCTTTTTCTTCAAAACAAGAAAGCTGGTTAATGTGGATCACTGATGTAAATAGTGACAATAGTACACTGAGCAATATAGGAAACATATTACAGAGCCAAGTTTGCTTTAAAAGTACCTCCAATTGCAGCAATTTGAGAACCTTACACATGTACACAGTTTGCAGAAGCAAATGTCATACCTCCTGTTTGAATCTTCTAAATGTTAGAGAGAAGCATACCTTGATCGCTCAATCTAAACCTGCAAAGGCTCAACAATTATGCTGGACCTCTAGTTACTTTCTTCTTCTTCACATCCAAGATCAGGATCAGTATGTATGATAACCAAGATAAGCACATACATAAATGTTTGCAAGACCTGGGCCTGCCTGGTATAACATATAGAGAGGAAACAAAATATATCCTATCTCCCAATCGTTCAGTAAAGAGAAGAATGATTGCGGGGGTTCCAACCATTAATAACCTCTCATTCTTCATTGTCTGCAAAGAAAACAATGCAAAACATGAGATAACAGAAAACATTCTTGCTCCTTTGGAACTTGTTTTGAAGTTCTTGATCTGCTGTGGAAGAAAATTCTTCTCCAGGCCACATCTAGGACAGCACTTTTCCTGGTATTTCAGTCCTTCAGCAGGGCAATCAGCCATCTCAGCTAACTCCTGACATCTGTATTCTACTTAATACAAAAGAGAACAATTTCTTTCCCAGGTCCACAGAGGCCTGTATAGTCTATTACATGGAGATTAGAATTTAACTTTGTTAAGTTTTGGCAGTAGGGAGTAGAGGTTACAAGCAGTAAGTTTGAAGTATTCAACAACCTGAAACTGTGTACTTTACATTTTCATGCAGAAAGCAAAACTCCCTCCAGCTTTCTGTCATTTCTTCCACCTAGAGTCCCCCAGTGTACCTGGATTTCCTCCTATTTAACAGAACAGAACTGATTTGATTCACACCATCAACTTCACTGCAGAGCACAATGTGGTGAACTCGGCCTTGTTAATTACAACCTCCCCTGAGTGGGAAGATAAAGAGCAGGAACACAGGTGCTGGACCCCGCCTGGCACCATACCCAAGAACAGAGCACCGCCCTTAAGCACAAAACCTTTTAAAAAACATGAAAGCATACAGAAGTAGTTGCTACCCTAGCTATTACCCAAAAAGCAGCTTGCCAGGAAAACCTAGATTACCGAAGCCGCAACAAAAGAAAAGCGCATTTATTCAGTGGGAATACTCCCAAATCACCTTTATTAACACCCTTCCATCTCTAAACACAATTGTTTGGTATTTGTTTGACGATTAATAGCGTTGCTATGGGAATCAGGCTAAACTTGGTCCCCACGGTCTTGAAAGCAGTCTCTTTTTTCATGGATGGAGGAGCAGCAGTACAGGGCAGCTCTTGGAAATGCTGGGAAAAACCTCAGGGGCAACTGAGTTAAGGATAAAAACCCTTATGGAAACTCTTGGGGTAGATGTGAGATGAGGCAATCTTGGAGCAACTGATAGTTGAGCTAATAAGGAGGCAGATCTGTGCTCAAAGGACAGCATTGCTTTGGGATTGGCTAGGTAAAGAGGCCAGAATTGCTGGACAATGGTTAGATAGAGATGGAAGCCAACATGGGCCAAAATCACCAAAGATGACTGAGTAACACTTAAGTAGACCCAATGGCCAAGTCCAAACTTCAAGATTGAACTGAAATTACAATCCATTCCAAAATAGCACATGCATGTCAATCTTCTGCATGATCCTCTGCAACCCCATCCAGTGCCAGTCCCAATTCTTATCTCTTGCTTCTTGTCTAAGTCTTCTAAAATCTACTCTGATCCTTCAGTCTCCGCTTTCTTGCTCAAGCCACTACCAGAGTCCTCCCTAATGGTCTCTGTCCCTCCACAAAGGCTTCGCTTCAGTCAACCCACAGTTTGAGTCTGAACATCTCTCCACCATACCATGAGTTGCAGTGTTCTTTCAGCCAGTCTCAGTTCTGAAACTTCCTCACATGAGCACTATCACGAGCAACCTACTTTCTCACTCTTTCCTTGCTGTTCTCAGTCTCTGTCTCTCCTTCATGATCCTTGTTTTTTCCAGCCCCACCTAGTAGCTCTTGGTCCTGGACATCACCTTCTGCTGCCGTTCTACTCTGTTGAAGACAGCTTCACTGGTATCCTCTCACCATTTATGACTGACCACTTCAGGACCAGGTCTATCAGCACAGGTAGGATGCTTCAGTTCTAGTGCTCCGTCATCCGAACTTCTCAGTCTCTTTTCCCCACTTGAGCAACAGAAACTGATTTCTTGAATCTGACCTGAAAATGTCTCTTCACCAGTGTCTGGGGCTACCCTCACAGACCACTTCTCCCATTTGCCTGTCTTAGTCTTTCAGCTTAGGAAAGGGAGGAATAAAAAACTGAACACCTTAGGAAGAAAACAGGCTTCCTAAGGCAGAAGATATCTTAACTTTTTCCACCTATTGAGCATGTAAACATAAAATTCTGTCCGTGTGATTCATACCCTAGAGAATTCAGCATCCACAATTTCAAGCAATTGCACAGCAAAGTGTGTGGGCAAGGTTCCCAAGACTTTGTTGTTCTTAGTCTTTTTTTTTTTAATTTATGTGCCTGTCCCTATTTCCCCTCTAATAACTGAGTTCTGTATTAGATTTCAAACAGAGTTAGAGGTCTCTTAAAACAAGTTTAATAAAACCAGTCAGTGATAGAGAAGATTTAAAGTGATTTCACAGGCAGTGGGAATGCTAGATGAGCTCATCCTTATATGAGGTATCAGAGAAACCAAATAGGGAATAAAGATCATTCATAAAATCTGTTTCACAACAACAGAAAAAAACATCCTAAGTTTGTACCGCAGCATCCATTCCACCAAAGCACACCTTCTGTGAGGTTCCTATAGCACCTTATCCAGGAGTTGTTCAGCACAGCCTCAGGAGGAACTACAGTATTAACTTGATTCAAGGAAGCAAGCCAACCACAAGACACAAAACAATAGGAAATCAGGCTATCAACATTTTCCTACTTGTAAGACAACTTGTTAGTTTTGCAGTCTCCAAGGAGAACAGGAACTTGCAGCAGAATTCACACCAATATATGTAAGAATTGGTAATGATTTTGGTAGCAAAACAGCTCCTATTGCTAGTATTGCTGACCCCAAATATTCTCCCACTTTATACTCCATGTGGAAAGCACAGACTCCTCTCAACCTTCCCTGTAGGGTCCTTTCAACTAGGCAGCCTAGAAAATATACCTTTCAAACATTGGTTACAGATGCACCAAGTACAGAAGCATAACAGAATACGAGAGCTCATTGGGTTGCTGATATGTCTTGAATTAACCACATGAGTAATTCTTTAAGAATCAAGGAACGAGGTAGGATCCTATTTAGTGTGTTTAATGTAGCTACACATTTTGGTAAACACTATCTAACAATTCATGAAAACACACACAAGGATGAGTTGATTCAGCTAAATGGTTATAGCTGAGTCCTGGAATCTAAGTATTTTTCTACACTATGTAGAAGAGTGCCAGATTTAGGCATCTAAAAGCCAGAATTTTAAGATAACACTGCATTTTTATACTTCACCATGTACACTCAATTTCGTACTTCACCGAGGAAGAAAGAAATCTGAACTTTAGCAATGCAGACATTCATCTGTGTGCATGTACAGACGTTCAGTTTATACATACAGTTGCTGCAGCTGAGCACACAATACAGCTCTTCTTGTTTCACACTTCTTCCTTTGGATGTAGAAGGAACTTAACTGGTTTCAATTCACCTGGAATTAAATATATCTACATAGTATATATCTATATAGATAACTATATATCTATACATAGTCATAATGTATCTATAGTTATATAAATAATCTCTTAACTTCTCTCAGAAACTAAAATACAGAATGGCATTTTGATTAGCTGTCCAAGGCAAACCTTTACTGCAGCATTGGAATATGATAGCTTTTACAGTGCACCTCAATTTCCATTTGCTGATCTCCATGCAAAACCCATCTTTTCCTTTAAATTTAGGCTATCTTAAATAAAAGTATTCAAATTAGCATTAGCAACTTATTAAAATAAGCTTGTTGGGAAGTTGTGAATCTGGTCAGGTAACATTTCAAGGATCTGTTTCCCCAATAGCTTACTGAAAGTTTGGGGAAGCTGTAAAATTACTTTAAGTCATTCTTTCTCCTAACTTACAGGATTAGGGAAAATATTTATTACTTACTAACTCTCAGTTAAGGCTCCTTCTGACAAAATATAGGGAGCATAAAATTTCAAAGTGAAACATTTCCCAGTGGTTAAATTAGTTTTCCCTAAGAAGTGACAAATATATACCTGGTCAGAATCATTACTGCCAAATTACCAACTGGTTTTATGTGCAGGCAATCAAAGCAGTTTTACCTACATGCTCACAAAAGTAAAGACACTAAAAGAACCTAGTCTGCTAGGATTCATACCCCTGATTATTACATTTAACTGACTTCACTGCACTGAGACTCACAGTAATTCTAGAACTGCGAGATATCTGATACTCCCTAGACCAATACACAATGATGCTTTAATCCTGCTAAATGAAAGTCAAGTTCTACATGGTCAATGACATTGCTAAAGCAGCAACAAGCACAAGGGTTATAATTAGGACATTTTTATATTTAAAATGGAGCACAACATAGGTCAGCATCCACCAGCTCAAACTCAGACTACAGTTGCATCAGTACAAACTTGTTCTCTGCTAGTTAGCTGTGCCAAGTTTACACAGCTTATCAGCTCAGGCACACTGATAACATAACATACTGCTCTGGAGCCTTGAGCTAGGACCTCTGCTTTGGACCACTGTATACCAGTTGCTCAGAGCTTGTGGGTATCTCTGCACTGTGCTACACTACAAAGACATTTCCTGCAGTTACTCCTTTCTCTCTCTAGATACTGTCACCTCACGTGCTTACAACTAGATTTTCTAGTCCAAGAGGAGTACTGTGAGTCCTTAACAATGACAGAGCCATCCTTTAAGGGCAGGTTTCCAAGGAGCAGCCTAGCACCCTCCAGTGCACTTTAAGGGATGCCATATAAGCCCACCTGTAAGTACTGCTCTCATACAGTCTCAAAATCCTGGGCAGGCATTTTCCTCTCCTGCCCAGCTACGTAACCTGACAACACACAGGCAGTTGGTCTGGGAGAGACACTATTTTTGCTTAAAGATGCATAGGTATTGGTTATGAGCCATGGAAGGTTTGGTCACTTTGAAAAGGGAGTTGTACAAGCAGCTGAGATGTTTTCAAGATTCACATAAAATCTTTGATAGCAAAAGGAAGAAAAAAAAAAAAGGGAAAAAAAAAAAGAAGAAAAGGTTGGTCTGAGGTTCCCAAAGCTCCTCCTTTTCCTGACTAGTATGCATGTGCTTCTTCATGGAGGAGTCACATTTAAGCTGCATTCCCTGCTCCTCTTATCCACTCTTCCAAGAAACACTGAGGATCATGCCTTGTTTCTAGCTGTGGTCAAAACTGGAAAAACTGGAACTGTTCGGACGCATAGCTGCTATGATTTCAGAATTATACCAATATCCAAGCATGGAATCAGATAATAACTTTCCACTCATTCAGAATAGCAATTTAGTTGTTGGGTGAGTGAATAGCTTCTGCTTCACTTCGTAGCATAGGTGCTGCAAGCTTCCCAGAATGAATTAGGAGCTTCATGCAACAGATTACCAGCCGTCACAAGAACCCATCGCACTGGGGCTGTCCTGTATCTCTTATGTCCTTACTAACAGCACAAAGTCTAAGGTACAAGTTTTCCAAGTTTCATTCAAGCAGGCCACTAACAGGTAGGCACATGAGGAGAGAGCACACACACCACTTACTAGCATCTATTTTCTTTTCCTTCTCCATCTTATCCAGATTAAGTCAATCGTGTTACTCCTGAATTCCATTTCAGTCGCTGTGCCTGGTGCCCAGCAATTCTCTTGCACTGAAAAAATCACATAAGAGGCATCAACAGAGCAGAAGGTGTCTTAGAAGCTATTCCATGAACTTCCCATCACTCATTCTCCCCTGTCAGCTGAGGCGTCCTCATTGCCTATTCCCTTCTCTCCACTTCTTCCAGTTGTAATCAAGCCCAGTCCAGAAGCTTAATCAAGACTTAGTTCTGGGATATACAATCACAGGACTCTGCCCAGAGACAGATGCAAGACCCAGCCTACCTCCCTCATTATCTCTTCCAGACAGCCCCTCTTCTTGTGGCCTAAGATTGTTGGGGACAAGATTTGAAGGTCCCTATGGTCTCCTACAACCTTATATTCCTACATCAAATTACACTAAGAATATACTCATGTATAACTCATTTATTCTCCACAAACAGGCAGACTAGTGATTGTCTGGATGTATGGTACTTCAAAAGAAAAAAAAAAGCCCGCATAAAGTATGGGAAAGCATATAGTAGGTATACATCAGTGCAAAGAGCTGTTTGGCTTTTACTTTAAAGAAAGCTTTAGTACTTACTGTCGTATATAATTAGATAAAATATGCAGGAATCATTAAAAGTATGGGATTATCACTAATTAGGACCTGCAAGTCATACAGAAGGATCCAACTCAAAACGATTGAGCAGACAACCCTTTGTATTAGGATATTTATACAGAAAAAGTAGGAGTTGGATAACTGGGGGAACATGTTTAATGTGATCTTCTGAAAGATTCATACGACAAGATAATACAACAACTGTACAAGGAGTTACAGTATGCTGAAACATTTCATAGGCATTTTTGAGTTTTCTCCCAAAGTTCATAGTAGTTGTGGCTGAGACTAGTAACCCATATTCTGCAGCCTGCTGTTGTCCTGGTTTTGGCTGGGATAGAGTTCATTTTCTTCTTAGTAGCTGGTACAGTGTGTTTTGGATTTAATGTGAGACTAAAGTTGATAACACACTGATGTTTTAGTTGTTGCTAAGTAGCACTTATCCTAAGTTAAGGATTTTTCAGTTTCCTATGCTCTGCCAGCAAGCAAGTGCACAAGAAGTTGGGAGGGAGCATGGCCAGGACTGCTGACCCGAACTAGCCAAAGGGATATGCCATACCATCAAATATCATGCTCAGGATATAAACTGGAGGGAGTTGGCTGGGAGGGGTGGATTGCTGCTCAGGCATCAGAGGGTGGGCAATTGCACTGTGCATCACTTGTCTTTTCTTGAGTTTTATTTCTTTTTTTAAATTATTTTATTACATGCCTTTTTGTTACTATTATTCTTATATTTTCTTATTAGTAGTGGTATTACATTTTACTTTACTTTAGTTATTAAATCATTCTTATCTCAACCCATGAGTTTTACTTTTTTTTTTTCCGATTCTTCTCCCCATCCCACTGGGAGGGGGAGAGTGAGCGAGAGGCTCTGTGGTGCCTAGTTGCTGGCTGGACTTAAACCACGACAGCTGTCAAATCTGATTTAATACTAGAAACTGTTTCAGCATTGATCTGTACCTGTGCATATGTTTGCTACCAGAATTGTAGGTATGACAAAATAAATAAGGCCCTTAGAAACTACAGAATCTGTAACTATTCCACGAAATTTAAATTAACCAACAATACAATGATAAAAACCAAGACAGATTTTTAGACTTATTCAGGTATCTGAAAATTTTTTAATTAGTGCTTTTTATGGATTTTCTCCATAGTCATCTCAGACCCATGTTCTAGAGTATTGCATATCAGGCTAATTCTTGTATGTTGACCATGTTAAAAAACAAACAAACAAACAAAAAACAACTCCCCACACCAAACCCAACAACAACAAAAAAAACCCACACTATTGGCAGTGATGTCTGTTGAATTAACCATAATGACAGCAAAATTAAAGGCAAGAACACCAAATTTCTGTTCATGTACATTTTCTGATGTTCATTTCAGGGAAATATATAGATGATCCTTTATTCTAACAAAACAGTTAAGAATTGAAGCCCTTTTACTGCTCTGTTTTTTTGTTTCCCAACCAATTAAAAATAGCATACCTACTTTGTTATCTACTATTCATATCAAATCGTGAGAAAACATCCTCTAATTATATAACCCTCCTAGTAAGCAAAATGACATTACAGCTTCTTTTGCCATGTCATTATAGTGTAGCTAACAGCACAGCAAGGTATGCAGAACTGTTTCTTACTTAAAATTAGAAAACACTTGTTTACAAATTTAAATTGCAATTAAGTCTTCAAAGGGATGAAATGGTAAGTAGAACAAAGGAACTGTCCAGACATTGCATTAGTGTCTTTGATCTTCTTTATAGTGTATTCTTAATGCCACATATAGAGATTAAGGGGGGGAAAGGGGGACTAGAAGCATGTACAGTAAATAACTAAATTGATCAGAAAAACTATTAAAATTGCAAGGATTTCCAGTACCATTTTTTCCACTCTGAAGTTATTATGGGAGGATCTAAACAGGAAAATATGCTTTCATTTAATTCGCCTAGAAAACAAACTACTTGAAGGAAGATCTTCCCTTCTGTGTTTGGCTCTAACTGTGGACAAGTCTTGACTGTGAACTGCTTGAGCCTAACCATTACCATACAGCCTGCCTCCCTCCAAGAGGACTTAGAACTCAGAATAGAAGGAAGGTTGATTTTAAAGCTATCATTGGAAAATAAACCCAGAGGCTGGGCTCCCCTTGGTTCAGAGAGGGAAGAACTCAAGACGCATGGGTCATGTAGATCAAAAGCATAAACATTAAACAAAACTTCCTGCAACCATGGGGGCTCAATATTTCTTTTTCTCTGAGTATGCTCGGTGGAACAGAGATATAGATGGGCAAGTGTCTTCACTTCCTCTCTCCACTGGGCTTTGGGTTAGGGGTTGTGTCAAGGAGAGGGAGGGAGTACAGCTTTTGGGTGTTTGAGAGCTCTAGGATGTAGTCTACCATCTAAGAATAAATGTCTCCAGTCGTCCTGAAGCAGCTCATTACAGACCTTACTAAGGCTTTCCACTCCATCTCTTCACCCCTGCAAAAGCAGGCATCAATAAATCTATCCATAGCTATGAGATAGATTGGCAGGTTTCCAAACAAAGGAATGCTTTTATTTGAAGCTCCTGGATAAACAGCCAGTCGTAGTGTGATAATTCTTTTCTCTGTTTTAGTAAAGTAAAAAGAAATTAATCATACATTGAGGATCTCTCTCTGTTGTTTTTTCCCCAGAAGCCATTGACACAGCTGCCAATCTGTGCCAGGGAAAAGAGACAATCTATACACAAATTACTGCCAGAAAACAGACTCCACAGCTCAACCACTGCACGGAGAAGCCATACACATTGGTAAGGAGTTTGATAACCATCCCAAAGACAGAAGTGCAATGGATAAAAGTGAGAATAGCTATTGTGGTAAAAAAATACATATCACTTACTAAAAGTAGGTACCAAGCTTCAACATGAGAACTAATCTTCCAAACAAAATAATTATCTGAAACGTCCAGAAATGCAAGGCATGATCTTATGCATTTTATCCAACAGCTAGCTCTCTTTGTACAAAATAATAATCCTGCCTGCCTGGGGAAGACAAGGGTGACATTGCTTTCTAAGCTGTAACTATGGAAATACAAAGCAATTGTTGTGAAATGTAACAGTTTAAAGACAGCAGATGCTTCTTTCTATTATGTCAATACTGAAAGTAATGACGGTATTGTACCACTTACTGTGCACTCTATTGATCATTCTGCACAACTTTCTGTGAGGTCAAGGGTAAGAAAAGGATGCCACAAGTGGAAGGGTTATCATCTCTTTTTCTTTCTTTAGGCAGAACGGGGCGGAGGGGAGATGAAGTCATGATGGAATAATGGGGAATGAGAAAGTGGATGACACTGAGTCACAAAAGAGACTTGTTCTCTACAAATAAGGTACTCCAGAAACTAACGGACTGCATAAAACAAATGAAGGAATAAAGCGTATGTAATCAGACTAAAGAAAAAGCAATGTAGGGGAAGATAAGAGCTATGACATGGAAATGCTGGCAGTCAGAGGTAGAAGTTGTCAGTCACATTTCTTAAACCCACCCTTTCATACTAAAAATACACTAAGGTACATTTTTCTAATCTCAGAATAGACAGGCACCTTGGGTCCCATCCTCAGCTGGTAGAAGTGACTGTGATCCCATCAATTGTATAATTAAGCTCACACATCTGCTTCACTGAATCAAAATCACTGAAAGTTAATGGCAGGATTTAATAACCTTTCTTTCCTAAAAAAGGATCAGTTTATCATAGTTTTCTAAAGCCAGGTGCAAAAGAGTATCACTAGATAGCAATTTAACTGCAGTAAAATTGAACTCACAAGCCTCCTCAACTAACTTTCAACAAAGTATCTGTGCTGCAAGAAGTGCTAAAATTACATTAATTAAAAAATAAATTCTTCACATAGCTATAATTTGTATCCTTTACATCACAAAACACATAACTAACAAGATCTTTATAAGTCTAATTTAAAAATGAGCGCCAGCAGGTTGCTTGCTTTCCCCACTCCCCCATACAGCTATTACAACATGTAAGGCAGATGTGTCACTTTTGATCCCATAAACTTACTAGGGAAAATACACAGGAAGCAATTGTAACTGGGTACACGACAGATTCTTTATTCTCTTCCAGCTCAAATTCATTATTCCCATTGCTTTAATAGATTAGATGTCTCAGCATTCTTATGTATACTAAAATACACATTTAGGAATGCTGAGAGAGAAGGGACAAATTATCCGCCCCTATATGTGCTCAATCTCTCACATTGGTTGAGTAAAGATTACAGTTTTTAAGGACCAGGACTGCCTTTTTGCATACTGCTTAGCACAAAATGTCCATGATCTGTGACTAAGCTTTGTAGGCAGAATCATAATTATAAATTAGCAACAATAAATCACTCACTAAATTGGGATAAAGGCACAGTTCCCATCCCCAGGGTTTTTCTTAAGTGTTTATGTTAGACTGTGGAAGACCCACCAAGAGGAAGCAGTGAATCAACATGGTCCTCGGAGCAGACATGTCTTGTGTCCTCCCCGCCCCCCCCCCCCCCAATTTTTTAAGCACCACCTGCTTTAGTTTGCAATACCCCTTCACCCCTTCATAATTAAGACTGGCTACTTTGCACCAGTGCACTTTTGCCTTCCTAAGGGGGGGGGGGGTCATCTAACAGTGTAGACTTCCTCTAGGCTTCCCTGAACAAACTTGACCTACTCTTGGTCATCTACCTGCAACACAATTGCATCCCCATCTACAGCCACTAAAAAATAAAGCTCATTTATATGAATATTATTTGAAAACAAATCCATTTTACAAGAAACAAAGGCCATGTATTCTCTTGCACAGGCCCTTCATTTAAGATAAGAGAAATTTTTATTTGTTAAAACAAATACTCCAAATATATTCAAAAGCAGCTCTAATTTATGCCACCTCATTTCTTGGAAATGCACTTCCTTGTAGCTAGGCAGTCATTGCTGCGGTGGGTTGCTCTGATAAACCTGGAATTTGGAGTTAGTGTGACACTAATTCTCTGGACACAGGCCACACAAAATACTTCTCAATCAGAATAGCATCATCAAGCTGGGCCTGTTCAGTCCAAGGTTTCATTTGTTTTTCCTCCAGGTTTTTTTGCCAGCACCCTGAACTGTGAAATGAGTTGTTTATTATTCTGTTCTTAATGTTAAGCTCCATGTTAAGGCCTTCGTTAATTTCGCGGCTTTGCCCACTCAGTGGTCTGTAGCATGCCATTACAAAGAAAATGTGTTTGCTTAGTGAGGCTGTGGGTGGAGACATCTGGGGTTTAGGGCCCTAGATATCTGTGAAGCTCCCATAGAAACAGGTTTCTTGGCCTTTCCTTCTGTTGGGTAGGGTTTGAAGACAGGAGGCATGCCTCTGCAGTTGGCCCGAGTTACACAAATGACCGTATCACAGGAGGGGAAGCTATTTACCAGATCAGGAGACAGAGACTGGCACTTCCAGCCACACTGTATGGTCTCAGTCTTTAAGGTCCCTGATTGACCCTCATATACCAGCCAAAATGGCAGCCGTCACAGAGAAAGTGTGTTTTTTCCTCCTTGAAGATAAGCCCTGAACCACAGAGGGTCAGCTTCTCTGACACCTGCTCTGGCTGGCAGGAGAAGGAAGTTTGGTAGAAGGAAGAGGTTTGGGCATGTGGCACGAGCTGCTACACCCTCAAGGTTGCATTAGATCACACTCAGCGGCAAGAACATCACTCAAACCTCCACCCTATTCCATATAGATCTACCCACCCAGCCTGTCATGATGCCTATTGTAACTTCAGTGCCTTAAGAGGGTCTCAGAAGAGGACCCAAGACAGTCCTTGTCTTCTCTTAGCTCTTCTACTACCTTACATAAGATTTTTCTGAGGATGTTGTTGCAGGATGGACATAACACAACATACTTTTCTGAAATAAACCAGTATTCCAATGCATCTCTGCTAACGACTTCCATTCACATCTTCATCCCTCTTCAACTTGTTAAAATCTCATTCTCTCTTACCCTTCCCCTGTTTTTGACTCCCATGTGCAGCACACAACTATGACAAGAATACCGCTGCTCCCCTTTCAGGACGGGTTCATGCTCCACATTTCTGTGCAGACCTGGACACAACCAAGCAGCTTTCTAATTCTGGATCTAGGTCTAAATCTAGTTCTTGTCTTTGAACATCTCTCAAATGGGTACAAACTATTATCCTTACATATTCTTCATTACTCCTTGTGCTTAATGCAGACACCAGCTATATTGCTCATTATCTATGCTTCTGTATTTTTTGAAGCAATTTAAAGCCACAAGGGGAGACATATTTTTTCCTCTACCTGTAGTATTTGACTTCCAGTTTCCTGACAAAATCTGTTATTTAACTCTGAAAGACCTTATTTAAATCCTCAAAACCACATTGTGATTCAGTTTATATGAATGACATTATTCAGCAGCCTTCTTTTTTTTTTTTTTCCATTAGTCAGGATGTTCAAGTAATTGTTCCTTCTTCACCATCATCTCTTCTTTGCTACCAAAGCTTCCGCACCATCTGACCCACAACACAAATGAAGGATTTACTCTTGCAAGACCACATGGCTTCATACGCACATAACAGTGTACAGCACTGGTTAGATAGTTTAATTACATGGCAAACATCATTCTCCTTGATTATGACTTTGATTCCTTCCTCCCACAATAATAAGTTAATAGCTGCCATCTGCCTATTAAAGTACTTTGAGAAGAAGATAATCTTCTGTTCCCAGCATAATTGCCCCTCTAACTCTGTAATGTACATACATTTTACTCATCTCTAAGGAAAATCTGGTTGTGTTTAAATACAACTATCTCTGATCGCTTTTTAATGAAAATTTAGCATGCACCAACCCAGTAGAGAAAGAACATAAAGCACTTGAGGCCTTCAGAAGATACTCTATTAAACACATTCACTCTGCACCATTCTCTAAAAATCTGTCAGTATTTCCGAAAGTGACCTATCTGAGATATATTCAGTGGAGTTAAGAACATGTTAATTGAAGTATGAAACATAGAAAGAGGAATTAGATAAGCACCTAAAATGCCTGGGCCAACATAAGCATGACAACTTACTACTAAATTCACCTAAAGCACAATGAAAGCAATTATTCCAAGGAAATTCTGCACAAGTATTTTAAAATTTTAAGATTATTATGAGCAACCTTTTTGTAACCACAAACCTGCACCACCTTAGCTCCACCCAGGTGGCGAGGCAATTTCTTGGTGAGGAAACTGGTGAAAAGAGAACACCCGAACAAGCAGATGAACACAGAAAAACCTGTTTACTGAAGAGGCAAACATTGAAAGCATCAGCTCCCTTCAGCCACCATTTATAAATATTTACAGAATATAAATCATACAGCCTTTTAAATCCATACCACATATAGTTTTTAATCATGCTTTCCATACTTTATTTACAATTTATAAATTAGTAACTTTAATTATTAGGCAATTATTAAATACAACTTTAAAGTGTGGCACAGGTACTAAAGAAAGACAACTTATATATTTGGATGGCTAAAGAGGAAGGGTATTTCACAAATTAAAGCAAAACCCAGTCAGAAATCAGACTGTACAAATGGAAAGAAAAAAACCAGAAAGAATGGTTCTCAAAAGAGGAAGAAATAGTTTGGGCAGGATCTGGTCCCTTGGGGCTTGAGAAAGCAAATAACAACTTCACTGACCGACAAACAAAAGTAGTCCTTTCAGCAAGAAAGTACATGAAAATGAACTGCACTGCCTGCTACAAAAATATTTTGTACAAACACTTTTTACTGGGAAAACCAACAATTTATCTATAGGCACTTCATGCTTGCATGAGTATCAAAGATGTTTTCAGAGTGTAATTTTGTATCTCTCTCTGCCAAAAGCACCACTAGAGCCCTAGTTCCTGTGTTACACTAAACACTAATCTTGAGTTTGCATTTTGAGGGATCTACCAGCTTCTCCAAACTCCCTGGATTGTCCTTCAGTGACTAGAAATGAAAAGATATAAAAATTGACCAAGAACTGGCTCCCTGACTACATCGTTCCTAAGCATATGAAAGCCTGTTAGGTGGACAACAGACTAAATGGGAGAAGCTATTGTATCCGGCCACAGGATACACACATGTAACCATGACTTTTTCCTTATTTCTGTAAACCTGTCTTTATAAATTTTACTGCTGTATTATTCTTATTTGGTTGTTGTAAAAGCCCTGGCTTTCAGCTATGAAAATGAGATGGCTTTCAGCAACCAGCCCTACACAAGAAAACTTTGTGACAGAGTGTGGAGAGAATACCAAAACTCCTACTATTTTACGCTACTATTTGCAGTGGGAACTTTTTTGTCTGCTTGGGGATCCAATAGTGGATCCTTCACTTTACTGTGCCATTAACCCCGTGCCACTAATATAAACACAATATTGGAATAAGTGAAAATGTGAAAAAGAATCAAAAAGTTCAAGAAATGTTGCACAGAAGTAATTAGCAAGAACAGCCTTTTAGAAGCCCTTTTCATTATCTAGAGAGTTTAAGTCCTACAAGCACAGAAAAGGTAAAATGTGCCAAGCAGAAAAGGGAAAACAGAAGACTCCATATAACACCTTTATCATCACGATAAGATGGTACCTGAGGCAGCATCACTTCACGCACGTCGCGTTCTTGCATTTGTTTTACACTTTCAGATAAGAACATTTGCAGAAAGATCCTCACTGCTGACATTATACTTCTTTTTACAAAGTAAAAGAGAGAAGGAATGAGAGACAGCACAAGAGAAAGAAAAGGAGATTTAGTGCTAAAGTGCAATACAAACACTTGCTAGATGACTGAGTCTTTTACAGTTATCCACCTGCAACACTTAACCCTGCCACGAATGCATAAGTGTAATGATGATGGCCTAGTCAGCTATTATAATATGATTTTGATCCATGGATCTCAAAGGTGGCTAAGCAGCATTACCTCTGTCCTAGAGAATCAAACAAATCGACTAATACACACAAGGTTTTGGAGAAGGTCAGTGTGACATCTGATATGAGAATCCAGATTTGTCAGTCCCCTCTCACCATTTCTCGTACATGACAGGTTTAGAGAATGCAGCAGCCAAAATGCCCAGTTTGGAGAGCAACAATATGAACGCAGCAGACTACATTTCTAAAATTTGGCATTGCAACTGAGATACAAATAAAACCAGATAAAACCAGCCTGCCCAGATCTCATACTTATGTATTACCCCAAGAGGTATTTTCTGATTATAAGAAAGATCTAACTTTACCCTTGAAACACTTTCTGAAACAAAGGCTGACCACCGTCTTTCTAAACCCCAATTCCAGGATTACGCTAAAACAAGCTACTAAACAATACCTAAATTTCTAAATACCACAGCATAGAACATACTTCAACCCCTCTGCAATCTTCTGCCAAGCTTGTGCTACATCCTTGGCCTTCAAGCAGCACATGGCCTAAGCAAAGCACCTCAGAAGTTCCATGTGTTTCTGTACTGTACTGCACAAGTCAGTGAGGCACATCAGAACAGCATCAGCAGACTTGCCTTTCCACTAGCACCCTGGAGAACACTAACAGAGAGCAGACTCGGACTATACTTGTGCTGCTTCACAGTAGGACTCATACCTGAAGGCCTGTGAACATAAGAAAACACAGGAGAAAAAATAGAGCAAGAATTTAAACACATTTTAGGGTTTGATGTAAGTGGGTTTGCATGTTCTGCCTTTTTCTATCTTGATGGTTGTAAAACTGGCAAAGTTACAATGCCTCATAAGACTGGCCCTAGATTTTAGAGGATTTCCTCTTTTATATTTCTTTTCCAAATCCCACTGTATTTTATTCTCGGTTCTCATGTGTAGCATGAAACCACTCAAATTTTCTCAGCCTCAGCAAACTGAATTTCATCCTGTGACATCCTGTCATAAAGCTGGAAACAGTACAGGTTCAAAAGGGTGAAACAGAAGCACTGCATTAGAGTTCAGACATTTATTTGCTTAAAATCCAATATACCAAATAACTCCTTCCATGCATATATTTTCCCTCCTTTTAGTCTAAAAAGGATGAAAGAGCAATTATCTCCAGCTCTGTGCACCCTTGTTAAATATTTAAGAATCCTATTATAAATTACAACCCTACCATTTTCACTTGACCTCATCTTCATGTGATCTTATTATTACAGCAGCTGAGACTTCCATCATGCAGTCAAATATGCAGGTTATCGCTGGCTGGTTCAAGTACCCCAATATTCTCCTGACCCTTTGCGAAGTCCAATCTCCTACTTTCCGTAGCAGGGCAATGGTGAGCTCCAGAGGGCCGTAAGGAGACAGCACAACCCCAGGGTTAACTAGAGTGAATCTTGAAGCCTCAGAAGCATGTATAGCCAGGCACTTTCCTTGCAAAGATACGTGGGGAATGTAAATGCACTTCTCACAATGGAAGTAACTAGCAGCTGCTGCTGGACAAGAAAACTAAGGTTCCCCTTGCCTCATCCTTCCCATTTTATCATGTGTATCAACACTGACCAACCTGTGTGCTGATGTGCTTACCTGAGTAGAGGGATTTTCTTCTCATAGACCAGTTTCACTAAGTCAGTCCCAAGCTACTAGTTTTGCTCTGCCCTTAGAGGAAAGGTGAACACAGAACAAAACAGTCAGTACTCCTTGGTAAAGCCACCAACCCCAAACACGAGGCTGGGGAAGATGCTGTCCTCTCCAGCAAGACTGTGCTTTGGTGTGATGCCACAGCCCTGCTGGTGCAGTGAAGCAACATCTCTGTATAGTCTTTATCCCCACCTTCCACTGTAAGAATGACCCTCTATCCAGATTCATACCTGTGTTAGTAACCACATAAGTAGCTACTGAGGAGAAAGAGGGAGCGAGAATGCTGACCAAGCTACCAATGCCCTGTTTTGGCGAGTCTTGTACACTGTATTACAGGTAACACAAGACCTCCTCACCACTGCCTCCCACCATGGGAGACCTCAGACGATCTCATCTGACTGTGAGATGACGGATGCCACTGGGGCAGGGAGAGGGCCGCTGGGCTAATGCTGTGACTTCTAATGATTTTCCTCTGATCATAAGCTCCAGCCAAATGGCACGTGCCCAGGTGCTGCCTCTCTGCTCTGTAACCTCACATGGCAGACGCGACTGGCCTGAGGATCACTGATGGAGCACGTCAGCCGCACACAGTAAAGCAGAGCAGTGCTGCAGGCCTGCGAGACACAGCCCTCGAGGAGGAGTCGCCCAACATCTGAACTAACTACAGCTCTCATACCGTACTTTACAGGTGGATGCATAGCCACAGCAAGCTATTATGGCTACAGCGCACAACTAGCAGAGGATGCAGAACATCTGTCAGGAATGGCCATAAGAAGAATTGCTAGGACAGGGAGATGCCTCAAAAACCCTTTCAAATTGCTAGGACAGGGAGATGCCTCAAAAACCCTTTCAGAGGCTAGAAGTACAAGAAGCTGGTCGAGCTACCTGAGTAAGTAAAAGGGCAAAGAGCAGAACCAAAGAACACGGCAAAGATTTATCAGGGTAAGAATCAAGACAGGATATGACAGAGAAAGAAGGAGGTACAATTATAGCTGGATAGAAGAAAAAAGGGAGGATTAATTGCAAAAGGAGAGAGACATATTAAAACCAAAGCTCCAGTGTTAAAAGTCACATGGGATTCTCAGGTGAGAGACAGATGAAGACATCCGTAGTACTGTCATTCTTAGAGGACATAAACAGTTTTAAACCAGAAAGCAGGGCTACGCAGGATAGTTAGTTAATCTGGACCTGGAATAGAATGAGTATCATGAGAGGCAAATACACAGTTCTAATTTTCCTGTCTTTCAGGGAGAAACATTGTTCTTCAGACTTCCAAACTTTTCACTTTAAAAATAACTGACAGCCATAGGAAGGAAAACAAATATGCCCTTAGGGAATTTTTAGCACTTGTGTTGCCAGGATCAGCTAGCTCTGGGACCACTATGAGGAAAAAGTGATCAAAGATAAAAGCACCCAGAGGCTTAAAGATACAATTTATGTAAAGTACAATTTATGATTTTCATTACACACATGAATTTGTTTACAGGGAACATACTGTTATTTCTTTAGGAAATAATTTTAACATTAATTACTCTCTGTCTGGTAGACTGTCCCATCTAGTTAGCGTGAATGCTGCAAGGCATTCAATATACTTAAGTATAACACTAATTCCATTTCAGTCCATGAACTCTCTCTACTGCTTTAAGATAAATATCAGAGCATTTAACTTTCACAGTCTTTGGGGCATGGACAAATGTTACATCGTCCCTTGAACGACACAGAAACTCCCGATCTTAGCTGTGACCTCTGTGCGGTACCTTGACACGGTTACACGTAATAACACTTTTTTTTTTTTTGTCCACAGTTGCATTAAGATTTATAAGGTTGATTCATGCTGCTGTGTAAAAATGCTGACAAATATTATTTTCCTGCTCTGAAGAAATCTACATTTCATACTTTCATGTGTCTATTTCTTGAACATGAAATTGATTTACTCAGGCAGAGCCTCCCTTCAGGACAATATAAAATGGCACAAACCACGCGATTATGTAGAAAAGTCTTTTTGAAGAAAATCTTTAAAGTGTTAAATATGAGAAATTTGACAGTGCTTTCAAATTTATAGCTTTTACTTGTCTTTTCAATTGGAATGCAAACCCCCAGCAGAGCACACTGCAACTAAACCGTTCGGGATTCATTTCTCTGTGGGCATCTAGAGGTTCCTTAGAAGCAATTCATAAACTCATTAAAATGTGTACCCATTTCTCCTGCTGCTTAAGCAGATACTTGAAGTGGTGGGGTTTTTTCCAAGTAAATTGCTACTGTTTTGTTACTAACCTCCTATAACTATGCTCTGCAAATTGCAGAGTAGGATTGAAGGCCAGTGCTTAGATGTACTTCACTGAATTCAACTGCATTAGACACATACAGGTTAAATTCTTTTTGCCAGCAAGGCTCCAGAACTGCAGTAGCATACACTGAATTAAGTCTAGAAAGAGAAAGGGACATTTTGGAATAAAGGTTTGCTGGCATGCAAATACCTACCACAAAAGTCTTAGATTGTACTACTACTGTAACAAAGATAGATTTTTTTTTTAAAGTTACGTGAGACTGTTCTAAGAAACTGTAGAAATAAAGCACACAGGTGAGAAATAGAAGAAAAAAGTGACTTAAGAATTGAGTATAGCCTTGAAAAGTCCCATATTTGTCTGTCAACAAGTTTACAAAAGAAAAAAAAAAAACAAAAAAAAAAAAAAACAAAAAAAGAAAAAGCTCCTGAGCTCCTGCATTGCATGCAGAAAAATGAAGGGCTAAAAATCCCTAACTAGATAAAACTAAGCAATACAAAATGTTTTTATATTCTCTTACTAGCCAATAGATATTCATCCAGAAGAAGAATTTATTAAAGACCTGTGCCAGTAACAGAGTTGCTGACCAAAACATACATTAGCAAAACACATTTATTGGCTTGAATTTTTAACATGTACTAAGAACATATTTACTCATCTTACTAGTCAGGGAAGGTAAAAAAACCTCACATGCACATATGCCACTATCTGGCTAATTAGAATCAGATACTGTTTTCCATCAGTTCTACAAAACAATAAATGATCAGATCCTTCACCATATTTAAAGTTTAAAAAGCAGGAGCTCCCACAGTAGTATTTGTACAGATGTATTGGGAAAATTAGTTAAGTAACAGTCTTGCGCTATGATCTTAATATTCACTTTTAAAAACCCCAGGAAGGGAGCCACAGATCTATTTTGCCCATCAGCTTCAGCCGTGTGTCTAATGGACAGCACACACCACCACGCTTTCGCCAGAAAGGCTTTCTCCTTCACAAGCCTCACGAGCGCAAGTCTCCCAGTGTACTCCTTTACGTACAACCGTATTTGCAATCAACATTCCCCTCTTTTATGTGTATTTGTTTAAGACAGTTTTTAACTATTCCGGAAGGCTGTTTTGCCAGTTAATTTCAACAAGCATATGTCTCCCCCTTACTTCATCTCCCTACATTACAGATGACATAAAATGGTTTCTAAACATTCTGCTTTCGCAGAAATATCTGTACCACCTGCTTAGTACTGCTGGCTTAAGGACAAGTGTGGCGAAGTCATAAGGTCCTTCAGAAAAGAGAAGCGAGACCGTAAAGGTGAGCAAGATCCGCGTACGCTAAATACCCGAGGCTGACTGAAACATCACCTCAACCTTGCACGAGAAGTTTCCGCTGTCCTCTGGAGGCTAATTAACTTTACCCAGGGGGAGATACGAACAGCTAGCTTAATCGTAACTGCTGCAACAGAAAACGTTCGCCTTAAATCACCGAGAGCCGGGCTCGCAGAGCTGCGGGAAGGCTTTAGCGCACCCGACCCTGAAGCTGGCCTCGGGGGAAGGCTCTGCTGCAAGCCCGGCGGTGGGCTCCCCAGGCACCCCCAGAGGAGGGCGTCCATTTCGGGGGGCACCGGGGCGTCCATTTCGGCGGGCACCGGGGCGTCCACTTCGGCGGGCACCGGCACCGTCCGTCCCGCCCGCCCCGCCGGGAGCCAGAGGCGGGAACCTGAGGGGACGGCCGGCCGCGGCTCCGCCGGGCAGGACGCTCCACGGAAAACCCACTTCCAACAGCCCACCACCCCCTCCCGTCCGGACCCTCCCCGAGACTAAACTTCACGCCAAGCTGTCCTCCAGCTACCTGACCGGGAAACGCTTAGAACCAGCAGAAGGAGAAAACGGACGTCACCGTCCCAACCGTGTGGTAAAACAAGGAGAGACGAAGGCAGCCCGGGTCGGGATGGAGGACGGGGCGCGCACGGCGAGGACGCTCCGCGGGCCGGGCCGGCCCGCGCCGCGATCCCCGGTGGAGCCCGTGGCCGCGACCGCCAGCGGGGTACCTCAACCCGCGCCCCCCCCTCGCCAGAGGGGGAGCGGGCGGTTCGCCGGGTCCGCGGCTCTCCCTCAGGCTCTCTCCTCCACCCGCGGGGCACCGTCCACCGCGCGGGCTCGGCCCTTCCCGAGGCGGGGAAGCGGCAACCCCTTGGCGACGGACGGGACGAGACTCACCCTGTGCCTGCGGCTCCATGGCGCGGGGCTGAGGGGGGACTCTGCCGCCCGGCAGCAGACCCGGGGCTCTGGCGGCGCGGACCGCCGGCGCCAGGCTCAGGCTGCCGCTGCCGCTCCCTTCCCCCGCGCCGCGCCGCGGCAGGCGGGCGGGGAACGACGGCGCCACCTGCCGGCCAGGCGCGGGCAGCGCCGCTCACCTGGGGCCGCCCTCGCCTCAGCGGCGGGGCCGGCGCTGGTGAGGGGCGGCGGGGACCCAGCGGGGACGACGACGGCGAAGAGGAGCCCTGCGAGAGGGCAGAGAGCGGCTCGACCGGCTCCGCTTTCAGCCTCGGGGAGACGGGCCTCCCGCGGCAGGCCTGAGCACCCTCCTCGTAGCGGCTGCGGGCCCCGCGGGGTTAGCGCCCTTCCCCTGCCTGCTGGCTGGCTGGCTGCGCGGTCTCCTGGTCCTTATAGTGTCAAAATCTAACCTAAAATATTGGACTCGGAGGCAAGAGTACCAGCAAAGCTTCCCGCTTAAGGGTCAAAAGGAGCAAAGGTCGGAAGCGTGACCTCCCCGCAGGTGTCCCAAGGACAAACCTCGCGTCGACGATCCTCTCCCACAGCCTCTGACCCCTTCCCTGGGCCGACCCCTCAGCTCTGGAGCTGGCCCTGGCCGGCACCCCGTTTTCCTCAGCTGCACCACTCTTCTTTGCCATCTTCCCTGCACCACGTCCCAGGCCACGGCTGCCCCCCGCCACGAGGGAAGGCCTCAGGGGCTTCTCCCCACGGGAGGCGAGGACCCCCGGGCACCGGCGGCCACGAGCAAGCAGGAGTACCTGGTGTGTGTAACAGCAGCACAGTGAAGTCATCTGGTGCCAGCAGCGAACAAGAATTTGGCTTACTTGAGTACCTGTGGGTCTCAGGTAGCACCTCCTGTGGTAGGAGCATGGGAGTACCTTCAAAACAACACCGACAGTGCCTGTGCCTTCGTGTATATTCTGCAGTTTAGGTGGAAATGAACTTTCTCCCAGTACATAGGTCTGTATTCTACTATTCACTGGAAGCTGGGCTGACAAATCATCGTTCACAGCGCGGTGCAGATTTACTTTAGGTTTTGCTCAGGCCAGCATAACTTCCACACTTCATTACCTGTCCGTGTTAACTTCACTTGTGGAAGGGTCCAGGATACTTGTTTTAGCAATGCTGCATTCACCGTGGCTGATGGTCCGTGCATTCGTCTGCCAGACACCGTATCTAATTTGTGTATATGATACTACCGAATGCCCTTCCAGGACACACCGAGGACACATAGCTTCTCGAGGCCTGCAGTAGTAAAAATAACAAAGCAAGAAAGTAAAGGCAGCTGAAGGAAGTAATGGGCAGTTGTTTGTGAAGTTATACAAACAGGTAATACTTTAGTTGAATAGATCAAATCCCAAATAAAATGATTATGCAGTGAGGTTAAAGGAAAAAGAATGTTTCTAGGTAGAAAATAAATTCTTTTCCTTAAAACAGTGTAGAACATAGCAAAACGTCAAATTTACTTATTTCTCAACTTTCCTTTTCTAACAGATTGGAAAATTAACGCTAAGGCATCTTTAATTTGTATATGTCTAATGATGCTTTGCTTTAATATGCACACGCTGGTGGTTTTGAATTTGAATTACTGTAAAACATGAATTATCATCATTTTTTCCAGGCAAACCTCTCTTCATTGTGACTTGACATCTCCTTGGGCTGGAATTTACCACTTACAAAAGCAGAACAGAGGTTGTCAGAAGAATGAATTCCTGTACTCATATCATTTCAAATAAAGAGACATCCTACCATGACAAGTTTTGAGCTCTGAAATGCTATCAACTTCTACATGAAAAAACCCAAAGCCAAGTCCAGCCACAAATGCATGAAACAGCTGAGAAATTTCTCTCAACGTGTGAATCTATCAGTATAATTAGAACATGTACTTTTCTGCAAATATATGCAGAGGTTTTTATAGCAGCCTGAGCAGTTTCTATGAAGCGTAATGAAAACTGAGCACCCAATTTACTTACAGGGTGATAACAATATTAACAACGCTGTTGATGTAGAAGCATAATTAAAAATCTTACAGAGGCATATGCTGTTCAAATTACTGAACAATAGAAAATTTTACCAAATTTTTAGATGCTGTATTTAATTTGTTCTTTACATTCATATATATTACTTCTCCACACCAGAAATGCACTCTTTTGTAAAGAAAATCCAAGCAGGGTTTTACCTACAAGGACTGGCAAACAACAAAACTAGTTCTACTACGTTGAAGAGATCCATACATATCTTCAGGGAAACAAACCTATAATCTTTGTAAGATCCATAGTAACATGTTCAACTTATGGCATGTTACACAGGCAAAGAAATCAGTCATTTACAAGTTAATATTCTCCTGTAACATACAGTTAGGAAATCAGCATTTTAAAGGTTAACCTGATTAGAAAAATAATATCCCATTGAAATGATGTCATTTAATTGTAAATAGCTGATTCATTTTCTACCTACAGTACAGCAGGACCCATTTTCATATTGTTCCACACACATCACTGATTTGGTGAGATTCCTCACTGAATTTGCCTTGTGAGAGATTTTGTTCCACTTTTCTGTCTGAGGAGATTGACATAATTCAGACTTTGTTTTCTGTCCTGGAAAGTCTCGATCAAGCTGTAGCAGCTTAGTTGTTGCCTGAGAAAGGTCATTGTCTCTCCCATCATGCTGAAATTAAAGACAGTTGGGTTTTGTTTTTTTAAGAGGACAGACGGAATAAAACAAAAGCCAAGTTATTCAGTTTTTGAAATACTTATGTGTTACTGTACACTTCAGATTATGCCATTTTCACAATACAACAGTAAAAGGCATCAAATAAATTTGTTATGTTTATGGCATTACACTGACTGGTTTTTGTCCTCCAACACAAAAGTGACACCATTCCACCTAGTGTCAGACTTCAGTGGATCTCTCTGTGCTTGCAGGGAGTAACTACATGCATTTTCCAGGTAGAGTTTTCAGTGGATCCCTCTGTGCTTGTAGGGAGTAACTACGTGTATTTTCCAGGTAGAGATTAAGGCAGGATTCTGCATGATGCGGAGTATCCTAAACTCTTACTAAATTTCCGTGCAAAATAATCAGGAAAAATTGTGCTGAATAATTCACATTCACTGTGCAAACAGCCTAAGAACTGTGAAATACCAGAGGAAATTGTTGGTCCTTCAGGCTAAATGATTGTTTAGTAGGATAAACTGCAGCATATGTGTACACGCATTTTTGTAAGAAAAATGGCAGACCTCTGTGAGCACATTCTAGTTGTGATAAGAAGTTAGATCACCCAGCAACGGGCAGGTTAAAACTTTTTAGTCGTCCACCATGGATGGAAAGGCCAAGGACATGCTGTTTCTTTTGTTTCAGTAAAAGGTTGGAAAACCACAGTCATGTGTTCAGACCAGACATTACAATTTATGTCCTTCCATTCAGAAGTCCTTGAGTTCTTTGCTAAATGCTCTATGCTAAATGCTCAATTCTTGGCATATTAGGGGTTCCAATTTTTGAGTGAAATATTGGAAATTAAAACAGAATACGCTCAGTATTATTTCAGAGGTTTTTTCCTTAGCTTTTAGTCAGTTCTTTTGATTTTTATCTCTTATTCTAGGTATACTTAATGTTTAGGGCAATCTTGCAATTTAAAACTACAAAGGAAATGTCAGTGTTACTGCAGCACACAACAGTGAGAAGATGTTACTTGTTTTGTACGTTTTATAGACAGGGACTTCAGTTTAGTCTGCAGTTTCATGCAGTGGGGTACTGGCTCTATGGGTCAAAAGGTACTAGAACAATACAAAACAATATAAAAAATAACACTAAGCTAAATTATGCAATTATATCATTAGAGAACAATATTACATTCACTAGACCTTACCTCTTAACAGTAAAGCAATACTTTTAAATCCATTTTCTGCTGGTGCTTGAGTAAGAGGAAATGTGTGACTCTCTGCCTAAAGCATCCCAAAAACTCATGAAGGAAGTCTGTAGAGGGAATATATTAAGTATGAGAATTTCACCCACTTCAAAGAAAGTTGAATTTATTGAAAGTTGCATGTGTTTCCTTCTAAGGCTCCCTACTCTTATCACATAGGTTAAAGGAAAAGACATTACCTTGTTTTGTAAATTAGGTAGAAGATCCATTAACAAAGCTTGAACACTCTTTGCAGTTCAGTATTATCCATGTCCGCGTTGCCCGACATAGCTTTCAGTTGATCTGTTCAACTGCGCTTTGTTGCAACATTTAAGTCAAGACACTTGCTTCCTTTCTCCAAAGTATCAACTTGTTATTGTACAAGAGTTGAAGTAACAAATTTATCTCCATGATTTGCCACCTACTACACACCTACACACCTATCTCCCTACAAGCTCCTTTAATACTTTCCAGTTCTATATTGGAATTGATAAATGTTGATATGAGGGGAGACATACTGCCTGCCAGGTGAGCTTTGGGAACACCAGGAGGTTACGACTGGTGATGTCTATACCGTCACTAGAATATCCAATATCAGAAATGCTTGGAAGCACAGAATGTTCCTGGGTCTTTCTGTCTCCCTCCTGCACAGGGGTCTTGGATGTAGCGTGAAGGTTGTAAAAGTTTTTTTTCTCTCGTATGTTCTGAACATATGTGAACCCAATGGGTCATATGAGAGATCGGCTTAGCACAATATGTATTTAAAAATGTGCTTCTTCCCTTACACTTCCCAGCCTCCAATGACTTCTAATTCAGGGACATGCATCTCAGTGGATTTGTCTTCCATGAACATATTTGGTCTCCACAGACCCACAAATTTTAGAGCCCTCTAAGAGACATCCTTTGGCAGGGAGCTCCACACATTAATAACCCGGTACTTGAGGTCCTCATTTCTTTTGAAGCAGGTTCCCGCTACCTTCACTTGAACTGAAAAGTCCAATATATTTTTACTGACCATGGAAAAGAAATGCTCTGTCTGATATTCTTCAATACATAGAAGACCACTATGAGCCTGATTTCATTGAAGAGTTTGGTGTTGAAAGACACCAGGGATAGGGATCTAATTGGATTTAACTGCCTTCTTAACCCACTCCTGTTAGAAAAGAATCAGACTTCTCATCTTGGGGGAAAAAGTGACAGTGGTTTTGGAAAGCCAAGTTAGTCTCAAATAACCTTTTCCGTGTTTTCTTGGAAGTTCGGCTACAAAACCTCTTGGCATCTCTTGATCTCATGCTGAACACAATCTTCATGACCCTTCACTGGGAGAAGCTGACTAATGCTGGAAGAGTGAGCTGAGTAATTGCCTTTCTTGAGTGCCCTTTCCTGAAATACATTATAAAGCCCAACTACTTTAAAAGAAATGAAAACACAATTAGAGAGGGTCAGCATCTTCCACTTACAGCTGAAAGAAAACATATTTCACAGTCCCACAGGCTGTTCAAAGTGGCAACAGGACCGAGCTGCTGTAAATATTTTGGTGCGAACCTTCTGACAGAAAAATACCACAAGAAATATAACTGATCAGACTGTGCTTCATTTATGAATGTCATTTTAAATTAGTAAGTATAGATGAACAACTAGCTGCCTTAAAAACACTTTAGTTACTCTCACTAAAAAAATGAAGATTAAACTCAGAGCCAGAAAAAAAGAGAAAGGAACTTAGCTGATGAAAGTCAGTCAGTTATCTTTTATCCCATACTTTTAAATTCTTATAATTTGCTTTTTGCAAGTGTCCAAAGGCACTAAAATAACCCGCCTTTAAAAACACATGGCAAATTAAAAGAATGATAGCATTCTTTTTTTACCTAGTACATAGAAATATTTGGCTCTGCAGCTGCTACCTGCTCAGTTATCTTAAAATTCTGTTTGTAATAAAACTTTACTCTTGGTATATTCTTAAGCTGTGCCTTGGGTTGTACATTTCTCTTTCCAACAGAGTTCTAGTTTTCTATATAACTGGTAAATCTTCATAAGATGAGATATTCATGAGGTATTACTGAAATCTTGAATAGCTGAGGACAGGTGTTTTCTATATGTTTAACAAGGGCAGGTACCAAATATAAAACCAAAACATTTTCCATTTGGGGGCAAAAAAGGGAGAAGAGGGAACCGTAACTGTGGTTCTTTGAGATACTGTGTCTGGGTGTCATATGCTGGAGGGACACATGCTGTTGTCAGAGGAGCCTGCAGTCTTCAAAAGAGCCAGACTTTTGGGGCCGTACACACAGAGTGTAAATTCACGTGCAACACCAGTGAGGGAAATAACAGCATCCTTCTGTTTCTTTGCTAACTTGTGGTCTCAAATTAAGGATGACTTTGAAAGAGACTTGCTGGAGAATGAATTGCAGGATCTCTACACACTTATAGTCTTTCTTCAGTCCTTCAATTCAATTGTTTTTTTATATCAAGAAATATTGCCTTCTTCCAAAATATGGAGCTGTTGGAACTACAGGCACAGTAAGTAACATTTCACTTCAGCCTGCTTTAGATGACAGCCCAACAGGGCTTTTTCATATGGAGCACGGGACTGTGAAGGCTTAGTTGCCTCTTACCGCCAAGGCATAGTGCCTCGCTGTGAAGAGAATAAGTCCATCACAAAATAGATGAGGCTGGAAACGTAGACGGTTAAAATCCACCATTCGACAGAATTGTGGTACTGGGTGGCCAGATGACCCTCAGAGTGCATGCACAGCCCAGCCATTGTGGCTCTGCAAATATTCTGATCTGCTTAACAAACAAATAAATAACTTCCCTAAACTTGGGGCTCTTCCCCCAGTCTATTGTCAGATGATTTCCCATCCTACCTGAGCATCTCAAAATGAAATATATTTACAATGCCTCTTTTGAAAGACATGTTCATTTTAGAAATGGGAAAACGCAGCTCAGGGAGACCGAGTAACTTCATCATGGTCAAAGTGAAAGGCTGTGCAAAGCAGGCTCTGAACATGAATCCCTGGTCAAACCTTGTTATTTTCAGGCATGGGTGGGTGTCATGGGCAAACCAGTAATGACTCAGGGAATTTCAGTTAATATAATGTATTGCCTATTAACATAAACTTTTAATTACTGATTTGGGTATTGAGGAAAAAACTTCCCATGAAGATAACTAGACAAACACTTAGGGAAACACATTTCCTCCCCTTTCCCCAGACTCAACTTCATCCACCACATTACGCTCAGTCTTCTTGGTGAAGCAACGAGTGCTGCAGGAGGTTGGGGTCAGCGCATAATATTTTCTTTTTGCGACTCCTTGCTTCTTAGTCTTTTCCTCCACTGCTGCTTCCTTCTTACTTGTTTCCTCCACTCCCGCGTGGGTTCCTCCAGGGGCCACAGTCCCTCGGGAGTCCCTCCACTCTGGCACGCGTCACCCACAGCTCCAGTCCCTCGGGGGTGTCCCTGCCCCAGCGTGGGTCACCCGTGGCTGCAGTGCCTTTGAACTGTATCTCCTCCAGCATGGAGTGTCTCCTCCCAAGAGTGCATCTCCAGTGGTGGCTCCAAAAATGTTCCCTTCCACAAGTCCCCTCCTGGGCCTCCTGCCCCTAACGAATGCCACCCTTTCTTAAACGCCATTGAGCAGAATCACCATGTGCTCCTCTGACTGATATTCCGGTGTGTGGTGGGGGTGTTTACGTCAGTGCCAACCCAGCACAGTAACTGAGTACTAAGTCATAGCATCATAGAACCATAGGACCTCAAAAGATCATCTCATCCAACCTTTCGTGGGAAAGGGAGCCTAGCTGAGATTATCTAGCACCATGTCCGGTTGCATTGTGAAAAACTTCAGTGATGGGGACTCACCGCGTTCCTGGGGAGGTTTTTCCAGTGATTAATTGTTCTCACTGTAAAAAATTTCTTTCTCTTATCAAGATGAAACCTCTCCCCAAACCTCTTTCCTTTTCCTTCCTTGGTAAACAAGGAAATTGTGGAGCCAAAGACAGGGCTGGGGCTGAAAACATAGTGGAAATAAGAAGCATTACATTAATTTTCTCACACTGGTGTGTCTATCTTGGGACAATATTTTCCTTTACACCTGTAAAGGGAACATCTGATTCGTAAGATTCTATTAAGAGATCACAATTCCGCAAAACAGTTTTCTTATTGGTCTAGCAGATATTCTTAAGGTTTCTTACAGGCTGTGAGGATGCATGAGATGTACTATGAACACGCAAAATGATATGGAATGCATTCTAGGTATGTATTTATTTTACCTTCATGTGAACTGTAGCACCTGGAACTGGATGTCATGCCAGGCCTGCAGCAGAAGACAACAATTCTAGCCAATAAAAAGGCCTGAAGAGGTTGCTTTTTAGTGATTTAATCTGACTTTGAAATCTTACATTTACATTTTTATCAGCAGATTTTCATGATTGTGCTTATGGTTCTGAAACCACTTTCCAAATTATCTTAATGGTCTGATGATAAAGTTTTTGAGTAGTTTCTTTTTTTCCTACCGTGAAATGTTTTTTCTCCAGCTGTAACTAACAGAATGTAAGAATGGAGATAAAATCCTTGTGTGGTTTTTGAAGTTATGTTTCAATACTTAGCATCGTATGAAACATGCTCTGTAATGGAATCGTACAGAAAAATCTTTTCTTATTATTAATATGAATTAAAAATGTCTGCCTGATTCTTCCACAGCTCTGTTTTCCTTCAACATCCTGACTTACTCACAACAGGGCTCTGTGGAACTGAACTTCCTATCAGCTATCTGGCATTGATCGCTCTGCTCCTAATCTCAGAAGAAATTTAGCAGCTGCTCCCAACTGTAAATGCTGTATAGAGAATCTGGATGAAGATCTTTATCTGATGCCAACTAACATCTCTATTATAACCAATAAAGTTCTGATTAGCCACTACGGTAGTCTTTGATAAATATGTGACATGACAGTCAGTGACAGTATTACGACAACTCACAGAAAGCATTTAGAATATTATCGAAAAATTAAATACTTTTTTCCATTACTCAACAGATTTCTATTTTTTCTAAGTCCTGTCAAGGGGAAGTGTCTCTTCCCCTCCCTCTTAAATGTTTTCCCAGTTCCTCTGGGATAGAAAGGGGTAATGTAAGGTGAACAGTGGAGGCTAAGCAAGTGGGAAGGCACATCAGACAGTTCACCAGAATCCAATAAAATAGAGAGAGAGAATACGAAGGTTGGATCAGACTAAAATTTAGAGATGAAGTGATTGCATAGAAATAAGTGAATTGCAATCTTCATTTGTAATTTTGGGCCAGGAAACTGGGAAGTTTATCATAATATATTGCTGAAATACTGAGGGGTAACGCCAGAAGCTTGGAAGACTTTTGGGAAGAAAACCTAGGACTCACAAAAGCTAACAGTCATTTTTTTGCCAGCAGGTACCAAACTGCCTAGAAGTCATTAGAAAATAGAAGCTCAGAAATCTTGCGGGGCTTTGGAAAATGGTATTAAAAACATTCCTACTCATATGAATGGAGAGCAGATGTGAATGCATGAGAGCAAAATACCAACAAGAGAAGGGCTGCTAAAATTGCATGTATAGGTGTCTGAAATGGAGACAACGACTAAATCCTGGGGACTCACAGAGGTTGGACAAGATGGAGAGATAAATCACAGTCATTTCCTGAAGGGTGTGATAAGACACATCCCAAATCAGCATGGTCCTAAGAGGAACCCAGGAAGAGTGGGGAAGGGCTCCAGACCCGATGCCCCTCGTCCCCCATGTCATTGCAAGGAATCCTGGACAAGCTGCCTGGACATAGTGACTTGGTGCCTGAACGCTCCGCAAAGCGCTTACACGCATCCTGGCATTTGCGGATATCCCGGTGTGAGTGTGATAGACAGAAATCAGTCTATTTTAAACTAAATTAATCTTTCCTTCCTATGAGGTGTTGCTGTGTCGTTGCTACAGCGTTGAGACTTTAGTTCCTATGGGGCAATTCCGTTGTCATTATGCTTTTAGGACTTTCTAAAAGTTAGGTATACCGCAATAAGCAACTCAACATTCATTCATATAATTATAACTTGTGAGATGAAATACTCTATTTGTCAAAATAAAGGGTCACCTCTCATGTTAAAGTACAAAAGAAACGCAGCATTTTCTAGGCGTGGATTCTTGCCATCCTGACACAGAGCTCTAGAGTGGTTCACGTGAACTGCAACTGCAAGAGCTCAGGCTTGAATCCCTCATGGTATCTCTCAACACCAGATGGCATACGACTAAACTTAGCTGTCTAAACGTAGGAAGGCAATTAAAATGCCTAAATGTACATATGTAGAACCATTTTAGGTGTCCCAGAAGACCTGAGATACCCACATGAGCTGGCATGGATGAGACAGGATCTGTGGGAGATCTGTGAAGTGGCATCTTGGGACAGGCAGAATACTCTAGGGTATCTCAAATACTACTAGACACTTAACTTTAAGCACTTGAATTATCCTGTACGGAGAGCATTCAGTTATGTACAGACAAACATCCAGCATCACTTGGAAGTTCCTGAGGAGTGTGGGATGCCTCGCTGGAGCAGAGAGGTGCAGCACAGCCCCGGTGTTATAAAGCCTGCACTGCTCTGGACCAGCAGCTCCAGGCCAGGTGAGACTTCTTGCAATACCTGTAGTGGTGCGGTAGAGCCTGTTTTCAGACAGCTGAACCCTGCTTTGTGCAGCTAGATGGGAGCTAAACGTCTGTCGATGGAGTCACTGTTAAGGTGTACTTAATGCCGCGTTGTGTTTGGAGAACTGTTGCGTATTCAACAAGTCTGCCCGCCGTTGTGCATCCATCCCTGCTACAACCACCTCGTTTCTTTTCAAGGACATTCTTGTCACCTTGTGTAAGCTGTAAGTGTCCTGGTTCGTAAATCGGGTTGCCACTAGGCTTTTATTCAGACCAGCAGCTTCAAAAAGTGGCTTTATACTCCCAAAGCTTTCCACCTCCCCGAGAGCATTGTAAATAGCTTTCCTCAGAAGTAGTGGCATAGACATGCCAACTGACACACTGCTACTACACACATCAGAAAAGAAACACTGGACGATCGATTGAACTCACGCAGACAAAAACTTTGTACGAGGATGTTGGCCCGAGGATAAGAAAACACATGTTGGCCCAGCCTGCACCCCGTAAGAGACTCACGGGTAGCTGTAAGTTCTCCCCCAGCAGTGGGCAGAGGGAGGTCCCGCCACCAGCCACCCTCTGAGACTTAAAAGTGTAATTTCTGATTCGCAGGCCCATCAGCTGGTTCCTCTGGTTCACGTGGTCTGGTTTGGGAATCACTTTGGAGCTCCTCTGTGTTGTCCCCCTGCACACGTTCTTCGTTGATATTTTGTTCGGGTTTTCTGTTCTTGCAGACAGCATTGTCCGTGTCCCACGGTGTCGGGGGATGCAACGAGTCTACGGAATTCCTGACAGTTCAAGAACAGCGCGACCTTGAGCAGCTTGTAGTATATCCTTGAGAAGTCTGGAAAGATCCGAGAAGACCAGTACGAAAACAAGATAGCGATAAGAAGAACCGTCCTGACGAACTCACCAATCATGAATTGTTAGTTACTTAACTAAGCCAATCATATACTAACACATACTCTGAAGAAGGGGATAAAAAGGTGTGTTAGAACAATAAAGTAGCCATTTTGCATGATCTATTACTTGTCGTGTCCGTCTCTACCGCGACACCACGGCACCGCGCAGCGCCCAGGGGCTGCCCCAGTAATACTTGCGAGCATCAGGCATTTATACCCAGTGATAAGCTCCCTCCTGAGCCTCCAAGCTGAACAGTCCCGACCTTCTCAGCCTTTCCTCAAATAACAACCCCTCAATCATCTTCAGGGCCCATTGCTGGACTTGCTCCAGTATGTCCGTGTTTGCCCAGGACTGGACCCAGCACCCCAAGTGTGGCCTCACCAGTGCTGAGCAGAGGGGGAGGATCACCCCCCTCGGTCTGCTGGCACCACTCTGCCTCATGCAGCCCAGTACACCACCAGTAACTGGTCTCCAGCTGGGCTTCGAGTTCTGTGAGCCCGGGAGTACAGCCAGTTTTCAGTCCACCCCTCTGTCCATTTATCTAGTTACGTGCCAATCCTGCTGCACAATAAACTTTTGGTTTTGACAATACCGCAAAATGATGTTTTAGTAAGAAAGTCAACTTGGTGAATCTATGTTACGACAATTAAAGTTTTAATGGGTCAAAACCAGTCTCGGATAGGGTAAAATTATGACAGACCCAATGTGATTTAATTTGAACTCAGCAGAACTGACGAGGTTACTTCTGTTGTCTTAGAATGTTCTCTTTATATCCAAAAGGTAAGAAGCTATTCTAAAAGCAAGGATAGAATTTATTTTTCACATGTAGCTCAGAAGTGGAATTCTTGACTGAGACTGTTTAGACTCTTTATTGGATTAGAGAGCGTTCATCTCTCTATGTATGCACAGGGAAGCTGGTACACAAGCTATGGCTGAGAAGCGTTTAATTCAGCCTCTTAAAGGAGTTCTTTCTTTGAAGTGCTCTTGGCGCTGGTGGAAGGCCTAGCACATTTAGTTATTGCTGTGTTGCTGGATGTAAGGCCCATTTCTGGGGCTTAAATCCTACATCTCCAGACTGAAGTGGAAGTGCATCCTGCCACGTGACTGGGAGTGACTGAACCAACCCGACAACATTCCTGCCTATTTATTATCTAGATCACCAAAAGAAAAATGTGATTCTTTAACAAATAATTTTAACCAACAGCAAGAAACAGATTATATATAAACTCCATTTTAGGTCCTTACATATGCATTCATTTAGCATCATGATGAAAAGTTATGAATCACACTTCACTGAAAGATTAGATTTTCTAAGATTTTCCAATTTATGCAGAACACTTGAGATTGATTCTGCAGAAGCATCCTTTCTACTGTGAACCCCTTTTAAAGAAATCTTAATGTTTTCATGTTTTTAGAAGAATCAGTCGTAAAACGAGCAAACATCAGGTTAGAGTTTTATTATTTTTTCTCTTTTTAAAAAAAAGTGAATAAGGAAGAACTGTCAGCAATCCATCACAATGAGCAGAGTGCATTCAGAGAACTGGGTGCCTGATTAGAGGGACTTCAACCTCCCTAGGAACACAGCTGATGACTGAAAATAGAATGGGTCTAGAATTGAGTCCTGTGCCCTCAAAATCCCAACTACCATAAACGAAATCACGTTATCTACACTTGCACCACCACTATTTCAAAAAATATTTCCTCTTCCATGTCAGGCATAGCCATTTGCAACTCCCAAACCTCTCTTCTCTTTTCGGAAAGTGGCTGCTCTATGGCTGTTTGTTGTTCTGCACATTGCTTTATCTTGGTAATGGTACACATACAAGGAGGCAAAATAACATCAATGTGAGGATTCAAATTTTGTTTAACTGACAGCTTACCTGTAAAACATAACACTACTGTGGGATGCCGGTACTCTGGGATAAAAGGTAGCTTGCTTACTGAAAATCTGCTGCACATTCCGATATCATCTGTGGGTTAATAATGAATGGTTAGAAACAGAGCAAGTCTCTAATGGTTCCTCATTTTTCACCCGCTTTATAAATACAATTAAATCACAGACTATGTATTCCTTTTTGATACGTCTGTGTACTTTTGCGCTCTTCTTAACGCAAGTTCCACTTGTTAAGCCATGGTTTTATCCAATTGATAAAGTGACATCCCTGCGTGCTCCTTTGGTGTTGTAAAGTCTAAATTCAGGGAGAGTCAAGGTGACTTGAGGATCAAGCTGAAGGATGTGCGATCTATAGAGCAGACTCCTCGCAAAGGCCTGAAATGAAACACTTCATTACTCAGAGCTGAGCTGAAGGCAAACTGCGTTAGCTTGGATTCAATGCTGTCTTCGTTTGGGGATACACGGCTGCCGTTTCGGAGCTGGACCCGAGACACCCCTGCCCGCAGAGCACCATGCTGCTGTTCCCCAAATCGTCGTCTTTCCCGCAGACAACAAAGCCCGCAGCAACTCCTCCTCTTCCCTCTTACGACGAGTGGCTGAGGTCTACACAAGGGAATTGTCGTAGGCTTCATTTTACCAAGTACCACACATTTCTCTGCATTTGTATTTGGGATTCTAGCATCTAACCCTGGGGACAAACTGGGAGAGGGGGTTTGTGCACTTCTGCCTACTGCTGCAGTCACCGGCCCTTTTCTCTCTGAGCACATTCTGCTTTCCTGGCACTGGAGGAGTTACTGCACTCAACTGTATCCAGTACTTAAAAAGATAATTTGGAGGATTTTTTTCTGCATGCAGCTTCCTAAAATTTCATCAAGATCTCACAAAAGGCCCTTCAAATTTCCCTGCCCCTTTTTGGAAGTCCAAGAGACATACGAAAAGCCTGGCATTACAAGCTATGGATGCAGGAAGATGCTGAACATCCTGACTTTCAAGGAGCCTACTGGAGTCTGCAAATGCTCTCCACTTCCCTTTATCAGAATCCCAGACTCAGGTAACACCGATTTCAAACAAACAGTAGAGAATTAAGTCTTCACCTGTTACTAAAATATTGTGCTTCTGTGACTGAAGAGTAGATTTAAAGAAAGGAATTTAAACTGTACACAGTAATAATTTCCTTTTCTGATAAGCTGCATTCCATCTTCTGTATCCACAGCAAAATGGAGAAATATTTTCTGCATCAGATATTTCTCCTCAGATAAACATGGGGAGTCAATCCAAATAAATGCTTTGAGTTATTCAGTGATATCAGGAAAAATACCTTTGACTATAACATAAGGATTTTCTCTTCACTGTTACTCAGTTTGGTTTGCTGCTCTTTTAATTCCTGCCTGGCACAAATTATCTCCATTCCCTTCTCAGACCTCAGCTCATCTGCCTGTCTCTTCTTTCTCTTGAGTTGTGTGATCTCATCCTCTACAGTCTGCTTCTCATTAAAATAAATTTTTAAGTAGAGAAAAAGATTATTTTAACAGGAGCAAGCTGGGGGGAGGGTTGTGTTTGTTGTTTGGGTTTTTTTTTAAACAAAAAGGTCTTTTTTTATCCTTATTTGATAAGTACACCCTCACAAAATTACAAACGTTTATGTAACAATCAACCAGGATAATTATAGATCATTTTACCACACAGGTAAGTCAATTATTTCTTTAATCAAGTTATGCATATATTAAGTGTTATCTGTACCAAGGCTGGTACTAATTGAAATGATGCATGATTACCGCATAATGTAAAATCTCTTCAGATTGCAGAATTGGGCTTTGCCTAGCAAAGAGCTTTGTTGTTGTTACTCTTTTAGAGCCAAATTAGTTGTGCTGCTTTAAATTCTGTATTTCATTTCTACTCATTTTGTCTGCCTGCAGTTGTCTCTTTTGCAGACTGCCTTTACCGGTGGCTGGCCTCATGCAAGCCCATTCAACGGCCAGCAATGGAAAAGTTAAGCAAGCCTAGTAACAGTGCAGGTTACTAGTTCTGCTCCCATTTTATAGAACTTGCGTTGTGATGCCTTAAAAGTGTAAGGAGAATAACAGAAAAGTCTATACCAGATTTTACCCTAAAATGAACTACATTTCCATGCTGATGGCCTGTAAATAAACTCAACCTCAGTACTTTAGACTGAAAAATACCAACATTGATTACTATGATATATTCAAGCCAAAACAATGATTGCTCCAAGTTAGATTTGCTGGAAACACAAACATTTATATCCGGTACTTTTCCTGAGAAAAGCTCAGGAACTTTTTCAAATAACCTTAGTAAAATGTATTCAAAGATTTCTTTAAGGTCCTTTCTAATACACAACGATATAATTGTCCCTTTTTTTATTATCGAGACTGCTATGAATAAGCAGTACACCGTTTTACCACTTGATGGTGCCAAATGTTTTCTGCACTAGAAGCTAAAACCACTTTTAAACCAGTCACCTTCTGAAACACAGTTTAAGTTGAAGCTTGAATCGTATTTCATTTCCATAGGAAACATACATTTATCATTTGATATCACGGGTATTTGAAGATTAGGCATTACGGTTCACTTGCTGTGACTTCAGCGCTGAAAACTGTTTTCAATGTCTATCTGCCAGTGATTCATCCGGCCTCCCCCTCTCAGATGTCCACCCACTTGGTGTTTACACCCTGTAGGTAAGGACAACTAGGCACGTACAAGTCTCCAGTGAGCTCCTTTTGCCCGTACACATCTGTCAGCGCGAGCGTCTACCCCACAGTCATCCCCTTTCCAAAACCAGCGTCGTGTCCTCACCGTTTGCAAGACTCTCAGTTATATGTGAGTCCAGGATAAAATTAGCTGATCTGAGCGGGTTGACTCAGCAGCAGCAGAGGGCTGACTCTCAGCCCGTGGCTCAGCATCACCATAAACAGAGTTGGGCGAGAGCAAGCGTGAGATTTTTTTTCAGGGGGTTCTTAGCTTAGGTTAGCACGGCACAGGCACAGTCGGTAGGACGGCTTTGATCTGGGACAGCCGGCGGTACTAGGGCTTAGGGGCAATTCGGCATTAAAAAAGGAACAGTCTCGTTAATTAACAAGGGTGTGGGTGGGGATCCGCGCTTCGTCCTTAGGACTTGGGTGTGGTGAAAGACAGCAAGGATGAGGTGAGAGAAGGAGCTTGTAGGTACTTGTGTTGAGGAGGCTGGAGGCAGAATCTACAGGCAAGCTGACATTTTGCTGCAGTGCGGTTGCTCTTTGGAGAAGCTACAGCAAGGAAGCAGCCCAGGTGCTGCTACTACCCTCTTGCATGTGGCACTTCTTAGGCCTCCGCTGGCTCTCTCTGCGTCAGGATGGACATGAACGACGTGCTGTGTCTTTACAAACTCGCTGGAATACTCATCGCCGTCTCCTAAGGGCTGACAGGAGAGTTGCAGTAAGGATCCGGCGCCAGGTCTTCCTCTTCAGCCCACGGAGAGCTTGTAGGCTATACGCTTAAAAATACCTTCTGAGAGCACGGCATAATTCCCCATGGACCTGGTAAATCCAACAGCACGAACTTTTATCATTCACCTGTTTGTCCCAGCATGCATGGGGGGGCATCTTGTGCCTCAGAAACACCACTGGGTCCATACCCTGCAGTGGGATCCGTTCCTGCTCCCCGGAATGTATGTCCAGCCTCCACTGAGCTCCCGAGGCATCACTGGTGCTTGGTGTTTCTAGCCAAGGGAGGAGACCTGCATGCTCCCGATCCTTACAAAAGATGTTGAGCAACCGCGTGCACAGAACGAGCATTTTGTCAGCCTTCAAGACGGAGTCAGGCAGGATGACGTACAAGATGCAGAGAAACTCCAGAGCTGGAGAAGAATAGAGTTTGCAGCCTGATGCCTTCTCGGATCAGGCCACGTCGTCACCCTTCTGCCACGGCACCAAGGGAAGAACCCAACGGAGAACTGTCTCCTCCCTTTGCACACCAGCACGTGTGCAGAGAGAAAAATGCGCGACAACGTAGGTTTGTAAAGGGAAACCATGAAAGTTATGCTGGGTGTGAGTGCAGAAGGAGGAAAACATGGAAATGTAAGGAGGGAAGGTGCAGAAGGCGCCCGTCTTGAGGACGCCTTGAAGGCGTTAGGAAGCTGTCTAGCTGCAAGAGAGTTACGCTGAGGTGCAGGCTTAGATGTTGAGCGTGCACCATTCTGTGCACGTGGTGAAATTATCTACCAGTCCTTTGAAAGATGCCTTGTGACTTACTGCAATTTGGGAAAGGGATTTAACTGAGCTACACTTCATGACCTCTGTGCTAGGGTGGCAGCGTCTCAGGCCATGTGTCTGCAATCATTTTTACTCCCGATTAACTTGGGATGAAGGTGGGATGTTGATATCAGAAATGACAATAACTTACCCAACTTTTGGAGTATTTGCAAAACATACGTTGGCACAGTAATCTCACTACTGTAATGCACGCTGTGCCTATTTGCTACTTCTGTATGTCTGAACTGCTTCACAAAAGTCTAATCGAATGGCATTAAACAGTGCCTGTTCTCAGCCACTGCCCCAGCCCACGAGCTGGAAGATACAAGCCCGTCAGAGCACAATTAGAATCAAACTGCAAAATCACACGGCTGCCTCCCCAACGCCAACACGCGCACAAAGCACTTTTTGCGGCAGTTTTTTTTCCTGGAAAACAGTCCTTGCTTCCAACTGCTCAGTTAGCTCCAGTTTTTCATCTGCTGGGCTGAAAACAGCACGTAGTACCGAAAAGCTCAATTTCTGAGGCTTTGCTACTCTGCCTTTTGCTTGAAAGAACGTTGCTGTCTGTTCTGTGGAAGACCTCAGGCAATCCTGCTTTCCTACCCAATTCTCCCTTTTAGCACCCACCTGCTTAGCTGGGATGGGATGCCTAGTTGGCATACATGCCTCATCATAATTGCACATACAGTTCCATACAGCATTATTGCCAGTGCTGCTGCTTAAATGTGTGTGAGAATTAAGGTAACTATGTATGAACCAAGTGCAATCAGATGAAGAGGACTAAAAAAATGTTCAATAATTAACAGGATTCAAATTATACACATACATATATAATATGTACATAGTAACATATACTTTAGTATAATAACGAATACCGCAACATGTAATAATCCATATATATATATATATAAAAAAAAAAAAGCTAGAGGGAAAAATAAACTGCATATAAGAAAAAACCTATTTCATTATTTTACTATTTTACATAACCATAAAAGCAAAACAAATCGCTCAGTCTAAGAGTTTGGCTATACATATATGTCCACAATGTCAATAAGAAGCCTGAAAGTTTTTCCGATGAGTTAACTTCCTACTGTGGGTGGAGAAAACGACAAGCAGGGAATTTTCCTTCTGGAAAAAAAATCTGCCCTTTAGTTCTCAGGCTGCTGGATGGGTGAAAGGGGCACATTTTGAATCATTTAACAAAACCCTGGTTATCCCCATGGGTAAGAGACAAGGGGGGTTTGAAAACTAGTTGAATATACAAGAATACCAGAACTGGGAAAAAAGACTGGGAAGGACCCAAGCCCTTTCCCATCTGGGCATATATCAGTATTTTACTTACTGGTATTTAGAAGGAAGATTTTTTTCTCTTGCCAGATTATTTAGCGTCTGCCTAGTGCATAGTTTCTTGCAGCTCTTTTGGAAGCAATAATCGAGAGGGCTCTTCACTGCTGGAGATGGTAATCTAAAATAGAAGGAATAACTGCTATAATCTACTAGAGCTATTCCTCAGATCATAATATTGAGGAGACAGGACATATACATAGGCTTATAAAGTGAAAAAAATCTACATTTGAGGAAACATGGAGTAACAAATAATCTAAAAAAAAAAAAAAAAAAAAAATTGGTGTCAGAACTAATTTTCTTTTTCCACAAGGAAGAAAAAAGCTAATCAAGAAGGAAATTGAAACAACCTTCTACCTCTAGTGTCTCTTCACTGTGTTAAGCAACCTGCCCAGATCTCAATCTTGTACAAACTAACTAGGATTCAGAAATGAGATCTTGGTGTTAGAGGAGATATTTTCAAAGAACTTTCACTGCCTTACTCATTAGTGGTCAAAAAAGCCGATCGCACATGAAGAGTGATTAAGCCATTATCCAATTCCATATTTTCCCAGATATTCAGGACCACATGCAGGTCTCATCTACCTTCTGTACTATTCCACGCATCTCAAGAAAGCCCTGACAGAACTGGCAAAGGAACAGAGAACAGCAACAAGGATAGTTAAAGTACTGGAAGGATTTCTGCTTTGTGAGCACCTCACAGCCTAGAGCTCCTCAGCTTGGAGAAGACATGTTGGGTGACGGAGAACAGGGAGAATGTCACATAATGATATATACAACAGGGACACACAAGTCTCATGAGTGACATGGAGGCAGTGAGCAGGCACTGATAGCTCGCTGTCTGTTCCCATAAAATACATATTGGTATCTAGTGTTAATTCCAAATTCCAAACAATTGTGAGGACACACTGATCCAAGGAATGTGTGCTAAGCTGTACACCTCCCTTGCCATGGGATATGGTGATTAATGAAAATTTGCATTTGTTCAAAAATGATTGGGAAATTTTATTTAAAAATACCTGTAAGGCCAACGAAATATGAAAATACCACTTCTCTTCCAGAAGACCTTGCAGAGTCTCCAAGAGTGCTTAACAAGTTCTTCTACTACTCAAGCAATATGTTATCAGACTCTGTCTGATCCAGCACGACTGCTCATACAAGCTCTCAAGTGGAGAAATTATTGATTCAGGAAGACCGCTGTGAGCAACTAGGTGAACCATTCCTCGGTTGAACACTACAGCCTCTGGAGGATCAGAAATCTGCCCCGGAGTGGCTGTTCGCACTCTGTCCTGTCTGCGCTGTCCTCATGTCCACAGTCTGGTGTGAAATATTGGTCATGTCCTACTGAGAGGTAGAAAGGGACTGAAAATCTATTAGAAAAATGACCTGGGAGTAAGCAAGGACTGGAAGCAAGTATGTTGCCCTCTGGTAGCAAAGAAGAGGATATTTATGATCAGTGGAGAGACCAGTTTACTAAAATCTAAGTGGTCTGTCAAATTGTGGAGGGAAGGCGGAAGAGGTCATGAAAAAACGCATTTGTTGAGATTGAAGAAAATAACTATCATCTACAATCTCAATCTGGTTATTAACACATCCTCCTTCTTTCTGCAGAACATTTAAACCATTTTCCTTTTGCTTTAGTGCCAAATGGAAGCTACCAGCTTGAGAATGTAATGCCCAGAAGAAAACATTTAGGGGTTTTTATGGTGAAAGTTTCATCTCTTTTGAATGTTTCCATGCAAGCAATCAGTCATCTGCCTTATTGTGTCTCAGGTAAAACTAATAAATCTTAAAAAATGAAATAAAAATCCATATTAAAAAAAATGCATTCAGATAGAAATTTGCATCCTTTGTGCCAAATAACATTCCACGGTCAACACCAAACTGCTGTCACCTTCTTCCTGAAAGCAGCATGTTCAGACATGCTAAAACTTGGAATTACAGGTCTATAACATTGGTCTCAGTACTACCTGCAGTAACGTTCCAGCTAAAGTGGTTTTAACTAGTTAGACTGATAAAACATGACACACAAAGATTGCTATTTGTGAGTTGTATCAGTTATCTAAAAATACAATTTTAGACGTAACATCTGAACACATCAGTCTAAAAAATAGTGGCTACCAAGGCAATTTCTAGAATAAATAACGGAGTGATATGTAATTTTCTTCTTCACGTTTTAAGAACGCTGGGCTATTGTCAGCTGGCCTCGAATCTTATGCTTGGTCATTCCCAGCTGGTGCTACGCAGCTCCCAGCTAAGAGCCTTTCCTGGCTCTTACGAGTCGCCCTAGAAAGATCCTGATTCTTCAGGGTGCGTTGGAACAGGACTTGTTTTGATTTCAAACCACTCAAACACACCGGGTTGTGGCTTATCACGACTTAACACGTGGAACAGCTTTTGTTTGTCCACACCGTATCGAACTACGTCAATGGGTATCTGAGGTTTCTCAAGACGCAGTATTTATGCTCTCTGGCTTAGAAATATGTTCAGAAGCCAGAAGTAAGGCAGGAAAAAAAATCTGTTTGTGATGGACTAGGCAAGCCTGCAGAGACCCAGAGCCTCTGTGCCGAGGCAGTGACACATTGAGACCCTGCAAGACGTGGTATGTCCCCTCTGATAAAAGTCTCAGCAGGATCTGGTGGGTGAACACATCTTTCCTGTGCGGTTACACCCAAAAAAGGGAGGTAATTCTAACTTCAACTACCTTTGAACTCATGCACAATAAAATGCAGAGTATGCATCAGGCTAAAATCTATTTTGAAAACATAATTATAGTCCATCATTTTGCAAGAATCTTTCAAAGATGTATGCTTTTACCACCCATTTTTCAAACAGTTCCTTCCCTTTTAAAATAGGAGTCTTGGCAGCATTCTTCAAACAGATAAGGCTGACGCTAGGCTCCCAAGTACACAGCACCTTTTCAAAAAATATCACACATCCATCAAATCCACCGAGGTCGGTCATATAGTGACCCTATCCCATTTCAATGCATTTCTGAACAGTACTCCAGTGGTTATGTCTACTCCAATTGGGTTTTCTGTTCACGAGCAAAGAGCACAATATTCTTATTCAGTGAAATGGCTGCAATTTTTCCTTTTCATTACATGCAAAATGTCTCATAAAAATGCCTTAATTTGATTTATAATAACTAACATGCTTGAGGTGCTGTTCTTCTACTGGGTCATTTTTAACTTTCATTAACTCCTGCACAAATTCATTAAGTGCCTGGTTACAGAAGAACATGTCATACAATATTACTTAAACATGATGTAAACCACTAACACACAATAAATCTAATGTCACGTCTCTTAACCCACTTGATCATTTCCTTTTTCTGGCACGGTGGGCTGTCAATAAAATAAGCGGGCACGAACACGCAAGATTTAGCAAAATGAAGTGCTTTGTCTCCTGAGGCTTCACATCTTTGCCAACATAACTAGACTGAATAAGAAAGCTTTTTCCGTATATAGTTATATTGATCAATATTGGGGCTTTTGAAAGTGAACTCTTTACCTTACTGCTTTTAGCCTCCACCTAGGTAAGGAGACAGACTTTGTTGGACTGCATGGCTCCTGCTGAACCAAAATTTTGTGGATTCTTGTCTACTAGGCCAAAACAACAGGCAAGGTTATAGTCAACTAGTAATTCCATTGTCGCCAGGTGGGAAAGGATCACGTGGGTGAGCACTTGCTTCTAGACTGGTATTCCAAAAAAAGAAAATACAGGGATTTTTCCAAGACAAAGTAACTTTACTCCAGAACAGAATGGTTGTAAGAAGCACTTAACACTGGCGTAGCTATCACAGCATAACTGCTGTTTTAGCTATGCTGGTCTATTGCTTTGTCCTGAGTATCTTAAGTCCCTAGTTACTATCTCTGGCTGGTTCTTCTAATTAGAGCAAGGCCTTAACTGAATGTGGTCAGGTGAGATAGCTGAAAACTGTCTCTTTCCCTAGTGCGGGAAAATCTCACAGGGAAACTGTTATGATGGTAGAAAAATAATGTTAAGAAAGTTGAAACATACATATTGATAAGATTGTTTGTAGTGTTCACGTTTACGACAACAGAAATACTCCAGGGGAAAAAATGGTGACAGAAGGCCAGTTAATGCATTTGACATCGCTTTTTCTATAGTCTTTATGTGCATATTTAATAATTACATGCACACAATAGCCGTACACAGACGTTTACCTGTACGCAGATACACAGCACAACATCACAGGTAGCCCAACTGCTCAGGTGCCTTTGCAGATCAAAGCCTTGTTCATCCAGAAGTCCCTGCTTCTGACCTAAATAAAACGATAAACTGAATGATAAAAACACACTGTTAAGCTCAGCAGAAGAGCATTAACTTGAAACTATTTTAACAGGTTCTTAGAATTTGACGGCATCCTTTTAAAACAGCTTCTCTCCATAAAAAAAACCACCCCAAGCAACACAGCTCTGAAATATTTAAGGCTAGAACATTTACAGAATAAACCTAATCAACAGAGTTATTTACAATGAATAAATTCAAATGGCTGAGAAAAAGTTAGCTGGAGACTTTGAAACATTTGTGCAGTTTCAGAAGTGATCCATGGCTGAAGATCCATGGCTTTTTTAGTCTGCACAGCATTGATGATTGAAAGTTGGGTTTGTTAAGTAATTTTTATTTGTTATATAAATGCTACATTTTTTTTTTTTTAAATGTAAAACTAAAGAAAATCTATTTTTAATTAATAAAAGATGGAAAGCAATACAATTTATTTTTATTAACAGTTTTCCTTTGATATTCTTCTGTAGCAATTGTTTGGCCAGTGACACACATAGCACCACAAAGGGATTAGAAAATTCCAGTTCCAGAAAATTTTTGCTGGAGATTCTTGATATATTCAGACTCGATGCTGGAAGAAATAGTCTCCATATCCAGAAAAGATCAGGTCCAAACTCTCAGTATCTTTTAATTTCTATTCCTAGCTCCAGAATTTATTGTGTTTGTCTATATACCTCTCCTCATCTTTACACGTTTTCACACTCCCTGCTAGTAGCGGTATCCAACATACAGCTGGCGCACTTTCAACGATCTAATTACCATTGCTGTGCTTTAATACTGATCACAAAGTGAAATCTCATGCTGAAGTTAAAAGGAGAACCTTATATATATATAGATAGATAGATATGCACATGTGAAAATCCACACTTTATCCTGGGATTCTGAAGAAATGAGGCTTATAACACCACATTGCGTGGTCGCCTAGAGTAACGATGCTCAAAGAAGTCAAGTTCCTATATGATGTTTGAAAACCAGTACCCGGGCAAGAGCGACTGAAGCAGGAGTGCTTGAGTCGGGAGAAAGAGCGAAGCTCCAGGTCGCCGTTACCTGCTGGGCAGCCAGCCAGGCTGCCGGCTTCTGAAAACCACTTGGGCAACCAGCACGGCTCTAGCAGGTGATCGATTGGCACCTACGCGCTTCAGGAGAAGGCAGAGCTAGAGCGGGGGAGAAGGCATCGGGTGAGAATTTAGGGAACACAGGGCTGAACTAGAGATATTGAACAGGGAGGAGCGAGTTCATACAGGATGTACTAGGTGAAGACAGGTTATGGTGGAGGGGCACAGAAAATAAAACCACAAGAAACCAAACTCTGTTAATTTTTCTGTTCATGGAACAAGTAATTTTAAATATTGTATGCCTAACAAGCACAGGAACCAGCAGAAACAAGGACTGGACTCTGCTTTTCATCAGTGAGTTGTGTTAAAGTTTTCTGGTACTTCAGTCTAATGTGGTCAGTCTCTAACCTAAAAAATGTACAATTCTCATCAGATGTGCCTTCACAACAGTCATTTTCCTTTCCTGGTAATCCTGTGTTGCCATCATCTTTACAACTTCAAAGCTTTTTCTTGGTTCTCGTTTCACTTTTCAATATACACACATTCACATTCACAACAATCTCCCAGTTCCTCATTCTCATCTTAAAGGTGGTGGATAATAATTATATAAAAAGGCAATTACTGAAGCAAAGAACTACATTTCCACACTGGAATGTAGATAATTCAGCGCCAAAGAATGCCACTGAGATAAGTAAATTAGCAAAAAATAATAATAAAAAAATATTGTACATGGACAAAAAACCAGTTAAAATTATTTCACTGCAATTCTTTCATTCTATGACATGACAAACCAGCGAGGAATAACTAACGCTATTGGTTTGCTGTTGTTATCTATCCATCTATGAACATATATGACATAATTATACAGATTATTACATTTTAATATATATATTATTGTTATATATTACATGTATATTAAAAAAAAATGTAAGAGAGCAAAAGCTTTCACACCATAGTAATATGACCATGCGTACGCACCGTAAACTGCATCATGCACGTGTGTTTTTCTAAAATCCACGTGTCATCGCTTAGGAAATATTTGTTAGCTAACTTTACAGTAGACAGAGAAACTCTATGCTGAAGGATGCACTTTCTTCCGTATCTACATAACGCTCTGAAAAGATGACAGTCCAAAATACAACACAACGGTAATACATTACCTTGACGCATGTTGACGGGCGCACGTTCCATATTCTTCCAGTAGCAAGACTGGGATGTGCAGAGCTCTGCCGTGACTCGACTGGTCCCATCACTCGTGGGGAGCGGGCACCCTGCGCACACCGAGTCCCGTGGGCATCCCCCGCGTTTACCCCTCAAATAGTTGGGGAAAACGGCAGCTGGGGACAGACCGCTGCAACTGAGCAATTACGGCAGCTCACGTCCAGCCGCCTTTTCCAGAGCACTCCTCATCTGCCGGCTGCCAGCTGAATGAATAGCTTCGGCAGAGAGCGCTGCTCCAGTTATCCCCCATCGGGCTGACAAGGGGGTCCCCACGAAGGTTGATTTTTGTGAAGCGCAATTCTGAGAATCATGTTTAGTCCTTGAATGCTCATTTGTGGGAGAGGAACCACCAGCTATTCTCTAGCTTGTCTCCTTTTACTGCTACAGGAAAGAGAACATCGCTACGCTCGTTTCTCAACGAGCAGGTTCAGTATTAAGGTCCAAAGCCACAAAATAGCAAATTTGAGATTACAAAATGATAGTTAAATGGAGGCTATATGTTGCATGTAATCTAATTAACCTATTTTTTAAAAATAACATCAGAAGGAGAGTGGTGACATAGAGTGCTTGTGGTAAAGGTATTTGAGAAAAAGGCAACAACGGACACCGAAGGTCCAAAACATCGAAGGCGTTATTGGAAAGCTCTACTGAATTTCTGTTTGTTTGATTTGGCAGAGATTTGCCGCTAGCCATTTATGATCAGCTTGGACTTGTCCATCACCTCATAAGAGTCAGACGAAATGAAGATGAAGCCACGTTTTTGAAAGTATTTTTGATAAATAAGACTTGAGCCTGCCCTTACTTTTATTTGGCCTTAAGATACAAGGTTGAGAGAACCCGCATTGTGGTTTTTAAGCCCCAAGGGGCAAGCTCAGCACGGCTGGGGACAATCATCTCGAGCATGTGCGGATCCCCGCAGAGAAGCCGTTAGCCCAGCCAGCTCCTCCGAGTGCCAAGGCTGCTGTGCAACGCCGGGAGCCAGGCGGGCCGGGAATTATGGAGCCGTGCCATGGGACCAGCCGGCCCCAGCAGCGGTCTGCGCCAGCAGGTCCTGGCTCTACCTTGTCTTCTACAGCCGCCACTGGAACCGGCTGCATTCCTGCCCCTACGGGTGAAGGCCATGGTGCCTTGGATGCCAGGTGTGGATGCAGAAATAATTTATTCATTAGACCTTGTTGTGGTATTGGGACCGTGACTCGGTCACTCTATCTCGTGATGAGATAGAAGGCAGACAAAATTGGGCAGTGGGCACCTAAAAATGCAGCTCGTTTACGAAGAAATGTTTCTAGAGAAGCAATATCATTTATTTATGTCCAAGTTGGTCAAGGAGGTGAGGCCTGGGCCAGCACAGAACACGGACTTGGATGCATCCCTCACTCTTCCACGGTCATGAAAACAAAGCTTAGCTTCAGATCATTTCGGTATTCCAGGAGGGGAAGTGTTACGGAAGAGGAAAAACAGCCTGGGAAAGGCTGAGGTGACCATAAGTGCATCCAAATGAGGGTAAGTGGACAAGCTAGGTGGAAATTAGGTTGAAGCAAGAACATTGCTCAGATCAGGTGGAAGAAAATTAAGTGACAGTGAGAACAGCACGCTATGAAGCAGACAGGCTTACACCACTTCTCAACTTTGCAAACCTGTATCTTAGCTATCAGTGTCTCCACCTGAGCAAAACCTTTTCCACAACCAAGTAGTGTGGGAGAAGCCACCTCTCCACCGTCCCCAGTGGATCACTGCTGGGATCTACAATGACATTTTCCCTACCTAGCAACCTTCACTGTAAGAATAAAGAGGAGGACCTAGAAATACCGGGATAGAACAACGCTTCAGGGAGCCCAATATCCTTTCTCTGACAGTAAGCAAAAGCAGTTGTCTGGGGAAGGAGGCAAGATACGGCCAACAAATACTACCATCTACTACTCTCCAGGTCTCCAAATGTTTTTGGCTTGAGGACTTCCTGAGCCAAACAGGCTATCTATATCTTTGGTGACTTGCCACAGATTTTTCTCCTGCAAGCTGCTCCAGTTTCCGTATCAGCCCCCAGCATCTACAATCTCCAGCCAGAGATTCCACCAATCTTTCACTGTTTGCATTGAGATCCCCCCCTTTTTTTGTTACAGCTCCCACTTGGTCATTATTTTGTCTTTCCTGCATCACTCAAATATAGGGACCTTTGTTACAAACATGACAACAATTATTTATCAGTCACATCATTCCCATGCTGAAAAGCCTTCCTCTATTTTGTTGATTGTTGTCCAAACCCCATTCATTTGATCACTGTTACTAGCTCTCAGCTTTACCATCCTGGGTAACCGTCCATCATCAGCATTGTTTGTTACCCCATCGCTTACCTTTTTCTTCACATCATTTGCAAATACGTTCAAGAGCAAAGTCCAAGTACAGATCTCTGCAGAGTCCAACTGGCATCCTCCCTAACAGCAAAAGCTATTTACTCCGTTTTGTATCTCCTGACCATATAATGTCCACATTGTCCATGTGAGATCCTCTTCCTTAGCTCACGCCTACTTCATTTTGTTTGAGGCTGTTAGTAAGGAATTCCAACAAAGATTTCTAGAAATTCAAATGAACTATATAAACAAGTTGACTTGCTGACCTGCCAAATAAACGTTGTGGTTGGTAAGGCAAGACTCCTTCATAAAAGCCCTGTTTACTTTTCCAAAGCACGACAGCTTCACCCACGTGGCTGCTAATTCTAAGTCTGTTCTCATTAGCTGGTATTTTGTGTATCCCACATTCCAACACACCGGTGTTTCTTTTTGCTGCTGAAGCCAAACTACTGAGCAAACGCATGAAAAACTCAAGCATTCATTCAAAATTTTTGGAATGTTTATTTGTTTTAATTATTAATGGTTAAATGTAATTTCATATAAGCAGGCAGAAATACATTAACGATTTAAGGAAAACACCTACCTTTTTTTCCCCTATAATCACTATCTCAAGCACTTGCAAAAGCACATCAGTCATCTGAAGGGAAGCATCTGAAAATTAGTTACATATCTATAATCTCTGTAGAGCACGTTAGTCCTATTTAACTTGGAGAAATACCACGTTTGTAAACTAAGTCTGCTTTCCTGCCTTTTGTCAAACAGTGGGAGATTGCAAGTGAGAAGTTAGCCTTTAACTTCAGTTTCAGGTCTAGGGATATCGATTTCTTTGGCCTCCTGACCATCCTTCCACTGCTGCAGACCGCATGCTAGAATTCCAGCAGATAAGGAACCTCTGGTATGATGCCCTTGACATTTGGTTGCAAATCTTGGCTGTTTTGGAGGGGGCTGGGGAGAGGGCTGAAAAGCGTGTCCTTGACCAGAGGCACCTAACAAAGCCCTCAAGATTTTTGCTGTGTATTTCACTGCACTGAATTGGTTTTCAGCTTTATTTCCTACAGAAACAAACTGTAGGCGAGTGTACTACCTTGTCTGCCTGTGCATGAACGTGCAAATGCCATTTCAAGATTAGGCATAGTGTTTCAAAATCCCCAACTCATCAGACAAAACATTCCATCAATACTGTCAGTTCACAAAGCGTGGAAATTGAACAGTTCCTTTCCGCAAAAAGAGGCACCTGGTTCGATTAATGGATTACACATTTCAAGTTCAGAGCTACAGACTGCTTTCTCTAAAAATGTGTCTTTGAAAGAGACAGAGCTTTAGGAAGTAGTACTACAAGGGAACAGGAAAATCAGATTCCAGTGTATCTTCTCCTCATTTTGTATTGGGTTATTTTAAGCTAACATTTTAACATTTCATGAAAAGGTAAAATTTTGTATTACTTAAGATGTTTTTAAAGATGAAAGCAGTAGCCCAGAGATGACACCAACGTGGCAGCGAGTATTCTACATAAAAATATTCATCATAGCAAACTGGCTTTTTACCTCTGGTTTCATTTTCAGTGTTAAAGGAGTTAAAGACTGAAGTGACTGAAATACAGTGTTTGTGAACACAAAGATTCTGAAGTTTAACTCATTCAGTGAGATGTTTTTAGAATTATGTAAGAACCGTAAAAAAGATTATAGATTTAAGCAAGACTCCCTGGAGCTGCTGGTCAACTATCATTCACGCATACAATTGTTTAAAGAAAAAAAGAGCCAAAACATTCAGACAAGTTTTATTTTTCTTTTTCAAAACTTTATTAGGTAGACATTACTAGATGACATCGTAAAACCCCTTGTGTGCAAGTGAACGAACTCTACAATATATGTCTTCCCACAATTCATTAATTCCACGATCCCCCCCCCTTTCTGAATATTGATTCTGAGACAGGTGGAGTGCATCCGAATGCTGCTTCACATTCTTCCATTTCCTCATGGGGAAGCACTTTTTCAGTTTGTTGGTAACAGGGGCTTGGGACATCAGTGTGAAAGGAATGCCTTTAAAGGAAATGAAGTACCGTAAGTTTTGACTTACGAACTTCACTCTCAATACGGACACCGGATTCATCGCAGAGTCTTTTAAATTAAACTGCCTACCACGAATGTGATTGTATTTAGCAAAGTGAAGCAGTACAGAGACATACCTACTACTGAATACTAGTGAGGTAACATTTTGAAAATAAAACTGTTAAAAAATTCACTTACTTTCAAAAGGTCCTGTCCAGCAGGACAAACATTGGCAGAACACCTTCCCTTGTATCCATGCATGTACATGTGCATATACAACCTGGGTCTACTATAGCTTTTTTAAAGAACAGTATTTTAGTTTAGTTATACATTCATCAGGACAAGTTTAAAAATCAGACATTACTATGGTAGATTCAACACAAGACTTCAGTGAACCATCTCTAGACCTCCTAAATTAAAAGGCACTCTGAAGAGGGTAGCAAGAAATAATCCTTACAAGACATTGACATTAACTACAGCAGCCCCAAAGGTAGCACACTCAACAGTGATTACTGGTCTACATTTAAAATACCAACTTGAAGATGGGTTATTTGTGAAATATTGCCCAAGACTACCAAATATTTGTCAAGTTATTACAGCATGAAGACCACTGTTGCAATACTATGCAACAAAAAAATATAGTTGTCAGCTAAATGCAAGACAAAGATAATGGAAAAACCTTATCAGCATTTTAGTTGTGTGTCTGCTGGTTGTAAGAGAGAAGAATTTAATTTAAGGAAATAACTTTTTAAAATAAACAGTAACTCCTAAGATTAAAGGAGTATTCTGATACATGGTGCCTCCTATTCAATGGATTACAGAATGACTTAGTTAATGACTAAAAATTGGAGCTAATACTGAAATAGAAGTTATTAAGATATTGTAAGAGTGATAATTCCCTTATAATTTTATTGCAGTATGGCTCTAAATCAAATTCCCTATCACCAAAACCTTCAGATACGCAAGCTGAATGCTGATAAAACTCATGTGCGATGCTTCATGAAGAAATAACACTGCAAGTGAGCCCTATTACCAATTAAGAACTCCAGGGGAAAAAAAAAAAAAAAGCCTCTCCTACAGTTCTGAAAAACTCACAAATTTCAGAAGAAAAGCTTCCAAGAGATACTCTTCTCATCTTCACTTCTCCCTCTTTTCCTTTCTTCCTTCCTTCACAAATTCTTAGTGGAGGAAAATGAACATAGTAAAACCACTTTATGATCATGAATCTGCAATAAATAGACCTTCTAAGCATCATTTTTCTTCTTACCTCTCCATTATTAACTCAATTTCCTTCCAATAATTACTTTTTTTATAATGTCAGTATTTTTTAAAAGATAATTTCTACTAGAAGCTCATAAAATTCAAGACAATTTTAGAAAAGTAGCTTATTCTTGGCACCTGACTTCCAATAGATGGACAAAAATGGGAGCAGGGATAGTAAGAAAAAAACAGGTCCTTTAGAAAATGTAGATCATGAAAGGTAAAATTCCACTGTCTTCTGGAAAAGGAAGTAATCCCAGAAGAAGAAATAAACCCTACAGTATTCATTTTGAAGCTCTCTGAATATAGCAAAACAAATACTGCTTTTTCAATTCATACCTCCCACCATACAACGAAGGGCTGGGCAGAGATCCTGGAGCTGCTCCACCAAGCTTATCTGATGGTTTAGTCCATTAAGACACCCACCCCAGAAGAATTCCCAACTTATATTAACAGGATATGTTAGTTCAAGTTGTATACCACTGAAATGCTGTTAAACTGCTCCAAGTCCCAACCTAGCTACGGTGCACCTCCACACGCCACGGTCCTCAGTGTTTCCATCTTTTAAATCAGTGCAGAACAGGGCTCGCTTGAGCCCTGGAGTTTGAAGGTACACATACCACAGGTTGTGGTCTACCCTGACTTCAGCTGAACTCTCCCAAAAGTTGCATTCCTTTAAGCGGTTGAAAACGTCTAGCTGGTTATGCTGGAAGACCAAACTCATTCCGACAGCAATGGAAGATGCATTTCTGCAGAAGTCTGAAGGGAGATGGGAGAGGGGGGTGAACAGCAAGTTAAAAACCTCAGAAATGAGATCATCAGAATTAAAACAGGCACACCAGATTACTTTTATAATTCATAAAAAGATAACTTCTTCACTAACATAATATTTTTCAACCTTCTGAGCAAACCAGTTTTGGTTACTTTGGCTTAACATGTCTGTAGGAGTCCACGGAACAGAAATTCCCATATTGCTCTACGGAGGGGAACAAACACCCTTCATTTGTTTCAAGCAATAAGGCACTTACACATTTAAAATTCCTCATTAAACAAAACACACTGAATACTGGAATTCAAGCATTGATGATGTGGGTATTGCCTACCTCCAGTTTTTGTAACTTCCTAGTCATCAAATAAATAGACTACAGAAAGTTCTAATCACTGATGCATCTAGTTCGTATACAGCCCAAACATGGAGTTAGAAATTGCTTCTTAATGAATCCACAGTGTTTTGGCCAGCACTCTAGTTGTAGCAGAAGCCTGTACGCTAAAAAGGATGTGATCTATCATCTCACTGCCCTCACCTCCTGCCATTCAAATTAACCATATTCTAAAGGGAAGTCTTCTTAAAATAAATAAAAGAAAAAAGATGTGGGCGGGGGAAGATTTCTCACCGAATTGCCATGGAATTAAGAAAAAGTTCAGCTTGGACAACCTCCTCGGGGATCATGTTTTCTTTCTGTCAGCAGCTATTATTCTCACCTCTACCACAGTCACAAGAATTAACAAAATACCTTAAAAAGTTATTTGGACTCAGATAGCTAGTTACGTAACAAAGACAACTGTGCTGTTTAATTACATTTTAAAAAAATGCAAAATTAAAAGCCCTGAAGAAAAACAGATTTCAACATTTTGCATTTAAGTAATTTCAATACATCAGAATTACTCTTTTGCTGGTATAGCTCAGCAAAGCATTACTAAAACAACTTATGAGATCACATTTTCAAGGTCCAATTTCATCTTCAGCCATTTTCACAAATCAGTTTCAAATTATGGATTTGGAAGGAAAAGGAGAGCATTAGAAATAAAGTGTATAACAAATGAAAATACGGTAAACATTTTATTATGAGATGGTAAACACAGTGCAATGTAAATCTACCCCTGTCCTTGCTACTTCTGGACACGAAGCAGCAGAATGTAAATTGATACGAAGAACTCTTAAGAGCGCATTTTGTATGCAAAAAGATAGTCCATGACTAAAGACTGAATCCATCTGCTTACCCAGAGCTTGCATAAGGCATGAAAATGTTTCTTGACTGCATCAGCACTTTTACAGGGCAGGTTTAAAATACCTGAACAGCTTGTTTGGATTCTGTAAGTAGATTTTCCTTCTAAAAATGAGGTAAATGTGGCATCATATTAGTAACATCATGTTCAGTGACAGCAGGTTAAAATTTCAACAATACTGTTTTCAGTCGGACAAGTTTTCAACAAGATGAACACGGAACGGGGTTAGCATGCAACTGTGTTTAAGCAGGTATGTGCAAAATCCGTGTTTATGCTAAAAATATCAAATATTTTTACACTAGAAATTTCTCCTTTTCTGACTTTGATCCATCCAAACCACTTCAGATTAATTTTTCAAGTTTTGATAAGCCAAATAAGCTCCAAAAAGGTTTTCTTTTGCACAATATCCATTTTTTTAATAAACTAATTGCTATTATAACTACTCTTTTTTTAACAGATGTATTTAGAAACAAACAGCTGGAATTATGCTTAGAAATTTATGTATTTATTTTTTTACTAGGGAGTAAGTAATGAAAACTTATTACACATTTTTACCTTTGAAATCAGAGCACGCACTCTAGGACCAGTTTTTCGTTTCCCTACCTTATGGTATTTCACTGTCAGGCTACGAGGAGCATCAGTGATTAATTGCCTAATACAAGCACTCCACTCTTTACTGGAGAGAGAACGTATAGATCTTCAGCGCTTATGCACAGAAAGATAAGGAAGTATCAGCCAGGAAGCTACAGTCCTGTGTGACTGCAACAGGCTGCATTTTATTAAGAAAAAAAGTTTGGGGGTGTTGTGTTATAGCTTGAGCAGTACTTAAGTGAAAACGCTGCTAGTCTTGCAGTTGAACCAAGGCTCTGCTGGTTTTTCATACAACGGTAGCAAGACGAGCACGACAAACAGATCAGCAATGTAACTTTGAAAATGTTATGTGCCCTCTTTTTCAAGTTTATGTGTTAAGTCCGAAAAATACTGAACAGGTGTAATGCCAATTCTTACACTGCGCTAATATCTGTTACACTGAAGAAAGCAGAATTTTAAGATATGTTATTTAACACTGTCTATGGATGTTGTTTCTAACTTCATTAGTGACTCAAAGCACTAGGAACGTATCTATTATATTAAAAGCTAGTATTCCTTCCCCTGACAATTTGCTTTAGTAAGAATCTCATTTGGAAAGTCTTCCCTACTCCCTGCCCTCTCCTGCACTTAAACAGCACTACTATCACCCTGCAAGTGAGAGGACCAGCTCCGTAGTAGTTTGCAGTTCTTCAGAAGTGAACCAGATTTTCAAGTTGCCGCACAACGGCTATCAACATGCTTCCAGATGTTTTTATCGAAATATTTGCAACCAAATTCCATACTGGCTTAAAAATGGGTATGACTTCTCTGATTTAATGGGGCTATGACTCATGTCGGGAATGGAGCTGCAACCCACTGCAACTATAAGGCTGCAAAATTAGAAGAAACTAAGAAATTATCTCTCTAATAGTTTCCGCAGGTAGGTTTCTTTCTGTCAGCAAAATCGGAGATCTAATATAGATTATAAGAGTAACAGTAATCCCTGGTTCTTATCTACAACTTGGACCTACACGATTATCATACCAAGAATTATGAACGAGGCAAGGTTTGCTCAAGAAACAAAACACCACAACTCAATTTAAAAAAACAACCTCAAGAGTCCACATGGCAAACTATTTGGCCATTGAATATTAAACAGTTTCTCAGACCTAAGGGGCAAGAGAAACCATTCAATCACTGGAGAATTTGTATGCTCTGACAGAATTACTGCCCTACCTACACATCATTTAACATCTTACAAGCTATGGCAGTCTTTGGAAGAGCAGAAAGCCCCTTGGCTAGAAAGAATACCTGACAGTGATCCAAAACGCCTTCTAGTTGAATTGGCAATAGTCCCTGCAAATTAGTATTTTTAATAAAGTAAAACTTCATGTTGATCAAACTTTCAGAACCAATAAATAGATGTAAATTAAAAAATCCCTAACATACCAGGAAGGGTTACAAAGTCAGCATTAGTAACATCAAAACCAAACACAAAATCCGCCCTTACTTATGCATTTGCACTACCCCAAAGGAAGATAACATATCGCTCAAAGTGCATTGTATTTTAATTTGAAAGATATGAATATGCTATTTATTATAGAGGCGGTGAGAACTGAAGACTAATAGACTCTTTCGTACAGAACGAAAACTGACGGGTCAGCTACAGCACAAGGCTACTCAGAATTGCACTTCTGCTTCTCGCTTGTGTTCCCGCTCAGCTTCTTGTTCTCGCTGGCTAATAGGTTGACACAAGGAAAAACACAATTATTTTCCCGCCACAAGCTCCTGGATAAGCTCTGCAAATACACCTAACTATGCTCCGAGATGCCGCAGCAGTCAGAACGATCCTGCCACTGACACGCTTGAGCAGCCCTGAAACTCGACCCAACTGATGAAATACAACTAATTACTCTTAGTGGAGAAAGGGAACGCAGCTTGGCGCTGCCGGGAGGGTGCCAGATCTGACCGCTCGCCTGCAAGGAGGTCTGGGCAGGTGGGGAAATCCATTTCCAGGTCAGCTTGAAAGAGAAGGCTAGCGCAGAATTGATTTAAGCATTTCCTAGTCTGAATACAGCAACAGCTTCGTGCAAGGATAAATAATCTTCAATATTAAATATGGTGAAAGCAAACCCGATGATCAGCGATGATCAGCATACAGTAGCATGAAATCTGCCTTAGCAGGTTAATTCAGCTGCCTGATGAAGTTTTCTGCTAATGAAGATGGAGCAGAACACTCTGACAGTTTCTTTAGAGTACAGTTACAAAAAACAAAACATGTTTACATAATAAAAACACCCTTGAATTTCCTTACAACAACGTTCATTCCTTTTCTTTCAAACTGATAAATTAATGCTTGTAAAATGAATGACAACTTCGATGCATATAAGCTTTCCCGTGATACGAGCTGTTTAAAAGCTAACATTTTATTGAATGAAGTTTTCTATTAAACTACTTGTCATATTTCATTTAGTTATGTTACATAATATTGATGAAAAATTGTATTTATGTACTATTCAAGTGGGAATACTTTTATATGGATGGAAAAAGACTTCCATATCCCTATTCTGCTTGGCTCTGGATATTCCTTCTTGTTCTACAGAAAAGCAAAAGCAAATATTATTGTCATTCCTATTTTTTTTTCTACAGAGAAAGCAAAATTAGACCCTCTCATCTTTACAAGGTTAAAGATGCCTCATTTTGCTATGTGTAGAAAACGAAGAACCATTTCCATTTGATTTATTCTGTTCCAATAAAATGAAAATGGCCTAGATGAAATGATAATGTAGGAGTTCAGTTGTGTGTTCCTTTCCTCCACCCACAACGACATGCTTTCTGAATATAAATAAGTGCAGATCTATTATCTTCCCTTTTATGCTCTTTATTGTAGCATCTTAATTTCAGATCTTACTGAACTCCCATCAGAAACTGAAAATGGCAAACACGGCAGAGTGAAAACAGCTACAAAGACTGTAAGAATATCTTACATATTTATAAGGAACCAGGAAAAGAAAGGAAATTAATCCACTGTATAGTTAATTAGAGTTAATCTCAAGTACTAAAATATTCTCAAGTGGAATAGTTTGACACCATATTACAGACTGCATTGCAACCCCAAATCTCTCTCTCTCTCTCTCTCTCTCTGAGGTCTGAAGGTTTTTCTAAATAATACAAAAATATCTTCATTATTTGACATTTAAAGAAAGGAATATAAATCCCTGAGTAAGCCAAAGACAACTAATATGTATAGCCTCAGAAAACACACTCAAACCCAAGACTGATTTTAAGGCAGCTTCCAACCTCAGACAGAACACAAATAGAAAACTGATGTGTCACAGAAGAAGAAATCTAATTAACGGGTGGATTTGCATTGACAATAGGCTTTGAACTTTACTTCTAAATGTCATCGCTTCCCCGCTTAATTTGCAAATCTTAGAAAGGTACTATGTCTACCGTTAGGACAACAGGGTCAACATGCCCTTAAATTCAAATGGAAATATTAAGTACTTGTTGTTTAGTATGGTGTGCTTCTACACACTGTTGCAACAAGAAAAAAAACCCAGGAAAACAAAACCAGAAGCTGACAGAAAAGAAGCATACTAGCCAACTATGGCAAGCTGGTACTTGTGCTTCCGGGTAAACAAAATTCATCAGTTTCTTCCACTGAGGCTTTGAAGTCAAAGTGAGTATCTTACAACAGTATTATGTTGGTGGGACAGAATACTATTAACTTAAAAATTACAACTAGATTCAGATTTAATAACAATTTTCAATGAAAGCGAAGGAAAGTACATCCTCTCAAATGATATGCTTTTTGTGGGCCTAAGTTTTGAAGTCTGTAGACTCTTTAGGACATTGCCCATCTCCCTGCTTCCCCCTCTCCCCATATATATATATATATATATCTTCAAACACAAGCACTGAAAAAAAAAAAGTACCTTCACAGTACAATTCCAATCTCCTTTAAGATCAGCTTGTATTTTTAAAATATAAAGTAGATATTTCTCTTACTCAGTTCGTTTCTTTATTGTTTCAGTGTTCTGCTTGCACAAATTGATTTTATTTTTTTTTTCTTTTACGTTATATTTGTATGATAAATTTGGATTATAACTAAAAATGAAAAAATTCTCAGTAGCCATTTTCTAATGCTGAATTACACTGCTCTTGTGGCGACGCGCTGAGAAAGAGGTCTGGTAGCAAACAGTGGTACTCTGAAGTTAGGAAAGAAGAGCAAGGCTAGCTATTCTCTTCAGATCTGTAACACGCCAGGAAGAGAAACACTGGAAGCAGAGAGTAAGAATGAAATGGTCTCCTAAGAATTCATGATCCCTCCCTTTACCCCAAATTCACAGATCTTCCTCATGAGACATCAGTGGATGCTCTAAGTAGCCTACTTAAACAAAACGTGCTATTTAGGTTATAACATTTCATTAAGTCAATCTTCACACAACGACTGCGTAGCACGTGTATTATACGCCAGGTCAGAACGGAAGAGCAGGTTTCCACCTTCCCTGCAAACACGCTTCAGGGAAATCTTGGGACAGAACAGGCCACTGATGCTTCTTGTCATCTAAACCCTTCACATTTTGTTCTGTACCGGGAGAGTTTCAAAACGCTGTCCTCTTCTAACACATCTGTGTCGTCGTCCGTCCCCCTCCCCCCCCCATCAATATCAATAGACTGTGATAAATTAAATACTGAAGTAAAACCAATCAGGGTATTTGCAAGTATGACGGAGCTTCAATACTAAGATATTTCCCTCCGAGGCACTGCAGTTTGGCGGTGGCAATCTACGCTCTTGCCCGCTAGCAGGAGGACTCGGAAGATAACCAGCTGTCGTGCTCCGGCATGTGACGGGGTTTCGGTATGCTGAACAGAATGCTGTGTGATGGAAGTTATTTACAGAAGTAGTTTTTAATACCAAAAGTAGTATGCTCAGTATACAGTAAGAGTCCAAACACTTCTAAGCATTTCCCCCTTAAAGGCCAACACTGAAGTTAAAATGGAGCACATGTTAGCAGTTAAATGCTTTCTTCACAGGCCAAATCGGTAGTAGAGTTGTGGCTACAATACAGACTTTGATTGTCTAGTTCAGAAACAGACTCGAAAAAAACCCTCCAAAACAATTAAAAAAACCAAAACCCCAAACATTGAAAAAGCAGCAGTCAGGGGGCCCGTCTTGTTCAGAGTGCACCAGAGCAAAGAGGCTTTCTGGTCTGCAGTAGTGTTTTCGGCTGAGGGAAGATGGCAGGAGAGCCCCTCTTCTTCTTCCAGGGCGGTGGCTTTGATGCTGTTACCAGCACTGTATTGCTCTGTTGCACAAAGCACGTATAGCCCTTGCAGGACCAGCTCAGTTCAGGTGAGTAAGGTCCACCCTTACCAGGGCATACCTGTCCGTGACCTTTTCCTCTGCTTTTTACAAAGGCAATAGATAGGAAACACAAATAAACCTGCCAAAAGAAGAAAATAAGAAGAAAACCACAATTAAATGCAATTCTTTGTGCAGGTGCCGTGTTCTTTCAATGTACGTAGAGTATTCAGATGCAGCTTTCCATGTCTCAAGAGAATTTAGACAAGGTGTTTGGACAAGCAGAAAAAAATATTAGCCTGTAACAGTCTCTTCAGTAACGAGTTAAGCTACACTTTCTGTTTACTTTACAACAAATTCCCACTAACCCTACTCCCATCTCTGTCAAATTAATTCCTGAACCATGCTGTTTTGCATAAGGTACAAACTTAAAACTTTTAAAAGCACTTTGGCAATCCCTAGATCTAAATCAAAGCCTAATTTAACTAAACTGGTTTTCAACCAGTTTCACATGCAATAGAGGCAGCATGTTATAGCTTTACTTTTTTTTTTTTAATATTATTTATTTTTACAAACATCCTCATCTATCGTGAAGTAATACCAAATGTTTATCCTTGCCTGGGAAAGGAACTATTGATTCGCAAAAGTCTTTTGAGAGAAAGGAAGCTGTAAAAGGAAAAGTAAATAAATGAATCAGATTTATTCAAGTGAAAAATAGTTTGTCTTAAAAGGTACTCTTTCAAACCCAAATGAGAAGCATCTCCCCCTTTCTCTTGACACCAGCTGACTGAAATGGTGAAAGATTTCCTTTTCAGACACCACTACAGTAGCAACATATAACAAAAGACTGTTACAGTCACCAGGGTCCTTGCTTTGCTCAACAGCCTTGTAAATGGTGTAAAATGGTATTCAGCTATGATACTGAGATTACTTTAACAGTTGTGTTGGCAGTAAATATTGCTGTAGTTACCTCAACCCCAAAACTTTCCAATAAATACTTAGTGTTTTTGGAACTGCTTACACTGCTCTTCTTGATCGTACCTTATCCGGCCATACCTTGGATGGGACTTCAGTGGCATACTGGGTATTACTGCAATTACTGCTATTGTATTACTGCAAAACCCTCTCAATTTTTAATATAAGGAAAGAATGTTTTTTTTCCCAGCATAGATTATACCAGATTGCTGAGCAAAATAAGCTTTACTGGCATTAAGAAGTCTTTATTGCCTATATGTTTGGCATAAAAATGCCACTAAAAAAATAAATATTTAAGATAGATATCTATCTACATATATAGATATCTATCTTCAGTGAATCCAACTCAGAATATTGACAGAGGAAAAAGATATGTATTCTTAGCCTAAATACTGAAATTAATAGCAATATTCCTTATTTGGCCAGATGTAGTCTAGGAAAGCTGTCATGGTATTTTGGTTATATGCTGATTGGTTATATATGATCTTATTAATGTAACTATCCTGGTATGTTTTGGCTTTATTGTATCAAAATAAAGGTGCCACATTCCAACACGCCTCAGGGCTGGGCCTACGTTGCAAATTTTCAATGGAGTAAGTAGTTTGATGATGAGTTGTGAAACAGCATGATCCTCAATTGACGTATTACTGCCAACATAAATAGTGGATATGTACTTAGATGAGCAAAATTATACATTTATCATTATGGCTTATTTCATTTCTGCGGGAGAATTCAGTTAAGCCAGGCAAAGAGCAGAGTTGCTAGAATAACTACATCCACATTAATACAACCACGTTAACAGAGCTTTGATACTGTACCAAACGAGTTCACAGTACCACTTTTTGTGATGGAATCCAATCTGGCAGCCTATGCACCGAATCAGATTTTGTGGTTGACTCATCCCAGTTTGCTGCTTTGTTGTTGCTGTTGTTGCACCTTCAAGCTGGAGAGCTCTTGGGACTATGTCTAGTGCCCCAAAAATCTTGTCATGCACATGGCCATGATCTTGGAATTGTGATCCACTGGGGTGATTAAAGGGAGGGTCCAAGTCAGCCAGGCCCCAAGACTACGTTTAAATGACTCTGGCCTTTTTACTAGTTTAACTATACTAGTTAAAGATTTTGGTTCAGAAAACCAAATAATTGGGGGAAAAAACCAATAAAGCTAATAGGCATAAAATGCAAGTAAGAAAAAAAAAAATCCTAAAGGCAATTTTATTCTAAAAAAAGTCATGTGCTTTATACTAAAACAATATCTATGAAATCTGTACTTTCTGTCTATCTCTTTGAGATGAATATACTGAGATGTCATACAGAAAGTCACAGCAAAATCAGAATCAAGACTCAGTCACATACGTAACTCTTACCTATTACAACAGCTATGGCTCCCAGTGCCAGTCCCAGAACCAGTATTAGGGGTGTAATGAGTAGTTTTCCAGCTGAAATGCAAAATTCATTATACAATTCAAAGTAGGCACTTTATTTTTCCCTTTCCAACCATCCATAAATATTTCGATATCGGCCTCCCAAAAGCTGGTTCATTTTTTTAATGCTTTACTAGGATTCATATTTGTAAATCCATCCTATAAATCCAGCTAGGAGCTATTGGCACGCAGCCAGCTCACTGCACAGATTTCTCGCTGCCCTCTTCACCCACCACAACTCTCCAAGCACAGCTCATTTTGTATATTAACAGTTAGCTTGCATTTACTTCTGTTTCTGTTCCGAAATCCCTCAGGCATCGATGGGAATGTGATAGCTATGAAGCTACTATCATTGGGCTCCCCCAGAATCCCACTGTACAGCAACCAGCCGGGAAAGATGCCGAGCAAACCAGTATCTTTGAGAGTTTAGGCTAGCTCAAGGCGATAAGACCATCAGCTCTAAATATGCTGCCGCTTGCTTTAAAAGGCTACGGTGAAGTCCTCGTGTACAGTTGTGATTTAGGTCTAAATCAAACCACAGCCAACTCTATTTTGGATCAACATTTAAAAGGATATGTTGCTGCTCTTAGATGAGTAAGGCAGAGAGGTCGTGCAGCACACCGGCTAGAGTGTAAGAACAAACAAACATGCTCATATTCTTTTTTTCTGTTGAGTTCATGAGCTGTAGAAACGCACAGAGGGAAGGCAGGGTTCCTTCTGAAACACCTAAGCTGAAACCGAACTATGAAACAGAGTTATCTTTCTTGCATTGCATGCTTTCGACTGAACGGCAGAATCTCCCCAGCTCTGCTGGCTGAGTGGTTGGACCAAAGATGTCGCTTGTCCCAGCAGTTTGAAAACACAGCAGGGCAGGCATTTTCACCGATACAGCAGCAGTCTGACCAGGGAATTGAAATTAAGCAGGTCTCCAAGTTAAGCATGTGTTTGAAAGATCACCTCTAGAAAGGGAGGAAAAGTGAGTTTGTTACCTCCCTCTTCCCTGCCCTTCCCTCTCTCAAGTCACTTGGATCCGATTTCAGTAAATGGATTACTTCATGCAATAATGATGTAAGCCTCTCCATAACCTGAGCCACTAATTTGGGCAGTCTGAAGGAAAAATGAGATATTTTGGAAATATTTACAGCAGTTAGATGAATTGGTCCTTTTCATGATCTGTTCTGATAGCTTTTAAATTTCATAGGAGTGCTGTGGGTGCAAAACATTAATTCCTAGAAGAAAAAAACTGGCAAATATTATTGGTATTACTCTAGTTGCTAGGCATCCTAATGGTAGACCTTCTTGGGATTCCCCTGTGCTGCATTCTACACACACAGAAGTTGTCAAATAAATTATTCAAGTGTAGACAGGAGAAGGAGTGTGGAGTGATGGAAAACCTCAAGAAAACTCCAAAAATGAACGATTAAAACCATTTAAAAATATTACCAGAGCCTTTAACAATTTCAAAGCAAAGCTTATAAGATCGTTTTAAGGTATGAACTTTCTTTATTAATAACCATGTAATTAGTGTTAGAAAATTATGACATTTGGTACCAAAATTATTAAAAACTTAAACCACTGAACTGGGACTAAGTACACAGAAACAGAGTCTGCGCAAAAAGGCTAAGCTAGCTTCTGACTAATTTCTTTGCAGACACAAAGAACGGTTCCTAAACTAATCCAGCTTAAGAACTTGTTTACTTACATTTGACAAACTAACTCAGAGCTGAAATAAAGCATGAGTGTCTTTTTTCTTCTGCCTGTGAATATGAAGTTATGAGTATTGTGTAGTTCCAAGATCATATAGGATAAAATGACCTTTCATTGTCATCGGACAGTATCTTTTTCTGGTTATCAATGCATTCTTTCTAAAGGTTAAACTTTAAAAACAAAACAAAAAACCTTTTCTCCATGTATATCTACCACATTTAAATCCTTTATCTTTCCTTACTTTTGTGAACGAAAATTAAGGAACAAGTTAACATAAGGTGAGCAAGACTTGCACAAGTTACCATCAGTAAGAGCACAAATCAGCAATCACTGCAAAGCAGCAGATATATACCTTTTACTCCATTTTTATCAGCATTGACTGCACCAAGTATAAAATGCCCCATTTTATACATCCGAATTGAACATTACTTTATATCCAATTCCAGATTGACACACATCGTTTTGTCATAGTGTGAAGGATTATGAGGCTCTTAACCATAGAATTGTGCCACACCAAGAAATGCTGCTGAGACTGAGGACGTTTACTGCAGGCACTAAACTTCCGAAGATCCACTGCCCTATGTTTGTCAGCTCTGAGACTGCTAGCAGAGAGCAAATGTAAAGCTTGCCTCAGAGCTGAATAAAATCTTGGGTCATTAGTCCATGTGGTGAACCCAGCACTAGGTTATGATAGCCAGCCTGGTAATATTCAAAGCTAGTTTTTAAGGATAACTTAAAAAGAAATGGTTGTAAATAGAACAAGCCTTAAAGGGAACGTTTTTACAATTCTACTCAAATTGATGGTAAACAATTTCTCTACTGGGTTACTCAGCGTGAAGATTTAGACATCTGTGGTAACGTAATAACTGTATTTGCAGATGTCTCAGAGGGGTTGCGTTACTTGTGATATAGAGAACGATATCGTTCTGCAAAATGAGGAAACGTTTAGGGAAACATGAGGGAATATTTTTCTCTTGCATAACTTTGGGTTTGGTTGCAGGTTTTAGGGTAATATATATAACCCCATAAATCCTTAGAGAATTCTTTGCCATGTAAAAAATTAATATATTAGTTTTAGAAAACAAATTTAATCACTAACATAAGAGAAAGTTTTGCCTTCCAAGTCTAAATATCATTGTATGTGTCCTGGTTTCAGCTGGGATAGAGTTCATTTTCTTTCTAGTAGCTGGTACGATGTTTTGAGTTCAGGATGAGAAGAATGTTGATAACACACTGATGTTTGCAGTTGTTGCTAAGTAGTGTTTATACTAAGTCAAGGATTTTTCAGCTTCTCATGCCCAGCCAGCAACAAGGCTGGAGGGGCACAACAAGCTGGGAGGGGACACAGCCAGGGCAGCTGACCCCAACTGGCTAAAGGGGTATTCCATACCATGTGACGTCATGTCCAGTATAGAAACTGGGGGGAGTTGGCCTGGGGGCGGGGGGGGATCGCCGCTCAGGAACTAACTGGGCATCGGTCAGCAAGTGGCGAGCAATTGCATCATGCATCACTGGTCTTGTATATTCCAATTCCTTTATTATTATTGTCATTTTATTATTGTTATTATTATTATCATTATTAGTTTCTTCCTTTCTGTTTTATTAAACTATTCTTATCTCAACCCACGCATTTTACCTCTTTCCTTCCGATTCTTTCCCCCATTCCACTGGATGAGGGGAAAGCGAGTGAGCGGCTGCGTGGTGCTTAGTTACTGCTGGGGTTAAACCACGACAATATGTTTAAGCAACAGAGCCACTAAAAGCATCTACTTCCAGATCACAACAGTCATCTCTCTGTAGATTTAAATTCTAATAGAAGTTTGCATCTGTTTTAGAAAATGCATCCTACCAAGTATATACAGGTGACTTCTGACAAATCAGACTGCCTTAAATGATAAAGTTGCTAATGAAGGTTGGATCCTAGAAACACAAGCTTCCTTCTGCAGCGCTGAAAGCCGTGCGTACATGAAGTGAGTTGTGCACTCTGTCCTGGGACAGGAGAACATGTCAGTCAGATCTGAAAACATGCTGCTTTCAGATTTACCTATCTGAAACGCTATGTACCAGCCAAAACACTTTATTTGCTTTAACAGCATCATCACACGTTGTGTCCTGTTACATACCCATGAAGTACCTAGCAACTGGTTTTGAATATAATTCATCCAGCTCAATTCAGGTGGTATTTAAGTGGCATCTTAAGTACACGTAAGACAGCTGAACATGTTCTTCCTTTCTGTGCAATTCACCGCTAACTCCAGTTATAACCAAACTTTCTGCCTTCAACAACTTAGCCAAATAATTACTATGAGAATGAAATCTCTAAGTCTGCTGGGATTGAAGGATAAAAGCAATTTCACCTTACTGTACTGGTCACAGGACAAAGTTTCTCTAAAAAATCCTCTGGCTAAAGAAGGGAGAGAAATGTCATCAAATTCAGAGACCAATTCTGCTCCCAGGTTTTCTTCTCCCTGCGATTTCTATTACCTTATCAAAACCAGTGGTTTACGAAGAAAATTATGGTTAAATTTATGCTGCCGTAAATGCTTTTCCCTTATTTTTATTACAGAACAGTTTGTGACTGTAGGCACAAACACTTGCTTCTCAACAGAAACCATGGTAGCATGCCAGCCTGCCATGAAGTGTTCTTTCCTTTCTACACACCCCACCCACCCAGATTTGGTAGAAACAAGCCAAAAAACCTTCACTCCGCAAGGCTACAAAATCATCACACTTAGTTAAAAAAAGTATTTCTTCTCCAGAGCACAAAAGTAAAAAAAAAGTCACAGAAGAAAATGTATCTAGCAACACCTTAGCAGTCTCCCACTGAGGAGATAATGTCCTCTTAATTTCCACTACTTAGCTAACTAGCAAAGACATTTTACTACAAGAAATCCAACCTTTATTTCTTCCTACATGTTCCTAAAATTTAGAGACTACGCTTTTAATGTCCTATCTCTCTGCTACCATCTCCTCTTTTTAACATCTTCTGCTGACTCTCAGAATGGAACCAAAAGCCAGGCTTGTGCAGTAACACCTACTGATGATAATGCTGCCCTCTTGCCTGATAAAGCTTTAACGTATTTACATTTACAGTTCTAGCTACTGGGACATCTCTGTGCCGAGGTGTGATCCCTAGCTGGAATTAAACATTTCTGGGTTTTCAACTTGATCTTAAATGATTAAGACAGGGAAACTTAAAAAAGGAAAAAGAAAAAAAAAAGCCAAAAACATGGCAAAGAAGAATCTGATAGATTATAAAAGAAAAATATGAGAAGGTAAGCAAGCTATTATTATTTACTCGATTCCATGATAACAGAAGTAACCAAGGAAATTATCAGGAATCAATCAATAAAAAAAAAGCACCCACAACAGAGAAATGGAAGTATTTTCTCCACATAAGACATAGTGAAACCCTACAGCCCCTACCAGAGATGTTATGGAAGCCAAAACTTAAGAAGTTTATAAATTAGTGAAGGATACATCTATTGATAGTTATTAAGCAAAGGTTCAGATACAAACCTTAACTAAGAAATGTCTACAGCAATGATTACTGGAAATAGGCAGTGAGATCTTATTTTTAATTGACCGCTGTTGGGGACAAGTCACCAGACAGACCTTTACACTCACCCAATTAACAGGCACAGATCAATTCTGTTGAAGTTTTACAAAGACAGCTGATCATGCCAAATTTCCACCATTCAAGGTGGCAGAATCCACAAACTGAACTGACACTGCATCGCAGTTAGAGATTATACTGTCTCAAAAGAAAAATGTAAGGAGACATAATCTTACAACAATATAATGCCTTCTTAAAAAAACGCGTGCACATCCACACGTGCACTTGTGTGGGAAAAAGTACAAAAATCCTAGACTGGCTCACATATGCCAATCATAGCAAAAATCGAATCCAATGGAGGAAGAGCAGTGAGCTGAATTCTAATCTGATGTAAATTGTTGAAACTTTTATTTTTGTTATTTTCACGTGTGACTTCTGTTAGGGCTCTGGAGTGTTTTGGTAGTTATTCGTAAAGTGTATCAGAATCAATATTAAAATTTAGAGCTCTAGAGGCGACAGGGATTTCAGGTCATGAGTATCAACGCAGAATTCTTTGAATCATTGTCAACTTGCGTGCTAACAAGCTATTGTAAAAATGAGGGCAATTACCACATGTGCTGGCAGGCTGAGCTAGCTCTGCCTCTATTCAAATGATGACCAGTCCTGTGAGAAATAGCACTGTGTGACAGAGATAGTCCTGGAGAGAAGTTTTTAACAGAAAACCCTATGAGAAATTTAAGCTGAGGCTTTGAGCTTTGCTAATCTTTCTTGGTTCACTAATTAAGGCAAACCACAAGTACACTAGCAAACAGGAAATGAAAGTAAAATATCTTATACCTTCTCTATGCATGTTATTTATAACTATGAACATACGCATCTTCACCACTGAACTTTAACTCATATAGGCTCTTCCACATTTCTTTACTGCCTCCAAGTCACTGTTTGCAAATAAACTAATTTTCTTTCTTACTAGTAGAAGCTGTTTCTTTTTAAAAGGAAAAAGTTGTGTATTATTGTTTCCTAAAACAACAAACAGGGAAAATAGAAAATAGTTTTAATAGTAGTTACACACATGCAGTACACACACCTGTATTTTGGACTTTGTGTGTGGCATTAAAACATGCCAACTGAATATTTAGATACCTTACATGGAAACCATTGCAAAAAAAAAAAAGACAATAATAATAATGTTATTTTTTGCAGATCTATGTCATGATAAAACTAACTTATTTTATATTTGTATCTCCGTTGTACATAGAAGGCTTAATCTTGGAATAAGGTTACCCATGATTCTGCACGTGAGCAGCACAAACTTGGTAAAGTCTCTGAGCACAGTCCCTTGCTATCATAGATGCTAATACCATCAAATGCATTTTAAAACAGCTTACATTGTTTGCCATTGTGGCTTTTACTAAAAGCTCTTCTGAAACCCTACTAAGCGCTTTGAAATGGTTCTTGAATTTTAAGCCTAAATTTATTCATGAACAGTTAATACTCATGTGCTTTAGTGCCAGCATTGTCTTTAATCTTCTCATGCACTGGAATTTATCTCCACAAAATGTATCAGGAGTAGGCAGATCTAATCATTTGGAATTTTCATCCACTTTACTATTTATTTCTGTATCTTTAGTTCACCTCTCTCAAAGCTTGTTCTAAAGCCTTGCAAGTTCCTGAGGTCAAAGTAATGGGCCTGGATGACTTACCGTCGTCATTTGTTAAACAAGCATTCCAGGTTTGTGAGTCTCTCACAACTTTGCAGAGCAGCAAGATCGGCATTCTTTTTTAGTTTGTGTGCCAACTCTTCTGTTATTCTAAAATGGAAATCACCTAGTTTTCTTACTGGAACATGTTTGGCTCAGGAGTATTGTTTTTGCTGCAGGTCTGCTGACTTCTATTTCCACACATTCACTCTCTCACCTTTACCTCTACATTCAACATCACCAATTGATTAAGCTCAAAGCATTTCCTCATCCTAGGTGAATTCCAAGTCATCTTCAATTTCTATGCCTTAATTCAAAGTACAAAAGTTCTATTTTCCTTAGTAGGTCCCAGTTTTCAACAGTTAATACTCATGCTGTAAACTCACTATAGTGACTGAACTTAATGTATATGTAAGATACCACATAAGGCAATAATCTACTTTGTTACCCATTTTATTTGTGCTTCTATAGGTTGAGACAGGTATACACCTGGGTCAACAGCAAATTAGGAGTGCCTTTTTTTTTTTTTTTCCAAATAAAAAAAGTCAAGCTTTTGGCATCATATTCCTGTGAGAGAAATTAACGTATATAGTTGTATTTTGATTTAAGCTGGATTTTACCTGAACCAAAGCTAACAGTTAAAAGATAAGTGTCCTCCTATTTAAATGGGCAAACCTGAGCGATTTGGTTTTTCAAACCCAGATCAGGTTCAAATTCAAACAACGCTTTGTTCAATTGGATCCTTGACACAGAGGTTCATTTAAAAAAGCTTCCTGCTCTGATCCACTTCTATATGCTTTTAGGATAATGATCACAGCCAGTAACATGCATATTGGCAGTATTTTTCCAATATGCTTACATATTATTAAAAAAGGTTAGGAAACAGAAGCTATCAGAAGAGGACACAATACTTACTCATGCACAGTCCATCAAAAAAAGGGAGCACAAATGCTTTATATTTAAATATATTTAATAAACCACCTTCTACATAACTAAACAACAGGCTGCCCATCCGATAAATAAAAACCAGGGGTTTAAAGTAACTGTTATTGATGCCCTCCACCCAAATCGCCTCATTGTGCAGCTCTCCACAAAGAACATTTATTTATCCACTCACCACAGACAGAGCCTCGCACTAATCTCCTTAAATGTGGTCTCTCGGGGAGGTAGCGGTATTTGCATCCAAAGATACTGAGGTTTGACGTGTGATCTCCGAAGAACCGGAGCTGGCGGTATCTCTCCCCACAACGGTAACAGAAATTAGTGTTACACTGTGAACAGGTCATGTGGTCACACCCTTCTGTTCTCTGGATGTGGATCTGTATGAATGGAAGAAAAAAAAAAAGATTTTCTTTTCCCCCCCTCCGTAAGCACAGGAAAATAGGCACTAACCACCCAGTGCAGTCCGTGCATCAAATGAAAAGAAGCTGCAAGCAACGCCCTGCTTAACTAGGCATTTGCCTTAATTAATACTGCAGCTGTCCTAAGGCAATAATGGTTTTCTAAGGCATGGTTCAGAGCATCAAATATACGTTATAGTTGTTTCCAGATTTCCATAAATAATTTTCCATATAATCCTCCTTCTTTGTTTAAACACTCTTTGTACCAGATGAGAACGAGTGATCCCTACCCTCACTGAAAATTTGTTTTTGTTACTGAAGCAGACACATTAGCACCAAACTATTTAAAATAAAAGCAGCACAGTAAATACAGTTATGAACTCCGTTTGACCCTTCCACAGATGGGTTTCCTGCTTATGCCACCTGTGGCCCAACTCCCTTTCCCATTACCATCACAAATTGATTTGGCATTTTACAATAAACACTAGAAAGGCTCTGCTGTTAGAGTGAATGATTTGAAAAGTATGGATTTTTTTTTTTTGTAAAAAAAAAAAATAAAAAAATTCCACAACTCGTATAAGAGAATTACACCAAGCTGTCACAAAGCGCGCAGTACAGTGTGAAGTTGGGCTGCCTAGGTTCTACATCCATCTTTATGCTGATTGCCTGCACAAATAGCTCCATTCCTGTATCTCCACGTACTCTCCTGCAAAACTGGTCCATTTACCTCTTTGCACAGATTTGGTAAGGCTTCAGTCTTAGTTAATAGTTGTGAGAGTCTTAGTAAAGAGGGTAGTCCTGGGGCTGAGTATTTCCCTAAATCAACTATGATTACACAGCTACTGCTAAATCTTGCCAACTGAAAATATAGCTAAATGGGGTGGTAAGCACACACTTTTCCTAGCTCACAAAATTGCTAAACACTCCCCTGTCCCAAAACCAAGCTCCACGGTGGAATGGCAGATAAAATTACCTAATAATTGAGGTTGGAAGTGACCCTTGAAGTTCATCTATTTTAACCCCTAGCTCCAAGCTGGGCTAACTTCAAAGTCAGATGAGATTGCTCCAGGCCTCATCCCACTAGATTTTAAAAATTTCCAAGTACGATTACGTCACAGTCTCTTTGAGCAACCTGTCCCCATGCTTCACCGCCCTCCCTGGGAATATTTTTTTCCCTGACATGCAACTGGAATTTTATTTGTTGGACCTTCCAATGGATGAACAAATGCCTCCTGAAATTCTTACCCATATCTACATGTATTTATCTTGCAGCGAGTACAGGTAAAGACAAGCCATCCCCGCTCAGTGGCCCTGCAAGCACAGAGACACTGAAATCTCAGCTACAACTGCAGCCTCTTACCTCGAGAACGGCTTGTGACTCCTGGGGCGTCCGACATTTTTGGGAGGGTCAAGGGGGTTTGTTCTCTGGTGCTGATCAGGATTCATCTGGGATCTGAGAAACCTCGCTTGCCCAAACAACTACTGAAATTAGCACTTTAAACGCGTAATAAAGGGACGTTTTCCACCGGTACTACTAAGATTCCAGGGTAGATGTAGTTAACAGTGTAGTTCCAGGTACACCTGCCAACTTCCCAGTGCCAACTGGAGTGATCTCAGAATTCCTATTTCTACACTTTCAAATGCTTCTTTTACACATAGAGGGCAAAAGACATTCACAAAAGAAAGGATTGGGCTATAAAACATTACATTCTAGCGGCCAACTATTCTACTTGCATTCATCCCATAGAAGGGTTCCCATGCTTTCCAGAAGCACCTGAAAAAATACCGTTGCTGATGAGCTTTATAAGCCACTTGACTTCAAAACTTTCACATTTAAGCACTGACCACAAGCAAAGTGGAAAGAAAAGTCTACCCAATATTTTAGCAACTTAAACATAACTTCTGAAGTTATACACTATCACTACTTTCTTCTAAAAGGGATATCATCAGTTTGACTTTTGCCTTTATTTTTCAGGTTTTATATGAAAAAATGTTGACCCTACTCATGGAGCCATAGTTAACTTAAATCCTAAGAGATTAACTTGAGCTGAACTTAAGGAATTTCAATAGTGACTTAATGTATTTCAACAAATTAACTTTAAAATTCAATTCCAATTAGTTTTTCAGGGGACTGAAATTCAGACAGCAACTATAAAGAATTTTGTAATTTTAGAGGTACCTTTCCTTATCTGCTGATTCAGTGACATATCTCCATCTTCACAATGTAAATGAGGGAATTAGATCTTAAGACACTAATGAGAATTACCTGGTTGTTTTCTTTTCTTTTTGAATCAAGACTTTTGAATTCTCCTTTCTCTTCTCCAAATTACCAACCCAATCTATTAAGTTACCATCCAACCTAACTGAAAAGCTGTACAAGCCTGGAGCCTATAAAAACCCTAGATGCAAACCAAGACTACCTCATATTTCAAAAATAAATTCATTTTCTTTGGTAGTAAGAACTTCAAGCTGCTGCTGGCAATAGCTTTATACATTGTACCATCAATATCTTTCAAATACCCACCTCTTGGACACTGCCTGCCATCCTTCTACCCACGCTCTCCTAGAAGCATCCCAGCTACAGTTAGCCAGGCACCACTCCTGAACCACTTCTGAATCTACTTGGTTTTGCTCTAAATCCTCCAGACGCAAAGAGGGCTCTGGAGCGTTTTGGTAGTTATTCGTAAAGCATATCAGGATCAGTGTTTTAATGTCCTCTTAAAACACAAAGAAGTTGATAGAGGATGTATTTGCTTACGGACATGCTGCAATTACATGTACTTTATCTTTGCTTCTTCAAAAAGTAAAGTATTAAAAAACTTTTAGCGAATACTTATCTGCACATATATAACTGTCTTCAAAAGCTGCAAATCTGAAACACCTGGTTGTACATCCCTATATTTTTGGTTACAAAAAACTTTGCCTCTTTTGCTGAGGAGAGACTTCATTAAAAAAAAAATCAAATAATAAAAAAACCTCCAAACCACCTTAGGTGCGGGACGTGGACTCCCTGCCATACGCACGCAGACTGACAACGCCAGATGAACTCTGCGCGATTTGGTCGGGCTGCTTTCAAACCTAAGACGTGACATCCCACCGACTCAACTTCAGGTCTGGTTCACAGGGCCATGCCTCCCCTCCCCGCAGGATAATCCACTGACAGAGACGGATGACAAATCTATAGCTCGGCAAAGCGATGGCTGACGGGTCAGATGCCACGCGAGTGTTCCTGCTCCCTCGGCAATAGCGCAGCACACAGCAGGCAGCCGCGGGAACGCGCGGGGCTGGGAACGCGGCTCCCTGGGGTTTGCTGCGTCCGTGCGGGGTTCGGAGGCGAGGTGGGAGCACGACTGCAAGCTCAGTTTCTGCCTCCAAGCTTTTCGGTCAGCGTTACTGGCTTCATCCCGCACCCAGAGCCTGCTCAAAGCCAAAGACGGACCCTCACCCTACGGGGAAAGGTTGAGTCATTCGGAAACCCTCGAACGGCTCCCAGAACAAGAGGGGAGACAATTACACACAGACGGCAAAGCACGCAGAGCTTCGAGTCTTAAGGAAACAACTGAAGTAGCACAGCGGCTATTTCAGACCCTCCCTTTACAGCCCCTCTGCATGTTACGTGCCCTCTCACAAAAATCTTCCAGGGAAATCACTTCCAAGCGATCTGAGGGGGAGAGTGGCCATTTCTCCTCCACTCTTTCCGAAAAAAACCTGGTGCACAACTTTATCGCTTCACATACAAGCAAGGACTCTCCTCCCTGCAGAGGATGAGAACTGATTTGCAGACCACCTTCAAAAACTATGCCCCAAATTATTTGGTAATGCTCATATTAATCCAAACAGTGAATATGCAGATAAGAAGTACATAGTCCTTGATTTGCATTGACATCCTTGTTTACTTAAATTTCTACTGCTGTTCAAAGCTTTCTAAGCTAGAGCCGCTGTTTGGTGTTTCCTCAGACAGCGTTGTTTTTGAAATCTGCGGTATGATAACACCAACATGAAGTACTTCCTTGGTTTGCTGTACTGTAAAACCACTTGCGGGAAAAAAGGCATTTTGCTGCAAACATGTTGTTGCAAGAAATTGTAAAAAAATAGAACCTTAAAACAGTAGTGGGGAAAGGCAAATAAGGTTATGGATTTTATGAAAAGGCAAGGATTTTATGTAGCAAATATCCATTCACTAGCCAGCTCCCTCTAGAACGAGACCAGCACTTTTTAGAAAAGCCTTGTTGAGAAAATATAGTTCACGCTGAGTTTCTCAAAATAGCATATAATAAATCTGGAAAAGGCCCTATTAAAAACAAAAAATACATCAAAATTAATTTAAGATATAGTTTTAAAAAGTGGCATTTTGCAGTATTTCCATATTGACATATAGTCACAACACGAATCCACAATTATGTATTTTGACGTGTAATATTTTTATTTGCTTATGTAAGCATATCTTGGAGAGACCAGGTAAATATAAGCTATTCCTATTAGATGCACTGAAGCTATGTCCACCTACAGGAAAAGTAATCAAGTTTAAGCTTATTTAACAGTGCCTGCTACTATTCACATTACCAAGGATGATGTTCTTTCAAAGCACCTACCAAAACCACCAAAAAACTTGTCAATGCTTGCCTAGGGATCTGCCTATAGACACACACAGACACACACACCATCAGAGGGATCCCATTTTCTCACCTGCACGCCCAGACAAGATAATAACTGTGCATTCTACTTCTCCATGGTAAGGCTACTTAAAGAAAGCGTCTGTGTGTATATGTGTCTGTGTGTATATATAATTATCTCCAGAAGACATCTGTAAAATAGGGTCACGGTTTACACTGTAATCAGTATCACACTTTGGAAGTTACCAGTAATTTTACAAGTTATCTCAGTAAAGAAATTCTACCTCTACTGAAGTTTCTACCTTTAATTTCCATTAGCTTCAGTTTTAGCGTAAAGATTGGATACTGATATCCTGACACTTACAATTTAATCTTGACTTTTCCTCAATGTGTTTGTCAATTTTGGCTGCCGCAAATTTTTATCCAAAACATGAAGGAGGTTCTTTAAGTAGACTATATGCACATATAGAAACAAAGTATGTTGTCACCTGAAATGTTGCCTTTGTGGATTCAGAACAAGGATAAATCAAATAGTATGTTACCAACTTTGTTTCCTCTGTCACTCTTTTCTCTATTTTATTTGAAAATATGACAGTCATCTGATTCAATCTTATTTTATATACAGGTTTGGGGAGGATAGCTGGAGAGAGAGGCAGAGAAAGTATTAGCTCCAATGCCCCTGACTCCAAATTGCTAACTGTTGGTATGTTTATCCCCATGTGCCCAGACATCTATTAATGCTTTGATGAAGAATGCTGCATAAGATGTATTTTTTATAACTACTCAATAATCGATTCACAAAGAAAAAAGAAAAAGAACAGTACCACTAACTGCTGGCTAAGTAGTTCTTTTGATTACTTGCTAGTTATAGATTTGATTTAAAAACAAACAAACAATGTGCTGATATAAACATTTTGGAGGTTGTAGGCAGGAAGGATTTTTTTCACCTCTGAAGAAAAAGTATCAGGAGTGGGGGTAACAATACAGTTTATGAAAAGGTTGAACTGTCTCCTCAATATTCACTTCTAATACCACATTACCAGAAAGGACTTGTTAACAAAAGTTCTTTATCTGTGCTAGTTTCATAATTTTCCATACTGCCTCCCACCATGCAGGAGGTTTTCTTTTGTTTAAGAAAAGAAAGCTAAAGTCTTTTTGAAATTAATAGCCAAACTCATGCAACTTTAGGCTTCAAAATGAGCGACTTAACCTGCCTAAGCTTCAAGTGTTCAGCCTTTTCTTTTAAAGATGGTGAGAACAGTTGTGTATTTGGCATTTTAAATTTGAAAGTTATTAAGGATAAACATGTTACTGTTAGGAGTTGTAGTTCCTTTCTCTTTGCAGCTAGCAGCCCTCTTCCCCCTACTTTTCCACATTCATACTTTTTTGCTTGGTGCATTTTATTCTTCTTTCTTTGGACAACTTATTTCAGTAGTTACATCATTCGCATTGTCCTAAAAATTGAATCTGGACACAAGTCAAAGAATTAAAACCATAACATACTACTTCTCACTCCAAAAAGGAACAAAGTTTGTGAAAGGATTTTACTGTAAGACTTCCGAGAAACTGAACTTTTTTAGAACTGGCTCAAACCTATCAACTCTTACCAAACAGCAAGCTGTTAAAACTCTGTTAAAAAGTCACGTGTGTGAGGGAGGAAGGGTAAACAACCAACTGCTGATTTCAGAGCTCTCCGAACTTTTCTTAGTGTTTTTAAATCTTTCAATTTCAAGCTATGGCATCACAGGCATTTCTTTCCCCAAGACCAAAACAAAATAAACTGAAACATTCTCTTATTTGCACAGGGTAAGGCTCAAAATGTGACAGAAGTGTACTTTGGACATTTAGAAGTAAATCTTCCCATTCAGTATTTATTTCCTGCCAAATGTTCCAATTTCCTTACTTTGTCCTCTCCATGAAGTAGACGTGGAGCAACAGATTGGTTCAGATTAGGTATTCCCTTTCAAAAAACAAGGACAGTCCCCCACCACCACGGTGCTCTCAAGGTTTTGACTTACTACTCTGTCAGTAGCTGGAAATAAGTGCTGTGAAAAAAAATAGCGAACAAGCATAATGGCCACCTTCATTAAGGGCAGCCGGGGCAGGGGTGTGGAGGGCTGCTGCATCTCATTTGAGTAGTGGGAAATACTTCCTATCCTGGAAGAGATTAATCACATTTTTAGGGTGTGGGACTGCACTTCAGTGTTGACAATTAAACTAAATAATGAAAAAGACTTGTGAAGAACTGACATTTAATCCTAAAAAACTTCTGGGTTTGCCAGATGTTAGTCTCCCTTAGTTAACTTGTTGATAGAGTACTTTCTGCTTTACTCAGAAATTGAATTCACCCAAGCTCTTTGGAAAACCTGACTTAGGGCATCATATTTCTCTAAAGCTTTACATTTCTTTAAAGCTTTATTTTAGGAATAATTTATTCTGTAGCACACATTCATTATAAGCATCCGTCAAAGCCCCCTCTTAGGATTTTTGTAATGTTTCTTTTACATGCCGAGATTCTGCAGAATCAGCGTGGGAACCAGCAAGTGCAACATCTGACCTGTTTTTCTCAATGGGTCATTGACAAGAATCTGCACAGCAAGCGTGAACTCCATTTCCAATGCTGAGCAGAAGCTACAAATGTTTACTTTAAATACATATTTAAACGGTTCGAAGCCACTACCTGCAAGCCAAGGGAGAGCAGCTCACCTTGCATTTTGGACACTTCTGGGCATTCCTCTGCCCGTGTTCGATTTCGTTGGCCCAGTGACGCAACAGCTTGTCTCCCTTCTTGTATTCTTTGCAGTTAACGCCTTCATGCCAGGGAGAGTGGCACTTGAAACACCAGACAAATTGGCAAGATGGACACTGGATCTGTACAAATGAGAAAACACCACACGTTTGCAAGCTGGGCGCTGACCCAACTGGAAAGCCCGTTTTAAAACCACTGCTCTTCCATTAAGAGAGTAGCTGCCCAGCAAAGGTCTAACATCTTTTGAAAGGTCCATTTCAAAAATGCGAGAAGTTAGGGAAGCTAACTTGTTCTTTTTCTTTTTAAAAGAGAGAAAATACAGAACTAATTGCTAAAGCCAGGAAAGGCCCCGATCAAAGCACAAGTAGCTTGGTTTAAGCATAGGAGCTGCTTCCCGAATTTACCATGTGGCTCAAATGCCAAAGGCCAAAATCCAGAAAGCTTACTCACTTGCCTCCAATGCATGTGAGATCACCTAAAAATCAGCAGCCAGTTTTCAGTGCGGTAGATCTCAGCCTTCTAGTTATAAACGTCACTGCCAAGGCGATTACCAGGGAGAACCTGGTCTTCTGAAGGGGCTCTACAGAGCCCAGAACGGGTTCTGAAGCTTATATTAAAAATGGTCCTGGGAAAAGGGACCAAGACAAGGGTCTCAGCCAAGGACCACGACTGTCTTCTCTAAGTCAGGCACCTCCTTTTGCTCTTGATTGTGGAAGGGCGAGCTGAGGCTGTGCCAAACAGCCCGCTTGCTACAGACCACACCTAACGGCAAAAGCCACAAGCCAAGCTCCTTAAATTGAGAAAGGATCTATTCTTCCCGCTCCCTGGGTTTTAAATCATTGTGTCAAACAGGTACCATCATCACCATGTCTTCCTCCAGAGCGTGGCAATTTTTTTGAAAAAAAAAAAAAAAAAAAAAAAAAAAAAAAAAAAAAAGAAAAGAAAAGCTATGGCAGCTGCTGTGTTTGTAGAAGCAATAAACAGAGGCACGTTGCAGGTGCTTATCTGATGAAAGACAAGCCTCCGACCTGGATCATTACTGAGGAGAGCAAGAACTAGAAGCCACATTAGACACAGGCATATCTAGGCTCCTGCATCATCTTCGCTCTTTCTGTGTTTGGCAGCAAAACGTCTCAGCCTGGAAGACGAGCAAGCGCATCTCTCGAGCGACTGCTGAGCCCTGTCCACCAGCTCCAGCTGCAGCCCCTGCCTGGCACTGCCCTGGCTTTGTACCAGCTGAGGGACGGGACCGAGGAATTCAACCAACCAAAAAAAAAGGCTTTTTTAGTTGTATCTGCATCCAGACCTCATTCACCACCAAACCATGGACATGTCTTTGCTGGCCATGCGTGGCATGGGGGTGCTGCTCGGGAAACTACATCCTAGGGTGTAGTCACATGCAAAATTTCCCAAACCTATTTCCAAAGCCCTCATTCCCACTAGTTGCTGTGCCCGCTGCTCAGACACATTGACTACTGACGTGCTGCCTCGGCTCCAGTTAGAGTCCAAAAGTAGGCGCTTTGATCTCCCTTAAGTATTTTGCTGGGGGGCAGCCAAAATTATTATTTATATGTGCAGTGCCTACATCCGTCACTACCAGCATGCTAATACAAAGCTGATCTGATCTCTGATGCATGACAGAGAAATGAATCCATCTGCTACCCTTAATGCTACTCCTCAAGTTCTATACAGAGATAGCATTTAGTTTTTTGCCTTTAATATTTCACATTAAAACCCTAATTGACACAATAGCTCAAGCTGAGCATTTTTATTACCCTAGTTGTCTTTAACTTCACCTGTAGAAAGCAAATGTTTGGGGGTTTTTGTTGTTGTTTGTCTGGTTTTTTAGTTTTGTTTTCTTACACTGCAGCAGTGTGTAACAGTCATAGTTTCATCTGTATAGTGATGTATCTGTCTGTGCAGCACTGTTTAACCAAGTATTTTACCTTTAATAGTGGACTGTATGGTGTGCTTGCTCAACGCATCACTTCAGCCTACCTCTTTATGCCAATCCACATCTATAAATCAGCAAGTGCAAGCATGGGAGTTATTGGTCAAGAGAATTAATAATTTTCTCACTACCCATAGTGAGTTTCCCCCTTGAGGATCCTTTGCCTGGGCATAAGGCTAAGTGCAAAGAAGGGAAGCAGCATCAAGAAATTGTCACATTTTCTTCTTATGAAGCACATTAACATTTTAGTCAGTTACCATCTACTAGTCATTGTCCTTGTAAAAAAAAATAAAAAAAATCACGCACACATTTAAGTGTTAGAATACAAACACTCCCTTCCTATCAAGCAGACTCAAAGGCAGTGTAATATTAAAATGGATGAAATTCTGATATCCTGTATCCAGTGCAAGTATGACTTACTGCTTTCTGTAGCTACAAAGCGACATTTTTGCTAAGGCACACAGTAAGATACCTCGCACAGAAGAAAAGTGCACTTATCACATGCTTCCTGTCACTGAAATAAGTTACAGAAGACACAGGTAGGCAGCCCAAAACCAGGAAAGAACAACAAATGAAACTTGTTTGTAAGGGAACAACACATGAAAGCTCCAATGTGTGGATTACAAATATGATTACTTTTTGCGTGAAAACACAGTAATGTCTAAGGCCAAGATAAGTATAAATCAAAAGCAATACAAAATACAACCAGTGCCTTTCCTCCGATTTGTTGGTCTACTGGCCCAGATGCTAAACCAAAGGAAATACACTATCCTGCATCTCTGCTTCCCAGATGAATTCTCTTAATAAAAACAGCTTAACAAGAAAGAGGAAAATTCCCACTCCGAAGAACCTAAGGATTAAGATATTTATTGCTACTAACCAAGCTAACACAGAACACTGATCTATGTTTCCACAATACTTTAGAAACCAATATGCACAAGATAGGTTAGATTACTAGCAACTATCCTGCCCATTATCTCCAAATCTTTTACTTTTTTCCTTCTTCCCCCTGCCCCAAGCTTTGAATTTACGTTTTTCAATAAGGCATGTCACAGTGACCTACTACTGGGGAGACAGATTGTAGCAAGCATTGCATTGTATTATTCAGTATTTGTTATGCCTCAGCCAAAGATGGAGCTTGTAGCCACAATTAAGTGTTCTGCAACCTAAAAGCTTTTATCAGTTGCAGTATTTAGACATTTGAGATAAAACACAAATGTTAAAAAATACAAACCCAAACCAAGAGATCTGGGAAGCTGCAAGTTAAAGCTTCTTTCTTCAACAAAATGCCAACAATTTAAAATGTAACTTTTGTGGGTTTGGTTTTGTTTTGTTGGGTTTTTTTTTTGGTGAAAATCTGAGACAAATTCATTGCAGGCTCTATCCTTTTATTATAGCATGTATATAATTGCAAGAAATACAGCAGCCACCAAGATAAATATTTTGTCTTACACATGCACACTGACATTAGATGTTTCCAAATACATTACTTAAAAAGTACTGAAATACAGGATGAGGCTATAACCACACAAACTCAAAATAACATTAATTACCATGAATGGCCCTGACTAACTGAAGTAAATTAGTGGGAACTATCTACATTACCAGGTTTGGAGTTCCTAGTTTCCCCTTCCACCTGCCACCTCTGACAGCACCTTCCTCAAAACTGGACTGGTAAATAGTGTTTACGTTTTGAATGGGCCACTTGACTTCTCTGTTGTTCAATACTGTCTGAACATACATTAAGCAGGCAAAGAAAACTATGTTCTTTTAAGTACTTATGAACCTTATTTTTCTTGGAACTAGTGGCCCCAAAACAAAAGCTTAAACCTATTCAAACTTGTATGCAGTTTGACACCGGTGTGCTTAAGAAATAGGAACACAACAGGGCAATTACAGCAGTCTTTCAGATTCTTATCCCATTCTTTCTCTGGTTTTCTGAAAGAAAAAAAAAAAGTCAAATATGATTTGCTTTATGCTTCAGTATTAGTGCATGAAATCATCATAACGAGGACACAGAAATGCTATCCACATATAATTTAAAGCAGTAAAATATAGTATAGTCCAGCAAAGCAGACAAACTATATCTGAAAAAAATCCCAAACATTAATGTAGTATTTTTTCAAATATGTTTTTTTCCTCCCACAAACATTTTTCCATTTATTTTATGACTTCCAGTCGATCAGAATTGAGAAAATGGATATATACACAAACTTCTATGCCATCTGGAGGTCAGTCTCCCTTGAAATAGAAAAGATTACACAACTTCTCATACTAACCCTTTTGGTTCTCAGCTTTCTGAAACACTGACCTTTGAGGCTAACATTTTCCATTTTCTTAGCTAGCCGCTTTACTGCAAACTATTCCAGCTATCATTTTCCTCACCTCCCAGGAAAAGACCTTTCAAAATTGGTAGGTAACTTCAGCACAAAACACTGCTTAGTGTGACGCGATGATAGCAACACTGACTGCACATTAAAACTATTCTGAGAGCCTGAAGCTGCAAAAAGCTTAGTGGGACCTTCTGCTGCTTAGTGGAATGCTGGCTATAGAACAGGATGGCCAAATTAATCATGCAACTAACTGATTACATGAATTACAATCTCTAGCTACAGCTACACTGTCACTTTATTCCAAAATAAATATGGGCTCCTGCCAAAACAGCTGCCACCTCCTCATCAGCAGCCCGTCCCCTCTCTTGTACCAGCTCGAAACAAGCAACAACAAAACAAAACAAATCTTGTGTCCCATTGGAGCTGATCTTTGATCCAGCTCCCAGCATGACACCAAAACATCAACACGAGCAAAAAGCAAGCTGGCAGGAATGAACAGCTGAGAGCAGAGAGGGAGAGCATGGCAAAATCACTACGTCCACAGCAGTTCAGGCTCAAAGCAGGCTGAAGTGATGTGTAGCCATGAGGATACCTGCTACTCAAGGTTAAAATCTGATCCTAAAAGGGGAACCGATTGATACAAACTACACAGATCTGCTCCATCACAGCATCTTTGCAGGTACAGATTCCTACAAGTTGTACAGCAATGAGTTTCAGAAACTTGAGTAGTTCAAACAAAAGATACTTTATATAACAACTGTATTGAAAAAACGTTTACATTTCCAAAGCCAAGCACTCAAGCCCTTCTTTTATGTGATGTGCATCGCTTGACAGAAGAGAACAAGAAAACTTCATTATGAACCTCACAGGTTAATAAGGGCAGAAATAGAGTCCGAGAATCAAGAACTGCTTCTTCGTGGCAGGTCAAAGAACTAATATTAAAATAACAGGTGAAATCCAGGGCTTAGGGGGAAAAAAACAACACACACACACAACAAAAAAACCCACCCCAAACACCCTCACAGAACAAGCCAACATACTCACTCTTGTGAAACCCCTATCTGTTCCACGCATAGGAACTGTACTATCAAGTTTTTCAATTTTTGCCCATTTCCTTTGCACTTTGGCATACCAGCTTTGACCAAAAGTTTATTAGGATCTTGCCCACAACCAAGTCTTACACTCCCAGTTTAGGTCTTAAGAGAGGGGGCAGGGCTATTTCCTTACTTGACGCTGGATCCATTTGTGATACAAATATTTGATATAGGAAACTAAATAATCGCACTGCTGTACTGTGCTGTCTTAAGTGGCACTAGTGGGACAAGAAAGGTTTGGCTAGAGAGCTTCCCTCTTCTTTTCCCTCTTCTTCCCGTCCACTCTCAACATACATGCACCAGCTAACTTTCTAGGCTTAGCACGCCAAGACTTTGATCTCAAAGATGAAAAACTGCAGCAGCAAACTGGACTGCGGGGCTTAGATCAGTTTAGCTGACATAAAAAAGCTATAGTAAGGAAAATTAATCTATCCAATAACTTTGCTACCTCTTTAAATTTAGAGGTTATTTATAATTTTAAATGGTGTATCAAATTTTAGGAATGCCATTAATAACATTTTTAAAGTATCTGTTCGAATGTACTCTTGGATTTTACAGTGTTTTCCTGTTGCTGTGTATAGGAGAGCGAGGGTACTGGCACTGAGCCCTTTTGCGCAGCGATCCTACTAGAAGGCTTGTGCGTAGACTTTCCCCACACATGACTCAGTTCTGAAGGCAGCACTTCCAGCACTGGTGCAGAATTAATCTGGTGCAACTGCTGTTTAAATTGCCTGCATATGAATATGAGAGTCTCCCAATCTCCAGTTGGATGTCTCCTATGCTATATGCAGAAGAAAATGAGTCTTTACCTCCAAAGAGCTTATAATTCAAGGTACAGACAAGATACATACAAGCATCTAGGATAACTGAGATAATAATGGTCCACAGCTACGTGTGTATGTAATTACTCACACACGCACAATTTCATATATAGTCTTCTGTTTAAACCTTATCCCTGCAGCAAAACTCTTCCTTGTGCTAAGCTTAAAAAAAGGCACTAAAACTGCACCTATGCCAGAAAACAACACAGGTTCAGGGAGCAGGCTGAAGCCCTGGACTATGATCATCCACACTGTTTGCTAGCACTTTCCTAATTGTATTTCTGACCAGCATCAACTAGACATTCTTCCAGGCAACACTTGGCCACAGCTCAAAGGACACATTTTGCCAGAGTCTGTTCCCAGGAGGAGACCTGAGCCCTGCAGATCAGAGCTACACATAGTGCAAGCCAGAAGCGGTTCCCTGGTCCTGTGGTGATGCATTATTTCATGCATCACACAGCCTCCCTCCCATTCCTTTACGATTACGATTTGTAGGGAAGCGGTGGGAACATTTTAATTATAGCATTTTAACTCATAAAAGGGCACTGGTGGGCAGAACGACCCATTTTGTGCCTTGAGGAACATCCTCAGAGTTGGCATGCCCATGATACATAGTGCACCACCTGTGACCCGCAGTGGTGGGACAGTAACGGCTTTTGGCACCTTAAGAGAGGCTGCTGCAGAAGCATTGCAACCTCCGATCTACCCTGGACTCTACATCTGAGGGAATGCTAAGGGGATGGGTGAAGGAGAATGGCTGTGGGCAGAAGGAATTTTACCTGCAGTTTTGAATTTCTCCACCTCTGCTTAAGGTGCCAAAAATCTGAAAATGCTGAGTCCATCTGGCAGTGTGGTGTGTAATTCTTGCACTGCACAGATATACATAAGTAGCCCATAACTCAGGGTTAGCTTTACCGAGGTTTCAACTCCGACTCCACTGGATACACAACCTTCTACCTTTTAATCTCCATACTGGGCTGAATCCTATGCTGTGTAATTAGGGCTATCTAAACAGTCATCTAAACTCCTACTGAGGAGAACTGGTTTGTCCAGGAAAGGCCAGCTCAATCATGAAACTAACCACAACAAATCTAATAACCAGATGGAAAACGAACACAGAGCACGATGCTGCACACAGAACCGTCTTCTGGAACTAAGATGGACCTTCAGCAGCTCAAAGCTTCTTCCAGCTGTAATTTCTTGCTTTTTATCTTTGATTGAAATCGCAGTACGAGCAAATCTTCTACTAAAAGAAATGCTGTAGAAGTGGTTTTTTCCTGTTTCTCAAGTTTTCTGTATTGTGAGTGATGAGACTACAGTAATGTATAACCTCTGGTAAGGGACTGAAGAAATCAAAACCAAGAAGCAGGACATACAACTCTATTTCTAAGGAAGAAGCAAGCCAACAGCCTAATACCATAAGTGCCCAGAATTCATTTGCACAGTTTCAGGGAAAACTTATCTTTGCTAGATTTGTCTGTCTAAAATTATCAGTTATAGCGATAACTCCCTTTCCCCAGTCTCTTCTGATTATGAGCATATTGTTTGCATGTCAGAGAGAAAACACTCTTTAAATTAAAATGTGTGTCAGGACAAAATTACACCACCTGCCAAAGAACTAAGGGCTGAAGTTCAACTGCTTGAACTGTCAGAAATCAATTAAGTAGTTAATCAGTGATATACTACAGATTCATATCCCTAATCACAGCTTGCACACAGCCCCAGTGATACAAGAAAGCTCATTTAAAGCCCATCAAACGCTGTCCTACTTTTGTGGTGCCATCTAATCCACGGCCCTGGCAAGCGTGCTCACTTTGTATTTGTTCTCCAATTTGGCAGGGGTAGGAATGTGGCCTCTCCTCCGGAAGGTTGTAAAGTGCTTGCACTGAGGGCATGGCTTGGTGCTGGAGTCAATGCGGCTGAGTTCCAGGAAATATTTATACTTGATGATGTCGTCGTTGGGCAGGTTATAGAGGACAGTTGTTTCATCCAGGTGTTCACTACACTCTGTGATCGGGCATTTTATATCCGCTTGTCCCAGCTGCACCTGCATATGAAAAAAACCACAGAAGAGCTGTATGAGCTTTTGCTTGGAAAAGTTAAGCAGCATTTGTGAATTTTGTGTGGAAATTTAATTTCAAGTACTGTAACAATCCACAGACTATCAAGCATATCATCTTAAAATTATTTTGACTTAGTCCAAGCACACTGCAGTTTTTCCAGGGAGTATTTTCAAATCCAAACAGAAAAGCTAACGAGCCTTAGGACAACTGCAATTATTAACCGGATAGTCTCACTGTATGTACACGGCTACGTACTCTGCGAAACCAAAACACAAGTCCTAACTAGCAGCACCCATCCAGAACTCCATGCTTTGGGCATAATGGTCAGCGCTCCACTATCACAGCTCATACCGGTTGTGAAAAGCAGGCAACGGAAACACCTGTATACTGTTCCACTGGAAAACGTGCTGGGAATCACAGCACAGAGAAATTAAAGACAATTTGCGATCATCAGACTCTAGCAGCTCTGACTCAGTGCTAGCCCTGAGCTGGTTCCTGCTCAGCAAGCTCAGAAGCTCCTTACGTGCCACACACTGCATGCACAGAAAGTGTTAGCTGAGCCTAGGGCTGACCAAGCTCATAAATTTCCCCAGAACTCAAGAGTTTAAAAACAACCCCCCAAAAAAACAACAAAAAAAAGACACCCCCAAAAACCCTTTAAAAGAAGAAAAAAAAAAAGCAGCAAACAAAACACAGTTAAAAAGACAACCGAAACAAAACCAGGCACAGAAGCAAGCTCAAGGTTAACAGGGCTGAAACTGTTATGGATCTGACGAGCCCTGATGGTCCCAAGCTGGTCAGATATCTGCAACGCATTTCCAGAGCTCCTGCATCAGAGAACAGCGCTGGACCCAGCTCTGCACCCTTCACGCTTGGCAGGCTTGAACAGCTCGGACTCCGTGCCAAAACGGCAGATCCGACTGGGTCTGGGAGCAGCAGAGTTGCATTTGCTTGGCACTGAGCCTGAGTTAATAAACCCTGCTGGATCTTGAGAGTCTGCAAAGACCCAGCTTGAGCACGTTTGCGTCTGCCTCGAGTAATCTTGAATGAATGAGTGTTGACTGTACAAGTGGAGCTGACCACCAGCCCAACTCCTTCCTTACTGAGTATCTCTGTGCAGAGAAGAAGGGGTTTAATGGTGCAACAGGCACCTCTTTTTAGGAATTACTGTTTCGAGGTTGGCAGGTTTGATTTCCCTAGGCTGCTTATTCTCCAACGTGCTCCGTTATGGGAATCAGCCAAACAATACGCTAAATATGATTAGGAACACCTCAGATTTGGATGCAGACCTTGCTGCTGCACGGTGGTACCAGAAGACGTCAGACTCCACTAATGCAGTATTTAAGCTAAGAAAAGAGGAAAAAAAACCCCAAACCAACACAACACATCCCTGTTGCTGTTGCCTCAGCAATGGAGCCATATGGGCTCTAACTGAATGATAACTAATTTAATCAGGAGCCAGAGGATTAGAAGAGTCATAACAAAATGGTATAAAACCCAAGGTTCGTACTGACTTCAAAAAAATCCCTATTGCACTACCTTTGTTCTCACAGCAACAGAGCTAAACCTAAGCAGAACAAAGAGGTTAGGTATTTGTTAGAGAGAGAAAATAAGGGTGAGGATGGTGGCAGCCCATACCAGACCAGAGCGTGGTGGAGAACATCTCAGCAAGGAATCGCTGCCGCCGTGCCCTGAGCAGCCTCGGCTGCAGGTCAGGATGGAGGCAGAGCCCTACAGAGGAGAGGCAGCTCCCCCAGCAATATGCTCACTTTTACAAGGGAACTGCCATGAATTTCACTTCCAGCTCTGAAAGGTAAGCAGAGCTCTACCACATGCAAGCAAGGCTAGGCTCAGACAGTTTGGCTTTTACATGGACCAGTGTAAGCACAGGAAGAGTATGTATTCAAAGGTATTAAAAAAAACAACAAAAAACAAAACCCCACAAACTACATGCTGTGGAATGTCCACATTTTATACCTGTAGAACACTAATTCACCCGTAGCAGCATATGAAAATTGAACTCGAGCATATAACATCACTAGAGTGACTCTTCTCAGAAGAATCACCCAATACATCATGGAGCTACGCTTAAAAAGCAGATGATGATCAATCCAGCACTAGAGCACTCAAACACGCTAAACTAGGAAAACAATTTGGTACAGAAATATAAAATCCTATTGCACCACTGCAAGGATTAGTACAAGCTTCTGTTTACAGAACTGTAGGTACAATAACTTAAAACCAGGTAGTCAAATTAATCCCATCTACAACTACTTCAGGGTTTCATGTTGGGTTTTTGTTTAAGCATTAGGAAAATACTAAGAGGCAAGCCCTTCAGCTAAGAGTAAACTAAGCTACAACAGAGTAACACTTGACAGTGAGAAGGCACATTGTATCTGGCATTGAAGTTGGTACTTAAGAAGCACTGCCTATTATTAAATGCTAGTTAAAACAAACCTGCCTTTATAAAATGAAGGAATACAAAGCTGAACACTTTCTACATTTCATGCCCCCACAGAATATGATTAATATATATGGTAAGAGTCAAGTGTGGTTTCAGTGTTTATTTTGAAAATGTGTTTTACACCCACTTGAGGTAAATCATTTTTCTCCTCTGTAATAGTTTCAGCCTTTCAAGTTTGGCAAAGATTGATCCTTTTCCCGTGTTTTGAATGGGACTGAAGTGAACAGAGCTGGTTTGCTTATTAGCAGTAACTTCAATGGAGCCTTGTCTTACCAAAACAGTCCATCTTTGTTTGTGCAGTAGCATCGGCAATTGATACAAGTACAGCTTTAGAGGTAGCCTGTTAGGCTACCTGCTGCTGCAGACCCAGGAGGTGCTACAAAATGGGAAAGAAAAAAGGAAAAAAAAAAATCTCTTATAACATGGGTAAAAATAACTGGTTTTATTATTTTCCTTGATTTTTTTTTTATTTTGAAGAGCTTTATCCTTCAATATCAGCTTATCACAATGTCAACCCCCCAAGTTTTAAGTCTTTGAATTTCAAAATACCACTGTATATTAAGAAATTCAGAACTCTCGTATACACAACAGCATGGTGTATTTTCACAGCATGAGGAACGACTCAGGTATGTCTAAAAGCAGCTGAGCTGCAGTACAGTGTTAAATGTCAGGCAGGATCCAGTTCTTATGCCCAGCTGTGCTTCACTTCTGTAAAGCATCTCAGGAGGGGCTAGCTCTGCTAACAATTCATGAGAAGAAAACAGGCTCTCCCCGATTTTCATCCTACAGAAAGGTAACATTTAAACTATCAGGAGAGCAACATACACCCCCCCCCCACTCCCCCCATTCTTGACATTATATTTGAAAATATTTTTTTGGGGGGGTTGGGACGACCAGACTCTACACTGGTACACTTACTGCCCTAAAATGCAGTGATGCCAGCAACAGAAAACAGAAACAGATGGCATGGTACTTTAAGTCTGAAAATTATTTCCAACCCTTGAGCTTTATTTTAAAGGAAATCTTTGTTAGCTACACAGAAAGCAAAGTTCAAACTACACCAGAGACGCACTGATTTATACCTGGCATTTAGCCTGGCCCAAGCTGGATGTGACATAACCTGTGCAGGCTGTACTTGGGCAGACTATTCCACTTTAAAATAGACACATACAAATGAGCATTTTCTAACTGAAACTCTACTCTTCATTCAGAGATGCATATGCTAAATAAACCAGTAAATTGTTCCTACTTCTCACCTATTAATGCTGAAAGAAAACTGAACAGTGCCATGTCTAATCTGCACCTCTGTAGAGAAATAAAATTTCTACCAGCGCACCAAGTTCTCCTCTGTAAACTACCAAGGATGTTATGCATAAAAAAATATTTTGGAAACACACAGATGCAAGTGAAGGGACAGTCTGGTCTACAGGACCTTCACATTCTACCGGGGAAGAAAGAAATGGATTAAAGTTCCCTTTAGTTCTTTCAAAGCAAAATCCCATCGCTTTCTAGTTCACTGGAAACATTGCTCTTTCATTTTTGCTGGTAAGTTGCAAATGAGTGAAGAATTACATTTCTTGTAGGTCTCGGAAGCGGAGAGTGTCATTTTGTGTGTGCTTTAAAAAAAAAGAAAAAATTGTGGAAAATACTTGAAGGGCTCACCATGGTGCAAGACTCCATAATGGTAGGTGCTAACCACACGAAATCCATGCAGACATGATTCAACAAGTGCAAACCAAAGACAGTGCAAACTTTTACTAAGCATTTTCCACCTGCCTTTAAGGTTGTGGTTTCATGACCATTTCTGTGGTTTGAGTACTAACCTAAGCAGTCCAGATGCCCTACCTCTGACTTGTGCCAGTGATATCCTGGGATTCTCCATCAAACTCCTTTTACCTGAAAAAAATCCTAGGAAACATTCTCTTTTCCAGTCCATCTGTCCTCCCTCTTTACTGTCAAATAGTACAAATCCACAGTGCTGCAAGACAAGCAAGAATGAACAGCTAGAACTAACAGTAATTAGATTAGGGGCTACTTCTGTTGTATCACCACCAAATAGGAAAACAGACTGGGTTTCTTGTGTGCCACCTCCTCCACCGGACATCTTCACACAAGTTCTTGCCTGTTGTTCATTACTTCACAAACATACTCCACGGGTTGTGTTTCACTTTTGTTCCCCCTCTTATTCATTTCTCAATACAGCAGACTTGCAATAAATTACTTGCTGAATCCCTTTCTCATTAAGTTACCCCACCATCTTCTCTGTCAACCACAACCTGTAAACCCACTCTAGTTGAGAGCTGTCACTCCCCTCCTTAGCAGGGCACATATTGCTGACCTCAAAAGGATCCAGAAAGAGTTCAAAATGGTGAGGGTCTTCTGCACACTGGCATTGAATTAATAATCATTTATTTTTTATTTTCATATTTTCTGCTAAGCCAGGAAATATCTGAGTGGCCACCAAAGCAACTAGAATGACCAGTCTTTCTTCATAGTCAGTAGAGAATGAGGAAGGTGATTGAGGCAAATCAAAGAAGGTGGCAAATGTCAATGGTACCTTTAAGATGTCTAGGAGGAGGAAAAAAACACCCAAAACCAACCACAACCACTTTTCCCCACCTCAGGTTCTAAAAGTAGCCCAAGAAACCTAATTTCTCCCAGCACCAATGTCTGACAGGTATTCAAAGACAAAAAAACCCAAAGAACTTCTATATATATTTGTGACAGATGTCCACTTTAAGTTGTATTTAAAATGGCCATTTATTACTAATAAAAGTACAACCAGAGACTTCCACTGAAAAATTTCTACTGCGTCACAAGCTCACGTAGACCAACCCTGGAAGGGTCCAGCAGTATGTTGTCCTTCACAAGTCCTCTGAGGACACAAAGTCTTTGCTCTCCTTTCACGTTGGTACCACACATCTGGATGAAGCCATGACAATGACGTGGTGGTTCCTGCTCCATGGGACATTCACCAAGAAGTCATCACTGGGGCCCAAACGTGGCAGGCGTGAGCAGACACCGCCTCTTCCAGTCACATTGTTAACGAGATTTGCATTAACTATCACACTGTCAACACTAAAAAAGGCACAAAAAGAAGCCAAGTCTCAGAGCCTTTGAAGAACGTGTTAGTATCTGGTTTTTCAGGAGAAAGGCACTCAAAAAGTGAGCAGCTTTTTGGGAGGGAATCACCACGTACATAACCACAGTCCAACCACTACCAGTACATCAAAGGCTTGACCTTTCTGCTCCAAAAGCACGTCTTCTGAATGCTTTATGATGCATATTTAAATGCGGCATCCATTTAAATTCTCAAAGCTCATCTAGTTTTCACAACCTCAGCCACAGGCTGGGATTCCAGCTTCATCCGTAACACTCCGAGGACCGCTTTCAGGACACGCCGACACAAACCCACGTCCCCAGGGGTGCTGCGGGACGGTGCAGACACACACCGGCAAGGGCCACGGCTGGCACCACCTGCACAGGCAGCGACCAGAGTGGCTTTAGCCTCAGAAACCAAACAAAACTTTAACTGGCAAAACTGGTCTCTGCAGCCTGGAGCAAAACCCCAAACCATGGTGTCCGTTTCCCATTCAAATTCTTCTTCTTCCCTCCACAGTCACATACAGCACTCTCCTAAATATATGTGAGGATGAACTAGCAAGATATCCTTCAGAATACACCTAAACTCAACCAAAACCTTTTTCTTAAAGGCCTCTTAATTTGCTTTCTCATTTGATGACACACTGACATGAAACTCCAACTCCTTTTCCCTTCTTTCCACAGGGCCAGGTGTTACCTGCTCACATGGATTAGATATCAAGGGGAACGCTCAGGTTTTATTTGTGCTGGTCGGATAGGGATAGGAATTATAGAAAGTTAACTGTGGAAAACCAAATTAATACTGAATTTGCAAGATGTAAACAAGTCATTACCAACCTGCATGAGCTCCCCCTCTCCACCCTTTCATCTCCTGTTACTTTCTCTAGCAGCCAGTGAATTAAAAAGGGAAACTATTTTACCTCAGTAACGCGTTTAGAAAAAACTACGCTGTATTAAGTCACGCCTCTGCCTGCTCATCAAACGTAGTGCACGTCACCAGCGTGTATGGAGGTTACATGCTTTCTGCTGGTTTTTTTTGGCACCCACGGTGAGCTGAAACCCACAGCAGAGGCAATGGTTAGTCCCGTGGCTGGACAAAACTGGGGCTGGTGCTCCCGGATGGCTGCCGCTGAGCTGGGACGCTCTCTGACAAAGAGACGCGCCAGAGTCAGACACAGAGATTGGCGGGCAGAAAGCTTTCACAACCGCCGGGAGCCCTGGAGCGTGCGAGATAAAGCAATCTGTCATCTCCTCCCCGGGCGTGCGTGGGGGCAGAGGGAGGGGGAAATCCCAGCAGAGGAAGGTAACCTGGGAGGAAGCATGGCAGAAACTGCAAATCTTGGAGGAATCTGACCCAAACTCACAGGTGTCTCAGCATTCATTAAAGGGAACAAGGAAATGCACAAGAGCTTTCTTATTTTGTCCACATGTGCGTATTACCAATGCTAGCTACGTATGGGTATGATAATTTTTCTATTCCTTAGAAGACACATTCACTTTTAGTAAAAGACCCAAAGATGCTCATGAAAGAAGAGCTTTGAGGACAGCAGACCAAGCTGGATTCTTGCCCTTTTGGGGTAGAAAACTGAGGCAGTTGCTCCTGCCTAGGAGTGGGACCAAAAGACCACATTAAAGCCGAGCGGGTGTGGGAAGAGATTACAGAAAGGAAGCAAGGGCCAGGAGACCATCTGCATACCATCATACGCTCGAATAACCTGGCCATCTCGGGAGCGAGCCCTGCTTGCAGGGGCTCAGTAGCTTTAGGAAAATATGAGTAGCGAAGAAGCAAGACCTTCATAAGGTAATGGTTTGTTGGGCTTCCAGCATCAGAATAAAAACATCACAGCCAAATAACACAGAAACAAAACAAACTAACTCCAACAGCTGGTTCTTGTAAAAGAAATAAGATAAAAATCTATCAGTTAACTTGTCAATCAACAGCCTTAAATTCAGATGAGAACAGCCTGTCCTCTTACAGCCAGCGTAAGACTTGTAGAAAATGACATTTGTGTTTAAATTTGTTACCAGCCAAGGCTAAGCCAGGTCTATTCTGCCCATCTAAGTGCTCTGGCAAGGCACAGACAAACTGCGAGAGCCCAGGCTGATGCCCCGGGAAGGCAATGGGTGCACAGGTTGAATGGGACAGGACACAGGCACAGCTACAGTGCAGAATGGGAACCTTCCCCCTGCCATGGGGCAGCATCCCTCCCTTTCAGCATGCCTGAGCTCCCAAAAGCAGGAAAGTCATGGCACGTTTACTGTTATTCAAATACTTACCGCAGAAAACAATAAATTAAAAAGAAAAAAAAAACCACCAACAAACCCCCAAATCCTATTCTCCCTTTCCAATTAAGAAGATTAAACCAAAGTGCGGTCAGTTACTTGAGCAGATAATTTTTATGTATATGCTGCTCTCTTACAGAAGCAATGCTTAAAAAGGTACATAGGTGTTTCCTCATCTTGCTTATAACAGAAAGTCCTGAACAGTCAAACTCCGACCTCCACCAGGTTCGGACTGGCTTAACCCAGATTCAGATCAATTCCAATGGAATAGTACTGTTACCTACTAACAATAATTAGCATCACAACCAAATTGCTTCCCATACTTTTCTTAAAGATGGACAAAAAGTTGGCACCCATAAGCTGTTATAGAAGAGTGAAAATACATGGTCTCAATCTTCATTGCAAAAATATCACTTTGGTCTTCAGGTGGAGCCAAGCAAAATCCATCAACAGTGACAATTTATCCTACAACTATTCATGTTGCAAAAGAGGAGATCAATAGCTCATTCTTCTACTATTTAGTAGGCAGGGTCCCAACCAGACACAAAGGCTGGCAAATGCTCCCGAGTTTGCATTTGCCAACCAGCACTCCCCTTTCAAATAAAATAGGGCCCAAACCAGCATATATTTGCACAACCCTATTCAGTAATCTGTATTACTGAGCCTCTAATACAGATAAACCCAGCTGGTATCATTAGCAATAGTTAATCAAACCTTTGGTTTCACCAGCAATGGCTGCTGTTATGTTTTACTGTTGTACCTACAGAAACATTTCACGGTGCTTAACACCTCCCCAACTGAAAGTGGTGTTTAACATAAAATAAAGCTGTCATAATTGAGGGAAGGAGAGGAGAAGTATGGTCCCACCTATCTCACTACTCCATCTCAGAATGTGGCTACAAAACCTAACAGAGTTGCCATGGAAGTGGGTGATGACTTGAAAATAGCGAGAACTTTTAACATAAATCTCTCAACTACTCTCTTGAACACCTTGATCATCTACATTCCTTGGCCTGTAGAAAAAAGGACACATATTTTATAGCCATTCTTAAACTGTGCTGCTTTTCTTAGGAAAGCTACCTCCAACTATTTAATTTCCATGTCTTTGCTAGGTCTGAGGTTGTAGGTGAGTTTTCTTGTGCACATATTAATAATGTTTTCATTCTTGACTATCAGACATGAAGCCAAATTGTGCCCTCTTTACTTGATAAATTTAATATAGAAACAGCACAGTCACACAGGTGCAAGCAAAAGCAGAAGAAAGCCTGAAAAATACTTTTTAACTGACAGATGATTGTCATGTATAGTCACAACATACCTAATTTCTAAGATTCAAGGTGGAATATGAGAGATTAAAATACCATCACTTGGCTTCCCTTACAAACAAGGTAACTTAAAGAAATTTGTTTATGCAATCAAGCTGTTAAAAATAACTATTTATAATTCAAATCCTAGCTATTTTGTATCTGCCTTCCTGAAAAGAGACCTATCTCATCCTACCAGTACCCATGCGCAACAAAGCAAGCTGCTTTTGGTGAAAAGCTATGCTATTAAAACTACCACAACATGAAACTAATTGATAACTTTTACATAGGTTAAGCAGTAAGAGGACAGGCATGCATGCTGACCCATTTTCACGGATAAATACTTCTTGGGAAAGGCTAACGCAGAACGGACTTCCAAGCTTCTCCCCATATACCATCATTTGGACAAACCCCAGCTACTGTGCTGAAGCTCCAATTTCACATGATTTTATGAAGTCATTTCTCATAATGCATTGTAAGTTTAAACCATATTTTAATGCACCTTTAATGCAATGATGGATAGAGCCACAACAGGGTACAAACATACAAGATCAAGAAGAGCAAACAGCACAGCCTTCTCCGGGGAGCTGGCTGAGGAAAAAGCTTAAGCAGTGGTTCTGATCCATACTTGGAGAAGCAAAAGTGAAAGCAAAGCAGAAGTGTCACCCCACTTAGGAGCAAATTAAACTGTTACCTAAAATACCTCAGCAGAAAACCATGGCACAGAAGAAATATCCTCTTATGCAAGTTGAAAGAACAATTCTGCCCCGCAACTGATCTAACCCAATAGAGCGCTGCACTCATCTAGTGCGCAGTTATTTCTAAACAGCGGATTTAACAGCCAAACTATCAGAGTTAATTCTCCGGCTAATCAAACTCCGTCGGTAATTTGGGGATTGTTACTGTGTCAGGTCAGTCCCCCCAGAGTCTGCCAGAATTGGGTCCCAACTGAAGCTGGAAGACAGCCTTCACCTCAATTAGCAGCGAGTGTTTGTGTATTGATTGCCGCAGACTTTGTTTGTCATAAGCAGCCAGAATCCTTACGACATCACAAAATCATTAGAAACAGCAAAACAAGTGGGGAAGCAGACAACACAAATGTTTTACACCAGGAAAAACAAACCACAGCTGTGTTCGGAACAATATATTCTGCTTATCACTTTTTCATAAAGCAAAGAAAATATGAAGTGAGCTCATTTAAGTTCCTAAAGGCAGTTCTATCAGCTGATTAGGCTGTTAAAATACTCATTTTCACATCAGGTTTGCCACAGGAGAAGAAATGACTTCCCTTTTATTCCGAATTCTCTTTTTAAAAAAAAAAAGCCAAACAAAAATACACCCCCAAAACACTACTACTTATTCATCTGCTGTTTATATATGTAAATCTATGTTTTAAAAAAGTAGTAAAGGTCATATTATGTTGTTACACTAACCCTTTACTAGTTCAAAACGTTGTCATGGATATGACAAACCTGTTGCATGTAGTGTTGTGCTCTGAGAGCCTGCTTTTGTTGCGAGGTGTAAGTGAAGAACAGAGGTAGAATAAGTCAAAATGCCCCAGGCTAGACTCCTGGCTAAAATTTCAGAGTTAAGAGCGAGGAAGAGATTTGATTCTTGCAAAAATACTGTTATGATCAGATAAGGCTGTGGAAATACTTGCACGTAGGAGAAAAAACAGAAGGTAAATTACAGCTTCCCCTCCCTGCCTCATCATGTTTTTAATCACTTTTGCTCCTTTGAGGATAACAACAGTCCCAGCCAGTGCCTGAATATGAAGAGAAAGGTGGAAATAACTGTTGTAATCACTGAACTCAGTTCCCTGCAACCATCTTTCTTGGCTGGTTAGAGAGACTGGCCTGGAATAGGAAGACAAAAGATAACTTCTACCCACACAGACTTCTCTTTCTGGATGCTATGCCAGGCTTATCCTGTATCACGGGGAGTTTAGCCCAAGATCTCCAGCTATGTGATCAAACACCTACGTGCGCCTGAAAAGCTTGGGGTGCAGGTCCAGCCAGACCTCTCGCATATCAGCTGGTCCAGATATCCCTCCCCAGGGTCTCAGACCCCTTCAGCCATTCCGTCAGGTCACCGTCAGCCAAGACTCCCATTACCTCAGAATGCACCCTGCCCAATGGCTAAAAAATTATGGAAGAAGTCTATACAGCTTTCCTTTCTCCCTCTCTGCTTTAGAGAGCGATGGCAAGGCTGCAAGGAGAGAAGTTTCAGCTGGCTAACACAGGACACTGAAGTGTTTTTAAATTAGTTTTCCAATTGATCAGGTAGTGGAATTAATTCTCCCTGTGACACACGATCACTAGTTCGCAACCCAAGAGAAAAGTGGGAAATGCACAGCCAAGGAGAGCGACTCTTGCAGAGGTAGCTGGCTACCAGTCGTCTTACCTGTCATGTCAATCTACACCTTCAGATCATGTACCAGGTACTTCTCGTGTTAAACTTTGTTTACCTTTAGGAAGCTACAAGCCTGGAATATGCTCAGCAGCTCCCCTCTGTAAAAACAGTTAATGGCAACTACAGTACCACGGCTGGAAGGCTGCGCCTGATCCCTCCTCCATGTGAGTCCATGCATCAGTGTTTTCTGCACACGTCCTAAAATTACTGTTCTTCAGAAAGCAGTCTGTATTTTGGCATAGCTAGCTGATTATTAGCTTTATGAGTACTAATGTATATTTTCCCATTCTGTACAAGTACTTAAAATGCCTAGCGGCATGCGTGGAAATCCTTCACTGAGCTTCAAGTCTGAACCTGGCATCTGCCCTGACACCCGCCCCGCAGCCCTTCAGATGGTCTTCGCACTTTCCACTGCTCTGTTGGCCCCATTTCTGCTCTCCTCTCAGCTCTTTCCCTGAAGGATACAAGAGTCTTATCTGTGAAGCTAAAGCAAAGGGAATCGTTATGAAGTAACTAGGCTTTTTAAGATGAAAAAATGCATTACTTGTAATGAAACAACTAAGTTAATTGGTATCCTCCACAACTTCGGACCAAGAAGCAGGGAGGAACTCTACGAGCAACTGTCACACGTGCTACAAAACGCTGTGAAGCAGCTGACTGTAAGAATAAACCAATGATTATAAAAGATAGACTATGAACAGAACACCTCATTAACTTGACATACACTGCAAAGAATTTTTGATAAATACATTTCATTGTTCTGTTCCCAGAGTAAAGATATCGCCTCCAGAGACTCCAACTTAAAAACAGTTATGGTAGGAAAAAACTGCTTACAATTGGAGGAAAACCACTATTTATCATTTCTGTAGATACTGCCTTTCTATTTACAAACAAAATTATTTCAAACTTGTCTAGCGCCCCCCCCCCCCCCAAATAAATAAAAAAATAAATAAAAATCAAGGATTATTGACTATGAGGGTTTGTAAAGTGATGAACAGGTTATTAGACACCTTGAAACATCACTTCTGCCAGAATTAAACTTTCTCAGGGCTCCAGAAACTGGGTTGCTACACTGAATATTTAAAGAAGCAGCTTTGTTCCTACCAGTAGATATCAAGAGTTTTCGAACCACCACTAGTAAATACTGCAGCTTGGGGATGAGGGGGTGGGCAGGTGAAGTGAGGTGAAGGAGGTATCAAGTCAACTATATCCATCTCCACTTCTGAAACCACAGACTCTAGTACTAATTGAATTCAATACTAGTTGAGGAAATTCTAGTTTCATTAATTATTTCCAAAGAATATATATAGTCCTCAGCGCGAGAGAAGTTAACAGGTAGGAATTGAAGCAGCATAGGAGGAGAAAGGAATCGTTACAAAGCATGGTTACAGAGAACGCGTGATAAGGCTTGTACACAAGGACACGTATCTCTCCAACTCTAGATTTTGCAAGACCAGGAAGAAAAGATTGTCACTTTTGTGACAGAGACAAGAAAATAAATAGAAAGTTTGTTAGCAAGGAGGTGAAAACTTTTCAGAAGTATCTGATTTAGCATTTCATTGGTATTTTCATTGAAATGGAAGCACACCACGTGATGCTAAACACCACTAACCTGTCTATCCAAATACAACCTCTCTCAAAATAGAATTGTTTCAGATTTTTAATGGGATAAGAACTACTTTTTTTTTTTTTTTTTTTTTGAGAAAAATAACCGAACAGTTCTTCCAGAGCAAATACTTCTACCTAGTAGTTGCAAACTGCAATTACCCTTTATGGTTAAGCAATCATTGAAGATCATTTGCCACCAATACAAGCTTCTGTAGAGGCCTGGTTAGCTGCGCTGGTTTGCCTTGGAAAGGGAAAAGCAGTCATGGCTGCTCTAGCTTGTTTGGGGAGAGGAAGACAATAAGAAGGGAAAATTCAGGAAAAAGAAAGAAGAGGCACCCACTTCAGCCTTTCCCACAAGTCACACTTTTCTCTCCTGCAGTCTTCCCCTGATACATGAGGGGGAAAAAGTCTACTTTTCAAAATTTTCTGAATCCACCTAATTTCCCTCACTTCAGTAACACACATAGAGAGGCTGGCTACCCTCTGAACTGCTCCTGCTGCCCTATACCCTCACCCAGGGAAGGCTCCGCACTTGTAAAGTCTCCTTTTAACCTGCACCTGTACCAAAGAGTGTGAGCTGACACTGAGAACTGCTGGTGCTGCCTCCCAGGAAACTGCTGCCCCAAAGCACGCCAATTTTCTGTGCAAAAGAAAGGCAGTAATATTTGTATTTGTGACTTTTGTGGGTTTGGGAGCGTACCCAAACACCAAGATAAGTGATGTGTTTGTTATGCACTTTTCACCAAAATGCTGCCTGCAGCGAGGGAAACAGGTGGCATCCTGCTGCTGAACTAAGTTCTGAATTATACTGACACTTCTCTAAAGAATCAAAACATCATTTATGAGAACAAACACGGCTGTGTTAATTTCCTAGTAAACTCAGCAATTTTGGAATTTCTGTCCACACATGCCTACTTTTGACTCCCCACCACCACCCCAATATGCTATAAGTTTTCAAACCAGAAGTATCCTAAAAGCTGAGAACTTCTGGCAGCACTAGTAGGACAGAAAAACAATGTGACAGCCCCCAAAGGACTTTACCCGACTGTTAAGATTTATAATACTTGTTAAAACATGTCTCGGCACTTTCCTTGGTGGCAAGAGATTGGGCTCAGTGCTTTTCCCACCCCTTTATTCCCAACTGGACCGGGAGGGGTGGCAAAAGCATCCCTCCAGAGATAACCCCTGGCACTCCTCCCTGCCCAGTATGACCAGCTGATGTCCCGCTATGTGCCAGTGCAACTCCATCCTTTCCTAAAAACACACAGGCTTACTAAACTTTTAGTACAAAGTAACTAATGATAATAACATTAAGATGGCACCTCTGAAATTCAGTGGTTAACTGAATGAAAGCCACTCTGACTTTCCTCCCTTCCATACTCTATAATATTCCCTACATGAATTGTAGGTGACATAGCTGAAACAGCTGAAAGAGCATATAAAAGACTAAATTTTTTTGTCAAACTTCATTTGAGAACAGGGCGATTTACCCAAACAGCAAGGAAAAAAACCCACGTAAACTAAACAAATCTGTTAGAATTTATATTAAAATATAATCCTTTAAAACTGGGTCACTTGGGTAAAAATGACAAAATGTGAAAAAGCCAAAGGATGCTTACACTTAAATCCACAAGCCACTTGCTGTCAAGCAATGGTAAGGCAGTATCAAGGGAAATTTTAAGAACATTTTATGAAATCATTTAGACTTAATGAAACATCTTTTATTAAAGGAAAAATTAATTAATCCTTTGTTGTATTCTGGTGCATAGCGTATCCTAATTATAAAACCATTTTTAATAATGAGATATCTGGAGTCTACTCTCAACCTCTACTGAAATATGTTTAGTACAAATATTTTAATGTGAGTATGCTAATTATAGAAGACTGAAGAAAAGACTTACGCACGTTTTGTGTGCTAAGTCCCCGAAGTACAAATGGCTATGCTTAAAACTAAGTGCAAATTACAGTTCCATTTGATTTCTCATTTGCAAAACTGTAATCAATAAGAGAGAACAGGTTAGCAAGTCTTTCACCACACAGGAAGAATGACAAAATAAATAAAGATCACAAAAGCATTTTTTAATGTGCATCCTCAGCTATTTCTGCACACCAAACCTCTAAAGAAAGTTACCGATTTCTCAGTGTAGCAGATGAACATCTTGCAGATAAGAGCGTCTTTTTCCTAGTGTCACCTTGACTTACCTCAAAGCGTAGCTCCTAGGGATGTTGAAGGCCAAAGGTGAGTTCACAAACTGAGTCACTGCAATAAGTGGTGATCTGTGAGAAGTCTGGATTAGGGGACTTGGCTAGGATCACCTTGGAAGGCTCTAACACTGCCAGGACAAAACAACAGTGCAGTTCTCCTACCTTAACTACTACATTATTCTCTCCTACCTCACAGGTCCTAGACTCACGAAAGCTGTCATAATTTTCCTCCTCAAAACCAGTTGTATGGGAGAGTATCAGCTTCTACCCACTTTGCCAGCAAGCTGGAAGCCGATCATAATGTATAGAGGAAAATAAACCTGATGCTTGAACTTAGGGAATAACCACCAGCAGTACTAGGCAATTATTTTATGCTGATCAGCTGCTAGAGAGAGATTTGCCAGGAGAGATCTCATCCTAGGCAGAGCAAACGCAGACAACAAGCAGACCCCTACAGCCCAAGCTGCAGCCGGCAGGCAGCCTGCCTCTCCCCTGCGCTTCCCCCATCTCTTCTGGTCCCCCACACCACCTTGCTGGTACTCTTTGCCAAGCCAGCCCTGGTTAGCCTTCATCCTCCAGATCAGAAGCCCTACAGGACTGCCGTCAGCATGCAGGCTGCCTTCAGCTCCCACGTCGTGGCACTGTGTCCAGAAACGTGGCTTCCTGTAATTCCTTCCCGTTCCACGTAATTCCTCTGCCACCTCCGTCCCGCTCTTCTTGCTGCGTTTCAGTTCGCCCGCTCCTCCTGGACAGCAGGAAAGGAACATGTACGTGCACCAGAAAAGTGCCACCCTGTTCCCGGATCCACCGCGGGATATTACAGGGGTCTAAAAGAGCCAGGATGGACAAAAAGTGAGTCTTGCTCAAGTCCCACGAGACTGGGACAGCTCAATGCTGTCAGAATTACTAGTGAGTTAAGCCACCTCATGAAAAATCTGCACGTTAACTGCAGTTTTTCATCATGTATGATTTGTTTCCCTGTGTATAGCACTTGCAGACATGAAGACAGATATCCTGCAATGCTGAGTTCCCCACTCAATCACTGAAACACTAAAGATTTTTAGTGAAATAGCCTAAATCATTGTGGGGTTTTTTTATATATACTTGCAGGAAAAACAAAGTGGGTTTCTCCAAAGTTCATTTTCTGAGGTATCCAAACCAACTCCTTGCTAGGATTTTCCCCACTGATTCAAGTGGGATGGAACATTTCCATTTGGAAGAAAGCAAGAAAATCTAGAAATCTGGGTTAGGATTGCTTGATGCTAGCATCAGACAATAAATTGCAACTGTGATACATGGAAGATACTTTTACTTAGAAGAAAAAAATGCACTTGCTGAACTGACACAGGATTTCAGTGATCTTCCTCCTTAGCAATGACAGCAGATAAATGTCTTACAATGGAAGGTGGTGGATTCGTGTCCTACATGGGACTAGACAAACTGCATACAGGCAGTATTGACTACCGTGCAACAGAAGTACTTTTAAGAGACACTTCTAAAGTAAAACCCATTGAGTCACAAATTTGAGTGCAGTATAGCAAAGAAAACCTGGTCAATCAGCAGAAACTACTCAAGAGATCTAACCAGAAAAGTGGAACAAAAAAAAACCAAAAAAAAACAAAAAAAAAAAGAAAGTGGAGGGAAAAGCCCACGAGAAGAGACCAGGACTGTTTTATTTAACCGCCACTAAGATGGGAGCCTCACAATTCTGCCTATATTCCAGGCGTATTACAATTTCCTGAAGCGTGCAAATTCAGAAGGAAACTAATAGCAAGAGTCCAAACATAAAAACCCAAAAGGAAACATGAGAGGAGAAAGGAAGCTATGTATATATTTCCCCTTTCATGGAATGATCTGTAATTTAGCTTCAGTATGAAGGTTTAATTATCATCATAGATTTTTGTATTGTTAGAGTAGTCAGTGTAATTTGATACAGTATTTACAGGTTCAAGAAAGTTTCAACAATTAGGTACTGCTTCCCTGAATTTACAGGTTTTGAGCAACAAAGCATTTTTAGAATTTTACAAGTTTGCAACTAGTTTCAGATGAAACCATACCAAAACCCACCATCTCTTCCCCCCAAAGTTGAGGCAAAACTGATTTTTAAGATAGTTTAAACTGGAGTTACAAGTAAGCATAATTCCAAGGTTTTTCCACCGTAGTCACTATAGGAGAGCTAAGACTGATCAGCTATCCTAATGCTATATTTTTCCAGCTTAAAAAAAAAAAACAACGCTATCAGCAATTTCTTGTTTGCTTGGGTTTGCGACATGTAGTATTACCACAATTAATAGATCTGTTTTACAACCCAAGACATGATATATGCAGATAACTTCTCTAAATCCTAAACCCCCAGAAATGTAATTTCTGAAACACGAATAAGTGGTCAAAGCAATAGTTTGCTAAATCAATACTAAATTTCCTACCACCATTTGATGTGTTCTCTAAATTAGGTACTGACAGCTGCTCTTTTTTAAATAAAGCCCATTTTCTTTCTGGTCTCATTAGTGCAGCCCCCACCTGCCCAGCCGTATTAGTCACGTCCTGCACGAGCACTTGAACACCTTCATGGAATCAAAACTCCTCTTACTACCTCCAACGCAGTACACATGTTTAACTGAAACGTAAAAGCTGCAGTTGAGCAAACCTGTCCCATCACACATAAGGGTGCCACCTGCAGAACACTGGATAAGAACTCTGCTGCTTCAGAGAAAGACTAACTGTTTTTCCCAATGCCATCACACCCCCAACCAAATTATGTTCAAAGAGAAAGAGAGGAGGGAAAAAAAAAAAAGGAGGAAAAGCAGACAAATGAAGTCTTAATCTCACGGTTACTCCACCCTCTTCTCCTCACTTCTAGAGCTTGAGAGACAGGCAAGAAAAGGGAGAACCGAATCAGTAACTCTTCTGCTACTTGCGGGGAGGGGGATGTCTTCAAAACACTTTTTATAATGATCAATGCAATGGTAAGATAATCTTCCGTTACAGGCATTTATGATTTTATAGTTGCAAATTTTGCAACTGCTCTACTTTACCACCAAAAATATCTGTACAATAGAACCACAAGGCTATCGAGCTTGATCTTAAAAGTCAGCATGCTGAAATCACGAGTAAGAGTAACATAGGCTAGTCCAGAACTTCTCGAAGCCACAAAAAACAATGCTTCCCAAGAGCCTGCAGTAAGGGGGGGAAGAAAAAAAAAAATCAGCTGTAATTTCAGTGCTCTGAAGATAGCTGAGGCCCCCCTCCAGAGGTGTACAGGGATAGCAAGGAACAGCAAACAGCTTCTTAAGCCAGCTGTAACTGATGTGTCATGAAGGTTCAACCTTGGCTTAAGAGTCTTAGTTTAACACTACAGAGTGACACTACCAGTGCAAAGTGTTGCCAGCTCTCAGAGAAATCTGCTATGTGGATCATACTTGCTCAAAAGCAGATGGACAGACAAAAGGACAGGACATCCGATTACAAAGATCCTCCCGCAAGGAAGTCTTTCTCTGATGGTCAATTCTACATTGTCAGGAAGAAAAACAAGACAAACACTCCCAACAATACGACAGAAATAAGACGAGTCCATGACTGAGTAACAAGTCCTTCCCTCAAAGTCACAGAGCATACAACAGATGTTAGATTTCTTCCTGTACAAAACTTTCACTTTAATGGCATTGATGAATAACCTATAATGTGTCCAAGTTAGTCGTAAGCTGCATAAACCTCTACCTTTTCAGAGCACGACTGCAAATACTGTAAGCAAAAGGATCGCTATTGAAAGGAAATACCATTTTAAAAAGCTCCTGACAGTGGAAAGGAAGCTCATCCAGGAAAAGGAAGAAGAAAGAGAGCAAAAGTTGGAAGCTGGTGAGAACAGAGGTCACTCTCCAGGATCTTTACAGCACTCATTAGATAAGCATATACCTTTTGAAGAAGCTCAACTTCCTGCCATAAATAAAAGTTTTATAACCCACTCAAAATACCTATCAGCCAGCCATTTTCTTCATTTCATCTGCCTTTTCTTATTCCTTGGGCAGTACTTCTGCATTTTTCAAGTGACTCAATAGACTGTTACACAAGATACACCATTATTTTATATATTCCAGATATAGGGCTCATCTCAGTTTTTCTATCATAGCTTCATATATGAAGTAATCCATTAAAAAAAAAATCACATACCTTTCAGAAATATTTTTAATGTTTCAGTGCCTATTGGTGTCAGCACATATCAGTCTTCATGTTTGTGTAAGGTTTGTTCAAATCCAGAAGTAGGTTTGTTGTTATCAGATTAGCACCTGATACCAATTTCAGAGCCCCAAATTAAATCAGTTAGTGCTTCCATGAAACCCACCTTTCCCAACAAACTTCACTGGTGAACTCAGAGACAGTACATGAAAGTAAAACCCTGCAGGAGACCAGTTTAGCCTGGTACAAATCTAGCTTAACAAGAATTGAATTAAAATGTTCTTTAATACTACACAGTCTTCAAAGGTGCAAACACATGCAGGACATTAAAGACAGAAGACGCGTGTGCTTGGCTACCCAGCCTCTACCTCTGTGCAAGATTTGTGGATTTTCCCTGTGGATCTAGCTTCTGTCTATAGAAGCTACAAAGAGCACAACAACTTCAGTAAGTTCATTCAGGCAGCTTGCAGGTATATTTTGTGATGAACACAGAAACTCAGCGTTTATTGCATCTCAGCAGCAAAGCCTTCACTATGTACACCAGGCCAGGCACAGAGTGAGGATGGATTTCACTGGAATCCCCAATAAATCACCTTGCAACTATCTTAAGCTACCAGAAGACTACCTGGCAGACAACATCAGTACTTTAAAGGATGCTAAAATCCTTCCACAGAACTTGTCAGATATTGGTATCAAAAACTGGAAGGAAAAAAACCTTAGAATAAGACATCAGGAGCTAAATCCAGAATGATGATACCGTACCCTGTCAAGCAAAGCATACAGCTAAACTAAAGACTAACAGAAAGAAGTTCAACAACCAGCTACCACCTTCCAGTAACTTACAGTACATTCATCCAGCTGGTAACTGTAGTTTCACCAAAAAAAAAAAGTAAATTCAAAACAAATGCCACACCCAAACCACCCAATTTCAGACATTGTTTTTCAATGTTACATAGCTTTTCTTTGGTACCTTAATCACCTGTTCTCTTCATTGTTTTCACGTAAAAGCAATCTGTGGAAACTAAAACAAACAATCATTTGTCTTTGCTAATTGTTCTTTCTTTCATAAGTTTCTTTATACAACAGCCTGCATGAATTCCCTTGGAGAGTTATTTCACAAAGGCATCCTCTATAGCCTAGGTCAACTCAGGTAATGGCAATACAGTCTCTCCTCTGGCAGTGGAGGGAGGGAACCTCTTGGAAATTGGTCCGATTCAGCCAAATCAGTCTAACCAAAAACAGTCTCAAAACCACAGTTTTGAAATTTATTTAAGCACCATTTCTCCCAAAACCAGTGCAAAACATTTGACTTCAGATGCCTTACAGACCAAAAAATGCCAGACACAAAGCATGGTTTGAAGTGCACTGCTTGCAGGCACATGTTGGGCATTAGAAAATCCTTTCCTGTTCTCAATGGTTAAAAGCAGCAACACCAGACAATAAAACTCTTCTACCGTTTCCTCGAGCTTCTCAACAGAGGGCACTCGGAGAAGCACAGGTGGCCTTCCCATCCAACCGGGCCAAATTCAGTGCAAGATGGTACCACATAGTGAGTCCTTTCTGACAGCATTGAAGGTGCTGGCTTTGAGAACTGCTCAGATACTATGCCCTTCTTCCCAAATTCAGAGACTGGAAGGGCTCTCCCAAGTCCCTCCCTTCTATCCCAAATACACAGGCTCACACTGATTTCTAGCCTAACTTCATTCTTTGCTATTTTTGTATTTTGTGTTGTGCCAAAACTTCTTTAGAAGTGCCTACCCAACTTATCTCTTCTTGCATTTAGAGAGAGCAGTCGTTTCTCCTCCCAGTTCTCTGTATGCTAAAAGAAACTGTTCTGCAACTGTGCAACAGCACATTTCTCCTTGCAGTCCTTCCTGGTTCCTGCCATTTTTCTTAAACCCTGGTGCCCAAGATTCCAAATAAAGCTTCACCACATACAACGGCCTCATTGCTCTCCTCTCTCTACCACATCCTCAAATTGCATTCACCTTTTCAGTAGTTCCATCATTATTAGCTCCTCACATCATCTGTCGTCATTAACCCAGATTTGCTGCCTCCTATGGTCAGCCAAGTTCCTACTTGAAAAATGAAAATCATCAAAAACGGTCTTCCTTGCTCTTTCTTTTCACCATAAGGACCAAGAAAACAAAATTCTCCTAGATCAAAACTCGATACAGAAGCTAAATGGTAAGCTAGTTATCAGCAAACTTACCATCTGGTGCCAGTTCATTACCGAGGCAAGGAGAGGGGACCTTCTGTTTGCCTCCTCCCCTTCTCTCAAACAAACCCAAACAAGCATCTCAATACTTCTCACTAGGAAACGTGCTTCTAGCTTGTGAAAGCTGTAAACAGCCCATTCATGCCAACGCACATGCTAGAAGTGTGGATTACATACAGCTTAAAAAAATTCTATTTCACTGTAAAAATAGGCTTAACATTTTTATGGGTCAAAAGCAGTACACCTACTGAAACATAAAAAGTCAATTAGAGTGGAAAAGAATATACTGGAATAGTAATGAATTGATTTTGGTTGTTTTCTTCAAAACAAGTTGGGGTTTTTTTTGTATTTGTACCAAGAGACTCTATGACCAAGCTCAAAGAGAACCTTCACCAGCAAAGATCTCAAGATGATGCATACCAGTTCTTCCATGGCAGTGCTGTACTTTGTTCTGGTGTGCATTTTTAAATAACATCGTATTTAGTAACAGTCTTCAGAAATTTTGTCTTTGCAGAAAAACAAACACTACCCTCCCCCCCAAAACCCAAATCACAATCCACACAGTAAAAAACAAAAATCCTTCTATCATTTTGAGCTCTGCATCTTTTCACCTGTTATTCAAAAAGATAAGAAGAAACAAGGAACATCTTCTGAGAGCTCTCCAGTGCAGGAAAAATTTCTCTCAAGAAAAAATGATCATACTTGGCACTGCTTGGCTGCAGCAAACTAAAGCTCTTGAAACAAGCAAGATCAAAAAAGAGGTTCCTCGTCCACAAGAATATTCACATGAAAAACTTCACTTGTAAAACTGCCTTAGGAATAATCTGTTCTATGTTATAAAACACTTGGGGATGCTTTAAAATTCCAGCTAGGTGAGAGCTTCTTATTTAATGATGCCACAGGCAGCAGAGACAGGCCTAGTGGGTATCAGCCTGGGCTGGACTGGGAACATCAGTGCCACGAGCGGCTCACAAAAATGCTCCAGACCGTGCCACCACGCCGGTCCAAGAGCTGTGGGTGCAGATGCACCTTCGGGTGCTGGACAAGCCGTGACTTCTGTCTGGATTGTGAAAGAGGAAACAATGCACAACAGGACCAAATTGCAGGTTTGATTTCATCAGGCTCCAATGAAAACTTCCACATGCCGTCATCTTGAACACGTTCTGTCCCCTTTCCTCGCGCTGCCTTTTCAATCACTTTGTTCTGACAGGCCATCACAGTTGCCAAAATAAATGGCCCCGCTTAGCCATGGACACTTTATTCAGTACCAGCTTGTGGTGGAATAAACATTTGCACACTGTCCATGAGACAATTAGGAACTGGATAAGACGGGGGGGGGGGGGTGTGGGGGGGTGGGGGGGGGGTGGGGTGGGGAAGAAGCAGCAAAAAATGCTTGTGAAAGGTTACTTTTAAACCAGACTATTTTTTTTTTCTGCTGGTGGATCAGATGATGTAAAAATGGTAGGTAACAAGTTGCAGGCTGGGGTGAGCACACTGCTACCTAAAATGACAGCAGACTTTCAGCTTTAGACCAGGTCTGCTTCTCTTGATATAGGAAGAGAAAGAATGAGATCCAGAACTCATTTTTGATCCTTAATTTACCAGAAGCAATGGCTTGGCCTTGTCTGACTACCCGTCTTGGCTTGAGTGAGATCCTCATGAAGCATTATACCCTGGGATACTTCAGCCAGGATTTGCTGAGTTAGTCTCACAAAAAGAATGACTAATCAAGCCTTCACACGAAATAGCTACTTCACTGAGGCAAAAGCCCTCAGCAATGTCCATCAGTAATAGTCACAACTCACTGCAAGGAAGGTTTAAATCTTAAGAGGCTGGGAAGATGCTAGTAATTTAAAATAAAGTTACAACTCCAGATAACGCCTGGAAAGAATGGGCATCTTCAGAAGTTTGAAAATTACTCTTTAAGTGTTACTGAGAAATACAACAGAAGCAAGGCTGAATCTAATTTCCATTTTAAAAATGGGTGAAAAATTCTGAGGTTGCTTAATTTCTACTGCCCCTACGTAAAGAAAATGGGGACCACAGATATGTGCATACTTTGAAATATCCAGATTTTAATAATGTATTTCACTTCAGCCTCTCTGAGGTCTAAGTGGCCATGTATATGTCAATACCCTTAAGTATCCAACAGCAACAACATTTAGACAGAACTCCAGTGTTTTACAACTGACTTTCTGCCTTAATCCGAGCAGGATTAGCTCACCACAATAAAATATACTATCACCACCACAATTCTGCCTGGGATGCCAACATCTACATTTTGCAGTTGGTATGCAAGACTCGGCACCTAAATAAGATGGGGCATGTTTGCTCTTTTGTGGATCCATCCATTCCGAAAAACTTTTAAGTTGCACATTCTTTCCCCTTTTTAAGCTGCATGCTAATACCGTAAAGTTAACTAAGCAGAGTTTCCAAGCTATTGCATAACTGAGCTGCCTGTGCACTTGAAAAAGCACTGAGCAGTTCACATGCTTGCTTCCATAAGGTCTCTGAAGGAGTACTTAGAAGCAGACTAATTATACCTGGCACTGCACAGGTGTGCTGGAATGGAAAGGCATAAGGTGCCCTCTCCCCACAGTGCACTCACACAGCGAGCAGCACTAAAATACCTGAAAGCTTTAAGAAGCCCTCCCCCACCATTTCTTTGCCCCCATACAGCAGCAATAGTACCTACAATAGCGAAGCACTTCTTTTTGCTCGTTCAGGAAAGTGGCACCTCTCACGGCACCTCTGAATGGTGTCAAAGACGGCACACTGCACCCACCTATTCCACCCCTCTCCGCTGCCTGTGGGGTATAAAAGTCTTCCAGCAGTCCAGTAAAACACTAGCCCGTTTATTTTCCTGGAAGTTCTATACTTTAAACTGTGTTTAAAATCCATTACTTTTTTTTTTTGCCCCGTTTTTAAGGTTAGATTTATTTCCTGCCCGCCCCTACCCAATAGCAAACCAGAAATAGAGCTAGTCCCACTTCCCTTTCTGGCCACCATCTACCAGAGTAACTGGCCAGTATTCAGCTGCAGGTTTAAACAGAGGCCAGAGATCCACCTTATACACGGAGGCCACCAGTCTTCACGATTCCCTTTTGTTTTATGAAAGCTTACCCTAAGCAAGCCCACCTTCTGGGGCAAACAGATTCTTACAAAACCATCAAGCCCTTCCCACCCTGGCAATCTTCTTCTCGCTCTTCTTCCTTCCTTGCATTGTGTGAGCAACCCCACAGAGCCACATCACCGCTGCAACAGTTTGGATAGGACTTCCCTTTCCTACAACCTAAAGGGACGGGGTCACTCAGATCCCCATCCTACACCCCCGAGCTGATACACCACCATTCCTACGAGATCAGGGAGCCAAACCAATTAAACTCGAGAGGCAACCACCTTTGCTGCCATTCATATCATGGCAGTGGTAGAAAAGAATACACAATGGCATCGGCACGACTACGCTTGAGAAAGTTAAACTTTGCCCCTTCTATTTTCCACTACAATATCCAATACAGTTTGTACTGTACTTAATAAAAACACCACTGGGGGGGTGGTGGGGGGGGGGGAAGTCCACAGAAGGGGAAAGGTACTTTTATTATTTTTTCAATCTGATATTCCTTATAAAAGAGACATTTGCAGTTTTAGAAGTGCACTACAGTCTACTAGCAAGCTGGTAAGGAGAAGGAAGTAGGATACCTTTAAAAATGTCTTTATTTCTTTCCATGAAATTGTAATCTAGGAAGCGCACGGCCTTTCTCACAATTAACTAAATAAACTGGAGCAACCGTACATGCCAACAAGCTTGTCAATGAAAATATACACCGATCTGAAATTGAAGCAGTGAGGTAGCTATTACAGTAAATGTGGACTCTTAGCCATTGCAGGTTCAGTTCCAAATCTGGCTTAAACTACTGTGAAACTTCTGACCTTCTGCACTGAAATCCATAGAGTTTTCTTCTCTATGAGTAAAGTCCTGTATTTGTTTTTCATCCTATTTTTTTCCTATTTCACTTGCATTAAGCAACTGCTCTCACAAGCCTTATTTACCTATACAATAAATGTATGTGTGCCATAGAAGAACATCATACATTTAAGAACTGGCTATTGAACAGGAATGCTGTTATTTTTATGTTCACATTAACTTCCAAATAAAATTCATTTCTTTGCCTTACCAAAAGTTTTTCAAGTACTTAAAAATGGACTCAAAAGTTTAATGGCCTCTTCACCACTGGACAAATTTGTCACTTTTCTACACTAGAAAAAGTCACAGGTACTTGGCTAATAAAATCCTATAGACAAGGAGGGTTGTTTTTTTAAAAATATAATTTGTAAAGAAAGTATTAAAAAAAAAAAAAAGCAAGAGAAACGTAAGTGCAAGCAGCTAAAGCATAATGAAAGACAGATAAACCAGCGTAACTGGGTGGGTAAGTAATGCCTTTCTTCACCAGTCTAAATTCTTTTGAAGAAATTACATCCCTTAGAACTCTTAATCATTTTGACAATGTACTTACATCCTGGCCATGTAAGATACGTACTTTCCTTGAGCCTGGCTGGTTTAGACAGCAGGAAGCAAGATATTTGTACAAGAAGAAGAGAGGAATGAAGGGCCAAGAGGCCCCAGAGCAGCTGGAAGAACAGTTGTTCTGGGTGGAGAAACGGAGGAACGGGCAGACAGAGGTGAGCTGAAGGCCTTCCCAGCCTCCGTTTAACTCCTTCATTTCTCTCTGTTTGGACAATTAGAACCCCAACAGTTCAGTTTTCAACTCTTTTCACTTTAAAATCCCTGGGCTGAGTCCATACCCGTGCCCGGTGGTCAGCCTGCCCGTGGCCCCCGATGCCAACACCACCGACAGACCAGCAAGGTGCAACGCGCTGGCTATGGGAGGCAGCTGACAAGGAGGGCTTCTGCTTCATAGAAATTCTGCGTTTTCAGAATTAGATTTCAACCCAAGCTAAAACAAAACCGGTTCTCCTTCATCTCCCACTGCAGTGTCATGTTCGTAGGAAGTCTTTAACCTTCAAAATCAGCTTTACTATCAACACCAGCGAATTCACGGCACCGCTGTAGGACTCGCCATTTACCATCACGCCTTGCTACCAATCTCAATAATTTCATGACACCATTTATCCTCACCCCAGGAATTCAGGCTTTCCCCCCATTAGCAAAACCCTTCCTGCAGCTGTTCAAAGGCGACACCACCTTTTTTATGCCCTACACCTCTGATCCTACAGATCAGAGTTGTAATGGAAATCTAACCTGTAAGAACAGCCACTCTTTTTCCCCCTTCATAACAGCATGGCTAAGAAATGATGGCCACATATTCCAGCTTTACATCTGGCAAAGACCTATCCAAACAAGAGGAAGTCATAGCTATCCACGTAGGGAAAGCTTGCAGCTACTTCTACACAGCGAACAAACATACCACACTAAGCGGTGGTGTGTTGGCAGAGTATCTAGCCTACACACACCAGGACAACTAGGCAGTATTATCATTCAAGAACTTTGCCCCAAACTAGTTGTCTTTAAAAAGCATTTAAACGCATTTCCAGCAATGCTTGACTTCGTAAAATTTTGTTCCAAACTTAAGTTTTGGCCCAAACTGGATCCATCAACAAGCATTCAAGAGGGACTAAAAGCCAGCTATACGCATAGCCAACTTTAAAGGCAAATGCCTACAATCTTAAAGGTACTTGGTTGTCATCCTGAACTGTGACAGTAACCCTCGGGCAGCTGGCTACACAGGAGCATTTCGGCACTGGCACTGCATACAACATATCAGAACAGGACAGACTTTCAGAAGCTGTTTGCTGAAAATGACAGTGAAGAGGGTTAGGTGCTCCTGTTGCTTACAGGCTGCTCACAGCTGATGGACCAGGTCTATCTGCCTCCTCCTCCTCCTCCTTCTACTCAGGAACACAGCCACCTTACAGCGGCTGAAGCGGCTGGTTTGGTTTAGAAAGCCTGTAATCTAGCAGGTAATATATTCTCTTCTCCTCTGCACTTCTCTTTCTCCTTTGGAAACTTCTGTGTTCTTGCAACGTCAGCTGGAGGGTGGCCGCTCACCCTGCCGTCACCTCCTGGTAGCCAGTCTGCAGCCGTCCTTGCAACTCACTCGCTAGTGTCAGAACACGTTTTTGGATTAATAACCCTTGCAAACACAGAGCTTCTCCCACACTGAATGACACTGGCCCTTCTGAGCTCTGGTTTTACTCAGGGCACAAGCAGCTCATTAACCACCAGATGATTCAGCACTCGGTGCCTACGTTTCTGCTGGCTGGTCTTCATCAGCAACCAGACTACAGCTTTGAAGGTGCATCATTTATATGATACCATCAGACACCTGAAGAGGCACACGGGTGTCAAGTCCCTCCGGCTCCAAACCAGTAGTAGTTTTAGGCAACACAGCCTGCTCCTAAATTCTCCTCTTCGCTACGTGGCTTTATAACCACATTCCCCACAGAAAACCTGACTGTAACAGGCTGCTGCATTTTTTTCCAGCTCTTTCAGAAAGAGATCGTGCACAGAAAAGGAAGGGGTCAAAAACTAGATCTCAGGTCACAGAGAGAGGAAGACTGGTTAACCGGTCCCAGGCAGAGGGAAGACAATCTCTACATTTCATGCTCAGGAGAGGTGTAGACATTCGTCTGATCACCCCGTGGGACTCGGCACAGGGTCCACCATACCCTGGGCCACAGAGCACTGACACCAATATGAGGATGCTGCAAATGGCGTTTATTCAACTGCGTCACGCCCTTATATACTGCCTGTCGGTCATCCCGCCTCCCTTAACCCTTCTCTTTCCGTACATCGCGAGATCTTCCGAGCGCCAATCCCTACAATTCCCCCCTCACTATGGCGGATGACCGACGGTACAAACTGGCGTTACAGTTATAATCGATCCCACCACCTCATGGTAATTCGTGTACTGGTGGGTACCCGCACTCTGTATAAAGAGTTTCCGCACGCAAACAGTCAGTGCTGGTATCCCACAACAAACCATAATAACCACCACCAAAAGGATTCCAAATAGGGTCAACGTTTTTCAGTCAATCAAAGACAGGAGCCATTGCCAGGTCGACGAGAGGAGATTGTCAAGCCACTGTCACCTGCCTCCTGTAATTGATTGGCTTTGTCTAAAAGCATATCATAGTCCCCTGCTTATGGGGTACACACAGCGGTTGCTGTAAAGTGGATCTGCGGTGTTCAAAACATCGGTCACACCATTTTGATGTTCGGCTGGTGCGCCTCCAGAGTTGTTGTCCACAGCGGTCATACTTGGTAAGCACCCAAGGGTCACAATGACCACAGTGCAGGTACTCAGATGATCTTCTGAACGGCATCCTGCAAAATAACTCACAACAAATCGTTATTGACTGAGGTCTGGTTTCAACCACCGTGACGGCACCCAGCGCACACGTGAGTCTGGGTGCTCTGATGATTGTACTGCAGCATACCCTCTTCCCTGTGTCACCAAGCGCCACCCTCCTTCCCACTTTCCTGTTTCTGGGTCACGGACCAATACTGGTGGCCCTACTCCCCTTATCGCCTGTTGCCAATGCTTCTGCATTGGACTCTGTGACTCTGTACCATGGGCAAACTGATTGAGTGCAAATAGTGCTAAAGCCAACAACCGTGCATTACGGTGCACAGGGGTCTCACGAGCAGAACGTCGGCATTTGGGATTTTGTTGCTGATGATTTTCGTGGGCAAGAGGGTCTGTCTCTTGGGGTACCTGCTCCCCCTCCCTAAGAACATCAAGCTTGGCTTTTAATGTGCGATGTGCGCGTTCTACAATGGCCTGTCCCTGACTGTTATAGGGAATACCGTGAAGCAGTCGGATTCCCCAACGATCTGCCCACTGTTGGGTAGAAGCTGCGGTAAAACAGGACCCATTATCTGTTTTGATAGTGCGTGGGCAACCTAACCACGCCATGGCAGTCAGCCAATGTTGTTGCGCTGCACGGGCCGTAACCTTTCTGTGAAGAGTCGCAACGAGAACGCCACTGCAGGTGTCGATGGTGACCGCAATGTGAGGGGATGGCTGAAAGGGTGCATACATGGTGAAATCAGTTTGCCATAACTCCGAGGGCTCTAGCCCCCGCGGATTCACTCCCGCGAGCCACAAAGGAGCATGCTGACAGTGAGGACAAGTAGCCACAACGTCCCGTGCCTGGTGTAAGGGAATGTCACAGTGCCGTGACAGTGCCTTTGCCCCAATGTGTAAGTCATGGTGTAACTGCCGGGCCTGCTGTAGAGTGTTCACCTGACGAGCAGCTAGGTCAGCGCGACGATTTCCATCATAATAGAACCCTGAATGATTCGTGTGCGCTGTCACATGAATAATTGATACGGGCGCAGAACGTCGCGTAAGCGCTGCTTCCAACATGACGGCTACGTCCGAAATAGGCCAGCCAGATTCTGCCATAGTGTGTATCAGTTTCGCCACATATATCGAATCTGTTACGATGTTCGAGGGCTGTTCAGGAAACAACGAAAGAGCCATGCGAATCCCATGGGCTTCGAGTTTCTGCACTGAGCACGATTCATCCTGGTATACCATTCTTTTCCAATCAGTGCCTTCTTGCCATACAACTACTGCTCGCTGCGTCTGTGAAGACGCATCTGTAAACAGAGTAGGACCTTGCACCGGTTGTTCACTGATGCGTAGGACTGGCTTCAGACACAGTAACGGCAAAAAGGTCTTTGCCTCAAGAGTGGGCCCATACGCTAGGTGTCCCACAAAACCCTCAAAGGCCAAAGCCAGTTCGTCCTGTTGGCTCAGGTTCCTTTGCCATGTTTCCGCACGTACCGGCAGCCAGATTCTGTCTGGCTCTTTCCCAAACACCCTACGGGTTACTTCGCGGCCCCGCAAAATCAACAATGCCAGTGCCTTGGAATAGGCTTGAAAAGCCGTTTTTATCTGGGTGGATGTAATCCACCATAGAGCCCTAGGCTTCGAGGGTTCACCTTGGCCTACTAGTCCAATAGCACCCTTCTTTGTCAGGCTCAAATACAGTTGCAATGGTTCTTTTGGCTGCCATCTGTGCAAGCTTTCTACACTCATGAGTTCTGCAATTCTATTCAATGAGTTCTTTGCTTCCTGAGTCAAAGTCCTTTTCTCCCACGGGTGGTGTCCTTTCAAGAGCTCATATAGAGGACTCATCCAATCGGGAGGAATGGGCAAGACACCATTTAACCACTGCAAAGCTCCAACTAATTTCTGTAAGTCATGTAAAGTATTAACGACTGGCTCCAAGATCTGCTGTTGTGCTCGGACTGCATGAGGGCCAATGCTGAGCCCTAAATACTTACAGGCTGGCCCTTTTTGCGTCTTAGCCTCCTGCACTTCTAGGCCTTCCGCTTGCAGAGCCTGTAAAATTTGTTGCTCACCAGAACGGAGGGACTCCTCCGAAGGCGCTGCCACCAAAATATCATCCATGTAGTGATAGATGACCAACTGAGAATTGTTTTGTCTTACCGGCTGCAGGGCAAGGGCCACTGCCCTTTGACACAAGGTTGGTGAATTTTTCATGCCTTGCGGCAAAACTGTCCACTGATACCGCTTTGCTGGTTCAGCTAGGTTGGTCGCTGGGAGTGTAAAGGCAAACTTTTCTTGGTCGTGCTCTGCTAACGGGATAGAGAAAAAACAATCTTTAATGTCCATGATCAAAATTGGCCAGCCATCTGGCAGAGCAGAGGGAATAGGTAGGCCGGGTTGTAAAGGCCCCATGTCTTCCAATACCGCATTGACGGCCCGCAAGTCCTGTAGTAGCCGCCAGTTGTTCTTGTCCTTCTTTGGGACAACAAAAATGGGTGTATTCCATGGACTAGTGCTCTCAACAAGGTGTCCCTTTTCGAGTTCTCTATTTACTATTTCAGTCGCCGCTAGTAATTTTTCTTGCGTGAGGGGCCACTGTTCTACCCAAACTGGATCAGTGGTTTTCCACTTCATACATACCGCAAGCTCGCGGCGCATCAGGTAGACAGTGGCCCCACTCAAAAATTTGACAAGCGGACACCCCATTGTTGTAATACGTCACGGCCAAGTAAAGGCTCAGAGACCTGTGCCTTATGCGGTCTGACATTAGCAACTAAGACTGACCCGTCGGAGTCCTGGGCAGAAACCCAACAAGCCAGCAGTGAATGTTCTGACAGAGAGTTACCACCCAGTCCTTCTAAGCGGCTTTGTACAGTAGGCCAAGAATCTGGCCACATACCATGAGGAAGACATGAGACATCAGCACCTGTATCCATGAGTGCAGAACACCACAGCTCACGCGGTGTGATGTTGTCGGCCACTATCCGTATACAGACCTGTACATGCGGCCTGTCCCAGCAATCTAACACCAAGGCCACTTGGGGTTCCGTGGCTGTTCCATCGCCGTTGCGGAGGATGCGTTGCGGGGCTCTTGTGAGGTGGGGGGAGGCATGCCCCGCTGTCTCCCCCGAAAGCCGTTTCCCGCTTGGCAGGTCTTTGCCAGATGTCCTGTTAGTCCGCATTTCCAACAAGGCCCCGGAGGACCTCCTGACTCACGCTTCTCTGCTTTGCATTGATCTCTTTTATGCCCTTTGCGACCACAACGGTAGCAAACCACCTGTCCGGGGCTACCTTTTAGCTCCGGAGCCCGTACTGCAGCCACAACTGACTGTACCACTGAATCAGGAACCTCCCGCTGCTTTTTCAATACTGCCTCTACCATCACTCCAAGGGATGCCCCCAGAGGCACAGTTCGTAAGATCGCTTTTGTAGTTTCATTCGCCTGCTGTCTAACACACTCCAACAATACTGGTCCTTTAGCTGAATCAGGGAGATGCGCCTGCTCTATGGCTCCCTGTAACCGGTCGCAAAATTTTGGAAATTCCTCCGCTACCCCTTGCTTGATTTTCGTCCATGGCTCCTTTGGAGTCATCAGGGGTGCAACAGCTGTCAAGGCTGCACGCGCTGCCCGCGTCGACGTTGTTAATTCCCTAGCTGTAAGTTGTCCCGCCTGTTGCTGCGGCGTCAGCTGACCAGGGTCTGACCCTCGCAGACGCTGTACTGACGAATGAGGTAATGGGTTGGGCCTTTCTTGTTGGGCCTCAACTAGTGCCGCCTGCAACTTATTTGTCCAAGCTTCTTTCCAAATCAAAAAAAAAGTGGGAGTCAAAATCATACTGCAAAACTGTCGCGAATCCCAGGGAGTCAGTGAACCTGAAAAAAAAAACCACGTCTAACAGAGAGCCTGTCATGGGATGTCCTAAGCCGTAATCATCCACGGTCTTCTTCACTTGTTGCAAAAGCTTGCTATCTAACGGAGACCACTCCACCCCCACACCACCTGGACCAGCTCGGACTGGGCAAACTAAAGGGGGTCCTTCAAAACGTATGCCGTCCATAACACATTCCTTTGCTACAATTTTCCAGTCTGGCAACGTGATCTTTGGTGAATCGGGAACTCCTTTCTGTTCCCCAGCTGCTTGTAGCAGCTGCCGCTGTTGCTTCACCTGCTCCTGTATCTCCTCTACTACTCGCTGCAACATCTGCAGCGGATCTGTAGCTGGGCCGGGCACAGGTATTAAAGACATAGGCGTTGCTGTTTCACTGGCTGCTGCCGACTGCGCCTCACAGTCGGAGATAGCCTTTTGTTTTACCGCTGCGTGCGGCGGACGACAGCGGTGTCCGCCCACCAGTTGCCACGCCTCCTCTAACCGTTGAGCCGACCCCTCGATTGAGTCCGGACCACTCTCTTCCTCTTCCGCTACGCGCGTAAGAGGGGGTGTCCTGACTTTCCTTCCTCCTTCCTTTGGCCGTGCTCCGCCTCTCCCGACCTCCGGAGAGACATCCGGGGAGAAGGCGGATGTCGGCGCCATCTTAGGGTGAGCTTGTGGCGCGGTTCGCAAAACACGTCCCGGCACCCAATCCTCCGGATCATACAGGGGAACCGCTCCCTCCTCTGCCTGCTCCTTTTCCGATCCCTTCATCACCGCCCTCTCCGCCTCCTCTAGTCTCTGCCTCTCCTTCTCCCGTCTCCTTTGCTCAGCCACGGGTTCCTCTGCCTCCTGAATTAACTGTCGATCTTTCTCCCGCTCCCCCTCTCTCGCCCGTTCACGCTCCCGTTCAAACTCCTCCCAAGGGTATCCCGGTGGTTCGGCCGGTGCCGACGGCTGCACTGGGAGCACCAGAGGCGTCTGCTCCGCTACCTCCGTCAGCCCTTCTGTCCGCGCCCCCCCATCCGCCTGCACGCCCCGCTCCGCCTGCGCGTGCATCAATCTCTTTGCTTCCTTCCATGTTAAGCCCTCCTCCCGCACTTTCCTGAAAATCGCCCTAATCCGCCCCCACGTCTTTAACTCCGGACCATGCTGCGTCGCCATAGCCCGTTCCGCTAAAGCCGCGGTGCATTTCGGCCAGCACTCAGGAGACAATATGTCCCCCGGGCGCTCTATCGCTTCCTCTTTCAGGAGCCGCTCTAGGCAAGCTTTCGCTTCTTTTTGTCCCATAGGGATTTTTACCTCTCTAGAGCACGAGTCCAACACCTTCAGGACTCCTTCCATGCCTGGCCAGGCCTTCGATTACGCCCCGCGTAATCCGCCGATGTCCAATCACGTCAGGGTCACCACTTGTAGACATTCGTCTGATCACCCCGTGGGACTCGGCACAGGGTCCACCATACCCTGGGCCACAGAGCACTGACACCAATATGAGGATGCTGCAAATGGCGTTTATTCAACTGCGTCACGCCCTTATATACTGCCTGTCGGTCATCCCGCCTCCCTTAACCCTTCTCTTTCCGTACATCGCGAGATCTTCCGAGCGCCAATCCCTACAAGAGGAGAGCAGGATTTTAGTCCCACCTAAACCAGCGATGCACAAAACGCTGTTGGATGCGACCCCTCCCTGCCCCCAACAATCCCATCTGATTTACTCATGGCCACTAATGTCATTAGAGTTCCTATAATTAAAGCACCATAATATCTGATCGAGAATATAATATGCTGTTTAAATTAACTCACCCAAAGTCCTTTAATATAAGAATGACTGCTCCAAGAGAATGACAAGATTTACAAAAGAAAGCATCACTAATGAGCGTAGGATCAAAACTGGATTATCAAGTTTCCTAATTTGCACGTAGAAAAAGCAGGCATTCACATCGCCAAGGTTTCTATAGAACTTTTACAGCCATTTTATAGGAAAAGTGAAACAAGTATAGATACAGTAATATGTATACATATATAGCTTCAAATATTTATTAGAGAACATATTGTACTTTATAGATGTTAGGAAAGAGCAAATGTTATTTTGGTCTAGTCAATACTTGCTAAAAAGCGAGGAGCAAGATTGCTGTTCTGAATAGCACTTGTCAGGTTTACAGATTAGGGAGATGAGAAAACACATACAAACCTTAGCCTCTTTACCAATCGGGGAGAAGTTAAACATAAAAACCTAGTTAAACTTTAGGTCTTCTCCCTCTCTTTTTAAAACAAAATTCTTCCCATACCTATTTGTTTATTTTTAAAGAAAATTTCTGAACAAACCCCATCCCCACCCCGGACACATAAATGGACAAAAAGCAAAAGCAGGCGCAAATACTCCCTCTGACTCAGACGTACAAGCAGCCGGGAGACGTTAGGAAGTGAATCACTCATTTAGCAAACCTATGTGTGCACAGTTTCTGGAATAACCCGGTTTTGGTGCTGCGTTAAATGGAGAGGAAGATGGGCAGTGAAGGAGATGCGAATGCGATATTACATCTGTGAGATCAAGTGCTCCAATCCTTCCTGCTCCGTCCCCAGTTTGTATGCTGGATGCATAAGCGTAGAAGCCCACAGCTCCCAGCCAAAGGGTAAACAGCTCTTCCACCCTTCTGACCCCAAACTCACTTAGCAGATACCTGAGAGCCCACGGAGACAGCCTGCATGAGCACCATGGTCCTGGAAGAGCACTGACATTTCAAACATTCACACTCTTCAGCCTCATCCGTTTTATGTTTATGATTAAGCAGATGCGCTGGTTTTGGCTGGGATAGAGTTAATTTTCTTCACCCTAGCTGGTATGGGGCTGTGTTTTGGATTTTTGCTGAAAACAGTGTTGATAACCCAGGGACGTTTTTCGTTCCTGCTGAGCAGGGCTTACCCAGAGCCAAGGGCTGTTCTGCTCCTCACCCCACCCCACCAGCGAGCAGGCTGGGGGGGCACAAGGGGTTGGAGGGGACACAGCCGGGACAGCTGAACCCGACTGACCCAAGGGACATCCCAGACCATAGGACGTCACGCTCCATAATATAGAGCTGGGGGAAGAAGGAGGAAGGGGGAATGTTTGGAGCGATGGTGTTTGTCTTCCCAAGTCCCCGTTACGTGTGATGGAGCCCTGCTTCCCTGCAGATGGCTGAACACCTGCCTGCCCATGGGAAGCTGGGAATTAATTCCTGGTTTTGCTTTGTTTGCACGTGCAGCTTTTGCTTTACCTATTAAAGTGTCTTTATCTCAGCCCACAAGTTTTCTCACTTTTCCCCTTCCGATTCTCTCCCCCATCCCACTGCAGGGGTGGGGAGCAAGCCGAGTGGCTGTGTGGGGCTTAAACCACAACAGCATAACAACAAACAGCTTTGGGCTGCATTGATTCCTGCAGATGGGGCTTGTTGGGACCTGACCCAGGCTCTGTGGGACCCACACCTGGTCCCGAGGTGCAAGAGCCACAACCTCTGTCATGTTAATCCATCACCCATCCCTACCCCTCCCTCAATCTCTTTATAAAGTCAAAGAAATTTTTTTGTGAATGGTAGATAAACTGGTGGTGGTCAGACCCTGAAGAGCCCTGAGGGGTCTGCAAGTATTAGGCCAGGTGAAAAAAATAGATAAATTGAGGCAGAGGTAAAGTTACACAATTTACCAAAAGTCAGGCTCCAGATCAGCCTGGGTGCTCCAGGCTCGCCTGCTAAGCTTCTGCTCCAGCCATTAAATCTTTGAAAGGGATTATGCAGGAAGGTGCTGGTGATAAGAAAGACTGAATTTGACCTCTAAGGACCTTCAGATGCGACATTCCTAAATCAATTACCCTCATTCTCCAGCACGCCAGTAACACTGCAAGCAAACTCTGCAGTTGGAGTATTTTCATCTGGATAATCTTCTTTTCAACAATGCCTAAAACATCAGTCGATTTTCTGATCTATAAAGGGCTCCAAGGCAGAAGTTTTGATGCTGTTATATGTTTGCATAGAAGAAGGCAGAGTGCATTAGCAGGGTTTTTACTTTGCTACTCCATTAAGCATCATTTCAGAAATCACGAAGAAACCATCATCAAGAATCCAGCTTTCCTCGGTGGGGAAACACACACAGACATTAAAGGTGACATGAATTATTTTAAGCCTTATACTTCTGCCAACATACTCCACATTTTCAGCATGAAAGACCACTCCTCCAGAGACTCAGAGTCAGCCAGTGTCCTTTCAAGCAAAGGGCACAGATTGCTACTCCTTTGACAAGGAAACCAGATCTAAACGATGCGTATTGTTGCTTGGAGTTTTGGTGGGTTTTGTTTGTTTTCAATTTCAGGTACATTCCTAAATCAAGCCGACTGTATCCAAACTGAAAAATCTGTTAAATTTTTCAAACAGCTTTTCAACATTTACTGCTTTTGAACTTTTGGTACTTTACTTTTTTTTTTTTCCTTTGCTACATGAAGTGCTAAGTCTCAAAGATGAAAGGTGACTTTATTTCTGTCCTATACTGCCTTTCCACTCATCCCTCCCAGAAATTCCTCTAATGTAACTGACATGGAGAAGCCTTTTCTCTCTCCTCAGGATGAGTCACAGGGTCCTTCCACAGCACATAGGAAAGATACATCACTTCTTGTTCTTCTCAAAGAAATATCACTTTCTTGTTCTTTTCAAAAAAGGAAGATAGGGAAAGAACACATTGGACTGCTACTTGAGGGTATTTTGTTTCCTTTTTTCCCTAAACAAATCTATCAAGCAACTAAAATTCTGCCTGGTCGTAACAGCATCTGTAACAACGTGCCCACAGAAGTGCCCTGTGAATCTCCCTCCTCAAGATCAGTATCCCTGCTGCTGACATCCCCTCCTCTGCATCTGCATCCCTGCCCTATCTTTTATGTACAGGAGTAAGTACCCATGTGGCTATCTGCCAAGCAGACCTTTTGACAGCTGCTGGGATAAGCTTTGCAGAGAGCTCAGCAATAGTAGCAGCTTCCTTGAAGAGGGCATCCCTGCATACGCATCCAACAGCTGGCCAATCTAAACCCACTTCATTGGGCACATACCTGGCTCCCAGGCCAGCCAGCTCTTTCAGCCACCAAGCTGCTGGCTCATCCCTCCGAACTCCTGCCTAGTTTAGGCTGGACAGTTCTTCAGTATGGCTTTAGCTACTGGATCACGTAACTTCCATCGGACCACTGTAAGCTGCAGGCACCTGCAGAAGCTAGAGAAGAGCACCCTGACATCGCACCGCTTCGCAATTTCCAGCTTCAAAGGAAGACAACACTCTGGCACGTGACCTCAGTGGCAAATACGAAGGTGGCGCAAACGCGCACTGGCAATACACTCTAAGAACTTACTGAATGCTTCCAGTCCACCACTTAACTACAAACCAAACCACACTCAGCTCTGTCCGTGAAGTCTTGAGAAGGCTTATTAAGTGTTCCTGAATTTCAGCGTTACAGGAGACATACAAAACACAACTCCACTTCTCCCATCCATCAGTTCCCATGTTAAGCCCTTCCCTGCTATCTAAACATACCAAAGGTGGTCCATAAAAACGCTAGTGAGTTTACCATTAGCCAGAACAAACATTACCAGCACTAGTAAATGCTACGTAGGCTACCAATGCCCAGAAAGGAGCACGTGCTTCACTTCAGCCAGCACGTGCTATTTCCAAGCAGTGAAACGTTCCCTGGTCAGAACAGCCTGGTAACTATTTATAGTGCGTGGGGGTAGCTGTAGCCGTCCATCCCGTCCCTACGCACGCAGTCCAGCGGGAGCACAGACTGCCCCTGCACAGCTCCCAGCCCCAACAGGTGTAAAAATTCATTCTGCCAGCATGTCTCCACCAAGCACGGCCCAAAAGTTTCTGCTGAATAAAAACATGAAGGTGGTAAGCAAAGGGTTTGTTTGTTTTTCCCACATACCCATAGTTCTCCCATTGCTCTTTGGCAGAAACAATGCACAAGTGTTTTGTGATGTTAAAACTAGCTACTAAAAACACTAGGGAAGACAGAGCTTTGCTTTCAAGCTGCTGGTTTCGGTCTGAAACAGCAGTTCTGACAGACAAAACAGTGATGAAGATATAAGCAGCCTATACAAGAGTAGCCATCTACCCTGGGTGAGCAGCTATCTGCCCCGGCTGGAAAAGTTGTTGTGTTTTGGACTTTTCCTTTTTTCCCCCCAAAGAAGTTTTTGTTTACCGTTGTAACTGCGATTCTTCACGAACAGTCAGTCGCACGGACTCTCCCCCTCCACTATTTTAATCTTACATAATTGGCGTAATACCAAACGCGACGTATTCTCAGAGGAAGCGGCCGCATCGCGGGCGCATCCCCAACGCCCGCACGCGCAAGCGGCGGCACAGGCGTCGAGCGGGGCGAAGCCAGGTGCTGCGGGACGGCGGCCAAACCCCCCCCCCCGGCCCCGAACTCCACCAGTCGCCTCAGAGGCGGCTGCTGACGCTCCCAAACGCCGTTCCTTACCGTTCTTTGCGCTCCTCTTTAAAAGAAACCGGTGCCAGCCACGTTAAGAGCGAGAGTTTTGAGAATTCAGGGAGAAAACCCTCCCAAAGACGGGAACGGGCGGTCACTGAACCGGCAGCTCGCAGGCGGGCGGCTGCCAAAGGATGGGGAAGAGCTCCCACCCCCCCAAAGTTCACCTCACCAGGTGCTCAAGCCGCGGAGCCGGGCCCGGAGCGATGCTCGAAGCCTCGGGACTGCAGCTGAGACCCCACAGCCCTACAGTCCCCGTGTGTGTGTCCCCCCACCAAAGCACGACGTGCCGGGCCCTACCTGGGAGCTGAGGTACCGCTTGAGGCACTCCTCGCACACCGCCTTCTTGCAGCAGGACAGGGGCTTGATGGGCTTCTCCTCCAGGCACACGCGGCAGCTCAGCACCAGCAGCGGCCCGAACTCCCCCGCCATCAGCCCGGAGAAGGGCTCGGGCAGCAGGTACAGGTCCACCACCTCGATGCTGCCGCCCGACGACAGCCGCTCTCCGCCCGACGCCATCCCGCGACTCGCCGGGGGCTGCTCCGCGCCTGGCCCGCCGCCACGGGGGGAGGCGAGGGCCGCCGCCGCCGCCGCCGCCGCCGCCCGGTCGTTCTCCACACAGTAGACGGTGCAGTACACCGGCCGCCCCGGGGGGTGGCGGTGGCCGTTGCCCCCCTCCGGCCCCGGCCCCTCCTCCGTCAGGGCCGGCGGCTCCTCCGGCCCGGCCGCCTCCTCTTCGTCCTCTCGCCGCTCGGCGTTCGGCGGCGGTTCCCCGCTTCGCCCCGGCCCTGCCTCCCCGCCGCTCGGGACCGCCTCTGGCGGTTCGTCCGAGCCGGGCTCCCGCGGGCTCCCAGCCGGGCTCGGCGGCTCCTCAGCGGCGGCGGCGGCGGCGGCGACCGGCCGCGGGGCGCTCAGCGAGCTCTGCTGCTCCCCCATCGCCGCCCGCCGCCGCCGCCGCTCCTTCCCATCCAGCCGCCTCCCCGGCCCCGCTTCTGCTTCCGGGTCCCGAGCCCCCCCGGCCTAGCTCCCCGTGAGGGAACGGCGGCGGGGACCGCTCGCCTCAGCCTCGCTCCGCGGGGTCTCGGCCGGAGCCCGGCACCCCCCCCTCATCCCGGGGCGGACGCAGGGCAGCCGGCCGGCCCCCCCCTACCTCCACCTCCCCCCGGTCCGGCCCGGCCCACCGCCCGCCCCGCTCTGACGCAGCGCTCCTCGGCCTCGCCCCTCATTCAGCCGTAAACACCGCGGCGGGCAGCGAGGGGGGGTTTTGGTAGCGCCGAGCGTCGGCCGAGGGTAAGGTGTGCTGGGCAGACGGCGAGCCTCCGGTTTGAAAACTAAAAACCGACAAAAATCCCCCCCGACACACACACACACACGCCCCCAGAGAAGGCAAACCGTCGCCAGCGGAAGCTGCGCCCTCAAAAACAGGCGGTACGGTGGGATTCAGAAAACAAAACACCTTGAACAATTAAGAATAAACCCAAACAGGTAGACCCCACAGCGGTCCCAAACGCTTTGCGGTGGTTGGGGGACTCGCGGTGAAGGGGATCAAGGGAACGTCTGTGTGTTCTGCTGGGAGGGCCGGCCGGCGTGCCGGTGCTTCTGCTGGAGGACGGTATCTCCGGAGCGGGACATCTCGTGTGGACGTTGTCACCCGGGGCAGATGTCGTGGAGCTGATCCTGCAGCAACGGAGTAGGTTGTTAAACCCAACGGAGTAGGAGTAAACCCGACTTGACGGTGCGGTTTCCACCCCGAGCTTCGTCTGGAGTGCTCATCAGAAGTTAATCAGTTGCTCCAGCGGGGAGGACGTCGGATGGGGCCAGCCCGGCCTCGGAGGGCCCTGCGCCGCACTGAAGCCTGCGTGAGCTCTGGAAGAGGAGCTGAGCCTCGACAAAAACCGCGCGGGGAACCTGCGCTGCCCTGCCGAAGGCTGGAAACAGAGACACCCCAGGCTCTCTGTGTGGCAACTGGCGATATCTGCCGGCTCAGGGGCTCTTTGGCTTGAAAATGCTGTACTTCTTCCAGACCCAAGCTGACTTAAGAAGTTGGTGTCAATGAATTTGCGCAATGTCGTTAGCCTGCAGGAAAATCGTATGGAGGAATTTTTTCTTTTAAACAATACGTTTATTTAGCTTTCCTTATTTGAGCCTCTAGACTTTATGTTCCCAAAGCTTACTTTCAAAATACAAAGTCTGAAACTTCTCGTGAATGAATAAACATCAGAATTTCTTACAACCCTGCCGTTCAAGAAGCTGGAGCTTAAAGAAAAAAACCTAGAAGGACAACGGCATTGCAAGAGCAAGCAATATCGCTTGGCTGTTGATTCAGAAACGCGTGCGCTAAAGCACAACGGGAAAAATGGTCCTGGGGAGTCCAGGACGGCAATGCTAACTAATCGTGCCCGGCTGGGGGAAGCGTTAGGCAGACGGGAGTTCCAGAATTGCCCATGCCCTACCAGACTACAGACTGAGGATAGTTCAGTGGTCTGTGCCCAGCCGTGGATCCACGTGAAGAGTGGGCAGACGTGCCGGCCCCAGCTGCCCGCATGCCCCCCATCCTGCCCTGCTTCTGGCTGGGATGGTGGGACCAGCCCTGGCCGGTGCGGTCCTGCCTGGCAGACCCCGAGGGGACCCCGCCATTCCCTGCCACATGGCTCCTTGACATATGTGTGCTTTGCAACAAAACAAGTCTTTGCCATATTCTGTATATATTCTCTCGGACGCATTAAAAAAGTGTGAAATGGTATAGTAGTAAGAGAGAAAGGGATATTGGGCTGAGGTAAATAGAACATGACCTGCTAGTGTGTACCATTTGCCTTTCCCGCCATGCCTGCACACAGATTCATATTCGGGCAACCCCAAGGAAGAAGAATTTTCAAAAGAAGACCACCCTAACACCCCACGAGCCCCCAGCAATCTCACAAAATAGGATGCTGCGATGCACGGCACTCGCTTATTGCCCAAGGGAGCTGGTGAGAGAAGCAGCGGTCGGGGAGGAATGCTAGTTCTGTTGCTCAGGGCGCTGCTGGTGGGTGCCTGGGTCCAGGCAGCCGGAGCCCGTACAGGGCTGAACGCATGGTTCCCAAAAAGGCTGCTCTGCGGCTGACTGACAGCCTACGTGTTGTGTCTTAGGCTGGCTGTTGCCCGGGGTTTGAGAAACCATGAGTCAGATTTGCCTCCAGAATGACCCTCTTGTTAAAACCTTCTTGTTTTAAAATGCGATTTGAGATGCATGCATTTTACGCTCTCTGTAGAGCATATCTAGACTTTAAATAAAACCTTATGGGAGATATTAAAAAGATAGCAGCACACTGGATTTGCATAAATTAACAGATTAAAACAAATTATCCTACAGAGATAAACCTTTTTCTCGCCAAACTGTTTGTTTTACGAGAACTTCATCGTGCTTGGGCACAGCTGTGTGGCACTGAGTCTAGTTGCTTGAAAGATTTCTTTTCTCCCTGTGATATACTGCCAAGTCAAACTCCACAGAGATTCACACATTTGAGGTCTGCAAATGAAGTATGAGGAAACAGCTGGCAGGGCATTCATTCTCTGTGAGGGATCCCCAATTTTGGAAAGCTCTATTCACCATCATCCACCAGAACCTGGATTTGCTTGCCTCCAGGAATGCAGCAAAGTCCGTCATTTTTTTCTTCTTTGTTAAAACTATTGGAGGGTTTGGTCTGAATGGAGGTATGTTTATGAGTGGTCCTTTTACTCATGCCTGATTTTTAAATTCCACAGCTGAGATCCAGGGTAGGCACTTGTATTTTCAAAAAATAAATGTAATTACTGCCACAGTTCTGGTAACACCTGAACCTTTTTTTTTTTTTTTTTTTTTTTTTTTTTAATTCAGGCTGAACAAAGAACTTGTGGTAGCTCTTGCATCTATGAATTCAATTTTTCCCAATTTGTACAATTTTACAAAGCATTGCCTGAGAATTTCCATCCTTCCTTATTTTCCCTCAGTTCCTTCTTTCCTCCCTTCCTTTCTTTCCTTTAATCAAAGAGCGCAAGCTTACATAAAACTTCAGCAAAAGAAAGTACTAGGCTACGCAGCATATAAGCAAACTGCAGAATTCATTCCTATGGACAAGCAGTTCTATAGTCAATTTAAAAACTGGATACTTGTAGCAATACAGCAGAGCTAAAGCTGGCTGTGCTCCCTCTACCTGCTATGTATATATATCTCTCTGTATATCTCTGTGTGTGTGTATACACATATATAAAAGGAGGACTCAATTTCCCAAGGCTGTAGTTCTTGAGCCGTCATGAAAATTACTTTCACTAAAAATAATTAATATTTTTAGGATGAGTAATTAACTTTCATTCTTCTGGGCTTATGCTGACGGCCTCTGAGGAAATTTGAAGACTTACTTTCCTATGTATAGCAGTAAGTAACTGGCAGCATGGTACTGGGTCATTGGGTGTAGAACTTACTTTTCTGGGGTGGCGTGTCTGTTTTACCTTGCTATTAAGTATCTTTTCAAAGTATTTAAAATTTTCATTTTCTGGTTTGCCTACCATTGCAAATGTATTCTGAGTATTTTATGAAATGTCTTTAACCAAATATTTATATTTATTTTGAAAATGAAATAAAAATACAGGTTCTCGTATTTGCCCTTCAACACCTGTAATTCTCGCTCTTCTGTACATAACATATTGTCTTACATTCTCCAGAATACATCCCGTGCATACCACTTACACTCTGGATGTGGTCCTGCTTTCAAAAGTTGGAAAGTGGCAATGCTGGCTTGACAGTTTTCACCAAAAAATATCTACGAACTTCTGTGACAAACACTTGTGGCAATGGTATAGCAGTCACGACAACAGTTTTCTGTGACCACCCAGTGAGAACAGAACTCTTAAAGCTTCTCCTTCATCTGCAGTTCTGAATTTAGGTGAAATACATGGACACAGCTTACTTGGTGGTAAAGAAGATGTATTTGTATAACTCAGAAAAATCCTCCTCGCATCTGAATTGTAGTACGCAAAAGAAAGTATCCTTGACAGTACTTGGCTTTAATAATTATGCAGTATGTTTCTGCAGCTAGAAGGAAAATATAGTTATCTCCTTGGGCTTCTGTTCATCTTGTGAAGTGAAAGTCATGTATGTTCTACAGAAAGAGTAGGTTAGAAAAAGGCATGCTCTAGAATAATTTCTTACAAGCATTCTGATTTAATCAGGAGGAATGACAGTGTGCCTAGTTTAATTGTTACAGTATTTATTTTGAAAAGCGTCTGTGCCATTATTTTTATCTAGCACTACGGAAACAACCTTCAGAATATAACTATGTTTCTTGAAAGCACCTCCAGAAATTCCATTAAATAGCTTTTGCATGGGCGTTCATCAGAAAACTTTGGGAGAACGTAGTCATTGGCACATCACTGGAATTACAAGATAAGTATATTCATGTATGTGAGTTGCTTCAAGCAGAGAAAGCATTGCCTAAAAGAATCAAACCTTTTGGACCACATGTGTGCTTACTATCCACATCTGGGCTAGGGAGAGAAAATGCTTTTCTGAAATTGATGGATCTTTCCAAACAGATCTTATCAATGAATCAAGTCATCTTTCAAAGGGCACCTACAATCTTGATGCATCGTCCTTAACGCCTCTCTTGTTTTGGAATGGACTTCTTTGAAATTGTCCTTTACACTTGTGACACTGTTTTTTTCTTAGTTGTCTGCCCACATCACTAATTTTTAGTATCTTTCTCTTTTTTCCTATCACATCTTTTCTTCCTAAAAATACTACAAAGCTCTCTGTTTAGCCTACAGCTCTGTAGACAGACTCATGACCGTGTTTCTGTTCCTGATCTTGCTGAATCCAGTTTCCCATTGAGGGCTAGACTCACCAGCAGCTTAAGCTGATGGCAATGACTTCCTTCTCACCCAAATTTTTTATTCTTCTTAGACTTGCTTACATCATCATCCCTCATGTCACCTGGGATCATAACTTGGGAATCACTTTCATCTTCTGCAAATGCAAAGAACCGTTTGACTGAAGCAAAGTACTGAAACCAAACTTTTCATAGAGCAGCAGTATATATTTTTAAGTTCTTGAGGTTCAAACTGAGGGACTGAGCTGGGAATCTCATGACCACAGGTTGCTTCCCCAGTTGGGCTTATTCGCTGTTAGTCCCAGAACCACACCTGAATCAAGCTATGCTCCACGTATCCCACAATCACTGATTTTCTCCTTAACAGCAGACGTCACTCGAATCATTTATCAGCATTAATCTGGAATGAAATGCCTCAATGCACACAGCCTGGATGAGATGCAGTCATTTTAAGGAAGCTGAAGTTATTTACCACCGTCAGCAGCAGTACAAGCATGAGACCGTTCCAAACTACATCAGCATTTTTAGACTCTCCCAACGAAAGAATCCTTCATTACTGCGTTATTTTTATTAATATGCCTCTCAGGTTATTTTTATAGTAATAGCTGGCCACAGGATTACCTGACAGCAGCACAGCAAGTGTAAATTCTGCTGAAGGGCAAATACATTTTATAGCTATCATTGTTTTAATTAACTATATAGAATGACACACAAATAGAATGTTTTGTAAAACAGACTTAGCAGCTATGTTTTTGAAAATATTGTGCGTAATTCTCTGATATGCAAATTGCTATCTTTTCCTTCTTAGCTTCAGGCCTGAAAAGCGGTTGAACATTTGTTAAAACAATTGTCTACACTTATTACAGGATTATCAAATTATGCTTTTATCGTTTTGCACTAGAGGGTTTTTTTTACAATGTTAATTATTTAAAAGGATTTCAGAAAATAATCAAATTAAGTAATTAACCTGATCAGACAGTGGGGATACATAGAACTATTCAAATTAGCTATTTTTTAATTATGCTTCTTTACTTCTTAACCCCAAATTTCAGAATGATTTGAAGGCTTCCTAACGCTCGTCTCTGTAATTCAACAAAACCCGCCGTTATCAGCAGCAGCTCCCATTACACGCTTTGTGACTCTGTGGAGACTTATCACTTCTGCAAGGAGCTGCTGTGACAAACCGAGCTGCTTTCGCGAGCCGAGCAGGGATGGGCAGCCCAGTCTGGTGACGAGGGCACTGGGGTGGGGGCCTGGGGGTCCCCCTTTCTAATCTCAGCTCTGTGACTGACCAGCCGTGTGACCTTGGACGAGGTACTCCCGTATCTCCGGTTCCCCTTTTGCCCTTTGCCTGTCTCGATTATTGAGGCTGTAAGCCACGTGCGACAAGGAGCGTTCACGGCTGCGGCACCGCGTCGCCCGGTGAATCCCCCGGTCCTGGCTGATACTCGAGGTATTGCGATAACGCAGACAAAAGGCAGGCATTTCTCCATCCAGCGTGTCACGTGACATTAGCTAATTAATAGCGTGTTTCACAGTTAAAAGTAAAATTATGTATGGTCAGAGACTTCCCCCTATTTTTACTTTGTTTGGCTGGGGAACACTGCATTCACGAGAATTCGTCTGCTGGGCTGTAGTCATTACTGAATAGCACGTGTGTGCTGTGAGGGTTTTATATGCATAAGCTAACACCAGCAACTTAACCCACCTTCAACCTCACACTCCTTTTGTGTAAGAAGGCAGGAATCTAAACATTTTCCCTTGCTCAGATAATGTGTCCAGATTTCCAGTGGGATTTTACCTAGTGTACCAAAGTAAACATTTGGTAGGGCATGTGTGACAATTCTAGCAAGGAAAGAAAAGCCAGAATAAAATCTAATTCACTAGCAGGAGCAAAGTACTGTAATTCCTCTCCACAAATTTATTTTTATTACTGCCACAAGAAGTAATGTCTGCTTACACTCAGTAAGTCATTCTGCAGAGTAAGATGATGCCAGTTTCATACCATCACAGGTCAAAATAAAGGTTCTTTTTATGGCTTTGACCCTAATTTGCAACCCCCCTGTGTTTCCCAGCCTGTAAGGCCAGCTTCACTGTAGAGGTACCATGCTCAGAAAATCTTCACAGTTGGATGGAAAAAAGGAGGCTGAATTATGATTCTGCAAAATTAAAGTAGTGGTGTATTGATTATTCTATATGTTGTATTGATTATTCTATAGATAGTTTGGCTGCAGTGGGGATTGAGAAGCATCAGAAATAGGAACAGGCAGCAAATTGCCTTGACAAAACCAAACAGTTTACTTGCTGCGATACACATCCCATACGTGACACAACACAGCGTCAGGTGGCACGTCTTTTCCGAAGGGCTGCTAAGACACAGCAATTAACAGGGAATCAGTTAAATGATTGCCTCGAAAGGTAGTTTCACAATTTTTGCTACGGACTGTTTACCTGGGGCATTCTTTGCTCCCCCATAGTTAAGCTAAAGGCTGATTCTTAAAGACTTCATTGCATACCTTGAAAAAAGTGCTGGTAAATGGCATGCGTTTTGCCTTAGGAATTGCTGAATACAGCTGAAAACAGCCATACATTTGTACATCCACCAGTAATAGGTCTGCACACATCACATGTCTTTTCGCATGTAGTACTCGGCAACCTTGAAAAAACTGTTCCTAAAAGTCTCTTCCTATATTCTCTTATCTAATATGTCTTGCTTTAAAACAGGCCAAAAGTAATAATATTAAAAAGTGCAGGCCAGCTGGGGCAATCTACAGACTGCAATAGAAAGCTGTTTTTAAAGAAAAGAAGAGTTCAGCTAGGAACTTGATAAACATAGGTGAGAAATGGTTTGCATTCCCCCTACAAAAGTTATTTTTCAGTAGCCATTTTAGAAGCAGCGTTAGTACGTCTTGCCCTAACAATAAGGTTAGTTGCTTGGTTTGCAGATTAAGTCCTAGATGGAGTTAGAAAAAGAAAAAGAGATGTTGAAACAATCCCTGGAGTAATGAAATGGCATCAATAAATCTCTTATCCTAGGGAAGCATAACTAGGGGGAAAAGAATGTAAAGTTTGAAGATACTGTCTGGACAGAAAACAAAATCCTTAGGCTGTCAGAGTGGAATCTGAGGCTGCCGGCAAGCCAAGGTTGCAGCGAAAGCCCTGCAGTTTGTTTTGTGGATCTGGTATGCTTATCAGCAACATAAAAAAAAACCCAAAAGAACTCGAAAATACCAAGGCTATCACAGGAGCCTTCCCAAGGAGCCACTCGTGCCTGTCTGCTGGGATGCTACGTGACTCTCTGTTCATGAGGACAAGAACCGAGACTAGCTCACTTGCTGTGGCTTTGGAGCACCAGGCTAAAAAGCACTGGTGTAACTTTAAACCTCAGACAAACTTGAATTAGACTCATGGAGAACATTTTCATCATCGTATTCTTCAATGCCAAGTCAGAAGTTTCACTTTTACATGAACAGCGGCAGATTTTATAAAAAATAGTAAATATAATTGCAATAAAGAGTGTTCCTCTTTAGAGGAATTCGATCAAGAGGTGTCTGACTACTTATGATTGCTTGACTTAGTGGGACTTCGCCTGCTGCTTGGAGTGATTCGATCTGCTCGTGAGAGAGACCATAAACGTAAAGAGAAGAGAGCAACTGTGGGAGATCACCATATAACCTTGTCATTGCCATCAGATTTGTCTTTTCAGTTTTTATCACCTATGAACTTTTCACAGCTGAAAAGGTCTAATGCTAGAAGACTACTGGTTAAGTAATTCATATGTGAAACAGCGGTAGCCTTTCTTTACGTTGCCGGTACTCGTGAAGTGCATTTATTGAGTACTTCTTATTTTCCAGTGAAAACATTTATCTGCAGTTCCTTTGGGACACAACTATAAGGTATATGGTAGATTTTTGTAAGCTGAGAATTGATCTGAACATAGCCCTAACAGCATGATTTTAAATCAGTGAAATTAAATTAATGAAATTCAGAGCCAGTGAAGGTAAACTGGTATAATCTGCATCAATGCTAATGAATCAATGCCAATGAATCAATGCCCCAAACAAGATATATTTCTTTAAATAAATCAGTTAGCAGTGTACGTTAACAGCATGTGTCTTCCCAGCTTCCTTAGTCACATCAACAGGACAAGAAATTGGTCTAAAATGTCTAAAATTGACTAAGTATGCATGTATTTAAAAGTGGGTGAAGCATTTATCTTAATGCCACATGATATTCTTGTTTTAAAACACCTCACAGTGCAACAGAAGTAGTACACATGTAAAATAGATGAAAAACTGGTAACTGGAATCAGGAAGTAACTATCAATAGGAAAAGAACATCAGGTGGGGCTGTTTCCAGTTGAGTTCAATAGGGATTAGTGTGAATCCTGGCATTGCTCAATAATTTCATGAGCCGTGTGGAAATAAATACAGTAACTAGCAATAAGGACAGAGCAGTTGTACAAAGTAGTTTAACTTGAGTGTGTTAGTCTTGTTCAAATAGAATGTCTTAATAGAATAAAAAAACCCCTAGTACATCTCAACAGAGGTAATAGATTTTGTAGTGCTTAAAGTCTTCAAGGATGGATGCTTTAATAGAAGTTATGTTTCCATCAGACGTGCATTATGTGTACTCTGTACATACTACATGGTAGGAAATAAGACTCAAACCTATTAGAAGAGTCCTTTCTGGAGTTGGCTTTTAGGAATCCATTTGTAACCAGTGGAATTTCTGCACGTTGAACAGACCTAAAAAAAGCAGTTGTTCATGTTACCTGAGTGCCTAGGCACAACACTGCTGCAGGAGTCTGCGCCTTTTCTATGTGACTGTGTTAAGCTTGAATTAGGGTCCCAGCTCTGCTGGAGCACTGAGAAATGCAGAACAAACTGGGAAAACCCACAGCAATTCCTGCAAACAGACTGTTAAGGAAGCCAACGTGCTTCTTCCAGGTTAACAGCTTTGCTTGCAGTGCATTTTTTTGGCTGGGAGTTATACTGATGCAGTTCCTAGTGTGGATGTAGATATGTCAGATGCTTTTATACGAAAGCAGTCTTTTCTCTTTCCTGTTTAGAAATCTTAAGCCTTTGAACTGGCAAAACTGCGTCCGTGCGAATGGGGTTACGGCACTGAAAAGATTCCAGCGCAGCTGTTGCCTTGCTTTCATTTAGGCAAGGTCCACGCTTCTTAGGCTGCTGAAAATGGATGTCTTGAACTTTCCATTCAGAAACTGAAAAGATGCCCTAGGTACACGGTCATGCCATTTTTAACTCTGCTTGGTTGTGTGGCACAATGTGAAGTAATGCTAAAACTAGACTATCTAAGCTAAGCTATTATTCAGTATTTAGATACGTGAAGCAGAGAGAACACAGCTAAGAATATGCCAATAAACTTGTCGAGATTTAAGACACCTATTTTCCCATGTTTCTTTCTTTGGGGTGGAGATACGCACAGAAACATTTGAAAACTCAGACAGAAAAATTTTACTTTCACATGCTAACAGAATTTCAGCTTTTGAGCTTGTTCTAGGTACATTTTGAAATCTTGATAGCCTGCATTAAGCACCAATTAGAAATTGAAAGTGAAGAACAGTAAAGCTTAATTTTTTCCACATATTTCCTATGATTAATATAAAAAGTATGTGTGACAGAAAAGGATTAGAGACCAATAGCACCACTTCCCCTGTAATCTTTATCCCTTTCCTGACTACGTGCTATCTGCTAATACAAATCCCCAAGATCCTGACCTCTCCTTTTTGCTTTCCTTCCCTGCAAGCACGGTGGAGGAAATGATTCCTGTCACGTAGCCAAAGGGGGCATATTTACATGGCTCCACATGATGTGACGAGGAAATCCTGTTGCGGAGAATTCAGGAGGAAAACAAGTAGGTTGCCTGTTCTGCCCCTCTTTTTTGGAAGTCCTGCCTCTGCTCCTGTACAGGTTTGCTTCCTGAATTGCCACTTCTGTGACTTTATCAGTACAGATCTCTTTGTTTCTCAATTTTCTTTCTCCATTTTTGAACATGGAGGTTTCCAGGACATTATTCTCCTTCCTAGTATCTTGCCATATGTTGATTGTGTCGTTGTCTGCGACGGATTTTTGCTTTGCAGATTTTGCTTGTAGTACTCCTATTTTTTTGTTCTTCCACTGGTCGTCTCTAAGCTCTGCACCAAAGTAAGGAACCACTGTAAGTGCTTTAATTCTGATCTCTTCTGGGCTGGGGGAAAAAGCCTCCACTGCAGACAGGAGGGTATTATACTTTCAAATCCTAAAGCAGTCAAATAGCTTTGGCTGTAGCCTAGAGGGAACCAAACATAGAAGGATTTAACATTTGTTTTAAAGTGCATTTAGTAGGTATAGAGTACTGTGGTTAATATTTTCTAGATTATGTTATAAACAATATATGAAAACTCAGTGTGAGAGCTTTCCTTCACCTACTGAGTCAATACCTACAAGGCTGAATTCCCTTCCCTACTGGCTCTGAGATCTGGAATCAAAATCATCAGCGAAAAGCATCAGTTGTCTAGAAAGGAAACTTTTAGTGAATGTAGGACCCTGTGTAAAATCAACATGGAGCTTATGCAAACAAGCAATTTTATTAGATGCGTGTGATAGTAAAAGCTACAGAGCGATCGTTAAGAAAGCACGATGCATGTGAGTGTCATTCAGCAGTTTCAAACTAGGGATACGCTCCTTCAAGGGCTAACTGCTCCTTCAGCTGGCAGCCAGGTTGCGTGTGTTTAGAGCTGGATCTGATCAGAGACCACAAGATTAAGAACAAAAGTACTTTTCCATTGTAGCATTAGTTTTGACCCACTATGCTGTACGTTAAAAGCTTTAAGCTTTGGGAACATTTAGGTCTAGATCCTGCTTCATGCCTCAGAACCATTGCTACTTTTGTACAACGGACCATAGACTATTTTAAAAAATCTCCGCTTTCAGAGAGGAGTTTGTCTAAAGAGAAAGTTTTATGTTTTATTCCAAACCCATAATTCTACATACACCTTTTGGTCTGTGTCTCCTGTTTGTGTAGTCTTTCAGAAGGACATAGAAGGGACACAGCAGGCCTCCAGTGATTAAATAAAATTTACCAAGTTCAAATGATGGTGCTGTGTTCTGCCTTTTGCCAGTCTCAGGATATGGAGAGTCAGATCCAATTTCCTAGTCTGGCATCTCCATTATGGCAGTAATTTAGAAACACAAAGAACTAATGGTCAAAGCCTTGACCAGTTGAAGAGATTGTGCAATCCTTATTTTCTTAATTTTTTAGTGTTTTTCTTCTTTCCAGTAGTACCGGTATTTATCCAATGCCAGAAACCTTTTTGACCTGCTTAAAGATGTTTGGTCAGAAAACCTGACATCTTGTGTTTAAGGTAAGAACTACTAGAAGGATACTGTTGGGGAACAGCCAAGTCAGACTTCCACAGTATAAAAGTGTACGACCCTATGGAATAGAAAGCTGTAGAATATGATAAATGTTTCAGGAGAAAAAGCAAATTTTCTCCTTAAAAATAATAAAACCATTTCAGTTTTCAGATTAGGAAAAGCCAAAGATACTAATGGTCTCTCATTCAGTAGTGCAGCTCTTTCCCTGTCTTTTCTTCAGAATGCAGTGTAAAAAGAGGTAGAAGTGGAGTACGAAGGCAAAGGCAAGAAATATTAAATGTATAAACATTCTTTGGGCTTTTCCTATTTTACTGAAGAAACCAAAAACACTCAATAAATTTAAAATTCCTGTTGCAAATGTTTGTTTTATTAACCGATCTCTATCTCAGAAGGTGAATGAAGCTTAGAGATGAGGAGACAATTAAAAAAGGCAAGAGCTACAGTTCTAGTCCTGCCTTACAATTTTAAAAGAAAAAAAAAAAATCCAGTGTAATTATGGAATGTCAGGTTGTCAAATGTTTATTATAAGATCAGGGTTCTTCCCCCTCACAACTCAATTTCAGCAAGTATGTAGGGAATAGCGAACACCCTGAAAAGTCCCAGCTTGGATAAGAAGCCAGCTCTATGAAAAGGTTGACTAAGACTGCTCATAAATACAGGACTTTGACTCTTGGCTCTATGATTTGGGGTGTTTTTCCCATCCCTGGCCAATGTCCGTGTGCCCTCGGCTTGCTCAGCAGTGCTGTGGGACAGCAGCGTCGGCACCGACTCTGCTCCAGCGGCTGGGACACCGCAGGGTACGACACCTCAATGTAGCAGGGATGAGAGCTGACAGTGTGTGTGGCCAATGTTTTAAAGCTACCGAGGTTTTCTTGTAGAGATTTGCTCAGTTAAGCTATGAGAAAATACAATTTCTGCATAGGTGACTGCTGCTTTATGAGGCCATCAATTTTTAAGAGGGTTTTATGAAGTCTTGATCTGGGCAAACATAGTTATTAGATAACTTCTACGTAGTTTTAAGAAGAAAATAAAAACTACAAATAAAGTAATGAAAATGGGCAGTAACAAAAACCCTTCAGGATTTTCTGTGTGCGAGGTGAAGATTTAGGTTCAGTTTTGGCTGACAGGGAGAGAGGGAACTGTAGATCTCCAACATGAATCATTGTCCCTTGCTCGTCATAAAGTTTAATTTTCAAGTAGTTTAGCAATAATAAAAACCCTTAAGGACTTTGTGTGTGCAAGGTGAAGATTTAGGTTTGGTTTTGACTGACAGGAAGAGAGGGAACTGTAGATCTCTAACATGAATCATTGTCCCTTGCTCATCATAAACTTTAATTTTCAAGTAGTTTAGCCTCAGATTACTGGAAATAATTTCTGGTTCCACTCTAGATAATGTTGATGAGACAGCTGTAGATTTAAGGGTCATTAAAGAATTCTTATTCACAAAATTATGCACTTACCTTTAATCACATATTTAATTCTCACTGAAGCTAATGGGATTTAAAAATGTTCTTCAGTCCTTTTGCTTGCAATGGAACTTTAACATCTTCTTCAACTGTAAATTTCCTTAAACGTTTTTCTTAACCTCCCAGGTACGGGGTGGGCACAGAGAGCCAGGATCTAAATGGGGAGCAGGATGAAGCCCCACCACCTCCCTTTACTCTGTAGTGGGAAACGTGTGATGGGCACCACTGGGAATAGTGTGTGCGCATATGGGAGACGGTCTGGAGCCTTCCCAGTAAATCCATTTCTGAATCACTGCTCACGTGGCACAGGCAACGAGTACTGCACCTTGTTTTTCCTGCTACAGGTACAATTAAAGGGGGTTTTCCCTGTTTTTCTACAGATTTGAACAGAGGGGGGTGGTTTCCATTATTATTTTTCTGCTGTAAGTGCATTTTAGGAAAAAGTATCAGTTAGGATCTGGTAGATGATTTTCAGTTATTTGTCCTCAGCATCCCCTTGGCCCTGCTGTATTTTCTACTTTGTAGGGGATTTTCCATTTCATACATTTAGCTAAACATCCCCAAAAGCACACAAGAGAATAAAGTCTTAATATTGCATTTTAGAAGATTTTATAAAGAATCATAATGATGATTATTGTTTACTGTTTTATTTGAAGGAGAAACTCCATTCAGAAACAAAGAAAACAACCCATTTGGTATAACTGGTCAAATGATATTCTGGGAACATTAACATCATTGGAGGTCCCTAGTGACTGAAACTTCAAAACATTTGGCTTCTCTCTGTTTACTTAGTGACAGAAAATGTGAAATGCTTTTGCCAAATTATTTGGAAGAGACTTAGTGCTGAGTAATCTGAGTTTTCTGTCTGTTTTTCCATTCCCTGTGAAATTCAGTAGTAGTACCTAAACTCACGTGTGGTGTACTTCTAGCCACAGAATAAGAAGAATAAATGAGTCTGTCATAAAAATATCTGAATGTTTCAAGTATAAGATGAAGATGGAGAGCCATGGGGTAGCCAAGGAGAAACATGGGTAAATGGATATTATCTACTTCAGTGTAGAGCAATGAAGAAGTTATTTCTTTCTTGCTACGTATCAAACAGGCATGTTTACCTAAGTTTTTATTTACCAAACAACTAGTGTATCTTCTTTTTTAAATTTTTTATTTTTCACTACATCACTGGAAGGAAAGAACATAGTTTAATTTTATTTTCCTTTGCTAGCAGCTAGAAATGTCCTAATTTGGTTTCCTCAAGTCTGGAAAGGAAGGAACATAGTACTAACAATTCCTAATTGTTATAGGGCTTAAATATTGGAAAGAACCATAGCTATAGCTTATCTTAACGTACTAAAAGAGTCCAAGAGTTAGAGTTACGCCATGTTTAACTTTATAACAGTCATACAGGGAGCATTCTGGCACTAGGTACATTGCCCAAAATAATTTTGCTAAGTGGTGCTGTTACACTATTTAGAAATGAAAAGAAAATGGTTTTGTAATTCAAAGTTTTGTCAAGAGTTTGAATGTTATAGCTCTCAATAAATCTCAAATTGCTTTATGAGAGTAGGTAAACATCATCGTGTATGTCCCATGTCTATCGGGGCACAAGCATCTGTGTCTGTCCTACAATCTTTATGCTCTTTATTAAAAAGTCCAGCTAGGCTCACAGCGCTGTTGTGGCTACCAGACACTCCTCTCACTCTGGTTCACAAGAGTCCTCTTAGCACAGCGGAACACTTGTCTGCACCAAGGCCAGCCCAGGAAATGAATGTCCCACCTACAGAACGGGCTCTGCTTGGCCTCTGCTGGTACCAGCCTTTCCTTGGTGCTGGAAGAAGAAACTTGGGCTCTTGGGAGGTTTCTCCTTCCTCAGGAGTTTTCCTCAGGACCTGTCTGTACTTCCACATGGGAAGCGCTTGCTTGGCAAACCTAGCCATCCCCCTGAAAGCCCAAGGACCAGAGACTTGTGGGGTCCCTCTCTTATTTCGCAGGGTACCCACCTGGTACCACTCTTAAAAGTGTTTTGGGTTTGTGTGGTGGGGTTTTGGCAGTGGGGGAGGGGGCTGCAAGGCCAGCTCCTGTGAGAAGCTGCTTGAAGCTCCCCCGGCTCCAAGTCGGACCCGACTCTGGCCAACGCCAAGCCCCTCAGCGATGGCGGTAGCGCCTCTGGGAGAACAGAGTTAAAAGGGGAACCTGCAGCGGGGCAGGAGATTGGAATGTGAGAGGAACCCCTGTGCAGAAGGAGGGGAGGAGGTGTGCCGGAGGAGGGGATGCCCCCGCAGCCCGCAGGGAGGCGGCAGGCTGTCCCCCCCAGCCCGTGGAGGGGAGCGGGGGAGCGGATGTCCCCCAAAATGGCCGCGGCTCCCGCGCTGGAGCAGTCTGTGACGGAAGGACTGCACCCTGTCTGTGGAAGGGACCCGCGCTGGAGGAGTCTGTGAGGAGCTGCAGCCCGCGGGAAGGACCCACGCTGGAGAAGTTGGGGAAAGGGCTGTCTCCCGCGGGAGGGAGGGAGGGAGCCCACGGCGGAGCAGGGGCCGAGCGCGGAGTCCTCCTCCCCCTGAGGAGGAAGGAGCGGCAGAGACAAGGGGTGAGGAACTGACCGTAACCTCCATTGCCCGTCCCCCTGTGCTGCTGCAGGGGAGGAGGTGGAGAAATTGGGAGTGGAGTTGAGCTGGGAAGGAGGGAGGGGTGCGGGGAAGGTGTTCTAAAGTTTGGTTTCACTTCTCAGTATCCTTGTTATAATTTGATTTGCAGTAAATTAAATTGATTTTGTTTCTTCCCCAAGTTGAGCCCATCTTTTGCTGGTGACCATAACTGGTGAGTTGTCCCTCCCAGTTCTTATCTTGACCCACAAGCTTTTCGTTCTATTTTCTCCTCATCCCACCGAGGCTGGGGGGGGAGGAGTGGGCGAACAGCTTCGTGGTGCTTTGTTACCGGCTGGGCTTAAACCACGACAAAAAATATACCCAGGCCTGGGCCAGCCAGAGCTGACCAGTGCCAGGAACATGGCTGTGAACACCTCTCTTGGGTTTACATGCAGAGTGAGCGTGGGATGGCTGGGGCTCTGAGAACAAGTCCTCTCCTCAGGGTAGCAAGTCAGGAGACAAGTGCTGCGCACTATTTCTGGCAAGAGAAAAAACCTGTTGTTGTTATTGAGTTCCCAAAATAGCTTTGTTCCTTTCTCCCACAGCGGCTGAGGTGAAGAAGATGTCCTCCCCGCTGCAGAGAGGAGCATCCCTGCAGGCTCCGTGCCCCAGGGCGGTACAGAAGTCACACCAGCTGCTTTTGACAAAAGAGTTGCTGAGCAACTCGAAAATAGCCTGAAGTGGGTCATTGAACAAGAAAATAGAGCAAGCCCTCTGAAGAAACCTCCCTCAGCTGCAGGGACAGCCATGCTCCTCCGCTCCAGCCCACCCAGTCAGCCCCCAGGAGGCTCCCGCAACCCCTATATTATATTGTCTATATATCTTCTATATGTCCTTGCTCTCCAGAACAAGACTGACTGCCTGAGAGGACTCCCTCACTCCCAGGAATGCCAGTGTAAAGGTCATGCTCAGAAGAGGACTTTACCACGACTAGGATCCTTGCCAAAGGCCAGCAGAGGAAGAGGAGGGCGGTGAGGATGGGGACAGAGCATCTGATAGTAGGTGGCACTTACCACTGGTGGCAGTGGCGTGGGGCAGCGTGGTAGATACATGTCCTGGTTTCGGCTGGGATAGAATGAATTTTCTTCCTAGTAGCCGGTATGGGGCTGTGTTTCGGATTTAGGTGGAGAATATCAGGACAGTACAACACAGTATTTTGTATCTGGATAAAAACCATGGATGTTGGGCTTGTCCCTGCATGAGTATTCATGCATCTGGGCTATGAGCAGGGCTGGTGTCTGTTTAAGGTGGCCAGCTGGCTAGAATAAGCTCTGATGACTTTTACTTTCTTTAGGAATGGGGGTGGGCAGGAAAGGAAAACAAGGAGCTGCCCGGGAACACAATTAGAGGCAGACTCACACGCTTGCGGGATGCCAGCCGGTGAGGTACGATGTTACTGTCTAGAGCTTTTCCAGCTCCCCTGAAACCGGCTGCCAGGGAGATTTTGTCAGCTGATAATCACCAGTAATGGAGAAGAGCTCCGGATGGAGAAGGGAGGGGAGATGCTGTACGTGAGAGGCGAGAAGCTGTGGGGAGTCCGGCCATCGCACCCACACTACCCAGGCAGGTCTCTGCTGGGGTGCTGTGGGGAAAGCACCTTCTGACTCTGGCCGTAGCCCATCCCTGGTGAGAAGAGCATGTCGGCTCAGCTGTGGTGAGCAGGATGTCTCCACACAGATGTTCTGCAGCTGCACATGGCAGGGAAGTGGGACTCTGCTGTCACGCAGAGCGTACGGAGAGGCTCGGCAGCTCAGCCCGTGTGTGTGAACAGCGGCAGTGCTGGGGTGCAGACCGAGGCTGGCCAGGCTGTGCTGCTTCATGGATCCTTCAGTGAACTTGGGCTTCTGTCACTCCTTAAAGCCTAGAGGGTGTGCAGAGCACCTCAGAAGGTGGAGGACTAGGTCCCCTCAAGGGTTTTTTCCCCCAATAATCAAGGTAGAATGCTCTTCTGACTGCAGGTGGCTAGATGCAGTCAAAAGTTGCAGAAGTTATCCCTGAAAGCACTGGGAGAGACAGCCAAGGACGTCACATCAACCTGGTCCTCTCATCTTGCTCCTGTGCTTGCATACCTGCTTATATACTCTTTGCCATCTTTTACTTTGACTGCCATATATATTCTGGTTTAGCAGCAGACCAAACATCCACAATACAATAACTAGGTAGCTACCATAGAAGAGAAAAGATAAAAAACTTGTTTAGGAACAGGAAACAGAATTGGAAGAAACAGTCAGTCCTTGAAGGCAAGAGGCCTTTACCAATGTAATTCGGGTCCATCCAGAGATCTGTACTGTTCAACATATTCATAGACAACCATAGTTCAGTCAGTGGCAAAGTAAAACTGTGGATGACAGTAATTTCTTTAAGGTAGTAAGGCTAATTGTGGAATGCAGGAAGTCTTCATAAGACTGAGTGAGCTGGCAGCAAAATGGCAGATGAAATTCAACGTATGTACATGTAAAGTAAGGAGGTGTTTCTTTCCACTGTGAGATGTGGATCTAACTTCTCAACTGAAAGAGGTAGATGTTAAAAGGGGAGCTGGAACAAGTTCATAGAGGAGATACTAAATGCATAGAAGCTATATCTAGCCCTGAAAGTGCACAAGCTGGAAATAATTGATGGCTGGAAAAGCATTAGAGGTATGCATTGCACATACTTGTCCTGTTCTTACTCTTCCCTGAGCAATCTTTTATGACTACTTTTGGCAAGAGCACAATAGGCTAGATGGACTGTTACGCAGCAAGCATTATAGAAAATAAACCATGAGCATGGATAGCATAGTGCTTACTGTTCCTTCCTGCCTTCCTTCTTAATGCAAGAATTGTGTAAAAATGCTGAAGCTTAAACAGACCTTTAAAATCTTCAGCAGCTGCTATTTGGAGGAGAACAAACCCTTTGCGATCAGTGAAGGTAGGTGTTTCCGAAAGGAAAATGTTAATTTCCCGTGATGCTCCCTTAGCATCCATTGGATGCAGACATGGGCAATAGGGGACAAGGTTACATTCACTGAAAGACAAAAGGCGACCGAGGCAGAGAACAAATTGCTCCCTGTTAGTGGATGATTTAGGGTTTTATTTTATACAAATGGCAACACTGTTGTAACTGTGATAGTCTAAGGCTATTGCTGCAGCAATTTTTGAAGAAGAAATAATACCTTTTGTTAGACTGACTGGTACAGCAGCAAAGCCCATCAGGCAGCGGTGATGCAGAGGCACCGTGGCCTCAGACACACAACCCTTCCTCCGGGCTCGGACAGACACCGCTGTCTGGGACACACAGGCCTTTCTTTGACTCTGAATCAGGAGCTTTTCCCCGAGATAGGAAGAAGGGCTTCTGTGCCTGAAAGCTTGCTTGTTTTCTGCAGCTCTACCAGCTGGTCTAATAGAGGAGATCATGCCTCACTTAGCTTGCTTGTATCTGTTAGGGATGTCATAGGTGAGGTGCCAGGAGATTGCGTGCAAGAGATTTCAGCACCGTTTTTGGGCGCTGCAAGACTATTTACATTTTTCTGCAAACGTCTTCTGTGCACAGTTTACATTGGGGCTTTATGACGGGGACTGCATAAAAATAAAGAATAGGGAACCTAAGATGAGAAACTGAAAAACTGTTGGTATATTCAGTAACCAGGCATAGGTAGATTATTAAGGCTCCCCTTCAGACGGAGACCTGACCTGCTCAGGCTCAGCGTGTGTCTTTCAGAACCTCCTGGGACGAGCAGTCCGTGGGCTTCACCCACGCTGCTGGCTGTCTCGGGAGGTGGGGAGATGGTGGGAAAGGTGGGCAAGGAGTCGCAGCTTGTCCTGTCTTCGGTTGTCTGAAGTTTGCTTTTTCAAGTGGTGTAAGCACAGCCGGGACGGTCCCACATTTGCAAAACCATTTTGCAGGCTGAGGAATGCAGACAGAGAGGAATTAAAGGATTTACTCACCCTGACGTAGAAAGGCAAGTCACAGCTCCAACATCCTCAGTTATGTCCAAGACCAATTACCTAATAAAAGGTCTGTATCCTTGACTCTCCTGTGGTGTGTTTGATTGTCTCAATCATCCTCTGTGATCAGTTGGCCTCATTGAAACTGCAGCTTAACAGAGCTGTGCTCATAGTCATCGTGCTGTCAGGGGCGGCCGCTTTGGCTGCCTGCTTCTCTGTTTCCCACCGGATCGCTTTGATGTGGCTCCCCCACATCTTGAGTGAGCTATCTAATAAGTCACCTACTGTGTAAAAGCTGGGTACAGTTCCTCCTCCCACTGTATTTTTTTAATGAAAATAACCATAGCATCTGCTTTAGTCAAGCCTTCAGGAACATAGCTTGTCTCATCTTATAATAGGGCTTGGGAGGAAAATAAGAGCTAAAATTTACCTAGGTTACTGAAAAAAATATGTAGGGAATTTTTCAGTTCAAATAAGGTTTTATTTAGCCCTGATCGGGAGTTTCATTTCATCTAACATTGGTCACCTAAAAGGGAGCTGTCTGGCCTAGTCCTGACTTTCTCCCAAGCAATGAAGAAAGTACTTTGTAATGGGAAGGCAAGTCATCCCCTCTCATCTAAGTTCTTGTTTAGGGATGGGGTAGGTGGAACCTACTTGTCTTCAGTTTTGCTAGTCTCTAGAGCAGGTCCAGGACTACCTTTCTATGCACAGAATTTCACGGATGCTAAAAATCCATTATTCAGATAGACTCACAATTGCACGTTGTGAGTTACAAGTATACACAGACTGAAAAATATATTGGTCAGAGAAAAAGCAACCATGAGTCATTACTGGTCTCTAGGCAAAAGTGAAAAAACCTTCAAGTATTCACTGTGAGGTAGAAAAAAAATCCAAAACACTTCCATGAATTAGTTGTCAGCCAAGCTCTTCAATCAAGAGCACCGGCTTCTCATTACCATAGAAGATAAAGTGATAAAACCTGCAAAAAATACAATGCCACAGGGTGAGTTTTCTATGGAAGAAGACATTTAAATTTCTATCTTTTCTGATTTTAAAGACAGAATGTCTGTTATTCCAAGCACATCATAAATATTAGCAAAAAGAGATCTGTAATATGTGGTTTAGCTCTGATAATAGCTTCAGAGGCACCTGAATGCAATGCCAAGGCTGCCTTAGAGTCTGTAAGTCAGGCACTACAGAAGACACAGCCTCCAAAAGCTGAGTTTAAGAAAACAAACTGTGTCTGAACAAGACAAAAAAGTACCTGGCACATGGGAAACAAAACATCAACACATACATTACAGTTTTGGACAGCAGTTCAGGTTATTTGTAAAGTCCTGATAGGTACTCCTGATAAATGTTGCTGGGAGCTTTCTTTTACTAGTTCTTTTATACTTGAGGGAGAATTTATACTGGATTCCTGTGTTTAAACCTGCTGAAGCAATCTTCTTGGTTCAGTTTTTAGAATATCTTTCAGAACAGTATCTCCTGGTGCAATGTTTGAACCACCGTGATCAGATGGGGGATAATCCTAGAGAATTTATAAATTTTGGGGGATGCCACCCTTATTGCTACACTACTTGCAAGTTAAGTTTTAAAAGGTCTAAAAAGAAGCAACCTATAACAGACCTTGTGCACACAACAAAGTGACAAGAACAGACATAGCAAGGTAGGAAATTTATTTTTCTTTTTTATCTCTAAACTCCATGTCTGTACTGGATGAATGTAAAATTATCCTGACTGCGCTCCAATTCCCATCTTTCAAGCTGACCTATCTCAGCAGTTTCAGGAGCCTGTTTTCCGCTTGGCTGCCCCTTCTGCACTCACCAACACTTACGTCACGCTGATCTCATAATCCTAGAAAGTGTTAATGTCACGTAAAGCAGTCAAGAATTTTTGTAAGATGTATTTCTGCAGTTGGAACATACAGGTAAGGTCAAAAGCATTCACTGATGTTAAAGTCCTTATGTCTTGGCTACATATAACACAAAACTATTTAGAAACATTAAAAAAAGAAAAAAGCTGACATTAAATTTCAAGCTATTTTCTCATTATTTCTATCATCCTTTAGCCATGTGTTCAGCTTTGCAAGGCTCCTGTAGTGAAACTCAATCTGGTCCTACAGCCCCCTCTCCTGTGCATTTATTACCAGTACAAGAAATTCAGCAATTTGGGCAGCCCTATAACATTTGTTTCTTGCATACTTACGTAGGGACTTAAAGTTTGTTCATTATTCCAGGTTTGAACAGTTTGTAGCTAGCAGTGAATTTATAGTCATTGCACCTCAGTGCGTTAGGGAAATACCATTAAAGTGAGCAGCTAAAAAGGAAGCAGAAGCAGCCACATTTTTTCAAAACCTTATGAAGATACAGATCAGCATCTGCTGGGTTATTCAGAAATGCCTGAGCAGGCTAAGTATCTAATTTTCAAAGGGAGTTTATTAGAACCTGTTTATGCTTATTTGTCTGTCTACTAAATGCCAGCCTTCACCCCGGGGCTTCTAAACACCTTTGAACGTCTGCTGGAGAAGAGCTGCGTGTCTAGGCTCCGGTGGAGGCATTAAACGAGTTGAGAGCAGGATTTCTTTTTTTGTGTCACTCCAAGGTCAACCAGAACATGGCTGGTAGAATCAGAGATGAAACCAGGGATTTAATCAGAAGCTATCATTCCTTGGGTAAAAGCCGAAGCTAATTTTATAGTTGCATTTACTGTGCAGATTGCTCTCCCGCAAAAGCCGCCTCTGCCAGGGATTCCGACCTCTCTTTCTCACGCAGATCAGTCAATACCGTCACTGCGGCTTCCTTCACCCCAGCAGCACGGCTGTGGCAAACTCCTGGCCGGCCGATAACCAGTGGAGCCTTTTGTTCCCTGGCTGAAACGTCTCTTGTGTACCAAATTCATCCCGTGCGTTCCTTATTCTCCCGTGGTTTTCATGGGATGCTAATATGCGTGACATAGAGATACATACAACAGAGCCAGTGCCATGTGCCTTCTCGGGTCTGGAGCTGTCCCAGCTTGCAAACGACTGCTAGAAGTAGGTAATTTCTGTAACTCTGTATGCAACTACTGCTTGGGTCAACAGCGCTACCTTAACGCTTAGCTTGGTAGCATCAGCATTACTTAGCACCGTTCAGTATCACTCAGCCGAAACCAGACTCCAGCCAGACTGACAGACTTCTAACCCGTTGTTATATACGCTCCTTATAATGAAGTTACATCCAGGATTCCCATGGGAAGACCCATCTTGTTGATAGAAAGATCAACAGAGAGAGTGAGAAACAGAGTACCAGTGGATGAGGTGAAGAAGAAGAAAGTGTCAGAGGTTAATATTTGGTGTTTCTGCAAGCCTGGCCCTGGTTATCTCAGGATGGCTAACCAGAAAATTATCTTCTCAAGATATTGTGCACAGTGAATGCCCAGCAGTGAGCAGCTGGGTTTAAATGCCCGTCCTGGTTTCAGCTGGGATAATTTTCTTTCTAGTAGCTGGTATAGTGTTATGTCTTGCGTTCAGGATGAGAAGAATGTTGATAACACACTGATGCTTTCAGTTGTTGCTAAGCAGTCAAGAATTTTTCAGCTTCTCATGCCCAACCAGCAAGAAGGCTGGAGGGGCACAAGAAGTTGGGAGGGGACACAGCCAGGACAGCTGACTCAAACTGGCCAAAGGGGTATTCCAGGCCATGCCCAGTATATAAATTGGGGGGAGTTGGCCTGGGAGGGATCGCTGCTTGGGAAACGAGCTTTTGTCGGTGGGTGGTGAGCAATTGTGTTGTGCATCACTTGTTTTGTATATTCCAATCCTTTTATTATTATTGTCATGTTATTATTGTTGTTATTATCACTATTAGTTTTTTTCCTTTCCGTTCTACTGAACTATTCTTATCTCAATCCACGAGTTTTATTTTTTTTTTTTTCCCAATTCTCTCCCCCATCCCACTGGGTGTGGGGGGGGAGTGAGTGAGCGGCTGCGTGGTGCTTAGTTGCTGGCTGGGGTTAAACCACGACAATGCCCTGGTCAGGATCACATAAACTCTGGTACAGAATCCATTTCCCAGCTTTGAAGCTGACAGAACCGGGGCAATGTTCAGTTCCCTTTCCCGTGAGACCACTTTGTCCCTTCCTGCAACTGTCAACCTCATTCACTCCCCACTGTTCCAGTTCTGCAGCAGCAGATTTGTAAGGATACCGCTATCCTTCACTTCACTGTCCCTCAGAGGTCTGTCCCTTACACTGAACTCTGTGGAAAAAAAAGAGTGGAGGAACAAATATGGAAAATAGAGGTGAAATGTCTTTTCTCTTTTCTTACATCCTACAAAACCCTGGCAGAAGGACTGTGGAGAAACTACAGAGACAATATAATACAGTTGCCTTAGCCCAAAAGAGGAAAAGATTTTTTGTTCTGAGGACGTGGCGTATCAAATCTGGTAAGTAAGGAAAAGCCACAAGGAGATACAACATAACTGCTGCAGGTGGAATATTCAAATTATTTGGTTAAAAAACTCAATAGTCTTTGCTGTATTTGTGGGTTTGTGATGGTCTTATAATTTGACCAAGTTTGGAGGATTTTTCACATGAATTATCAAAGATAGCATGTTGAGACCTGTCCTCACCTGAGACGTCAGCATCACTATAGTGTCCCAATAAAGAGTTGTAAAGACGTTTCTAATACCAATAAACACATTGTCACCTGCGTTCATTTTTTTGACCCATAAAAATGTTTTCTCTGGGTAGAAATTTGAAACAGAAAGTTTCTTAATGCTTTAATCAGCTGAAACAACATCTCTCTGATAGGAAGATTGGGGTACATCTAGCTACACCAATACCACCAGCTCTGCGTATCTGGCTTCACAAACCAACAAACTGTATCACAGAGCTGCACCCTGGTACTCACCTACTGCCGAAGAAGTGCATTTTGTACCTATTGGTTAAACAGACTGGCATGTCTTACTGCACATTTTCTGCAGAACAGCATACTTTGTGAAGGTATCTATTCTAGTCTAAACCAAGATTCTCTCTTCGACAGCACGTTAGATAATTTGCAGTTCAAATAATCTTGCCTTTCTGAATTACGCTCGTGCAAAACACTATGTCTGCAGAGCACGGTTGTTAAAAAAGAAGTCACCTTTGGAAAATAGTCAGTCTGATGGGAAAAAAGGGAAGCAGAAGCATTTATCTTCACCATTAGTGGTAGAAGCACTATTGCAGATTAAGCGTTTCAGCATTTGTCCATAAGGAATTTGGGTTCTGACTGTATCACAGTTCAAATAGAGGGGCCAGCTGCACTCCTAAAGATGGCTTTTCTGTGCAGTATATGCTTTACAACTGCCGTGGTTTAACTGCAGCCGGCAACTAAGCACCCCACAGCCACTCACTCACTGCCCCCCTCAGCAGGATGGGAGGAAGAGAATTGGAAGGGTAAAAGTCAGAAAACTTGTGGGTTAAGATAAGAACAGTTTAATAATTGAAATATAATAGTAATAATAATAGTGATAGTAATGAAAAGGAAAATAACAGAGAGAGATAAAACCCAAGAAAGACAAGTGTTGCAAATGAAAACAATTTCTCACCACCAACTGACTGATGCTCAGCCAGTCCCAGTGCAGTGGCCCCCAGCCAGCCTTCCCCCCCAGCTCTATATTACGGAGCGTGACATCCCATGGCCTGGGATGTCCCTTGGGTCAGTCGGGATCAGCTGTCCGGCTGTGTCCCCTCCAACCCCTTGTGCCCCCCCAGCCTGCTCGCTGGTGGGGTAGGGTGAGGAGCAGAACAGCCCTTGGCTCTGGGTAAGCCCTGCTCAGCAGGAACAAAAACATCCCTGTGCTATCAACACTGTTTCCAGCACAAATCCATAGCCCCATACCAGTTAGGGTGAAGAAAATTAACTCTACCCCAGCCAAAACCAGCACAACCATAAGTCTGCCTGTGCTGCCACAATTTCCCTTCTTGTTTTCTGTTGCTGGAGTAGGGCAGTGCCCTTCTGCCAGGGCTGCACCATCTCACGCGAATGCAAAGAACAGACTGTCATGCTTTGAACAAGGAAGTCTTGACCCACGTTGAGCCTTGGTATAGGACACCCCAACAGTGACTCCACCGTTAGTACATACGGATCTGTGCAAAGAGCTGCAAAGCGCCATTTCAGTTTAAGGAAGCACTAAGGTAGAGAAAAGCCTCATTGCGGCCATGAAAAAGTTGCGATTTACTGCCTGTTGTTGGTAACCGGTTTATCACCGCTGCCGTTGACGCACGCGTGGCCCTAAATGTCAATGAGGACAAACCGTGGTCAGTGCTATGACAGCTCATTTGATGCTAACAGCCAGTGCTGGCAGCCAGGAGGAAAATTCTGTGACCTGGAAGCTCCTGCTGCGATGCCGCTGCCTGCCATGGAGGTTTTGTTACTTCTGCTGCTCAGACCCACAGCGAAAGTGTCCCCAAACTCAGCTTTTCTGGTGGGACAGCCAGCCACGAGGCTGCTGGACCAGGGTTGTCCTGCTGCTCCCTCCCAGACCCCAGCCCTCTCCTGGACCACGCACCCCGAGAATCCTGGCTGCAGCTCGAGAAGTTCTGGTTAGTATTCAGAGTCAAAACTCTTTTGGAGAACATGATTTAAGTCAATAATTTTAAAGCAAAAACTAGACACGAACTCTTGAGTTTTCTGGAACAGAGTTTTGCGTTTTCCAGCTCATGCCTCAGCCTCAGGAAACCCCCAAACTCGGTGCTCCTCCGTCTGCCTGCCCTAGTGAAGCTAATCTGATCTCCAGTGAGGTTGCAGAGGAAGTACACTGGTGAGTCTCCTTTTACCTTAAAAATCAAATGAAAAGCGAACACCCTGAATTATCTGACACTGTAAGGGTGCTCTGGGACACAAAAGAGTGCCCTCTTCTCCCTGAAGCAACGTAGGGTTCTCACAAAGGGTCACAAAGTTAGGGTTCTCCTTCCAGAAACTTCTGGTCCAGGCTGTGGGGTGGTAGCATACCAGTGAGAACAACCGAAATCCCTCCCGCTGAAGTGACTCTGCCTCCTGTGGAATAACAAGTGCTTCACAGGAATCGGAAGACAAAGAGAGCACAGTTGTAGCAGAATAGTTGGGACAACCCCATGGTTTCCCTTCTCGGCTCCAAGGGCTGCTTGCTGACTGCATACTGTGTAACATATAGGCATGAGTGACATGAATAGAGAGAGCTCAGAGGAGAGATGGGAACACAGGGATTTCTCTGTCAACATCAATCCCTATCATATTTCTTCTGGTTTTCCTTCCCTTCCTCCCCCAGTGTTTTCTTCTCCTTTTCTATGCTTTGACTGAAGGAAAAATAGATAGGGGACAAATTTCAGGTTTAGTGAAAGCCCTGGATTTTGGGAGACTGGAGATGTTCAATTACTGCTTTTAAAAATCACTGTTTGGGAGAAAAGCCATTATAAACCCCCAAATCATTGTACTGTTTAAATGTCCCTGACCAATTGGACTAGTAATTCATGTGTATAAGGAAAACAATATCTCTATACATTATACATTATGGATATCATGGTATTCAATAGCAGGGAAAAAAAGCACATAGCAATGAAATGTAGCATTAGGAACATTTTAAAGACTTTGCCATTTGCCAAATAAGTACCACAGGGTTTTTGCAGAGGGTACAAATTTAGGACACCCTCCTGATCTTTACTGAGATTTTTTTTGGGGGGGGAAGAGCAAATGTGTATTTTTGTCCTTCTTAGGTTTTATTTTCTTATGAGTCATTACTCTCTTCTTCTTAGTGCTCCTTATGAGAGCCTACATGAGCTGTATATAATATTATCTTAGTTTATTTATGGATGCATTAAGTATCTTTTAAAGTTCAGTGCATTCTCTTCCCTCCAAGCTACTCAAGCCCTTTTATTACTTTGTTCTTCTGAATCACTAACAATATTTTACCCTACTCTGATCATTGTACAAAAGTAGCTATTATATGGAAAGAGAGATATGAGGAATAGCTTTCTCTTATTTTCCTGGAATGAAAGCCTCATTAACCAGACTAATTCTGCCTTGGCAACTGCTCATTTTGACCCTGGTCTGGAAAGATATAATGTTGTATGTAGCACATCACTAAAACTTGGAGACAAGAGTTTTGTTATGTATGATCCCAGCGGGGTGTCTAGCTCAATGGGACTCTCGTACCTGCTGAGAGTCTCTAATGTGATTCAAAGACAGAAGCAGAGTTAAAAGCTCAGAAAAGAAGTATCTGTTGTATTTTATCACTGCACACAATCAGACTGGGCGGGAAGAAGCTAGCCATGCATAAATTAAGGTTTTCAATTAGTAGAAAGGGCCTAACTACGTGAGAGGAAAGATTCAGAGAGAGCATGTTTTGGCAGCAAAACAATCTGACCTGTTTTAAGAAGCTTGGTAACTATATAATCCCTAGGGTTAGTGGAGGAGTAGGAGACCTCGTCTGCTGCTTTGTTCCCGTTCTGCGGATGCTCAGCGTGTCTGCGGCAGAAAGAGTTTCGACTGACTCTGCCCTTGCCTTGTTTCCTCTGCTTTCCTACATGGGTCTAGGTGCTACAGTGGTGAGGTTAAACTGTTCTCCTGATCTTTCTTGGTCACTCAGAGCGCGTTCCCAGTTCAACGTCTGTCGATATCTTTCTCCCACAGGAGACTTGCTCTGCACACAGATCGTGCCCTGGACCGCTGCCTCCCGTGCCCCCGTGGTTACCTGAGATGTGCGACGTACTCGCCATGCCTGCAACACTCTGGGAGCAATAACTTTGCTTCAGAAAGAAAAGTTATTGCTTAATTATTTATTATACAAAGTCTCAGGCCTTAAAGCAATATAGTCATGCACATTCACTCCTAGTTTCCAACTTTCACTTCCCAAAGCTTTGAGTGCCTCAATGCTGCCTTACGTAATGGCAAAATTGTCTCTTTGCTCTGGAATTTATCATTTAAAATCTAGCTTAGTGCTCTGATCTCTTCGCTTAGATAAAGCGACCACTGCTTAGCTCTCTATAACCTTCTGCTGTCAATGACTAGCTCCAGCAACAGTGAGCAAGTCCTGCGACACGATGGAGACAGAATGGAAGAGCTATGGATTGAATAGCTCCTAAATCCCACAGCCTTTACGCTTATCTTTCCAAAACTTTTTTTTTTTTTTCTCCCTTGTTAATAGGTAAATAAAACCTTTCACCTGGGAAGCTTTAACAATTCAGTGAAGGCATTTGCTGTCCCTGACCAGAGCCAGGGCAGCAATCACACTGAGGTGTCAAGGAAAGAATTAAATGGAGGTGTGGAACAAGTGGCATTGTATTAGTGGCTGGATGGTTTTCGGACGCACGAGCTCAGATTCTGCTCCAGATGAAGACACCTAAATTCAATTGTCTGCACATGAGCTTGGTGTCTAGACTTCCACTATTGTCAGAGGTGTTTAGGGTGTCATTCAACAGAGCAAACACGGGCGTCTCATTTGGGGCAAAGAATCAACCAAAAAACTCTACGGATGGTATTGTCTAGTGCCTTGACTCAGTTGTCTGAGCACAGGAGTCTAATGGCACCTGTTATGTCCACCATGGTTTGGCAGATACGACACACTGGCTGCAGAAACCCATGCCCTTCTGGAAGAACCCCTGGAGGCCAGTGGGGCACTCCGGGGTGTATTACTCAACTCTGTGCGTGAATGTTTCAGCCAAAATACTGAACCTTTGAATTTCCACCAATACCTAGCTCACGTGCAGAGCCTTAAAGAGGTTTCCTAATCAGGAACCGATTCATACCTGTAATGTTTCCTTCCTGGCTATGAGAATACTCGGTGAGAAATGAAGCACAGCTAGATGGCTGCAGTTCTCTCCCGTGTGGAGTGGGAAAACCCTCCTGCCACCCAACAATGATCCTGGGGCAGAACTGACCCCTCCGTTCCCTACTGACATTGAACATAAGGGAGAAATGCTCCCAGGAATCGGGTGGATACTGAGCCCGTACAAAGGCATATGGTGAGCAGAAGTACAGCTCCTGCCTCTCACAGCTCCTGGAACATCTTCTGAGTCTGGGAAGAGGAACAGGCATAAAACCCAACCTCAGCAGAAGTACCGTGAAGGCTTTGTAGCCCTTTCTCCCCTCCCGGGCTGTCTAGCTGAAGGTCGTTGCATGCATATATTTTGCAACAAATGCCTTCAACTTTTTCATCAATAGATGGCACTAGGCAGTTAGCAAGAACCATGTCTGTTTATGACGTTTTTGATCAGTAAGTAGACTATCTGTTTCTGTAGTCAGTACCACGTACTTTATGTGGCTTGAGATCATATTTTCACAGATTCTACCACTCTTTCAAAGTTTTCTCAGTTATACAAAAGATGTAACAAGAAGCTGGCAGGTCTGACAAAGAGCCTCAGTAATGGTAGGCATGAAGTTTCTTTAATTAAGATTGTAAGCGTGGCCTGCAATGGTAGTTTTCTCTGTGTGAAAACTCTGACCCAATCTTGATTTGCCTGAATTTTGTTTAGACCCATAATTTCAGATCAAGCTCCTTAGCACTATTCTGAGCTGCAAGGAACACTTTGAGGCTATTGACAGGGTACATTTTCCAGTTTAATGGTGTATACTGGACAATATCTTATGAAGAAGGAGGGAAGGAAAGGAGAAGGTGATAGTGGAGGAATCCCATGAATTACCGACCCCATGAATAATGTGAATCTCTCACATGCAATCAGGAGGGTGAGCAGGCATGATATCACCAGGTTTCTGAGAAGAGACAGGTATTAAAATCTCACCTGTAACTCTACAGCTTTTTCTATCAGGTCGAAGTAGTTAATCCCTCTGCAGCATGTCTCATTGACTCTGTAACAGTGTGATTGTTAAAGAAAAGCAAGGGGAGAGCTGATAAGGTACTTTTAGCTCTTGTAAAAAAACATTTATGGACCAGGATTAAGATTTTTTGATGGGATCAAGATAAAGTATATCAAAACCCCCAGAGAAGGTACAATAAGACCAATGGGAGCAGACCCTCCTATTTGTGTCTGATACACAAGGTACAAAGTGCTGTTCAGCCCTTTCAGCCTGGGTCTGTTAACAGACCCAGCTGTTGTCTCAGCAGACTGTGTATGCAGCACCCTGTTAACGATCCGAAGGCATTTTATCCATGCAAGCTTGTTTTATATATAAAAAATATTAAGGCAAATGTAATTTTACTTTTCCCCCAAACTGGATTAACACATCATACTAGGAGTGGCTGCTGGTGTTACATTTTCTGATGAGGCTGTCCCATACGTTTTGCTCTCTAGAGCAGTCTAATCTGAGTGTTGGAGCCTTGACTGCATATCAGATCACAGGCACAATACCGAGCGGAAAAGAACCTGGGATCAAATAATGAAGAGCTCGATGGTAGGTGTTAGTTTCACATTTCTTTATTTTGCCTACTATTTTAGTAAGGCAAGGCATTTTGGTCTGTCAAAATGCATGCAGTGCTGGGCTGAGAGATAACTCTTCCTCGTCCCAGCTGCTGCTATCTATAGAGTGTGCTAGGGACTGTTCCTATGTTATGATTTAACACCGATGACACGCTGGTGCTATCATGAATGATGGAGATCAAAAAGGCATCTAGAGGTGCCTTCTTTTGCTTACACTTGCTGGGTCTGCCTCCCCTCTGCCTCTTGTATAAAGGAGCTTCAAGCAACAAGCAGCCTTAGTTTGGAAGGAATACACTTTGCCACAGTCATTAACTGCTTTTAAAAATAGAATCGCAACATTCACGAGTGAAGGAAAAGCTGTAGATGCTCTGTGTTTGGATTGCACTCCTGCCTTTAATTACTGTGTCGCACAAAATGGTAATCTCAAAATTAATTCAAATTGAGTTGGAAAGGGAAACTTGTCATGCAGATTGAAAGCTGACTGCAATACCATAAACAAAGGGTGATAGTAAATAAAGATGTACCCCATCCAAAGCCAAAGGCTTGCGGTGATTCTGAGGACTGGTATCATTTAACAACTTAGTGAATAATGTAAAGTGGGGAGCAAAGGTTATAATCATCTCCTGGCTGAAACTCAGGACTGGAACAGAGTGTCTAGGGTTAAATCACGAGGTTGCCATGCAGCCTGAACAGTAGATGGGAGCTGGAAACAACTCATCTGCTCTGCAAGTTGACATACCAGGGGAGTTTTTATCTTCTGTGCAGCAATGGGTTACGTTGATAGTATACATACTGCTGAGATATGTAGATACTGGGAATAAATGCAAACACCCAGGAAGACAAAGAAAAAAATGCAAACAGTCATAACAACCTGACCCCAAATCTCATAAAAATAAAGGAGAAGATCACAGGGAGTGTGGGTGTGTGTTTGGTTTTGGTTTTGTTTTTAACATCCTTTGGTTGGATCAGGCTAGGAAAACAACAAAACGCGATTCAGAGTAAAGACACCGGACAAGTGGGTGGGTGCAATTTAAAGCACGTTCAGTGGGACACAGGAATGTGGGAAGCACCACAGGTGAAAGAGAACCACAGCTGCTGGCAGACAGCAAAACTGCTGCTCGGAGGGTCCCACAAGCTCAGGCTGTGTATATGACAGTGCAGTTGTGAAACAAAGCATTTCATAAAATGACCAAGGCATATTCTAGGCAGAATATTTTTCAAGACACTAATTTTTTTAAAATGTTTAAAACATTCAGACATTTTACGAAGTGACTGATTTTACTGTTAGAGTAGGTTGTTCATCCTGATGCTATGAGCATCTTGTCGTGGTACTGCTGTGAAGAGTCAAGTCATCATCGGAAAACGGTGTCCTCACAACTTTTCACTGAAATAAATATGCAGACTAAAACTTTGGCAATATACAAAACTTACATAACATGTTCTGCAACATGTGCTTACCACCCTTGTATTGCAATGTGTCTGGCTATATCTTTCAGGCACCACATAATGTCTAAAATCACGGAGGCCCAAGAAGTTGTTCTCTGAGCACTGATGAAACCTGGTTTTAGTGTCTGTCTTCATTGCAGATGCCAAATGGAAGGGTGATATTAGCCACTCCCTCAATTTCTTTTCAAGCTGTTTATCTAGAAATGCCTCCCCCCCCAATCCCCACCTTTATAGGACTCGCCTAGAACTGTGATCTCTCCCCCTCTGCCCAGTTTATTTCAAACAAATTCAAAAGTTTTCACTTAAAACACAGGCTGCAGAGTTGCTTAAACCTTGTTTTCTGAGGTAAGCAGGCTAAAGATGATCACGACCTGCAAAAATGAATGATGCACATGTCTCCAGATGATTCTGCAGGCAGACAGGAGCCGAGGGAGAAAAATTAGCTGAAGGACCAGTAGATCACAACTACGTAGCCTTTGTTCAGTGAGCAGCATGGACAGGGTTTGCTTAGGGATGCCTGCAAAATGCCCTGCAAATTCAGAAATCGTGCAGAGCCAAGGAGTATGACAGAGGTCTGTTTGGTCACAGACCTGACTGATTGGCATTACTGAACCTGAGCCACAACATAAACACGACAACCCTTTCCAACTGATTTATGCCAGAGCCCTTTAAACTTGGAGTTCTCCAAAGGCTGTATTAAACTGTAGAGTAATCTCGTTCAAAATAGCAGGGGAGCCATTGCCAGAAAACGTATTATGGGACAGAGTATTAGGAGATACTAATTTTAAAGTACCTGAACTAGTGCATTTGTAAGCAGGCTCTTGGATTACTCCAAAAATTCATAAATTCTTCTCCCAGTTGTTTTGCAACCTGAAAACACAGGTGCTGGAGCAACGTGAGCTCGCGGGGCTTCGGGGAGCTGCTCCTCCAGAAGCTGGTGGTGGGGTGGCACCGAGCCAGCACGTCCCGCGTTCCCCCGTGCTCGCTGTGTAGGTGGACGAGTCAAAAAAGCCCAAGCGAGCCCTCTTGTCCCTCCCATGGTACCCAAAGAGATTGAATAAATCCACTGTCAAACTGATGAACAAGTCTTGAAATGGCGGCCTGCCTTCTAGCGCTAAAGAGATTTACAGATAAGCACCAACTGTTTGGTGTTGTGTTTTTTTTTTTTGTGAATCAAACTCCTTGACACTAAGCAAAGCAATTGTAGCAGGTTTTCTGGGAATTAAATGTATTTACTGCTGATGTTGTTTTTAAAATAGTTGTTTACAGAGTGTCAGATAGTAAGACTGTGTATGATTCATAGTAAGTAGCGGCATACCAGAACTTTAAACTCTCCTTGCATGGTAATTTGCCTGCTGGCTTGGTTGGATGGAAGGAGAATATTTAGCTTTCTGCTGTAAATATACTTTACGATTAGCACTCTTAAAACAAAAAATGGGAAATACAGCATTCTGTTAAATTTTATATAAACAGCATTAATCAAGTGCCTTCTGTGTTGTATTCTCCTTGCATTTATGCCCCAAATTGACCATTCTCTTCATTCTAGAAAACATTTTCTGTTACAACATCTACCCTGTGTTTTTTGGTTTTGGGTTTTGGTTTTGTTTTTTTTTTTTTTTAATGTATATGGTTTGAATTCCATTTCAATGGCCTTGATAGACATCTAGGACATTTTGAAATATGTAAAACCAGTTATTTCATTATTTATTGCACAGTAACTTCCCAGAAATGAATAGAGAATTATGCTGTACTTGCCATGGTGCTGTTGATGTAGAATCTGATTAAACCTGCTAGCAGGATGCATACATGGCTGGACAGGTGCACTGAAAGTTTTTTGTGTCCTTATAGAAACTGCTCATGCAGTGTGGCAGCTGTTTTGAGCAGCTTAGGCAAGAGAGGCGTATACTAATTTTTTGTAGGCCAGTTTTTCTTACCTTTTGGAATGAAAGATGTCTTCTGTATGAGGCAAACATGCCATATACTCTTTGTAGAGCTATTTAGCTGCTTCCAAGGACACTTTCTATCCTGAACTCCGATCAACAGTGGTAGAGGTGGTCTAGGAAGGTCTGGGAGAAGGTGTCTGTACCTGATTCCTGGTCATGGGCATCATCAAGGGACCAGAAAAGCAGGGGTGGAGAAACGGGTGTAGGTATCCTAAGTCTTCCTGCAGACAAAATCTATTTTACATATTATACTAGGAGCTAGAATAAAGGCTGTGGATCTAAATCCTATTCCATGCTGAGGATAATTTCTTCATTTTGCCAAGCTTTTAAAAGTTCTGCATACTTGGCTGACTATCAGACGGCACTGAGATGAGAGATGAATTGTACTCTTGATAGATGGGTCATCTACAATACTTTTATTAATTAACTCTCTTTCCCCTGCAACGTGCATACACATGTACAAATGGACAAACACACACATTCACTCAATTACTGCAGATATTTTCAAAATCTTTTTGTGTAGGCATTGTTCTTACTTTGTATCCTGCACTGGACATCTTTATTCACCTTCTGAAGGTGAAAATACCTCCATGAAGTCAGAAATGTATTTAACTACATTTTGCTTTTAAATTTTTACTGCAAATCAGAGCTGAAGTTTGTGCTTGTACCCACAAGAATCTTTGACCTCAAGACAGACTTTTAGATCTCCAAAACACACATCGCTGTAACAAAATTAAACCACTATGAGTTATGCTGGAACTCAGAATAATGGCAACATTTATCCAAAATGCATCCAGTGAGATGCTTGGTGTGTCATTCTATTTAACAGCTACAGTTTGCAGAAGTTAATTTGTCTACTTTTTTTTCCTAGTGAAAGAAAAATAAAAGCAGAAAGACATCTTTAAAATTGGTACATAAACCAGTAAGGGGAATATGTTATGGACTAGTTTTTCTGCTACTGTAGTTCTAAATATTAGAGTAAGAAAAGGTATTTCTTTTTCATTAAATTAATTTATTTCCATGTTTTTCTCTCTTTTCCTCTCTCATCCCAATTATTCTTTTCTTTCTATAATGCTCTTGTTAAGTACTTACAATCCAGCTGTAATCTGTTGCCACAGCATTTGTACAGCTGAAAAGAAAACATTACTGAATTGTCAGCATGTTTTCAACTTCATTAAAGATGACAACCTGGTAATCAGCTGTACAGACTGTATTACCACAGTTACAGGGAAATCCGAGCTATTTTCCTGCCATTAAATCATCCTAACAGCAACCAGTATACTCCAGAGTTCAGTTGCTCAGCTCATGCTTTCATGCTTCCTAATAAGTTGCTTTGACAGAATTTGGAATTTGCTTTTGTACAGCGCTCTGGAACAAAGACTGCTCCTGAACTGCTGTTTGAGCTAGTGGTAGAGTGTCGGTGTAGCTGTGGTAAGTTTACTGGGGATGACTGGTTTTGAGGTAAAGTCTGAGCGGCTCTTCCACTGAATTAGAGAGCTGAAATTTGTCAGGGGCCAGAAGTCCTGTTCAAGGAGAACTGACTTTGCATAATGCTGGTTAAATTTCATCTTCATTTCACTAAGTTGTGGTCTTTTGGAAATGTCATGTGCGCACAGGTAGGTCATTTTGATTTTTTTCTGTAATTCCACCAATACAAAGCATAATGCTTCCTTACAGAAATGTTTTGAAAGAGTGCAGAGACTAAAACTGGCACAAGTGAAATGTAGTGCAGTCAAGGAGAAGGAAGAAAAACTGGAGAATGACAATAACATAAAGTGACACCTACATAAGGCAGAAGACACAGTTTAATTTTTCTCCTTAAAAAAGAAGAATCTAATTAGCTATTCATGACTAGACCTTTAGGACTAGGACAAAAATATTTTAGGCGGGGTTTGGTAGAAGAAAAGAAATGCCTTGGTGCCAAGTTTGGAGATGTCCATACAAACCGTAAGGGTTAGGATGGAAGAAAGTGCAAAGGTGCTGATGAGAGAAAAGTCCAGTCAGAATTCATAACGACAAGTGTTGGTGACAGAGCAGAATTGAACCATGGGAAAGGAGGTGAATTGTTTGTCGGTTACAGGCAAGGTGATATTTTCTAGAGGAAATAGAAAGGAAATAATCTGAAGGTGATGCAAAGAGACTTCTTGGAACAATTTAAGAGATAGGGTCAAAAAGATATGCAAAAGAAGTCGTTCTCGGGCGTCAGATGAATTTAAACGGGAAAATATATATAGAAGGAACAAAGCGACAACAGCTACGGTAGTCAGATGAAACATCTCTAAAAGAAAAAAGAGATCAGCTTCAGACAGGAGAGGACACAATGAATATATGAACCGAGAAAGACAGGAAAGGAGCCAAAGATGACTTCCTGGGTCATAAGAATCGTTCATGAAATATATATGATGGAGAGCCATATAGCCAGAAACCAGCTGTATAAATGAAAAACAAAAAAAAGTATGAAGGCAACATCAAGGTATGAAAAGCAGTTGAAGGAAAGCATGTGGTAGAGCACAATCACAGGAATCAAATAGTGTCTGCCAGACCACATCATTCAAAGAAAAATGCCCAGAGCAGGGCTTCTTGCCAAACAGTTGATGTTCCAAGACCAGATAAATTTGCTGTTGGCTAGAGGCCTTGCATTTTTCCGATCGAAACTCCCCAGGCAAGAGGCATACAAATGCAGTATATCAACCGCAAGCATCTGACACATGGCGCGTGTGTTGTGCAGTGGCCGCGCGTGCAGTGGTTGCCCAGATTTGCAGTGCACGTGCAGATCAAGCGGGCAGCACTTGCCCAGTGGTTTTAAGGCACTTTGCTTATGTTGGACTTGCTCTAAGGAGGAGACAAAGCTACCCTGTGTGTGGGCAGTGATCATTTGCCTAGGATTTCGGGACATCTGCCAGCCCAAACTCATCCTTTTCTGGAAGGTGGAAGAGGCAACGGAGGAGGAAAGCTGGGCCAGTGCTGCCAGCTAAGGATATTCATGAAGTGTGTAAGAGCAAAGCATTCTCCACCACATAGGCACAGGAAAAAAATACAGTCCGGGTCCTTGCAGAGCAGGGGCGGAGAATTTAGCACTGGTGCAGCCACTTTCACTTTTGCTGCAATGCAGTATGAGGAAATGTACTTGGGCCACGTGGTTATGTCACCTGAACTGGTCTGCCGGAACAAGCAGAACGACTCGGAATGTCAAGTCTAAGCTGCAGCATTTATGCCCAGTTTATATCAGCAAGGCTGATAATGTCATGAAGGCGTACCGGGGAAATGCAGGGTGAGATGTAAGGATTTGGACAAATCCTGATGCCTGTGTGATAGCTATGAGAGCAGAGCCACTCCTAAGAACATTTGCTTTAGCGTCAGGGAGCGTGATATCAATTTTATAGTCTATGGGATGCCTATGGACTTGTCTTCCAGCAGAAAAAAATGAGGAAGCTTTTCTTGGTGTGTTTAAAGGATACCCGATGCCTCCCAGACTCCGAGGTTTCAGCTGCTTCCAAATGCAGCGAGACCAGCGCGCATGCCATAATGACTGCCATTGGTGACAGGGGCTGGCGACACATGGCTGAGCGTAACTGAAAAAGGGGGAAACCTCAGCAGCTGAGATTACCTTAGCAACACTAGCATGAGATAAGTGAGCATGGGCCTTCTGCAGCTTCCAAAATCAAATATCAAAACTAAGGAGACTGCCTCTGCTGAGCCTGGGCTGCTGTGCAGCTCCCACTCTTCTCCCTTTTTCTGCTAGACTATGTGATCACGCAGGACATGACCCTTGGGGCAAGGGTCTCTCTTGTTTTTTTCTTCCTCTCTGCAGACCAGCTACAGTCTAACCACCCTAGAGAACATCACTTACAGGCTCTCTTCAGCAATTACAGCCTGCTTCTGGACACTGTGTCATACCAGACAGAGGAGGACTCAAAGTACTCTCATTTGTCTGTCTAGAAGACGGCTCTTCCAGAATATGCCTTCTGGTATATTCATATAGCTTCTGCACAGGTCCAGAAAGGGAACAGTGAAATATTAGATGGAGTAGGAGTCCTTGCTGTTGACAATCTAGTATATAGAGACACTCAACAAAAACCTAATAGCACTACTCATAAGATGGAGTGCCATCTAAAACTGAATCATAGCAAAATAAAAATGGGGTTGTGTGAGTTACTTTGATCAGACCTTGGAAAAAAATACCTCTGGACCTGTTCAAACAATGTGAAAACAATAAAGCATTTTCAAATCTCCAGCTTCTTGATGGAAAAAATCAGAATCCATAATATGGTTTACCTAGCAGAGATTAATACAGATCCTTGCTATGAAGCCCCAAATAAAAAGCAAAAAGCACATCTTATTGGGAAAATTTGATGAGAACTTTGAGAACACAGGGGCTGTATCATTTTTAAACCACAATAAATGGCAGCAACAAAGTCACTGGATGTGTTCCAGGGTATGTTCCTAGAAATTCAGGTCACAACACTGGAAAGGTAGATATGCTGTAAATAGTGGACAAAGCAGTATTTTGCAGGAGACACTTTGGGGTCATAAGGATTGAGAGTGTAGAACTATCACAGGAAAATTATACTCAAATAGAAAAGAATTTACCACTGTCACTGGATGTCAGTACATACTGCACAGTATAGCTGAAATAGATCACAAACCTTAGGGGATATTCCTGACAAATCTTCAGCTTCTACACCACCTAGGCTTTGCACATGATCATAAACCTACAAAGGTATGACTTCAAAGTGAAATACAAGCCCAGAAGAGAAATTCCTGTAGCAACATGCACTGGTGTCTGCCAAAAAAGGAGCAGAATTCTGAGGAAAAATAGAGATCATCAATGTGATGAAACTTTTAAAAGAATAGGTCAGGATGGCTTGCCCAAAACCAAGTTCTTCTGGCCTATCAGGACTTCTGGAGTGTAAAAAACCAAAGTTAACCTGGAAAATGAAAGGAAAGAAAGCAGTGACACTGAAGAAAACGCCTCCCAGGCATCTGAAAAGATTTATGGTCTGACAGTGATGTTATGGGAAGTCTGAGGATCAAACATACTTCACCGGTCCCAAATGTGTGTGAAAGACATGTGGTTAGGAGATGCTGATGATTTGTATCTTTTTTCTCTCATATGGCGATAAAATGTGTATAGCAACATCTGAAAGATTTGAATAAGCTAATTTGCATTAATGAATTAATAGAGACTTCCATTATGGAACCTACTAAAGGCAGAACCAGAGGCTTTTATACTAACAGATGATGTACTTTAGAGAGCCCAGGAGCAACGGATAGCTGATCTAGAGGCTATCCTTAACCTGATGCTAGATTATTATCGCAAGAATATTCTTGAAGCAGCTCCAACAGCCGATGCATCACTGATCTTTGGACTGGGTGGCACAAAGGTGACGTTCACCAGCTAAAGCAGCAATAACAACCTCACTTCACACGATGGACCACGGGGCGCTTTTGGAAAAGTTCAAAGCTCTGGCGTTTCATTTATGCGCAGGCACGCACAGCCGAGCAGAGGCAGAGCCGGTCACCGGCTCAGGGGCTGGCTGAAGTGCACACAAATCAGCAAGCAGATTCTGATACTGTTCAAGGTGGTCAAGAGTGCTACTTCTTTGTTTATTAAGGTGCTAAAACGTGCCTCTGGAGTCCAACTTTTCATCTTCACAGGCTCTAGCAAGCAGAAAGCACATAGCTGCAACCCCTGTAAAAAGAGTGTCTTTTCCTTTCCAAAACCTCACGTCAGGGTGAAATAAAACAGCTGAATGAACAGAGGGAAAAAAAGTGGAAAAACTATACATGACAAAAATGCCAGCATACAAAATCCCTTTCAAAACAGGATTGTAAGGGCCAGTGCCACTCCAGTGAGATAACCGAACACCCCAGGCTGGGTGTTAGCCAGCCAAAGAAGGGGTTCGTCTCTGGGTGAAATCACAGATCCTTAATCAGTATGAGCATGGCAGGTGGTGACCACACAAGCCCTGTGACATGTGGAAGGTGATTCCCAGCAAGCCACCTACCTCCAGGAGAAAACAGGGGACACAGCTCACAGCCTGCACACTCCGTGGCTGATCTAGTGGCAACACGTGGGAACGTGCAGAACAGACAGACCTCGATACCTATGTGAGAGAAAAATCAAACTTAAAAGTCAGGGGGACGACAACAGCATCTGCTGATGTGCCTCCCCTCCATGGCTTAACCACATTAATTCCTAGCATCCTAACCCCGATTCAGACTTCGTGGTTTCCGTAAGCTTCATCTTCCCTATGAAAGCACGTATACAGAGCTTTTGCTCAGAGACTCCAAAGACAGATTTACTTACAATGTGAGATATTTAGTCTACAGAGCAAGCTTCCTAAATGCAGTGTGCTGTGCCTGGACTTGTGTTACCCCTGGAATGCATGAACTTCACTGTCACATCAGCTGAAATGAAAGTTGTATCCACCTGCATCTAGGTAAGCAGCGAGGCGACTCACGGTTTGGTCTTGTAAAACCTGACCAGGCTCTCTCTTGATATGAAATATACTCTCCTGGTTCACCACCCGCTCTAAAGCTCCTTCATCCTTTAAGGATCTTCCTCTGTTCCCCCCCCCCCCCCCCCCCCCCCCCATCTCCTTTCTAACACTTGCCTTCCTTGTTTAGCTGTTGGTGACCTTCTGGTACCCTTCTTAAAAGTGGGACAGCACCAGTCACCTCCTCAGGGTGTCTAGGAGAATTCAGCCTACACAGGAGCTCAAGATCTAGCAACTCTCTGTGATAAGTTCCTCCAAATCTCAAGGGAAGGATTTGGGGTACTATCTGTTCCAAACACCTTACTGCCTTAAAGCTTGAATTGTTTCCTATCACCGTTTGTGCATTCAAGGCAGGTACTGAGCTGCGTTCTGATTTAAATCTTCTACAAGCGGTGATTCTGGCACAGCACATCTTACTATTTTGTATTTTTAAACTTAGGTAACAGAGAAGTACATAGACCCCGAGTTTGTAAGAAGAGCCATGATAGTCTTACATGAAAAGCTCTCCTTTCCGGCTGCCAAGGATGTCTGCTGCTGCCCAGCAAGAAGACACTTTTCCCTTAATCACAGAAAGGTGGGAAGGCACCTCTGGAGGTGGGCTAGTCCAACCCCCGACTCGACAGGCTCACCGACAGCAGGTTGTCCACGACTGTTGTTTTTCATTGGGTTTCTGAAGTTCCTTTGCATATGAGAGGTTTATGTTGTGACAAACAGCATTTCTTTAACAAGAAACTCCGGAGCTGGTATCACCATTTTCAATTAAGTACCAAAATTACAAGTAATGGGGTGAAGGAAGGGGTGCATTTCCAATCCAAGGAATGCTTTGTGAATAAGAAGATACAGCAGCAGATTTTTTACATCAGCTTCGGGTCTTGTTTGGAAGGACAATGCCCAAGAGAGGTGATCTGTCTAAGGAATTAGGCCCTAATGCTGATGAGTGTGAAACTGTCATGTCAGCTTTGCCAGCTGAGCAAATCAGGCAACACAGCCAGGGCCTCAGCCAGCACATGAAGCAGTTTTAAGGTGTGCTGTCGTTTCTTTGCTTTGTACTCACTTCCAAAGCCAATAAATAGTTCCCTGACTTTTCTCCATCTTTTCTAGAGTAAGTCTCTCGTCTTTAACATTATGTTTTCTTCCATTTCAGGAGCTATTTCAGGCTGGCCTGATAAATTTTAAGCATTTTACTCTTCAGGTTGGAAGATGCCAGTTGTATCCAGGGCACTTCTCTACTAACCAACAAGAACTGGTCACAGGCTGCCAAGCTGGTGGCTAGAAATATGCCTCGCTATCAGCCGAAGGGCAGGGAGACGCGGAGATGGCCCGAGACGTGAGCGTTGTCCTGACTCCGACACCCAGCATTACTCCCGGCTGACAGCGTGGCTCACTGGCGTGTCTCGGACCTACAAACCTGTCACGGATGTGTAAAGAGAACAAATTCCTCAGCGACAGAATGCCCCAAACCCCCATGGTCTGCAGTGAGACTCTCCAGCTCCCCATGTAATATGTGCAATTCATGTAATATGTGCAGTTCACCCGCAGCAACGCGAGGGCTGGCATCTGCAGATTTTGTGTTTGTGGCACAGCGGGACAGAAGACAGTTGTATTGCAGTAATTAATGGTGTTAGGTTTCTATAACGCTACTTTTTCAAGAAAGGCACAGAAGAGACCCCTAAATAGTGTTTCTTGGTCACTGTCGGCATGTGCCAAACCTGACTTGCTAATAACAAAATGGTTTTTAAGTCTTTATTAGTTTGAAAGCCTGTTACATTTATTTCAGGCTAGTCTGATCCTAGATCACTGCTCCCAGAAGCCAGTGCAGTAGAAGGACAGTGAGACTGCCAGCTGTCACAGCCAAGGGGCTTGGGAAGAAGACCTTTGTTCTGAGCCTGTCAGTGCAAGGGTTGATAATTTGTTCCTATGCAACACTGCTGGTTTCCATTCTTTTCAGTGCGGTTAAGACCCAAGCCTTAAGCTGGATGGAATTTAGGGTGGAGTTCAAGGCTGTTCTAGAAGAGAAAATAAGACTCTTGGTCCAGATAGCTATTAAATGACCTGGTACCTGATATTAAATGGGACCTGCTACCTGGAAAAAAACCCCAATTATCTATGCAGTAAAATTATTGGAGGACTCTGAAGTTATTGTTTTCAATTTCGATTCTACAAAAGTTGGCAAGCCTTCTCTGAAAAAGCAAAAACCAAAAAAAAAAAAAAAAAAAAATCCTTTTGTTTCAAAAGAAGTTTAAGCTCACTATCTTCCATTTTAACTACCCATCCTATACTATGGCTCCTGTACATACTACCTGATACCTTGAAATCCTCTTCTCCAGGACACCAGAGCACATGCACCACGCTCACACACACGTGCCATACCCCTAGCTTTATGCCCCCTTGCCAAGCCTGTTGAGTAACCCAGACCTTCTCCCAAATTTTCTCTCTTTAACACAACGCATCAGCAACGAACTACACACGTGCTGGTGGCATTTCTGCAGATAGCTGCGTGCGGAAGCTGAAGCCTGACGGTTACCATGGGATTCTCTCATTAAGCTTCTACTGAATATACTGCATTCTTTGCTGCCTGTTAATCTTTGCTACTCTTTCCCCTCTCCCCTAATTCCCTTGCCCTCTGTGCAGGAATGTGAATTGTATCAAACCCCGCTGAGGGTAAGAGACCTGCTGTGCTCCGACACAGGTTCCACAATTGCGTTCGGCTTGAGAAATCCCATCTTTCAAACCCTTGCCAAACAGGCATTGCTGTGTATTTTGGGGAAAAAAACCCCCAAAACCAGCTACTGCACCTGTTGTTATTTATGAATAATAATAAAAAGGTTTGAAAAAAAGTGTACTTAATCTGCCCTCCTGCTGAGCGTTGGACCGGGTTCTTGTTTTCACTTACACCCCTTTGTGCTCCTTTAGTAAGTGCAGGAGCCTTCGGATGGGTGTTTTTTACACATTTACTCTGGTGAAGGCCCATTTATGCTTCCCGAGAGCTATGAGAGGGTCCCAGTAATGAAGATGGTAACTACTTCACGTGAAGCCATCCTTTCTGGTTGACACGCGTATCCCGTGCGCCCAGGCTTGCAGGAACGGTCCCTGGGGAAGACTTGGCTCTGCAGAAACCCTCACTGCACCCAGGCGTCTCAGCAGAAAGATTTCTGTCCTTTTGGATCCTACAAAAAGCACGATATAACCAACTATACTGAACCCCCCAGGGAGGCTGGTGCAAAACTTTAATGCACACCCTGTTTTACTGAAGGTGGGGTTTTTTTCCCACTTAGCTCCTCAGGTAAAGGAGTCTGAGTGACAGATTTTTTTTCTCTTTGTGGTCCAAATCTCCAGTATGCTCCAGATACGTCAAGAAAAAAAAAAAAAAAAAAAAAAAAGAAATCGTCAGCTATCGCACTGCTCACCTGCTACGGATGTGCCTGTTTCGGGACAGCTGCTAGCCTGGACCAGGCTGCCCGTGCCGGCCCCACGTGTTTTGTGGGCTTGCGGCACAAAGCCGCGGCTGCTGTAAACCCACTGTAGGTTTTAGAAAGCTGGGAAGGGAATTATAGTGACTTGCTGCTAGCACATTCCTGTTAATGTGTTTGCTCACTTTCTTGAGCATCTTATGAGAATTACCAGTGAATTCAGATAACTGACAGGATCTTAGTTATAATTAGTAGCAGCTTCCCTTCTGACACACGGGAAGGGCTAACAACATTTTTCTTAAGGCAGAGTTGTTATGCTATCCTCCGGAGAGGTACTTTAAAAAAACGCATTTTCTGGCAAAAAGCCTCTCCCACTTGTTTAGGACAGATGGGAGAGGAAGGGATTCTGAAGTGATGGAGTTAGAGGGCAACAAAGTATTGTACAAACTGCCGCAGTGCCTGGGCTGTTGCAGATCAGCTATTTTTGTTATTACTGACATGCATCCGTTATATCGGGAGCTCAAACAGAAGTCACCAGTGGCAAAATAAAAATAGCAGAGCAGATGTGGATGAAGTTTTTATTTTTCTCTCCATACAAGCTGTGAAATATCTCAGGGAAATTAGCAGAGTGTAATACATGCAGAGCCCTGAAACTTGAGGGCTGAATCAAATTACCGCATTTATTTAGCCTGACGAGCAAAGTGTACCTGTCCACAGGGTCTAATCACGGAACACTGATTTTCTGTTCCATTTCTGAGGAATTTGAAAAAGAAAACAGACATTAGTGGGGCTTTCAAAAAGGCCTAAGAAGCTAAATACCGAAGAAGAGTTTAAGATCTGCTGACTTTCAGTGAAACTGGGGGTCTGGTTTGAGGTTGACTCTCCTCACGGACACCACAGAAATGAGGTGCCTGAAGGGACGGCTCGGGCTGCTGAGTCCAATTCTTTACAACTGTGAACAGCCACGTAACGTTTGAGAAGGCTCAGCCTAAGGGACCCTTCCCCATCTCTATTTCCCCAGAAAGTCCTGTGGTTTTACGTGCCAGCAGGTCCTTCGAGGAATCCGTCTGGTCTTTCTCTCCAGGTTCTGTTATGGACAATACAGATGAAAAGTGAAGTGCAGAAAAGGAATAATTCAGGGACAAAAATTGCATGAAACTTCCATTTCACAAACCTGGAGCCCTTAAGAAAGCCGGATACAGCAAAGGCGATAGGACTGGGAGATGATCAGGGGGACGTGACCAGTCAACCCATTTAAATGGGATTTAACAACCTGAGTTAAACAGACCTTCTGGCCATAATTTGGACGGCTTCCAGGACTGAAAAGTTTTTTTCAGTGTAAATGGTTTGTAGGTCTGAGCTCGGGGATTGATCCTGATGGATAACACTTCTCCAGTGTCATATGACACTTTCATGTCAATTTTTGCTGCTATTTCCTTTTATTTTTCTAAATGCAAAATGTACTTCTACACATAAAATGTTCCCCACTGAAATGGGGAATTATAAAATAATAAATAAATAAAGCAAGTAAGTACATCAATAAGCAGTAATAAAAGTAATGACACTAAATAATTATGCATGTGACTTAAGATGTCTTCACATCCATAAAAGAGGCTTGAATATGTTCAAGTTCAAGCAGTGACTTAGCTTTTTTCACCTAAAGGTTATTTTTCAGAAGTGCACCTGAGCTATAGCTGAGTTGTCCCCACTCACCAAAACTCACTCCTCTAGTTGAACTAACTCTTTAGCAAGTGCAAAGTCTCTGAGGAGTGAAGCCAGGCAGGGCTTTGTCACCTCAAATATAAAAAGCTGGAGCCAGACAAAAGTCTGACTGCTTCTCCTACACGAAATGCACGATCCGAGTTAAAACAGAGACTTGGGAAGAGATTCCTGCGGATTCAGGCTTGTTTTTCCTGCCGGTGCCGGGAGGATGCGGCTTCTTGGACGGTACCATTGGTCGCCTCTGGGAATGACTGGTGCTGGAGCCGGTGCAGGGTGCGGGGGTTTGGGGCTCTGGCAGGAGCAGGGAGAAGGGAACAAGGAGCAGGGAACAGGGTGGTAGGTCTTGCTTGAAGCCTGAAGAGCTTCTCTGCTCCACGTGTGCCTAGAACTGGCCCCGCTCAGGTGACACGGCACCACCGACACACTGGATGCTTTGTCACAAAGGACCTAGAGACCCAGCTTAATTTTAATTGGCACTCACCAGCAGTTCAGTTTAATTACCCGACATGCCCGTGAGAACCGAGGCTGTCGTGGGGCAACAGCCTCAAGCATCCAGGCGTGAGAAAGACAAGCTCGAGGGAACGGGCCTGAGGAAGCAGTGCTACATTCTCAGATATTTCCTTTCAGAGAGCAGAATCCGGGGTTGTGCATGTCAATGACTATCAGAGTGGGGGTCTCGCTTGGACAGGGTTTTTTCAGGAACTGCATTTCAGGCTGTGAATGAATGAAAGAGAGGCATTTTTTGCACAGGAGCGATTCCAGACCGAGTGATGCTTTTGGCAAAAGTACTGGATATCCCGAAGCACTGGATATTATTAGTCTGCCTTTTGAGGTTGTGCTTTATCTTTCTGTTTATGTGCAAAAATTTCCCTGCTGCTGAATTAGTTTCCTCAATGGAAAACTTATCAGGTCTGAAGAACTCTGTGCAATTGAACAAGAAGCTAGAAGGATGTGAAATACTTAGACTGAGAATTGTAGGTTACAACTAATATTTAACATTTATTTATAGAGGGAAAAGAGGTCAGGTAGCAGATTCCCACTATCACATTGGCCAAATAGCTATGCAAATGTCTTTTGATTCCTCCTTAATACTCACGTTTTGCAGAAAGTCTCCCAGGGTGCTAATCCCCTGGAGTGATATTCATTCACATGAAATGAAATACACAGAAGAGTGGGAATGATAGAAAGATTTTACTGGCACAAATGTGGCAGTGAGCAAGTTATGTAGGTCAGCACAAATGAGTATAGATAAAATTTTTATATCATCAGACCATGCATTTCACAAATGTGAGCATGAAAGGGGAAAAAAATCAGAAGTTTCGTAGAGGCATTTAAAAATTATTGGGGGTAATTGCTGTGGGGTTTTGTTTTTCAAGCAAAGCAAATATTCAGGCATCTTAATTGCAAAGAGTGAAAATGTGAATTCTCAATGAAACAAACAACAACAAAATTCCTACTGACCTTAATGGAGCTAGGATTTCATCCAGGTAGCCAACTGCAGGAGCCTCAAAGAAGGGAAAAATAATAACCAACACATTTTAGAAACACAAGTTTTCCCTGAAAGCTGTTTTTTATGCATAAAACTCTTATTTTCACCACAAAGGTTAATTCTGAGACCCCCTCAGCACAACAAGCAAGATTTTTGCATCCTCTTGAGACGCTAGGAATATTTCCAATGGGAAACACGTGCAGCTTAAATGGGAGGTGAATCACAGATGCAGAGAATGGCTGAGGCTGGAAAGTGCCTCTGGTGATGGTTTAGTCCAAGCCCCCTGCTCAAGCGGGGCCACCTCCAGCAGGTTGCCCAGGACCACGTCCCATCAGGGTTTGAGTATCTTCAAGGATGGAGACTCCAAAACCTCTCTGGGCAACCCATACCAGTGCTCGGTCACCCTCATGGTACAAAAGTCTTTCCTGATGTTCAGAGGGAACCTCCTGTGTTTCGGTGTGTGCCCGTTGCCTCTGCTCCCGTCACTGGGCACCGCTAAGAAGTGTCTGAGAATAAGAATTCTAGCAACTATTTGCATTATTAGAAACAATCTCAAGAGAACGATACTGGTGGACAGAGAAAAATGGGAAGACGGAGGCAAATGGTGCTGGCCGTATGTTCCATGGCTCTCTGAAATCATTGCCTGTGTGTTGCCAGCACCTACGGTGTGACCATGTGCTGCCTTTCGTGATCCCAGCTCGTCTTTGCAGACACAAGGAGCAGCACAGCTACACCTTTAAGCCAGCCAGGGATATCTGGTATAGGACTCAGCCCCTCTTTCATGCTGACAGGGTTTCCTCTGACACCTTATCCTTGTTTTTTGCAGTCATTCCCCGCCCCCCCCCCCCCCCCCCCGCAATTACCTTTGCACCACAAACTTTTTGATTGTAATCAGACCTGCACCGTGATTTCACTCTGCTAACATCTTCACTAGTCTTTAAATGTTGTACTTTCATTTTTTTGTCTCCATCCCTCTGATGCCCTCCAGTTTAATAGACAGGCTGGAGTTTTCTAAATCCAGTGGGGAGGGCTGTCACACTATGCAGGCTGCCATGGCTCTTGTCACTGGGACTGTGATCTTTCACTTTTCCTGAGAAGTTGTTCTTAGCCACCTAAAGGTGGGATCAGATTTTGGCCAGTGATGAAGACACCTGAACATCACACCCACGCTGCATGTATGTATGCGATCAACACATGAGAAATGGTTTTCTTTTTTATTTAAATGTTCAGTATTCCTGATAGTTTAGAATAAAAAATATTTATCCAAACGAGACTCAGCACTTTCAAAACATGCTTTCCTTTCTGTTTCAGTTCTTAATCCTTCACAGACCTCTGTCGTGGCCAGCATCTGCCATTTTGTAATCTGTGATTTGATCTAATTTGGCCATTTCTGTGTATTGACTTTGCAGCAAGTACTATGACAACATTAAAATAAAAATGTTACCTAATCCTATGGAAAACATAGTAAACTGCTGACATTCTGAAAACATTCTTGCATTGTTTCCCTGGATTTGAACTACAAATTATAAAGGCCAAACCAAAGATGGCACAGTTATTTTATTTAACGTCAACAGCGTTCAAAATGTTTTTCATAGTAAGTTTCTGTCTAAAGTTTAAGCAGGTACCCACATGTTATGCTAGACAAGACCTTACATCTCTGTCACGTTGAGCAGACAGTGAAAGTAAAGATTAAATGGAAGACATGTCTTCATATTAATTATAGATGGTTAGGATTTCTTAGGACCTGAGGGAAATAAACAAAAGTTCTTGGCTACTGGAAGCTTGGAGTCTGTTGCTTTAAATCAGTAAATGTGGACAATTTACATGGGTAACATGCCACATATCAGCATGAAAATATTTGTCAGAAACTGATGAATGAAACAAGAAGAATAATGAAGAAAAATGACAGTACACATACCCTCCAGAGAGCAAAATAAACAACGTAAGTGTTTGGTAAATAAATCCCTGCAGAACTCTTAGAAATGACTTACTGATTAATTGAATCAATCCATCAACCTTTTGTGATGGCATCAATTTGCAGTCCCTTCGATGTTGTCCTTCTTCCACAGCTATTGCTTTAGATACCTTTAAAATGTAGGATATGATATAATACATCTATATGGAGCTATCATAATTTAATTGGATACTCTAGTGAGATATAATTGGTTGATTCTTTTACTCAACTGTCATATGTACATGCTTAAATTAACCATATCACCTTATAATTGTACTCTAAGTTCCCTTTTCCCTGCCTTTCTCCTTCTCCTGAAGTTTTTTGGCACCCAGTTTTTTGATTAATCAAAAATTAACAGTAGAGTGGGACTGTGAGATCATATTTGTCTTTTTCTTTTTTTTTTTTTAATTTGAAATGTTCTTATTTACTTACTTTATTTAACATAAGAACTCTTTGCAGAAAGACTCTTTACTGTGTTCATGGATTGCACCATGCTTGTACATCCAGTAGGTATCAGAAATTGTAATTTTTGTATACAGAATGCCCATCTGAAAAATGGGGGACTTTGAACCTCTTGAACGGAGGGATAGAAAAAGCTAAGTAGAAAAGGGGAGAGGCTGTGTGTGTGGTTTTGTATGCCCATCAGGGAATGTTCTCACATAACGGGTATGTGTGTGTGTATGCATGTATGACAGGGAGAAATGAGCCAACATTTAGCACAACCGCACATAGATGCCTGAATACTGAGAATCCCATGTAAATTAATGCAATTGCACATACTTACACATTCTCCTAGGAAGACAAAGTTCACCTGCATGCATAGAAACCAACCATCCAAATGTTTGCAAGGGGGAAAAAAAACCCCAATCCTGAGACAAATTTGAAGAGACTGAAATGTGAATCCGATTCAGTCAACATGTGCACAAACACATTTTCTGTGAATTTTGTTCTAGTTCACCTGTGTCTTTTGTAGCTCCGGATATTTATGACTCTCTGTGTACTCACTGGGCTATAGCTTTAGCAAATGTAATTGCACATTTGAAAATGATTCCTACCAGGGCTCGCTGTACCTCACAGTGTGCTGACAGCCTTTACCTTTCTGTTAAGTGTCTCCCTGTGTCTGGGGCCTTTAGAGGATAAACTTCGTGAGTTTAGAGTACATAAACGTCGTGCTTTGTCTTCTTCCAGTTTTGCACACATATCCACAGTGACACCGTCCTCCATGACTATCGTCACCGTCATTATGTGAGCAGTTGGGAACGATGGATGTGACAAAGAACCGTATGTAGTTTTGGGAGCGTATTTGGGGTTGATGTCTTCAGGTAGAGAGGGAGAGTGAGGATGAGACAAGAAGATGGTGACAGGGAGAAAGAAATGAAATATGTATGAAATAACATTCTGTGTGGCAGAACAGAAGACTGCTGAAGAGCACATGAATATGAACATGCTTCTTCACGTTTAGCTCCATATAACCTATTTCCCAGGAGGACAAAGGCAAGTTAGGAAAGTGGTTAGGTAACAGATGACAGGAAAGATCCTCTTCCACTGGTGAATGCGGAAGTTTGGCTTTTGTAGAGGAGGTTTAATTTTGAATCAGAGATGACCACAAGCAATTTTTTTTCTAACTCTCACGTTTCACAGTGCTCCTATCTATCCAAAATAATAATCCCAAGGCATTTGGAAGTCCCAAGAGCTAAGTCTTCTACTCAACAGAGAGCAGAAAAGATGGTGTTTTGATTGGACCTGATGAAAAAACTCTTTAGCAATCTTGGCAGGATTTGGAAGATGCTTAAAAAAGACATTATCTGTCTCAGTTGCTTTCTGAGAGGTAGAGTGCATTTTAAAAGACCCTTCTTCTGTGTATGTGGAGAGAGATGTGCAACAAACGCACGTACGGTGCTACTCAGAACTCCACATTTGGTACAATATCGTTGTTTCTATCCCACTCAGCTATGCAAAGATCACAACCCCAACTGGCAGCAATTGCCCCTCTTGGTGAAGGTCTGCAGAGAGGGACTTGTCAGGACACGAGACCAAACAGAGTCGATTTCTCCAGTTCGTGGCTGGGGATGAAGCGTATTAGAGACTGCAGGAAGGAAACACCTTCTACTGACTCGTTCTGTGCTGTGCCACTTCTATACGTGAATGAATAACTGCAGTCTAAAGGGCAGTTTCTTTTATGCATAGTAATTACATTTAATATTGCACATAGCTTGGAGCGGACTGATTAGTGTTAACAACTGTCTACATCTTTCTCCAAGGAGCAGTGGACACAGCGCTGTCTGCAGTATATCTATGCATCGGTTCTTCAGTAAAACCTGGCTCACCTTCAGTGTCTGTCACCAGTCCACGTGCACTGGGGAAGAAGCCAGATTCAGATTAGCTACAAAACAAACTCAAAAAGTCTGTCGGTTTTGTCTCAGCTATGTTGAGGAGACTCATCGGTAGAAAGCGAGCAAGCAATACATACACATGGACTGCTCCAGGGGCTTTCCATCTTTGTGAGAAAAATCCTCATCCTCCGATTAATTGCATTTAAAAATAAAACAGAGGCCTGGAAATGAAAATATTCTAAGCTGGAAGGATTCATGGTGTACGGAGTTTTGCTTTGCCTACTATCAGTGTGCTCAAATGGAGAGTGAGAGTGCAAGTGATCAAAACCTTCAGCCACAGAGTTAATAGCCACCCCCGTCTGGAGACATCCGTGGATCAATACGTACTGCACCAGCCTTTGTCAAAATGCTGGCCAGCAGTTGAGTATTGCAACCAGTAGTCAAATTAAACAAGTAGAGCACAAAACGTTTCTCCTTACCTGACTGAAAAGTATCACTTGCAGTGTAATTATGGCATAAAAAATCCTAATGACAATAATTAATGAACTCTCTTTCTAAGGAATAGTCTTAGGAGAGCATGACCGAGTATCTCGAAATGTAAACCGGTCTGCTCCGCCTTTATTAAATGACCTCAGGCAAGCTGTCAATTGTATGTGAGCTCGATAAAGACGTTGCCTAAGACAGGATTTCATCATTTCAGTGCAGGGACAATGAACAGCATATAAAAGAATATTAATGCAGTGGAAATATCCATGTTACATAGCTCCTTCTTAACAAGGATTACTTTTGCAATACTTAACACTGTTGGCAACTGTAAACCTATCATAGGCTTAAAATTCCTGATGAGTGGGCAAAAACGCCCCGTTTTCTAAGTGAAGAGTCTATTGCAGTCAGCCTTGTAAAAGAAACCTTTTAGTGTCAGTGATAATGAAAATACCTGCTACCTCTGACAGAGTTAAAATGGTGTCATGACCTGGCAATTTCTATTCAGTGCTGTCACATCCGTGCGCTGCACAGATCGGGGTTGTCATCATGTAAATGTAATAGGATTCTTTATCCTGCATTGTTGCTCAGTTGGGAACAGTAATTCTAAGTTTCTTGTAAGTTGTGAATAGCAGCAGGGGCCATGAATAGCTTGGAAACCTATATTTTTTCCATTTATTTTTTTTTAAATGCAAATTACACTAGTAAGTCAAAAAAATCACTTTTGTTAAAAATACATTCAGAATTAACAAATGCCAAAAAGAAAAGGAAACAAAAAAAGACACATTTGGATTGTATCTCTTGCCTTCTGAATATTTAAGTTTATAACAAAAGCCCAGCCTAGAAAAATAACATTCTTTACTGGATTTTGAGGAGGATACAGCTGTACAAATCAAAAATGTCATCCAGATATTCTCACATTACTGTGCTCTTAACTGCTTCCAGAAGAGATCTGTCCACTAATCATTGAATTTAGTAGTCAACAGTCCTAATTTCTTTTTAATGGTGGTGCTTTAACTGCAACTTAAGCAGGGTTATGAATACCAACTTCATATAGGTGTGTATGTGTATATATATGTATACGGTGTGTATGTGAGTGTGTGTATATCTACTCTATATGTAATATATGAATACGCATTTATAATGTAATCCTTAATAGTTAGACGTGCTTCCTATTTCCTAAGCACTTTACAAACATTAACAATTCAGACCTCACAAAAAACCTGCGAGGCACATGTTATTCCCATTTTGTAGATGGGAAGACTAAGACACAGAGAAATTAAGGCCAAAATTTTCTAAATTAAAATCAGGCCTAAAAGCTACGTGTAGACACTTCATTAAATTGTCTGACTTCTAAAATTGCTAACTACCAGTAGCTGCGGTTCCATGGGAAATCACTGAAAGGTATGAAAAATTATCTTCTGAAAATTGGATTGCTGCTTAGGTGCCTAAGCTGGTTTCTTTTCACGTTAAAAAATGATTTTTATAGAAATGTGATTTTGATTAACTGGTATACAGGGAAAGCTAAAATACCCTGTTATGACATTTTCATTCCATTTAAACCTCTACATTGTGTTTAATACTATGCATCTGCTGTATTTAATCCTACGTAAAAGTAGAAACTTTCCAAAGTTTTCAAGTTATGGGAAATTTCAGCCTGGCACTTGGAAGTTGCATGGTTTTCCAGGGGGTGAAAAGCAGCTCTACCCAGAATGAACTCAGAATTTTGGGTAACCAAGTCCGAAAATTTAAATTTGAGATCCAAATCAGCGATGAATGCTTTACAGGATCAGGCCTGGGGGACGTGCCTAACAGAGGCAGCAAATCCCTATCAGGATCTGGGGCCAGAGCCCTTGGCCCCGTGCATCGGATGCTTCCTGGGTTATGCAACCCCTGCCGATAGTTATTCCTATGTATTTTATATACATAGACATACACACACACACATACACTTACATATACATATATAGATAGATATAAAAAAATCTCACTGAATCAATGTACGTATAGTTCCTGAACATGTCCCATATCTTATTTTCACCGGTGAACGCCTGTTCCTCTGTCATTGTCCAGAGTTGCTGCTTGTGACGCTGTACATCCATGCAGACACGGCAAAGGGCGCTGGTTTGTACAGGGATGGACGAGCGGCGGGAGCGCACGGGCCATGGGAGGACAGGGAGTCGCTTGGGGGGGGGCGTCTCGAGCTTTTCCAAGTGCCGACCTTCCCTCTCGCCCTCAAAAGCTACGCGGTCACCTCAGGTGTGGTAGGTGTGTGCGTTTGCCTATGCAAGGTCTGAGCAAAGAAACAATGACAATCCAAGTTTCTGAAAAGCCTGAGCAAAATATTGGGTTTTTCCTAATGAAAGCCACCTAAGTGCCTGAAAAATACAGATCAGATGTAGAACAAAACATATGTTCCTAGGAGTTCAGAGTATTTCATATACACATTGACCTACTAGCAAAATTCCCAAAGGCATCTTGTTGCCAACTACGTAACAGCACAGTTTTTTGTTTTTTTTTTCAGCCACAATAATACAGGAAGATAAAATACACATTCTAACACACAACAGATCCCCCAAATATACCACAAAAAGGTCTCCAATATTTCTTCAACTCAACTAGTCCCTCCCCGCCCTCCCCAACTGAAACCAAAAAATAAAATATATGGATCCCTTATGGTGCAATTAGAAAAAAAAAAGCTCACTTACAGAGAATTTTCAGTTGAAATTAGATATAAAAGAGTAAACATAGCTAGTACATATTCAGTTGGCCTTTGTTGATAGAAATCTGCAGATGTCTCTGTAGTTAGTAAAAGACATTTAGAGATAGCTATAAAAGCACCTACAGTGCGATAAATAAAAAGAGCGGGATTAAGAAGCACTGTTTCTGCTGCTTACTTCCAGTAGGTTCATTTATTAGTTTATGTTACCCCTTTCCCCACCCTGACCCCCAAAAGGTCTCATTTTTTTTTTTTTTTTTTTTTTTTTTTACCATTATAAACTGTTTGTTTCTTGACCACTGTGGAGCCTCAAAAGTAAAGCACTTCTCAGACAGCTGGCAGTTTTCTACTTGGTCGCTCTGGAGCCGTGGAGCAACAGAGCCTTATTCCCTGACATGAAAACAAAACAAAACCAAACAGAAGAAAACCACTGACTTAGAAATCGTTCAGAATTATCAGCAGCATGTTGAGCCTAAAGGATGTTACTTCAGAAAGCTTGCACGGAGTTTCTCTGATGTGCAACGCGGTTGGGTTAAGGCAAGTATGAACTGTACAGCCTTCAGGGCAAACAACGTGCTGTCTATTGACTTCTGCTGCAAGGTCATCCTGGTATTTTTAGGGTTGTGTTGACTAAGGGGACTCGACAGGGCCGGGGGTGCGGAGGGGGCTCCGAAAGCTCCAAATGGGTTGGGTCCATGTCTTAATCCAGATGGGCGACGCTGGCGGTGGCCAGGGTTAGGGAAGAGCCAGAAGATAGCACTGATGCCTCTGCTCTGGCCCTCTGGTGCTGGGAGGCAGGAGGTCCGAGGTGGGGTCTGGGGCATCTCCCTTAGTACCTGTTAGAAAGAAGGGCTGAAGGTGTCCGTTGTGTTCTTGTCTCACTGTTCAATCAGCTTTTATGTTATTATTTTTTTAGCACAAAACCTGGATTTTTTTTGCTGTTTGAAGAACCAGGAGGTGATCCTGAAACAGTTTCTTTGACAGGTCCTCCAGCCCACGTTGAGTCGTCCCCATGTTTACTTTGACCTAGAAGAAAGACAGCAGAGGAACGATACTTAGAATCCACCACACACCTATCTGATCACCACCCTGCTGCTCTGGTGCCCTTTTGCAAGCGAGTGTAAGCCACCAACCAGTAACGGTTCAGCTACACATGGGATGAAGAGGACAGACGGACAAAGTGTTTGCCTAGGTGATCGCTTGCATCTCGTCAGAACATTGTCAGACAAGTCAGCACAGGTTTTCTAAGCCATTCTAGGCAGGAGTGATATTTAATTATAGTCTTAACTATATATCCATGGGTCAACTGGAAGATGACCTGGCCTATAATAAAACCATCAGAAATGCAGCTGTCTTTGTAGAAACAAGAAGCGATGCAGCATGAGGACAGAAGGTGCCTGGGAAACCCACCCGAAGCTCACTCGCAAAGCAGGGTGCACGTGCGAGTGCCACAGCCCTGTACACCTAACAGTGTTGTCCCAAACCTGTGCTTTGTAATTCCAGCTTTCACTCTAAACCAGACAAGATGTTGTTGGCTGCTAGACAAGGCTTAGCTGGTAGTTTCTTTTAATGAAACGTTGCCCATAATGCCTGAATCCCACAGCCATGAGGAGAGGTACTAAGGCAGCAGATTTGTACTGCGTGAACTTGCTGAGTGTCACGGAGGTTATACTCCAGGGGCTGGGTTTTGTGTCTTGCTTATGTTTCCTTTACACCTCAAGTGAATGGTAACGTAGGTAGTACCTTCAGTATGTGCAGTTATCTAGACAAATACCTACAGCCTTAGACTAGGGGACCGTGATCGGCATAATGCACATGTAAATACAACAGAGAGAAAAGATACGACCAGGTACTAAGGCAAAGACATTCACCTCTCCTACACTTCTCTGCCCCTGAGTTACTGACTCGAAATCCCTCTGTAGTTGGTGGAAGGTAGGATCCCATTAGCCAGAAACTATCGTTAAGTGCTTTCTAGTGAAAAGCAATGCCTACCAATAGCAGAATACACAGAAGTGCGCCTGTACGTAATGTATATACACACACATAGATATAAAGCAGTCTGTATGCATATAGGTGTGTTTGTTTCTATGCACATATAGTATGCATGTGTGTATATATATATGATGCAAAGAGTCTCAGGCTTCACGGCATACGAGGAAAGCAAGCTTCACTTCAGGGCTGAACTGCTTTTGAGCAATTTCTCCAGTGCATTAGGCATCAGCATCAGACATGCGTGCTTTTTTTTTGCTTCACTTCTTCTTTTCTTGAGCAAACACGTTTACTGTGAAAAACGTAAAGAAAAATCTCTCTCCCCTCCCTCCTTCCTACTGTTTTCAGAGCAGTGATCATGCAGTGCAGTCTTGTTCCACAACTATAACTGTGGTTTTTCATGTGCAGCAGAACCAGTGCCATGAAGTGTTCAGTCACCTTCCTCGGTTACCTCCCAAGAGCAGAATTTTCTCTTGACAATTGATTTCCACCATCTTATTGTGTTCTTGTCCCATGGTCTGGAAATGAGCACTGGCACCTCCCGCACAGAATGCCAGGAAGCTGCTTTTTAGTACATCAGCGGTGGCCGCACTGCAAAGAGGTACATGAGCTCGGGTTCTGTCCCGTTCTGTTTAAAAAGCGTATTCGTTTTGAAAGGACTGTCTAGGCTTCTTGGCTTGTACAGCATAGAGCACGCTGTTGGCACTTAAATAATAATAAAAAAAAAGCCATTTATAACAGGTAGAGAAACATCATGATAAGAATTCTCCCCCTAAACCCCAGTGTTTTATTTGAAACATAATTTTAAATTGAATATATTTTTCCTTTTAAAAAGTAAGCTGGTTTAAATTAAATGTGAAATTGGGAGAGATGATAAGGAGAGTTGTGATTGGAATTCAAAGCCTAAAATATCGAGAAAAGAAACAAAGTGAACTTGCATCTAATAATTCTAGACTGTTTAAGGAAACAGTAGCCAGAGATAGTCCCCTCACTTCACTATCTGTACAGATAATGTTTCTTTTTCATAAATCAGGATTTTTTTTTTCCTTAACTATCCTGTTCATTTATGGTAGTTTTGCATAACTGATGAAGTTCCACACAAATGTACTGTATGTTTTTAAACTGAATTGGAATGTTCTTATAAGTAGATCTTGACTGATATCACAAATAAAAAGTAATAGTTCTTTAGATAAAAAAAGTCCAGACACAATAGAAATGTAAACATGAGGAGCCCAAATAAATCAATATAATTATTTAATTGCACGTGTAAGTTGGTGTAGGTTCAGTATAACCTCCAAATTAACAAAATGAAGTGCTAACTTTAGCACACAGGAGGAAACCAGTTACAAAACAGTGTGTCTTAACAGTTAGCAATTACTAAACCCATCATTCCTTCAGGATAATAATTAAATTGTGCATGTATAAAACAGTTAAAATTGATTTAAATCACTTGGATGTAAATCTGTCTGGCTTGAATTGAAATAAGGGTTTGGGTTGATGGAATTCTGTCATTGCAATCTACTAAATCAATTCATGTCAGCAAGCAGTACATAGGTGATGACTGAGACCCACCACACAACTCTGTATGTCTCTAAGATTTGTACTATTTCTGTATATGAATTGATCTGGTAAATATATGGGAGGGAGGTTCTCTGTGCTTATTGCTGCAATACGTGTTGAAATTTGCGTTTTGGTTGAATCCGTACAACCATTAGAAGCTGATACTGTTTTGGTAAGCTCTTCAAAGCTGAGCCCGTATGTTCTCCTTCACTTTTGTAGCATGCCTAGCGCATCTATAGGTACTACCACACCACAGACAACAAAAAGAGGTGTTACTGTGACTTTGGATATAGTTAGTAACCAGATGATTTAAAGGCAACTATCTTCTACTTCTCCCATAAACACAGAGCTCTACATGAGTTGCACCCAGTGCGAGCCTGAACAGTAGAGGATGCAGAGGTGGCAATAAGCTATCTTTATATTTTCTTGATCTTTTCAGGAGTTAGACAGCATGATGCTTATTATATCTTCCACTGCCTATGGATTCAAGGATATTCTATAGTCATTGATAAAGCTGTGGAAATAGTTATATGGATACAGCTGTATGGATATGTATGGGTATAGCTGTATCCTGGATGGATGTGATGACACCTTGGAGAGCGGTGAGAGTATGGCAATGAACTCCATAAAGCAGAAGGTCTGGTCTATTCTATTCTATTCCATCCCATCCTCTGCCTTTCTATGTTAAATGTTTCTTACCTGTTAGCCATCCCCTAGAGATGCTGAGCATTGTAAAGTGCAGGTGACTTTGGCCAGAGAGTAATGCAAAGTCCTGGTTTATTTTTTCTTTCTTTTTTTTTCCTTTCTCTTTGAATACTATGGAGGCTGACACTGATGTTCTTTGGTGAACAAGATCCCTAGGGAACCAAACCCTTCTCCCAACAAATAAAGCTTTAAAACATCACGTATGGCCTGCTGTTATCGCATCAGTGTGTTTTGATTTCCAGTATGCAGTATTGCTGTAAATAGTGCTACAAGCAGATCAAACCATGGCTTGATTAATTTGACATTCGAATTTGTCACTCCACTACTTAATGGTCTGCCTACATTTAGAGAGCAACTACAGTGTCAATACATATGCATGTGTTCCTGGCGCGCCTCAGCTGTAAATAACAGAAAAGTATTACTAAATGCTGTAAAAGCCTCTTCAGGACAGACTATAGCAATTCTAGAGAACCTTGTCAAATACTATACAGTCAGAGGGAAACATGAAGTGTCTTTGTTTGACTGTGGCTGGGACATGGCAATACTTTTGCAGGTTGATTGGACAAAATGTCAGCTCACATACTGATTTCTGTCTCTCAGTTAAGACAGCGAAACCACCTATACTCCAGTGAAAATGCAGCATTGAAATAAGGCAGAACACAGTTTACATGGATTAATCATATCTCTCTTCGTCTCAGCTACAAGCTTAAAAATATTGCCTTCTTTTTTTCCACAGGTCTAGCTTTCTTTCCAGTCAGTATGAAGATGCTCAGTAAATGCAATCTGGTCTGCTGGAAGAAACACTGAGAGCATAAAGCGAATGGGATAATATCTCAGCTAGAGGGCTCCATATGTTGATGACAAGGTATGGTATACTGAGAAAGAAAGAGGATTAGAATTGTTCTAAGTACCTATGAGCCACACATAATACTAGGAAGGAAATAACATTTTCTAAATGCACAGCACTGTGCCAAAAGTGCAGGTGAAAAATCTTTACTTGAGCACAGACAGATGGGAAGCTGAAGTTAAGATGGCATTGGAGATATGCACTATTGTAATTTGAGATTATTAAAAAGCTCCTAGCAAAGCTCCCAAAGGGCCCAATCCTAAGCACTACCGCAGAATTGATTGTACCACTGATAAAGGAGTAAATGCGGGTTCCATGCAAAGATCCACTAATCCATTAGCAGGCTTGCTTCCACTAATCAGAAGAAATGAAATTCCATTCAAAGGTGAATGGAAGTGTATGTTGGGATGGATATTGTTTGCCTGTATTTAGTTCTTTTCCTGAAAAGAGATGCTCAGAAAAGAAACAAAGGGAAAAAGTAAATGTTGTTGCCTCTTTATGAGCTGTTCTGCGCTGTGCTTTTACTGTGTGGCCCAGTGATGATGAATAAAAAACATTTCAGACGGCTGCAGCAGTGAGGTAAGATTTATCTGGGCAGTCAGGACTGTTCTGAATTGCAGTTGGCGTCCGTACAAGAAATATTTGGAGATGATTATTCCTGGACTGGTCTATGGTTGGGTGTTAGCTCTAGTCTGAATGTACTCCAGTTGTGTGTATGTGCTGAGATTTGATTACCCATTTAATCCCCAAATATATCAGGCTGCACTTCTAGGCAATGGATGGAGTTGTCACTCACTGGCTAGGTAAAATACTGTCTTCTATTCAAACTGGCTTTAAAAGCCATATGTTGTTACATTTGTTTTGGTTTTATTTTTAAACGTGGAGACTGGAAATGAGGTACAGGGGTGCCTCGGTGAACAGATGCGCCAGTAAGACAAATGTTAAATGCATCCACTAAATTAGCAAGTTGCTGAGCTTTTGATAAACCTTAATAAAACCCGCTTTTCTGCAGCCAAGTTTCGTTAGATCTTGACTAGTTTTTACTACACCAAATTCTCATTGCCTCTGAGTGGAACCTGCTTGAATGAAAACGGGGGAAAATCAGGTGAGAGCTGGGTGTTATTTCAACAACTGTGACACATTACATCCCACCCTAAAAAATCATTATAATTCAACAGAAGAGTAACGTTCGTGCTTAAGTGTAGCTTGAATTCGGTCTATCAAAAAAGGCTTCTGCCTATTCTGAATTTTTAAGTCACGTCATCTTTCAGCTTAATGATCCTTTAATATCAGCCTGCCACTCTGCAGAATATCTCAGAAGTTAAGTACTTACATATACATGGGCTGTAGCTGTAAATGAGATGTCTTCTGTGGACCTTGATAGCCGTAAGAGTCAAATCCACCTATGAAATCAACTGAAAGGGGGAAAATTGCTTTCATTAGCAACATCTTTTCAGAAATGATAGGCACTATCATTCAAGAACCAGCCAGCACACAGATTATTTTTGACAGGCCCCCTAATAATCTGTTAAAATTAGACCAGCTAATTGTGGAGATGCAGAAAAAAGGGTAAAAAAATATAGAGAAAGGCAAAGTCCCCCTTTTTAATTTTAAAATAAAATTAATTTTAAAATCACAGAAAGACAACGAGGGCTTTATAACAGCCATCTGTCTATCCGAAATAGCCACACATCCCTCTTTTTCAAGTAGATCACCTCACTGGAGTACAAAACAACATGCTATTCAGATATTACAAATGCTGAAACCCATTTATTTATTGGCATGAATGCATTGCTTCTGACTGTGATTACTGTGTCTGGCTTGCTGTCGTACTGCGGTTCAGTGATGTAGAGGAGAGAGCACATTGATCCGACTCTGTCTGAGAGACAGAAGTTTCTCTGATTCCCTGCTTTGACATTTGGGTTGAAATGCACAAACAGAGGGTTGGAACAATTTATCTGAGCTTCTGAGATGAGGCTTCACAGATCTAAGGAAACCAGCATTTCTCTCAAGGCACTGGAGGTCTGCACGAAGGTTGTAGGGTGGGAGTTATTTATTAATTCACACCATTGCCAGTTCCCGATGGTCTTCTCATGTTTATTTTAAACAATTTCCAGGGCAATTCAATCTCATCTGAGCCTGAGACCCCTGTTTCTCTGCTATAACACTTTCTTTACCCAGGGAAAAGAGCACCCTTTGCTTCCTTTGCACCAGGAGACCCAGCTATTGGCTTTTGGGGGTTATTTGTGGGCAGCTCTTATCCCTGAAATATCTTACATAGCAGATGTGAATTTGACTCTACTTTGACAGAAAAGGGCCAAGGAGTTCGGGTATGGAAGTGCATTTTTCACAGGTCTGGGCACAGCTACTGACAGACTGTCTCTGTGTACATTTTAGGTAAAAAAAGATAAAAGCTCCTTTGATAGAGGATAGCTTCTTGCGGATCTAAAATGCAGTAACGTTCACAGAAAAATCACATGTAAATCTATAACCCTTGGTTTGACAACTTTCACAGTGGATTGAGTCCTTAAAACTTGCATTTATGAGGTTATTTTATACTAAGATACCCCTCAATGTGTGCCACGCTCAGCCATACTTATCAATGCAGTCACACGCGTTCCAGACATGTTACAAAATCAAATTCTTGTACCCCTCTGTCCACCATTCACTTTGCAAACCAAGAGCTACCCACCAAAACACTAGACTGGACCAGTACGGTATGTCTCCAGTGCACACACAGACATGTTGAAACTCTCATCCACCTTCTTCCCTGGCAAGAATGGTCCCTGCAGAAATAATTTCGCTGATTCTGTGCTCTGTGGCAACATTACGTATACTCTTATCCCAGAATGATGTTTCACTAAATTAATCCCTGACATCTCTAATGAAGGAGGTTCTATAGTCTGTGTTGCCCTTCCCCGCACCTAACTTCCTAATGTCTATTTTAAAAGTAATTTCCTGCAAATTAACTACTTTTCTACATTTTGGCCTTTTCTCCCTGTGGATATGAAGACAAATGAGCCATTTTTTTTTTTTCTTTTCTAACTACTTCTAAGCATTTTCATAAAGTATTTTCATGCTATCCGTCTGTTCCAGATTTAAGCATACCTAGTTCTTTCAAATTTTTTTCATGGCCCATGTTTTCTAAGCCTCTGCATCTCCAAGCCTGAAGATCCTTCTTTAGTCTGCTTATGTTTTTCTTACAGTGGGGTGCACAAATCAGGTCTAACTGGAACAACTGCCAGGTAGGTCTTCTGTATGTTACCTGGAATAACATGGTGGGGTTTTTGGTTTTGTTTGTTCATTTTTATTTTCGTTTTTCAACAGCATCATATCAATGCTTAATAGCCAGATCTTTATTTTTATGTTTTGACATTAACTGTAGTCTAGCCAAGTAGTCCATATTTTATCTGAAGACACTTGATTGATTCTTCCCCATAGAAGTTCTTTTGCACTTGTCTGTACTGAATTTCATCTTCTTGATTTCAAGCCACTTCTCAAGATCATTTTGACTTCTATCTTCAGAACTGCTCTTACCCCTCCCAGTCTGGTTTCATTTGAAATTTTTACAAATGTTCTCTCCTCTATCATCCTTGCTGTTAACAAAAATAATGAAGAGAATTATTTCCCTAGCCGAGGTCCCAGTGGGATCCCATCTGAAATGTCATCCCAGCTGGTTGATAACTAAATTGCAAATAGACTTTTAAACAATTCTGCATACAACCTATGATGACTGCATCTGGACAGTGCTTCCCTGGCCTGCTTACAAACCTTTCATAGGGTCAAATTCTTGCTAAAATCAAGATAAACGCCATTTGTTGCTTCCTACTTACTGTCTGTAACCATCAGAATAAATTTATTACCATGTGATCATGTCTTTGGAAATTTATAGGCACAGAATGAAGAATTCACTATAGGAATATCGTTGAGTGAAGTGCTAAGCTGGGAGGAAAAAAACCCCCTCTTATTCAAATAGGAAGGTTGAGCAAAAAGAATTAACATGTCTTTGCTGTAGCTATGGTTTGTTGTTCTGCCCAGTTTTCCTTTTTTTCCTCGCTCTTGACCTCAGAGAACAGAAGTCAGAAAATGCCTGTGTTGGACTGAGTGTCTCACTGGTGTCAACCCATGTAATTTTACAAATGTTGCCTACGTGTGTTTGTCCGGCTTTGCATTTCTTTTGTACTTCCCAAGACCCTTCAAGCAACTGGTAAACCGTTATTAGAAGGCTGCAGGCATAGATACTCTGTTTTGCAGTCGTGGGGCAAAAGGTCTTAAGGGTGATTTTGAAGGTTATTTTTGGAAAGCTAAACCAATGTGTTAAGAAAAAAGATTTCTTTCAGTAAAATGACTTTGTGTGGGTATGAGAGAAAGGTGCATGACAAATATCTTTGCGTGCATTGTGTCTTTGCCGTGTTGCACAGAGTAAACACAGTGTTAACAAGCCAGATAGATTGTCAAGTGACAAACACGGCAAGCTTGTAGAGACATTTCTGCGTTCAACTGACAGTGGAAGTTCCCATGTGTGTAACCAAATGATGGTAGGGCAGAGAGTTCTGCTGTGACCTTGTTGTAGGCATACAACGGCTTCTTACGCGCAGCAACAAACTTTGCAAGGTGGGTGAAGGTAGGTAATAGAAAGTGGACACAATACAAAAGGATTTCAGCACTTTCTTTGTAGCAAGGTTTCTTGATGGCAGCAGTTTCTCAGCACTGCAAAGCCTGCGGTGTCCAGACCATGCTAAAAGCTCCCCGTGGACTCTGAGCTAGTTTCTTAAAGCATGCAAAATGCTGCCCTTTCTGCAGGCATTTTATGCTGGCTGTGCCTGAAAGGTCACTAAAAGTGTCGTACGACTGATACATTCCTAGCAGCAGTAACATGAGATGAATAAAACAAGGCTCATTAGCTGAATCGCTACAGAGGCTTCCATCCTTCACCTCATCCATCAAACACATTTTTGACTATTCTATTTTACATTCATCTTACATGTCACTGTTATCAGAATTGGCTCTTTTGTCATGTTTTGCTTTAGTAAAAACACGCGTGCATGTACAAACAAACACAGAATCCCGTTCTTTTGAAATATTGGGTGCTGAGATGCTTATTTTCCTACCTGGACTTGAATAGGATAATAGCAGTACTATTTATCTGTAAAATGTTTTATAAGACATTCAGCCTGAGTGTTTTCTTCCTTTGCTGGTGTTAAGGGGCTTGTCAGGCGTATGACTGCAGTTACAACTGTAACACAGACAGGACTCTTGGCTCAAAATAGGGACGTATTTTCTATTACTAGGCACCCACAGGGGTGTGAAGTTTCAGCCTCTGCTCACAGTCCCGGTCCCCACTGTCTCCAGTGCATGTCAGGACAGGATGAGAGGCATAAATGGATTTCTCATTTTTCATTTCTGGAAGTTTGTGGTGTATAGAGGGATCATTAAACTGGGATGCACAAAAAAGACCCCATTAACATGTATGGGAGAAGGGACTTTCTAGCGAGTTTGCAGTGAGAAACATTGAAGCTGGTGAAATCAACAAATGGACAAAGAGAAAGGAAACTGAAGAATAAAAGTAGTAGCAACTTCCTATAGAAAGCAAAAGGAAAGGTATTGAATAGAAACCAGAAGACTAGACACTATTCTACTTACAGAAATTTTCCTCTGTAAGATATAAATACAGAAGCACAAAGATTCAGGTCCTCAGCTAATATACATATTTATAGCTTCTGTGACTTCATTGAAGCAATCATAACTTACATTAGCTTAGGATCTGACCCAAAGAGTCATTTAGGACATATATGTGTAGAAACATGACTGACACTACGGCTTTCCTTGCATTTTAGTAGGCATGCAAAAATCAATGCAGACTAGATACAAGAGGATATAGAGTTTAGGAATGGGGAAGGGGGTGAGTGGCTTTATCTGCAAAGAAAAGGAAAGGGAAAGGTTGGGAGACAGCCATGTAATTGGGCAACCTGTGACCTGCAGTATGAATAACTTCTTGACTCCTTTCAAACCCTCTCTTTGCTTTGTTCCTTTGCTACTATTGTTTGTTTTGTTGATTATCTCATCCCTACCCTTGATGCACGAGACCCTGACTCTCCCAATGGTGAATCTACTGCCAGGACTCAACCCTGCCTTCACCACCACATCTGCTTTCTGCCTGGGGCTCCTTCTTTAAAAGTGAAAGTGTCTTTGGTAGTAATTCTATAATAAGGGTGACTTGTCTCACCGATTCCTCTCTCCTCCTTCACTTTGTCCATGTCCCTGATGAAGTAGCTTGGCTCCTCCAGCTTTATTAGCTCTATCCCAGACACCCCCATCACCTCCCCATCCCCTTCTCTCCTCCCATCTCCACTTGTTTCTCAACACACCATCTTTCCCAGTTCCTGTACGAGCAAACTGACAAAGTAGGCCTCCTTTCTTCAGTTTGCCAGCCTTTTTCACTCCTCTTACTATTCATTTCCCTTTCTCTCTTACTACAGTGACAAGAATTTTGTTCCATAAAACTTCGGCTTGTCCCGGTGACAGACTTTCTCTTGACCTCTTTTCTTTTTTTTGCATTTCTTTCACAGTATGAATACATGTAAATTCCCTTCATAAAAAAAATCAATCCCACCCTTATCCCTGCTTGTTCCATTCTCTCTCTCTCTCTCGATGGTTCCAAAGAATTTCTGGAGCTGTTTTCCTCCATTTCTGTAGATTTTCTCCCACCTGTTGTTCTGCCCCTTGCAAGCAGCTGGAACCGCAGTCAGATCACCTCTTCCTATCCAAATTTGAGTACTGCTAACCCAGCACACACAGTCCTCTCCATGAGGTCATCCAGCCACCTTTTGCACAGCTGCTGCTCTCTTCTTCCCGAAACCTTTGCCTCACTGGCCTCCGCTGTCCCCTCTGCAGGTGCTCACCTTCCTCCTCTCATCATTCGTCTCCTTTCTTGATGGTTCTCCCTCCAGCATGCTGCCGGAGACCCCAGAGCAGTAACCTCTGCCTTTTATTTTTCTCCACCTCCTGTAAACTGGGTAGTCGGACGCACAAATGCAAATTCTGCTGTCGTCGGCTCTCTCAGGTGTCACGGGGTACCTGGCTTCTGCTCACTCTGCTAATCTATACAAACTGAAATCTCAGCTTCTCTCTGTGATATTTACCCATGGATAATTAAACATCAGTTCCAGTTCAGCATGGCTAAAACCAGAACTCTTCGCCGCTCCTCCCTAACCTTCTCTGCTACCTCTCGTAGTGAACAATGGCACTTGTATCCTCAAGTCTGCCTGTCACTTGAGGATGTAAATTAGATGTCAACTTTGGCTTGGGCTGTGCACCATTTAATTTCCAAAGATTATTTTTGCATATCGAAGAGGGAGACTTTCCTACCTGTTGACACACCTATAACATTTACCCAGGGCTCTCAGTGTCAAACACCACAATTGTTCCTTTTTTTTTGAACTCACCAAATGTGGAGTCAACGAGGCAAAAGCTGTAGGACTCATCTTTTTGGCTAGGTTACTCTTGTCTGCATCCTGCTGCTGATTAATCTGCTATATTACATCAAGTAGAAGCTAAATCTTTTTACATTCAAAGCCTTTTGTAGAGACTCCACATCAATCTCTCCTCCTTCCAGGTCCAAAAGCTAAATTCTGCTCCCATGCTGCCAGCTTGACCTCCATAATTGTAAAATTTCCAAACACTTTCTCTCCTTGTGAGAATGTCTTCACAAACAGTTCTCTCATTTTTTTCCCTAAAATTCTTCTTTGCTCTGTTGGCAATAATTAGCTCACCAATGCCCTTATATTCCTGTCTACGACAGTGAATAATCTTTGCTCATAATTCCTTTGCACTCACGTTCTGGCTGTACCCACCAGTTGCCTGTTGTCTAATACATAGATTGCAAGCTCCAAGAAACAAGGGTGGCATTCATGTTTGTACAGTGCTTGGCATCGTGGTAGTTCTTAAATATATTCATTAATCGCAAGCACTAAAATAATATTAAAAATTTACAATTACCCATGATAAAGATGGTAGCAATTTAAAAGTGCTAATGACCAGGGAGGTTTATGTGCATGGGCACATGGATGCTCCTTGCACATGCATGTCATGACAGAACATATTTCCTGCGTGGTATAGCAGAGAGAGAACATGTGATGTACACGTGCTACATCTGACATGTGAGCTCTAAAATTTAGGTAATTGGTAATAAATCGGCTCTGGAGGCCGAAGACTTGGCCCCCTGGACTCAGGACTCAGAATTGCCATTATTAAGCTTCATCGGCATAGCGAGGCACTCCACTGCACGCATAGCTGGGAGGGAGGAGAGATGGCAAACCAACTACAGCAATAACATCACTGAAGGCACTGTTGGTGCAGAAGTGAGTACGTGAGGCAAGAGCGAGCTGTGCACAAATGCCGGTAGCTAAAAACTGTCCAAACTGAGAAAAAACAGAGGGGAGTGAAATTAGGCTTGGTTTTAATAACTTTGGAAATGACATATGGGAAAAAATATAAAAGAACATATGGGGACACCCTTGCTCCTGCAGCTTTGCCAGTATCCTGCTACCCACCTCGCTGTTTGGTGAAGACACTTCCAAACGCTTTTGTGCTGCTGCCTTTTTATGCTGTGAGCATGGCCCGGTGGCTGTTCCACAATTTAGCGCACAGAAGGAGGTTTGCTCGAATACCATCTCAATAAAGTTTGTTTACAATGGTAATCAAACATTATTGGTCTTTGTGCTGAGTGCACAGTGATTTAGACTCACAAAACGGGATAGAGCCAGGCACGGGGAAAGCAGGGGGAAGGAGGGCGCCTGCCAATACGTGAGGCTGTGCCCTTCCTGCGGGCACAGGAGGGTTCAGAAATGATGTAAGGACTTGGACACTCTGTCTGGTTCTTGCGGTGCAATGAACTGCACTTCTGCCAAACGGCCAGTAATGGCCCGTGAGTGCTCTTAGCTCACCCATCTGCAAGGTGAAACTAAAACCTCAGATTTTTAAAATGTAACATCATGGCACTTCTGAGCCCTACGATGGCCACAAGAGGAGCGAAGGGAAACCCCTACACAAATTTCAGTGGAATTTCTCAGCTCAGATGCTGCCCCACTGCCACTATTTCCATGCTGTTTACTTTTATAATAGTAAAAATTATTCCATCATTTTTTGCTTCAGAGGGGCTTTTCCTCCAGCTTCTTCCCCTCTTATCATGTTTCTTGTTGGATAAAGGACTCCAGCATCTTCTTCTGTCTCTGTTGCAGCTGATCCCCTGGCTAATTCTTTGATCAGCCCTTCTGAGACAAGATGTAGGACTGGGGAGGTACGTGGGTTTGTGAAACCTGGTAAGCACCACCCAGTGTCACTATCCTTATGGGGGTACTGACGGGGGGTCTCAGCCTCTTACTCCCTGTAATTAGGACCAAGCAGGGATGCAGATATTGCATTCAAGGTGAGCCCAGCTCATGGTTGTACCCAGCAGAAAAGACCAAGATGAACGGTGCTGAGGGTCCAGAAATTAGAGAAGCCAAAATGTGTCTCAGTCTCCCAGGTGAAGAAGGGGTCTGGTCAGTAGTAGAGTCTCAGGGTAGGACGCGAGGAAGACCATGCTCTGGAGCAATGTGTCAGCAAGGCAGGGCTGGCCAAGAGCAGGAATCATGTCGAGGAGGTGGGAACCAAGGTCATGGCTGAGCAGAAAGCAGCCAGGATGAAAGCAGCCAGGAGTAACCAAGCAAGGGCTGGGAGGAGCTGAAGGCAGAAACAGGGACCAGGGACAGGGCAGGCAAGAACGAGAGGCAAAGGCCAGGAGGAAAGGGCTGGGGCGTAGCTGCAGCAATGAGAAATACTGGACTGAAATGGTCAGCGCTGCCTTTTATATCTGATAAATGCTGCAAGTCACCTGTCAAGCTTATAGACCTGGAAATAGGGTTGTAGTCAGGGAGGCAGCAGCTTGACCCCTGCAAGGGTTTGCAAGGCTTGTCCGAACTCGCAGTGGGGTTTGTCCAGTCTCAGTAAAGACTCTGTAAAAGATCTCCACTCAGCTATGAGAACATTAATAGTCTGAAGAATATATTATTTTTCTAAACTGGACAGACCTGGACACTGCTGGATAATAGCCATTTGCTTTCAAATTTTCATGCTTGAGTACTGAGCAAAAAAATATAGCCCTGCAATAGTTTTTGACTGGTAAATCATTCTAAGAATTAAAGAAAATGTGGGGTAGACTGAATTATCATAGAAGTTATCAAATGAATCATTAGGAAAAATTATTCTTAGCCAGATCACTGCTAGGGGCAAGCAATAAAGAGAGAAAAAAGGAGGAAAAGGAAAATGCCTGGGGCAGTACCCTCCAAGTGTGACCACCACACTAATAAATTAGAATAAGAGTCATTAGTAGGTGCAACAAAGTGGAGAATTAAGGCCCGAATCTATGAAAGTTAACAATCCAACGCTAATGAAGACCTATCTAGATATTTGAAAGGAAAAGTAATAAGGAAAACTTTAACAGAAGGCATGCTGATAAAAATAATTTAGTACAAAGCCATGTCCCAGGCATGTAGGAAACTGCGAGGAGCTCACAGTGGCTGTCTCAGCGGGAAAGACACTAAGGCTGTGGGCAGGTGTCCTTTCAGGGCTGCTGGAAATGGTTAATGAGCCTCGTCCACCCGCGGCAGCTCATCACCGCTCCTCTCCGAGACGTTGGCTGGCCGGGACCTGCGGCGTTACACCCGCTCGTTTTGGTTGAACCCCCCCAGGAGGCAGCCAGCTGCCCTCGGAGGCTGGGAAACCGGGGTTGGGAAGGGGGTCGGCTGCAATTCCGGTGGACCCCCAAGCTCTTCTCCTTCCTTCAGGTCGGGGTGAAGGAGGAGATGCTCCCCGGGGCGCAGTGCAGGAGGTACTGCTTCCAAAACCTGCCCTCTGCCGTCGGTGCGAAGTAGCAATAAGCGGACGGCGTCGAAAAGGAGTCTTTCACCGGCATCGAAACAAAACGCGACGGTCCACCTGAAACCGTTTTCCATGCAGTTTTCAGCTTGTGGAGAGTCTCAGATTTTGCTAATTTTTCCTGATTTTGAATATGAGTTTTGTTTATTTTTCAATGACAAAACATTTCCCTGGCCAGGAAGACCATGTTCTGCTCGGCTGCGGCAAGAACCTGAGCATCTTTTCAAATCATCTGCAGCTTTTGTTGTAAGAACCATCACTAGTTACTACCTCATTTCTGCTACCCATTTGATGCAACTGTGTGGGACATTGTTTCATGATCTGGGCTTCTTTGTGTTCCTCCCCTGAAACAATTAATTCACGACAAGACAAGTAATATTTTCAAAATGTTTTGGTATGAACTGTATCTTTCTTCATAAAAGAGATGTTAACTGTTCATTCCCTTTTCACATGAGCAGATCTTTTCCAATGCTTAGCAACAAGTCTTTTTTGAAAAGATAAAACATGTGTGGTGAATAGTTAAAAAAAATGATGCAAGGCAAGTATATTTCCCTGGCTGTTACAATGCATTGATTTTATTAAGCAGTATCCCATTGTGATGAGCTGCTGGAATGGAAATGTTACTTCCTTCAAGGTTTACGTTATGTTATTTAGACATTTTTTAAACTTGAGGTTGACAATCCCCACAGGAGGCGGTGATGGATGCAAGGGGAGTGGCAGGGAAGACAGTGAGGGAGAAGAGAAATTATCGTAGATGGAGCCAGCAACACCACTATTTTCCCCCGTGTGATTTTATTTATATGTTTGCCTCATACCACAACCCTGTCTCCGAGGGATTCCTTGAACATCAACTTCATTAGTTACGAAGGCAGCAATCCATAACCAATTTTCTTTTCATGTCAAGCTTGTTCATGTATAAACCCAGCCCTTTTGTTGGAAACATTTGCAATTAATCCCACAAACAAAGAAAATGCAAATCGTACAGTCTACCCTAAGCAACCCTTCTGACTCAAGGCCCTGACCACCATCTATTATACACTAAAATGAATTGAAATTCCCACTTTGAGTCTAACTTAATTTTCTACTGATAACAGGCATGGACTCCCAGAAGCATTCCATGCATCTAGATAGTAACATCCTAATTTCCTTTCCTGGTAAATGTTTTAAATAAGATTTTAGCACCAAAGGAAATTAACCTTTAAATTAATTGTAATTATAAAATGCCATCACTGATTTTGTCTTCAGACTAATTACTTGCTATTATTTAAACAAACTGCACCTCCTCTGAGCTTTAAGTTTGTTTCGCTCTCTGCAGCGCGGTGCCAAACGATCACAGACCAGGCTGTGTAACGTCTGCCAAGCCCTGGGACACCTTGGACTGCTCAGGTCCATTTGCATCTCAAACGCGGCCACTTCCACTTGTCACGTCATCCTGGCCGTAGGCTTTCCCCCCCTGCACTCTGCAGCTCAGACGTTTTTCAGCCTGCCTTTTCGAAGCAGCGAGGGCGCCTTGTGGGATGCGGAGCGCCCGTGGTCCATGCCGGTGAGAATGAGATGCTCAACACCAGCGCTCCGCTCTGCGGCACGTCCCCTCCAAGGCAGGACATGACTGGAAATAACGACACCGGCACCGGCTATTGATATGTGCGGAAGGTTGATGCTGTAGAGGCATCTTGGGGAATTTCCTGAATGTTCCTCGTGGCACTGTGGCTCTTCAAGGCAGTTCTCTTTAGGATGACAAGCATGAGGCAGTGCCATGGGATTTCAAAGGCTTCTTTCCCTCCGTGCTTCCGTCAGCATCTCGACAGCCGAAGGCATCCCATTTCCCTCCCTTTGGTTTACTTAGTTCACGTAGCAGTCACCACACTAAATGAAACAAGTAACGGAAAAAGCTTCTAATTTAGCCACAGGCTGTAAATCGGAGAGCGCAGCTGAGCAAAACCAAGCTGTAGCTTCAGCTTTTGTAGCGTGTTCAGTGAATTTTCATTCATGAATGATCTGTTCAACAGTCGGAGAACAACTGGAGGCTGTGCCTGATAAAAACTTTCTTGGTCCAAACACGGGTGGACGCTTTCAGGAAGAAAAGCCCATTGTGGGAAACTAAACACAACGAGACCACTTCTGGCTAAGGAAGTCCCTGAACTGCAAATTGCTGTCGGGATTTTCTGGGAACCACAAACGTGCAGTGTTCTTGTGGGGCAAACAGATACGGAAGGAAGCGTCAGTGTAGTCTCAGGATTTACGGCCATATTCACCAGAAAATGGGAAGGGACATAAAGAAGCAGAATTAATAGCTAAACATTTGCTACCCATTTCTCTTTGTTTCAGAGATTTCTAAGCAGGGATGGAAGCTGAGGTATTATTTCTCTGTAGTGTCTCGTTAAGCAGATTGTGAAAAGCATTTGGCACAGAAATAAAGTGATACCTGAGCATATTCTGGACTTCAATAGTGCCTTTCATCCTGGAAGCTCAAAGTTATGAAGCAACACGCCTGTGAGTTTGTCCCTGTCATTATTTCCTATTTTAAATATGGGAAACAGAAGTATGGAGAGGTTAAATAACTTGCCCAAAGGTGGAAGGCAGCCTGTAACAGAGCTAAAAATAAAAGGCTTTTCTACCTATCCCATCTGTTTGTCAAAATTTCACATCTCTCACATCTAACTAATTTAATATTGTCTTTTAAAAGAAAATCTTTGTCATCACCTTTGTACTTCCCAGGTCGGGCCTAGGATCCCAGAGTGGATTGTTGTTTGGCACTGTGTTTATTGGCACATAATTGCTGTGCTGTATTGCTCACCAGTAGATATCCCCTGTCTGGCGTATTGTCTTCCTGAACGTTTTCAGTAATTCAAACAGAATCTTGAATTTAGGTTTTTACAAGGGGTAGTGAAATCATTTTAAAGGGTTATCTAGAGCTTTACTTCTGTGCCAGACATCCCCAAAAGCTGGGCTCAAGGGAATATGCAGCAAAAATCTGCTTAACCCAGTTGCAATTTCTTTTTGCTTTGCAGTTTACCTGGAAACAATGCCAAGAGAAAAGAAGATAGTGTGTGTGCAAGTTGGATTCCTGCTAGTGTAAGATAGTGCAAAGCCTGTACCTCATGGTACTTGGGGAACAGTCAGACAGGCTGTGTTTATGCCCTGGTTGCTTTGCCATTGTGTTATGGGAAATAAATGCTGTTTCTTCTCCCTATCTGGGTCTGCAAGGGAGCCTTCTGGATTAGGATTTCACTGTGGGACACAGACTGAATTGGTGATTTTCTCTAGGCTGTGGTTCCTTCCCAGCCAAAGCTGTCCCTCTAATAACAAGCCAAACCCTTTTCCCTCAACAGAACCTGCTAGACGAGCGCAAAATTCCCACTTCAGTAACCCAGGTTTCTTTTTTAATTTCTTACAGACAAAAAGGCCCAGGAGGATGCTGCTTTATTTCTTACATTCCAGGGTTTTCCACAAAATATCTGTATATTTAATAACATTTTCAAAAATACTTTGAATTTTCCTTTAGTAAGGCAGTAACAGCTTATAGCAGGGAGCCAAACTGCTAGTGAGGAAATGCACATTAAACGAACATTTCAATGTTATTAAAAATAATGTGCAGCCTTTGAAAAATGCAGGCCTAATACAATTTTGGAAAATAAATGAGGAGCTCCGATAAATTTACAGCCATTGGATGCCTCCAAGTAATGATTGTTGCTGACATTTTCATGCTTTATTTTAATTGCTGCAGCTAATAATGCTAATGAGGTAAGAATTACAATGGTTTAGGCATACCAGTGGCCATAGTGAGGAGGAGAGCGTTGAGTTGGCAGCAACCCTGTTGAGCTCGCCTTTCCCAGATGGAGACCCGAGGGTCTCCAAGCCTCAGAGTTCCTCCTCCCTACGCAGCCACAGGGAACGTGATGCAGAAGGGACCTTTGGGAATGACAAACCACCACCAGTAGTAGCCAGGGAAAAGCCACCCTTGCCTGACCCTTGGAGATGGGTCCTGCAGTTCGGCTCCAGTGCACCCAGTGTTAGAGCAACTGCTTGGGACTGTACCAGGAGGGAAAACAGCTTCCACTTTAAGCCTTGATGCAGAATTAACCCAAAGCAGATTGTTCTCATGAAAGGTAGTGAGGACTTGTGCTTTGATTTAGGGGGCCTGCTGCTGGATTTATTTGGTGTGTGAGTAATTAAAATCTTTAGACTTGCTGATTCAGCCCTAGTTATGATCCTGATTTGATCACTGTATTGTTCCATTCCTAATCCTTTAGTGAGGTTAGAGCAGGTTAATCTTAGTGAAATGTTTGCTTAATTCTATCCTCGCTCATTTGTTCTCTTAATAAAATCTGCATAAAGAATGGAGAAATAGTAATTCTTTCAGCTTGTTCCAATTACTTTGAGAGCAAAGCTAATTCAGCTGAAGCAGCCTAAGAGCAACTTGATTGTGTTTCTACAGTTGAGGCTCTGTGCCAAGAGAAGATGTGGCACCCTCTCTGCTCCAGAGCAGTGTCGATATGTTCCTCTGGTTAAAATCTGGAACATGCCCATGTCTGGCTTTTGGATGTTGTATGACTTTCTCTCTGGTCTCATGCCTTGCTGTCCACTCCTGCCAGGCTCAGTGTTTCTGCCTCTTTTGCTCCTCTTCTGGACTGCTGTTACTTCCATGGCCCATTAGCAAAGCAGAAGAAATTGAACGGAGTGTATGGGTGTTCATGTATGGGTGTTGACGACATCCATCGTGAGAAGCAAAAGGCTTTTTCTGTTGGCTCTGCCTCATCAGAAGGAATTTTTCTGTTGACTTTGGCTCATCAGACAGGACTCGTGGCTGAATGCCCCTTTGGCATGACCCACTATGTTGCAGTGGCATGGGAGAGTTACTTTGGGGCGACTGGTTCTACCAGAGGCTCTTTCACGGCTGACACATCTTTAGCACACGGAGGGAACACCAGCTGCCAACCTGCATGCAAGGACAAGCCCAGCCTCCCCGCTTAGCAGGTATGGATGCTAGGCAGGGGGTGGGTGGGCAGCAGACTAAATTTCTTTTCTGCTATGCTAGATGTCCAGTAAATGTGGAGGAGGGTGAATGTTGTGGCCAGGAGGGGTGTATTCATCCCCCCGAGCCACTGACCTTGCTCCATAGCAGCACGGAGGGGTGAGGAACTGGAAAAGTGGAAGAAGAGACTATGGGAAGAGAAACACAGCTGGGGGATCTGAAGTGATCTCAGACCAGACTTGCATATGCAGGAAGCTCTAGCAATGGCTCTGGGACATATTCGACTTTTCCTGAAAGCTTTTCTCCTTCGCACTCGCTCAGTCTGCATGAGATGACCCCATCCGTGAATGTATTGAGAAAGTTACGCTTAGGCGTCTTCCTCTGGAGTATAAATGCTAAATAACATGGCATCCATAAGGGATACATGACTTCTCAGAGGAGTACAATAGGTGGATGCGTTGCCAAAAGGGAGAGGAAAAGGCTAGAAAATGTATCTAAGTGGAATTGAAAGAAACTAAAATTAAAGCGGAGCAGGGGGTATCTGTGCGGACTGGAGCCCCTGGCTGTCGCAGCGAGTGCTCGGCACCCGTCAGAGTGGATGTCTGAGCAGAGGGAGAACTCGAATCGCTCTCACTCTCTGCTACATACAGCCTCTCAGTAGAAATTAAAGCTGCCTTAATTTTACAACACCTTGAGGGGCCAAATCCAATCTGAGCATTATTACAGTGTTGGGACAGCTCTGCCACAGAAGTTCGCTTTTTCTCTTTTTTTTTTTTTTCCAGCCACACTTTCAAACCTCACCCGAGGGAAAACTGCAGAGCCTGAGCTTGAACTGGTTTCATTGCGCTGGGTGGGGATTCGCTCCGGTACCTCAGAGGGATGCTCACAGATGGGTAAGATGGCTCTTTGGCTGGAAGAGGAGGCCTGGCTGAGGTGTACAAACAAAGTAATAAGAGCCTCAAAATAGGCAAGACGACAGCAAGGAAAGGTTCAAAGAAGCATGACGAGCCGTAGCTTCTGAACAACAGGGAGCTCCCGCCGCAGTGAGCAGAAAACAATACCATATTGGCCACAGCACTTTGCTGCCAGGAATGTCGCTTTACAGACCATGGGAGAAATCTCTCAAACGTGCTCCGACTTCTGTGCTTGTTTGGTGAGCCAAGTCACAAGTCTTTTCCTTGCTTTTGACTTATACCGTGCCCAAAAGCATTACAGAAGAGTGAAAAAAAAAGATTTAAGCCCTCAGAAGGGAGGGCTGAAAAGTATTAAATGGGATTTTGTTTTGGGGGGCAAGGAATCGTTCTCCTCCAGCTTTGTGGATAGTGAATGCACTTAACGGGAAAATAGGAGAAAGTACGTATGACTGCGTCCTTCCCTAAAAAGACAAGACCTGTTTGTGCCATACCCCTGCTCCACTTGCTTTACTCTCATGCCTTCCTCGCCTCCACAGAAACGCAAAGACAACTGAAAGGAGGATAGTCGGAAAGACCTCCAAAGGGTGGTTTGATTTCGGCACTAAGTCTCCCCTTGACGGCTCACGGTGGCACTGGATTGCCAATAAATTATAGGGTTGGAGCTATTTTCTACGCAGGAGAACACACAAAGGAACCCCCACCAGCCCTAGCAGTGCTCTCCATCAAATAAAACCCCTTTAGCTTCCTGTTGCAGAGCTCTCTCTAGGATTCATGTATATTTTATCAAAGTTACATGCAGTTCTGATACTTGTTTCTAAAGTGCTGTAGTATGAATCCCAAGATGTACTGAAATGCTGCAGTGGCCCTTTTTAAAAAAATCAAGGTTAGACTAGAGAAAAAACGAAATGGCTTGACTCCATAGCATGTAATAAGAGCAAATTCTGCTCAACAGGTTTCTATTGATATAAATAAGCAGAAGAAACACAAACATACATCTATATGAAATAATTTCACTCCTTGTAATTGTACCCTGGGAGCAGCAGGAACAAAGAGGAGCTCCATGGTTTCACCTGTCATAAATGAAGGTCCTGCAATGATCTAAAGCTATTTTTTTGCCAGAAGTGCTTTTACAAGCCACCACATAACACAGAAGAGCTATGCCCTCAGTGGTAACCAATTACTGTGAAGATAGTTAATAACAATCTGGACTAAGGAAAAAAAAAAAAAAAAAGAGCTTGTATTAACCAATTGGGATTTTTGCTTTTTTTATCTATGTCTTAAGCTAAGCTGTGAGGAAAAAAAAATTCAGAAGAAAAGAGTGTGTATTTTTTAAGCTGCAGTTCACAACTCCTTTGTCTTTCAGGCATTTGCAAATTTTAGATCAAGAAAGATGGACAGAAAGCATGCTCTGACTACAGTATAATAAGGCATTTAGGTTGAAGTCAGCAAGAGCCAGCATGGTGGAGGGGTGATTTAAAAAAAAAAGAATTAATTTTGTATGTAATAAAGCTTTAGTACTTACAGCTGTCCTCTTCTTCAGTAATACATTTCACAACATAACAGGCATAGATGAAGCCCGCCAGCTGAAACAAAAGGTAATAGCGTTAAATGTAAAGCAAATGCAATAGAAAAGCAAGAGTTTTAGAAAAGCAACAACAGAAACAGAAATAACAAAATTCACCAGACTCTATTTGCTGAGGTAATGATAATTCTTCACAACAGTTTGGTAATTTTAATTAGAAATAGCCAGGGGAATTTTGCATCTTTCTTGTAAAACAGACCCTTCAATAAAACTCCCAAAAATTGATAAAAAAATTTCGGTTACCCAATTGGGTTCTTTTTAATTATTGAAAACCAGAAAACCAAACCGGTGGTTGGATGGATGGACTTTTAGCCACTGAAAATGTAAATATTTCTGTCAAAATCAGATTTCTCATCCAACAAAACCCAACCCTCTAGCAGAACTCTGTTTTTAGCAGAGCCTTGCCACCTAAACCGAAGTGGAATTCAGCGCACTTGTAAACCCACTTTATAGTGATACTTTATCACTTGAGATTAGCGCTGTGGATTAGTGGGACTTGTTCCTGTATCTGTGATAACCCCCAAGCCTCAAGACATATCTAGCACTTTGGATGGGTCTGGATGTATTTACATCAGCATCGCGTGCTGCAGCTGGCAAATTCGTATCTTGTTCCCTTCACTCCTTTCCTCAGAACATGCCCGTAAGTGAATTGTAAACAGAAGCAACAAGATTTAAAGAAAATGAAAATCTGGAGTGGTCCTCGAGTACCATGGCAAATTGCTTATCTTAGACTATCACCTAAAAAAAATAATAAAAAAAAGGGAATAAATGGCCAATATCACACATGCCATGGGCCAAGTATCATGTGAGTCCTCTGCTAGTGCCTCCACCGAGTTCTATCATCACTGAGAAGTTACACCAGAAGCAACAGAACAAATACTGGAGCAGCAGCACGTGCCATGTGTTGCATGCTTTACATGGCTTCCCTTGCGTGTAGGTCTGGAGAGTTTTCTCCGCCGATTGCCAACAACCTGTTTTTCATCCTTTAGCTCCCCACTGAAATTTGCATGGTAAGATGTCAAAAGAATTCCGGTTGTTTGATCTCTTTGTAGTGAAAAGTGAGTCGTGCTGTCGAAATGTGTTATTCTGTACAGGTCACCTCACAGAGATCTTTTCATAAGTTGCAAACCCAACTGTAGACTTTGGGAATTAGTTCTTTATATGGATAAGAAAAATGCCTAAAGGCTCCAGCCAGGACTGAGCTCTCTGTGTGCGTGGTGCAAAACCCATAATCTCCGGCTGAGGGAGATGATGATCTTACTTTTAGACAAAGTAATCAGTGGGTCAGACAGTAAAAAGGGTGAAATCTGGGACAAGACCATATATTGTTATGAATGCTGGTTAGTGCAAATGGATTATTTTTTTTCCCTCATTAATCCAAGGCACACCTACAATCACTGCAATATTGTGGGTTCTTAAAACCCTTAATATTACCCATATACATGAAATGCAAACAGATCCATTCTGTTTCCTAGTGCCCCTATACCTGAGGCAGTGACCGTGCCTAATTTACTCCAGCTCTCACACAGATATTCCTGGTATTTCTGTCAGTGTTCTATGTAGGAAGCTCTCCATACCTATGAGTGCTTGCTTCTAACATCTGTACGGGTGAGAGATGGCTATAGGGGAAAAAAAAAAAGCCAGCCCCAAGGCTTTTCTGAAGAAATTAAGACTTGATTTGGAGATCACACTGCAGCCAGCATAGATGTTGTCTGCTAACTGCTAAAGTTCCTGTTGGGAGCCCAGAAACTGCATTACAACAGAACTAAATCATTAATTTTGTCATTTATTATAAATCTGCCTTATAGTGCTGCTGGGAAGATTTTACACCTGGGAAGGATGAAATATTCACCGCTGGACACAAAGAACACACTGTACCAAGAACAGTGGCATTCAGCTAATATCAGCATTTCATCTCCGTTTTATTGGATCACTCTTTCCCTTGGTTTCTTGGCTTCAAGACAGAGGGCTAATTTGCTCCACTGACTTATGCCCTGCATAACCCCATTGACTTCAATGACATTACATGAGGTTTAATTCAGCAATGAATTAGGCCCAGAAAGGTTGTTCATAAATGATTCCATTCTTGGATGTGAACCTTGGCTTAATAGTTTCTCTGTTCTCTTTTTACAGACCATCAGATCCAAGATAGCTGAATAGTTGCATCTCTAGTAGGCCACAATGGTAAAGCTTTTCTTGTAATACAGTTCAATACTTTACTCTCTGCTAAACGACCACAAGTTCATGTTATTAACTAAACTTCTCTCACAAAGCGCAGCAAACAAACTGTATCACAAACTGTGCTTACAACTGATCTTTTAATTGTATTCAGTTGCATCCCTTAAATGTCTAGGGAACTTCTTTGATATATAAGTAAATCCTACAGCATTTCATCAGATGAGCTTGCTGATTAAAAGAGTGCCTTAAAGCTAGAAATTGTTTTGTTCTAAATACAAATGGAAGATAGTTTCCCATGAGACAATCAGAGTTCATAAAATAAACCTCCCCTTCTCCCACATTTATCCAACCCTTTGCTTGGTACACATAATAATTTTGTTTTAATTTGAACATCATGTTAGTGTTTTGGGGTTTTTTTTTTCCTCTTTTTTAACCAAGCAATTTATCAGTTCTAATCCAGCGACAGCCATTCAAGATTTATCTTCTAATTGCATCATCATCAGAGGGCACACCCGCAGAGTTGAGGTTAAGAAAAAAAAGTGGCAGTTTTTACTTTGAGGATGCTCGATGGCCTGAACCCATGGGGACTAAAGAGATCTCTAGGACGAAGACCAGGAACATGCTTTCTCCCCGGTGGACTAAGACTTCCTATAGGAAGGGTACAGCTCATCTGTGCACGCAGCAGAGATTTCTTGGGGACCACTCAGCTAAAATTGTTAATGAATTCTCACACGGATAAAGGGCTCTCACAAAATTTACCACCTTTGTTAATAGTGCAAGATGCATTTCTTTGACTCTAAGAAAAACACACTACAATGTACCTATGTAAAGCACAATATAAAAAAAAAATAAATTCCAAACAAAACACTTCACTGAACACACTCCTTCTCTTGGAGAAGAAGATGAGGAGAAAAAAAACCAACCCAACAACAAACCCAAATGATAGAGGTTAGTCACATCGCTTAATATATTCCTGGGAAGCCTTCAAACACAGCGGTGCTGAGTGCAGTATGCGAATTACACAGAACAGAGTCTTCGTGATTCAGTGTATCAGAAAGATTTTTTTTCTTATGGGAGATGGAAGGGAATGAGTCCTCAGAGATAAAAGAAGAGAAGGAGCCTGACTGTCTTAGAAAATCAGTTTAAAACCAGGAAAGCTAGCTTGAAAACTCTTGTTGCTTTGCATCCCTTTATGCCTTTTTTTTTTTTTTTTTTTTTAATTAACTGAGCTTTCTTTTATAAACCATGTAGCGATAAAAAGAAATAGGTGCAATGAACAGAAGATCAGTTCTGGATCCCAGACCCATCCAGATTAGGTGTCTGCATCTGTCCCATTCACATTTTAATGCTGTAGTACGGGCCTCCAGAGAAGGAACCATTAACAGCACTCCTGCTCATTTATACATACACTGATTAGTGAATGCATGTTTTTATGAACCTCATTTTCTGCAGCTTGAAAAAATCTGCTCTTTACAACTTTCCCTGATATGTCCATATGAATGTATAAAAGAACACTGCTCTTTCTAAAAGTGACACATTTCCCATCCCTGCACCAGCTCCCTGGGTATTACTTTGATGGCATCTGATGACCATTTTTATATACAATGATCTCAAACACTTTTAAAATTTTGTAAATTTTTTTTTTTCATCTATAAATACCTTGATGAAAGTACCATTCCTTCTGCCAAGGGAAAAATGAAGACAAGCAAAAGGCTAAAATAAATCAGGGATATAATAACACTACTGAAGGTTTGGCAATGAGATTAATTACAGAATTAAGTTAATGCATCATATTGCCTTATTATAGCCATACAAGCCAAACAACAAAGTAGACAGAATATTCCCCACCCAAGTCAGCAATGTCCTGTTATGCTGTTAGACACTCTTAGCAGATCCTGAGTTTTCTGTGAGTATACTTCCAGACTTGCTCAAAATGTCAAGTGCTGTGATCAAGCTTAATCAGAATCGATATTGATCAAAATCCTGTCTTGCCATTTTTCCTCACTTCTTTTATGGAGATGAATGTTTTCATACACTGCAAATAGCACCAGATTTGGGAAGAAGGCTATTATATGAAAACTCATCATTCCTGGTCAAGGGCCCCACCTTTCCCTCTTTTAAAGCAGTTCTATATAGATAATTATTAGGAGTTATCTTTATTAAGCCGGACACCTGAAACAAAAGAATGACAGCAAGGAAGAAGCAAAAACTAAAAGCGGGTAAGATCTGAGCAGGATAAGGTGATGAGGAGAAGGCTCAAGATGAAGATGAATGAGTTAAGGGTTATGGAAATAGTACATGGCCTTGGCTTCACTGAATGAGCATGTTTTATTTTATAACTGGACTTTGTCAGTAGAAATGGACTTTGTCAGGGGAAATGGACTTCAGACTCAAAAAACCCCAAAATCATTGTGTTTTCATATGGAAAGATGTTACAGTATCTTCTGAAACAGCTGAGGCTTGTGTACTTACTTTTCATTATTAAGTTTTTGCAGGATTCTACAAACACAAAGGTTTTAAGACCTTCGTAAAAAATGGGCTAGTTTAAGCAATAATAATGCAGAATTAAATGGAGGTTAATTTTGGCTCTGGGAGCTTTATATTGTAAAGCTGTGATGTTACATGTCTGCCCATGTGCAATTTAATCATATTTCTTAAGCTTACAGGGGACTGCACATATAAAGCTTTGTAATGCTGTGCATTTAAGGAACATTGTTTCTTCAAAATGGATTTTTGGAGTCTGGAGATACATATATATACACACACACACACACACACATTATGAGCAACTGAAGAACTGGAGAATTACTATCTAGAAAGCTTCCATTGTATTGATTCGCAGAAAAATCATACTCATTATTCAGCAAAAATGGTGAGACAGAGACCTTTCTCTCAATAGCTGTAGAACTAAGTCAGTGTCATGAGGGTTCTAAAGCTGCCCCCTGCAAAAACCCTTTCAAGCATGATTTCGCTGCCTGCAGCAGTGCCGCATTGGTGAGTGAACATCATTGCTGGAGTTTAATATAAGACTCAAGCTATGTTCCATGGAAACGACTCTGTTGAGGTATGCTTTTATTTGTGCTTGCATTTAACGTTATGAGAACCCTGTCATTCCTCCAAGTTTAACTATCTTTCATCATAAAAGGAGCGTTGGAAAACTATTGATATCAGGCCAGATTCCTGATGGGGAATGTAGACTGTGTGGCCTTGCAGTCATTCTTCTACAGAATTAACTATCTATGTGCTGTCTGGAAAGAACAATTCATTAGTATGGCCAAGTAGCTTTATTCCGTGCAACAAAATAATTATTAAAGAAAGACAATGTTAAATTGCCATGTCCACAATGATACCTAGTGGGCAATCATGAAATTTAAACCCGAACCAAACCAAATCCATTATTTCTTAGCCTGTGTCGTTGTCAAATTCTTTTTCTTTCCTTTCTGAAGCTGAAAGCTGCCCCAGAGGTTTTTGATTTTTTTTTCAACAGGCACAGTAAAAACATGAATCATAAATACAGACAAATCTAGACACATTGGAAAACAGAAATGTGATAAAAATTGCATTTATTTCAACTAGTGGATCATAATCTTTTTGTAACAGCTGTCTAGAAGGTGCTTAGCATAAAGTCTTTCTTTATTTCTCAGTGGACTATTCATTTTCTGGAGATTTCCTTTTTGTATAAGCATTTGAAGATCACCATGAAGACCTGCTAGAATGCTTTTGTTTGAAATGCTGCTGGGAGCTTGAGAGCGGTTCTGTCTTGTTCAGGGCAGCCGTTCCCTTAGTGTCTTCCCTGGCAAGCTTTTTCACCTGATGAATTGAAGAGACCACAGGGGCACTGAAAATCACAGCACTGTGGCTTGTCAGATAAGAGCTGTGCAAACCTTTAACAATGGTAGAAAGCGAGAGATACTTACCTGTTTTGAAGCTTTATTACAGACACTCGGCTTGACCCAAATTTCCTGAAAGTTTAGCGAGACTTTCCTGCAAATCTGACCTCAAACTTTCCACAAACCTTCCCTCTTCCTAGGTATTTCAGTGTGATTTATGCTTCTGATAACCACGTGGTAATTGGCATTTTTCCATGATTTCATCTCACAGCTAAAGAGTAGGATGTCCTTTTTCCTGCTTCAGACATCAAAGACAACCCCCAAATACAGGGTCCACCACCTTGTACGAGAAGGAACCAGGGATTGCTGATTACCGTCCTCTGTGTTCGCTCAACGGCGGACCATCCTGTAGATTCAGGCTCAGTGCCAAACTGCACATTCCTGCTCCCGCAGGTGAAAAGTCCCGGCTGGGACTCTGCTGGATTCCCTCAGGAAGATGAAGCAGCCACGTCTCAAGGGGCAGCGGGGAGGCGACAGCAGGCTGACCAGCGTCAAACCCCAAATCACAGCTTGGAGCGATGATAGGGCTGGGAAGCTGGGAGCACATTCTCCACCAGCTGCATTCGGCAGGTACTGGTTGCAGCTCGGGTACGCGTTGCTCAGTGCAGGCTGAAGACGTTAGTGCTGCAAAAACCACCTTGTTAAAAACTAGAGAACTTTCAATTTTCTTCTTTTCTGCTTTTGTGGAGTTGTCTCCACTTTACCTTTTCTCACTTGGTTAGGGTTAAACGATACATTTGATTACATATTTTTGTTAATTGCATCCAAACTGAGTCTATGGGAAGTCCTGAAAACAGAAAAGTTTATTGCTGTTTCCTCTCAGGGCATAGCTCTGAAACCGAAGTTGTCACTGTTAGAACAGAGCTCTGATTGTACAGGGGTCAGCAGTGTGCAGTGACTGCTGTTCACATCAAAGGGATTTAGCCATTAGGGCTGTGTATATTGGGAAAAATCATCCCATTTATTTTTAAAACAAGGCCAGCTGCCTCTATCCATTCAGCAATAGCAAAACAACAAAACAAAGAATGAAGTTGAAACAATGAAAACCAAAGTAAAAGGCTTTAAAACACATATCACGCTGGTCATTCTGTTAATAATAGGAATGGATTATTAAAGCAAAAGTGTATATGCTTCTGTGTGTGGGCTTTGCTCTGAAGGTTTTATAGCAAGAAAACTTCTAGGGAAAAAACTTTGGACCTTTTTCCCCTCTTGTCTCTGGGAATACTTTGGAATGGTTTAATCATCCGGCTTTGGTATCTGACTGCCTTTGGCAGCAGTAGCTTTTCTTATCATTATGTCTAACTGTGTGTCACCTTTTCCAGACAGCCATAGGATTAGGATAAGAAAAATTGGTTCTTTATGCTGCAGATCTAACAAAGCCACAGACTGCTCACAGCCCACCAAATGAATGCCTAGCATTTTAAATGGAACTCTGTTAGAAGAAACAGTTGATTATCAATGCTACTCACTCTTTTGAGGGGCAGCAGGAAAAAAAAAAAGCATGTCTGAAGTCTGTGCAGATTGTATAGGGGGAAATATTTTGATGGTGCACGAGAGCTCTGAATTCCTGATAAACAAACACATATGAGTGCTTCCGTTCAGTGAAAACCCATCCCTCCGTGTCGAGGCACCCATATGGCAAGTGAACCTCGGCGATGTGAGTGTGAACACCGGGCCCATGGATCCGGGGCACAGGAGCAGTCAGAGGAGAGGGAGTAGGGGATGAGAAAGCGACTAATATGTTGCTGTGTCTGCCAGTTCCTCAGGATCGTGGCCACCCATGAAAACTGTAGAGTAAAAGTTCAGAACGGAAGCACAGGTAATTTGCTCTGCTCCATCATTACGTGTTAGATTAAGTTAGAGCAATGCTGTCACAGAAGCGGCAAGAGCCAGAACGTTTCATCAGAGGTGAGAGAGACTTTCCAGTAACAAATGACTTTTTCCCTGTGATGCTATTTGTTTTCCCGGTGATGAATTGCTGTTTATTTGAAGACTCTCATGGCGGTCACAGTGTCAGGATGCTTCATGGTACGTGACAGCTGGCACTACACTGGCGTCATGGTGGTGGTCCTGGCGTAACAGCCTAAAAACGCTCTGATCAAAGGGCTCCTGCCATGGCTGGTGATGGTGGCGTTGACAAGGCAGATTGATTTACAGTATGCAAAGTGCCCAGCTTGGCTGAAGCAGCTTTTCAGGAACATGAAGAGTCAAGTTCATTACTTTAACTTAAAGAAAAACAAATAGGGCATTCTTAGGAAAAGCTCTAGATGGTGTGATCTAGATGAATAGGGCCTGAAGGGGTAAAACCCAAACATTGCTTGGTTATTAAAATACAGTAATATTCAGAAGTCCAGCGGGAATTGTGGACTAACAGCAGAGGAAGGAACAGATCTTTTTGACAGTCAGTGCCATCAGCAACAGAGCTGCCAGGAAAGTGACTAAGTCCAGGGGAGGTTTTGCCTGTGCTCTCTGGCTGGCTGTGCCCATGCACAAGATGGGAAGGTGGGATTCCTGACAGGATAGCCTCTCTCTTGCAACATATGTAAGGAAGCTGAGGAAGAATTAACCTACCTTAACCAAACAGCTCCCTCAAACCTCACGCTTTAGAGTACGGAAAGAGGTATCTCAGTGAAAATCCAAAGCAGTCTGCATAGGGTGCTCCACATCATTGCATCTCCCTAGGAAATGCCTTGCTTAGCACAAACATTTTGCTCTAGATGCACAATGTAAGAGCATCAAGTGTCAGGGGGGTTTCAAGGTCAATAAAACCTCTTCCTGTGGCATCTAATGTTTAAAGTAACTGAACTCAGCTTATGTTTCAATGCTATTTTTCCTCTCAGCATTAGCCTACTGCAGGCTTTTTTCCACCTTTGTAATCTATAATAAAAGATAAGTTTCAGTGCTACCTTTTCCATTCAGCAAAATCAGCTAAGCAAGCTTCAAAAAGCAAATGCCAGAGTGCTTTGTGAAACCCTTCCTGCAAAAGGAGAACCGCTGGAGAGTTTAAAGGAATATCACACCATGCAGCCTAGGCTGGTGCAAAGAGAGATTACCCTCTAGAGCCTCCAAGTGGAAGGACAGTTTGAATTCCATGGCCAAAGGCACCTTTCCCCTTACAGCCCTTCTCCTGAAGGGCAGGGGAGCACTCCTTTGTTTATTCAGCATGAAAAATAGCGAACTCCTTGGCCCGAATGGAAACAGCTTGATGGCAAAGGTCACAGTCACCGCCTGGGGTGGCAGAAAACGTATGAATAAATTCTGCGTTATATGTGACCAAAAACCCCTTGATCCTTTTAGCCGAAGATTCCAGGAACATCATATCACACGAGGCATTTGGGGGAATGACGAATTATAAAGAGAGAACATTCTCGGAAAGGCCGTGTCCTCAGAGTCTGTGCCTCATTGCAGAGAGTTAAGTGGATGAGTTATATCTGACAGTTTATGAACCTTGTTAATATAATGCAGTACCTGGGAGTGTGCCAGCCATGGTGATCAAGGAAGTCTAAATTAGACCTCTGCCATGGACAGACATCAGATGCCCATTTAAAACTAAATGTTTCACCTGAACCAGGCATGTCTCTCGTTATCCTCTAAAGCAGTGAGCATCAGCTCGAAGCTCTGTGTGGCTCTTCCCTAGGTCTCAGTAAGATGCTGCTTAACATGCTGATGCAGAAGCTGCTCTGGTAGGAAAAGCACAAGCGACAACAACACTTTGACATGTTAGTCTTCATGAAAAATGTGAAGTCTGTGGGTTTTTTAACCCACGTGTCGTAAAGGCTGCAGCTCTCTCACCTGTTCCAGGCACAGGTCACTCAGGGCAAGCCACGCAGGGGCAGACTGGGATGCCTTGGCCCCTGCAGGAGAGGTGAGGGAAAGCTGCTGCACCAGCAGAGAAGGACAACCTCCGTCCAGCCTCCAATCTGGCAATGGACTGCGTGAAGTGAGAGAAAAGGCCACAGCCCTTTTTCTTCTGCTCTGGCAGCAGCACACGCGGTAGCCACCATGCTGGTACAGCAGCTGTGTTCCCCCGTCGTCCCTGAAAATGCTCTGCCTTTCTCCTTGCCTCCAGAAGCTCCCAATTCCGTGATGCAGAGCCACGGTACTCTCTAACACAAGCCTCACAACAGCACAATCAAGTCTATTTTTACTCTTTTTTTTCCTTACAATATCTGTAAAATAGAGATAAAAGTGCCTGTTTCACCAGGGCCCTGTAAGGTTCCAGTCATCACTATGACTTTTGGTTTGAGATTTCGGATGGGAAGCATGAAAAGTGCTACAGCTATGTATTCTATTCTACATTGTTATTAATCCATTATATCAGAATACTCTGCGAAGAATAACAGCAATGTGGTAATGCTTTACTTTTAATATTGTTTATATTTAATTTTTGTATTCCAACTCTTTATAGTGTCATTTTTTTGTAATTCTCAGACTCAGCTCTAGCAGAGAGTAAATCTTTGGTAGACAGATTTGCTGTTATTGACTTGAACAGATGCACCAAATCTTTGAAAAATGAAAGACAATATTATACCTTACTGAGGGTCAGAGGAAGAACGATTCTTAGATGCTTGGTTCTCCTACGTCACCAGTTCGTTGCCAGAATTGAGAAGTGTGACCTTATTTTGTCTGGTTGTATTGCCTTGGCAGAATAAAGGGTGGGGAGGATAATTTAATTGGCGAGACATGAAAGAATGAGATACGACACTGTGCAATGAGGTCCAACTCAGACAGCCATCTTTGAAGACAGCCAAGCTGTGCAGCTGCATAGCAACACTAAACGTAGCGTAAAGCCCAACCACGTCACATTTAATGAGATTTTTTTTTCCCCTGGTTTCTTATATATCCACAGTAAGTGGACAAAGTTCTACTGATATCTTTAAAAGTTAATGAAAGAGGTATAAGAGTTTCAGGGAAAGTGTGCATAGTGTTGAGTTAGACCTCTTAGAAGAAGGAACAAAAGATTCTGTTGTCGCAAGTCAGTTCTAATCATGTTTCCAATTCCAGAGCTTTCATCTGGAATGTTTTCTATGATTTAGCCTATTTTCAAATATCCAGATACATGATGCTAATGAGCAACAAAATTATACCTACTAGGAAGCATCAGGAGGATGTTCCAAAAGAAGTTAAAAATCATTAATTGCAGTATAATACACTGGAGAACTGCTTGGAGAAAAGTGAAGCAATACCTAAAGGCATAAAGTTTGTTGTCAGAGGGGAAGGAAGAGTTACCAGCACAGATGGAAAAGGAGACCAGGTGCTTGAGTGCACACAGGCATGCTGACCCACCCTTCATTTTCCACTGGTGCCCTAAAGGTAGATCTGATGTCAATAAGAGAATACTGGGAATTAGGAGATATGTCTATACTGGCCAACTGCTCTCTGTTACATCTCCTTTAATCATGGATACCTTATATCGCCTACTGACACACAAGAGACACTACAGTTTGACCCCATCTCTAGATATGTAGTTTGGTAGAGCCCAGCCTGAACCTTACCTTAATCATCTGAAACATAACACATCTGACAAATATCATTCTTAAATACCTTGGCATTGCCAGGTAAATATGGAAATCACCCTCTGTTAGGAGGAGTGAAGACAGAATCTGACAAACAGTTGATGATGTTGTTTGGAAAAACCTTACTTTGAGCCAGCGAATTGCCCTTACCAGCTACTTTGGTCTTCTGCCTTCCACAGTGACAAGGTGCCAGGGATGATAACTGAAGCAAAAAGATGTATGTCCTGCTGTTACGAATCACTGTGAAAAGTGATTACTCCTATAGACCATGTATTTGCAGGAAACTAGCAATCCATTTTACCAAATTCTGCTCTGTTATTTAGACAGAAAGTTTAGCAAGTTTTTCCACACTCTACTTACATAAGAGAAAGAAATTGGGCAGAGTGGACAAATATTTTATACAAAGACATAGAAGCTCCATTTTTAAGTTGACCAAGGGACTTATGAGCTCATTTATGACCTTAGGGTGGAGAAGTGTGTGCATGAGTTTTGAAAGTGGGATTTGAGAGCTTTTGACAAAATTTTATCTTTTAAAAACATCATATCAATTTAGGCATCTATTTTATCCTATTTGATAGCAGTGAATGCAAAGTGACAGCTGTATTGTGTCCACACAAACTCCAGAAAATTTCAATTAAATCATAACATTTCTTGATAATCCTAGCTAATCAGGTGACTAGATCCTGGAACTCTTCATTATGGAGGAAAACAATTGTCTTTCAGTAACTCCGTCCCTATTATTCTTTATTACTTTGTTAAATGCCGTGCACATCACTGGGAAGGTTATTGTAATTCCGAAGGTATGCATTAATATATCGTTGGATCTAAGATTTAAAATAAACCACCTTATCTTTGTGATATCTTTCTTCTTGTTACAGAGGAGCTACATTTTCATAAAATCATAGATTTGTTTGGTTTTTCACGTTTAGTGCAGTAAAACACTAATACTATCTTTTGAATGCTCAAGAAGATATATAGTTCTTGGAAAATGTATAACACGGTATTAGGGGGCAATAAATCATCAATCTGCAGTAACACAAGTCTGCAGCATGAACATGGAAACATACAAAGTATAACACATTAGGTATGCAAGTCCAGTGGAAGGCCAGAGACATTGCAGAATAAATTTAGAGTTATAGAAAATGGAGGAAAAGCAAACAGAGTCTGAAAACCCCCCAATGTTTTACGCCAAGACAAATGAAACAGCATCCAAACATTCAGTGAACAGGGACCCGAGTGGCAGCAGGCCTTATTAGACATAAAAGGTACAATTTGCAAGGTTTGACATATGAATGTGTTACCCAAATAAAACAGATCCTTTGCTTGGATGTCTACAAACCAGAGTTGACACAGACCCAATAAGCAGGTCTCTGTTTCCCAAAGAACTGAAGCAGATCAGATACATTAATAATACTGAGGAAATAGGTTAAAATTAAAGTTGAAAATGCCAACAGACTCCACACCCAAAATTCATTAAGGCAGAAATGTCCCATTTCCAAAAGTGTTACAGGTTGTGTCTAAATGACCAGATTGGTTAAGCTGCTCTAATCTGGTGGTTTTGGTCCCTTCACTTGAATGACTGGAGACCTGGTTGGGACAACCACACCTCCTGCTTAGCACTTGTGCCCAGATTATTTTTTTTTTCTGGGGAAACCAGGGCATCAGGAAGGAGGACAAAAGTGTGTGCTTAGGTCTGAGCTCCATCTGGGCATGTGAGAGTGGAGGTCTTTCTTTCACAACCTTCACAGTCCTTTGTCCACATTTTTAGAAGCCTGCTGTTCCTCTGCAATCAAAGCAACACATTTGCAGAGGCAGGTGGCTGTTTATGTGCCCAGAAAGCCTGGGTGCTCACAAGTTTCTCATGAAAAGTCTGCAAAATTGCCACCAAAGGCATAATTCCACGACAAGGTGTTAGACTTCACGCTTAGTATGTGCCTGATTAGCAGGTGCTTGCCTCTGAATTTCACTCTGAGCTTCAGTGTGCAGCAACCTAGCCATGAAGGAAGAGTTTAAACAACTGGGCAGCAAACAGACATGAAGCCCTACTGGTGTTCAGAGAGATGTTAGTTGCATGATTTGTGAAGATATCTATTTTATCTGAAGGATGGCATCTAGCACAAAAGCTTGCTTTGGGATCCTTTTGTTCCTCATTCTCATCATTTGGTCAAGCCCTCTCATCCAACTACAACACCGAATCTGGATAATGAGTCCCCATCCATTTGAGCTGAATCTGACAGAGTCATCCTAACACTCTTCTGTGTTCTTCTGGAGACATCCTTCCAAATTCCTTTTAGCCATCTTTTTAGATCATTACATTACTGTACCAAATATGAAGGTTCTGATGATGGCATTTTTTTTTCTTCATTCTTACATTGATTTACTTGTTCTTGAGGTCTTATGGAGCCCACTAAGTAGGGCAGTTATCTTCATTGTCCTTGCTGCTGCCTCAGTCAGGCACAGTCTTTCACTACTGAGGTTCTTCCCTGATAATATTTTTTTCAACCAGTTTAGGGTCATCATTTCCATCTTTCACATGCACCCTTTTGCATGCTTTCATTATCTATGGCTTCTTCACACTGATCTTGTTTCTGATAGATATTATCATGGGGAGGTTCTATATTCTAATATAATATCTTTTGTCTTCCATAGCTCAACTACTCTGTTTCCTGTTATCAAGCAGGAAAAATCACGGTCATATAGTTTCTATTAACCATCTATCTATTGAATTCTTGTGGCATTTCAATCAACACCATTTTCCCCTCAGTCAACCACTATAACACACACAGAAAGATATAATATAGTCACAAGTATACCGTCATGATGAATTAGCAGCAGCATTTGCAGCAAAACTTAACGTAACATGTTGTTTGAATGTAATGACTGTGGTAGGCATACTAACTTTGAAATACTTTCCAGTTACACCACCTTTGTCATTAATTATACACTTTTCCCAAAACAGCAAGGTAGTATCAAGGCAAGACCTGTGCTTAGTGAGGGATTGATGGAATATCAATGTACTGATGTTTCTTTTAAGAGCCAAATATTCCAGCTTGTTGCTTCACCCTTTGTGACACAGGGGAATGGCCGTGATAGAAATGTCAGACTTCAGTTTTGCCCTCAAGTTTCATTTGCTCAGCATTGTTCTAGCAGCTTCTGAAATTTTCACCCCCAGAATCATGAACATAAGTGGCGACAATTTTAATTATCTTCCTTTTTTCCCCATGAATGCAAAGCCAAATACTGTCTAGCTATCCTGTGTAGTCACTGGTGAGAGACAGGCACCTACAGAGAGAACAAATCAGGCATCTAAATTATCTAAATTAGGTTGGGATGAATCTCTCAAGAAGTGTATGTTTTTTTCCATGGCTGGGAAAGAAGCCCCGTTGCTGTCTGGCTTCGGCTAGATACTGACTTTTAGATGACTGAAGAGGTGGTTTGAGGTTAATCCTACTCTAGCAGAACAAAGTAGGAGGTTCAGAGTTTCGATGTGCCTATAACAATCTTAAAAATCAATGGAATTTAAAATATGCAAAGACTAGAAGGCTGACACTCCTTCAGAGCAATCTGGACCTCTTGGTATTCCAAATACAAGCAAATGAAATGTTTGAACACAGAGAGGCAGGAAAGCCTGGCTTGCAGGTAGGGTGCCTGTTGAATAGCGACTCCAGACCTGTGGTTCATAGTGCATAATTAGCTCAGTGTGGATTCCCAGTTTAACGGGGCAGTTAAACAGCTCGTGTGCTCTGTGGCTATTTAAATGGGAACTCTGAATCTAAACAAGGATGTCACATTTTGTCCATACTTAACAATGGTACCACTCATACTCATTTTCAAAATATTTTTCTATGTCCACACCCCAGAAGGGATTTTGAAAAAGTGGTGAAGGTCTAGAGAAGAACTGTGAGAATGATTGGGGGATTAGGGGCAGGAGGTTAAGCAGGTTAGCTAAACAAAGGAGATTAAATTTCATCACAAATCATAAAAAGAGGGAGTAAAATGTTGCTAATGACAGGATGATGCAGTTTTTCCAGATAAATGTATTGTAAACATCTGGACCAAAAGCTAGAAATTCAGACAAGTTCAAGGTAAATTTTAATAAGAATTGTGGTGAGCTTTCCATAGTGGGACATCTTAAGATCAAGATAAAATATATTTTTAACTCTAGTTCAGGCAGGAAATAATTCAGGGAATCTCTGTGCCCTGTGTTATGTAGGAGGTCAAACTAGGTAATTGCAGAATTTTCTTCTGGCTTCCTGATTTCGACTCTAATATGGCGCATGCAACATTGGTATGCAACAATTTTAGTTTGTAGTAGTATTGGTGAAAGAAATTAATTCAAAAAATGGCGAAAAAAGAACACTTTGCTTTAGTGGAAGAATAGCAGAGAAACTTGTAGTGATAGTAAAGTATTTGCAATTAGTATCTAGCTCACTCGGGTACAGCGGTGTACATTTACCTTCAACTGTATTATGATTTTTTTTACTATTTTCTTCTTGAGTAAATTAACTTCAATTTGCACATTCAGTAATAAGTAACATGGTGCATATTACACCGTTATTACTATACCTAATTCAATAGATATGTAATTTACATTGCTATTTATATAAGTGCTGAATTATATCCAAAGAATCCCAGGAGAGGAGTAACCAGCTTATTCCAGACCTCGGCTTAATATCTAATACGGAAATATGGGGAAAGGAGGCACACCTCAAAAGCTTCAACCCTTATGTCAGGAATTGTATCTGAATCTCCAGGAAGGAAGAAAGTAACATCTTAAAATATACCTTTGCTCCTCCAAAGCAAAATGTAGAGGATTTAAAGAAGGTAAAGAGTACTTGGGAGTAGGGCAAAGAGAAGAGAGTGAGGGAACATGTCACCTTGACTCTTTCTTTCACGTCTTCATTTTTTTTTAATTTTTCATTTTTTACGGCGCATAATATTTCTGACTTCTCTATTCTACAGAGGGCTGTGGATTATTATGAAATGTGCAGAGGGACAAAATTTCAAAATAAGCATTGCACCGCTGGCAGTAGGTTGCCTGAGGCAAACACAGCTTCTCTCCTCCGATCACCGTATAACCACAGTGCCAGACATTTGCTCTACGAAATGATCAGGTGCAGAGACTGCAGGCTCCGAGTACACCGGGGCAGCCCACCGCTGGTGGAGCCCTCCCTCGTCAGCAAGTGGCCTTCATGAAACATATTAAAAGAAGTGAACTGTAGAGCCAGCAATGACGGGAAGTTGTAGCGTGACATAAATCAAAAGTCTTATGGAATAGGGCCACGCTAATGAGGCAGAGGCACTGCGCTGCCTAAAGGACTGGAAATAGTTTATCTTCATAAAATAGAGTACGTTCTTGGGACCTGGGTAATTAACGATGCAGGGAGAGATACTCTGGCTATGGCTATGTTGCTAAATAGGAAAGGGCCAAGGGCCAATCTCTGGCTTCAAGGCCAAATTGCGCGGACTGGCCGTTGTCCGCACCGCTTTGGTGCAGCTCCAGCTGGAGCACAGGGGCTGTGCGCCGGCTGCGTAGCACTTAACTGAGACTCCGCTGAGTCCTAGCTGTGAGACTTACGGCTCTGAGGCAATGCCATCTTCTCCGTTTTGGGTTTTGGTTTTTTTTTTTTCCAGTTCAAAGTGTCTGAAACAATGAGGGCTGTGTCACAGCCCAACAGAGCGAGGTTTTGCCTTCTATTATACTGTTGCTGTACCGTAAAATGGCTGTGTCATGTCATGCCCATCCAAGGTTTTCTCATAGCTAAGGTGGCAAGGCAGAGGAGAGACAGCAGAAAACATTCTTGTTTGATATTGATGTCTGCGTTGAGATGTTACCTTGATTTTGTCCCGTCTTTAACTCTGCAAACTACTCCTGGATGCAAAACTGAGGATTCTGTCATGTCTTTGGGATGTAGCAGGAGGGTATGAGGGGGTGCTTGAGGGTTCAAAACATCTGGGGATAACACCGGGAATCCGTGTAAGCTTGAAGGAGCTAAACATGGTGCCGTCTTATCCATCCTGCCTTTTGGGAGAGGTCTCTGAAAGGAGCCACCTCCAGAAATGTGTGCAGGTCCTGTCATAGAAAATGCTTGTGGGAGCACTCAAAACAGAGGCAGGGTGTAAGGTAAAAAAATAAGTATTGTCATTTATCAGGAGTCCAGTGCTGGAGCTCTCTCTCTGGCCCTCTCTTATTATGAACACAGAGGTACCCTTTGAGGGCACTCACTTTTTAAGCCTGTCAACAGCTATGATCCAAAGGGTTGCCAACATACTTGAAACGCATATTGTTAGTGTGATTATTATTATTACTCTGCAAATCTCCATGCTTACAGTGGTATTTACTTCCCACTGACAGCCTTGCTGAGATTAATGGTCTGAATATTAATACAAACTAGTACAAGTAATTGGTGCACAACTGGAACCAGCCAGACAGATGAAGAGCCTAGTTTCCCTTCACATTTTTCCACTGGCCACATTTAAGATCTTCCTTCATCTGTGTGGGGATGTACCCCTCTCTCTCAGTTGGAAGGTAGGTCTCCAGCATTTGCATTCACCTTACCCTGTGAGCTCTTCACTCATTTGTACAGCACATAAAACAGATGGTGCTCCTTATAAATCAGTGTTTCCTCCACTTCTTTTTTTCCAGGGATGCTAGATTTCCTTTCAGACATCTCTTCCCTTCCTCCCCCTGCCGCCTTTCAATAGAATATTAAAAAAAATGGTGAAAGTACTTGCTAGATATTTGCTGTTTTAAAATATTTCTCTGCAAAGAGTATGTGTGTGTGTGCACATGCGAAGGTGCGTGTGTGTGAGAGAGGGGCAGGAGATATTTTGGTGCAAAGAGACAGGCTGTACTTGTTGCTGCATTCCCCCTGCTTCTTACAGTTTATGCGTTTCTAAATACAGGGAACGTATTCTCCTCCTCGGACTAACCGTGGTGAAAAAGATGGTATGGGAAACACAGCCTGATAGCATCCAGTCATCACTGTTTAAAAGCTCTGACATCATAGCACACCAACATTGAGCATTAATGTCATCTACGCTTTATGTCCAGCTTTAGTTTAGTAACTAGTTAAGTAAATATTAAAACACAGGGTCAAGGAAAGCTCAGTGTAGACACTAGCAGCAGAAAGAATGTTTCCTACTGTCTCTGCTTAACTTTTCTGTCCTCACTATGAGAAAAATGTAAATGCATGTGGCATAGGCATTTTATAGCAGGGAAAGAGCGCTCTAGCGGAAATCAGAACACACAAAATAATATAGCAACTTCTTGAGCCATTTTTGAGATCTAGATTAAATATAGTAAAACCTGCCCAGTGGAAGCTGGTCTGTGTGTAGCACCGCTTGTCCAGCTCTTTGTCAGAATTGATGAATCTGGACTGTCTTTCCCACATATACCTTCAAGCCAACAAAAATAAGTAATTCCAATTAATTTTTTTTTTTCCTCCATATAAGCCAAGGAATTTACAACAAGGTTATAGCAGAGTAGCAGGTAACTTATTACCTTCCTTTTCAAGTGGGGAATGGGAGATATGGCGAGATAAAGTGATTTACCAAGAGGTCACTGTGTCCTCATACTTTGAGAAAAATTTAAGAACACAGGCTGTAATTCTGACTCAGAGACAGAATTTCTGTGTAATTTCAGGTACAAATAAAACTTCTCTATCAGCAAAATTGGAACTCATTAGTACCTGACTCTCAGCCAATATTTAATTCATCAGACCTGGAGGAAAAGAAGGACTTCTTAGGGGAAACTTGGAATATTTTAGAAATACTTTGGCAGCTGAGCCCATTATTTGGCTAAGAGTTTTCCACCATACACATGCACACCTGAGTTTGCTGCAGCTCTTTCTCATTCAGGTTTGAGTTCACTAGCTCACCATTACCTGTGGTTTTACCAGTTTACACACAGTTCTGCCGATAGCATCATATGGCTTAAGGCCTCTTTCATCACAGCCCCCTGCACACTCTGTATTCGCTGTATTCTGTAATAAGCATTTGCAGAAAAAAAAGAGAAACAAACAAGCAAGTCGCTCTTCTGGACTTTTTGCAGTCCCCATTCTTTCCACATTCTGCTATTATTTCTTTTATCTCACAGGCATATCTTCCTCATTTCTACTCCTACTTTTACAGGCTTTATATTAGGCCTATGCACTAAAAGGAAACCATTTTAAAAACACTTGACTTATTTTTAAAACACCTACACAGCAGTCTGCAGACAGAAATTGTTCTTTCACCTTATCTCAAGCATCACTTTTTTTTTTTTCTAGCAGTCTTGCATGTTTTGGTTTCTTCCTATTTTTCGCTAAGCTGTTCTTTGATAAGGTTCAGCTAGGGAAATTCATTTCTCTCAGGACCCAATCAGGTTTTTACATCAATTAGGCTAATTGACAGAAGGTTTAACATATTTCTTAATTATGACTGCAAATACGTTCTTGAAAGAAACCCCAAAGCACTGAAGGAAAAAAATAAAAAAAGGAGACAAACCTCTTTTCTAGTAAAATAATGTTGGAAACATTTTAAAGGTAAAACACCAGGAAGGACATTTCCTAATGGACAGCTGTCTCACCATGGCTGAAACTGCTCTCAGCCAGAAAGTCTATGCCACACTAAAATGATCACCCTATAGAATAGGAGAGAGTATAGATGTATACAAAGGACATATGTGAAGACAGAAAACACATAACTAGCCAGCAAACTACTAAAACGTCCCCAAACAAAACAAAATTTCCAATTCTGGAAAGACCTACTGTTTTTTTTTCCTGATTTTGTGACAGGACATCTGAAATAATTGTTGCTTTTTCACATTATCTGTCTTTATCTTTTTTTAAGTTAGGCTATACCTCATTACGCTAAACCTCATAACTCAGTTAAGCATTGAGCTTAAGAAACAGCTTACATCATAATATGATACTGTATGTTAAACTATATTTGTTTATCTTCTGGTTTGGGTTCTAATCTTTTATATTAGTAGAAATGATAGACTGCTGCTGAAATGTAAAGAACTGCCCTTTCTTGTTCTTTCTCTTTCTGTGTTTGTCATTCTGCCTCTGTTTCCCTGTGCTCTGTGTGATGCTGTGGGAAGGCAACAGAAAAAGCCAGTACAATACTCTTCAGAATAACCCACAGTCATAAAATATTTTCAGAAGAGGAACCCCTGAGGGAGATATTTAACCTCAGTCTTTGCCGGTGTTTCTGAACATCTGGCCACCCTACTTGATAAACATACTAGCAGTGTTGGGGTTTTTTGAATGCCTGTGCTGCACAAAACCCAAACAAACAGTTTAGTGAATAAGAGCCCTTAGGGACGAGGTGTTTAAAGCAGTACAGTGGAGTTATATACATAAATCCCTGGGACATATTTCCCATGTAGTACATTTAAAATCAACACTCTATTACTTAACATTGCTCCACTGGAGTTGGAATCAGTGTTAAACTGCAGCAGTGCTTTAAAATAAATGGGCCATGTTGCAGTTTTTGTGTGTATGTGTGAATACCGGGGAAGAAGGCCATGACGTCTTTAAGTGCATATGGTACGCACTGAATCCAATTGCCAAAATGCCATTTCCTTTTCTAGCTACACTGCAGCACCATCATCTCTTCTTTTTAGCACGGGATGTGTGTCCCACGCCTGTACTCTTGAAAGCTTTTTCCTAGAACCTCCCTCGAAGGTATCACAGCAAGCACTTCTTTCCTTTCAAGCCCCTCGTTTTGAATACCGAGAAAGATGAAGTTTTTCCCGTCAGAAATTAACCCCGACACAGGAATGACCAATTTAGGCCAGAATATAACCTTGCAGTTGTTCTCCATATGTCTTCTAGCTCAGGTGGGAGTTTGCCAGCCATGGGGAAGGAAAGGACAGAGAGATGTCATGGTGCCTTACTCGCTCTGAGCTGGTGGTGCTTCGGGGGTTGTCAGGACTGGAGCTGTTGGCCGTGGCGTGCACCGAGAACCTGGGACTCTAGCCCTTGCGCCACAGGCACTAGTTAGCGTAGGATTTGCTCTAGATTCATGCAGAACAATTGCAATTGCAGGGAGCGTCAGCCCCTCTCAATATACATGAGGGCTGCCCCCTCCCTGTGATGACGGGCAGGCTGCTCTCTGTAGATCCTGGTGAGTGCAAACACACTCTTTTGAAAGGTGAGAGCTCCTCTTCCCTCTGTTAGTTCCAGCCCAGATACTTGTCTCATTTTCCTTTAACAGCTCTAAACATTTCTGCTCCTTACTCTACATTGCCTTCAGCAGAATGGCAGTATTTTCGTCTAGACCAAGTGTGTCAACTAGTGAGGTTTGACAACATAAAAGTACGGAGAGGTGGTAGAAGCAGGTCTGTCCCTTTTGTGACTGCCAATGCTTTTCTTTATGTTTTCTTTAATGCGAGGCAGCACTGCAGGTCAAGGGGGAGTATGGGAAGGAAGAGGCAGTGCTGCAAATTGGATTATGCTCCATTCATCTTCATCTCTTGCCCTGATCTTCCCTAGCCCTTTTGTGCTACTTCTGTCTCTTCAACTCAAGTAAGATTGTGTTCAGGGAATGAGTACAGCCACGGTGTACAATCTGTCTTGCAGGCGGCTCCTCCCCACATCGACCCTATGGAACCCCTCAGTTTTCTTCATCCCCCTTGGTCCGCAATCCCTCCCCCCAGTCCCCCATTAATGGTGAGGTGATGGGAGGCAGAAGCCAGGCAGAGAAACGCTCAGACTGATTACGGTCCATGCGTCTTCACCTATCCATCATCCACGTCCCAATACTGACTCTCCTGAAGGTAACACGCTGTGTCCAAAAGTGGTGTGGAAGGGAAAGCCAACAGTAGGAGCCTGGAGAAAACTCCCAATAGTAGGAACTTGGGACCAGTCTAAGAAAAAGGCTGGCAACCACTCTACTAAACCCTGCTCTATCCCCTCTCATGGTGTGGTGTAAGATTTTTTCTCTGATAATCACATAAATTTCCTCCTTCTCTTTCACAGGGGTGTATAGGTGCAGAATTGCTTCCCAGATCCCACCTCTCAGGTTTATAATCCATTTTTAAAGAACACTTGGGATCATATGAAAAAAGGGTGGGAAGCACATCTACCGCCTCTTCCAACCTCAAGGCAGAGTCAGCTCTACCTATATAGTTCCTGAGAGATGTTTTGCTGGAGAAGTGAAAAGTGTCTTAGAAACCTCCCCTGGCAGTAATTCTTTGATTAGCCTAGTTGATTCATGCCAGTAACTACCTACTTCTATGTTCAGCACAGAAGTACCTACCGTGCTTCTTCTCTATCTTCCTCACTGTACTTTAAACACAAGACTTGCTGCCCTAGTACAACTAGACATTGCAAAGTTTATTCCCATATTCCTTCCGTGGTTCACTACCGAAACATGAATTTTCTAAGCAGGTGGGAGAGGGAAGAGTCCTGGGTTCTGGTCCTTGAGCTGAAAGCAGCTACTATGCCCGGTGCAGGGTCCGGTCCTGGACTCCAGCTGGGTCTGGGCTCACACCTTGTGATTCTAGCATGGTTGCCATTGGGCTCATTGCAGTCTTCTTGCCTCCACCCTTAGTAAGCACTGGAACTGTGAAGTCAGAAGCAAACACACCACCATTTTCTCTTTGCAGCGTCAGTTTTCAGTCCTTATATTTGTTCCTCAGCTGCCTGGTTCTCAAGTGCCTGGGACGGGCACTGGGGTCAGCAGATGATCAGAACCATGTTTCACAGCCAGACATCACCTGCAGTCAACCGTAAAATCAGAGCAACTGTAAAATCAGAGCAACTGTAAAATCAGAGGCCAGTGGGGCACAGACGAAATACAGTTACCTAATTGCTCAATGGCAGCAAGACCGATACTGCTGAGCAAACCCAAAATGTTAGAAGTTAAAGGAAGTCTACTGGTGAAAGCTTGGGCAAAGGCAGGCTCCAGGCACCCATAGGGCAAGACAGCAGCAGAGCAAAGGCAGCAACTAGTTAATCTTGCTTTCTGACAGTGGGCATCTGACTGATGCTCTGAATCACCTCTGAGCCTTCTCTCCACTGTCTGTAAAAGGATTTTACATTTTGTTTGACATAGTCTGAATCTCACTAATCAAATGTGAATAGCCCTACTCTGCCAAAGCCCCCCTTTAGGTGATCAGTCTCTTTGTAGATCTAACTGCCAGAGCTGGTCATATGAAAATAGCAGTAATAGTGAAAGCAGGAATAACAGAAATTAATGTTTCTTTTGTTTGGTTGGTTGTTGTTGAGTGCAGAAATCATATTTCTACATCAAAGTGGTTCCGTGGAATAAATTGCGTAATAATTCATTGAATCACTGATGGTTGTAGTTTATTAGACTCGCTGATGGCAACTGCAAATCTACTTTATCAGGCAAAAAAGAAAACCAATTGTTTTAGAGGTTTTTATAGACTCATTGAAATGCTCCATCTCTGACTGTTCCCCAGCACAGCAAAGTACGTACAGCATTACTCTTTACAGCAATGCACTGTCCAGGATTCGAGCCTGGCACAGAGAGAATATCAGTATTTGAATCTGTTTACTGATAAACAATTCTGTAATATGTGGGTTGAGAACATGCAATCCTTCCGTTTTTTTGTTTGCCACCGGTGCTAGAGAACTGGTGCCAATTAAATTGTAGACAAGTAAGCCTGCAATCATCCCGATATGCTTCAGCAGTTGTAAATTGGTTAAGGCTCAAATCAAATCAATGTTCTGGTCCTCAACATTTCTTGAATGTGTTGAAAAACCTAGTTTAATTGCGAGAGACAGTTGTCCTTTACTGGGAAGTAAGCAAAAGACTTCTTTTAGCTTTGAATGGTGCTGGACCCAATTGAACTTTACTATCTTTTGAACACTTAATAGAAAATACTTCAACTTCATGTTTTTAAATGGATCACATTTAAACAGAGGCTGTTCTAAGACTAAAGGCACAGCACGAGACTGAGTGTTGTCTGAATGTCCTTCCGTCCCCATGACTGTGTTCCTGTGTCACTTGGGCAAACCTAGGAGAGATCAGTGATGCTCCAGCTTTATGCTAGGTTTATTATTTCTGTGAAATGATTTCAGGTACTTCAGTGCAAAAATGATCTTGTGACCTTCCATCAACAGATGGTGTAGTTGTTCCAGTAGCACTAGCAAAAATTGTTAGCTCTGCTGGGATGAATGGTAAAGCGCAGCAGCATTTTCATTCTCATGTTTTATTTGCTGAGGAATACAGAATCAAACTGATTGAAACTATTGGCCAATTTGTGTGAAGCTCAATGAATTTGTTGTAGTTAATTATTTTCTAAAAAAGCTTCATGTTATTTTCTAAAGAGAGTATTTTGATTTTTGTGATAAACAAAATTACGAATGAAACAAAATATTTTCCTTTCCTTTCTCTTGGCTTTGAAGGGAAGCTGAAAATCAAACATCTATGCAATTCTGAAGGTGCTGCAGCAAACATAATCTTGACCTGTCCCCTGATAACTGTCTTTTTGTACACTGCAAGCATCCTGGAGCAAATCTTTGTTCTATTGGAAGTTCTACAGCACCTTGTATTTACTTCCAAAATGAATATGATAAATACTAATGAAGAATTCTAGTGATTACAGATGCTTTTGAAAATAAAGCAACTTTTGTATACTTACACTGGATTTGGCAAAATTATTATTCAAGATCTGATAAAAAGGTTCATACAAAGTTGTTTTTCAGCACTGTGGTAGTTTGAATTTGTATCTGATATTTCTTATTCTGGCACAGATAATCTGTCTGCAAAGAGCAACATTGTTCTTCCCTAATTTATTTTCATATCAGAGAGAAATTAAAATCCTACTGCTTTTGAAAAAAAAAAAAAATATAAAAAAAGTTTTGTTCTGATTTCCACTCATATATCTTTTTCTTACATTTTTTGCAAATAATCCTCCAATTTTTTTATTACATCAGTAGTTAACACAGTGGCTATGGCCTTTTACTGTTTTCAGCTATACCTGATAAACAGTTAAAAGTGAAAATGTTAAGCAACTGAGTATGAAGATACAAACCTCCCCTTCAGAGGGAAGAAACTGAGTGTATAGAAAAATGTAGCAGGTATTGATATCATCCTACAGTGTTGTCTAAGATGATGAATTACATTTAAAGAGTACTTAAGTACCCTTCTGAACACAAGATTTTATGAAGGCAATCTATGTCTTTCCGTCTCTGGTATTTGGAATGTCTTCTGTTTTCCTCCATTATAAACCAGCTATCACTGGTTTAAGTGCTGATATGATTACATGATTTTCTTCCTTGTTCAACAGCTGTTCACAATCTGTTACTGCAGATTATTTCCTCTCTAAACTTCAATTGAGAGAGGGTCTAGAGTGCCTTAGACCTTTTTGCTTGGAATGATAAAAATCATAATTTATCAACATGATTCACATTCATTTATCTCTGAGACTGTGCCATTCTAACACACTGCATAAATAGGAGTGAAATCTGACAGTGATTTTTCTGTGTTGTATTAGCAGACTGTAAATGAAATGTTGTGGTAGACACCACGACTGAAAGCCTATTAGAAAAAAGTGAGAGAAGGAATATTTTTAGCTATGATAAACATACCGTATTTAAAAGCACAAGAACTAGGATAAAATCAGTGATACCGGTCAAACTTGTACACAATTATTTTTCAGTTTGCAGGTAACTTTCCTTATGAGTTAAAGAAAATCAAATGTCCAGTGAAGGGCAACCAAGTTGGTGATGGGCCTGGAGCACAAGTCTGATGAGGAGCGGCTGAGGGAGCTGGGGCTGTTTAGTCTGGAGAAGAGGAGGCTGAGGGGAGACCTGATCACTCTACAACTGCCTGAAAGGAGGTTGTGGTGAGGTCGGTGCTGGTCTCTTCTGTCAGGTGGCTGGAGATAGGACGAGAGGAAACGGCCTCAAGTTGTGGCAAGGGAGATTTTAGGTTGGATATTAGGAAAAATTTCTTTACTGAAAGCATTGTCAGACATTGGAACAGGCTGCCCAGGGAAGTGGTTGAGTCACCATCCCTGGAGGTATTCAAAGAGCGTGTAGACAAGGCACTCCGGAACATGGTTTAGTGGGCATCATTGATGGTTGGACTTGATGATCTTGAAGGTCTTTTCCAACCTAAATGATTCTATGATTCTATGAAATGCAAGTTCCAAATGATAGAGGAACAGTAAAGAATATCTCATGAAGCTGTTGGACTTCTATACTGAACAATTTATGCATGTCAGAAAAGACTTTCTTAGAGGAAAACAAATGAAAAATCTAAACTATGATGTCATGAGGCTGGATGTTGGACCAGATAAATATTCCTTGTGCTTTTCAGTCATCACAAGAGGAGACTATATGCACACTCAAGATAAAACTCGAGCAGAAAAATCCTCTTACCTTTATGCCACTTATTCTGCTGCCTTCTTTTTTTTTTTTTTTTGACTTATGCCAGAGGACAGCTAACCTGGGAATAGGTGCAATTGATGTACATCCTGATTCTACTTGATAGTCTAGAAACAGAAAAATACAGCTGTTCCAGGAGGATAGCTTGTTCAAAGACCAAAAGAACTACTTCTCCAACCTGAGCCCTGCTACGGAAGTGGAAAGAAACACAACCTATGGGGTGTGTGTGCTCCTAAACCCCTTTTCTTATACCAGAAAATAAGATTTCAATTTTGCACATAGTAAACTAAGAGTAAATGAAAGAAAAAGATATTTTTTGGAAGAAGAGGACGAGTTACAAGATCTCCAGCTCAAGGCTTTTAAAGAGTGTCTGGATGATTTAGTAGCTCATTGAGTTGGAAGGTGAGAAACCCTCTGACATGACATAGAAATTTCTCTTTTTTTTGTTTTTTTTTGCATTGCAGGTTAAATGGGAGCAACTAACTGTGCTTTAGTAGCAAATGGAAAGTAGATACAACTGTATTTGTCGCTAATATCACTGAAACCTGGCATATTTACAGAGCTCGTTAGCCATTTTCATTTTGTTTCTTGAAATTAGGGCAGGCATTGGCAATAGGGAAATTTCCTGTTTTATTTATCTGTGCTCCAAAAGACAGTCCTCCTAAATTCCCATGGTTAGAAAAGCATTTTTAATCCCATGGGGAAAAATCACAAATGTCAGTTTCTCCACCCCTGCTCTACTAATGACCCTGGTTTATCAGCACATCAAGAAAAGTCTCTGTAACTTCTTTGATCATTTAAATATCCAGGTCATGTGACTGGATATGCAGATATCAATGACCTACACCAGAAATCAGGTAATACGTCTCCATGCATGGGCTGGACTAAGTTGTCAAAGAATGAACAACTTTGACTTGAGATAAATGAATAGTAATTTACCACAAACTGCATAAACTGATAATAAAATTAGCTTAGGAACTGTTTCCTTGCACCAGATGTGTGCCTGGTGTCCTTTGGACTCATGGATTTCATTATAATTTTTAGGACTTTTTTTTTTTCCTTTCTAACTTACAGAAAAGCAACAACTCACAAGGATGACAGTTGTTTTCTGGTCTTGCAAGTGCCTTTCAGAATAGATGCAATCCAGGAAGAACTCCCTGTACTGCTGAACGTGACACGTCTTAATATTCCAGTCAGGCCCGTGGAGAATTAGTGAACAGTAGCAATACAAAAGCAAGGCGGGGAGGATCAGATCAGGATTTTTTTCTTTTTAAAAGCTGAATAAAACCTGAAAAACAATGCCAGCTCACAGTTTACCACTCTATGGCGTATGTCTCATTAAATAGGAAACACAGGAATGAGATGCATTAAAATACCTATGGTAAATTGAAAATGGGCATTGCACAGAAATCACACCAGTGTAAATTCAGACTTTAAAAGAACAAAACAAATTGGCTCATTTGGAAATTGTAATTTCATGTATATCTCATCAGTACCTAAAAGGAACTGTGAACAAGATCAAGAGTGCAGGTAGGTGCGATACTATTGGAGCATTGCATTTAGGGTTTATTCTAGCACTCCCAGCATCCCCTGGTGCTCTTCCACTCTTGTAATTCAAATTATTTACCTATCATTTAAGACTCTCCATAATTCGTACTGTCATGTGTTGTTGCCTATTATGTCACTATGATACCACAGGGATTTGATCAGTGGCTGAGCTGCTTTACCTCAATTAAGTATACTTGGCAAACCGTGTGATACTTTAAGTTTCACAGAATTATTTTTAACTGTGAAAAGATGACACATCATTGTCTCTTGACTGCTAACCTAGATTGGATGATACCAGCTGATAGCAGAGGCTATCTCGGCTGATATGTGTACAGAGCAGTAACGGAGAATGCATCATGCTATTAAGCTCCCACAATTGCTTTACTGCTGTTATAAATGTCAGCTCCAACCTACGATAAAAAAATTTTCACAGCAGGGCTCCTACTCACATGTCTTTGGACATTAAAGACTCATTTTTTCTAGCAGGCTGGATATCCTGAAATATGTACAGAGCTGGGAGAACCTGAGTTCCTTCTCCGTAGGTCTAAGCAGGACCTGAGGTCTATCGCAGTCCTGAAAAGCGGACATTTACACTGCTTCTATAGAAATTGCATTTAGCTGTTCCCTGTACAACTCAATGAACATACATACCTGGGTTTTTTTTGGAGATTACTATGTAAGTATTTTATAACTCAAGTTTCAGTTCTGGCGCTTTGGTGGACAAGACCAGTTTTCTGGCTCTTTATCTCACACCCTTATTTGCGGTGATGCTTATGGTTTTTTGAGTATGCAGGTGTTTACTTATTCAAAAACCAAACCAGATTGCATATTTTCTAACTAGAAGGACTTGCAAATGGTCCACAGTTCCTCAGTATGGAGGCAAATCCTGTAAACAACACTTACTGAGGTGAGCGCAAAAGTATTTACCATAAATTAAAGGTGTGCACCCATTAAGTCTCAGGTTGTACCAATGAGGACAGCCGCGGTATGGCACTAAGAGGAAGCTTGTAACTTAGTGATTTAGTGTAAGCAAATCTAAGGGGAGATTAGCTATGAGAATAGCCTACAGCTTTGAAAACTCTCCATGGTATTTTGGTTATTGTGCTTTGATAAAGTTTACATTTTCAGATGTCTTCCCCACCAACAGACCTATATTTGTTAAGGGTAGAGATGAATGGAAGATGAAATGTCTTCATTTAGTTTTCAAGAACGGCTAATTTTCTTCACATATATTATCACATAAATACTATATTTTAATCCTGTTTTTTTTCCCTCAGCTTTCTTCATTCTTGCCTTTTCTGCCTTTTCATTCTTCAGAGGAAAATAGGATGAAAGGAGACTTCCCCCCCCCCCAGCAGGCTCTGAAAAAGGCTGTGAAAAGTGGTTACCTTGGAAAAAAAACATCTTGGGAATAAGCATAACTCTTTCTATCATCATTCCATATTTCCAGTGTATTTAATTATAAAGCCTTTCTTTTCAATAGCAGGATGGTCTAGGAGAAAGCATGCTGCATTTCAGATACTATTCCTTCAGACTGTGATATAGTAGAAGTAAAACTACCATCATGGCCTTAAGACCCAGAAGAATATTGGAAGAATGACTATAACACCAGAGGAAGGGGTTGGTACTGGAAAGCTTTTACATAACAATTTTAACTGCATTGTTAATCAGATTTTCCTCTAATAATTGGATAAGCTAGTCTATGACCAGTGGTATCATTGTAACTGGGTAATAATAACTGTTGTATTTTGATAAGACTGTTAAATCTTTAATTGGTCTCAATAAAGTCTTAGCTGCATATATCAAGCATGTAATACTTTGAGTGTAGCATCTGTGCAGTTTAAAATGCGCTGCAACTGGGCTAAAGAAATGGTTGTCTCGCAGGCAGATAATTTCAGGCAGAGCACAGTGTTTCTAGCCTCTGAACTAGGCTGCTCAGGGCTAGCTTGGGTATTTCTAGATGGTTTTGGCTGTGTGAGGTAGGTGTACTTTTTCTCCAAAGTTCCTCATTTCCTTCTTTTAGCTCCTTTAACACTGGACTGATGATCACTGTATTATTATAAAGGGGAGCACAAAGGGATGCAGCTAGATTAATCTAACTTAAGCACCATTAGTTACTGTTTGTTCACCCTGTTGCAAAGCCTTGTGAGGATCAATACAGGCAAGGAACACTCCGATGATGAAGGAGGAATGGTTGTCGTCTTCAACATTCTCAATGGCTGCTGCAACACAACAGGAGTCAACTCCTGCAACGCATTTGAAAGTGCGACAGAGAGGAATGAGAGACCGATTTTAAGGACAATGGGTATAATTTTAATTTTGTCATACCTGATGCATGTTTTGGGACTGGTGGGCCAGAACAAAGTGGCTGTCAAACCCTACCAGCTCGTCCCAGGAGGATGCTTCCTTCGGTTGTGGGATGGCCAGGCTGTCTCTGTGCTTGGTGCTGCTGCAGCCCTGAGAGCTGTTGATAGCTAAATTGGTGGCCAAGTTCTCCAGCCTGTTCACCGTTGATGCTGGGAATGGGCTGGCTCCAGCCCACCCAGGAGTTTTGTGTACATCCACGTTCATGGGATGACTGTACTTTCAACCGCATTTGATCAGTCAGTTGTCCTTTCTGCGACCGATGAACGCTTTTCTTCCTGAGCAGAAATTCTGAGAAGGGAACAAGTTTGAAATGTGGCTCTCCAGGATTTACTGTCACCAGCTCAAATCTGATGTTGATATCTGCTTCAGACACAAAGACACCAGCTAATTCCAAGAAAATCTGCAGCAGTAACGGCTGGTGGCGGACACCACTGCAAGTTTGGTCGGAGCTGATGGTTACAAATTTTGGTTTGTTTGGACACGTTTGCTAGGCTGTAAGGGAGGGTGTGAGCAAATGAACGTGGGAACAACCTGAGATACGCGACGTGTCAGGGTCCTTGCAAGAATGTCATTCTGCACAATAAAAATAAAGGAAAGTCCAATCCCTGGGGTGGTCGTGTAATCTTCTTAGCTGTGGGGCTTCCCCCACTTCCATCCTAACCCATGCAAATCTATGCGTATCATTAGTCAGATGGCTGGAAACCCGATTTCCAACCCAGTTATAACAGTTGTCTGTCTAAATTCCTGCCTTGGTGTGGCACAAAGTGAGCGTATCTAGACTAAAACAAAAAGGATGCAGTCTGTATAGCTGACTCTGATGGTGTGAGCCCATGGCTCAGTAAGCAGTACCGGTGCGATGTGAAAGTCTGTCACAGAGAGGCTTATGCTATTTCAAAGGTACAAATGAAAAGAAATTGAGTTCACACGCTGCAGTGAAGCAAATCAAACCCCATAACGTTTGTATTAATTGCCGAAAGCAGATAGTGCCTGGGAAGCAGAATAGAGGGTGGAAATGCAATAAATCTTCAAGCTTAAATTTGGAAATGAGCCCAGGTTTTGGGGAGTTAGAGTCTGGTAGGACTTACTTTTAAAAGTATAATTCTATCAGGAAAAAAAATCAGTCTGAGAAGTATATTCTAGATCTTTGTTAATTTTTCTTTGGCCTTTAGCCAAATGTTAATTGAAGCTCTAAGTACTATTTCACTTACTTTGATACCCACAGAGAATTAAATGGTCTTTTTTATAACAAGCAATGCTCTTTAGACTTTTTTCTTCTTGCTATTTAAAGATAAAATTAGTACAATATTTCTGGGATCTTTATTGAAAATCCTAAATGAGGACAGAAAATAAGCTAGAAAATTGTAACTAACTCAGTTTACTAGTTTGCCTCTTTCTGTTGTGGGCTACACAGGACCAATAGTGCCAGGAACACTAGTTTTTCTGTAAGACTTTAAAATAACTACTAAAAAATTAAAGGGAATTTAAATGTCATTTTCACACCGTTTTAACTACTTAATGAAAATAAAAGGCAACAAAGAATCACAGTACTCTTCATTATATCTAATACACTTATTGTATATTCTATTTAGGATAAATATACAGAAACATTTAAATTAATATTACAGTGATTTGGAACTATTCTAGGCTTTCGCCAATTAAAAGAAATGTCAAAATGTGGTAAAACATCACTGTGCAATGATACTATACTAATTTCCTTTTCTGCTGAAGAAGCAGCAGCACAATTCCTGAGTTCACGACGATGCTGAGTGAGGTGAGGTTGCCGAAAAACGTAACTGTGTGCACGGAGGAGGGAGTCTCGATCAGCTATTCTTTAGCAATACAATTACTGTTGCATCCCAGTATCAGATGTCTATCAAAGACCTGAAAGAAGTTCATGCTCTGAGAGGTAGGTAGTCTTACACCTCCGAAGCTGATGAAAGGTTGAATGTTTTCTCACATGAACGGGGGTGAAGATTTGACTGCACATGTGTTAGGCAGCTGTTGTGTCGTCAGTTTGTTCTGTTAAATTGGCAATAGGAGGAAAGGGAAGAGGAAGTGGCATGGAAAGATTTGGGTGATGCTAAGAGCAAAGGCAAAAAACAAAGAAAGAAAAGTAAGAGCAGTGGAAAGAAACGTCTGTCATTTCACTGCCAGCACTTGGCCCCTCGTTTTCCAGTTTCTTTTTCCTGCCATCTAGGGCTCACTGCCTGTTGTCTCCGGTGAAGCCATGCTGCCTACATGTCATTAGCTGGGGTGGCTTTATTCGCTGCCCAGAAAAGCTGTTAAGAAAGGAGTTCAGGGAGTTAATAGTAATTACGTCATGAAGCCCCAACATGTAAATTCCAAGACGTTCTGGTGCTGCTAGAAGTTATATATTTTACGCTCTACAAACAATGTTTCTTTTGTTGAGAGGAAGGGCAAAGGACTATGTTGTTTGCACTGAATCATTTGCTGAACATTTTTGCCCACAAGCCAACAAAGTAAGGAAAAAGCTGAGGGATAATATTAAAATGAAGACATATATCTGCACTGAGAATCAATACAGCCACACAAGCACAGGTTTCTAAAAGAGATGTAGAATATATTGACAAAATCAGTTTTCTGCTGCTATAGCTTAAGCTGTTTTCATGAGCAGATTTCAGATTTCTTTTTTTTTTTTTTAAACATAACAGCATGAACATCTATGCTTTTGCTGGTAAAGTTATACAGCTGGGGGCAGGAAAATAAACTGATTCTGAAGAGATTCATAATGGCATTGAATGAATTTTCAAATCCTTATTTTCCAAGAAGATCAGACATTTCCTTTTCTCCTATTCGAGATACACACACATTCTCAGAAACATGTTACATATATATATATACACACATGTTATTTGTTTGCCAGACTTTTCAAATCCATGCAAATCTGATAGAAGCAACTATTCAAACGTATCAGGGCTTAAAACAAGCCAACTTTCTGATGTAGTGACTCACTCTGATAGAAGACGCATGTCACTCCAGCCTAATTTACTTGAGTTAGTTTCTGGTAGCTTAATTGGAATAGCTTTTTTAGCCCGAGAGAGAGAGAGAGAATGGGGGCGGGGGGGGGGGGGGGGAGATCGTCTGGGTGACAGCACACATAAACAGAGACGCTAACTTGTCAAATGCTAGACCAGGTAAGATGTCCCTGGTGAGTCCAGAGCAGTCTGGTAAGAAAGAGAAGCAGTTGCGCTGGTGTTTTCACAGAGTTACTGTTGGGATTTTCCTTTTCTGCCTCTTCCTGTAAAGGCGTTTGACATATGGTTCTAGTGCTGCTCTATTACACATCTGTCTTCCACCTCACTTAGCATTTTTCATTTATTTGTCATTTCCCATTTTTAACTAGAATTACACTTTATTCATCCTTCTGCATAGCCTTATGTTATTAATTTTTATCAGGGAATGGAAAAAGTCTAGTCTATTATTTGTGAGAAGAGAAAGTTTAATCAGTACAGAACTTGGTTGAGAATGAGATATAAGAGTTTCCCATTTTAAATGGGCTGATTGGACACCGACATAGTTTTTCCCAAGCACTGAAAATGTGTTTAAAACTATGCCATTTGATTAACTTGTAAAGTCTGAGAGCAGCTAGCAAATTCAATTATGGATTCAAATTATGTTACTAAATTGGTCTAATTTTTAAAAGTGATGAATGAAGTGCATTAAAAGAAAGGGATAATAAAGGACTAAAGAGGAATTGGCAAGGACTCTATCAATTAAAACTCGATGAACATATGCATATCTTTGTTATGGAATGGGTGTGCAGCTACAAATACATTGGTGTGCATCAACTTTACTTAATGTTTACATTACGCCAGATTTCATTTCCTACATATCTGAAATTCATTGAAATATACATGTTTATGATGGAAAAAGATATTAGAAACCCGTTGCTAATATTGCAACAAGCAAAAAGTTTATTAACCGTGTTAGGATGCAGTGCCTTTCCTGGAAGACAGAAAGCTGCTTAAAAACTTCTTGAATGTCTGTGCAAGCTACAATGATGTCTGGCCATAATCAGGACTTCTTTCGGTTGGAGCAAAGACCAAGGTGAGGAAGGGATCCCGAGGAACAGCTCGTCAAGGTGCGGTGATAAAGTTGCTTTCTAAGACTCCCCTAGTCTTAAGTAAGGGCATGGGGCACAGATTTAGAAGTGCCGTACCCAGAGCCCAGCTCTCAGCGGCACCCACAGCATCGGCACTGATTGCACAGGGGTCCCGTCGGAGCCTGCCATGGGAGCGGGAGGACGGGAGGTGACTTAAAGCTGCAGAGTCACTGCATGGGCTCACGACTCTTAATCCTCTGCTATAACTCTTACCACTCGGGTTCAGACCGTATTTAGATTCCTGCCTCCTGTGTTGGTGAGGTTTTATTGCCATCTCCCTTTTCTCCAAGGATGGGAAGTACCTGCTCCAAGGCAATTGTTTTATTGCCATCTCCCTTTTCTCCAAGGATGGGAAGCATCTGCTCCAAGGCAACTGTTTGAAATAAGCACTGGTTCTGCTGTGGATTTTCACACACCCTTTGTACTTGAGACCTCAGTCTCTGTTCACAGGTCCCTTCCTGCACTGACAAAGAGCTCGTACAGAGTTTTGCACACAAACCATGTCCCAAGCCTGTATCTGCGTTTTCAGTACATCTCTGTTTTAAGTAGAACGAGCATCTAAGAGCTAAGTAGCCCTCTGGAGATATACAGATATCTACCTTTCTCCAGTAACGACAAACTTAGCACCTTTGGTCAGCAGACTAGATCAGGACCTCCATATCAGCCCTCTTCATCCAGACTTCTTCTTTCTGCAGAAACTTATGCTCATCAACGGCTAAAAAGCTGGCACACTTTCCTGCAGCTAGTGAAGAAGAATACCCGCTTGCATGCCTGTGAATCACAGAGCTAACTCCTCGGGGACGGCCCTTTTCCGACAGACACAGCGTGCAGCTTCTGCATACACTCAATTACATTTTCAAGATGAGAGATTAGAATTTCAAAGGTTGTCACGAGCACACCTCTAACTGTTTAAATTTCAAGTATTTTCGGAAAATAATTTCTTTTCAGTTTTAAAGGATTTGTAAGAAATACGAAAAGTGGGTGCTTCGAGTCCTTTGTGGGGGAAACTTAAAGGACGGCGCAGGGTGAAGAGATATGATATGATCTGTGAGGTGGCTCTTTTACACTATAGGGGCTGGAGATTAAGGGAAGGGCACAAACTGACAAAGCAAAAAAACCCCATAGTTCTTGTCAAAACCAAGTAGAGACAGCTCATGTTGCCCAGGTCAAACGTTACTCTAGCCAAATATTTCATCATTCATAGTACAATCTTGGACACTGTCACATAACAAACGGGACATTTGGTAGCCTGTGAAAGGATGCTGCCTCCTGTCAAAAGAGTCCTTGATTCACCCAGTTTAAAAGCAGGAGCTTTCCCCACAGTCGTTCAGGCATCCCTGCTTCCTGCTTCAGAGACTCCATCTCCTGGAAATAGCCTGTCAGGTCCCATCTGTTTTTTGTGAAGCTGCCAGGCCCCTGAGAGAGGGGCCGCCATTCCCATCTCCTGTCTGATGCTGAAAAACCAAAGGGGAATAACCTCTGTAATCTGCCAGAAATTGGTTTTCTGAAAGCAAGGACTCTGCTTCAGGGAGCTGCAATCTACCATACTTAGAGGAAAATTAGTTTTCTAAGTACAGTGCTTTCTTCTGCTGGCTGCTTCAGTCCTCCATCTTTGCCTCTGCTCCTTCTCCTCACAGCGCAGCTTGTGGGAGCTTAAACAACTCATTAGCAAGCAAAATCCAGAATACAAAATTTCTTATTACAGCAGGTATTGTGAAGGGAAGGAAATGCTAGCAAGGTAACTTTCAGAGACTCCTTGCCATTGCTGTGGCAGTAAAACTTTGCCTGAGCACTGAGGCTACAGCTGGTATAATTAACAACTGTTATATTTGTCAGTACCTCGAAAACAATTAGCAGGTGTCCTAGTTGCTATGACAGATTCATTAATCATTGGAAGCATTCCTTCAAATTGATTTATCAGTCAAATAATGGTGCCCTCACTATTGCTTTACAGAGGGGAATAATTTTACACTGTTTATGATAAACATAGATAAACTGACATCCTGTGCCCCAAAGGACTTAGTGTCTAAATAACACAAGACAAACATACACAGTAAAGAAAGCACGGGACAAAGCTGAGAAGAAGTATTTGCCAGGAGAACAAGGCAACAGTGAGTTTCAAAGAGGATTCTGGAACAGGGAAAAGTTGCTAATTGGGGAGGAGTTGTTAGAAAACCAAGTGTAAGTTGCACGACTAGGAAAAAGGTTAAGGTGATTGTAATCAGAGTAATTTACATAAATTCAAATGGTTGAGAAGCTTTAAGGCAAAACAGAAGGCTTCAGGGTGATTCAGCAAACATCAAAAAAGAGGGTGCAAGGAAAACAGCACCATCTGGCAGGAAGAGCAAGGAAGGCAAGAGAAAGGCTACAGAAATAAAGTCATAAATATAAACCAGTTTTAGAAGTGCAAAACTAGTCTCCTGGGAAATGATAAAAAGAGAAAGAGGCCGTATAATTTAATGAGCTAGAGCATCCACAGTGAGCAGAGGAAGAAAGAAAAGTGACCTAGTGTGCTGCATGGAAAAGTTTCAGAGGTGAGAAGGAGGGGACTTTCAAGAGATTAAATGGCACTGGATAGATGGGTTTTCTTGTGGTTTTTGTTGTTTTGTTTTGGTTTGTTTTTTTCCTGCCTGGAAAGTTAAGCAATTTGGTGTTTTCTTAAAGGATGTCACATCCTCAAGCAAAAACTATTTCTCATGTGTCAACATTCAGACTAGGGTACAATATTATGCGGTTAGTTCATTATGGGAACTGAGTTACCTTATGGCTTCTTCTGAAACTTCGCTCATTGGCAGTGTCAGAGAGAGGATTTTGATGTTGATGGACCACTAAGTTATTCTGCTGTCTGTATAATGTCTATATAACAATGTCTTTGCTGAATTTCTGCAACCTGGTATCCAGATAACACAGGCTGGGTCTGAAGCTGAATACAGCCAAATGAGTGACACAAGCCATAAATCCTGACAATTTCTTTACATGTCATATTTATCTTCTGCAGCACATCACCTGAAAGATCTTTTCTATATAGGCTGTAGTGAGTTCTGCTTCATTCATTTCTAAGAAATACTATGCCTGTGAGGCAGTCAGCCAAGTTAGACTTTATGAAAACATTATATACATGCGCATAGGCACACATACATGTGTAAGCATGTTGCATATAGGTATAGTCTTGCTTCCTTCTAAATTTGCTCTTCTCTGCACTGTATCTCCACCCTGCTGCAACAGAGGATCATTTTGTAGGGATACTGAATACCAGATCATAAGCAGGAACATATGTCGACATCAAGAAACTTAGCTGACCTCAAATCACTTCCAAGCAGAGCTAAAGGTGCTGCCATGTCCTCCTTCTGTCTAAGGAGTAGAGATACAAGTGAAACTTCCTACTAAATTTTAAATCAAAAGTACCAAAGGACTGGTCTGAAACCATGTCAGTTTTTGTCACAAAGTCCTAATGCTTAACATCTATTTGTACTTTAAATCTTGAGTACTCTTGCACTGTTGAAAGTTTCTAATATCTCCATGGAAACTTGATAGTTCCCAGAGATGGAGGGAAGATGTTACTATTGCTGGCAATATTCTTACTCAAGTTGTCTGGGCAGAAGAAGTATTTCTTTGCCTATCCTGAATGTTAATGTCTCTTGAAAGTCTCCATTATATCAAAATGGTGCAAAATTTTGTCAAAAAGTAGACTCCCAAGATAGGCAATGTTACTAAAAAGCAAAACAAACTCTGAAACATTAGGATAATTAGCACATTGTTATTCAAAGGTATCAACAAGCAGACACCGTTTGTATGCAAAAGCAATTACTACAGGAAAAATGTGAGTCTGTAAATGTAGCACATATTGCTTTCCTATGCTTTTATGTAATCGGTATCATTATGCTACCTAATGACACCAATTATTTAAAAATTAAGCACACAATACTGCATACTTCATATTTATTATATTCAGGTGGAGTTGCTATCTGCAGCACTTCGGGGCCAGACATCCTTTAATAAATTCTACGTGTGCCTTCGGTATTTTCTCTAGGGTTGTATTTTTTAATGCTTACTCTTTTAGTGGGGAATCTCAGGCATAAAAAATTAAAAAGGTCAATTTTATGATGAAACACATGAGCCTGGATATTCTAAATGGCACCCTAGACTGCAGAAGCTAATTGCTTTTCGACAGAAGAACTCTCTTAAGTGCTTACGCTGGAAACAGCTTCACGCGAAAAGCAGGATGCATCTCTACTCAGCTTCCAAGCCTGCTGGGATTTGTTGAGATGAGTGACGCTGTAAAAAATAGAAATCACCTGGAGCCTGTTAATATTATAATCAAGTGAAAGCACAATTACTACTGTCTTAATCCATCTGTCTGTATGCATCCACTCCACTTCCAATCACCTGCTTTAGTCACAGGTGTATTATTATGGAGATGGTGTTGAAAAAAGTCCAGCCTCACGCATGTTCCAAATTGCTCTGTGCTCTTCCACGGCAGTCTGTCTGTCTCTGTAGCTTCAGCGCGGTCATTTGTCAAGAAGAGCAACCAAAGGGCCCGTATTGCATGAAGTATAGCCAAAGTGCTTTTGTGTGCGGAGGCTGGCTGAGTGATCCCCAAGTTTATGTTAACAGGTTGCAATTTTGACAAGTGCCGTTTATGTTAAATGAGGGTAGGAAAAAATCAAATATACAGCGTTCTGGGAACTCGTGTAAAGCTCAGCGATGTTCAATAGGTGGTATGTCACGTATCTGGAACGCGAAGATAGCTTTGATAAACGAACATAAATATATAGTATACGAAGGTAGTTCTACAAAGGCCGTCTGGCAGTATAGGATACTTAGTTTCTGACTTCACCCTGAATGATATTTGATATTCAAAGTGACCAAATTGAGAGACAATAGTTATATATGATAAAATCAAATTACAGCAACAGCAGCACCAACAATCATGCAATAACAACTGCAACAAACACCACCAGTGGTAACTTTTAATTTAGAATAAGAAAAAGCTAATGAACTAACGTAATATTTTCAAATTTCAGTAGGCAAGCCATAGAGAGGATTGTTGGATGGTTTACCAATTCAGACATTTACCATTACAACCTGATAGGTCTTTTTCATGTGAAACTTAAGTCTCTCAGACATTCTTTGAAAAAGTTTGAATATGAATTTCACTATTTGAGTCTTTGATTTGTTAACTCTATATAAAAATACTGGATTCTGGGATTCATATAAAAAAAAACTTCATATGTAATCACAGAGACTCTTAAAACCTATTTTGAAAATTATCTGAAGAATGGATTTCTACGGGTAATTGTAGATAGTGGAAAACAATAGTAGGTTCTTGTACACCTCCCTAAGATATTAAAAATACAATTTAAAAAAGAGTTAGCTTTTCAGATGTGATGATAAATGAACCTCTGTGTTCATGTGCACAAATGTAATCTTACAGCAGTTTAGCTTTTGACCCAGTATTTAGAAGACAGAAAACGTTAAGCTAGTGTGTATTAGATGCTAAAGGTTCTGATATGGCAACCATATCTTTCTAGATCATACTGTATTATTAGAGTCTCGAAACACTGCTTATACTTTTCCAGCTGGCAGTCTGTTTGGGACAGAAAAACTTTTAACAGTCTTTTGGAAAAGTGCTACTTTTTAATTTTGGTGAAGTTTTGCTTAAACACCTGAAGTTAGAGGAAGAATTATAAAGCTCCTGAATGATCTATGCAGCTGCATAAGCTAACTCAAAAATGCCACTGAATCACTCTATGAGGCGGTTAATGGTCTAATCGCTTTTCATACTCTCTTCGAAATTCCCCCTGAGACTTGTTCAAAGCTTCCTGCGCTGAGTCGAGCTCTCTAAGGAGCCGTGGATCAAACGGAGCCTGTTGCTCTTAAGTGTGCGAGTGCTGAAAAAGGCGTCTTTGCAAAGTTCAGCCCAAAGTTCAGCCACGGTCTGAGATCAAACTCCCCAGATTAAACATTGCTCAAGTGCAGGGCGCTTAGTTCAGTCCGCTGATGGCAACTGTCACTTGTGGCTGTGCCTTGTCTGGAAATAGGTGGGATTAATGTCATTATTCTGGAAGTACATCGACTCTTCTTAGCATCCAAACCAAGATTATACATCTCCCACCGTCCGATGTGATTCCCAGTAAGTGTGCAAGAGGATAATACCTTTCTATGACTTTGTAAACAAATCTGTTGGGTTTTTTTTTTTTTTAGTTTACAGACAATTACACAACGAGGAAATAAAAAACTCATTCCTTTTTCTTGCTCATGCTTTTCTAGATTGTTTTAATTAAAAAGAATCAGCAAGTTTAAGGAAGCTGAACACCTACACAAAAGGAGCACTTCAGGGTAGAAAATACAATGTACTGTAGTGGGGTTTTGTTTGTCCCCAATATTTAAAAATCATAGGATTAAGTGACTACTACTTCTGGTAATTTTTAGGCTCTTATAATCACAATGACCCTCCCATCAGCAGTACTGTTTCCAAGGTCAAAAAAAGGCTGAGAATGCAGCACATATTGCTTACCTATGTTTTACATATAACCAGTATCATCATTTTTAATGATGGTAACCTCTTTCAGTCAGTCAGAGCTTCACAACTCACAAACGTGTAAAAACGCGGACAGCTTTTGGAAAGGACCCGATAGTTTAGAAAATGACAATTTGTTTAGTTCATGCAGTTTACGTTCCTGTAAAATTTGCTGCATCGTTATATTCTGATCGTTGCAGCAGGAAGCAATAATCATGGCAAGAAAGAGCTAACAGCCGGGGGAAAAATCCTTTTCTTATGACACGCAGTGATTTTAGAAACATCTTTACAAAACACAAAGCCGCTGAAACCTAAAATGCAGGTTCAGGCAGAGCACAAAGCAATGATTTAGGAGATTAATGCTTTTGAAGACGAGATCAATTCATGCAGTTTGTAACAGAAAATGTTTGCAAGAGTCCACCGCAATCTTTGAAATGTATCTGGGCTATGTATTTTGTACAGTTGGTACCTAGCCACAGCGAAATTTCTGCAGACATCTCTAATGGAGAATCAGGAGGCTGCCATCTGAAAATAAAGCAAGCACCACTAGCTGATACAGCAAATGCCAAGTGGCTATTTAGCGGTGCCAGCTCGTGCTAGATGCACACAGGAAAAATACCTTCCCCCCCGCCCCGCTTCTTCCATTTGTATCTAAATCTTCAGGAAACTAAATCACTTCCTAAAAGCCAGGATGGAGAAAGCAGTCTATTATTCCCTGACAGACCACAAAGTATTGTCCATATTGACAATCTGTTTTGTATAGGCAGGCTGCAGAAGCAGTAAATCCTATTAACCTGTTCAAAGTCAAATGAAGACATTTAGAAAACAGAACAGCTATTACATGCAGTGGTGAAAGAAGACCATATCAAAGAAAGGTTAAATGGATGCACCAGCTATTAGATTATGCACAGTTACAACTGGAAAATCCCCCCAACCCTTTCTATCACCTGCTCTTGCCTTTGGGATAATAATTATATCCCCCCAGTCTAACTAGCTGACCATTCAAACGCTATCCTCTGTTCTGTCAATGCTAATTTTCGGATAAAAAAATCAATTTCATGCTAACAGGACGACTATGGAAAATGCTTATGTTATACTATGGTTTTACTAATGCACGCTTCCTCTACCCAAAACATATGGCATTTTGTGTGTGCAGACCACTCTGGAGATTTACTGTAATTATGTCATGATGTGCTTATTGTTATGGATTCGGCAGCCTTTCTGCATGTCTACCTGCTTTGTTCAAGAGCAGCTGCTAGCTTCAAGCTGTTGCCTGCTTCCAGCGGCAGAAGCTGAATGAAGGAGTGCTTTCTAGGGAAGACATGTTTTGAAGCAGACATACTGACAATAAACCAATTCACTAGGGAGGCATAACATTGACTGGATAAAAGTCGAGTAATCATTCTGTGATAATTTACTGAAACTGGGTGCAATTTGCTTTAAAATAAAAATTCCCACTGCTGCTGATGTTGGACTTGGAGGCCTTTAACTGATAAAAGTGTGGCATTTGCTTTTATGAAGTAGCTGATCTTTGGAGATTCATTAAACCTCATTATTTCTTCTTATGCGTAAGTGACTATTAATACTTACTCACTGAATGAGAGGAATGGGAAGAACCGGATTGCCTGAAGCAAAGCTTGACAGTCCTTCTCTTCCACCTCCTCTCCCTGCTCATCCCATACACTAAATTCAGTTACTAAGGAAAGCCTCGGTAATCTCTTGGTAGAATGGAGTCTTCAGATGAGACTGCTCGCCGTGGCCTTGATTTCTGTGCCTGGTTTTCATTGTGAATCAGCCATGTGTGGTCAGTCCGCGCTCCTTCCAGCTTCGGTGGGAGCGAGGAGGCCCGGAGGATCCAGCCCCTTGCTAGTAGGCGCTTCCCACCAGAGCACACACACAAAACAGGGCAGGTTACCTAAATCGGAGCCAGGGAATTGTGTCTCTGTCCTGGATTTATTTTCTCTAATCTTTAGGAGACGAGTATGTAGAAGGGGAAATGGTTAACTAATTGGGAAGAACAACAGGTGCAAAAAAGGTTGGAGATTCTTCTGCCGTCCTCTTGTCACACCCTCCTTGCTGGAAATGGCAGCTATTAATATTTTATTGACTTGAACCTCTGGGGTAGATTCCAGATGTCACTACTTGATCACTGTCTGCATATAAGGAAAAATAAATTCTGTCGTGTCAATGTTGAATTCCCATCTATGGCAACAATCGTTACCAGCAGACAAACGCTCCTCTGGTTTTGCAGATGTTTTTTTTCCTCAGGTTGAGACTATGCACACATGACAGATCTGTTCGCAGAAAACCCGGACTTCCAAAAATAAAACAAGGCAGAAGAAAAGTCCCAATGTTTCATTATTAATTTGTATACCTTAAGAAATAGTTATTTCCTTTACCGTGTTCAGAAAAGAATGGAGGTTAAACTGCCAGAGCTCAAGACTAGAGTTAAAAGAATGCTGCCTGCTGTGAAAAAAATCTGTGCTATTGGTTTAGAAAACATTAATCACTTTATGCCAATCAGTTTCAAGCAGTCGGATACTGAAAATCTAATATCTCAGTAGTGCTGCAGTTTAGGTGAATGGTGCTGCTAAGGAGCACACCTTGAAATTCCCCCAAACGCATCACCGGTGCACGAATGTGCTCTCTATCTGTCCAACCAGTGCTGAAGATAACATCTATTAAAGTAGTGGTGAGAATTGGCTGATGTCTACTGAGAATATGTGCAAAGAACAGATTACCTCTGATTTCAAGGGAGAGTCATTTTCTTCAGCTGGATGGAACAATGATGTTTTTCACTAATGAATATTACCTGTCATTTAAAATCTAGGCTTCAGGTGGAAGCTTCAGCAAATTTACGACAAAAGGTTATCTCAGACTCCGCTCTCCTTAGAGTTGCAGCACTGCAGAAGTCAGAGAGCTAAGAATCCTTAGGACATACCTACAGAGGATCTTTCTGTATTGCACACATTGTTTTGCATGCTCCGCAAGCACTAAAAAATTAGGATTTTTTCATAAAAATAATGAATTTTCCTCCCACTAGGTTACAGTTCATGTTCCTCTCCTGGACTCCAAGCTGTGGGGCCACAGCATGAGTCAAACGCTAGCTGGAGATCTGGTTAGTGTTGGTATTACTACATCTCCAGGGAACACAGACTCTCAGTGGGCAATTACCATGGCATTGTGGATGTACAGCAGTCTCCATAGACATCATAAAATCATGAAATAAAGCGGAGGCTGTTTTCTGGCCTGGAGGCCAAATGGTATGGCACAGCTTGTGTTCACACAGACAAGCTCTTTTTATCCCCCAGAACAAGATGAGCAGATCCAAACCGGCTATCACAGATGCTCCCTGGTTTGTGCTACCCCTGCACCCGTGCCCCGACAAAGTCTGGGACAGCGATAGCTGCTCTGGGCCAAATGCATGACAGGGACTGTAGCAAAAGTTCAACATTAGAGTTAGTCATGTTGTAGTTTTTAGGATGTGTCCTGTCCATGTATAAACCTACCATGAAAGGCCAGAGCCCAAGCAGCCAGCCGAGAAATCTAGCAGGCCACCGGCTACTATGTTAATTATCACTTGCCTACACTTTCAATGAAGTTCATTGACGCTGTTATGTTAAGACAAAACGGTTCAGGGCTGATGCATTTTCCAAAAGAATCGTGTTTCTTCAGAAATTTCCCAGTCAGCTCTACTTCTGAGATTGCATGAGAAAATTCAGTCATCAAAAATAATATGAGTAGTTTTCTGACCCCGTTTTCTTGGCCTGCCTTGGACACTTATTCCAAAGGTCCTAGGTACATGGTTGCCACAGAAAGCTAGGTACTTTTTATCTGGAAGGTAAAAAGCCTTGTTATGCTGTCTGTGCTAGAAAATGGGGGGAAAAGTTACAGAATTCATCATGTAATATTATTATGTTTAATTTACACACTCTAAAGATAAGGAGCATCTAAATGCTTCCTAGATTTCCATGTGTCCTAGGCATAGTTAGTATTTTTAGTAGGGTAATTAGCTCTACCAAAAGCACTCAACTTGTATTATAGAAATTTAGGAATCTATCACTGAACAGTACCTTCAATACAGGTTTAGTTGCAGTTGCTGACATTGTTTGTCTTTGGTGAATTTAACAGTCCGGATTTTCTGAACCATGGTATTGTGACCAGAATCGACATGACTAGAGCTGCAAAACAGGTAATTCCACGTTTTCATAGATAATGCTATACTTTTATGTACTCAGTTCCTCTTTTGCACAGGAAGCTGTGCTAACAGCACACAAAAATGAAACATGAAGTATACTACATGAAGTATACTATACAAGTTTAGACACAAATTTGAAAGCCTTACCTGAAAACCAGCCATAATACTGGCCTTTTCTGCATTTTTTTTTTTTTGAAAATACATTATTCTCCATAACCAAGAGAGGAAGTTGTCTGTATGTTTTATCACTCACTCTCTTATATTCAGGAAAAGAGTACCTTAAGTCATGAACTGAGGCCTCTTGCTTGCAGAACTGGAGGTTCTTTATGGGGTGTGGAGCAAAATGGCAAAATAATAGCTGTCACGTTTGTATATGGCAGAACAAGGCAATACTGTAATATCAGCAGGAATACCAAACATGGTGATACTGAGGTATATTTGTACTGTGGATGGTTTTTTTTTTTATATATCTATTTCTAAGGAGCAGCATTCATGGGTTTATTGTACCTTCAGAAATCAGCTCAGGAATGGGGTTGGGGACCCAGCACTTGACTGTGAATTTTCAGTATGAAGAGGGATTCCTTTTCATTTAATTACATGTTGTAATGGAATACTTATGATTACAGAACCTTGTGCTATTTATTGTTATTGCTATTCTTCTTAATACTATTCTTACATCTAAAGCATATATAATTTGGTTTCTCTACCATGCAAATTCACTTGTAGAGAAATAAAATCAAATGGACTAGGCTCTATGTCCAGAATCTCTTCAAAACATAAAAAACCTGTACAGGCTCACCAAAACTAGGTAAAAAGACCCCACTCCAAGGCATCAGACCTGCTGGAAAGTGTCCACATGCAGCTCTATGATTCTGATTATGCTATGGCAGTGTCATAGAAACGGTTACAGGACTATGTTAGTACCAGAACTGAGAAATAATTTAAATCCCAGCTGTGGGAAGAAGCAAGTCAGCCAGCCAGCATCCTCAGTCAGCACAGCACCAGCAGCAGCACATAGCCCCAGGACAGCCATGAGGCACTGAACCTGGGGAACCATAATCTCATTGCTGTATCGTATAACTATCTACCCTACAGGGTCAGCCAGAATCGGAGTCCCCTGTGTGAAGGAATACATATGAGATGGTCAAAACAAGTTCTCAGGAAACTTCCCTCAGGCCTCAAAGTAATGAGTCTAATGTTCAGCTCTTGGTTATCACAATTCCGATCCCTCACCCTCGCCCCCAAATCACATTCACTATTTGCCTTTGCTGGTGCAAGAAGACCTGTGAGAGGCAGAACTGCTTCTTCCAGTCTCAGCTCATGCTGGTGCTGTTGCCTTTCATTCCACCAGGGAAATTAACCTCTCAGAGACAATCCTGTGTGCATTGGTCAGGTAACTCTATTTAAAGCTGACCTCTCTCCACTGAGTCGGAGCAAACTTGTTTTCAGACAATTATCATATAACTTAGCTTTATATGAGCCCAGTTCATTAAGAAGGGAAGCTTTTAAGGAAATGAATGAGTACAATTCTACTGACAAAGCTCCCTGCTCATTAAAAAACCATTTATGCTTTGATGTGTACAATTCAGTTTTGCGCAAGGAGTAGTGAAGAAATACAGGTAAAATTTGATAGAAGCAACAACAGGTAACATGTGTAGGCATAAAGAAATCTCTTCTTATAGCAATCCTTCAAAACACTAATGACATATGCTCTAACATTATTGTCAAACAGAGAAACAGCAATATACTGTGCTCTGAGGCAATGACAAAGATGCCCGAACCTGATGATGTTCCTCTGCTAACACGGCACGACAGTGTTATTAAATTAGCGCTTTACAGTGATTCATATCCTCTTCCCATTGTGCTGATTTTTCCCAGTACTGCAGTGAAAAAGTCTTTCTAAAGTACCAATCTATATCATTAAGAATAAATTTTCTTTCAATCATTGTGTTGCCCTAGAAAGTAACTCCACCTTAACTAAACAATGTTATTTTCTCCCATTATATTTCAAGAGTCAAAACTTGATTACATGAGCTCTTGTTTCCTTTCTCATGTATAAATATTCTCACCACTCTACACGCACAGGAGGAGGCAGCCAACGTGCAAGGTAAGTGCATGAGTGTCTGTGTGTGGACGAGGTGGAAGCTGCTGTCAAAAGGGAGGTGGGGAACCCAAACGAGAGGGTAAATCTGGGCCAGGGCTTTTACGTCCAAGATGTGCTTCCCGCACAACTGAAGACCTTTGAGTTGACTAGAAAGGAAAATGGCACGAGGCTTGTGACTGCAAATAGACATACTGTGTGCTGCTTTTGGTCAGCACAAAGGAACTGAGGACTGGGAAATTAAGACTCTAGTGTTTACTGGTGCATTTGAGGGTCAGATGTTTTGCAAGAGCGTTGGCTTTCTGCATTAGCAGCAAGTAGATCTGATCTTTATCTTCTCTGGGTTTTTTTTTTTTGTTTTTTTTTTGTTGGTTGTTTGTTTGTTTTTTTTCCTCCAGCGTATTACATTGTGTGTATTTTGAGCACAGGAATGGGATATGCTGGATTATTAGCAGAACCCAAAGCCTACATCAACTGATGACACTTCCTAAAAGATGAGTATTATCCATCTGAACTCAGTGAAGACCTTTAATACAGTACAAGTTCTTAGATTGTTCTTTGCCCTAAGTCTTTGTAGCTCTGACAAAAGGACCTGCCTGTTTAATTTTAGCATTTCAGCCTGGACAAGCCAGGGCCAACTTAGGTTTTGTTTGATTCCACTCATGCATATTTTGGGACCCAGAGAAACACCCTTTTGCCATTTGCCTCATTCCTAACAACATCATTAGTTAGGCAGCTTTTATTTTTCCTGCATTCCTAGGACTCCCTCCCTCATCTCCCATTCCTTCGCTCTTTTGCCCCTCCTCCTATCATGCAGTCTGTCCTGCTGATACACCCACCCACGCACTTTACACCCACTGCTCGCTTCTTTTAGTCCTGCTCTCTCATTTCCTGGTGTCTCTGGAGGAATTGCTAGTCTTTTTCTCTGCTCAGGTCTTATCAATGTTTCCCCAAATAATAATAATAATTAAAAAAAAATAAAAGGAAAAAGAAAAAAGAGATAGAAGGTAGTTTTCCCTTGTGGAAGGCTCGTTTCCCTTTCCTGCTCTGAATGCAGGAGTTTTACAAGCTCTCTATTCATTTAACACCTGCTGTCCTGCTGATGTCCACCTGATCTCTCACTCAGCGAGTCTCAGCTTCAGAGGACCATCCCGCCTCTGTGTGTCCCACATCCTCTCCTTGCTCCTCACCAACGCCTCAGTCTCGACTGAGCCCACCTGGAAGGCTACTGCAGAGATGATTTTCCGCACCTTCCTTTATCCCTCCATTTCTTCTCCTTAGTTTCTTCCAGTGAAATTCAACTACTCCATTCGCCTGCAAGTCTCTGTGCCTCTTCCCTCCTGGCTTGTCCCCTCCCGTCAGTACAAGAGTGCACCGCTGACGAGCCACCAGCTTGTTGTCAGCCACTTAATAAATTTCACACTTTCACATGCTTTCATCTTTTGCTGCCTTCTAGAAGAATTTTCAACCAGGTAATGCAAAGTTTGCTCATTATTCTGGTTCATAGCCCTTTTTAGGGCTTTTCTATCATGCCTACAAAAAAGCTGACAATGGTCGAACAAGATGTGCACTGAAACTGCAAACTAGAATTCCCTCTCTGCTTTCCTGTCTTTCCCCTCTTTTCTGTCCATATGGGTTGGCTGGCTCGTTTTGCACTTTGAAGGTTAGTTCTTTTGGATAAGAACTGCTGCTTTGCTTTGCAATCATACTGTCCTCAGCACTGTTGTGGGCTTTTAAGTGATATACTGTTAGAAATATATTTGAGCGTGTGGGTCTAAAGTACAAATAGACAGTCCAGTCAAGACTCCTCTGAGAGTAGACTGTTACTCACTACTCCCATCTCTCCACAAGGGCATGAGACTATTTAATGTCACCTGTGCAATGCTAACATTAAGGATTTTAAGAGTACCCTATTCTAATTATTATTAATCCTTGAGAGAAGCAGGGAACATTAATGCTATTCTACTGTTCTAAGTGCTTAAATACATACACAGACCACCTTGCTGCAATATTTGATTACCTTGCACTGTTTAATGGAATTATCCTGGCAATATCTTTCTGAAATATTTAAGAACCATTGTTTGTACAGTACAGACAATAATTGGCATGGATTAAGCAACCTGCCAAAGGTCATACTGTAAGTCTGCAACAGAACAGGGATTTTGAAGCTGGCGTCCTAACTGCATCACTGTATTATTGCATCTTAATAACACAGTTATGCTTCATGATGTTTTAAATCAATCTGACAGCATCAGAGCTTGAAAGGTATTATGCGTGACACAGAATTTGCAGAATCCCAAATAGTATACATTTACCGTAACAAGTATGGATGGATAATTACATATTACAAATTTTAAAACATGAAATAATAATTTTAATGATTGCATGAAGCACATACTCAAATATAAATACAGGAAGGAACAAATAGGAATTAAGACTAATGTACAGCACATAAAAGTCGGTGGACAGGATCACTATGAACACGGTCAATACTTTTGTGTAACAGTTTACTTATGGTTTTATTTATTTGGTATGTAAGTTACCATCAATAATGTAGATACAGTACATAAGAAATGCTTTTCCCCCACTCGTTTTACTGGAATAATATTACACAGTTCATCTTTTCCAGGGCTATATAACTAAAACCCAAATTGGCTAAGGTGATGCCTTTACATTAGTCTTATTCCCATAACTCGGGCACTTAGTTCCACTAAAATCAATAGACTCGTGAGTGTGTAAGTGAGGAGTAAAAGACAAGCATAATAAATACTTTTAATCCTGCGTTGGCAAATAGATATGTAATTCTGTCACACTTATCTCAAAGGCTGATCTTTTATTTGCATATTTTCAGAGTTTTAATCTACAAATGGATTTTAATTTGTCGACTTTTGCAAGAACAGCCTTGTGGGAGTGGGGGCAGGTCATGCATAATCAAAGAGTAAAACGCAGGCAGAAGGAAGATGTAGAGAATTGCAGCTCCATTTCTGTATGAAATGCAATTACCATTATTATAATTTCCTTGTACCACACAAAGGCCTTACTGTACTGGATGCCATCCACATTTAGAGCCTTTTTAAGAGATCTGAGAGATCCCTATCTATGCAAATGGTACAGTGTTTTATAAACTGAACATGAAAAAATTTAGGCATGCTTTCCCCTCTGCACCACTTGGGAAGAGGCCCAGAGAGATGAAATAACTTTCCCAAGGACATTGTGGCAGACCTGGAAGCAGGACCCACTGACCTGAACCACAGCTTAGGGCCTGAACTGAAAAGATTTCCACCTTCTTTCATAAGACAAGAGTTCCATAAAAAGTGCCAATGAAGAAAATTGTACATAGGAACCATAGCTAGAATTAGACATCGATGGGTGTGGGTGCCTGTGAAACTGGGAGCTTGCCGCCCTTTTTTAGCTGTGTGACCAAAAAACTGGGACGCATATAGTATTTATACACAGAGCCAACGACCACCTTAAGCACTGACATGCCATGCCAAGGTTAGCAGCAGTGAAACCCTGCACTGTGTCCCTCCCTGGCACTGCCCTCCCCATGGTGAAGTAGTAGCTATACCTCCTATCGTTTAGGGGTAGGTGGGAACTTTCATTCAGCCTCCACTCTGTAAATATTATACAGAATGTAACTCAAATTGCATAAACCAGTAGCAAATCAAATCCCCATTAGTACAACTGACCTCATTCTTTACCTGGAACAACTGTCTCCAGAGATCAGTAATTTAAGTATATCTATCCTTGATAACCCAGGAGTCCTGAAAATGAAATAGCTTCTCTGATGTAAGCAGCAAGAATCAATAACCATTAAGCACAATGTAATGTGTGAAGCATATGGTTATCCAAGTCATGCCACCAGCAGACAAGTTCATTTTGGTAATATGTAGGCACCAAGGACAGGCAGAATTGTGGTCCTTACAGAGCAGACTGGATGGTCCAGGTGCTGAGGATGCCATAGCTCTGTAAATGGGACTTCCCTGGGAGAGAAGAGTTGGGCAGAGAATTTGGCCTAGTTTGTGAGCACAGGCTGCATTGAGGGTTAGCTTTGGGCAACAATACAAATGAATTAGCTGTGGCCAAAACTGTGCTTTTTTTTCTCCATGTATCAGCAGAGCATTAAAGAAATTACTGTTGCTGTCAAAGTGCAGCAAAGCTAAGATCTCACCTTTACAGATTCAGCTATGATATTCACCAAGAACTGGGAAAGGCAGGAAAGGAGGGGGTTATTCCACAGAATACCTTCCCCACATGTTTTCTCAGACCCCAGGGTTTCACACAAAGCAGAACAAATCACACCCTTAGCAGTTCTGTTCAGTTCCATACAGCTGCGTGCTGCAGGTGGTGCCCTAAAAATATGTTTGTTTATTTTGCAGCACTGCAGGCTGCAAAGCTGCACTTGAGAATGAAACAGATTTCCCTCCCTCACATTCTTCCTTCTTCACTTTGACCCCCTCTCTCTTTTTAACATGGTGGAAGAAGAAGGTAAGATGTAGAGAAAGTGATACTAATGTGGCTCAGTCCCAAAAGAACTAAATAGGAGTTATTGGTATGGAGCACAGAGTAAAAACTGACAAGCGTGGTGTGTAGCACTGAGATTTTCGTGGTGTACCACTTCAGAGAGCCAACTACCACAATAATTGAGTGAAAAATCAGTGGAATTTTTTCAAAATAGATTTCAATAAACATGAAAAAAAATCAGACAGTGGCCAAGCAAGAAGTAACGTGCTGACTTGGGAATGGCTACCAGACAGACATAAATGTGCATTATATGGTGATTTTTTTACATCTGTGATACAAGGATTGATTTACCGATAGGATCTACAGAGCCTGTAGTCTTCCATCAGCACCACCCAATGTACTAAGCGCTCCGTGTCATGGGACAAAGGAGAGGTTGTGGCTGCTTTGCAGCCCCTATTATCACTGTGGGTTATTCCAGTCCTGCTTTGCATACCTAAATGCTAAATACCCAAACTGGGATAATCCTTGTTTTATCAGAGCATTTTGTCGCACACATTAGTTCTCAAATAATTTTTCCCTGGTTTGAAGTATTTCTATAGAGATGACCAAACTGAATTTTCTGTTACTTCTTTAGTGTAAGCTAAACTAGCAATTTTGTCTAGTTGTTTGTTTATCCTGAGCAAAATCAACTCCCCGGGAGAAGCTGGCAAATTATCTGTGCATCATCACATCTGTCTCTCTTTAGTCTCTAAGGCCAGTAGTACGCGATGACCACCACTACTCTGCACACTGGGGACTCGCCCGACCATTGGGATCATTTCACCTTCCAGTTGCTTTAAATACTACTTTGTTTAACGAGTAGGAGAAGAGAACATTCTCCAAAATGTCACTCTTAAAATACTAAAATCCGTGTTGACTTGCACAAAATTAGCCGCAGCATTTGTACGGTTCACAATCTGGCGTTGTTTGCTTCTAGGACACGTTCCTCTGGAGAGAGAAGGTCTCTTGGAGACTGTAAGTATTCTGCACCTCCTCAGCAGAGTATCTGTCTGCAATCCTTGAAATATACCACAGCCCACCCTGAGACTTTCTTTTTAGAAAGTATAAACCATGGGGGTTTTATAGCTTTTATCTTCGCTGTCATATTCTTTCCACTAAGTAATCTACAGCAAATATCACATCTATGTGAAGCCTAACCTTCTGTAGCTGGATTCCTTGTGAGCTTACTGGCAAGCTGTACAAAATACACTCAGTATAATGTTTTAAAAGGCTAATATAAGTGGTCCTCAGTGAAGCTGAATATCTTTGTAACTTTTTATCAGTAGACAGCAGAAAACATCCTTCAAAACATGCTGCAGTGCCACCAGTCCATGAAAAGCCAAGATCAACATTAGTTTGATCATCGTCATGAACACAGAGAAATACAAATAGAAAGCAAGTAACCAATTTGTAGGTTGCAATTTACTGTTTTGCAGTTAAAGTGCAAGATCCGCTTAAGTGCGCATAAAAGAAAATGGAAAGAAAAGATTAATTTCTTTCTACAAACTGGGTTTGTTGAAAGCTAGTTTGCTGAAAACCAAGCAATATCTGCTCTTCTAACTTTGTGTCTAATTCCTCTGTTTCTCACCACATTTAATATGAGAGTGAATTTATGCTAGCATTTCTATTAAAAGAAGAACCCCATGCCCACAATTGGAAACATGAAAAAGAGGTAAACAGTAAACTTGCAAGCACCAGGTTTAGAAAATTGACCCATACTTATACTGTGTAGCTCTTTACCTAGGATAATCACATTTACAGTAACATGAACAAAAATATAAAAACAGCTGTAGTTGGATACAGCTAGTGGATTACTAATGGTTTGTTATTCTGAACCATTCCCACGGCTTGCAAAGAATAACCTTATCTAGAAACACAGCTCTCTTTAGGCACACACACACAACAAACTTCTTGCATCAGGAACAGAACTGAATTATATATTCCTTGAGTTTCTTGTTCATCATTCATTACATTAAAAAAAAAATAAGGCAGAAAAATAAGTCTGGATATCTCCTTTGGAGGGCTGGAGGGCAGGAAGGCTCTACAGAGGGATCTGGACAGGCTGGATCGATGGGCTGAGGCCAATCGTATGAGGTTCTACAAGGCCGAGTGCCGGGTCCTGCACTTGGATCACAACAACCCCATGCAGCGCTACGGGCTTGGGGAAGAGGGGCTGGAAAGCTGCCCGGTGGAAAAGGACCTGGGGGTGTTGGTTGACAGTTGGCTGATTATGAGCCAGCAGCGTGCCCAGGTGGCCAAGAAGGCCAACAGCATCCTGGCCTGCATCAGAAATGGTGTGGCCAGCAGGAGCAGGGAGGTGATCGTCCCCCTGTACTGGGCACTGGTGAGGCCGCACCTTGAGTCCTGTGTTCAGTTTTGGGCCCCTCACTGCAGGGAAGACATGGAGGTGCTGGAGCGTGTCCAGAGAAGGGCAACCAAGCTGGAGCACAAGTCTGATGGGGAGACGCTGAGGGAACTGGGGCTGTTTAATCTGAGAAGAGGAGGCTGAGGGGAGACCTGATCGCTCTCTGCAACTACCTGAAAGGAGGTTGTGGTGAGGTGGGTGCTGGTCTCTTCTGTCAGGTGGCTGGAGATAGGACGAGAGGAAATGGCCTCAAGTTGTGGCAAGGGACGTTTAGATTTGACATTAGGAAAAATTCCTTCACTGAAATGGTTGTCAAGCACTGGAACAGGCTGCCCAGGGAGGTGGTTGACTCACCATCCCTGGACGTATTTAAAAGACGTGTAGATGTGGTGCTCAGGGACATGGTTTAGTGGTAGATTTGGCAGTGCTAGGTTAACGGTTGGACTTGATGATCTTAAAGGTCTTTTCCAACCTAAACAATTCTATGATTGTATGATTCTATGAGGCAAGCTGGAGCGATAACAATTGCTTGTAAATAAAATTGTAAAGCTACTTTAATATTATTTCCTTATTCACACTGATTCTGTTGCACTTTTCTCCTTGTGTCTTTTGCACCAGCTGTAGCTTGTCAAAATTACAGGTGTGAACTATCTGGAGAAAGGGTTGCTTTTGTCTTCCAGATCTATTTAGTGCCTGCCTTGCTACCTACTTGGTCAGGGTCCCTTTGCTCTGCTACAATACAGCAAGCTGAGGAGCACAGAGAAGACATGGGATGGCTCCACTGAAGGGAGATAGCTGGGCTTTCAGGGGAATCAGCCACCAACCTTTTACACAGAGAGCCCCCGCAGAGATGTGTTGACATAGAGATATATTGTCCTAAACTCAGCTGGTACTTGGCCATTTACAGCTGGGGTGGGGGATAGACAGATGGAAAAGCTGCTCATTTTTTGGGTAGCTGACGGCCACATTATATACTATGGACTGTCCAACCACCTTACATTAACTTCTGCATCTGGCTAACCAAATTCCTCCCTCTTTTTGCCAATATGGTCCCTTTTTAGACAAAACATTGGAATCTCTTGAACAAAAAATTTGTATAGAGGGAGTCATGTACCCAGGCACTGGTCCAAATTTATAGGTGTAGTAACAGTTTTATCTGCAGTCATATATATCTCCAACTGGGCATAAACATGTACGTATCACTAGAGCAAATATAAAAATGCAGATTGTCATTCGATGTAATTAATTCAGTGTTTATGTCAATTTTCAAGTAGGTCAGAGACAACACAAGGCAAAATGATCAGTACAGGTAAATATGGTTGAAAAACCTATCAATTTCCTCCCAAACAAGCTGGTTTCATTCTTTCTAAATTTTCTGCAGTATAACAGTGGATTCTTATCCTCCTAAAAAGATTTCCTTTAAGATTTCCGGCTTTGATTTCATATAAGTACATTTTGTTCTTTTGGGAAGAACCTTTCCCATCGTCCTCCAGGACATATTGATTAATATGGTTAAAGACAAATCGATCAGTTTTGAGTCCTGTGAACGATCAGTGAATCTATTTTTACTGTTGAAAAGTTCTCCTTCATTTTGGTTTTTCTTTTATATTCAATTTGACTTTCACAGCAATAGCTGTAAGTTCTGATTATGTCACAACTTATATCCTATAGTGTAATTTGAATGTAACCTGCGCTATAAATGGTTTATGACATGGTCAATGGTCAAAATGGAGGTCAGGAAAACCGAGTGTGTCATGTCAGCAGTTCTCACGGCAATAAACATATATGTTGGAGTTTTTTGCATACAGGTGTCTTGAACTAGCTGCAAGACAACAGAGTTTCATACCAAAACAAACACTTAGGGCCAGGGTTTGTGAGTAAGGGCCACAATACTCTGCTATTCTGATAATGATGTTCTGCAAGAAGAAATCCAGAAAAAGGGGGTGGAAATGGAGCTGTCTGTAAACACTTACTGCAAGGAAGATCTGAAGAGAACTGTGAGCCACTTCTATGTACTGGTATTCAAGAAAACACCCCGAGACAGTGATGTAACGATGATCCTCTGGTGCCCAGTCTGGGGCTGGGGTTACTGAGGTCACGGTGCAGCCCGGCCCATTCTCCATCCACCAAGAGCGATGCATTGAGATATTAAAGGTCAGAATGAGATCTGTTTCCTGCAAAAGGACAAGTGAAGAATTAATGCGTGGGGATGGTACTCTGGTATCAAATGCCTCAGCAAGAGGTTTCACAGCATGCATAAAGCAGCAAAGAGCAGCAATAAAACTGCACTGTCACATGAAAGTTAGTGGAGCTTGCCTGCAGCAAGAACAAGTAGCTCTACCGTGGCAGGCAGAAGTGCTTTGGAGCAGAAGAATAATCCTGCAAGCCAGGATCTGTTCCTAGATGTTAGGGTAACCTAGACTATAGCAGTCATTTCTGTTACGTTGCCCATTTTCCTGCAGAAACCGTAAGGACTGATGGACACGCACTTTTACCCAGCAACCCTCCTCTGCTCAATTCCTAGAAATACGGCCCCTATTTTGGTGCGCTGAGGTACCAACTCTACAAGAGTCCTCAGGAACCAAGGCTTCATAGACGTTAATCTGTGTCAGTCATCTGCAAGGAGTTTTGACTCGTGGACCCTGTGAAGCAACCTATGGTAGCTCTACTAAAATATTGGAGAAGACATTAAAAAAAAAGGTTCTGTATGTATGCTTACAAGCACAACCTCTCCGTAATGCCTCGCTCAGATTTCTGTCTTCCTAGGAGTCTGGAAGGAAACAGCTAGTGAGTGTTGCCTTGCCTAAAGACTGCTTAGTTTGTTAAAAAGGAGGGGCAGAGACCTGCAACCATTAACTCCCATGCATCTAGTGCAATGGAGTAAGCAGTTAGCCATGCTTTCCATTAAGACTGAATTTATAAATAGTTCATAAAGGATTAATAAATGATTAATATACATCATAAACAATGCTACGGATATGACTTTCATAAATTATACTTGGTTGCACATTACTTGAGGGTGTTATACATAGTTATAACAAAACTATGGACTTTGTGGATTCTGTAATAGCCTACAGTGTTTACCAACCCTTTATAAATAATTTATAAGTGTAACCTCATTGTAAAGTGTGACTATCTAGTCTGTGCGCACATGTGCTCAGTCATGCAAAAAAAATTGCTTTTAACTAATGTCTTTGCTAAGCCAAACTCTCTCCACACCTAACCTACATTTTTTCAGCTTGTTGATGACATTAATAAATAAGATTCCCATGAAGATTTTAAAATGTAACTATTTAATTAGGTTTACTGTGCCAAAAAGAATAGAATGCCATTCTGTAGCAGATATGTTGTGTCCACATTTCCCTCCCTTCATATATAGTCATTTTTTCAGTCCCACTTATTTTCCCTTTTTGCACTAACTCATGCAAAGGTATCTACACCCAGAGGGGTTTTGGATAATGTCACGACTGACATGTCAATTGATCCATGATTACTCTTCATACTGTAGTGTAGCTGAATGGTTTTTCTTTAAGTTGCAGTTGTTGTCTAAAAGTGCAGAAATTTTGTACATTTTTAAAAAAAAATCAATCACTACCCTGCATAGCTGTCAGATGGCAGGAAGGACCATAAATATTTTTGTGATGAATAATTACCCTACATTCTTACAACAGGCCAATCCAGCGAATAATAAGCTGTATGAGAAAATGTATGATGATGATACTTCACATTAATTTAGTCATGAAACTAACTTCAAGCATCTGAAGGTGATCAAACCACCAGTCAACATTTGTATAAACTATGCAAATTTCCCCCAAATAGATATATTTACCTATGGCTATAAGTCTTCACCCCCCAAGAAACCTCTCCTTTCTCTGGACCCCTCCCTACCAAAGCTGCAAACACTGGAAAGTGTCTGCCAGGTGTTTCCTGGAGATGGGTATTTTTACCTTACCCCAAGCCAGAAGATGATTTTTCTTTTTGGAGTCAGGGCTGTTATGGCCCTTCAGTAGCACACTGGCTTTCTCGCCTGGTGTAAGAAGCTGAAGAATGGATACCTTTGGAGCGACTTTGCTTAAAGTAATAGTTTTATTCCTGAGTGACTAAAATTGGAATCCATCATCTTATTGTCAGAAGACCTTTAAGCCATTCTAGTTACCATGGAAAATTCTTAACCTCTAGTCTCTTACCAGAGACACAGCAGGAATGAACAGGACTTATTGTCTGGCTCTTTCTTTTATCATTTGCAATACCTTCAGAAGAATCGTGATGGACTAAAAATATTTTACAAAGTACAGACAATGGATGAAAAATGTATTCCTTGAAAAAGAAAGGGATAAACTGGCTTGCAGGAACTGAGTATTTGTTATGCATCTGTCAAATGAAGTTAAAATGGATCAGGAGGAGCTAAACATAAAAATCAAAACTGGACTCTGTGGTTAGAACATCACTGCTCCAGAGACAGATATGTTTGCTTACAAAGGGTGCAGTAATCCAAAACTTTACAGGTTAAAAGCACAAGTAAGTATCTAAGTTACACAGGAAATATAATCACACATTAAAATATTTATAATTACATATGTAAATAAAACTTCACAAAGTCCAGCTTTCTTCCATCCCTGAATTTATCCCCAGACGACTTTCTGAAATAATTTGTTATATTTAGAAAATCCCCTTGCCCTCAAATCATCTTTTGGCAGTTAGGTTGAATGCTGTGATTAGGACTAAATAATCTTGTTTTGTTCAGGAATAGTCTTTTAGTGCTTACCAGTAAAAAACTACTACAGATTTTATCAGATCTATATTCTATTTCCATTTCTAAGTAATCAGTAAAATGCTGTGTTGTTTCCTCTGCTCATAAAATAGACCCAATACCTGTCACAGAAATGTTATATTCCTTAATTCTTTATAAAATTAAAACCAGATAAACCCTACTGAAAGCCCCAAACTCAAGTCTTAAAGAACTTTGAATAATGTGGTTGGGAAGGCTTTCAAGGAGCGTAGCTATTACTTATTGAACCAGTTAACAAACAAGGTCAATCTCAGAAAGCAAAACAATAAGCAGACATGAAATCTGGTTCTGGTAAGATTAGACATCATCCATAGATCAGGTCAAACTTGGCTGGAATAAGCATGATAATGAAATCAGATTTTGACAAGCCAACATGTAAGTTAGACCCTGTAAATTCTTTTCCCCAAAATATGCGGGATAAGAATAAATACAGAAGGAGCCTATTCACTGCAAAGTCAGCTGCTGCACAGTTAAATCTTCTCAGGTATAAATTGTTATGGGCTTTGAACTTGCCTACAACCTTCAAATCATGTCCCCCAATATGCAGCCATATTAGCAGAGCAGTTCCTGTGGCTTAGTAGTGAAGGTCACCCAGCTTACAAAAAAGTTTTACTTCTCAGTGAGAAAACTGCTAAGGACTTGAATCTCCTTGTAGAACTCTGTAAGCCAAGGAGGGGATGATGTATCTATCATTAACATCTCTTACACTGAAAACATTTAGAGTTATTTTTGGACAAATTCCGCTTGCTATTTACTTTGTTCACTGTTTGAATACACTTTTAGTGGACACAGACAAAGTCTACACTTGAAGCTGGGGATTTGTTGTACTCTCCAGTGTATTTGCCGTCTGTTTTCTTTCCAACATCTGTGGCTCAAACATTGTTCAGGGAAATGCAGAGAAATGGTCTGATAAGCCTTGAAGCTATGAAACCTAACAAGAACTGTTGATACACATTGGACATGCCGATATGGTGTTGTTCACAGTCTGTATGTCAAGGAAGATTTCATTATCCTAAATTCAACAAACAGCTGCTTCCCTCATGGACACAGAAATATAGCTGTATGAGCTTTATTGATGATCACTGTACTGCTTTTGTAAATCCTGCTGGTATTTGTAAAGCCTGTTAATGAAAGCTGGTGCATTAAAGTAGATTTTGCTGTTCATCAAGGAGGCAAAAAACAGGGGAAAATATTTAGTAGGACATCTTTGCTGACATTCTTAAGATGTGCTGGTATTTGTAGTGGTCAGAAGTACTGCTGGATTAGACAAAGGCTACAGTTTGGAGATCTCAGAGTCTCAGATCTCATTGATTAGAAGCTGAGACATCTTCAAATTAAGCCTGTAATTTTATTTCAGCTTTGTTTGTAAAACACATTGAGCTCTGATGGTTTTGTGCCTGTGTTTAACACGGTGGATAACAACTTTTGCTGGGGTTTACTGCACAATACGTAACATTTTCTGGCTGAGGACAGCTGATGACAGAACATGGCAGCAGAAAGCTTTGTAAAGAGCTGCCAGAAATGAATACAACCTTCTTTGCATTAAGAAGCAGCAGGAGGACAGCAGTGCTCAAAATGAAGATAGATAGCTCTGTGTGTATTGTATTACTACTAGTAATACTTACTATTAGTAAGTATACTATCTCTATGTATGTTTCAATGATTTTTGTTGGGTGCAGCTTAGAGAAGCTGATCCCAAACACAGTGCCAAGGGAAAAATGAGGCAGCACTGATTCGGGGTGATTGTCTTTGAAAGTCCAGGACATCTCGCAGATTCAGGGAACTTAAATTCTACTGACTTCAATGGTTGTGGCCTGCTGTGTCATGGGAAATAAGTTTCTTCCATTTTTCTAATTAGGAATTGCTGAAATCTGTGCGAACCTGCCAAGCTTTTGTACAAGTTTTGTCAAGTACAACCATGTAACCGCTTGTTTCATTTTTCAAACTCAAACTAGCAAGAACAGGCTGCTTGGAGACAGAACGATCACACAAGGTTTCACTGATAAAAGATCAGGGTCTGAAAGCATTTGTAGTTCTGGATGCTTTGGATGCAGAGAGGCCTCTACAGGCATTTTTTTTTTCTTCCGTTATCTCACTTTTCCACTAAAACTAGCTCCCGTCAGGCAGTACCATTTTCTCATGCAAGCAGACCTTTTTCTGTCTAAAGGAAAAAACTGCCCTCACTGAAGGGCCAAAATAGAGCTTGGCAGCTGCGTTCCTTCTCTTTTTCCTTTTTTCTTTTTCCTTTTTTCCTTTTTCTTTTTAATCCACAGTCCATATACAGGAAATAATTACTGTATAGTTGTGTAGGCATCATGGATATTTAGAGTTCCTGATCTTTTTTATCCTGTTGCATCTGAAGAGATTTTTAGCCTCTTCACTTTTTTGTACATGTGTGACACTTTACCCTTCATTTGAATAACTTTTTTGCAGTAACCTAGAATCCTGTTCTTTAATTTCCCCTTACAAAACAGTTTTGGACCAGTATAATTCTAAATTGGATATGGAATTTGATTTATGTATGTGTAACTAATCAGATAAGGTTTAACCAGTCTGAATCCACCCAACAGATTTACTTCTGAAGTTCATCCATGAAAACCAGCAAAAGATTTCCTCACTGTTAGCTTTTCTCAGTATGGTGTTAAAAATGTTCCAAAGGTATCTTAACTGATTTCCAACATAGTTCCAAAGATTTCAATGGATTAGTTATAAAGATATCAGTGTGAAAGAAGGAGTTGACTCAGGTGTCCTGTTTTTCTTCTCTAAAGTGAAGTTAGAGTGTTATATTAATAAAGTACTATAAAATAGTCCTCAAAAAACATAGGTACTACTATACAGGAATTAACATTGTCACTTACTAGTCTGTTATATGATACCTATCAATAATCTTATATAAACTTTAGAGCTGCAATTAGTGTTATCTTAATTAAGATCTTCATATTTCTCTAGTATTGGAATATGTACATTGACAAACCTAACAGTTTTAATCTGCCTTGTTTCAACTCATTAAAAAAAAAAAGATACCTGCTAAACTCCAGAATATTAATTTAATCAGTTCAGTGGCATCAACATTTTTCATTAACATTTTTGTTGAAAAAGTTTCTATCTATATAGTTCTTCAATTAAAAATATCATAAAAAGAAAGTAGAAACTTTCTCTTTCTATTGCAAGGTTAAAATGATTATTACTATCCCATGAATATTTTTCATATTTAAACAGAATATTTTTAGACTGAGAATGTTCTGGGCTAAGAGCCTTTGAATTCTTTTTGTGTCGAACAAGAGAATTAAGCCCAACCCAGTAGCCCAATGTCACTTATCATGGGGGCTGAGAAGTTGCAGTCCCTAGCAAACAGAAATTTTAATTTAGCTCTTCTACATATTTAGCAAAGGTCCTAAGCACTAGAATTTTTGTAATTTCTTAGATAATTACTTTCTGGAGGATTTAAGCTTGTGCAATGATAAAATACACTGAAATAGGCAGCTGACCAGAGGCCTTCACATCCCAGAGCAGCAGCTAACTCTGTGGAATTGTATTTATTTCTCACTGTGGAGTAATCAGGGATATTATTCTGGAACTGAGAAAATTTATTGAAGGAAATTGATTTAAATGTAATACCTTGTTTTGAAAAGTTTCTGTTTTGACAATCTGCCATTCTCTGAGGAAAACAGCTTGCCTCCAAACTTTGATAATGTGGGCGTCCAGTGGGCAGTTTTCCAGTCTCAGCTGATCTACGTTGCTCTATCCCTACTGATGGGCATGAGATTACTACCAGATCTTATTCAAACTGACAAAACCCAGCTTCTTTCATTCCAAAAGACAAATCTGTTCTGAAGATTGGATTAAACCTGAATGTACAAAGATGCAATTTAAATATTTACTGGTGTACCAGAACATGATGATCCCACAAATATCTTGGAGAGTAAAGTTTCTGCTTCTGGGTGGAACTGAGCGGCCTGATTTAGGGTGGGGGGCCAGGGCTGGAAACAGGGTGGTGACACATGGTCTCTTTTCCCACATCAAAACTGTGTTCCATGAAACAAAACTAGCAAAAAAATTTATGATTGTACTAAACTCAGTGTGGCTCTGGATCTCTTTCCAGAGTGAATGTTCTGAATGTTTCCTAAATCCTGGTTATTAATTTTGAGCTGAAAACACATGATTTCACTGCTTTTACAATATATCAGTACTAGTTTTTTAATGAGTAAACCATAATGCTTTTAAAGAATACGTTCCTTAACCTCTCGGGACTGATTCTTTTCTTCCTCTTTTTAAATGGTAAAGGAGTTATGTCTCTTCTCTTGGTTTACCCAGGCAAATACACAGATCAATAGTGCTTAGAATTTGCCGACACAAATATAAATAACCTCTTAATTCTTAATAAAACCCTTCTAAGCACAAGGACATCTTATATTTGGATAATATCCAAAAGACAGAGCTTCCAGTGAGCTGGGAACACAGTTCTGCAGACTGCAAACAGAAAGGTCTAGGCCTTCAGTAAAATAACAGGATGAAATTAATATCCTTAAAATGCTTCCCTTTTCTGGAATAAATGGTTTACTGAGTTGCCGAACCACCTCAGGAATACTGTGCTTGATCATCTCTGTCCAAGGCAAAATTTTAGCATGGTCCAACATTTAGTAAGGAAGGATGCAGAAGTGTATGGTATAGAACTTAAACATCAGTAGGTTTATAGAGTGTATATAGAAAGAAATTCCAGCTGGAGTGGTTTGTTCAGCGAGCCTTGTTGTTGGTTATTGCGTAGTGTTAGGTGTTGGAAAAAAAATGCATGTGCACAGTGACAAATTTTTGACTTTTTATTCTTGTTTAAAATGTAAACGATTATCCTGTCTATCTATCTTTTTTTGCTTTAAACAACTCCATTCATTCATGACCCTGGGGTGGAGCTCACGTCTACAGTGAAGAATTTATTTTTGTTTGAATCAGCCTCTGCTGTCAAATCTAAAAAAAATCTACCACCTGCAGCGTGTGCAGGAAACAGTAAGTAGACTTGAACAGAGTTCTCAGACTGCAGAAACACTGTTGTTATCCCAGAAGTAGCGTTAGGCAACAGGAGGACATTGTCATGCAGAAGTGGTTCATGAGATACCAGGCTGAGGATAAATACATTGCACTTCGTGCTCTATAGTCTAAGCACTTCTAGCCAGCAGTGATTTTATATGCATTCAGATTTTGGAATAATTAAAAAGAAGCCTGGATAAGTCAGGAAATTACTAAAAGCATGTGGAGTCATCTGACTCAGTTTGATTAAAATCTAGCCCAGGTGAATATTTTCAAAAGGGTTTACTTCTGTGGGGAGGTTGCAAGGAGCTAAAGCATCAATTTAAAATGCATAGCTAGTCCTTACAACCCACTTGCATTCTCAATATAAAATACAATAGCCAGATTGAAATGGTTTGAATTCCTCTGCAGTCAATAGAAAGGACCCAGTTGAAAGAGTGTGCTAAGTATTACCGAAGGACTCTGAAAAGCTGCGTCGGGAGCCCAGAGAAGATGTTGAGCGGGAATCCAGCCACAGGCTGATGGTAAGGAAGCACAGAGGATGAAGTGGAAGCATGAGCCATCTCCAGATAGCCCTTACGCCCCGTTCAAGAAATGGTGCAGGAAAACCATCCCGCAGTGACTATTTCAGGCTCTTTCACTATAACTTATTCCACTGTTGACCGGGCTGATAGATGCCATCATCCACAGAATTAGATTCAGATCTGAAGCTGTACAGCATTCATGTAGCTTGCAAATTTGGGCCGGTAAAACAAAAGTCAGATCAGCGAAGCCACACCAATACATACTCGGCGCAATATGCACGAAGCCTGCGTGTAGCAGCCTCTGTAGCAACACTGCTGAATATTTATAACAAGAATGTTTCTGACCATTAGTTTGACACTTTTTACACCTAGATGTGACTTTTACTAAGGGATTGCAGAGCTGCAACTCCACCAGGTGACACAGGAAAAGCTGTGTCATGGTTTTTGGTGCTCATGAGTAGCCAGAGTTCCTTTTGCCTGAGCTATACTTACCGCACGAACTTTGAAAACCACCTTTAGCTCCTGTCTGAAAGGTTCTATTTATTTTTTTAAAAGAAGATGACATTAGTCACAGGAACATGTTATATGATTCTGATAAACTTTAGTTCTTAAAGAGTTCATTCATGTCCTTGCAGGTGATGATGGTTATTACAATACCTAAAGCTATAATTCAGATTTGTTAAACCAAACTCTTTTCACTTTGCATGCAGTAATTAATATAACAGTAGGTGAAATCGCTCTGCCTTTTTGTGGTGTGATATTATGCCACTCAGCATGGACCACAGATTAGTTTTAATAAAACTAATTTGATTATCCACCACTGTCATCTAAGTAGAGAAACAGTAAGATCTAACTTGTCTTGAACACAGAGTGAATTACGGGTGTTTTGTATATTGGCTGCTTCCTGCATTTAAGAATTATTTGAATTATTTCTAAGAAACAAGGTGCACAGTTTCTCCTGTTCTAGAGCTGATATTCTTTTTTTTTTCTACCCGGTGCCTCAGAAATAATTTTGAATAATGAGACTACTTAGGAATTCTAGTTTTAGCTAGATTTAGCTTTCAAAATGAAAAGAACAAGAACATGAACAACACTGCAAAAAATGTGTTTCAACATTTTCAGGAGAAAATATTACACTTTTCCAAACTTGACTTATTAGGGTGCTTAGGCTGCATTTGCAAACTGGAAATTGTTAGCACTCCCACATAGCCAGTGGAGGTGATACGGGCTTAAACACTTGACTCACAAATGAAAAATAAGCTATTCACAAACTTCTATTCTGACTTTATAAGTCTCAGTGAAGCAGACTAAAAAGAAACTTTGTCACCAAACAAGCTGATGTTAGCAAACATTTCAAGTGCACGTCCTTTCCTCTTTTCAGCTATTGCTAAGTCATGACGATGCCCACCACCTCAGTAGACTGCAGCCTCTTAAGAACAATGCCAAGCTATTTAAAAAGATTCAGTGCATAACTTTGGGTAAATGTATGGTTTTTATTAAGTTTTCAGAAGCACACCCTAAGGAATAACATTATGATGCCACGCTAGATTTTTTTAGCTAGTGAAGGAAAGTACCTCATGTAGTGGAAAAGAAACTGCAGCAATTTAAACCAGTTAAGGTACTAATCCGTAGATGTATAGCCCGTCACTCTTCTGCATGTTGACTACGCGGCATGCACTGCCGCTAAAGCACAGAGGACTACCTGCATATACAAGAATGTATGTGTTCTAATATATAATAGAAAAAACACCTTATTTAAGATGGCAAAATCACCTCAATAAAAAGATCAATTGTTTTGCTAATCTTATACTTAGCACCAGTTTATACAACATATATACCAGCCTGTATAGTATGCCTAAGACGTACAGAAAGTATTATGCAGATTCAATGTGCAACGTTACAGTTTTGAACTGATGGTGCTATTAGGTAGTAACAAGTAATTTTCCAGATATCACACTATTTCTTCCTGAGACTCTTTACACCAGCTTTTGTCTCCTGTGATTTAATTCTCTTTCCTCTTAGATACAAATATTTTCCTCTGGTATTTTGTGGAAGATATAGTGGTTAACAAATAAACCATGTTATTCAATGATGTAACAAATGTTGTTTGGTATTGTATTTTCCAGTGTAGTCTTGTAAAAGCTTTATTCTCTTTTTAACAGTTAAATTAAAATTAATATAAAGAAAAATAAGACTGATTCAAATATTTCCTTTTTTAAACAGTCTTTGTCCCTGCTTTTTAATTCAGGTATTAAAGTGCAAATATTTAAGAGATGTTTTATAAAAGGCAACACAGAAAACCCTATTTGTTGAAGACTAGGATCTAGTATCTGGCAGGCACCCTTAAAAATTAATTCCTAGGTCAGCTATGTATTAATGACAGTTCAGTGACAGTTCATGTCAGGTGTCAGCTCCGCTGTCGCCGCAGACTTATGTTCGGATGCTTTGCTCCATCTCACAGGGTTGTGCAAAAGGGAAAATTGCCTTTCAGTTCAAATTAACATGGATTGGTCCCAAGACAGGTTGGATGTGGGGGGGCTCTGGCTCTGCTTTGCTCGCTTTTCAACGAGAATGGGGGTCTCTGAGCACTGACTGGGAGGGGAGCGGTTCTGCAGGAAAGGACCTGCGGGTTCTGGTGGCCAAGAACCTTCTGGGCTGCGTTAGGAAGCGTGTCACCGGCAGACCGAGGGAGGGCATCCTTCGTCTCTGCTGAGCGCTGGTGAGACACACCTGTGGGACTGGGTCCAGTTCTGGGCTCCCCAGTACAGGAGAGACATGGACGTACTGGAGCCAGTCCAGTAAAGGCCACCAAGCTAGTTCTGGACTGGAGCACAGGGCAGCTGAGGAGAGGCTGAGGGAGCAGGACCAGTTCAGCATTTGCAGCAGAAGGCTCGTGGGGATGCTACTGCTGCCCGGCCCTACCTAAGAGGAGGGTCTGCAGAAGGCAGAGCCAGGCTCCTCTCCGAGGTCCACAGCGCAAGGACAAGAGACAACAAACACAAGTCAAAAAGGTATTCAAAAAGCGAGCGGACGGGGTACTTCAGGACATGGTTTAGTGGGCATGGTTGATGGTTGGACTCCATGATCTTGAAGGTCTTTTCCAACCTAAATGATTCTATGATTCTAAGGCAGAACACCATAAACTCCGACCAGATGTAAGAATTTTTTAATTTTTTTTTTTTAACCATGAGAATGGCTAAACCCTAGAACAGGTGCCCAGAGATGAGGTAAAAACTCCATCCTTGGAGATATACTCAAAATTTGGCCAAAAAAGCACCTGAACAGTGTAATTTAATTGGCCTTCTTTTGAGAAGGGAGTTGCACAAGGTGTCCTTCTGACCTAAATCATTTTGTGATTCAAAGCCTCTTTCCTTGAAGGCTTAGAATTGTTGTTGCAGTTCTTCAAAAAAACAAACAAAACCCCAGCCAAACAACCAACCAAAAAAACCCAACCCACTTACAGAATGGATTGTCTTCCTGCAGCATGAATATCTATGGGGTATCCCTCAAAATCCTTCTATAACATACTGGGGAGCACGGGAGAAGTAAAAGCACTGCAACCCAAATCTGACTTGTACGCTACTCTGCAGGGAAAACATACTTCCAGGAACCAAGAATAGATTTTAACTTACTTACTTTCTGCCTTGATACAACCCAGACGTGTCTTCTTCAGTGAGATGGGGAAGGAAAAGGTTGCACTAGAGTGGCATAAATATTGGCCCCAAAGATTTTGTAGAGATTTTTAATGATGCAGCTACAATTAGGGCTCTTCTTTATCTTGCCAATGAAATATCACAAGCAACCGCGAACAAAACAAAAAGAAAAAAAAAAAGTGCTCAGAGATTTAGGAAATTTATTTCAAAATGTTTTCTGTCTCTTGCATTCATTCCATTTAAATCATATCATCATAGTACTTAGGTGTGCATATTTTATTTGCAAGTATTTCATGCCGGATAGCTAAAATTTCACTTAAGAAAATCTCCTCAGTATCCATCTCTGTATCCAAAGACCCTCCAGTTTCCAGCCAGGATTAAGATGAAACACTGGGAGCAATGATCTTTAATGAGCATAGCTTGAGAGGAGTAACTAGAACAGAGCTCTATCTCTGTAGACTGAATCAGTGATTGAAAACTTTATTTAAGAAACTGTCGGGGAGTAGATTTACCATTCTAACTGTAGTGTCTGTGTCAGTTTCTTAAATTAAGTTTTCAGGAGCTGATTTAGCCCAGGGAAATGCAGAAATCTGGTTGAAGCGTCTCTTGGGGAGGCTTATACTAAATTTTTTGTTTGTGTTTAGTGCTAATGCAGAATTAGAAGAACTCCACTGTCAAGATGTTAGAAGATCGATGCTTTTATTACTTTGAATTGGAAAGCTGGTATACACAATAGAACAGTCGCAGGGGGAAGAATCATACAAAGAGCTCTTCTTTGATTTCCTGGTGCGTAAGAATATTGCAAAACACTGTGAATTCAAAGAAGGGGACTTCATTTTTTTTAGGTCAAGGAATAAACATAGTATATCTGGTTTATTAAATATAGACTGGGTGAAAGTATTTTCAAGGAAATGACTTCACTGGGAGTTGAATTTGCCCAGAGAAGGTAACAGTAAAGCACTGTATGCTTCCAACCTAAAATAAATGCTTTAATTTAATCTGAAAGAGTGATCTATAAAGTATTATTATGTTTAGGGCACACATCTCAAATAAAAAGAGGATCTAATCTCAAAAATGAATGGCAGTTAAGCCTGAAAATAAAGATTACATAGTTTAGTCCTCAAAGGTTAGGAAATGACAGACTCCTTGGTTCAGCCCTAGTGCACCTCAGCACCACAATATAGTATTAATTACACACTATTTTATCACCTGAGCTGAGCGCATAGCATCCTGTAAAACTTCATCATTAAGTTACCCTCACATATGTTTCAGTCTTTTAACCTGTAGACACTTACAGCTTAATCCAAGACAACCCCTGTAGACACTTACAGCTTAATCCAAGACAACCTCAGCATTTATTTCATTTTTCGTACTGCAAATAATTCCATTAAATTAATGGGACGCTTACAGTATGTGAGATTAAATTTTTTACACTGAGACCAGACATTCAGATAAACACTTTCCAAGATGTACACTGAACCCATTAATATATCTTTCCATATTGATGGTGACGTGGGTATCTTTTTCATTCTGGGTATGGTTTTTCTGCTGATTTTGGTATTCTGATTTGGTATTTGGTATGACTGTGATTCCTTAGCATACTGAAAAGAATGTCATATGAGACAGAGCTTAATGTTGTCAAACCCATTTTTGTTCTGACCTACCCATAAGACATTCTGCAAAAAGGAAAACTATATCCAGAGAAAAATTTCAATAGTTCATGGTCATAACGGAAAGAAGTAACAAGTGAAGCTACGCTGTGGTCTGTTGTGGGTCCAATACTATTATATTTTGATTAATTACATGAATGATTGAAAAGACAAAAGACCTTTTCAGTCTATACTGAGCGATTGCAAGTATGTTTGTGGAAAGGAGCAGCATTCAAAATCATCTTGAGAAACGTGAGATTTGCCCCAGAAAGTGCTATTTGCCAAGGACAAGTGGAAAGTACGACACTTAGGCTGAAACAACTAAATAGGCAAACACGGTATGGGTAACAACAGCCTGGGCATTGCTGTCTCACAAGGGAGTGGAAGGTTGTCACGGTTCGCAAACCGAAGAGAAGTCACCGCTGCCGTGTTGCCGCAGAAGAGGAGTCATCCTTCTGGGCTGGACGAGCAGGAGGGCGGCCTGCAGCGCGGCCGCAATTCCCGTTTGCTTTGTGTTGGCAAGGCTTCAACTCCAAAGACTTCAAGAAAAACTGCGGGCTGGCTGGAAAGGAGCCAGAGGGGAGCAATTAGAATGAGCAGATGTCTGAAAACAAGACCTTTGAAGAAAGACGGAAGGAATTGGGGTTTCCTAGCGGAGAGGAGAGAAGACTGAGAGCATAGCTGGCTGTTGAAAAGAACTGAGTGACCTGTTTCCCTGCCTATAACGGAGTTACATCCATCATTGGCCCAGGAACTAGACTACCTTGCAAAGAGGATACAAATTAGATTCTTGGGGAAAAAGGCTTCTGAAGCCAAGGGAGAGGAAATCACTGGAAAGGACTGCCTGGGGAGTCTGTGTGATCGATTGTTGCTGGTATTTAAGAACAAGATAGACAAACTTCTGACACGTTTTCATACATATTTAGGTTGCGGCCATGGACTAATTGACCTACTGAGTCATTCAGCAAAGTGAATCTATGATTCTAATGTTGAAAGCGTGGTTCTGGGAATACATCAAATTTATAAATATGTAAAACTTATCACCAGTCATTCCACTGAGATTTGATATATTTAATATAATAATTGGAAGTACCCAACACGTAAAGCATAAACATAACTGAATTTAAATATAACACTTTTCCCTGGAGTTTTCTAGCAGATATGAGCAATTTTAATGCAAGAAAAGGGAGCCTTGTTCGTAGAAGTAATTTTAAGTGAATGACTATAAAAATTTTCTTCTTTCTTAGGTTCCCAACTTTTGATAGGATGATTCCTATAGTACTGCACAGTCTATTCTGTGGAACTCTTGAGACACAGTATGACCTGTAATGGCTGGAACACATTTCTCTAGCTTTGGTTGTCTACTTTTGAGCTAGTCGCCTATGTAGTCAATGGAGCTGAAAAGGCATTTTCTGAGTATGAGTCATCTCACCAGGTGTAGAAAGCTTCTTCAGTATGAGGTGAATCACCCCATCACACCTTAAAAATGTCCTTTGTTTGCAAGTCCTTTGGTTTAGAGCAGATCTAGATACTAATTCAGAAGTAGATATCTGATTTCAATTCAACTCCATATACTTAAGAAATAAAGTCAGAAGTATAGATACCCTGGAATACATACAAATCAGATGAAAACCAAATAATATTTTTTACATACATGTATATATAACCTGTGAACTAACTGCATTTTCTGCAGATAGATGTGCTAAGGTGGCACTTCAACTAGGAATACCTGGTATTAGAACAACTATTCAATAAATTGGAAATTCCCTCATGCATTAAAAAAAAAAGAAGTTTTAGTTAAATATATAATGTGGAATTTCCTTTGGAAGTATACTGAAATTCTGCTTGAAAATTAGTATGATTTGCTTTGTCACGTATGTACGATTCCAAATTACCTTGAACTTTTTGGAAACTTGGCATTAACCAGCTATGAACTTATATAGCTTGAGAAATTTGAGGACTCTGAGAAAGTTCCCAGGGATCCGTGATACTGTTTTCTGGTTAAATGGTTGATTGATGGGTGCCTGCGACCTCTGGGAACTGCAGCAGTGGTGTAGTCAGTTCCGAGCCTTCTGCCAGCATTTTGCTATGGCTGTGGTCCTCTGGATTAAAACTCCAAACTTTCCCGTTGGAACTAACCACCAACTTCTCTGACAAGCATCTGATAGCCCACCCCAAAACTGAAAAGAAGACAAGAGAGATACTGTATTGATAATAATATCAAAACTTTCTGTAGAATTCATATTTGGCATGACAAAGTTGATTTAAGTAGCCACAAAAAAAAAAAAAAAAGTTAAAAAAAAAAAAAAAAGCAATAAATTCTGCAGGCAGCTAACTTCTTCCCAATTCTGTAAATAGGAATTAGTTTGCAAACAGAAAACTGCAGACTCAGTAAAAGGAGACAATATGGAAATTTAATGCATCTGGGATGTTTTTTTGACAGCATTAGCTTGAACACAAGTGTTAAATTGCCACAAAGAAAAAGAGGAAGTCATGAATACTCAGTTATAAAAAAGTCTCAGATACAGAAAAATAAGACATTTAAGATATCAATAATAGGCAGAAAAATAATGCTATAAACAAGTATTCAAGAAGTCCGAGAGATGAAAAGGACAAATTTTATTCTGGACACAGTCAGACTTTAAAAAATAAAGTGCAATAAGTTTGATAAGGTGTTTTTATTAAATAAGCAGAATAGGGATAAAATAGGTTCCAGAAATTTCCCCCCCACACACACCTAAACCTGAAGCGAGTGGAAATTCCTGAATCTTAGCTTCTCCTAATGTTTACCGTAATCTTAAAATTATTTGTTAAAATACAGGAACACAAATGAAAAAATTTGGAATCAGAAATAGCTTGCAGTAGCACTGAACATGTTTGGTTCATGTTTTATTCAGAAGATTAAAACATGATATCAGTTCATTTTGAATCTTTAAATTTAAATCTGCTTGCAAACAAAGCAGCCCTTGATAGCATCTAGATTTTGCAAAGGTGAGCCTACCTGTAATTAATTTATTCTGTGCTTAGTGACCATATAACCATGTGTATAAGTTCTGCTTTCTTTGTATGAACCTGAAAGTAATTTTCCTAGTTTCCATTTACAGATGATGATTTTAATATCTGTTAAGTCCTAATTTCCTACTCAGTATTATGCCACTTCTTAGCTGCCATCATACCTGTTGTGATCTTTATCCTGACTAATTCCAGTCCTTTGCTACTAGCTGTAATTATCAGCCAATACTCGTGTAACATGCCTATGGATGTATTAGATCCAGCAGCTCTTGGTCTCTGCACAGAGTTCATATGCTTTTGAAATACCAGCAGGTAAGGCTCCTACCCTATGTGGATATTAATCACTGGACTAACATACAATACATCCTCCTGATAACGAGCAGATCAAAGTTTATGATTCCTGTTCTACATGCAAGGGCTGTGTTCTGTTCAATACTGCAACTCTCTAAATCAGTCATTAGTGGCAGTGTTTGCTCGGTAGTGATAAACACTTGCACTGGATCTCTGGATATAATTCTGTGAAATGGAGCGTCTGATATTACCACTGGATGATGAATCAAAGCGAACAATCATACTTTACATTTCCTATTAAAATCCAGTTATTACTTTCTTAGAGGTATATTATTCCTCTGATACAAAGCAGACAGTTTGACTAAACATGGAAATGATCTATAACAAGATAGAACTAAATCTTTGATAAAACCTGAACAGAAGATTGTAAACTCCTTGATTAGACAAGGTGGAAAATCTTATCAGTCAGGGGATATTTATTGGATACATTTTATAGAGTTAGAGCTTCATTTATTTATCAAGCCCTGCACATTTGTTTAACCATTCACACCAAAACTACGGATTGCAGAAATAGGATGTAAGAAGACCTCTGCCTGTTCCTAGAAAATGGCATCCAGTTTTTTAAGCTGCCATCTTTACATTTCATAATATAGCTGAAAATCTGCCTGGGTCTGTCTCTATGCCATTAGGAATAAACACCTTTAGGAGAAATGCTCAGAACTGAAGTGGTGCAGAGATACATGCATATGGATATGTACCACTGCCTAGATGATTACCATAAACTAAATGCCTGAACTTCGAATAAGTACAAGAAAATTTGGGTTATTTATTGTTTTTCTTAATATTCCTGAAGCTGGAAGAGAGCCTTATCCAGGGTCTGCTGATAGGAGGGGAAAAGTTTGTATTAATGTAAATGTACGTGAGTTAAGCTCCATGCATTGCAATATTGAAATCTCTTCCTTGTCCTCCTAAATGCATACTTTTTTCCTGATCTCCTGAAATTGAACCAAACTAAATGACCGTGTATCCTAACAGTTATGTATATGGTTACATGTGTCTGAGTACCTGGCTATATACACACACTCTGTTAATTTAAGGATATTTTGTTATACCCGTGTATGTTGTGTGTTCAATACTCATCTTGTAAAAGTAACAGCCACTACTGCTCTGTTGCATGTGTTTATACATAAAGGTTGTATTGGAACAAACATTAAAATTCTGGTTTCACTTATGATTTTCTGAGTGCAAAAGGGATGCCTTCATCTAGACTTATATAAATTAAGTACTTTCCTTTAAAGCCCCATTGAAGCTATTCACCAGTGAACACCAACCCTAAATTCTCTATGCACTGGTCTTAACCTGCCTATAGAAGGAAAAGACGAGTACATGTTCTTTTACCTTAAATAAAAACTGAACAATATTTCCTTTGATCAAGAGCATAGCTGAAACATCATCTATTGTATCAAGGTTTTTAAAAAATGGATAGGAAAGGATGAACAGTATGGAATCTGTGAAAAGTTTAACCTTTTAATGTGTTACTGTATTATTGTCAGCAAATCATAGTCAAAGCTATCTTTATTTATCTGATGTCTGAGCTGGAAATCTATTTCAAATTAATCTATCAAGATAATGAACTTCTTTCCTTAGCTTAGTATATAGAAAGAGTATAAAGCTTATTGAAAATACTTATTAGCAAACTCCCTGATGTTAACATGTTGTTCAAATCATCACAATTGGATCAGTAAAAAGAAAACTCTCTAATTTAATGGGAAGTCTCTTTAAAACTGGACTTCTCTGTCTGCTTCATTCACTTTAGTAACATTTGAGTATAGGAATATACATTGACCTGGAGCACTACAGGTCTGGTAAAATGACATTGCAATCTGACCAAGAAGAGGAAGGTCAGATCACACTGATACATATGTTGTACATGCAACATGTACACAGAAAACAGAGTAGAAAGACCAGTTACCTCTATATAAAAGAACTATGGACAAGAAAAAATAACATTGGTATATAAAGTTTGCTTCAACACATCTGATAAATTCAAAGCAGACTCTTTACCATTCAGCTCTCCTTTCAACACCATTAGCACCATACTGCATAAGCAATATTTATTTTCAGAAGTCCTGAGTACATCTTGTAGATTCCTCTATAATCAGGAAATTGTATACTAAAAACCAAGTAAATTCTAATTCTATTTTAACTGGTCCAGACCCTGAAGCTTCTTAGATAACCATATTGCAATTGGTCTAATGAATATTTAGTTTTATAATCTCTGGGATCCCATCTATCTTCTAGTCATTATGATAATTATGTTACAAACTGACATATGAGTTATTTCAGCGTGGGCTTTGCATGAGGGCTTACACCAACTGAACCACCCAAAGAAGAAAAATTTGTCTTGTGACACTGAAATTCAGTGTGAGTTTGCAGCTTAGATGTATGTGCCTTGGTTAGCTTTAATTTAACATTAATTTTACATAACAATATTAATTAAGAAGGTGCACAAAATTATTCAGCCACTTGCTTAGAGGCCCTGGATAGGTTTATGCAGTAAGAACCACATTGCCATGACTATATGGCTATCAGTATTTAACCTAAACAAAATCATGCTGCCATGGTTCTGACTACCTAAAATGCTATCTCACATCTTCCTTGCAATTAAAATGATGTTTTAGGGTCATACTTCATTTTCTATTTCCTTTGCTCTGGCATGTAGTATACTACTACCCTTCTCCTGGTAGAAAGGGTGGCTGAAAAAATTTGAATATGTATTCGAGCCAATATGCTTAGTAAAGAGTCAAAAAAAGGCCTAATGTCTTGCCATTTCTCTTTCACACTCCTCCCTTTTTGATAGCATTCCACTGAGGCAGAAGTAGCGGATTTTGAATAGCATAAAATAACTACATCACAAGACACCTAGTGAACAAAGAGGGAAACCTCCCCAAAACAGGTGAACATTAAGTTAACACTTTGTACCTTGTGTGAACATAAGCGTGAGATGTACCTTTGCAGAAAATAGTAGGATGCGAACATTACGAGAACCATACTATAATGCTTATGTACAATAAGGAATGAATTACAGCTGCGTAATAACCTTAATTCTCAGGTTTCCAAATATGCAATGCTTCAAATTCCCAAGTATTTTTGTAATGGATGTAAGGCGTGAATAGTCTTATGTGCTTACCATACAAACTTCTGCAAACATTTGCTAGACTTGTTTGTTTGTCAGCTATAGGGATAAAAGCTATATTAGAGATATTGTTGCAGAAAACACCTTGCACATTTTCACATAGGCCAGTTTATTTTTTTTTTTTCATTTGTTTAAAGGTACTGATTCCAAACTTGCTGCCTTTGCTACATCAAGATCATAAAGTGCATTGCTATTGTTGCTACTATTTTTAAACAATTTTTGATCCCTCTGGCGGGTTGTTTCTAGTGTTCTTTTATGGGATTTAAACTAGATCTTTCTGGCTTTGAGAGGCTGTGCTCATTTATTTTTACTCACTGGAAAACCCTCCAAGCTTTTGAGCCCCTTTTTTCATTAGAAACTAATAAATTTGACTTGAACATACACAATGCTAAAAGGCTTAGTTTGCTGTGACTTGACCTGGCTTACTCTGTCATCTAAACCGCTAAGCTTTATTTGTAAAGGCTGTTAATGCCACATCAGTATTCAGTTCAGAACTTCAAGTAATAGTTCTTTCTTTGGGCACAATTCTATGAAATGTGTGAAATTAATCTGAGATAATGTAACTCACAACAGAGATAGAGAAGAATATTCCCTTATTATTGAGCAGTATCCAGAAAACCAGGAGGTGACTAGTAAACAGGGCAAAATGAGTTCTTTAATTTCTGCCCATACTTTTGTATTTCACAGAGTGTGCACATCCTAGACAGGATGATACAGTGCAAGAGGGCTGAGCTGGCATGGGTTACTATGACTTCTTTATGCTTTTAGTCAGTACATTTGATCATTCATTCGTATAGCATTAGTGTTTCTTGATGTCATCGTGCTTCTTGAAGCTGTAATGTACTTTGTCCTAATGCTTTTCAGGGGTTGCCTTTCAAGAAGGAAGCTTAATAAAGAATTTTATTTCTACTTGCCTTAAAACTTTGGAGTTTTTTGTGATTTTGGGTTTGTTTTCTTTGTTGTTGTTTTTTTTTTAATAAAGAAATTAAAATTAAAAATGCTCATCTGCATGCGCCTGAAAACCTTCAAAATATCTTCAAACTCAGTCAACTGAATACAGTCAATGATGTCAAGTCTAATAACAAAATGAACAGCGTTTTGTCTAATAACAAAATGAACAACATCCAATAACAAAATGAACAGCAAGTAAGGTAGGCTTCAGAAACACCTTTTTTTCCACTGGCTCGGGGCTGGCTGAAGACCTCCTCACTTCCACAGTATATTAGAGGTTGCCAACTTCTCAGATCTGCCATTTAGTCAAAACCAATTCTGCCAATATCAGCTTACCAAAGACCAACTTTAAACTTATCTGCCTCTCTTAAACCGAAACAGGTGAAGTACTTCATGAGGATACGATAAACTTTGGCAGATGGTTGGATGATGGAGCCTATTTGGGCAGTTGAGACCCGTGGGGTATAATCATGGCTGGAAAAGGATGGTTAAGCAAAGCTAGTCAATCTCATGCAGCCTCTAAGCCAAATAATAAAAGGATGCAGCCTTGGCCAGTATCTGTCTTTCAATTTGTAACGAAATTAAGTATGTCTGGACTGCTCCGACCAGTTATCAGACAACTACCAACACATGTCAACCAGCAGTGACAGTCACTTTCCTAAAGGGCTGGCGTGGCCCCTGAGAGACAGCATGTCCAGCAAATGCATTGGTTGCCTCTTACAGGTCATTACAAGATTTCTTTGGTGGCTTCCACCAGCCTATTCCTATTCCTGGTTTTTGCCTTTCCCCCGTGCTACCTCACTCGTGACTGCCTGCCTTCCCTAAGATACATCTCGGATCACAGCTCTTCACGTCTGGCATCCTGCTCTGTAACCTGGATGCCAGATGAGAATTTGCACTTTTCGTCCTGCTCTGCTCTTACTTTGGCTTATCTCCCTGGGCCAGTGAATTGAGATTCCCTCCATTGCCTTGAGCTGTCTCTGCCTAATCACTTGGCTGCTGGGCTTACTGGTTCTCGCTACCCAGGCTGGGACCATCTGATGTCTACAGGGTACGATTAAACACTCTAAAAAAGTGACCGAACTCACCTTTATGTGTTTTCCACTAGTCTCTAGAGTAACTGGTGAACCACTCAAAATTGAGACTTCATATGATGGTTACTCATCTAAGAGTTCTTATTGAATCATGTGCTTTTCTGATTAAAAAAGTACTAATATTTCTTGTTTGTTTCTTTGGATTTATAGGTAATTGCACATTTGTGTTAACACCTAAATAGCCTTTAAATCTTTCCTGATATTCCCTGGGATGTTTAATTAAATGATCACACACACTTTTATTAGAGCATCTCAGAGAAAGTGTTTAGAGCATTTACATCACTTGTGAAAATGAGACTTTTGTCAGGAGGTCATACAAGAGTTTTTTTGTGAAATTACCTCATTTTTTTATGGGCCTTCACCTGGTTATGCCTATGATGGGCAATCAAGATAGATTTTAATGTTCTATTTTAAGACATGACATCAAGTTTTGCTCTGTACAATATTTTTATCTCATCTTGGTGATCAGGTTTATTCACCAAATAATTTTCTTTTCAATATTTTTGAAGGTAACCTATCTAAAGATGTCCTGTTTCACTGCTTTCACTCTCCACTGTACCCAAAGGAAGAAAACTCGCTCAGGATTTTCATGGCATTTAAATGCCTACATCCATTTTGTTGGGCATTTAAATCCATTGAAAATTCTGGATCTAAGAGGCTTTGACTGAAGAAGTTCATGGCAAAGCATGGATCTGAACCAGCCTCCCAGATCCCAGCTTGCTGATTTAAGCATTTGATGAGTTTTATTTTCAAACTGGACTTCCTAGGATTCATCTCTAATTCTGTAACTATATATGTTATACTTTATTACTACCTTCATTAGGAAGATTCAAAAAGGTCACCACACCCATGCAGAAAACCACACTTGTTGTTTATCCAAAAAAGAATCAGTCTTTTCATTTTAAGAGAATAATAACGGAGACAGTTGCTGGGTTTTTCTTTCAGTGTTGCAGGTCTAACTTCTTTTTTTTATTTCTTCTTCTTCCAATACAGCCATTACAATGACATGGTGTTTAACAATCTACCTGCACATTTATAAACTGTAAAAGCACATTTTTCTAAAATAAATGCCATATTCTGTCCAGAGATGTCAGATACAATTCCAAGTGACTTCCATTGAGATCTGAACACATGTGGCTAAGGGGAATATTTGCTTTTAAGAACACACAGATTAAGGGTGTCTTACAGATCTGGTACTACCTACATATTCTAACTAGCTATGACTGACACTGATGAAATTGCTGGAGGCTTCCATTTCATTGATACTTTCAGGAAGGAGTTTCTGCTTGATCATGTAGAGCTGAGGCTGAACACAAAATTCATTTGTAAATAGAAGGGAAAATTATTTTCAAAGTCTTAAATCTGATCATTTAATGTGAGACAAAAATGTATTTAGAAGTCATTTAGGTGCATTTTAATGAATTGAAACTTGCGTAAGTTTTCACTGTTGCTTATTTCTTCTGTATTCAGATGGGTTCTGCATTCTCCCAGTTATGCTCTCATCATCACACTGCTCAGATAATAGCATCCTGTTTAATTGCTAATTATTCTTTGTAATTCTGTTTAGACAGTTTAATTATTTTGTTTAGTGATTTAGTAACAACATTTGACTCCTTATATTTTCAAAGCACTTTAGAATTAATGAATAGCATGAGGTATATAGTGGTGGTAATAAAATCATTGCAGGTGGAGGAACTGAGACAGGAGAGTGACTTGATTTTGCCAAATTAGGACTGAAGAATTTTTCTTTTCCAACTTTGTTTTTGAGCTATTAGACCAAATTGCCTCTCTCCCTTATTTTGCTTAATGAAAATATAAGATTAGAATTTGCTTTAGCTAACAGTAGTCTAGAAGTTCCCTTCGGAAGACAAAGACAAGAGAAATTTATCTATTTCATATATTAACAATTAGTACAAGTGAACAAGGAGTAGATCCAAAATGTGTTTTAAGCAATTAGAGGCCTTTTTTTTCATCAGCCTGATTGGGTTGGAAATTAAAGTCTTAATGCAATTTCTATCGCCTTTTGTGGTGCTGTAAATGAAATGCTTTTAGAAAAGTATGTTTTGCAAAGGAAGTTTTGACTTATTTTTAAATCCTCACTTCTGAGGATGTCGGTGAATACATAAGTATTTAATATTGTACATTTCTAGATTATTGTCAGTAATGGCTAGATAGCCATAAGAGTAACTGAATTGCCCTTTGCAATTTCTGCTAATGCTACAGGAATTAGCTTTGCTCTAATGGGAACATACTGTCTGAATTTATTCCAACATTTTCTGACAAAATATTTTTCTGGAGAAAAGCCCTCCTTAAAGAAAACCCCACGAAACCTCAACCTACTGTACTATCTTTTGTATGTTTGTGAGTTACCCCATTTAGAGGTATGTCAAACAACCACATTGCATTTCAAGCTGTCAAATGACTTGAAAAATATATAACATCGCAGGTTTACATAATTTTTGTAAACTCTTTTGTACAGTATGCAACAGGATGTTTCTTCAATAGCACTTATAGTTCAGAAAAGGAAAGTTCGCTACATCAAGACTATTTTATACTCCATGTTGCTTATAAAGTAACAGATGACATCTGAATTTAATATATTATCAATCTGTGGCTATGAGTGTCAGTTGTCAGCCCACAGGCTTCCAGCCCCCAAATTTGTCTTCCTCCAAGTAAACCACAACAATGAATACTGCAAAGGGGTAGATACTCAAGAGCTTATAAAAACTTCCTCCTCTGGTGGGTTAACATCACCGCCATAAGCAATTCCCACCCCTCCTTCCTGGGGAGCAGTTCTGCTCCGTCAATAGCGCTGAATACCAAATGAATCGTGTTGCACCTGGTTCTGAGCATATGAAAACCCTCACTATGGAGGAAATGAGAACAATAATCAATGTTTTACCATTCTGGATCAATTACTAGCTATATTTACAAGGTGAATTTGACAATCTTACCAAGATATAAACTATTAATGTAACCTCCATGTGGCATACAGTTTTCTCAATTGCATACCACCACAGCAGCCTGAAAATGATTTAGGTAACACCAGTAAAAACTTCATGTGGAGGTGTGAAAAAAGTACATAAGTAATGTTAAAAAGGAATTCCAAGTTTTGGGGGGTTTGTTTTTTAATCTGTCTTGTATTATTAGACCATTCCTTACAAAGACATGGATTTTTTTTGATGGAAATATGCCTCATTATTCTTATTTTGGCATGCATAGGTATTGCCAGACATCTGCTGCTAAGTCTTCATCTGCTAAAAAATCTTCTTAAATTTTTCAGAATTATATGAATTAAACAAAAATTAAATGAAATGTAGCTTCTGACAACTTTCATAGTTTTTCCAAGTTACAGTGGTGTAACCATGAAATCTAAGTGAAAAGTTCTAAACTCCTCATCCCGGTTTCAGCTGGGATGGAGTTAATTTTCTTTCTAGTAGCTGGTATAATGTTATGTTTTGGATTTAGGATGAGAAGAACGTTGATAACACACTGATGCTTTCAGTTGTTGCTAAGCAGTCACAGATTTTTCAGCTTCTCATGCCCAGCCAGCAAGAAGGCTGGAGGGGCACAACAAGTTGGGAGGGGACACAGCCAGGGCAGCTGACCCCAACTGGCCTAAGTGGTATTCCATACCATGTGACGTCATGCCCAGTATATAAACTGGGGGGAGTTGGCTGGGAGGGATCGCTGCTTGGGCAACGAGCTTTAGTCGGTGAGTGGTGAGCAATTGTGTTGTGCATCATTTGTTTTGTACATTCCAATTCTGTTGTTATTATTATTATTTTTATTTTTATTATTATTATTACCATCATCGTCATCATCATCATCATCATCTTCCTTTCTGTCCTATTACACTGCCTTTATCTCAATCCAGGATGTTTAGGTCTTTTTCCCGATTTTCTCCCCCACCCCACTGGGCGGGGGGAAGTGAGTGAGCGGCTGCTTGGTGCTTAGTTGCTGGCTGGGGTTAAACCATGGCACTTATAAAGCTGGGTGTTTTTGTCTCAATATTTTACAGCATATATTCTAAGATGGCCCAGAAATCTGTTTTTACTCTGGTATATTTATCTGTTCTGCAGATTTTTTTCTTTTGTTGTAGAAATCTAAATTTATGGGTGGATTCATGGAATCATAGCTGAATGTTGCCTTTTCCAGAATTTGCAGAAATTGATGGGTACTTGTGAACTTAGTGCTGGATGCCCAGTCCAGGAAGTTGTTCCCCACCTAGGCACAGCGTTTGCTTACTTTTGCGCTACTAGCATGTGTGCTGGTCACCTTGCGGGTCCCAACTCAGTCTATAACATCACTGTGGAGTCCAGATTTTTGATGTACGGCAGCTAGGGTGTCATCAGTTGTATAAAGGTAAAGCATATGATCTCACCGTTGCAAGCTTTAGAAATAGATTTACTAAGAGATGATTGTTTAGCTTTTTTTGAATGCTTCTTTCCTTTCTAATTACCTTTCTACCTACCAAAGAATAACATCTGGCAACCCTGCCTAAAGAATAAAAATATGATTAGAAATGGAGTCATGCTCTTCACCTCTACACAAAAGGGACTATAAGATCCATTTTCTATAGGTCTCAGACCCTTCTGAGCTGTGCTTGAAGCTCTTTAAGAGCCGGATTTTAAAAAGTGTTTCCAAGGGCTGTATGTAGCCAGGATGTGTATGGGAGCAAAGGCTTTACAGTTGATGGAAATATGCACTAGGTCAGGTGGAGCTAATGACATTCCCTCTTCTTTAGTAAAAGTGCCGCTGCTTAGGGCACCCACAAATGTCAACATACATTACAAGATAAGGTGCATGAGTGCACGTGGAAAGCCCTCAATGAGACTGATATTTTAAGGGTTTATAATTGTGTGTTGGTCAATTTGGAGGTTTTGATCTGTTGGAGCCAGAAGCCTTGTGCTGGACTCACCCTACTAATGGGAAATTCTCCCTTTTTTTCGACCAAACCTGAGATGAAAAGGCAGATCACCTTTGTGAGCTGAGGGTTTAGCACTAGCAGCAGGCAGAGACCAGATGCAGGTGCTCCGACTACTGTGATCATTTGGGGAATGTTAACGTGCTACTCCTAAGATTAATGCTGCTGCATTCTGTAAGGTGACAGCGTTAGCAAATTACTGACACAAAAGCGCACTTGCATGACAAAACCTGCTGGAATGGTACTTTTTGCACAAACCCCACAGGCAGAACTAGTATGCGAGGCACAATAAAATGCTTCATGGCACATTTGTAGCTGAAGTGTGATGTAGCAATTATGTTTATGTGATCCAGTGTTCCCTTAGTTCTCATTTTATAAGTTTTGCTTTTCTCTTGCTCATTTTTTTTCTCAATACAGTTGAGTGCATTTGGAGAATAAAGTGAGCCTTTCCAGTCTATTTGGTAAGAGGTTCAAGATTTCAAACTCTTCTTCTAAATTGAGGGGCCTCTGTACCCAATTTCCACCAGGGGTCATGGTAAAACCAACCTTATCCTCCTCACTGTGAGGCTGAACAGTATGTTGGCACAAGCACACTAAAACCAGAGGTAAATTCTTGTGCTCGTTAACATACTTTTTTGGCTTATTCTTCACGGAACTGAAAGTTATTGCTCTTCTATCATACCACTCCTTGAAAAAAACCCACAACAGTTACTGAGTCATATTATTAACTTTTTTACTGGAGATGTCTTTCTAGTTTTATTCCAACTACATAACTCATTCGATGACAATACTTTAATAAGGAATCAAACTTTGTTATTATATCAGGCTTAAGTATATGCCTACTATAGGGATAAAAGCAAAAAAGCCTATAGTAATGAAATAATTAAAAAAACGCATATCATCCTTCTGTGAAAAAGGAAGTAGCACTACCACATAGCTTAAGAAGCATCTCTCCTTACTTATGAGAGATTTGCAGAGATTTAATAGTAGCAATAGAATAAGAATGAAGTTAAGACTGTGAGTACTACTGAAAATTTTCAAAAGCCTAGAAATTGTTACTTAATGCTAGGAAGATAGCATGCACAAATGATTTGAGGGGAAGGTCCTTATTTTCTTGTCTAGTTTCACAATCTGCAATGATTTTGCTAAAAGATCTTCATTGTTACTGGATAAAGGAACACAAAGGTGGGTCAAAGCTCGTGTTTTCATGTCAAGGGTCTTCCCACAGGCCTTTCTCTATATACCATAATTACTGCAGCCTCTGAGGGATTGGAACGAAATTTAAATTTCTGAGTCATATAAAGGACAAGTATTCAACCACTTGCTTCATCTCTTGCAGCTACTGCACGCTGTGGGAGCGGGGGGCACCTACCCCTGCTTCAAAAGGCAATTCCTTGTATATGGCCCTGGGCTGGGTGGGAAATGCCGTTCAACGGTCTCTGGGGTTCCAGACATTTGATGCTGCCATTGCTGTAGAAAAAAATGCTATGGATGCCCATTACTTTGGCAACTAGAAGTGTTTGAGAACCATAAGTGCAAGGTTTGTTGCAGATCGGAGGGGAATGGGGAAGCAGGGTCATGCGCCTGGGACATATCCCCTTCTCAGGTCAGTCCCATCCCCCGAACAGTCCTGGCCCCTCGCAGACGTCCTCTTTGGAGTCGGTCACATGCTAAACAGCTTTGAGGGTTCATAGTGAAACGTTATATTAAGAGATAAGGTAGGCTACAGATATCGAATAAGGTGAAATTAACTTCAGAAGTCCTATACACATGCAGGTTCCTCAAACCGTTATATTGGGCTCCTATGTGAAAAGATCCCATCGTAAGAGGCAAGTCCTAAGATGTTACTGGGAGTCACACGACTTAAACTTGATGAAAAGTTTGGAAATCATGGGGAAAGGGTCATGACCATTGATTAGCCTTTTATGTTGTTAAATGAATTAGCACTACACCTATGGTTTGGCACAGAGTACTCCCATGGGAGTTTACTTGTTCCTTTGTAGATCTCACACTGTACATATTTTCATATTCTCATGGGCAACTATGTATTGTCTTATGTCTTGGACATAAGAATTTAAATCTATACAGAGAGAACAAAACTCTTACTATCAGCAAGGAAACAGTCAATGCTCTGATGCAGTGTGCTTTAAATACGTGGAATTACATCGTACGCTTTTCACCTGCCAAAATACACATGATTTTTGCTGCATTTTGGGTGTTGATCTGCCTGGTAGGGCCAAATAACAATGGCATAAAAAAAATTGTCCCCCAAGATTTGTAACTTGAAAACTTGCTGCACACTGTTGATTACTGCCAAGGAACTGGCTAGAATTTGATCTTATTTTACTTTGTAGACAAAGCATTTAGAAAATAATTATTTTCAGATCAATTTACTAATTTTTATTTGAGTTTACCAAAACCTAACAAGGAATCCAAAAGTTCTGTGATTTTTTTTAGATCTCAAAAAGGAGTAGTACTTTTCAGATCCCCAATGCCATGGATCTACATGAATTACATCACCATATGAATAAGATACAGTAATACGGAGCCTACACCAAAACATGTGGCAGTTATTCATGTTCTCAGAACTGCCTAGAACCATGTTGCACCACAAAAGTTATAAACCACTTTTTACAGCTTCAGCTTGTTAGTCTAAATTCAAAGTTATTTAGGTCAATCCTTTAGAATACAATCTGCCGCTAAATTAATCTGAATGCATTGTTAACATTTTTCATTATAGGATAAATGCCCTTGAAGTAATTAAAATATTATCTTATACTTAAAAATTTTCAGAATTAAATTTTTTTTCTGTGTTTGTACAAGGTCTTTCATAGTGAGGTGTTGCTCCATTCCTGGGGCTCCTTTCTTCTATCCAAGAACAAAAATAAAATATACCATTTTATCATTTGAGCTCAGAGAAATCCAGAAGTGATGTTATTAGGATGTCTTCAGTGACACTAAAAATAATGAACTGGACCTTGCCTTCTCAGCAACTCATTATACCATTTGCTCCATATTTCATTTGTAGTGGAACATAATAGTCATATTCTTTACCCCAGCTGACTTTGCCCCATGCAGAAGTTAAAGAATGAACCACATAAATTTCAATGGCACTATATGCTCAGCTTAGTGAATAATGTGGATTTTTTAGAAGGGTCTTAATACCATCCTACACAGAATTGATTTGAAACCCAGTAGGAATACATTCTAGACACATGGTTTGGTATTGTCTTTTTATCATTTTGGAGGTGCTAGTTTCTGTATGAGTCTGGGAAATAGGCGCCAATCTGCAAAGCCTAGATATCTGCAAAGGCAACTCTCTGATGCAAATGGTTTACCAAAGACCACTTTAATTTCTTAGAAAAGTAAAGGATTAGAGAATAATAACATGCTGCAAAGGGAATTCAAAGAGTTAACCATCATATGCAAATTCAGACATTCACTGTGAATGAAATCTACAAAGCACTGTGAAGCCAGGAAATAATTTCATACTAGCCCCAGAGACCTGGTGAGAATCTCCTGGTGTTTTAACAGCTTCTTTCTTCTCCCTGTAACACGTTCTATAACATTATGAAATTTGTCTGCGTCTTGCATTTCAGTACAAAGGGTAAAAAGGTGTTTCTATTTTCTAAAATCAGGAGCTTTGCTTTTCTGTGTTTCTACTAAGTCCTCCTCTAAATGAGGTTGATGCTTTCATCCAGATTCACAAGGTTTTTAAGAATCATGATGTAGACAGACTCTGTGTGCTTAACCTAAAACAAAGCAAAGCAACTTGCCACTGATACCAGCCCTGGAGCTGAAACATGGCTGTGGATGCTTTTATGACCATTTTGTTCCACCTTGCTCTGTGCTCAGTATAAGTCTCCAGAATTGCTGTCACAAATTCAGCCCCTCTGCTGTCGCTAAGCAATACCATTTCATTCAATATAGAGCTTTATACTGATCTCATCAGTGTAATCTCTGGCTGTTCTCCAGTAGTGACTGAAACAACATGACTCATATCTGTGATATGCGGTTTGTTTCCCTTGCTATTGCTTTGAGGGAAAAAGGGTGGGTGCAAAGTAAGTTTTTGTTCTCTACTTGTATATAAAAATCATTTTAATTGCATATTCGATGACGTGCTGTGTATTTACTGGTCTTAGGATGCTTGACCGAAGCTGTAAAACTGCTTTGAACTTGGCATTTACAATATGCTGTACTCCTTTTTTCCAAGGGAAAACATTCCTGCTTTGACACATTTTGAGATGATCTGCAATCTTTTTTCCTAGGTGCTGCTCTGTGCCATGATGAAAATCCTGTTGCACTAGTTCCTTAGAGTAACTCTGTTAAAACCAGCCCTTAAAAAATGTTACGGCCAAGCAAGACAAAGCAGAAGGCTTTGTCCAGTTTTATCGTGGATGCAGAAACCTGCCTCCCTGCTCTGACTCACTGTCAGCAGTTCTGAAATTGCAGGCAGATACTTTTTAAAGCACACTTGAACTTATACATGCTATTTCTGATATTCTGCTCGTTTCCCTGAGAATGATGGTTTTGCTAAAATCTTGGGAAGTTTTGCAATAATTTAGGCCAGTACAGAACACATTCAAAATGGAGTATCTTACCAAGCTTTTTAGGAGGGTTCATTATGCTTTAGAAAAATGTTAATATCGCCTCTGCCAATGTACAGTATGCGTTTCAAAGCAGAGTAAAAATATTTTTGGAAAATTACAGGGAGATGTTTCAATAAGCAAGTTCAAGTCTCTACTTTGAGGACTGAATTTTCCTGAGGCCTTTGCATTTCAAAAGATGTGTTTATTGCAATGAAATAGAGGGGGAAACTTCAGCAATGGAGGTGTTCAGCTGATTCCAAATACCAGTCATTAGTCTATATCTGTGCTCTTCTGTTACCTGTGCAAAGATGGCCACAAACTCAGCTGAGGGCTCACTGTGGTATTCGGAAAACACAGTGCAGGTTGATTTCATATCTCCTTTTTGTAAAAAACAATGGGAATAGTTAACTTGCCATACTGATAAAATAGAAAAATTGTATTGTGAGAAACCTTTTTTGTTTGGTTTTTTTTTTGTTTATTTGTTGTTTTTTTTTGTTGGGTTTTTTTTGAGTATTCTGTTAGTATGAGGAATAGAGCACCTCATTCTACCTTGGGTGTGAAGCTGGCCACAAATCAGAAATAACTCAGCTAAAGCCAAGTATGTCTTTCCCATATACTGCTTCGCTTTGTCAAGTCCCCAAAGGCAAGACCTTGAGGGATGTAAAGTGTGAAGGTGAGCAGGATTTTTAAGAGAGCTCTTTGTCCTTCCCTTCTAGGACCATAACTGTTGTACTTAAGCTGTGGACAAAATGGTTGTATAATTTGAGTTCAGCCTGCACATTCACTGTGCTCTCTCATTTTAGTTATCACAGGGTCCTGAGACAAAGCTTACAGCAGTGCAGTTCTGGGGTGGAGGGGTTTGGGCTTTTGAAGGTGATTTAGGGCTCAGCAATGTCGCTCGGAGAGCCTAAGTCAAGAGACAAATGATCTTGGGCTTGGGCTTTTTGTTTCTTACTTGGTTTTCCTAGCATCTTCTCCTCAGAGGACAAGTAGAACAAAGCCCAGGATCCGGCCATAAAGAACATTTTGGTCTTTTTTGTCATATGACTTTGTAAGCCTTCACAAAACTATACCAATTTCTATATGTGTTACCAAGATTGTTAGTAGAACTGCATAGTCTGTGCAAAAAATAGCTCTATACCTAATTATTTTTGTTGTTGTATTTTTCGTTAAAGAAAGGACAGGGTCAGAGGCACTGGAAAATGGCTGCAGGGCTATAAAGAACCTCCAGAACTGAGCATCTCCTATTATCTCTATCTATTTGTGGAAAGAAGCTTCAGCGATTTGGTACTGTCCGTCCCTGAAGCAGCACTGTGGGCACTCCCTCCAACATCCCAGCCCAGAACCGACCCGAGCCGGGGACACGCCTGGATGGTCCCAACTTCTTATGACAGTTGAAACCAAGTGTATATAAAGACTCTGCTAATCTTTACCTAGCCATTTGATCTTCAAAAAGCAGAGCATTCTCAGTTAAGAATTAGCAGGTTTATTTCTTGAAAGGATTCACTTTTTCTTACAGTTCCAGGGAAAGTAGAGAAAATTTGCCTTGGGAGGATGGAGTGACAGCCTTAGATCTTCCAGAAGAGGGTTTGTGCAATTTCTTGGGGTTTTTTTTGTAAGATACAGAAGCAATGTTTGCACTCCACCTACAACACAGTAGTCAACAGGAGCTTCTATAAAATCACGAAGAGACTTGGAGGTATAGATCTGTAATCTATTCTTCTTGGGAAAGCTAGACTAGCATGCAAATGGGAATTTTGGCTCACAACTCACTGTTGCCGCAAGACGCATGGGAAGGATCTGCTGGTCCTAAGCGTCTTTGCTGCTGGGCCATGTGCTCTGTTCCTGGGAGGGCTCTGGTGGGCTCGGTGCAGTTGGCACACCGTGAGACCAGAGCAGGAGCGTGGTGCCTGGATCACCTTGGCAAATCCTGGCAGCACCCACTGAAGAGGTGTACCAGGAAATTTTAAGACTCCGCTAATTTGGCCAGATCTGACATTCAAATGGAGAAGAGATGCATATCTCCAACACCAGCTTTCACTTCTCTTGCCAAAATGCTGTTCTAAAGTATGAATAGTCCAGAACGCGTCAGACAAATACCTGGGAATTCGTTTTGGTAAAACTACCATCTACTCTCATTCTTTGAAGTACCTGAACCTCTGCTGAAATTTAACACCTATCTCCTCAAAGAAAAAGAAAAGCCTGAAGCTGAGAGCAAGCATGGAAAATTTCAGCATGACAAGTCAACCTCAGGCAAAGTCATAAGCCGCTGAAAATTGGGATTTCTTAGCGGAATGTACTAGGCAGCATCATATATACATTTCTAACACTACCCAGCACCAGAGAAAGTCACTTTCATTTACTTTCAGTAGCTTATTAATGATACAGATTTTATGTTAGAATTTCCTGCTGAGGTGGCAGTATAGAACGACACTTTAATTACACAACCTCTGCTGCAACTAAAGAATACAACTTTTAATCAAATGGTGATGGTTTGATAACAAAATACCATAGCACTCTACTTCTTGACAGGTGGTAACCAACGGGCCAAAATATTAGCTGGTTCACGGAGTTCCCCACTGAACTATTGTTTGTAGAAGTTGCTTTGACCTCAGCGCAGAAACATCAGTGAACTGAGCTTTCCTGATCAGAAACGTTAATGGGAGCATCCTTCAGGATTTGTCTTAGAGTAAGAGTTTGTAAAAGGCTTTTATAAAGTGGGATTTTACTGCATATTTTTCTGAAACTTCTGTTTGGGAAGAAGTCTAGGAAGCTTGAAGTTAGATGTTTTGCAACGGAAAAGGAATGACTGCTTGACAGGTTTAAAAAGTCACGCTTGACAGAGTAGTTATAGCTGTTTGATAGTAAGACTTAAATGTTCTGCTTTATTGGATGACAGGCTGAAGAACAGAAAGACTATCAAAATAAAACTTTTTTTATATATATACTCAGGTTTTTTCCTGCTTAATAACTCAAGGTCAAACATGCATTTTAATCAAACAGCCTCTGAACTTTTCTGCCGAGTCAGGGAAACCAGAACAAATTTAGTGTTCTTTTCAATACATTTGTCAGTCTACATACAGAAAGTGCGTTACACAGTTGTGTTAGCAAAGGCAAAGCTTTTTCTTGATTATCTAGGGAAATTGCCTTTGGACAAAAGCCATGCTTTTGAATAGGAATTTTAGACTTTGTAAAATAACCAGGGACGTGTATTTCAATAATACCTCAAAGCTTTCTCTCACATTTGCATTTATTAAAGCATTTGGGGCAATATAAAGTTATCTCAAATTCTTTTTTTTTTTTTTTTTTTTTTGGTTTGACATTCAATAAAATCGTAAAGCACATTTCCACCCACTTTTGTCAACAAGTCCAATTCTATGTAGGAGTTGTTTGGGGTTTTTTTCTTCATATGGAAATGGAAAGCTCAGTCTTGATCAGCCTGACAAATGGATCAAATAACATGAATTTCTTGCAAAAGGAAGCATTTTTCAGGATGAAGTAAGGGCATTAAATTCAGTTTATTGACAATTACATGTTACTCCTTAAGAAAGTTTTCATACTTTAAAGTTTAGCTGTAGTCCTCCTATATCAATCAAGAAATATGGCAGGTTTCTTGAATTGCAGTTTAAGGCACCAAAAGAAGAGGTTTTATTTTAGTATATTTTAGTCTCTTTCATACTGATATTTATATTAATTTTATTATAATTATCATTGTAGCCATATATTGCAAATCTAATTTTTTCTTTGTCCTTCAGTACAAATCGCTAATTCATACTGAGGGGAAAAAAAATTTACTATGAGGTTATATTTAAAAAAATAAATTTTCATCTCCACTTTTTCTCAGCTATATGGGGATGTTTTTGTCAATGATAATATTTCTACCTTAGTGCTTATTCCTATATATTGATTAGAACGCATCATTTACATATTCAGGGACTATTGATTGTACATAAAAAGGTCATTCCTTTGATTTTGAATTTATCTTTAAATGAACAGAGAAAAGAAAGATTATTTTTTGAATTTGAGAAATAATTTTAGAAGCACAGTCTTTCAAATCCATCCCCTATGTTGCTTCTAAGCTTTATTATCCAAAGGTCTGAGGTTCCATTTTTTTCTCCTTTTATTTTCCCAGTCACTTTGCAGTAGGGGAGAAATATTCCCCTTTGCAACTTCCATTACTCTTCATCTATGCCACAACTAAAACCCTAGTCCAGGAAACAGCTGAACACATCCTTTTTTCCTATTGGCTTTAAAATACCAGCATGTCCTCCCTTGAACCTAGGTCAAATTTTGTATACATTTATATATGGAAATGCGTATAACCATTAGAATACATGTTATTACAAAACTGCATCAATAAGTGTTTGATACAATTAAATAATTAAAACAAAATCTCTACATGACGAACAACTTGATCTATACAGAAAAAAAATAATTAAAATCCTCGGTAACAGTGTTAAGGATTTATTTTAATGGTCTAAATACAGTGCCTGAAATTCCAGCAGATTCCACTGAGTTCACCATCCTTTCAGAATAAAACCAATTAATTCTAGGCATAATTATGGACTGAGTCCATACATGTTCCCTTCAGCTGGATTTATAATTAGCTTGTTAGTCCTCCTACAGCTTAAGAGAAATGACCTTTTAAGAATCAAGATATCTTTTCTCATGATAACATCAAAGTTATGACAGTAAAAAATTACTTCATTACTTTGTTTATTGGTCTTGTGGTCACTTACAGTTTTGCTTATTAATATGATAGGATTATTTTTTAAAGTCAAATTATTAAAGAGCTATTATTTCTATGAGAATAATATTACCCATGAAAGAAAGTATAGCGCATATCACCTCTGCTATCCCAGGCAGACATTCACCCCATTAGAATTTTGTTTAGAAATGTGTAAACATTTCACCTAAAGATCAAAAGGAACTGTATCGCTGGAGAAAAGCTGCATCAGAAAAGCAATACTAATTTTTTAGTGATTTTGCTTAAATGTCAAACTCTTTAAGGAAGTCTCCTCCATCTTTTACTACTGCAGATGGCCAGCGGTGACTTCCACAGAAATGGAGAAGATCAAAACCATACATGAGGACCTGGCATTCCTTAACCATGAATTCTGTTATAAAAATTATAATGTTATAAAAAAGTGTCCTGTTCAGAGGCTCAGATAAGCAAGGTACTTAGGTCTCCAGCAAACCTCAGCCTGACCTGTAGTCTAATGCTTTTAAATGGCAAAAGTTAGGCATGAGCCTAAACATCCTCCTGAATTAGTGTCTGAAGAATGAGAAGAAAGACATTCCCCATTTCACTTGGTTTTGGGGTTTTTTTTGCCTTTTTTTTTTTTCCCCAAACACATTGATACCTTCTTTCCAGTGTGATATTAGTGGGTTTGAAATTGCAGACAAAAACCAAAGCAACAACTGGGAGAAAGAGGAGATACAGGCTGCAGAAGGGGCTCCATAATTTTCCTTATACTTGCAGAGTTTGTTAGGATTTTCTTAAAGGGCTTACTGTATCAGAAGTCAATCCATCTGAAGTTCTCTCTTTTTTTTTTTTTGATAAACTTAAGTGGTCAAACTCTGTTCAATACACTTGAATTGAATAATAAATAATAATGATTAATAAATCCTCACATCAGGATGTATCCAAAGTACAGAAAAAGAAAGTACAATTAATATGCCTTTGCAAGAAAAAAAAATAGAAGCCAAGAGGCATGCAGAACATTACTTAACATAATGGCAAAGTATTTAATAAGAATTCTATCTACTGGTGCAAAATAAAATACTTCTCTTAGCTTCATAAGACCTGCCGGATGGTGAACAATGCTTTTGTCAAGAAAGGAAATGTTTTTCCAGTGGTTGCACAAACAGAATAAACCAGAAAAAGAACATTATTTTATATAAATGATCAATCTCTTCATGGTCCTTGAGGCTCATTTCAGAACGGATTTCTGCAGGGCTACACCAGAGAGTCTGTGATGCATGTAATAGAATCAAAGAGCTCCAATACAATTCCAGAGTGGTAGGATCTCTGTTTATCTCCAAGCTCCCTTTTTCTAACACCAGGTCTAGATTTAATGACCTTGGTAACTTGGCAAAGACCATCAAGGTGATCTTTGAAAATAGGTTTTACCTGTAGCTCTATCTGGTAGCTAATATAGGTGGTAGTTTACTTTAGGAAAATGATGGAAATGACAAAGCTATATTACATATAAAGCTTCTTAACATATAAGCAGATTTGACTATTCCACCTCTAATATTTTTCCACAACTTCGAAGAGCAGGAGGCAGTTGCAAAACACTCTAAAAGAAAACACCCTGAATTGCATTAAATTATCTTGAGCTGTAATAAAAAAGCTTTCTCTGGGTACCTCAGTGGAAGCTAAGTAGTGCTATGTAGCTCCACAAATGAATGTAGAAAGAGATAATAGGTTTCTTTAAGCAGACTGTTCACTCCACTCCACTGCTTGTTCTTATCCTTTCCCACACAGACATTTCAGTATTCACAGAAACTTTGCAGTACATGTCCATGCTCATAGCCATAAAAGACAAAATCCTCTATAAAGGGAGACCCCTTTATTTTCTTCTAGCTGCTGCACAATATCCCAACAGAAATTAATACTTTCTGGAAATTAATAACCGTGCTTCTCTTTGTTCTAAAATCAACTCTTTTTAAGCTTAACCTTGGAGTGATAGCAATGCAAATATTGAAACACAGGTGAATTGTGCAATCTATAGGATAACGTAAAAAATAAAAGGCACTCTTCTTCTGACCCGCATGCATGCACAGCAGACTTTTGAGTATGTGGAGAAGAAATCACATGAACAGATTCTTGGTGAAGAACAGACAGAAAAAAATTATCAACTACCAATAGAAACAACATCAGCCTGTATTGCTAATAGAGTACATACCCCTTTATCTGTAATTTTCACCATCACCAATTCTTACCATTTTTATTTTTGATAAATCTTGCTGATTTATCAAAACAGCAAGAAGTCAGTAATAATTTTAAAAAAGGCAATTTTCCAATGAAAAATATCCTTTTTCTACCCAGTTATTTTTCATTTCATTCAAACATGTCATTTTTCTACACCTGCTTAAAAACAAATTTGAGTTTTCAGAAGAAATTACAGAATGGATTGTATAATTTTCTTCAGGTTCTCACTCCCTTTTTGCCCCTGGAAAGCAGGTAAGGAAAAGGAGTGCAATGAAAAAGATTAAAAATCTTTGGGGATTTTATTTCAGATGCGCATCCAAACCCAGTATTTTTCCCAGGGATCATTTGAGAAAATTCCGTTTGAAATTTAAAACTACCCACTAGCCTAGGACATTTACACCGGTTCATTTATTCACCTGCACTTCCAAGACAAATGATACAAACAGAATTTCATCTTATGAACACATTGTAATTAATGGCAAAGCTAAACTTTTTCCTACAGATGTTGCCAGATGATGCAGACCACATAGCAGGACGGACGGCAGGATAAAGGTTCACTTAATCATGCTGGTAGTTGCCCAACGAGGTGTGAGACATGTCTGAGGGAAAATTCCAGAGCAAAGTAGTAGGGTAGAGCTGGTGTCAAAGGCTGCTGATAGATAAGAAACAACTTAGCCTGTATAATTTTTTTATTTTTTTTTTTCACTGCTGGAGGAAATTATCTACAAATCTGAGCAGAGAAATCACTACTATATATCCCCATTTTAAGATCTCTGGTCAAAAGAAATAAAATTCATGGACTTAAAAACTTTGTCCGGGCTCCCCAGCTCAGTCCTCCCATGGATTTTCCCCCAAACTGGGAGAACTTTTCTCGTTAGAAAAGTCGTGACTCTTAAGAGACTAATTTATAACTCTTAAGGATGATCACCAACATTCCTGTTCAAAGGCTGTAAAAATGATCAGCTAACTAAGGCCCTGAGCTTTTCTTGCTGGCCCTTAGTGCAAAATGCCAACCCCACAGAAAGTTCAGGACTGCAAATAGAATAGAATAGCATAGAATAGAATAGAATAGAATAGACTATTTCAGTTGGAAGGGACCTACAACAATCATCTAGTCCAACTGCCTGACCAATTCAAGGCTGACCAAAAGTGAAAGCATGTTGTTAAGGGCATAGTCCAAATGCCTCTTCAACACTGACAGGCTTGGGGCATTGACCACCTCTCTAGGGAGCCTGTTCCAGTGTTTGACCACCCTCTTGGTAAAGAAATGCTTCCTCATGTCCAGTCTAAACCTCCTCTGGCAAAGTTTTGAACCGCTCTTGCTTTGAAATACTCTTGCTCCTACTTCAGGGAAAGGTTCTGGCTGGCACCTCTCATCTTAAGGCACTCTGTGACTAAGGATAGCTTCATACTAGATAGGGGTAATTTTGTATGCAGAGATTAAGATTAATCTCACCTGGTTTTGGCTGACTCATCCCTAAGTTTCTAGACTAAACTAGCCGTTTAGGCTCCTTTGGCAGGACTGAGGAGTGACTGCCACCTCCGGTGGGCGAATCATCCCACCTACCCAGATGATTACCTCCAGCTGATTAGCTTCACCTCAGACAACTCACTGTCAGCCAGCTGCGCTCCTACTCAAAGTAATGCCAGACCTTCCTAGCATCAGACTGCAACAAAAGAGCAGATGATATTGATTTTAGGCAACATTTACCCATTTTGAAAAGCCCACAGGTGGATGGTACAAGGAAACAGGAGGTTTTCTCTCTTTGCCACCTGTAAAATCAGGCACAACATTTCCATGTCCCCGTGCCCCAAGTGATCAGGTTCAGTTCGGGGATCCCACCGCCAACGTTGTGACCGGCTCCCCTGTCCCTGCTGCCTCATCCTCAGCTCTCCAGCATGATCAGAACCCCCAAACAGGGAAAAGGCCTTTTAGGAGCAGCCTTTTTGAAACTGTGAATAAAAGACAGTTGGGAAGTGTTACAATTCCAACTATCAAACGATGGGTGGAGTTTCCTCCGTACATGCTGCTTGTTCACCAATTTCATTATCTGTATGCCTTGCCTTCCTTTCCAGGCTTCGAATGCCTTATTGTCTTGTTTAAACACAATGCAAATATATTAAATGATTAGACCTTTCTTATTGCCAATAAAGCTTAATTTTATTGGTAGGAAATATTTTGTTTCACTTCATAGTTTTAAATATAATTAATTCACAAAGGACTAGAACTCTCATGATATTTAGCACTCTTACACATTGCATTGTTATATTAAATTATACGTGCTTCCTATTAAATATCTGAGTCTGTCCTGCAATTTCAGACAAAAAGAAAAGATTTTTCTTTAAATCTGCACAGACACATGGAATAAAGGGACATACTGAACCAGGTTACTTGACTATAGGTACATCAGGTAACCATCAGCAACTTTGAAAGAGAGTGACATTTCTGAGAGCAGCTCTTTTGATTCCTAGAATTTGAAGATTCCTTCAGAGGTTTCCTTCCTTCCCACAGCTTTCAGGCTCATCATTCTGTGGAAGGGACCCCTGTACAGGTTCTTCTCTGGGAAGATGGGCTTTGTATGCTCTGAGTCATAACTTCTGGGGCCAGCAGGTTTGCCCAGAAGCTTTTACTAAAAGAGAGAAAGATACAATGGAAAAGAAGGCATTATGCCAAATGCAAAAGTTGTATTGACTTTTTTCCTTCTTTTTCACTTTTTCATTCTCTGGATGTTTATTATCTGTCAGATTGTAGACTGTGTTGGTGAGGGATTGTGTGCTCCTCCTTGATTTTTTTGTGTACAGCACTAGCTGCCTCTGAACATGACTGTAATGATAAAATGCATAATGCTTTTGTGTTCTGTAAGACCTATCACACCCCTGAATAAAGAACAGCTGCTTTGTGACCAGACAGGTACACAGATGCCTGCTGACGGAGAACTAATCCAGGATTGTTCCCAAAGTTGAGAGCCAGGCAACTCTTTTTTTCCCTTTCTTTGGCAACAGCAGACCTTGATGACTGCATACATCTTTCTATAATAACCAAGAAATGAACCATGCTCCGGGTTTCTGCAAGGACGTGAGTCACCATATCTTATATGAGGCTCTGTCTTGGATGTTGGCATGACCTCAGTTGAAGCTGAATTGATGGTATTGACATTTCCTTTATTTTCTGAGTACTACAGACATCAACACTAATTTTGATAAGGCTCAGTGAGATGTGAGAGATTAACAGCCCAAAATGTCTGAAATAAAACCCAGGTTACACAGATGCAGAAGCTGTCACAAGTTGAAGCTGTGCTCTGGATGAACAGTCTCAGACAAGGCTTTGACTACAGTAAAATCTGAACTGGTAGCAGTTTCTATAATTTGCTTTCTCAGGTACATGAAAGGAGGGGAGAGACAAGTTCCCAAACATAACTTTTAAGCTGAGAGGAAAAAAAAAGAATTTTAAAGAATGCCATCCTGAAATCCATGGGGAAATGCTCAGTGATTATTTTTTTTCTTTTCATTTTAGTATTAATTTCTTTAAAAATAAAAAGGCAAGGAAATAAATTTTGAGTTATTTCTATGGCTAAAACCGACCACCAAAGGCTTATTAAAAGCTGTGTGCTGTCTCACTCTTCCTAGCACAGGCCACAAGAAGAAAAACGAACAAGTCAGAAAGTCAAATGGGGGATTCAATCTCTTTTTTGTTTAAACACTGTTAGAAAAGATCTCTGGACCTTTCCATCCCTCAAAAGCAAATACGAAGATGCGGACATGCCTATCCTTACTGTTAAATGACTGGAATTATCTCACCAATGAAGTCCCATATTTTGCATTGATACAAATTTGTCAAATTCACTTGTAACTTCCTATATGTTGAAGAGCTTTGGATGACATTAGTTGGTGTGACATGACAGAAAATGATATGTTAAACTACAGGCTATGCCACAATAACAGCTATAATAATGACTGCTTTTTTCAGCATGAGAACTGTTCAACCACTGCTAGTGGCTGGATTTCTCCTGACTGCTAGGGGAATTGGACCAGATCCAGCAGCAAAATAAAATTGTACAACAGCGAAGCCACAACAACAAAAAACTCTTGGTTTGGCAACACGAGACGTAAGAATCCACTAAGATTTCAGAATATCTTTTAACAGTACATTAGGCTTGTACTAATCTATTTAAGGATAAAGATTTCTAAAAACATCTTCTTTTTATTGATCTCTCCAACATGCTGTCATTGGCTCTCTTTTCCTCTGAAAATTCCTGCATATAGAATGTGGATGGAGTGCTAGAAACTCTAATCAATTCTTGCTCAGATGAGCCGAACTGCATGCAGAAATCTAAGCAGGTCTGGGAGAGATAAAAGTACTACTACATGGTGCTTTAGGGCTGCCCGTATCACTCTCCTGCTGTCTTGAAATCAGAACTTTGGTATGCCTCTTTGAGGGTCTGGAAGGAATCCTTGGAAAATTAACAAAACCCCAATATACCCTCCCCCTGAAACTTGAGGCTTTAAAAAGAAAACCAAATACTTTGTATATGTGTGCAACAGCTAAAAGTCATGTTTGTAACTATTGCACAAGTTCATTCCAGTGCCCTGTGGTGCTGAGATTCAGAGAGTGTCTGCATGGTGGCAGAGATTCGCATTGCCCAGCACTCGGGAATCAGGCTGAAGCGTCTAATTTAGAAGTCTGGTCTCCCTGCACTTCTTCTACAGTCATTGGGGCATGACCGAAACCTCTAAAGGGACACTCAGAGCGGGAGATTAACTTAGGTGATACAACCACACGATGGAAAAGCTTGTGGAGATGTGTACAGGGCAGCCAAGCCAGCTGGTGTGAGTGCCCGAAGTCCTGGGCATCCCCAAGAACCGGCAGCTCTCGCCTATGTTATTTGTGCAGGCAGCCTTGGAGCAGCACTAAGCAGCACAGGGCTTCCCTAGGACGAGTCCTACCACTTTATGACCATCTGACATCAGTTGCCTAAAAGCCCTGGTAACAGCAGATGAGATGGATGAGGTCTGGAGTTTACCCCCACAGCAGGTGAACGTAACCTGATGTGCATTGTAAGGCATGTGGCATTACCTCGATTTTTCCCCAGACGTGGCAAGGCATTTCCAGGACTGGTTCTGCAGTTGCTGAACCTGGCCACGAACTTGGCTTCGGCTTTGCTGTTTCTGTGCAGCAGAGTAGCTTCAGCCTTTCTTCTCCATTTCTTAAGTCCATTGGACGGCTAAGTAAATACGGCTCCTAACGCTTCACCGGATAATTTTGTTGCCTAAAGATATGTGAGGTGACGGACCACCTACTATGATGCGTTTTGGCCTTTCATCAATGAATGATTTTCATTCATTGGTCTGACTTTACAGCTTCTGGCTGGTCATTCATTTAAGCAAAACATCCATTCGTACTACCGCCCTGCTAACGGGATCGTTCATAGTCAGCTCCATCTCTTGATGTATTGGCACAATAAATCCAGTTCAGTGGGTCATTTCTGGTTTGGGGAATCTGAGTCTGAACCGATATGCTTCGGTATTAGTCAGTCTGATGGTTCATCTTCACTGAGATAACAAGAACAGGCTAGAGCCTTTCAAACTGAGCATTTCCATTCTGCTCCCAGATATTTTTCTTCTTCTTCAGGCATGTGTCATTGCAGAGTATCTGTTTGGTGTGGCTTACCTTGCTTTTTACTGACATCTACCTTAAATGGCACAAATCTGTGAGAAGTCACTTGTGAAGATCTCAAAAAGCACACAGAAATGCTTCTTTATTTACAGGGACATTTGCAAGTAATTCATCAGCGATGAGCACTGTTATACCAACATACCTGGCACGATTCATTTTGGTAGAGAAACCTGCACTTACAGGGATGTATCTGCATTTGAAATCAACAAGCAAGCAAAATACACATACTGGTATAAAAGCACTCTGGATGACCAGACTTTGGGCATGCTAAAACACATTGGGAGGAATTCTAGTGACAGGTGCACCACAGTCAGTGAGAATTGCTAATTAGAACTTTTCAGGGCAGACAAAAGAACAGGCAAGATATTACATGAAAATCATAAACCAAATATAAATTTAAAAGTAAAAGATGTGGAAAAAAAAGACCAAAAGAGTCAATCTTTTCTTTTACTACATTATGTTAACTACCGCTTGCAGTTGTTATAAATGTCACTTGCAGGCTTCCAGCTGTTCTGGAATGGGTTTGTTTTTAAAGCACTGACTGAATAGAATAATTGTTTTGTAATGTTGAACAGTATGTTGTGTTAGTTTTGCTTCTGCTTTTTAATGTATTTAACTGAATAATCAAATCGTGTTCATGCCTCAAATACCTACAGTGTGATAGGAAATACTCACTCTAGGTATCTAAAGGCTTCATATTCACTTAAGTGATTTGTCTAAGCTCTATGTTTCCATTGTGCAGGATATATACGCCTATGCCTCTGATTAAGTTAAACCACTCATGATTCAAGACTCATGTGGGTTTTAGCTATTGTTCAACAGTTGGATTTCTAGTAAAAGAAAAATTCACTCTTTATGGTTTTGTACTGTGTTGTTATCTACATTACAATCTCCAACTTCTCCAATCCACTTTCTTAATTAGTATAGCTATTTCAAGCTGTAAGTTTGGTTTTATGACCCTCTTTGCTGATGTCATCCATAAATTCCCCTTCTCCCTTTTATTGTTGTATAAGCTGGGTGGCCTGAGGCCCTGATTCTCTTCTCCTGTTGGTTTTATTCTGTGAAATAAATCTAATGTCTTCAGGGAAGTTACTCGTGATTTAAACCCACAGCAGAGGAAAGCCAAAGCTTCAGGTTATAGCAGTACGATCAAACACAATTGAATTGTGGTGACTTAACAAGCTGCCTCCTGTCAGCTGAGCAGCTACAAGGGTCCGTGAGCATGCTTTTAGCCCAATTAATTATGAGAGAGTATAACCTAGCTTAAATGAATGAATGAGAGTGAAGACAACAGAAGACATCTGTATAAATATATTTTCTAGGCTATTTAATGCTTGACCATACGCTGCAGCTTGGGTCCGTGACGAAAAGCTGTGGACTGCATTCTGGGAGCCAGGCATCTACAGCCCTGGTGTCCTCACCCCAGTGCTAGGCTCCTCCTTCACGGCTGTGTTATAGACCCCCATTTTGCAGCCAGCAGAAGCAAACATTCACTTTTAAGCTGTGATTTATATGACCTGTATTAGATGATTACTTGTAGATGAGACAAATTGTATCCTAGAGTCCATTAACTCTATTAAATGTAATTCCACTACTGTCAAAGGAGAGAAAGTTGACTGACTGAAACACAGAGTTCTGCTTTGCCACCAGCTGAATCCCACCTGAGTGTCATATAGGCAGGCTTTACTTACTCAGCGTAGTTACTAGGACTGAAGTAAGGTGCAGGTTTGCTTTGATCTTACTCTTTTCTAGGCACTTAGGGTGGGATTTCTCCTACCTATTTTTATACGTCTAAAATGTAATCATTTTTGGACTAGCAAAGCCAAGCTAGGTAAGGTGTCTGGAATCCCTTTACAGTCAAAGGAAACCGTCCCTTGTAGAGGTAAATGTTTTGTTCCTTTACATATGTACAGGTCCCTGCCTTATATAACATAGGGCAGAGAAACCATACTCCTGAGGTACCTTTTTCTACATTGACTAAACATGGCAATCTGGATAATCAGGTCAGAAGGAGACACCAGGGAAGATGAATCTCCCAGCGTGCAATAACCAAGAAGCAACATGTTCTATTTTCTCTTTATTTGTCCTTTCTTTGCCTTTCTCCTCTCATGCAGATTTTTCCGTCTCTACAGGTAGAATGGAGGACCAGAAGTTTTTCTCATTCAATGTCAAAATGAGAAAATACATGCAGTTAGAAAAGTTTTTTCAGGTCAGGAAAATTGTAATTGTAGTGATCAGAACACAGCACATAACGACGACCTGGGATGCCCTGCTAAATCCTGTGAGCTGCTTGTCCTGCTTAACAAACCTTTCTCCTACATCCAGCTAGAACTTATAGTAGAAGTAATAACAAACTGGTAACAGACAAAGTCAAATGAAAAACTGACTATGCAGAGGAAAAAAGACATTGCAAGCAGTGAAAGTCCAAAATCAATAGAAAAAAATAGTGCACCATCCTGCATCCTTTACACCAATAGTTTGCAAAGAAATCCAAGACCAACATTTGATTTTAAATTAATGACAACTCTTTAAATTTCAGCTTTAGAGACTCATTAAATCAGTAAACAAGAACTGTGTATTTTGAACAGGGTATTTGAATTGTAACTTGACTTTTTAGTTTGCTCCATCACAAATAGCTTTAGGCACAGCAGTAAAACATATCATAATTTAATCTTTTCTTCATCTTAGTTGTCTGCTTTCAGTAGTCTAGAAAAATTGTTTTTTTAGAGTGAGTAGTACAAGGTAAAACCACAAATTTCCATTCCCCAGTTTTACTTTGTGCTCATATTCAGGAGGAAATGCAGACTATAGGAAACCTTAGCTAAAATATACTGTGCAGCTCTGTTCACCTGCCAGTGCAGAAATTATATTCTAGGGGTTTGTCCTGTCTAATTTATGACTTGAAAACATTTGAATAAACTCTAAAGAAAAGCATGGGAAGCTCACGGTGACAAAAACTATAATTAAAAATAAAACAATTTTTTCAGTGTTTGTTTTCTTTTAAAGAGATAAAGTCATGTTGTATTTGTGTGTATTTGCATTTTATATGCGTATTTGCATTTTACATGTGTTTATAAAGCACATAAGAAAAATGCAGCCTTCTTGTTGATAGAGATTGAGAGGATATTGCTACAACACTCGGGATATGAATAGTAGTAAAGGATTTTCAGCAAACATCAGTCTAGCAGAAGTGGTCTTGAATTAAATGGCATGCAAAGCTCTGAAGGAGACTGTGAATATAGAAGGCAATCATTAACGATGAGAAACCCTTTAATGGAGATGCTCATAGGAGAAGTTTCCTCATATATCTTCTAACTTTCTGTTTTAAAATGTTCATCTGTGGTAAATAAAGCTTTCTCTCTCCATAAAATGTCACTCTTGCATTGTTCTCTTATTGATAATAGTTAAGAATGAAAACACTATTAAAGAGACCATAAACACTTATGAAGAACTATCGCTCCCGCAGCATACCTGTGTGTGCATAATTCCTTTCAGAAACACCATTCAGAGCTTTATATTCCTTCTTATGCAGTTACAACTTCATTTGAATTTTATATTTTCAATGACTTTTACATTTTTAGGATGCTTTCTTCATAGAGCAGCCACCACTTGACTCAGGGATTTCACAGTTGCACACACCAACGTACTGCACCTTCACGTTGGTAGTTCAGCTCGGGTATATATTTCTTTCTGCCTTGCTGCATATCACACTGGGTCGTAGGCTTGAATTGCAGTTGGCTAGAGTTAGACTAGGCCAAGGACTTTATTTGGGACTGCTATGATTGAATGTGTTTCTTAAGCAGCTCTTTAGCCACGCGGGAGTGCCTATTCCAGCAGATGTTATGGTGCTCTTCCACTCCAGGAGCATCCCAGGGAAGAGCTTATCCTAATACTCTCGTCTCTCTCTCTGCAGAAAGCTAGCAACTTACTGCTGGCCTACATTCACAGAAGTTTACTGTTCCCACCGCGCCTGTCACCTAGTTAACAGGTGTAGGCAAAGCTCCCCAAATAGCTATTCCTTTCCTCTTTCTACATAGTGGCTAGATGGAGAAAAAATTCTGCCTAGGGAAGATATAAGATACGAATAACCTGTACAAAATATCTTACTTGAAACACAGTCTACCTTTGTGTTTTCTTTACTAGACCTTTTTTTCTTATTTTAAAGTAGCAAAGGATAATCTTGTGTGCTCTGAATTATTGCTATTGTTTGGGTTCCTTTATTGCAGAGTACAAGTCTTACAAGTATTTGTTGTGGTGGTTAATTTCCAGGTATTTTGGCAAAAGCCAGGTGTCTTGCCCATAAAAAGGTGAAATATTCCAAAGTGCTTAACGAAATCTGGAAAGTTATGGTGCACTTTTTGTGGTGCTGTGCACCCCAACCTTTCCGCTGAATGGTGTGCAATGGAGGATCTGCCAATTTATTCTTCTCAGCTTTCGTGCCTACTCACATAAATAATACATGTGAGGAGAGGAAGAAGGCTCAACTCTTTCAAGAACTACAGAGGAGAAGGTGTGCCTGTCTCAGAAAAGGATTCGGGAGTGCAGTATTTGAAAAGTGATTACAGATTCCTCACAAGAAAAAAATAAATAATAAAAAGGACCCTGATATTACTTTTGACTAAGGCTATGTGCCTTAGAAGAACTCCTAAACAGATGAAGGGAGAGGAAGGAGAAGCAAGCATTTCTCTTTATTTTACTGCTTTAATCCTGACAGCATCTTTTCCATTTCATATGATAAAGGCCCAAATTCTCTGCAAACTTTGCTCTGCTATCTTCAGTGAAAGTATAAAAGTAGAATATTCTAACCCATTTCTCAAGGTTAAGATTTTCTCACAAAGGAGACAACATGACAGTAAATAGAAACAAATATGTTCAAGAAATAATAAACTTTGAACTCAAATTTTAATTTTCACAAAAAGAAATATTCAAGACTAAAGTAGCAGGTAACAACACTAAACTGAGACAAGCATTTCAGGTTAAGATATCTTACTGTAAGTTGCACTGCCTCCCTTGCAGGTTTTAGTTACTTATTTAAAATACACATACCCACCCACAGACACAGACAGAGCTACAAACAGCTGCAGTAGACTGAGTCTGAGAACTTCAAAGAAAGTATGAGTCAAACCCATGAACCCAATTCACATTTGGAAAATAGTTGACAGTGTTAAGTTTGGAACTGAAATCACAATTTAAAACCTCCCAGATTCAATGGAGGTTCAAAATTCAGATATTTTTTTTTTCCCTGGTCATGGAAGGCGTTTGAAAGACTTAAGCAGAGATTTAATATTTTACTGACAGGAAACAATCTGCCTCCCAAAGATCAGAATTATCTAAAGTTCATTATTTTCATCTACGTTAATTTCAAGCTGCAAGTCATCCCAGGTCTTTAAGCTTTTGGCTGAGAATTTCCCTCCATTTTTCTTCAGAGTTTTTAATCACTGGCTTTCTGGACTAACAAAAAGACACTCTGCTGGTGAATCTAACTGCTCAGCAACTCTCTTTCATGTCTTCTCTCTTAGTTTATGTTTAAATCTTTTGCCACAAATTGCCCAAAAGGTAGTTTTTAGTTTCTTCTTGCCTACATTTAATGAACAAACAGAAAAGAGATGAAAGAGTAAGTCATATAAACCTAGACATGTAAAACAATATTAAGAAGGCTTTGAATAAGAACCATATGTTCTGGTCAGAGCTATGCCAATGTATCTCAGCCAATGATGCAATGCTTCGCTTTCACCAGAATCCACAGCAGAATTCCTCAAAATTGCTCTTAGGGAGCGTAACTGGGATATTATTGACCGCATTCCATAAGGTACTACTCAAAGTGGTTTGGCCCGTCAAGACCCTTTCATTCAACAAGCACCTTCCAGCAACTGCACACGGAATATCCTTGACTTTTTCCCATGGTGGGAAGGTTGCAACTTTACCTTTCTTTGCAGAAGTATATTTTAGACTGTTTAGGCTAGATATTAAACCCTAGGTTTGTTTTCTTAGGCATGTGTTACCATTAGAGGTAGCATAAGTGGGTGAGTTGGAGCTTACCAACTTACTTTGAATATGTTACCCCTGAGTCTAAGGGCTACTCTTCATTGGCCTATTCTCACTTAAACTATCCAACTTAAAGAAAGGCTGGGAAATTCCTCAGATCCCAGGACGTCAAACTACACATATGAAAATTTTGTTACACAAAAAATAAATCAGCATTCAAACCCAAATGGGATGGTATTCCACAGATATTATTTAAACAGGAAAAAACAAATCAGTAGGCTCTATTAAGAACATAGTGAACTAAAATTTCAGCCTACTACCATGAAGTGGCAGGAATACTGAATACAATTAGTAACGTTGATCGTCCCCCAAAGATCTGCTATCTGACAAAGCAGCACCCAGTTCAAAGTTAAAAAGCTTAGCTTTCACCTTGAACTTCTCTTTTCCTTTTGAAAAACAAAGCTCCCTTCTGTCAACAGCTGTGCGAGAAAATCCTTGTGAATGACTGAACCCAATCACTGCCCCTTAACAGCAACTGGTTGCTGAGCGGAATTGGCCCTGAATTGTGCTGCTTGAACGGACAGTCCAAGCTGGGAATGAAGCTACGGACATAAATTGGCCGTGACAGCTGACTGGGCAGGTGAGAGCCTGGGGCTCTGACCCTGGGTTGCATATGCAATGTTAACATAGCTTTAGCAGTCTTGAGAAGAAAAAGGCAAGGTTTTTATATTTTGCAATGGGTGTTTATTATTAGCTGTTTCAAATCTACCTAAACCACATAGTTGCTCATTGTTTTCAGAAACATGGATTTTAGCTGAGAGACATCTAATCACAGGCATGTCTCAGTACTCTGAAGAAGACTCCTAACTGTCCGCTGGGAAATTATATTCTGTAAAGATATCCTTCTCCCAGAGTTCTAGGTATCCATAGTTCCCCCAAAATCCAGCAAAAGGAAGTAAAGAAATTCAAACTCGTTCAAATCTGGACCTTAGCAATGCACTAAATGACTGAGAACAACCGAAGCAATGTTTTGTTTTGTCTATGGTCTCATATGCAGTTCTCACAGACAGGCTCAAAAAGCAAAATAAAAGAGAAAAAGAAAGAAGAGATTACAGAGATTACTATGTCAACAGAGGTATTTTAATACTATTCTGTGTAGGTGCTTATAAGATCCAGTATTTTTCATTAAAGAACAGGATTCAATTTTAGTGCACTGAGAAATACATTCTTCTTTAGGTGTGGTAATGCTGAATATTATTAGCAAAGAACCAAAATTGAATTTCAATGCTGACTTTAGGTAACTTTTACTGACATTGCTCTCCTTTATTGCTTTGACAGTACCCTTTTATATACTGTTGTCATTTTGAACATCTCCCATAAGCAGTAGTATTAGTGTCACCTAGCTGAATTGTTTAAAAGGCACGCAAGTACATGAGCAAGTGCATGAGCAAATCCCAAACATACCTTAGGTGGAGATTGCCTTTTGTGATGACTTTGTAGTTATGTTTTGAGCAAATTCATCAAAAGAGAGAATTTATTTTTTTAATTAAATACTGAAGACAGTGGGAAAATCACAAGGCCTTTTGAATCTTAGATGTTATGTTAAGACGGATCTTTAGCAATACAAAAATCAAAAAGGTTCGATACAAGGTTTTATAGCCTTCACCTAATTTTAAATACAGTTTTGTCTTTAAGGCATTGAATACTGAATGGTACCAAGTTCTGTTCATGGGTCCAGGCGATGAAATAATAAGAAAACATGTTTCTTTATTGTAACCTCAATCTTTATATCAGTACAAAGTTGAAAGCATATCATGCCAAAGGCAGCAGTTTTGTTATTTGGCTTGAAGCCATGAAGATCATCTGAGTAGCAAGGAAAGGAAATTCATCAACAGATATGACCCCCTTATCTTGTAGCTTTGCATGGACTCCTGGACACTTTGTCTTGAAACATTTGCTGAGAAAAGCTAGTTAAAGTTCAAACATAAACTGTTGTAACACAAACTGTAATTCAGCTGTGGGATATTGCTGTGGGATATTGACCTCCAGGACAAATTTACATAGGCTTAAAAGGCAAATGTAGAAATTAATGGAAAAATGCAAAGGTGTGACAAGTACCTGAGGACTTCCATGAGCAGCAGGCAGTGGGGGACTAGGAGGGACTTCTGAAGAAATGCCAAAAGATACGTGCCTTATCCCTATTGCAAATTCAGAGTATTTAGTGCTGGCTGTTGTCACTATTGCTTGCTTCCATTAAAATTATCCTATCCTTACCAAAAACCTTGGAGCCTTTTCAAAGGTCTTTCTAAAGGGATAAAAGAAGAGAAGAACATGAATGACTCAAATGGTTACAGAAGACCATGTAAACATTTAAAGGTATTACGGAAGACCCTCAGATGTGGAGGGTCTAATTCAAAAAGAGGAAGGGAGAAGTGCAGAAGAGATTGAGGTGGAGCTGGATGAGAGGCTGCAACCTTGCGCACTTAATACCTGTGCGGCCCTGGGCTCTCTCTCAACCCAAACACGGTACAAGGTAGGAGCTGATGAACTAGACCATGGACATGCCTCTGGCTTCATGAAGGGTTTCTGAGCCATGTCCTCAGGGCCAACTCAGCAGGTGGTCCGGCCCATGGGGCACCTCAGTCTCCCTCGGACGGGCAAGAGGTATCCTTGTGCAAGGGGCCACGTCCTTTCGTAGACGGTTGAGGTTGGAAGGGACCTCTGGAGGTATCCGCTGCAAAGGGAGCCAGGAGAGAGTCTGAGATGGCATGATCTGCTTTCACTAAAGTGGACACACTCTCGTCAGCTTTCTCCTTTTCAAATTTGAGTGTTTCTGGATGAAAGATTTCAGTTTTCTCAAATCAAGGGCAGTTATTGCTCCTCTCCCCTTCTTCTTCTTGTATGCTTCCTAGGTACATTTTTTTTGTATGTTTTTCCTCTTAATTTGAATGTAAGCATTTTTTTGGAACTGATAAATCTTTTGTGCAATAAAATCACTAAACCATAATCCTAAATGTTTTACCTCAGCCATAGTGGCTTATTTTATTCTAATACATAACTAGATAATTCCCTTGAATATTTACACAGGAGAGGGGAGTTTATAGATGTCTATGAAGCTGTTATCCTCCAGGCAACTCTGTTGTTTTTTTTTTCCTTTAAGTTTTTCATGACTTCTAAGATCATTGGCCAGTGAGAGAGTGTCTCTCTCTCTCATCTTTGTGACCCATTCAAGCTGTAAGTAGACAAGGGAAAAAAATAAAAATCTTAATTTTAGTCTGCTGGGAGGCCATGGAAGCAATGTTTCCTCAGGGGCAAGAAGTGCACCTCTCACACTCTATCTCTGGAAAGCAGGTGGTGCTGAGCTGTTGCAAAGATGCAGACTGGCTCCTACCAAAAGCTCAGAATTCCTGTCGGCATCCACTGCCTTGGTCATGGATTTTTTTACTTTTTTTTAATGTAAGAATACAGACAACAGCTCAAAGTATTATGCACTTAATAAATATTTCAAAAATTAACTATGTGGAGGTTGTGATAAAGATGCAGGGATTTCAATGTTTTATTAATATAGATGTTGGATTGCTTATTGGCATAGTGTTTTCTGTGTTGCAGTTGAAGTCTTTCTCTGTGGGGATCTGTCAAACAGGAGGATGGGGACAGTTCAAGACAGTCACCTGTCAGTGAACACTTGCGATTCCTTTATGCACAGGACAGGACACAGCTAGTAACTCTGAGGCTTTGGTCTGATCACCGCTGAGACCAGGAAAGTACTTTGAAGAGACGGACTAAAGGTCTCCAGAGCTGTTAAGAAACACCCCTGCCAGATTTCCAAGGAACTTTTCAGGTGGAAAGGGCAGAAATCAGTCTCACTTGAGTCTTGCCCACAAAATCCCTTTGGACCTTTGGAGGCACTTAGATATGTTGAAGCTGTCATCGAGTGGCAGTACTGCAAGTAATACATCTATCTCTTAAAAAAAAAAAAAAAAAATATATATTTCCCTGTAAAAGTTTGCTGCATGTGCTGATTCAGGTGGTTGCAATAACTGGTTCCCTGGCTCTCAGCACCAGAAGGGGAGAAACTCAGGTGGCTGATAAACCCAAACCAGTTACGAGAGTAAGTTGTACAGGTTATGCATACAAACTGGGGGACGAGAGGCTGGAAAGCAGCCCTGAAGAAAAAGATCTGGGGGTTTGGGTTGATGGCAAGTTGAATATGAGTCAACAGTGTGCCCTGGCAGCCAAAAGAGCCAACCATGTCCTGGGGTGCATCAAGCACAGCATCACTAGCCAGTCGAGGGAGGTGACCATCCCACTCCGCACTGCACTGGTGCGGCCCCACCTCGAGCACTGGGTGCAGTTTTGGGTGCCTCAATATCAGGACATCAAATTATCTGACTGTGTCCAGAGGAGGGCAACCAAGATGGTGCAAGGTCTTGAGGGCAAGACTTATGAGGAGAGGCTGAGGTCACTTGGTTTATTCAGGTTGGAGAAGAGGAGGCTGAGGGGTGACCCCATTGCAGTCTACACCTTCCTCAAGGTGGGCAGTGGAGGTTCCGATCTCCTCTCCCTGGTGACCAGCGATAGGACACAAGGAAACGGACTGAAGCTGCGTCAGGGGAAGTTCGGTTTGGACATTAGAGAAAGGTTCTTCACTGAGAGGGTGGTTGGTCACTGGAGCAGGCTCCCCACAGAAGTGGTCATGGCACCAAGCCTGTCAGAGTTCAAGGAGAGTCGGGACGACGCTCTTAGTCATATGGTTTAGCTTTAGGTAGTCCTGCGAGGAGCAGGGAGTTGGACTTGATGGTCCTTATGGGTCCTTTCCAGCTCGAGGTATTTATGTTCTAGGTGAGTGCCAGCAGGCTCCGACTAGGGAATGCAGACAGAGGTGAGGAAAGAGAGAAAGGGAGGTGCACTGGTGAGCTCCCCTGAGAAAATGCAGCAAAGGTGAAAAAGACAAATTTCAACCTGGGCACTTGGTATGGATCTTGCTAAAAATATGTCAACCCTGAATTGCTAAGTAGTTAATGCCTCTATGAAATATTAGCTTATTTTGCTGTGGGAATAAAGTTCTGATAATTCACTGGGGTAAAATTAGGGACTTCGTATTGAAGTTTGGTTTTAAATCAAATATCCACCTTTCCTTTAACTCAGCTGTACCTGAGCTGACTGAAACCCAAATGTGTCCCCTGCAAAGCCAGCCACATTATTCCTTGATATGACAATGCATACAAAATTTATTTGCCTTAAGTGTGACAGGCTAACCAGCCATCTAACCTCAGGACAGACCATTGAGTTTTTTCACTGTTATTTAATATCTATCTAAACTTTGGATTTAAAAGGGTATTTTAAAAAGATAGAGCATCTTGTCTGAAATGTCCTAAGAATGTTTTAAATGGCCATATTTACTCAGATAATCAATAGAGCAACTTTTACTTCCCCTTGTAGAGTGGCTGGCATGGTAATGCCATGTATAGAATTCCTCCAAGAGTACCACATAAAGTTATTTCAAATAAAAATAAAACATAGTTTAAAAAGTAGTTTTAATTATTTATTGATATAATTAAGCTGTATTAATGCCCTTTATTATCCATATTAAAAATTCACAAGGATTTTCATCCCTTTCATCTTTATTAGATGTGTCATAACTTGTTATGTATTTTCATGAACTATTGATGAATATGAAATGCTCAAAAGCAATTTTTTTCCTTTTAGTTATAATGACTATATGGGGAGTATATTAATATTTGAACAAGCAGTTATATTTGCTAGTTAGTATCATTTCTACTACTTTTCCTTAGCATGCAGTACAAGGCAACATCCTTAATACATAAAACCTGCAACCTGTAGCTGAAAAAAAATTATCTTTCAAGTAGTATATACCATAATTACCTATGCCTTCTTATCTCATAAAAGTAATGGTATTTTGATAACATAAGTGTGCAGAAGACATTGAACACATTGGTAAATGTTATGATGAAATAGGCAGCAGCTTCAGTGTTAAGACAAGTTCACAGAGAAGCTGGATTTTTGTATTGAAAAACTTAGATATCTTCTCTCCTAATTTTCAGTATTTACTCTTTTAGCTTAAACTCATCTTTTGGAGAGTTAATTACTTACTTGCAATAGAAAGATGACAGCATGAAAATAAAATAAGGTACATCCATACTTAAGAAAGACTGGTGGGAGGAATTTGGAATATAGGCCGGCCTGGGTAAAGTTCGTAATTTTATTTTCTGTTATTTTACGTTTTTTACTTCTAGTTCTTTATCTCTTCTTATTTTATAACCTGGATATTGACAAAGTGGTTTTAGGCCACAGACATCTTCTGATACATCTGACTTCCAGTTTATCAAGAGCTCTAAAACATTTATGCTACCTTATGCTGACCAGGGCTTTTCATTTAAAACTAGTAGGACTTGCATTCCTAAATCACCTAACTGCTTTGGGAAAATCCGTCCTTTAACTGGCTAAATGAAGAGTGTGAATGTATACTATTCTTAAGTGGAGTATTTCTGCTTAGAAACTTAAAAAATAATTAGTCAGTGTTTAGCAAGCGGAATAAATTATGCCTCATGAACACCAAGGTAGTTTGGTTTTTAAGTTACAAGGACATCAATCAACTAAGAGTAAAGAATATAATAAAACTAGAATTGGAGCCCTCGGACAACAATATTCTTCACTACTCAACCCAAAGGTATTTGCAGATCAGCTGCCTCATTTAGGGGCAGATTGTGAAGTGTGTTATGCACTTACATAAATGAAAGATAGGAGTAGTCACTGCTCATGTGCAGAAGCACTAAGGAGGTGCCTAACCACCTGCAGTACTAAACATTTCTTTTAAGGGGCCATTTTATTTCTTTGCCTCTAGATGTGTTGCAAAATTCAAAAGCAATATCCTCTCATTTATGTCATTAAAATCTGCATTCATAATTTATTCATTAAACATGGCAATGAAAAGCAGAATGCACAAGGTTTTGAAGTTAGTTTTATAAAAGCTCATACTGATTGGAATTTAAATAATTTTAACAATGCAGCTGAACCAGAGAATCAATCAGTGCCAGTATCAGTTGCCACCACCCAGGTGGAGGAGAGGGACAACCCAATTTACTGGACTGTGTGGAGTCAATGGCCTGGCATGTCAGACCCACAGGAGTATAAGGCTTTAGTAGACACCGGGGCACAGTGTACTGTGATGCCATCAAGCTATAAAGGGGCAGAACCCATTTGTATTTCTGGTGTGACAGGGGCATCTCAACAGCTAACTGCAGTGGAGGCTGAAGTAAGCCTAACTGGGAATGAGTGGCAAAACCACCCCCTTGTGACTGGCCCAGAGGCTCCGTACATCCTTGGCATAGACTGGCTCAGGAGAGGGTATTTCAAGGATCCAAAAATGTAGCGGTAGGCTTTTGGTATAGCTGCTTTGGAGACGGAGGAAATTAAAGCAGCTGTCTACCTTGCCTGGTCTGTCTAAGGACCCTTCTCTTGGGGGGTTGCTGAGGGTTGAAGAACAACCAGTGCCAATTGCTACCACGACAGTGCACCGGTGGCAATATCACAGCAAGAATCCCTGATTCCCATCCATAAGCTGATTCATCGACTGCAGAGCCAAGGAGCGATCAGCAGGACTCGCTTACCCTTTAACAGCCCCATATGGCCAGTGTGAAAGCCTAATGAAGAATGGAGACTCTAAGTTGACTATCACAACCTGAATGAAGTCACGCCACTGCTGAGTGCTGCTGTGCTGGACATGCTAGGACTTCACGATGAATTGGAGTCAAAGGCAGCCAAGTGGTATGCCGCAATTGATAGCACTAATGCATTTTTCCCAATCCCTTTGGTAGCAGAGTGCTGGCCACATTTTGCTTTCACTTGGAGGGGTGTCTGGTACACCTGGAATCGACTGCTCCAGGGGTGGAAACACAGCTCCACCATTTGCCACAGACTGATCCAGACCTCACTGAAACAGGGTCAAGCTCTGGAACACCTGCAATACATTGATGATGTCATTGTATGGGGCAACACAGCAGAAGACGTTTTTGAGAAAAGGAAAAGAATAATCTAAAACCTTCTAAAAGCTGGTTTTGCCATAAAACAAAGTAAGGTCAAGAGACCTGCACAGAAGATCCAGTTTTTAGGAATTAAATGGCAAGATGGACGTTGTCAGATCCCAACGGATGTGATCAACAAAATAACGGCTATGTTTCCACCACATAATAAAAAGGAAACACAAGCTTTCTTAGGTGTTGTGGGTTTTTGAAGAATGTACATTCCAAATTACAGTCTGGTTGTAAGCCCTTTCTATCAAATGAGCTGGAAGAAGAAGGATTTTCAATAGGGCCCTGAGCAAGGACAAGCCTTTGAACAAATGAAACAGGAGATAGTTCATGCAGTAGCCCTTGGGCCAGTCTAGGCAGGGCAAGATGTAAAAAAAGTGCTCTACGCCACAGCTGAGGAGAATGGCCCTACCTGGAGCCTCTGGCAGAAAGCACCTGGGGAGACCTGAGGTGGACCCCTGGGGTTCTGGAGTTGGGGATACCAGGATCTGAGGCTCGTTATACTCCAACTGAAAAACAGATACTGGCAGCTTATGAAGGAGTTCCAGCTGCTTTGGAAGTGATTGGTACTGAAACCCAGCTCCTCCTGGCACCCTGGCTGCTGGTGCTGGGCTGGTGTTCAAACGGAGGGTCTCCTCTACAAATCATGCAACTGATGCTACATGGAGTAAGTAGGTGGCACTGAAGACACAACGAGTTCACACAGGAAACTCCAGTCGTCTGGAATCTTAGAAGTGATCATGGGCAGGCCAGAAGGCAAAGATTTTGGAATGTCACCAGGGGAGGAGGTGATGAGTGCTGAAGAGGCCCCACTCTATAAAAAAATTACCAGAAAAAGAAAAGCAAGATGCCCTGTTTACGGATGGGTCCTGCCATATTGTAGGAAAGCATCGGAGATGGAAGGCTGCTGCATGGAGTCCCCTACGACAAGTAGCAGAAACTGCTGAAGGACAAGGTGAATCAAGTCAGTTTGCAGAGGTGAAAACCATCCAGCTGGCTTTAGACATTGCTGAACGAGAAGAATGGTCCATACTTTATCCCTATACTGACACATGGATGGTGGCAAATGCCCCGTGGGGGTGGTTACAGCAATGGAAGCAGAGCAACTGGCAGCGCAGAGGGAAACCCATTTGGGCTGCCACACTGTGGCAAGATGCTGCATCCCAGCTAAGGAATCTCGTTGTAAAAGTACATCACGTAGGTGATCACGTACCTGAGTCGGGCCACTGAAGAACATCGAAACAACCAGCAGGTGGATCAGGCTGCCAAGATTGAAGTGGCTCAGGTGGATTTGGACTGGCAACATGAAGGTGAGCTATTTATGGCTCGGTGGGCCCATGACACCTCAGGCCATCAGGGAAGAGAATGCAACATATAGATTGACTTGTGATCGGGGTGGACTTGACCACGGATACTATTGCACAGGTTATCCATGAATGTGAAACATGTGCTGCAGTTAACCAAGGTAAGCAGTTAAAGCCCCTGTGGTATAAAGGACAATGGCTGGAATACAAATCTGGAGAGGTTGGCAGATTGATGATATCACACGCCCACAAAACCGCCATGGCAAGCACCATGTGCTTACAATGGTGGAAACAACCACTGGGTGGCTGGAAACATATCCTGTGCCCCATGCCACCACCCGGAACACTATCCTGGGCCTTGAGAAGCAGGTCTTGTGGTGACATGGCACCCAGAAGGACTTGAGTCAGACAACGGGGCTCATTTCCGAAACAAACTCATAGACACCTGGGCCAAAGAGCATGGCATTGAGTGCGTAGATCACATCCCCTATCATGCACCAGCCTCCGGGAAAATTGAACAATGCAATGGACTGTTGAAAACTACATTGAGAGCAATGGGTGCTGGGACCTTCAAGCACTGGGATACACATTTAGCAGAAGCCACTTGGCTGGTTAACACTAGAGGATCTGCCAGTTGACCTGGTCCTGACCAGTCAAAACCCCTGCACACTGTGGAAGGAGATAAGGTCCCCATAGTACCTATAAGGAACTTGTTGGAAAAACCAGCCTGGGTTATTCCTTCCTCAGGAAAGGGTAAACCTATCTGTGGGATTGTTTTTTCTCAAGGACTGGGGTGCACTTGGTGGGTAATGCAGGAGGATGGGGAAGTCTGATGTGTGCCTCAAAGGGATTTGATTTTGGGTAAGAATAGTCAATGAATTTAATTGCATGATATTAATTGCTATATAACACTCTGTATCATAACTTCTATGGTGGCTGTATACCATATCAAGGGTATTACAGTAAAAATCACCCAGATTAATGAAGAATGAACTTTGATGAAACCGAGCAAAGTGCAGCAATGACAGAACCAGACAAGTGCAGTGGTGATGGAACCAGAACTGGCTTCACCACGCAACAATCCAATACCACACACTGCTTTTCCTGCCTTGAAAGACTGTTATGACAGATGGACCCCAAAGTCATGGACTAAATGAACTCAATGAACATTTTAGAGGGATGGCCCATAGACTAAGGGAATGATGTCTCTGTGAGTATATATCAAGAGACAGGAAAGGTGGTGGTGATTAATTGGGACATATTGGAAAGTGTGAAACCTGGGCATGGTGTAATGCTATAGAATAAGGGGTGGATATTGTCCTGGTTTCAGCTGGGATACAGCTAATTTTCTTCCTACTAGGAGGTATAGTGCTGTGTTTTGGATTTAGTATGAGAATAATTTTGATAACAAACTGGTGTTTTAGCTGTTGCTGAGCAGTGCTTACCCTAAGTCAAGGATTTTTCAGTTTCCCATGCTCTGCCAGCAAGCAGGTGCACAAGGAGCTGGGAGGGAGCATGGCCAGGACTGCTGACCCGAACTAGCAAAGGGATATGCCATGCTATCAAATATCATGCTCAGTATATAAACTGGGGGGAGTTGGCCGGGAGGGGTGGATCGCTGCTCGGGGATCGGTCAGCGGGTGGTGGGCAATTGCATTGTGAGTCACTTGTCTTTTCTTGGGTTTTATTTCTCTCTTTTTTTGTCATCTCCCTTTTCATACTATTATTATTATTATTACATTTTATTTCAGTTATTAAACTGTTCTTATCTCAACCCATGAGTTTTATTTTTTTTTCCAATTGTCCTCCCCATCCCACTGGGAGGGGGAAGGAGTGAGCGAGCGGCTGCGTGGTGCTTTGTTGCTGGCTGGGGTTACACCACGACAGTCATTAAAATCTGCATTCATAATTTATTCATTAAACAAGGTAATGAAAAGCAGTGATGCACAAGGTTTTGAAGTTAGTTTCATAAAAGCTCATACTGATTGGAATTTAAATAAATAATTTTAACAATGAATTAAGTTTCTTTGACCTGAATTATTCCATACTAGTGTAGGGAAAGGCAGGCAAAAATAAGACATGAAGAAATTGTAAAATTGCATCAGTGAGAAGCTGGGAGTGTATTCTATAATTGTTTGGCATTGATCTTGTACAATAAAGAAGTTCTATAACTCATTTTAAAGGCCATCATACTTTGCTTTGTACTTTTCCAACATAGCTTAGAGCAGTCAGAACTAGCTGCTGAATTTAAGTATAGAATTACTCAAATAATAAAAAGATAAATCTGACCTTCCATCTTTTAAAGTTTTATGATAGCATTCTATTTGTTTTTCTCTTAGAAAAATATCTCAGTGCAAACTTAATGAAAAAAAAAAAACCCAAGGAACAAGAAAAAGAATACAGTTACCAGGCAAAATTTATGCTCGAAAGTGGACAGTAGCATCGCTCAGAAACTCAGGCAGTAAAGACAATAGAACCTAGTCCTCCAGGGCAGCAAGAGCTGTCTTAGATTTCCCCTGTCTTGCAGGCTCCTGCCTTACTATTCCAAATTCAGCAAAGGAGGTCCTTCAGACAATAGTCTCTTTCATTGCTTAGATGTGATTTATCTGCAGATCCATTCCACTCTGCAGTGAACAGGGCAGAGATCTTGAGGAAAAATAGTAAATCATAAAATAATTAAAGATGGTATCATAAGCCACAGGCAGCAGAGCCAAGTGAAGGGTGCAGAGAAAATATTACTATTTAGATATTTTGGAAAAATGCGAACGTTTATTTTACCAACTGAAAAATTTCACTGCCTATTTAATCAGTTGTACATTATTAGTAATGGACTGAGAATTACTGGCTAACTCTCTCAGGCCAGAGAAAAACAGTAACTGAATATGCTCTTTAGTCTACAGACTATTCCACAATACAGTAAGTATTGTTCAAAATAAAATTCTCTCTTGGGAAAAATATGACACATTGTAGTCTGCTTTTTGGATTCACAAAGAAAAGATGCTGCTGCAAGTATTTTATTCAAAACATAAAATAGAGTGGGTACGGCTCCCAGAAGACAGTATTTAGAAGCAGAAAATACTTAAAGCATCAAAATCAAAAGTACATCAAAAGGCAAACGGCAACCTATTTGTCACGGCAGCCCATCAGTAACCTAATTGCATGACAGATTCATCCAGAGGAAACTTGAAGGATGCTAACAAAAGTGTCTGATGGGAGTCTTTTGGGAGACAAATGCCACTTCTGGAAAAATAGACTTTATTGCTAGAAATTGGACTTGCTGTGATTGTTGTGCAGAGATAAGATGGCTGAAAATACGGTTGGGTGTTGCACAAACAGAACCCAATTTCTTCAGTAGTAGCAACAATATAACAATATGTTGACTAGGAGGATATGATGGCAACATAAAGCCTCTCAGACTCTTTTTGAGAAAGAATCATAAAAGGACTTCACTGAGTCATTTAATTTTTAAGAGTGCCATCTAGAACTTTTTGCCTATTTTTATGAATTCAGTGAAGACAGTGCATGCAGTCTGTAAAGAGCTTTAGAATCCTCTAACCTAAAGACATAAATGCATTATTACTAAGGAATTATAGTTGTTCAGTAAAATTATCTCACCTTAGACATTTGGTTATCTTCAAAGTTGTTTTGTTTTTGTTTATGTTACACATACAGTTATTTGAGATGCTTTTCAATGAAATGCCAGCAGTTACTCCACGGCCTCATCTTTATCACAAACATTTTTCCCAACAGATGAATTCTCAGCATGCTCAGCTGGATGATGAATCAGTGTTTGGAAAGTTCTTAGTATATCTTTTTTAAGCACAGTGAGTACCATAAAAAGTTCTGTGTGAAGATATGTCCCTGGCTGATCATTAGAGCACTGGAAAGGAGTGGAAAGTTGGTGTTTGAAAACTTCATTTGTGCTGTAGTTTAGTAATTGCACCTTATCAAAAAAAACCCACAAGCCACTGGCTAGGCAGGGTTTGCCCTCCTCTTTTTCATAGCGCAGGGATTAAGGAAAACCGTACGATGAGGTAGATTGACAGGAATGAGTTCATTTTGAAGATAGACACTCTGGCCCCTTATGCAGCCTTCAAAGACCTGAAAAACCATTTGTATGTGGCTGTGACCTGAAATGAGAAAGGAAAGTAGGATAACATGGGGTCACTGACTGCGCCGGCTGCATTTCCACAGAAGGCAGCAAGGGATGAGTGGGCTGGTCTGCAAGCTACGTACGTTAATTTATCAACCCCTGATGTGTGCGTGGCAAGAGGTAGCTGGTTACTTCTAAGTGCTGGAGGCCGTCTCACTGCATTACGGTTTTTGAGCCTTCTGTGTAGGATCTCCCACTCCAACGCTTTTAACTCATGGTTGAAACTCTTTGCATGGAGGGTAAAAGTATAGCCCTTAATCTGTGATCAGAAAAAGAGGAAATATCCCATGCCTACACGAGATGAGGATTCTTTCTACTCTTGTAAGAGGAACCTAAGCTTGTCACTGAGAATTTATCTGAAATCCAATTCACCCAACTTTTAAGCACTAGCATAAATTGTTTAAATTGGTTTCCACAGAGCCCACTGTATCCGGCTACAGTGTGCTTTCTGACAGCAGGTTTAATTTCCTTGGAAATCGAAAGTACAATCCACATCCTTTCTGCAATGCAAAACATTGTGCATATTTAATGAGCTAACATTTTATAATCTTACTGTGTAAACAGCACCTTTAAGGTTGACTGAAGTATGATTTAAATGTAAGACTCTCCCCCCCCCCCCCCCCCCGGCCCATTTTTATCTTTTAAAATAACATTAAATACACTCTACAGCTATTCAGCATAGTACATTCCCTAGTAGAGATGAGATAATTAAATATATATTTTCCTGTAAAATTTCATAAGAGTACCTCATTTTCTGAGCAGATGCAGCAGTATATATTAAAGTATATCAGAAATTATTCCCTTTGTTGCAACATAAGATGAAACCTTGATGTGGCATTTGATAGCAAGACTTGGTTGGGGTTGGTTTCCATGTATCCTGCTCTAATTTTGGAATGCAAAACAATTGAAAAAAAAACCCAAACCAACCCCAGAGTTATTCTGTGTGAACAAAGTGAGGCTTTGGCATGAGTTTGCTCAGCAGTGGGTACAGTTCAGCACAGTTGTTATTCTGGAAGTGGTCTTCATGGGAGGTAGGGTACCATGTTTGTTTTCTTCCTCTGAAGTTTGTGCCTCATATTTAACCTTTCCAAATGTCTTCCCTGGAGCTTTGGGAAGACAGACAATTACATATAAATGAAACAAAATTGCTCCCTGTACGTTACTTAGGATATCAGTAACAACCCACACTTGGGAGCTTAAGGTAGAATTGAATGCAGTAAGTGACTTTTGTTTACAGACTGCCCAAAGGAGTGAATTTCATCCATTCTTTTCCTATTATGGCTCTACAGATTGGTCTTACTGGAGAAGGCACACCATTTCTTCAGAGGTAGTGAACAACCTCCGCAGTGTGAAATAAAACAGACACCTTACAGGTAGACTTGAAAACCCTTTGCTAACTTCAGATATGGATATTTGCAGTTTCGGCATTTTTCTTCTGTTTAGATACTTGATATTAGAGTTGGCCTTGAAAATTTCCTAGAGATAAATGAACATTGCAAAATAATTGATAGTATATTTTACTGCTATCAAAGCTTTTAATAAAATATAAGTTATAAAAGAAATTCTGCCCTAAATCCTAGTGGAATACATATAATTCTTAACAAGAGTTTCAGTACTTTTTCTGATTCTGTCAGCTTTTGTGAAAATTTTCTTTTTGTAAAGTAAACACTCAGAAGATATGTGTGGCTATAAAATAGTTTCTCATTACTTTCGGGTGTGGAGGAGCGTAAAATATCAGCCACAGACTTCACTAATGATTGCACACTGTATAAAAACATTAGGAACACAGAAACAGATGCATTGCTGACTTTGGAACAGGTTGAACCATTTAAGAGAAGGAACAGATATCAAAACACACATCAGTGGCATGGACTTGTGATAAAATAATCAGAAATAAATAACCCTCTTCAAAAAAATTTTCTTAAAGATCTTTCCTGTCAGTTGTAAGAGACAAACATAAAGAGCATCATCTGTTTTTCCCCTTCTGCTTGCTCCTTTTCAGCTCCATCCTTTCAGGCTTTCCAGAAGATGTTCAGTATGCCTATAAGCCTTCCCAGAATATTTTGTCCTGAACATTGTGCCTACAGTCGTCTTTGGCGCACCTCTACAAGCAGTCAGCACAAGTTTCTGGGTGTCACTATGTTTCCACCCCCTCAGCACAGAGTAATTTTCAACACTTGGTTTATTACTATCTCCACGTTAACATACAATAGAGAGCAACAAAATTGTTCCGGTCATACCGAATCTAATAAATATTATTTGAAGATATAACACAAGATATTCAATTAGCAAACGTAGCAGAAATAGGATTCGAAAGTCCCTTGAACTAATGCTGCAAATCTCTAGCTAAACATGTGTAGGAGTATTGAAGAGACCTTATCTAGGCAAGTGGAAGATAAAAGGTCGTTTTTCTATAGGCAAAAAACCTACACAGCAACACAGGTGTTACTGCCCACCTGAGCAGGTACATCCATGGAAGAAGGAGCCCTCTGGCATCACCCACAACAGTGAGCTCCATCTCTCTGCAAGAGCATCAGCTGGTGCTCAGTACCGCAGCGGCAGGACCTGCTGCTCCTGGTTCTTGCTCTGCTGCCCAGAGGTGTACCTCACCTCCACCACTGAGAACCGGATCGTGCCGAGGAGGGCATCTCTAGACCTCCCTGTAGCCATTGACCATCGAGCAGAACTTTTTTCACTATTCATAATTCGCTAAATTACGAGGGTCACGATACAGTTGATGAAGACCCAGGTGCTCCTTCCAGTTTTGTGTTCAGATCCACAACTTGCAAATTGCAAACCAATTTTTTGTAGTGTATTTGGACAAAATGGTGAATGTTCTTCCCCCTCCCCCTCCATTTTCTGAAAACACATCCCTCCTCCAGGCTTAATCGTGTAGGAATCTGATCCAATACAAAGTAAAACTTCTAGAGAAACTTAATCGAAACTTAGCATTTGATCGTAAGAGCCTCTCTACTGCCTATTTGGCCAGAGCTCTAGTACTGTGAATAGTCATAAGCAATTATCAAAACCCACACAGCTGTTTAAGCTGTTGGGTGCAGAATTCATAGGGGTTTTTTAAGAAATGTATCTAGGAATTCTTCAATACCTCTTCTGCATAAACTCATTCCTGTTTGATAAAAATGAATTAACTCGTCTCAATAAGGGTTTTTTAAATTTCCAAGTGTTACAGATGATTTGGGCAGAAAAAAATGAGACTTCATATGCCAGATTTGCTCTGGCTTTCTGAAAGATAACCAAAGGTCTTATTTTCATTCTAATAAAAAAAAACCCTAAAAATATCTTGCTGCATTATTTGAAAATGTATATGATAATTACATACAGAGCACAAACCTTCTTTTCCTGACTGAAATTAAGGGCCCCAGTAGTACTTTGTTTGATGTCCAGATGCTTTCTAAATGAAGAAACATTTTTTCCTGTTGGAAAAGCTGGGATTTATGCAGATAGCTATCAACACCATTAATAAAATTACCTGCATAAATCCTTTTATTTGACCAGAACGCCACAATTTATATAGATTTAATGTATTTTTTGACTCAGTATCTTATTTACCATATGAAGAATTTTTAAAAAAGGGTCTTTACTCAGCTAGGAGAATTTAGTACATTATGTTTGCTACTTAGATCTGATATATCTATTTAAATAACTTCTTTAGGCTCCTCTCCTATTAACACTATTCTATAGGAACCATGTTTGAGCAAAAAGTGCTGTTGAGTGCCTGCTAACACAACAGATCCCTCCCCAGTGAGAAACCCTGTGTTTCATCCTGGGTGCTGCTCAGCACCCCGCTACAGGGCCAAAGCTCTTGGAGGGCTGATTTTTTAGCATAGCTGGAAACCATAACTAGGATCTCACCATAGCAGCTTAAAAAGCTGCTACGTAGATCAGGTCTTTTTTGTGTCACAGAGAGAAAGAAATATGCACTGCTTTCTTCTGTTTGATGCATTGATTCCCATCCTGGGGAAGCAAAAGGAGGTAAGCAGAGGGGACGGGGGGCTCCCGTGTCCTGTGATCTGTTGTTTTACACCCGCTCCTGCTCCTTCTTTTAATCCAAACAAGAACAGCAAAAACAACAACAACAACAACAGCAACAAATTAAGGCTGCTGTCAATGCAACAGTAAGAGCACTAGGCACCTATCATCAATAAAATGAACTTTCATCCAACTCAAATGACAATTATTTAAAGTTGCTGATCATATCACTGTGTTTTTCCCTGTAGACAGACAAATGCAGGTGATGGGGATAGATTAAGTTATCTGTCCTGTGTGCAGTAAGTGCAAAGACCATATACTTTTTTTTTTCTAGGAAATCTGTAAGTCCAGATAATACTGCACAGTTTTTAATTAAGTCAAAAAGTTAAACCACCAAAATCTGCTAAGTGCCAGTATCAGTCACAAATGAAACATTTCTGGCATTCTGCATGAAATGCAGACTTGGTCTAACAGCAGCAAGTCAATGGCTTCTTTTTATTTTTATTTCCTCTGTTCCTCCTGCTTTGTTCCTTCCCATAGTCAGGTCTCGTCACACAAGGCCTGAGCACTAAAACAGGTTTTTCATGGATCTTGAGTCAAGCCCAAAGACATGTGTGTAGGAATTTTCAGGTGGACAGTCTGCACATGGTGCTTTACCATTACTGTTTTCCCAAATAAAACATTTTATGATAGTGCCTAAAGCCTAGGCTCTAGTTTTGAAGTATATCATGCAATGTCATGTCCATTGGACAGGATTTTAATAGGTGACAGCACACAACTGAATAAAAATCCAAGAAAACCTACTGAGTTTCCATAGTGTTCTAATGTAATTGTGCTTCTTGCTTTGGAAGATTTGGGTCATCTCTTTCCCTTCACTATTACCAAAATGCAGCTGTACTTATACCTCATGTGCCAAACAGATTTGATTTTTTACTGACACCCCCCCCCAAAAAGAACCCAAACCCCACAAGATACCACTCCCATCATTCAATATTCAACTTCACAGAAGATGGCTTTTTAGCCTTAGTGAATAAAACATCTGCTTGATACACTCAACTCTTGTCACCGGCATAGCTGCTCACGAAGGCAGCACGGCGTCCGCTCCCACCCTGTTGCACAACACTCAGCCCTATAAAAAGCTGCAAAATGCACAGCGGGGAGCAAACGTATTGTAAGAAAGTAAGGAAGAAGTAACTAAATAACATCTTTTTTGTGTCTCTGACTGTATCTGGCACAACCATGACACGATTTTTATTTGTTGTTAGTATTGTGCTTTGTTTTCACTTTGTGTTTTCTTTTACTGGAGTCATGGCTCTGCAGAAAGCAAGGAAAAATATATTCCTATACCACCTGATGCAGCTGAGACTGTGGTCCTACTAGAAAGGCAAAAAAATTGCTTCCCCATTACTGTTAACCTCCTACCTTTCCCTGGAGAGCAGGGAGAACTGCTCTGCAGAGCTGCTATTTTGCTTTTGTCTGTGCACACGCGTGACCAGAAGGGATATGAAGAGGCTGGGCCGAGGACGACTTTTATTTCTGCCCTCTCTTCCTCGTGTCTCTTCGCACCGTGCCGCCCTGCAAAAGGGGTCACGCTGCTTTGTGAGGAGCCCCAAACCATCGCTTTCTTTCTCGGAGGCTGTGGGAATACAGGAGGAGCGTCCGGACATTTTGTGTATGTACAACAGGGAGCCGACGCAGGCATTGCCGACAGCAAACAAGGAAACTGCGCGTAGGAGAGGCGGGAGTTTCCAAACAAAACCGCCCTAACCCAGATTGGAAAATTTGGTAATTTGGGCCTTGTATCAGACGACCACGTCTGTTTTGAGCGGGGATGGTTTGAGCAGCACAGGTGGACGTGTGCCTGTTTTATGCCACCAGCACCCTCCGGGCTGCTCCCCGCGGAGTGCGGCAACGCTTTGATGTTCACCAGAAAGGACAGGGCGCCCACTCCAACCTCTGTTAGACTTTTCCTCAATAAAGAAATATTGTCCTTCACTTGCCTAAGGGCCAATTAAAATAGTTACAGAATGACCATACCTTACTTAGTACAGATAAAGGTTGACTACACCAGTCTACATATCCTATTAAATCATTATATTCCCTTCTGTTGTAGGGTGCAAGATAAACTGTGTATTTCTGCCACAGGACACCTCAGAATGCCAAATGCTATATTGTTGTGGTGTAAAAGTGTACTAGAAACTGTACAGAGAAGAAAGAAAAGAGTATTTGTCCCAAGGAATTTAAAAGAAAGTACAATCATAATAATGGAATAGCCTGTTTTTGTTTGTTTGTTTTTTTTGACTGAATGAGTGCAATGTAAAAGCCCCGATACACAATTTATTCCCAAGAGGGTTTTTTCTTAAAGATTCATCTGTCAAAAACTTGTGGGATCATAAAAACCTGAAACCTGTCATTCTGTAACTATTCACAGATAACTATTTATCCAGTTTGAAATTCACATTCTAAAGACAGAGGCACCTGCACACAAAGTCATGCATGCAGAAAAGCTACAATGTTTATTTGGTTGAATTTTCCTTTATTTATTCCTATCATATATACCTTGATGATTTTATTTCTATTACACACACTTAAAATTTCTACACCTTTGGGACAGTTTTGAAAAAGAAGGCATCCAAGTCATTCTGGATAGAAAAAAAACAAGGGCAGAAAACCCAGGAGCGGCAGCTCTATTGCTTTGCGCGTCAGACTGAGGCATCGGACCTGCATTTTCTTGCTGCTCCTCCCTCACCCTAAGGAGGTGCAGCGGTGGGAGCTAAACGGCTGGCACAATGCTGTTCATCAGCGAAATTCCCACAGCCCCATTTAGCAGTCAGAGAAGGTCAGGAGGGGTGCGGGGCATCCCCGAGAGCGCAGCGAGAGGACCGTTAGCACAACCTGTCTCAGAGCCGCTACGCTGAGCAGGGCTCGGAGTAAGGATGTACGTGATGTCCGCAAACTGGAGCAGCGCAGAGAAAATAATGTTTTCCTGGCATTTCTCAAAGGGCATGCGGTGCTTTTTTTTTTGGCTCAAAACAATATTAAGCAAAGGAGTAATGATCAAAGAGAGGAAAGGGGGCAGGAGCAGCCTGCTTTGCACAGGTTGTCCTTATCCCTTACAGAAAAGTGCCGTATCGACTGTCTATCGGGCTACTTTGTAAATACAAGAAGTAGGACTGATCTGGCTGTTTGTCCTAATCACAGTAAAATACAGATAACAGATGACATGGAGTGTAGTGCTTGTTTATAGATCGAGTTCTGCTGCTATAAATAAGTATTGCAGAGCTGTAACCCATGTATTCAATTGGCAAGATCTACTTCTCAGGGAAACTTAAAGGAATCTTCACAGGATTCCCAAGGAGGCCCTCTCATCAGACAAAAGGTGACTTGGTTTAATTCTTCTGACAGTGTATTTCATTTACAAAAATTACTTTATCCAATACAATTTTGGATGTGTCTTTATTTATTGCCTTGTACATCATCTGACATGTTGTTCACTCTCAGCATACAGGCTCTCATTTGATGGTCTCTGTAGTACTCAGTGATTAGAAAAGAGTATTCCCATTGTTTTAAATTTTCTGAGTATATTCTCCTTTACCAGAGTACAAGGAGGTAAGAAGAACTAAACAAGCAAACTTGATGCTACCTGAATTTGGGGTCCAAACATGGTTAAAAGGAGGCCCAAGATGCAAAAGGTCTGCACAGATTTCCAAGATTGGACAAAAGTATGTTAATCATTGGGGGGAAAACCCCGCCATTTCCCTTTCTTACACTTGTCAGTTCCTAAACAGGAGATAGGACTTTCTTATCTCATAGCAACACACAGATAAAATCTGTTTGTAAGGATGTGGTGCTCCAGAACAGAGGCTGCAGGTACGGAGCAGGAATCACTTCTTGACCTCTCCTCCCCTGCAGGGAGTAGTGGGAAATGGATGAATAAGCACAGGCACAGAGAAGACCTTCATTTTGTGCTGATGTAGACTATCTGCAAATCTTATTTCTAAAGGAAGCAAAATGTTCCAGTAGGCAGATGCTATCTTCTGGAAGGTTTTGTTTTGTTTTGTTTTTTAAGGATTATAATATTGATCAGGGTGAGATGGGAAGGTGGTGATTTGACACATCAAATTATTAGCATCTGCTATTTATATCATTACACCCTAAAATACAGACTTTCATAAAAGAGGCCTCAGGTTCACCTGTTTCTCACTTCTTGATCTGCACACAAACATGATGCTCTGTTACATATGTTGAACACTTCAAAGTACTATTTAAGAACAGGACACCATAGACTTTTCTGCAGTAGAGATTAGCATTTCTCAAAGTGTCTTTATGTTTTCCTATTATGCTGCTTCACTCCTTGCTTACATTAGTTACAACACAGAAAATAAGATGATTTTTTTTTTTCTTCAGTCCCTTATGGATGTTTTCTAGCAGTACCCACAGACTTATTTTGTGGAAACTATCAGAGAAAAGTGGAAGGAGGAAATATTTTGTGAAAGTTGCTTTTAACATTTGACGCAAAGCCAGGGACTGGATCAGTACAGAGAATGAATTACTCCCCTGTTCTCTAGAACCTGTACCTTCATAAAACTTGGAGGAGGAAATTTGTAGACTGGAGAGTAAACACTACCTACATTATTCTGAAGATTATAAACATGGAACATTTTCTGAGTGCTACACTCACTTGAATTCAAAAAGAATGATATAATAAGCAAATCCCCCCCCAAATTACAAAGTGGCATTGATTCCACTGAACGAGCCAAACATTCAATTATTTTCAAGCAAAATATTGCATAACAAGGTCTTATCTTTTAAACGCAAAAACTAGAACTAATGTAGTGTTAAATTTCTCAAGTTAAAGACTCAAAAATCATCTATCAAAAGCTAAGGCTTGGCAGTATTAAATCAGCCATATTGCATATTTTACAGCATATGTTGGTGCCACAGACTAATATATTAACGTTGAAACTAACAAGGAGAGAAAAATGAAAACTTCTGCCTTTATGCAATGAAAACCACCGAAAGAAAGAGAAAACCTTTTGTGGTGTATATACGCTGTGACGTTTTTGTGAGCACGGTGTTATGAGCACTCTTTGGCTGTAACTTAACCACCGCAATGGGCTTGCTCTCGGTCCGTATGAGTGCTGTCCTCAGGCCCTCTGATAACGAGGGTCCCCAGCTCACCCTTGGGTGATCACTGAGAGCACGGCAAAGGTGTGGTTTGCTTAGTGCCTCAAGCTCACGTCTGTTACTTCAAAGGGTGTCTGCAAATGTCTGTAGAAGGCAATAATGAATCTAGTGCTTCATGAACTCTCTCCAGGCACTGGTACGTGACACTTCTCTAACTGTAAAAAAAAAAAGAAAAAAAAGGGGTGTGTAACTGAACCTGCCTATCAGGTCACTGGGTTCTGAGAGAAAAGAAATGCAGGCTTATTTGGAAGTGAGAAGAAAATTTCTCCCATGTCACCAAAGAGTGATTAGCATAACAGTGGCAACAAGCCATAAAGTGGGAGAGCGTATATTAAAGGTGTACTGGGGAACATTTCCTGCTGGAGGCAGAATAATTCCTCTTTTCTCCCCAGTTTTCCTACTAGGAGTGCAGGAAGCAGTGGGCTAGCTACGCACACATCTGACTAGGCATGAACATGCTGAAAAGGGGAACTAAAAGTCTTGGGCATCTTTCAAGGCTAAAGGTTTGTCTTATTCACTCAAGAAGGTCACGAGCATGCCTGCTCTGACAAAGCTCTTCTACTCCCAGATGGGGAAGGGGTGGGAGAACAGGATGAAGGCAACATTTCCAGCTCAGATTTTGAGATGTCATGCTTTTTAATTGGTGGCACTCGTAATTTCAGGGGCCAGCTCACCCACTGTGAGTGAATGGAAATAGAAGGGTCTCCTCTCAGCACATTTCAGCACTTGTGATCCATCTGCTCCACTTACGGGAAGGACTGGTCAATGCTGGACATGCTGCCAGCACTGTACTCCCGTGCTTGACACAGGGTGAAGGGCTCGAGCCACGCAGGATGACACAGGACAGGCACTGTGCTTCCCTGTTCCTTGGTTTTGTTCTCAACCCCCTTCTGTACCACAGATGCATGATTTTACTCTTAAAATCATAAGATTTGGACTTGGTTAGCCTAATATTTGTGACCCTTTTTCTCTTAAACCTTGTGGTCATTTGTTAATTAATTCTCTGCCCTGGTATTTCCCTGTAACTATGCTAACGCAGTTGACATGCCCTGCTTCAGGTTCAGTATTCCACTCTTGTCATCCAGCGAGAATCTGAGACAGACCTCAGCAGTGATGATTTGTATTGATTTGGCTTCCGAACTTTTACATTGTAGATATTGGATTTTTAGACAGCTTTGCATTAAAAATAACCTAATGAAAATAACAGCATATGGATTATTTTGTCCTTAAAGCCTTTTCCCTAACATCTCTCTCCTTTGTACCACAGTGTCAGCCCCTGTACTCTCTCCACTTTCCACAAACCCATCCTCATCCCTCTGCCTCTATCCACTTACTTTTAATTCCGTCAGCTGTTTGCATGCGATTATCTGTGTGTTGGCATTTGCCTAGTACCAAGTAAGGCAAACGCTTATACCCAGGCAGCCGGATGCTTTTGATTCCTGCTGTTTGCAAGGGAGACCAGAGCCGTGGATGTCACAGTTTGGAAACCTCTTTCTGTACTGAATTCTGTGTATTTCTCCATCATAACCTCTTTCTACTTTGTTTAAGGATGAGCAGTTGTATTTTCAGACCTTGTCATTCCTCCATCAACACAATGTGAGAGGTGTGCTTGGAAAGGGCAAATTCCCCTATGGCTACCTCGGTGTATTTTTATCGTTGCTGACCCAAAGACTTGAATCTCTATCAGTGTCTGGTGCTTTGTGACAATTTTGCTCTTCACAGGCTACTTTCTCTCTCTGTGATTTATGCTTCTTTTTTCCTTCTTCAACACAAAAATTCTTCGCAGCAGATTGCGAGATCGTCCAGAGGAAACAAAGCAAAGCAAAACAACAAACTATAGAGCAATGCCAATACAAAAGCTTGCTTTCAACACGGAGTTAAGCTGTCACTTCTTTATTTCAAAGTGCACATGATGTACAAATGCAAATGTCAGAATCGCCTGTAGCATAAGCCACAATAGGAAACAGTATGTTTGCTATACCTGAACACAAAGATCAGAAAGACGAAAACAGACTTTTTTTTCTTAATAAGAAGGGCTGCCAAGTCAGTAGTGTTGAAACAGGAGAGAGAGAAGTGACTTGCTTGTACACATACAGGCACATAGTTTTTATGTTGGGTTGCGGTAATGTAAAACAGATTCTTAATTTAAAAGAGAGGGCTTAGGCAAAGAGCACTCCAAAAGAGACCACTTTATCATGATCTCTGATCAATAAATGAAATTTATAACATTAGAAAAGGTCTCTCTGTGTTTGGAAATGAACAATATGCCATGACATGTATACAATTTTTTTCTACCCATCATGTGAAAAAATGGTTATTTGCAAGCAGGATAGTTCCTAATTTATTTTTCTAATAATCTAGTCACTGAGTAGCTATAATACTTATTGATTGTGATTCTTCCAGATCAATAGCATACTGTCAAAACAATCCTTCAGTTGTTCCATAAAACAAAACAAAACAAAACAAAACAAAAATTGATAAAGTAGTATTGGCTGTACGGGAACAGCACCAAATGCTTCTTAATATGCAATCATTATGTAATCCTACCTACAAAGACTGGGGCGTAGCCCACCCAATTTCAGTCAGCCGAAGGACAGATTTCAGTCTGTCATCTAAGCTCCCTTCTTAGCCAGCTGGCCTACAGAGGGTAATGCAGAGGCTTCCAAGGCAGATGAAATGAATAACCTTCTGAAGATACGGATCTCTCTTCAATGGCTAGACAAGTCTTAGTGTTTTGATGGATCCTAGCATGTCATAGTAGCCCAGATATCCCCAAAGGAACCTGACAGAACTATTAACCTGTGTACAACAAAGTATATTGGGGAGAAGGTTGGAAAGACTTCTCAAGGAGCCAAAAAAATTTGTTTGCTGACAAGTTCCTGTTGCAGGATGATCATCTTTCTCATATCGCTCTCCTCTTCCACCGATGCACTTTAAACATTCTCAGGGGGAAACATGTATTGGCTTAAGAAAGACATAGAATAATTGTGAGAGAAAGGGTCCCATCCAATTTTCTCCCCATATATTTGGGTAGGCTTTCAACCTCAAACATATAAAAATCTTGAACCTGTCACTCAGGATCCTGAGATTAAGTTTAAACGCATTAGGACTTTTTTTAAAAAAGAATTGTCTCCCTTTGTTGGTTTCTGAACCTTTTTGGGTACAGATGTGTCACATCATCAAGCATTTCTTACCAAATGTGAGGGTTGTAATTAAAACATTTTTAATTAATATTTTTGAGATCCTTCATTAGGATATTCATATGATAGAAGGATATCTGCATGATGAATCTTGACTCCGGAAACAGGAATTCAAGCAAAACACCAAATATTACAGAGATAACTGCTAAAACTGCAACTTTGTACAGTTTTTAGGAATACACTGATAGCTGAAGGAGGCTGAAGCTGTTGCTATGAAGCAGCCCCAGTTTACTTGTTTCAGTGGGTTCTGGGTCCTGAAGCAACCATGGAATCTTTCTGTTCACTGCCCTGAGGTTTTGGCGAGGGCTGTGACAGAAAAGCCAGTCCACCCAGACTAATGTCCTAAACTTTTCTCATTTTCTTATGCAGGCTACACAGAAAACAAGCTTAAAAAATATATATATATCTTCCTCAGCACTGAATTAACAACAGAAACATGTTTTAATCAATAACAATTAATATTTCATTCTGAGACAGACAACAGTGCCTGTTTGTGATTCAGGTAAATCTTGTGTGCTGTCAGGAAAATATTCCAGGTAAGCAGGTTAGCAATAGGGTTTCTTGCAGTATCTAAAATTTTCATTTTCTTAAGTCCCAGAATAATTGCACACTTCTATTCTCAGTGGTTTTGTGAGCAATAGCAAATAAAGCAAACTCAAATGTTTTCTGTCACCTAGACAGGTGTTACTGCAAGCTAACAAAAGAAGTACCAAAAAAACCCCATCCAGAGAATAAACGCAAGCCTTGCTCACTAAATAGTCATTTGACATCCCTTTTCACAGAGTTTGCCCCTTGAGCAAGGGTCTCTGTGATAAAGATAAGCTCACATTGTAAATGCTTACTTTATAGCCAGCTACAGTGAACTGTGCTAAAGGCAATATTTGTAGTTAACATTACTGTGCAAATTTCTTGCCGTTTTTGGGATAGCTAGAAAGACTACACTGCTGATGTTTCTATCATCAGAGTAATACTTCTGTCCAATCTTCTGCCCGTATTTTTCAAAGCTACTAGAACTGGAAGATTTTTTTGTTAATACCATAGTGAGAATAAAAAGGCAAAAACTCAAACAAGAATGCAAAGCTAAAAAGTACTGGTTTCTCTTTTCTAGAAACGTAATAACTGTTAGAGAGACCTGTGTTTTAATAGATTATATGTTTTATAATTACATGCATGTGTAATGCATACTGTCAAGAGGTTACATAACTTGCTGTAAAAGTAATCCCAATAGATATATGTACTCCACTTACATTTTAGATCCCTGTTTGTACTGGCTTTGGCTGGGATGGAGTAACCCCACCGGGCTTACCCCACAACATACATACTGGGGTTAGGGTGGTATAATGCCTTAAATTCATTCCAGCTTTGGCTATGACTTAAAATGTAAAGTTATACATAGGAAGTGAAGGTCAATATTGGATTCAGCCTGTTCTCCACTTTCTGTTTTTAGAATACAAGAATGTGCATGAAGATAGAATGACATGAATTTGCATTGTCATTTACACAAACCAAGGGTATTCTTACAAACGGTCTCATTGAAATTGTCCAATAACAAAGTGTAAGTCACAGGCATGTTCAAACTTTATGGTAACTGCGGGCAGACAAGAATGAAGTAACCCTCCTTTTTATGGCTGGGATAGTCTAACTTGGAAAGACACGTTTTCATTCTGCAGAGCACTGATGGCTTTTCTGTGGTGCGTTACTGTTAACTGACGTGTGAAAAGGATCTTGTTTAAGTGATAGTACGGCAAGGTTCAGCAAAATACTTGATCACTACCCTCCTTCTAGCTTTGCAAATCAGATTTTAAGTTGCTTTTTAGCTGTTCTTGAGACATTTTTCTTCAAGAAATGCTTAAAACGACGTGGCCAAATCTGCAAAAGAGGAATCTAAAGCCTACTACCAAATATGTGCTGCCCACACTTTCAGAGATGATCACGTATTTATACTCACTTGTGAGCACAAACTGTTTAGGCATCTCATAATCCCGTTTTGACTTACGAATGCACAGCTTGCTTTCAGAAATATGCTTGCATGTGTAATTAAAAGATATGGGGTAATGCTTACAGCTCCTGCCAAGGCATTCAGCAGAGAGCACCCTGGAGAAGGAGATGAAAGCAGCCAGAGCAGGAGCCAGACAAATTGGAATATGGGGCAGCAACAGCAGGAGCCAGGAGCAGATAAAAGGTTAATGCAACATTTGTGAGAGCAAGATGGGGACTGTGTGCCAGGCAGGGCTTAGAACAGGTCCTGAGATGCGCATGAAACAAACTGGTAAGTGTGATTTACCAAGATATAGCTCTGTCTTGGGACTTGTGGCAACTCCATAAATCGTGTTTGCTTTTCTCTCATGGTTTATGATATCATTGGAAACCCTTGATGGAAATATAACCTCATAAGCCAGATACCTGCTATTTATTCTCTACCTTTTGTATATAACCAACAAATATTTGTTTACAGCAAGGATGATTTACACCTAGTCACACTTGAACTCAAGGACCTCCAGAGATGAAAAGTAGAACAATAATCTGCAGTGTGCCAAGCCCACTGGAGTACTTTGTCACAGTGATGGAGGGTGGGAGGAGGGACGGGTGGGTGGAAGGAGGGAGTGCGTTCCTGTTCGTGCGCGTGTGCAAGGGAAGGAAGGTGGTCAGGTGCAGGGGTAGGTTAGGCATGTGGGAAGCAATGCAAATCCATTTTCAAAGACTTGCAGTCACACAACTCCTTAAAACCGGTGGGAGACGTTTGGCTAAATTCCATGCAATGCTGAAATTTGAGGGGAAAGTCTTTAGCCATTAACTGTGATATAATTTAGTTTGAAAGCTTAATAAGAGAGGGAGAATAGCATTTGGGGGGCAAGGCATTTGCATAGCCCACTTCTTCTGCAGGTGTCTAATTGGTAGTGATACAGGTTTCATTAGAATACGCAGCAGGTTGTGGAGCTATCTAAAATGCCACAGAAGATAAATGCATTTTGTTATCAGCAGATGTAACTGCTTGCACTGGGAACCAACACTGGAACATACTGTATGATACCCACACCGCACCCTTCCTTTCATCCAGCTCTATGAAAAAGCAGAACATCCAAAGAATTATTGACACCTTGTAGGTTGGAGAGAAACTAGTTTAAAAGCCACAAGTATGGAAACCTAAAGATGGGGTGAATAAAAACAGTCTCGGACCTTCATTAGTGCTGTGTTTACTGGAGTCCTTGCAAGAACAAAGGAGGCAGGTCGTGCAATAGAACCACACTCTGAAGTTAATGGGCTTCTGTCCTTTCAAGACAGAATTCCTGCGTGCAGGAAATTAATTCCTAGATATGCTGTTCTCTTGCAAGTGTGCAGTATTTTTGCATGGACGATATTAACGATTGTTGCCTGAGGAGCAAATGGTCCTTGGGTGGGAATGGATAAGAATTACAAGTCACAAGCCACAAGGAAATACTATTTTTGGACAACCTCGGTCTCCCAACTCTTTGTTAAAATTGAGTGCGATTGTAAATACATATCCGTAAAACAAATGGAAACAAATACAAGAATACTGCAGTCTTAAACCCACAAATATTGGAGAAACTAGAGAAAAGCAACCAGATAACCAAAGCCAAAGTGAAATATGGGAAAAACAGGAAAGCACAGAGTTGCAGAGTTAAAGTACCCTAAATAAAGTTAACTCTACCCACCTCTAACATTTACGTTATCTTACATTCCCTTGTCTTTGGGGTTATTTTCTTCTTATACTTTAAACAGTGAGTACTTTTTCATGGGACTATTTCTTTGTCCTGTGTTTGTACAGCACTTGGCAGAGCAAGTCTTGGTCGATGACTGGTGCTCCTAGGCAATATGCTTACACAAAGAAGAGGTGTCATTAATAAAAAAGCATCTAAGTCATTATTCATAAGAGGTGGGTTTCTTGGGTATTTTGGGAGGGAACAGAAGAGAAGATTATTCTGGTTTGTATTTTTATTCTTCTAACTGGAAGAAACTCGAAAAGTATTATCACAGATGCAAAAACCTCTCAGTTCTGTGCCTGCTAAATGTGAATGCTGGTAGGCATTTCCATCAGTCAGAAGGTGATTTCTTATAAGAAGCATAAAAATTTACTTACATTTCCAGTAATAGTATATATTGGGGTTTTTTTGGTTTTGGTTTTTTTTTTTTTTTTCCTTCAGGAAATGCCCAGACATTTATAGTGGAGAGACAGGCAGGCACCTCACTGACTACATCAAAGGATGCCTCAGCACAGAGCTGGAGAACCTGACAGATCTATTGTGTCCATGTTTGCTCTCAATAATCAGGGTAGCTCATGTCTCTCTTGGGCTTCCTGGCTGCCAAGCAGTGAAAAACCACCAAAGCTAAATGTGCCATCCACTTTGAGTTCCCACCAGTCCGAAGATTAAATGAGAGTTTCTTAGTCGACTACTACTAACATTTCTGCAGGCTTTTCATACTTCATACTAACCACCTGCCTGCTGAGACCTGCCACAGATCCTACACAACATCATCTGTCTTTGGAAAAGTGTTATTTTCAATTACAGCTAGTGTTTCCCATAAACCGTTTGTATGTCCTGAATCCCACATCTTGTGTATTAATTAGCCAGTAAATAAATATTTAAAGCTCTGTACTTAACTGTGTATTACAGGAACTTCTTTAGTTTTCGAAGGTAAAAAAAAAGCTGCAAGCATCCTACTGCCTGTCTGCTATTTTTCTCTCTTTCTGTATAACTCCTTCTTTCCTTCTCCTATGTAATTTTTGAGCCTGCTGGCAGATTTTAACCAAATCTGACAGAAACATCTAGGCATTAAAATCATACAAATTTCATGAAGAGAGGAAACAGGGAAGAGGACAGATACCCTATTACTATATTCACTGGGGGAAAGCTTAAAATGTATCTACGATTTGTTCTGCGGGCTGGCTTGGTGGCTTACGGGGCAGCACGTGTACCTGGACCAGGCAACCAGCACAAACGTAGCTTGCAACTCAGCACAGGCGGCATTTCTTGCCCAAGCAGGTGGGTAGCAAACGGTGACAAGGTGCTAAATGTTGTGTAAGTGCTTTTGTTTGGGTTTTTTTTTGTTGGCAAACTTGGGTATTATCACAGATGGGAAGTGAGGGTAGGGATGATTTGGGGAAAACTTTGAGGGTTGTTTATGGAGGCCATTGGGGGGGAAAAGGAGAGTATTGTGGAGAAATAAGTTGGTTGGGCAGAGGGCAGCCACAGTGTGACTGTAAAGAATGCAAAAAACCATAGGAAATCAGGTCTTATGAGTTAATCTGCCCATGCAACAACTTGTTTTGTATTTGCTGATTTATATTACATCCTTTTTGGGTTCTGCAGTTCATGGATTGTTTTTTGTTGTAGAACATTATGTCTTAAATAGCGGAACTACCCACCCCCCCTTTTTAACTAACAATATAAACCAAAACCTTCCCACCTTCATGGAGGGCTGAGTATATGAACATATTTTGCTTGTCCAAGCACTACAATAAAACATTAAAAAGTGAACATTTATTGCTTTTACTAACTATGGAGAACAACTTTTTTATTAAAAGTCATTCTACAAATTATCCCTGAGCAAGCTGTTAATTAAATCTTTGTATTTATTTATTTGTAGTAGTTTGTATGCACAGTTTTTAACCTCCCGCAGAATTTATTCATAACTGGTCAGTATGATTATTTCCTATTTACTCTGTGCACTTTGATTAATCACCAAAATCAGATGGTATTATTTCTGCTCCAAGAATGGATGACCTATGTATTATAAACAGGAAAAATGCCTTGTTTGTTAATGAATTATACATGAATATCCACAGTTTTTGATGCCTCTTGTGATAAAGACAAAAAAGAGGCATTAATAAAGGGCCATGATGCCTTCTACTAGCTTTGAATACTCTATAAATCTATTCTTTCTACTGTTCATGATTCATTCCCTTTCCTTGACTATTCTGATGAATAAAGTCTTCCTTGTACAAATGTTTGTGAATAAAATCACTGTGAGTGTGACTGAAATAAATCAGCAGATATAGTCACAGAACACAGGCAAATACCTTGTTACTTTGTGAACCTCCAATTCAAACAGAGTGGGAGTTTAATTCTGCTGACTGTTTTAGACTAACTCAGGTTCCTCAAATTACGAAGACAGAACCCCCATACAGTCAAGAAGAGACAGAATCAGAATTTTTCACAGCCTAAGTTGCAGAGGAAGCCCAGGCCTGCATTGTTCATAAGCACATACTGTGAATACCTTATCGTACACAGTGCATTTGAAAAATGTACTGTATGTATGATACTAATTTTCACAGAAGCACAGATATTTCTGTTCCTGTTGTATGTATAGAGCAAGAGATAAACAAGAACTTGATGGGTATTTTTTTCCCCCCAAATTTACCTATATAAAGTTCTAAGAAATAACACTGGATGCAACAGAGTATACACACAAAGGAGTTGCTTTGAAAAAAATATTAATTATACTTGTCATGAAATATATGCTCTGTGAGACTCAAGAGCAATACTGCTTGGAAAGAGAGCAATAAATTAGAGTAAAAATGCTTTAAAATGCATAATTATCATGCATTAAGCTGAAAAAACAAGGGATAGAAATATCTATGTTCTTCAAAATGTCAAGTTGAACACCTTGCTGTGAGCCAGACTGCTTAATGTATGGGTGGCTTTCAGTTCTGAAATTCTAATGCATAAAGGACAGCATGACAGGATGTTATAACTTCATAAAGATAACATGAAAACTGTAACATTTCATTAACATTAAATCATTTACTAACATTTCTGAAGAAATACATTTTTGAAGTCAAATGAACACAAGTTAAATGTCACATGCCTTAGAACACTGCTGTGCTCAATGTCTTAGTTAAGGATGCAAAGTCAAGGGTCTCTGTGCTCAAGAATATCATAGCCAGCCTGTTTATTTCTTTTTATTAATAAAAATAAATAAACAAATCTTGCTAATCTGTGGAGTATTTTAAAACTGAGTTTCTTTTGTTCTTTTTCTTGCAGCTACTGAAGTCATGGTAAAATCTGGCAAAAAAACCCAACCCTTTTATGATCCAAATTCTTGCCTCAAATTCAGTTTTTTGTCAATATCGTGTTCTAAAAAAGACAAAGTTTTATTCACAGTGAGCTATGGGTAATTCATCTTGCTGACTCTGCTGCTGAAAGGCATAATTGTGGAACTATTGCTTGTGATGAGTGATGCCACTCTTCAGGAAAAGCATCCTCAAAGATAGTAGAAGCAATTAGAATCAGACTCCACAATGAGCCACGTAAAATCCACCCAAACTTTGTGATGTCTGCTTCTAAGTATAGCACTGATTGAAGGGCTATGGAAGCCCAGATAAGTCTGTTCTTTCTCTTCTACACCCCCCCCCCCCCCCCCCCCCGATAGTTTGATAAAAGTAATCAGTTTAATATAATGACCTTGCTTCCAAGACCTAGGTTACGGGAGATGATTTCGTTTGCATATGTAAATGTAATTATTTCCTGTCTAAATGCAGGTAGCTGCAGACCAGACCTCAATATGCACAGTGAACAATGATTCAGGGGTTTAGGTAAGATATCAGAGCAGCTGTATATCCTAATTTGTCATATACATCCATAGAAAAATTTCCCTACAAATGTGCATACAATCACGGCTTCTGCTGTGGAACTGGGTTACTATTTTCTTGACTAGCCCACAGAATACAAGGGGAAGTAGGAGATGCTAAATGCCGCCAGGGTTTTGGGGAGTTGCAGAGTGTTGAGCTCCTTGGAGAAAAAGCTCGAGATTACCAGAAATGTAGTTTTTAATGTCAGAGAGGAGTGTTAATGGGATATTCCACTTTCTGTAGAACAAGACAGAGAATTTCAGGCAGTTTCACCAAGTACAAAGGTACTGTCTAATGGCATTGTGTACAGAATTCCAAATAGTATACAATCTTGGCTTAACTACTTCGAGTGATGAGGGCTCCTCCAGTTCTTTAGGAAAGGTTATTTACTTCTGTTTTATAAATAAGAACTTTGAATTTATCTACCTAGAATTTTCAGTCATTAGTTTTTACTGCAACTTTGTTTTCTCCTAGATTAAAAAAAAAAAAAATCTGCTAGAAATTCCCTGGTCATTATCCAGATTGTTTTTATTTTCTGTGAACAAACTGAATAGATTGAGTTTCCTATATTTGTAGCTGTGTTTTATTAAACACTCTTCTCCCACTCTTCTCTTGTTGTTAGTTATTCTTTTAAAAATGTTGACAGCAAAACAACATTCAGGGAACTAACAGCCATTTACAAATGCAATATTCTATATTCATAGGTCATGTTTATCCTCAGAGGGACATTGCCTAATTGAGACTTTCCTTAATCTCTTGTGCCCCCAAATTCTTTCCAGCATCAATGCATCCAAGATGTTCTCTCATCTCACAGGAATAACCTACAAATTTTTTTCCCTAGATGCGTGACCTTGGATTTTGTATTGTTTGCATTTTTCAAATGAACCTGCTTCACCAAGCAATCCAGGTTAATCCATAAAGCTGACTTGACCCTGTCATTATTTATCAGTCGAGCTAGCCAAAACCCATTTTTTCAGTTGCTGGGAATTTTATTTGTTTGCTTATAATTTAGTTTCAGTCCTAATCAGATCCCAACTCATGTCCAAATTAGACAAGGAACTGGCAGGTCTGCCCCAGGGCACTGACCACACAAATGACCCCTTATGGCTTTTAAATAAAACTGACATTTTTGTCACACCGCTGTTTGCAGTAAAACTGTCAGGAGCATCATCTTCTTGAGCATCCACCTAGTTGGTATCCTTGCAATCGTGAAAAATAGATGCAGTTTCTTTATTAACTTCAGGGAGGGGCTAACGCTGTTACATTTTTATGAAATCATACCTAAATCCCAAAGTCAAAATTTGTACAACCTTTCAGCATCTAAAATCGGAAGCATCGCCCAAAGCCAAGGAGAAGAAAGCTTGCACAAATCCTTGCTTTTGGCTTTCTGTACCACCCCTTCTGTGGAACAGGGGAACTTCCCTGCAAACCAATTCGTGGGCAGCGCTGGGCACTAACGCTGTCCAGCGCCCATTGCCACACAATGGAGCGAAAAATGAAAAGCTGATCTTGAGAGGTTGTTAGGAAACTGCCTTGGGGGACGTGGTGTTTCCAGGGGCTTGCAGGGGTGCTCAGGCACAGCCCGGGATGGTCAGACTCTGTCTTAGGGAGAGAGGAGAGGGAAGAAACCAGCGAACGCGGCCAGATTTTGGACCAGAGCAGGACCGCGGCTTCTCTGGCGTCTGTCCGGAAAGGTAGTCTTCTCCCAGCTGCTTACACAGAAAATTAGGTTTCCCAAACCGTGAGATATACGTCTGAGAGACAAGCGCACAGCGTAAGGGGCTTTGATTCAGCCTGCGGCGTGCTAGCCTCCACTGCTCCTGTTTCCTAGGTGTTCTGTGTGAGCAGCCGGGCTGGGTGTGCTGAAATATGCCAGCAATATTATGTACTAACAAGGTCTTGTGGCCGTGCATATAGAATTTTTTCTGTTTTCTAAATTAGTGATTTCAAATCAGTAATTTCAGATGTCAGTGCAAAAATAATGATATGACTGACTGGAATAAATACTGTATATTAACCTTTAATTTTCTCCCAGCATAATAGCTTTATCTAAGACACATAAAAGCAATCCAGCTCTGACTGCTATTATGAGGAAAATGCTTTCTCCAATCTTACCAGCTAGAATGTATATACAGAGAAAAAAAAGGGTGACTTTGGCTTCACCTTGACAATGACCAAATTATTTTCCTGTTCTCTTGGAAATGTTTTTCTCTTCCCAGAGTTAGAACTAAAGCAAAATCTTTCCAAACATAGAGACTTAATAATAATATATGTGTGCATTCTACATGCACTTACATGGATATTCTGGTCTGTGTTTGGGATGTGGCAACTGCACAGTGTTTTAAATGACATTGTGAATTACATGGTTCATAAGATTACCACAAAAATTATCTGAGGGCGTTTGGCTCTAAAGGTGTCTTTTATTTTTTTTCTAACTAGAAGTTGACAGAAGCTTGCTAACTTAAAAGGAGATGTTGCATCTCACTGAATCCAGCTGTATAAATATTTTAACAACATCATAGATGTTTTCCCTAGTGCTGCAGCACACGGTGGTCTCAGCTTCTAAGCACATAAGTATAATTCTTATTTCAGCTGGGAGAGGAGGTAAGAGAAAGATAGCAAACAAGCCCAGTGGTGAAAAGAGGGTACGTGAGGCTCAGTCAGACAAGAAAGCAAATGATTCTCTAACAAATGACCAGCTTGGCTTTTCAGCTAATTTTGCACTCCTTTGTTTAAGTCCCGCTGGCGTGCTTTTTGGGATTCAGTGCTAAGATGGATTAGTGGAACCTGTTGTTACTGTTAGTATCTGCAAGTATGCTTCATCTAGGGTAATTTATACAATCGATGGTAATTCCTATTGGAAAGAATTTAGTCCAGACAGAGAATCTTCCCTTCAAAGTAAGAAATTGCTGCTAGGTGGTCTTAATTTCCAACAAGGTGTTTAATCCAGCCTTCACGTACAATTCAGAGTGTGCTTTAGAAACAAGAAAGAAAAAACTTATTAAGATATTATCAACTTCTGTGTAAACCGTGGTAAGGAAGCATGCTGCTCCAACATGCGGCATGAGAAAAATGCTTACTTTGAGACTGACTATTTCTATAGCCAAATGTAAAAGGCCACTTGCAGGGCTGCTATACAACAAGATGGAAATAACTTTTAATGTGATAAACGTGGAGCTTTATAGAGGCAAATCCTTGAATCCATCTTTGCATAACACTCAGATTCCCATTCACTTGTTCCAGGAATGATAACTGTACCATCCCATGCCATAATCCTTCCCTCTTCTGGGAAGGTCAGAGGCTTCCACTCACTCAACACAAGCTTCACACGCCCCAAGAGGTCTTTGGCTGCGTTTTCTGCCTATACAAATGAATGCATTAATGAAGTTGAACCTCTCTGATTTTCACTTCGCTAATCTCTACCAACCATAAAACTACACAAAACTATAAAATTTGTGCTTTTCCACAGTTTTCAAAGGATTTACGGTCACTCCATCATACTAAAAGCTCACATAACTGAAAACCCATGGTTTTAACATTACAAACTATAGAATACATTGAGGACTCTTACCACATATGACTGATACTGTTACACTTTATCAATAAAAAACTGGTCTGGCCAGTTACAGAACAGTCCTTAAATATTAATAAAACACACTTTTCTCCTACTTCAACCCAGGGAAAGCAAAGCTTTCTGATGCACTATTGCAACATTGGTCTTTTAATACCATATGACTTGTGATAAATTATTGACTACATTTTTTTAAATAATGTATCCTCATCAGTTCGAAAAATTCAGTAAAGCATGGCAGGACCATCTGCCACTAGTTCGAATCCTAAGCGTGTGGTCCTGTACATTTAGAAAACAGAGCACTGCTAGCATTGAATTAAACATTTCTGGAGTAATGAACGTAGTCCTACTGCAAAACACCTTAAGTTACAAGAGACTGAATCCACATCAGGAGCAGGGCGGCCCACATCTAAACCTTGGGCACGCTGGATTATGAACGGGATAGTCTCCCTCCCTGACTCCGGCCACGTTCTGCTGCTCACCTGGATGGACCCTGGACCTGACCCATGACGTCTTCTTGTCTACAAGCCCTGGCACTGCCACTTTGTGGACCCTGCTTGCAGCTGCGGGACTATGCCCAGGTCCTTGAGGGCACTGCCTGTAACGGGGTCCCCCTCATCCCCTTGGCTCATCCCCCTGCACCGGAGCAGCCCTGTTTTTGCTTCTCTGTCATCCAGCCTGTACCAGATGACGGTTTGGACAGGCACAGCTTGTCTAGGGGAAAGCAAGGGGTTGACAGAAGACCTGAATGTTTTCTAGTCTCATGTTTTTGAAGGTATTCAGCTTTGCCTCGATGTCTGTTGCTTGCATTGTACAACAATGTGTAAGAATGAAGTACAAGTTTCACATACAAGTTTCATGCAACAGAACCTGTTTACAGGGATACTGCAATTGCCTACCATTACAGATCTTTACAACATGTAGGTTGTTTTGCAGGCACGTCCTTCAACCCCTTTTCCTACCCACTGCTTCTCTTCACTCCTGAAAGTGTGTTCTGATCTGAAATTTCTTAGCTAACTCGCTGGGACCAGATATACAAGCATACAGCTAATTTAGCAAAATGGCCTTCACTCTCAACCTTTTTTTTATTTAATAATCAAGATCATTCTTCAGCTATGCTGATCAAAACAATATCCCTTTTCTTGTCTGTCGTGCTATTGCCAGTGAGGAGGGACTGCTCCCAATCTAGGACAATTTTCTCTATTTTAAGGCTTTAATGTGTGGTGGTGTCACAGAAGCAGAAGCCCTTGAGGCTTCACTTGTTTTTTCTGAAGTGTGCCTGAACCAAACAGGATTCCTCAGTCTCAGACCCTCAGCTCCTTTGCTATTAAAGGGTGCCTGCTTAGCCTGACATTATCTTAACAGCTTCCCTGTACTGACTGTGATTTGTCTCATGAACGTTGCACGATATTCTTTGCCATGGGAAAATGTTTTGCCCTTTTGGTCATTCCTGACAGACTTTGTTGAGCTTTTCCAATAGCTCTTCTTCTGTGTTTATAAGGCATTGTCCTCCCTCTTGGAGCACCCTACCTACCCAGCTAACCTTGTTTGTTCGCATACAGAGACCACTTTTCCCTGGATGGACTGGCATGTGTGAACATGATCACTGGACCCACGATGACATCTTCTACAGGTATTGAGAAATCATTTAGGTGCAGTGCAAAACCTCACTTTATGTGGGTTTCTCACTGTTTCAGCATGGCCAGTTTTGCCTTTTCTTTACAGATTTGTCATTTTCTTCCTTCTGAGCTTCATAAAAACTAATAAAGTACTGCAAACTCTACTGTCTTGTGTTGCACTTCAGGACCTACTTCATATTTTTCTTACTATCTTAGTGGTTATTTCCTAGCACTATGCCTTTGCTATCTATTAGCAAGCTGTACAACACGCTTACAATTCTTCTCTTTCAGTTTGAGAATATTCTGGTTCTGCATTGAAATTAAATATATGGATTTCTGTCTCCAGCTCCCTAGCACTTGGTGCCACAGATGTTTGCAAATATCTATAAGCCTTCTTTCTCAGGAATTTCTTATCAACTTACTGCATTTGGCCACTGGCCTAAGAATGTTTTCTTCTTCTAAAACACTAGCACTTGGGCATACTCCTTCAGTACAATACTTCTGCTTTTCAGTGTGGCAGGGGTTACATTGCAGCTGCCTCCCTCCACAAATCGGCTGGAATAAAATTTTTCACCAATCTAATAGCATAGCTGCAAAACGCGGCAGTAGAATGGGTGTCACCTTTTGTAACAGATGAGATGTTTTGGAAGTATCTGATAATGAATATTCTATTGACACATAACAGATGTTATGGGTACATGAAATATTCAAAAACTATTGCATCAGTGTGCTACAAGTGTTGTATGCGTTTCTGTGCATATGCACATGTTACAGTACACGGGCGTTACCTGTTCCTATAATTTATCCATAAATCCATAGAGATTAACATAATATATGTTGCTTTTGTAGGATAGGCGACATCAAGCCAGAACAAAAAAAAAAATCCCAGACTAAAGAGAATTAGTTCATAGAGGTGCAATAGGCAGCGTTACGAAAGCAAGGTGTGGCTGTAAGCTGCTTATTGCTCTGTGATCTATTCCCTCTCTTCTTTTATTCTGGACAAACTGTACAGTGCTCTGAAAGCCTGGCCATCCCTGGGCAACTTTGACACTGCCTGAGAAGGAGCACAGTTGTTGATGCTGGACTCACACAGGCCTGCCAGGATAATCAGAATACAAAAAGCCTTGAAGGGATGGCTAGTATTATTTCTCACCCTCTTTCCACCACTGATAATCACACTGATCTTAATGATATCTGTACTAGACGCTGCATGCCTAACCACTTAGTGTTTCTGTCCTGCTGCTTGAGCTCTTGAAGCTTAGCCACGTGCTCTTGTTCTGCAGCAGGTATTGCCACCTTTTAACTTTTACCATGGGTAGCTTGGTCACCCTTCTTGTGGAGTCAATTCAGTGTGGTTAAATTTGTTTCTTTGCAATAATCCCTCCTGGAAATTGGTGTTACAAATCTCACAACTGGTCTTGGCTCTGGTACTTCTTGAAAACTAACTCTGTATTCTCCTGAAGCGACTGGTGCTGTGTAGCTTTACTAAGAAGAGAAAAATAAGGAGTAACATTAGAAAGATAGAATGGCTGTAATGAGTCAGGCCAAAAATACATCCTGCCTTGTGTCCTGCCTCTGTCAATGGCCAGCAGCAGGTGCCTTGGGAGGCAGATAAGAAGGGGCAAACATATTGCCTTTAATTCCTGAAACACTGTTGCAGCACAGTGGATTATATGTGTTCAATAATCCTTACAGAATTTCTTTTCCGTGATAACAAACTTTTCGTGTTAAAGGTAATGAAAATTGGGAGAAATTATCTAGGGCTGTGGTGGTGCTTGAAAAACTAACAAACAGATTTGACAAACGCTGAAAAACTCGAACAGATTTGGCAAACATTAGAAATTTTCTAGGTACAGCCTTGTGGCAGCTGTAGTGATAAATAATTTGCTGAGACCCATTTCTGGTTTGAAGTAAACCAAATTTTTTTTAAAACGGTATCACTCTAGCCTTTGATGAAATCTATTTCACCCAACCTTTTAGTTCACATTTAAATCTGAACTAACTGAAGATTTCTATAAGAAAAGTAGAGATAAATAATCTCTAGCTTTTTTTTTAGGATGAGATTAATTACTTCTGGAGGGAAGGTTTGTGTCTTTCTATTCACTACAGAGGGAATGATTTATGTTTAGACTGGCCACCTGATGTTGGATGCAGATCAATTTTCCCTAAAAGACAGGTCATATCCAATCTATTCTCTCCTGTGTGGCAGCACTCAAGTGTTTGCAGCCATTTGATATTTAGAAAGTTATGTCTAGCCACACTGTCTCACTGACTTCCTAATCTGTCCTTTAAAAGGGGTAGTAATGAACTTTATCTTCATGTTCTTATTTTTACACCCTCATCCCCCAAACCGGCTACAAACACAGATTAAATTCTTGTTACCACTACTTTCCTGTTTATGCAAGATTGCTTTGTTTTCCTGGAAATAGACATTACAGATAGTCTGAGTCTTTCCATGCTTCCTGCTGCTCTGTTCCAATATGTTGCTTTCTCTTCCTATTAATCACCCTCTCTTCCTTGCTGTGAGTGCTAGTAGACAGATCCCTTCTACCTTGTTTCATGCATTGTACACTACCTAATTACATTAGAGGACTTGTGCTTTGTAAGTCTGAATTGTTTCTTTATTTATAAGAGCTATTTACAAAAGTGGTAGAATTACAGGAAGAATTCTAGCCCTGTGCACGCAGACTGGTGTCTTTTCTCTTCTTCTAAACCTCTTTCTTTCTTGCAATTGGTCTTCTCCCAAATTTCAAGCATGCTGCTCATGTCCAACATTAACAAGATGCTTGTGCATACACTTCGGACACTCGCCTAGATGTTGGGAATAACAAGATGAGGAGTCTTACATCTGTTTTTGAAATATATTTATTGAAGCTCATAAAACTAGACTGATGTCAAGATGGGGTTGAATAGCTGAATCACTACTTGCACTAGAATATGAAATCCCGAGGAGGGTGACAGCGCTTCTTGGGTACAAACAATTCAGTAGGGGCAGGGGAGCCTTTCTGCTTCAATGACTACTCTGCTTGTCATCGTTACAAGAACTCCAGTTTGATCCTTGATTTTCACTGCCACAGACAAGTCAATTTATTTATTGCATTTGATACAACAGACAGTTACATCAGAAAAAGAAGCAGATATTCTCTGCTTATATGATTTCTAAATCAGCCAACAGGAGACATCCTTAACACTACATTATACTTGAAAAGCTCGAAACCTTTCAGTGGCTCTATTTTGAGACAACTGAGATCTGAATAAGAAAATAAACATCAGTTGTTACTTTGCAGCAAGGGTTCATTGCTAGCTGAGGACTTGTTACTTCAAACACTTGAAAAGTTGCAATCACATGAGATGAAGTGCTGTAATGTGAGGATAATTATAATTTGTAGAGATGGCTAAGAAAAGGGATGAACAGAAATCAGGTGAAGTTCATCCAGAGGAAAGGCAAAGTCCTGCACCTGGGGAAGATCAGCCCGAAGCACCAGTACAGGCTGGAGGATGACGACTGAAAGACATCTTTGCAGAAAAGGACCTGGAGCCCTGCCATCAATGCACTTTCATGGCAAAGAAGGCCAGTGGTACTGTGGGCTGCATTAGGCAGAATGATGCCAGCAGGTTGAGGGAGGTGATCCTTCCTGTCTACTCAGCACTGGTGAAACCACACCTGTGGTGTTGGGTCCAGTTCCGGGCTTCCCTGTACAAGGCAAATAAGGACATACTGGAGAGAGTCCAGCAAAAGGCTACTAAGATGATGAAGGGACTGGAGCATCTGTTATATGAGGAGAGACTGAGTTGGGACTGGTCAACCTGGAGAAGAGAAGGCTCAGAGGAAACATATCAGTGTGTACAAATACCTGAAGGGAAGGTGCAAAGGGGATTGAGCCAGGCTTTTTCAGTGGTGCTCAGTTACAGAACCAGAGGCAATGGGCACAAACTGAAACACAGGGGGTTCCCTCTGAACATCAGGAAACACTTTTTACTCTCAAGGTTACCGAGCACTGGCACACGTTGTCCAGAAATTTTGTAGAGTCTCCATCCTTGGAGATATTCTAAAACCCTCTAGACATGCGCCTGGGCAACCTGCTATAGCTGGTCCTACTTTGAGCAGAGGGGTGGACTTGGTGACCTCCAGAGAGCACTACCAAATTGAGTTATTCTGTGATTAGGTCATTCAAACTGTTTCTACTTATGTACCTTTTAGATAAAACTCAAAAGTGTGCTTATCCAAAGGACAACTATCTTTGAAATACAGTATGAGTGGAGACCAAGTGCAATATCAACATCGATGTCATGCCATCCTGCAATGCCAATCTAACAAACAAATCAAGTCAAATATTCTCTTTTCCTTGGGGGGGGGGGGGGGGGGGGGGGGAAGTTTCAAAATAGCTTATTTATCTTGCAGTGATTTAGGTACCTTATTTTTACTTTCCATGCAATAATTCTCTAGTGAATAATACATAAAACAGCCTGGGGACAAGGACTTGAACTGGGTCTCCTCCCCTCAAGGGAAGTAAGCTAACCTTCTGACTAAGGAGTTAGATGCTTTCATGTTCTCTTTTTGGACTCATAAATCTTGTATATGTCGCTGCACTGTGGCACAGCTTTGGTTTTCCCATTTTTTTCCCAGCTGTTCTGTGCCCCATTTACTAGAGAAATTTTCCATGGAAGCAGCAGATCAGGATTTGAAACCCTGAAATCTGATGTAGAGACCTATAACTCAGATTTTACATCAACTGGGAAAATGCTTTAAAGAACTATCATCATTACCCAAATACACTTTTCCAGCAGCTGACTTTTTAAAATGAATGAAGCATGGTCCATTGGGCATTTACCTAAATTCTGTACACTTCAGCTTGAATAAACTGTGATGCTTAATGTTCAGCCCTGAACCTACATTCCCACAGAATTTTTTTTTACTTGCTACTAAGTTGTTTTTTAAAAGCTTTTTTTTTCCCAGGCTAGAAGAAACACATTACTTTGGATTATAAAATAGCTTAAAATATAAAATATTTTTATACTGTTTGTTTAATTTTTAATTCTAGAATTGAAGGATATAATATGAAAAAAATATTTCAAAAGAAAAAGCTGGAGATTTTCCTTTTGAATGTATAAAACTGGCCACTGTAAAAAGTTCAGAGTTGTTCTTTTTAAACTGACACATTTTTGTAAACAGTGATATACGAAAAATAGTAGTGTTGTAAATTTTGTCTCTTGCTCAAAAAGAAAAAAGTGTTGAGATGAAAGGATTTACTCACTTCCAGTCAACATTTCTTTTTTCTTTATGCTTTTTTCTTTTATTCATTTAAGCATTAAAAAATATCCCACAATAAGTTAAAAGGGGAAAGAAAAAATAAGCAAAACATTGGGCTTGGCAAGTATTGTGAAACTGTCATTTAAAAAAATGCAGACGCCAAAAATAGCATGACTTCAGTGGAAAAATAAGGAAATTTAGGAAGTCCTGCATGCTGGAATTTCTATCAAAATATCTTCCAGCTCCTGCCCACAGTTTCTTTCTAATGTGTGGGGATTTGCTGCATATGCAGGGATCTTACTTCAGCAATTACGGGGAGAGGGGCAAGCAGGGAAAAGGAGTCAGTTCCTCTCAAATACCTCCTCAGCAGAGGCTCTTCCAATTCACACCTGTCTCTAATTGGAATATCTCTATTGATCACAAATATATATGGCAATAATGGACTTCATTTCCTGGAGTCTAAAAGCACTCATTCTGAATTTTACACATAGGACAGTCTCATGAAAGTGAATGGGTCTGCTCATGTTTGTTACCTTAAGCACATAACTCCACAAAACGGGTTGCCAGCCAACAGGTCTCTATCCAGGGAGTTTTAGGTCAAATAGAGCATCTTAGAGCAGAAAAAAGCCGGTGACTGCAAAACCTGCTTGTTTCAATATCTGACTACTAGGTTTTCCCCAATGCCAGCCTGTGGCTTTGAAGAGCCGTTGCCTTCAGTCATTGTCCCTGCGTACAAGGTGGTGGTAGTACAAAGCCATTGCACTCCAAACTGTTTCAGAATTTTCTTGGTCTCCATGTGATACAGCTTCTGCCTCACGGTAAAACTGCATTATCTTTTTTCAGCCTTTAGGCAGATGAGGAGTTCCCTTCTAGCTAACTTGAAACATAGTGCAAGAAATCTTTAAAGACCAAGTGCTGTTAGATAGTTCAGTTCCACCAACATTTCCAGTCACCTTATATGCTTAGCATAGGCAAGTATGTTTTAACTTTCCATCTCTACCTTTTTCCCTCTCAGTTATTGAATTCCGGAAAGAAGTGCAAGGCATTAATATCTCAGCTGGAACAACCAACACTGAATATTATTGAGTTTTCTTATTAAACGTGGCATTTTCATTAAAATCCCTTTCTTCTCCCTGAAAAATCATGATTCTGTATTATCTGCTCTGATACAAGAGTGTTGCAGCATGTGCCTAGGAGGTAATACAGTTTAGGAAAACAATTAAATATGATGGCTGGCCAAAGGCAATTTATACATCTGTTTCCTTGTTGGCAGGTTATATTTTTAGCAACAAGTTCTGCACCTGAAGCATCACTGCATTGCTTTCATAGCGACATAAGAGAGAGGAAGGCTGTTTTGCATAATGCCGTCTACAAGGATGGGTGAGTCTGTCAAGAACGACAGGAGTTAGGTGTTTGTGTTAAATTCAGTGGACTGTCATGTGAAAGTAAAAACCGCTTCAGCAATAAGAACATAAAATAATCAAAGTGAATGACAAACTGTAAATTTGGCTTACGGTTTGGTGCAGAATTACAGATACCGTCTCCCTACAAATTCCTTGCCCACCTGAAAACTCTGTGCTCTGTGCAGACACAAGGGAAATTTTTTAACCATAAATGCTTACTCTTAGCTTCCTTTCTTCTCTGGAATGTCTGTATATTGCAGAAAAAAAAAATAAATTTTCAATAAAATTAATTTAATTTCCTTGTTTTCCCCTGGCCAACATCACCATTTCCCCTTTTCATGAGAAAGCACCTATCTGGCCCTGGCCCTTAATGTCAATGAGTGGTTCATGAGGAATCCCTTACCGGGGAAATGTTGTCCAATGTGAGAGCTGGGGAGGTGTTTTCAATGTTCTACCTCTGACCGCTCTATGCGAACTGTACAACTGTGAATGATGGGTTTAGCCACTCTCTTTTCTTCATAGATGGTGACTGAGATATAGGCGCTTAATGCAGAAGCACAGACAACTCTCTTGCCAGGGCTTCTCCCTCTCCTATATCCCAGAACTGAACCTGTGATGTGCATCGCTGTCCTGCAATGGTGTCCGATGGCCCAAAGCAGCAGACGCAGCAGCTGCTCAAGAAATAGTCTAGCAGTATTGTCCCGGACACTACCACACTTACAGGACTCGAGCTGGCCTATACGCGGCCACTTTGCATCGATGGGTGAGGCCAGCTTGCGGTTACCTGCAGTTAACTGCACAGACAGATATTAAGCTTCTGATTCTTCCAATATTCAGATGTGTGTTTAATTTTGACCTTTTATTTGTGTGAGCTGCCCTGCTGGGATCAATGAGATTACTCTTGTACCATGAGATGTTAATGCTGGAGGGGTTAGTGCCTAAGACGGGCCCTATTCAGCAAAGCACTCAAGCCTGTGTCTGCTTTTCCCCATTCAACAAGTCCCATTAATGGAACTCAAGTGTGTGCCTAAGTGCTTTCTTAAGCCTGAGCAGTGATAGCTTGTATAATTGGGGTCAATGAACAGAAACTGTGTTAGCAGCCATGTAATGAATGACATTTTCTCCATGTCAAGCACAGATGAAGTGTTTGAAAGCAAGGAATGGTATTAGTCATTCCTATTATATATGCAAAGTGCAAAAATGATACCTTGAAGTAATTGCACGCTGGAAAAGAAACATTTTTTTCAGCTAAACCATTCTATCTATTATTTGGTCACAGAAATAATAAAAATAAAGTGGTGTATTTTGTACACGGATTTCAGTTGCAAAAATAAATTGAAAAGTACTTTCCAATCCATAGCCAAACAGTAACATCAACAAAGTGTGCAAATATGGTCCAACTTGTACAAAAGTAATTTCTTTGATTTTTGTCACCAAAAATGGAATTAACAATCAAACCCTAATTATTATTATACTTTTTATTATGCTTTAAATCAAAAGCATTTGTTTCATATTGAAAGCTTGATTAAAACTTCTGAAAAGATACTCTAGAATTGCTTAAAGAAAAAAACCCTCTTTTTTTTCAAAGAGAAAAGTCAAAACAATTACCTAAACAATGTTACTACAAAAGGACATTTTCCCTTTCTTGATGAAAACCATTTTTGGTTTCAAAACCATAATTTTGACCCAACTCTTTGAATATATCTGGACCATGAAACTGCAGGTTTCAACAAATTTATAAGAATTCATGAGAAAAAACGAATTGCTCAGCTATAATCTCAATATTAAGGTTAGTTTAATTTAGTTTTGAAAACAATTTTAACATAAAGTTATCTCAAATATTTCTAGCTCTTAACTTGTTAGAAATCAAAGCCTGGATCATCAGGAATAGAAAACAGGGAAGGCCCTTTCTCTCTAAATCCTGTGCAGTGATCTTCTAGAGGTTATGGTTTGTATAATATATAAAAAACAGCAGAGAGAAAAATAATGAGTTCACTTTTCACTTACAACATTACTCTGTGTTAAAAATGCAAATACCTGATGGGACTGCAATGAGCGATTCTCATTCTGGCAATACAAATTTTCCATAAAAATTATGAGTGACTGCTGAACATCAGACCACAGTACTATACCAAGGCTTGAGGGCAACCAAAGCTTTTGAAAGACATTCAGCCTTTCTTCAAGTGTTAATGTAGTAGTTCAGGTAGAATACATCCTTCAGAATTTGCTATTTCCTGGTTTAGGTGTTTTAATTTCTAAAAGCTTTTTTTTTTTTTTTTTTTTTTTTTAGTATAAAGGACAAACTTGGAGAAGAAAGAAAGGGTACTTTTAGCCATGTGAAAAAACCTCAGATACAGGCACGCACACACACACATACACACTCTCACGTTCTCTTCTTTCTCCCCTCCCTCATGAATATACGGCCCACCCTTTATGAATGCTACTGTCAGGGAGTTACCGACGCATTTTTCCTCGAAAAAGATGTAAGGGTGTTGTGGATTTGATTTTCTCCTATTCATATACCACTATCTCTATTTTGACTTGTCTACCTCCTTTCCAAAAAACTTTCAGCATTTTAGCCTCTTTATCACTTTCGTCTTCTCCAAAGCATTTCCTTTTTCCATTTCTGAAACAGATTTTCTTTTCAAATGCTACACTTCCATATCAGCTACATTTTAAGAGACACCTTTGTTCTGCAGTCAGCCTTCCAATAATATCGTGTTGAATTTCGATTCTCCCACAGTTAAGCTCATTCTTAAAACACAGATGTCCCTGCTTACCATCTTCCAGCCTTTCCCACCTTTCCCTTCTATAGTTCTAAAATTTTTTCTTTGCCTCTTGCAGAGGGACTCTTGCCTCTGTAAAGCAGGGAGATCTTGTCCTCCACTTTCCAGGATGAGTGATGTAGAAGAAGGAAGTAAAAGGAAGCAGATGGAGTAAAACAAAAGCTGTAAAGCTAACAGAAGCAATTTAAGTACGGCGCGATGACCCCAGCCCCTCAGCTGTGAGGCACTGTCTGTGTCTGTTGCATGTGAAGAGGAACAATCTGTCCCTCAGTGCATGGAGAAATGACTTACTGCTCTTCTGCAAGAGAGGAATGAATAATGGCAGTTAAACAGAGGGAGAATTTTTCACTGGCTGCAAGATTTCCCTGTAAATCGATCATTTCTAAAAATTATCGTACTGAAATCCTGTAGAACTGAAAATCCTAAATTTACTCCATAAGCATATTTATTCCAAAATCAAAAATAAATTCATGTTATAAATTAAAAACTCACCATTCTGCAAATAACACACAGCATTAAGTAATCTAGTTTCACCGTGAAGGGAAACCAGCTTTTTGAGTCTATTTTGAGACGCTGATATTCTCTTGCTAAAGTTATTTGCCCTTTCAAAACCTACTCCTTCATAAAGGCTCAACATTTATAAAGGTTCATATTGATCTGAATGATCTTAATGTGAAAGGTTTGAACAAGAATACTCTGCTGATGCTTATAACGCTCTTCAGGAACTTCAGCATGGCCAAGTTCTGAGTTCAAGAAACAAATCCAGTGCAAGATTAACACACCTAACTTTGTGTCTCTCATAGGTGTCTGCTTGTGTGGGAAGTTCTATATTCCCATTGTATGGGCCTATAATGCTCTGCTGCAGTCAATGGAGATACAGTCAGTAGAGCCTAAGAAATGATTAGAGTGGAGTCTGGAGATGACCAGACGACAGGTATCTACTTTCGGATGAAAAGACTGGCTCCGACTCCGTTGTGTGCTCCACAGCGTTCTGTCTCCATTCACAATACTGACAGCACAGTTGCATAGCACGGCACACGAGGCACCTATGTATAAAAGGTGCCTAAATTATGGTGCCTTCATATTGACCTAAAGGCCTTGCCAAGGGGATGGTAGCATTTCCCTAATGGAGGAGCTGATCCAGCCTGGGTTGTGCAACTTCTGCTGCAGAGATTAGTGCTCCGCTCATGGCCTGTGCCAGAGCTGCCTGGTCTGCCGGGGTAACCAGACACCCCAGGGCATTTCTGAGGCCACGTGTCTTCATGTAGCCAGCTCAAGATCCAAGAATCCTTTTAGACTTTGATTTGAAATCCCCCAGTTTTCCAGGTTTTTCGCATGACAAGGGCAAGACTAACTCAGTGGTTCAGTTTGGGACAGGACTGCAGATCACCTCGCTGGCTGTGCCTCAGTTCATATGGCAGAACAGTCCCAGAAATCCTGCATGGGAGCCCTTTTGGGCAAAATAAACCAGATGTACTTTAGGAGCCCCCCCAATGACTTCCCACTGCTGTAGACATCAAATCCATGGGCTCTGACCCTGAACCCTCCATAGCGTGCAGGTCAGGTCCTCAGCACCAACAGCTTTGCGCTGGAAATCTCTCCTACTGGGCTGCACTTGTGGCTAATAGAGCGGTAGTGCCAAATTAGCACCGAGCTTGTTTTGCAACCCCTGGGTTTACAAACTGCATCCTTAGTAACCTGGACGCAGCGTTCTGCACGGAGTATTTCAGTAGTGAGAACATTAACTGTATGGATGACAGTATGGATTTTTAGACCTCTGATTAACCATCTTGCCTTACTATAGATGTTGAGATATGTAGAGATAGCTGTAATGAACAAGTTCGGTGACTAGAAGTTGGGTGTTGGAGTGTTTAAATTTTAAGCATGTTGATCCCCAATGAAATTTGGACTTACTGGGCTAAGTACTAGAACTGTAACCTAAAAATCTCACACAAGCTAACATGAAATGTTAGGCCATATAAAAAAAAGCCTTACATAAAAAACGCCTTATATCAATCTCGCATTCACTCCTATGTTAAGTAATTTCTTTCTATTTGGTATGCAACCCCCTCCGTCAGGTCCGGAACGTAAAAGTGAGAGGGAGTCCAACCTAAATTTTGCATTTCCAGAAAAAGCACCAGGTGTTAGGCTATTTGCTATTCAGGCTAGAGATACATTCATGCAATCTTTCTGAAGTTGTATCACTGCAGGGAAGAATTCAGATCCACCGGGCTTTAGGAAGTACAGTCATAAGATGCTCATCAGGAGAGAAGAGATCAGGGTTTGGATCTGTTCTCTAAGAGATGTTGTTCAATATTTTAGCCAGTGTCTTTGAAACACAAAATGCACAAAGAGAACAAAACTAGTATATTTTTTCTCATAAAATGAAGGCGTTGATCACAAGGCTAGACTCATGCTCCCTCCTCTATACACTCCCCCTCGAGTTCTTCACTGCAGAATCGCTGCTTCGAAATGGTGGAGAGATTTTTACCCTGAAGTATTTCTGCATAGCTTGTTGACTAAAGCATCTTTCTAGGAGTTGGAAGACCTTTTTTTGGTTTTGAATGCTGTTCTGGGAAGGAAAGAACTGAATCCAGATGACCTGCTTCCTATACAAGAAATCTAGCCACTAGACTGCCACAAAAATTCAGTTTATATTAGGTTAGAAATTAGTCCCTTTAGAGAACAGAGGCATACAATTTATAGTTTTTAGGTGGGAAACACAGTCCTCAAATGATGGCAGTTCTGGACATGTGCAGGGTCACTGAGCACTAAAGAATTTTTAAGTCAGTGATGCATCTGATGATGCCTTTGTGGTCAGATGAACCTGAATAATTACTATTTGATTTAAGTCACAGTTTGTACTTCTGTTGCTCAATATGCATTTTAGATGGTCACAACCTTCACAAGACCTAACCCGTAGTTCTTCCTTTATCACCACATATTTTTTCTGCTTAGCAAATTTGTTAGCAAACCTGTGAATGTAAGCTTTCCATTCACTATTTTTAATGCTGATTTTGTTCAGTTGAAGGCAATTTTATTAATATAAAAGGAAACTAACTTTTTGATCAAGTCAAAGCTTTTGCCTTTCAGTTGTTTTCATGTCATACAGCACAGATTGATGCCTGCAGTGTTTTGGATGCCGGAAATGGATAAAAACTACTCCAGAATATAGCAGATGTTAAAATGTTGCTGAAAGCTCTGGAGAAGAAACATCAATTAACATCGTGACTATGTTTCAATGAAGACAATGAAATAAAAATGTCTCTTTTGCAGGATCATCAGACTCATCAATTTTCTGCTCATCACTAGGCAAAATTTCAGTCAGTGGCACATTTGATCTTGAAGAATCTGAAGAAACCAATTTTCTGGGCTTTTTGAGTTCAACAGAAATTCTTTCAGTCTCATGAAGGACCAGTGTTTCTTAGTGCAGATCTCTTCAAAACAAGAATTCCTTGATTCTTTACCCTTCTTTCAAACTCAGTCATGCAGAATTGGACAAATTCACAAATTCTTTTTTATGACAATCAGTGAACAATAATCATATTTAAAATATTGATCATTGATTTTAAAATTGGAACAGTTACATTCCTACACCATCAAATCTGAACAATAGCATAGCCCACCTTATGTACAGACAGGTGGTGTGATACAAACTGCTTACCTTTCAGAGGACCTTTCTTATTATACCAGATTTAATCCCCCAGTATCTCACAAGTCTCCCCTTTCTCATCTTTCCAGATTCTTCTTTTATAATCAGGATAGCTATATTCATTTTCTTAATAAGATCTCAGTTCTGCAATTGCTTTCATAAAAATAAAAATGTTGTTCTCATTACTTTCACAGTTTTATTTTCTGAAGTTTTTTTTTTTTTTTTTATATAGATTGCAGTCTCTTTAAATCTTCTATATCTCATCTGGGATGCCTGAGGACTGGGATACTTCTCCCCTACCACTCTGTTTCAGATTAATCTTGTTAGCTATCTAAATACTTTTTCTATAAGGAGTTATTCCTGACCAAAACACATGTTTAATGCCAGCACACACTCAAACACAAAGAAGCTTGTGATTCGAGTTCCACAGAGGCATTTCCGAAGTCTCTAGGAAAATCAGTTTGATAAGTGAAGTGAATACTTTTGACTGAAGTTTAGAGAAATAATTTTCCCTCTGAAATGATGCTTAAAACTAAAAAATTATATTCACCAGCACACTTGGAACCCATATTCAATACCCTGAATATCTATGATTTCAGATGCCAACTGTGAGGAATCTGGTAAATAGGCTGAAACCCATAAGGTCTGTTTTCATTTTCTCTTTGACTTGTTATTTTAAACTTATATCATTATTATTGTGACAGCAAGAAATAGAAATAAATTGTTCTACTGAAAGGCATCAGACATCAGTTTTTGATGCTATTTCTATGATCTCAACAATGCTAAAGTGGCCTACACAGTGCAAGTGATAGCTGTCATACTCCCATTGCCAAAAGCAAATCTACTCTCAGTGATCATAAAACTGGGAGGGTAGAAATGTCAGCAAAGCATCCTAATGTTATTTTAAAGCAGGGGTTTATTTTTATATATACTTACAACCCCTTAGAAAAAATATTGATAACAGGGGAAAGAAGGAAATAGCAGGTAAGGTAATTATGTTGCCATGGTTACTCCAAGAAGAGAAAGCTCACAGAAAATTTTAATATAATTCAAAAAGGATAAAACCAATAGCATTCAGCCAAGACACAGTATTTTTCTATAGATTTTTTTACAAAAAAATTTACCAAGTCAGATTATCACCTTGATTGTGTCTGCCTAAAGTTATGGGTAACCGGAATGAATCAGAGCAAAGCTGTGGCCTGGTGGGAAATGTCCCTAGAGTAAGAAGAGAGGTATATCAGTGTCTTCACTGCCTTCATAGGGGTTCATCCTTGAATAGAAACCTTGTCTAAACCCTGCAAAAGGGTGGTGCTGACACGGGGGCAGCATCTAAGAGACCCCCACCATCCAGGTGAGGCTCCTGCCCCCGGGGTTGTCTGAACGATCTTGGGGATTACTGTACTGCAGAGTGGGGAAGGCACAAGTCTGCGCTTTGGAGTTGGATTAAGGTACATTTATACACACTAACAAATCAGAATACATTAAAATATTTCTGTGAAGAGACAGGCGCACCTGTCCACCCATTGTAAACCAAAAATAAGGCATTTTAGGGCAAGTAGCTCCTTAAGTAAGACAGCTTTTGGCTCATGCATCATTTCCATAGATGAGGTGCCTACATTACTCTTTGTTAAACTCAAGTAAGTTTCCTAGCAACCCAATCGTTATCTCTGTGGGGGATAAAAACACACCAGCATTATATGGAAGTTGAGAGTCTTTGACAACATCATGGGTTTTGACCACCACTATCAATTACCAAACATGCTGGCATCAGTCTGAAGTCCTCTTCTTCAGTAAGATAAGTATCAACAAAGTACTTTGCTTAATGTTAACGCATTTCATTTTCTGTTACGTGATAAAATCAGATTCTGTGTATCTAGTATACTGTGCAAAGTGCAGAGCATCCTAAACAAAAAATCTTCAAATTAACCTCCCGTTTATGCATGCCCAACATCAAAGATAGCAAACATCACATCGTGAAGGTGACTTTTTAGCATTTATTTTAGGAGGTAATTAATGGTCTAAATAGAAAATCTTTCTAAAAAACCCCTCTTCCTCCTTTTTCCTGTGAGTTGTTTGATTGTTTTGCTTAGCTTGCTTGTTTGTTTTTAAAGCAGTTTGTCCAGTTCTGCAGTGTTAGATAATCGCCAACAATGTCAACTAACTCAAGACCAGCAGCTAGCTCCAGGACTGGAGTTGTAAAGAATATAATTTGCAACTAAAATATTAGGATAATTAATTTATGTTGCTCTGTGTGTATGGTTAAGCTACTAACAGATGAAAGAGATCTCAGAACAACACAAAGCAAACAAACGCGGACCAGTGAAAAAAGATTGCCCATTATTATTTTAAACCCTGTGCTGAAATATCTGTATCTTTCTATGGCAAGAGACACTCTCTTGAGTAATCCTACATAGTGCCCTGTAGCCTGACAGTCCTTGAGTTTATGGAATGTAGAAAAGAATGATGATATTAACATTTAGAGAGCCTTTTCTTTTATAGTGGATTATTTGTGGTTCAGCAAGCATGTTCTTGAATAAACCTAGATCTCCTCTCCATATAAAATTTCACTAGTAGTTCAAAATACCAGGATTTTGCAGTACTTGCTTTTTTCTGCATATTAGAGATAGGCACAAACCAAGCTGAAAGAACATGTCACTGCAGCTTATAGTAAAAAATTATCTTCATTTCTTGGCAGTCTACCACTTTTATATTGTAAATTTTGGAAAAAAAAAAAAAAAAGAAAGAAAAAAAAAGAGAAAAAAAAGAGAGGTATTCTTTTCAGATATATATAGGGATATATATAGATAAGGGACAGGAGAAACAACAGATTCAAAACACCCTTTCTTCAGAAACTACACTACTCCAGAAGGAAAAGGAAAAAAAAAAAAAGCATGCTAAACCCCCAAAGAATAGGACTTATATTTGTAACCTGCTCTTTTACATAAGCTACTAGAACCTGTACCCCCTTTTCCAGGAGTAGTACAGAAATTGGTCAAGACTGTCATTTGAGAGGAATCCATGACAGCAGTTCCCGTGGTGTTTAACCCACTATTACTTCTCTTCCAAGCAGAAGGAAGCAACAATGCACCTTTGCTGACTCCTGACCTTTTCAAAAGGTAAATCTCTTACCTGTTTGTATTTGAGTATCTGGGCTTGGCCATCTTTGAAGCATTTTTATTTTTTTTTAGTTTGCCTCTATCACCTACAGTGATAGAATCAGGATTACTCACCTATAAGGCAGTCTATATTAGAGATGTTTATTTTCACCACAATGATTCCTATAATATGAAGGCAATATGATTATGAAACAAAACTGCAGACACCTCATATTACCTTGTTAAGATTATGGACTAATATTATGGTAATTTATAGCTCCATTGCACATGGTTCCTTAAAAGAATGAAAGAAAAAGAACCAAGCACATATAACACTGGCCTGTAGTTTGACACAAACTGGGAATATACTTTTTAACTAAATGACCTCATTAAATTTTAGGAGTCTGTTATTTTTTTTGTCTGATTATTATTCTAAATATAATACTATGGCTTCTGTGACTCATACATAGTACCTCAGGATAGATTTCTTTTTGATGTACACTGCATTAGTCATACTTATCTGTGAACACAGATGATATATGGTGCAACCTCTACACCTACTGCTGTATTCTAGAAAGAAAGTATTAATATATTACTTGGTTCTGTAATTAACACTGGTATATAAACCAATGCAAGTCCAAAATAGCTTTTAGGATTCAGGATTGGATGAAAAAAACCCTCACATTTTTCTCCTCCAAGTTGTTTCATTGATACTGTTAGAGATAATTTATTATGGTAATAACAATTCCTCTAGTTCTTGCAAGAAGTACAATGTAAAAGAAGAAAAATATGAAAGCTAATGGAGAGTCTTTTCTGCAAGACATGAAATTAGAAGCCATGGAGAAAGTTAATAGTCCTTATATGCTAAAAATCAAAAGACCTTCAGATATCAGCTTACCCTGAAGAAACTAAAAATCACACCAAACATACTGATTCCTGACCAGCTCACAGATCTTGACTGGGTCTTGTCCAGTTCAAGTTGCCAGGATCCATGGCAAGGTTTGAATGAGTATATGCTGGAAGGCCAGTTGTGAAAAGAGAACTTCCTTGTTAATGGTGCAGGACCAAAATCAAAGTGCAAATTGAGAAGAGGATGTCTGTAGAAAGGAATGATAGGAAAAAAAAAAAAATCTTTCCCTTAAAAGTTGAACATCATTACCCTGACCTCTTCACGGTTCAACAAAGTAAGTGTGAAGTCCTGTACCGGGAAGGATAATCCAGGCACCAGTATAGACGTTGGAGCATGACCATCTGGAAGGCAACTTTGCAGAAAAGGACCTGGGGATCATGGTGGACATCAAGTTGAATATAAGCCAGCAGTATGCCTTATGGCAAAGGCGGCTAATGGCATCCTGGGCTGCATTAGGAAAAGCACGGCCAGCAGGTCAAGGGAGGTGATCCTTCCCCTCTGCTCAGCACTGGTGAGGTCACACCTGGAGTGCTGGGTCCAGTCCTGGGCTTCCCAGTACAGGAGAGACATGGACATACTGGAGAGAGTCCAGCAAAGGGCCACAAAGATGGTGAAGGGGCTGGAGCATCTGCTACGTGAGGAGAGGCTGAGAGAGTTGGGACTGGTCAGCCTGGAGACGAGAAGGCTCAGGGGGATCTCATCAGTGTATATAAATACTTGAAGGGAGGGTGCAAAGAGGATGGTGCCAGGCTCTTTTCAGTGGTGCCCAGTGACAGGACCAGAGGCAATGGGCACACACTGAAACACAGGAGGTTCCCTCCTGAGCATCAGGAAACACTTTTTTACTGCGATGATGACCGGCATAAGTTGCCCAAAGAGCTTGTGGAGTCTCCATGCCAGGAGATATTCTGAAGCCGTCTAGACATGGTCCTGGGCAACTGGCTGTAGGTGTGTGTGGATCAGACGACCTCCAGAGATCCCTTTCAACCTAAGCTACTCTGTGATTTTGCAATTCTGTTCCATGTCCTCTTACAGACATGACATCTTACACCGTTTCCTCACCTCCTGAGCAGTACACTTTATGAAGGGTCTGAAATGGAACTACATTTTTTGAACATTATCAACCCAGCAGGAAGTTCCAATAGGGAAATAAGGTTATAATATGTCAGAGTAGGGGAAACACAGCCACTACTCCTTGTCTTTCTAATTCCACACTGCAAAAATAAGAGCATGCTGCATCTTCTCAAAAGAGGAGAGCAACTTCCCAGGGCTCGAAGTTGCCCTCTCCTGCTTGTCTCACTGGTATTCTTGTGAGATATTTGGCAGTTGGCTTTCACTAATCTTAGTGCTGTGAATGTTTCTAGGTCATCCAGCTTTGCAGGTAGAAGGATGTTTGGGACTTATAAGGGAATGGCAGCATTTTTTCATATGATTGGCAGCTGTCAGATTTTTTTTTTTTGGTTTGGAAGCTGAACTGACAAACTGAAGAAAAAAAAATGCATATCAACGTGCATACAGTATTATGTGTAAAACAGAAAATAAAATGTCGCTGGGGATGAATGAAACATTTTAGTTCTCTAGGATGCTTTTCCACAATCTCAGAATATCCATGTGATACGACCAGAATGACCAGTATCAGAATACTCACTGCATTTTGGAAGTTACCCTCCCTCCTCTGCTCAGGGAACCTTGACACATATTGTCCAACTTCCAGAGGACTGCCAGGGTTGTCATGTTACAGAGTCACTCGCAGTGCCTTTCTGCAGTTCATGCAGAAGAATTTTCTAGGAAGCAGGATAGCTTAACTAGCTGAAAATAGGAATAACACACCTTAAAAACTACATAGTCGTTAGCTCTATACATGGGTGACTGGGCCTTCCTCTAGGAGATGACAGACATAGTGTCAAATATCTATAAATAAAGGAGAGGACAGAACCAGGGCCTGAGATTTTCTGAGCACTGTAACTAGGCTGCTAGGCAAAACATTTCTTTCTTCTCAATTTTGTGATTCAAAGTAAAGCATTTAAGATGAAAGTCGTGAGTGATTTATGTCAAAATTTGTAAACATCTGTGTCTAGGCTGATTTTGCTCACTAGCATTCTCCTCACCTGACACAAAAGGTGTCATAAGGTGTTAAGTACTGGCTGCAGAGCACTTTGAGATACATATACAAAAGCAACTCTTACAGCTATTACTGATTCAGAGAAGAGTGGTTTCTTAAAGCATCTTGATGGTGTGTTTGATCCAGTCAAGTTGCAGCACTGCTTAAAGCACCCCTGGGAGGTTGTTTCTTATTGCACGTGGTTTTACTGTAAGAAAAATATGGCTATAAAGAAAAATATGCCTAAACCCTTCCTTTACTTACTCCCATTCAGTCAATCCTGATTACTTCTCTTTGAACCACCCTACCTGATTCCTCTCTCATTTACCCTTTTAAAACACTTACAGATATTTAGCACGTCATTCATGAATCATTATTTAGACAGGCACTCCATATTTAGTTCTTCTCCTTTTCCTCATAAATCAGTCCCTTCCAGACCCTCAATCATTTTTATAGCTCTTTCATAACTGCTGATAGTACTCATAAATGAAATGTCTGTAATGGCACTAAGCAAAAAAAAGGGAACAAGAGACCAAGGCTGGAGTTAATAAAATAAAAATAAAACATAACCTAACTTGGGCATCCTCTTTATTTTGGCAATCAAGTAGACATAAATAATAGCACAACAAGGCAAATGAATTACCAGAAGCTAAAGTGAGGCCCAGGCATACCTGCTGACATATTTATAAGCCTTGTAGAGAGAAAGAAGTAGAAAAACAGCTAATGTGAACATCTATTTCTGTTTTTCAAATCAATATTCTAATATTCTGTGCACATGGGTGGTTGCTGACATTCAAAACTGAAGACATTTCAAAGCAGGACGCTTGTAAGCACAACATGCAAGAACAATCTCTGTTGCCATAGGACAACTTTCTGAGCCCATTTGTCTTAACTCTGCTTGGAGGTGGTTTAATGGGATCCTTTACAGTATTTAAGATTTGTCAGGCTTCAGAAACAGTTCTTATTTTAATCAAGATCAGTTAAAGGCTTAGCGGGGAAAGAATCATGTGTTTGACAGTCCGATATTTACAATACTGCATCCTAATAGTTTCCATTTCAAAGAGAGGCACCTCCTTTTCCCCTGTGACGCTAATGAATGTTGGGACCCTGGGGTTGAAAGTTTAAAAGGTGAGATGTAAGCTTTAGTGAAACTACGTACAGGACTTTAGGCTTTCTCACGAAGAAGCAGCTTTTTAGCAAAGACCATTCTGAATGATTTGTCATGGAAGAGGCAGAAAACTTTATGGAAGCTCAAGTAAACTGCCTTCAGCCGGTGAGGTACAGCTGCTCGCTCTGTCTCTGCGTGGTGTGTGTGACAATACACACATGATAAATTTCCAAATGTATGGAAAGCAGGAGGCATGAGATGAATTCAGCAACATCTCTTTTTAGATTGTATTACTGTGCATTTGAAAAGTTAAGAAAATTAGACAAGTAAAATTTATAAAAGGAATTGTTTTCTACAGGAAACTCAGGAAAAATGTTGAAAATAATTCTCAGTTTATACTAAGTTATATCAGCTTAGTGTTCAATGGCTTTATAACCTTTCTTATGGATCCTGTACCAAACTCATCTTAAAAAATATTTTTTTAATTGCTTATAGCTTCACTGTTTTAGATTTGTTTTGCTGTTAAAAAAAGCATAAGATGTTAGCCCTTAAGATTTGCTTTAAATTAAAAAAAATATTTAATGTATTAAAATCCTCTGTGTTGGCACTGCAGGTATGTAAAAACGTAGAGCACTTAAACTTCTAAATGCAATACTGATAATAAAAAAAACCAACAAGAAACAACTGACATTCCTATCTTAAAGAAATGGTCTTTGCTAAAGCCTGTATATCAAACTAGATTGCTGCTTGTCAGCAGATGAAGATTTCGACATATATATTTTTTTCAAGCAGTGGAACATCACATGAATAAAAGAAAGATTAAAACACTGTAGAAAAAAATTATTTTCATCATAACAAAATATCTACTCACTTATATTTGGAAGACATAGGAGAGGATTAGTGGTTATAGTTATTAGGCTACCAATTCATAGAGGGGTTGCTTATTTTACAAAGAACTCATTCCTCCTATATGCATACACTCTCCTCTCTACTTTACCTCAGTGCTTCAGACAAAAGGAAAGAAAATGTCTAGAAGCCTTCCAGATAAAAAGGCGCTTTTTATTTAGCTGAAAAATGGGCCCAAGATAAGGTGTTGTGATGCAAAAGGAACATAAACAGCCCTCAGCACTTCAACCAGAGATCCTTCAAACTTTTAGCTGTCATCTGACCTAACAGAAGACTTTGCTAGTTTGAAGACTCTTTAAACTTGTCTGGTGAAACATTTATGACTGCAGTGCTTTAAGATAAAATAGTAAAAGATATTAGTCCATAATCTAGAGTAAGTATTAAAAGCTGAAGTTTTAATCATTACCTCTGATTAAGAAACTCCATTCATCAATCATTCTCTTTCAGTCTGTGAATAAAGAAGGCATACCTATGCACCGTAATGAAATAAAGGCATCTGATTAAGATAGTGCAGATTGCTTAAAATAAATGATAGTCTTGGCACCCAGAAATCTTGGAGATGATTATTAGGAATCAGCTATACTGCAAACTTAAGAAATACAGTGGATAGAAGTGTTTTGCCTCTGCGCATCTTCTGAAGGGCTTTTGTAATGGAATATCCCTGAGGAAAAACAGTTTCAGGTTAGGGAAAGTACATCAATTTCCTAAGTACCACTAGTACGATCTCTCTCATCTGGGGGAGGAGAGGGCTCGGTGGGCTTCCCATCAGCCCTGTGCATTTACTTGACTTCACACAGGTTACATTTATTCTCTGTATATTATGTTTTACAAATGGCTATACCAAGATTAATGAATGGGGTCCTGAAGATCTGATGATTTAATTCACATCACAGGCTGCATTTTCTGAGATTTTGGTCTATCCTTACTTGCTAGGAAAGAACAAGAAGACACAAAGAGTGAGGAGCGCGTGAAATGTGGAGATGAATACCTAATTGTGCAATGATGTTGACAAGAACACTTTGGCTGCTCTGATGCTGGGATACAGTTCAATGAACTGGTAAGGAGGGAGAAAGGTCACGTCATGAAAAAGAGGAAGAATATCTTCACCTTGAGAATATCACACCACCTTGCAGCTTTTAATGAAAACCAGTAGTGGTGGCCGGTGACAAAAGCCTACAGGTAAGTATAAACACTGGCTGTTGGTCAGACGGCTAAAGTCACGTGCTGGTTGCGGTGGTGAGGAGATTGCATTATTCACAGCCTTGAGCAGTGAGGAATTTACTGATGGATATCTCTACAGTGAGGTCAGAGGTACAGGAAACATGCAGGTGAACTGGAAATCCTCTTATATGGTCAAATGTATGATAACTGAGAATCAGCAGCGCCCTGACTGGAATAACTAATGGCAGCAGTTACAGCGAACTCAGGAAGGACAGGTAAACAGAAGTAGAGGAAGCGTTGACTTGTAAGTTAATTATGTGTAACAGCTGTTTTGACATCCAGAATTTAGCAAGATGCTTTTCTTTAAAATGGCTGGGCGATTTAAAGGAAGCAAAGAAAACAGATGTTACATTTGCTGGAGGTCTCAGAACCATGAGGCCAATAGAAACAAGTTTTTTCTCACACAGCCGTAGAAGTAGCAAGTACCATATTAAGAAGCAAAAGAGCATTCTCTTCTGTAAAATAAGCGAGGCAATCTTTTTCTCATCCCAGCACTGGCAATGACTCAACTGGAGCATTTCAAACAGTTGTTCTGGGCACCAGTCCCCAGAAAAGTTGTGGGCTGGCAGACATGCCCGTAGCAGAGCAGAGGTGAAGAGCTGCAGGCATGAAAATCTGAGGAAACAGTTCAAGATTTTCAGCAACATAAAGGCAAATCTGAGGGGGAACATGGTTAACAATTGCTGCTGAGCAACCTGTCTATTACCTCTATACGAGAACAGGATGAAAGCAGCAGGTTTAAGTAGAAGATATTCCTTCAATATCATAAAAACTCTCTGAATAGTAAAGCTAAGCTATGCAGTCATGATCTGGAAGCTCCATTCAAATGACTGTAAAAACATTGGACATTTAAGACTAGGCTACACAAGTATCTATCAGGAGCTTCAGGTGTAAAATTAATCTTGATTTTTTGGGTCCCTTCCAGTCCCGTTTGCTAGGACAATGTGTATAGTAAGTAAATAAAAAAAGATCAGGGCCTGCTCTCTGGCCCAGAGGACAGCTGAAAGTGTGTAGCTTGTACACACGTTCCTAAACTTGCTTACTACATATTTCCTACCCTACAGCTGCATTTAAAAAGCCTCTTGACAGCCCTCTTTTCCAAACGGTGCTTCTCAATTGTCTCGGCAACGATTAGTTGGCAGAGGACAAAAAATATGTTAGGGACCTGGCTAAATAATGCAAGGATATGGACTTGAGCCAGTGATCCAGTCCCTGCCTGAACCCTTTTAGGTCTAATAATATAGACATAGCCTGCATACCAGGACCAGGACCAGTTAAGTCTCTGGATAAAGGATATATGAATGAAACTCAGTGCTAACTACTGCAAAGAAGTAAAGCACTCAAGGAAAAAATCTCTAATTCTATAAATTCATTGACGGATTCTGAATTAGGTATTACCAGTCCGGAAAGAGACTTTGGAATTATTACAGATCTGAAAACATCAATAACAACAAAAAGACAAATAGAAAATCTGAATTCTTTTCTACTAAACAAAGTAGGAAACTAAACAAAAGAGGACAAAATGGAAAACATTATTATGCCACTAAATGAATTCATAACGCATGGAAATCTCGAATACTGTGTACACACTTCAGGCCACTTATCTCAGACACAAGGTTATGATACTATTCACAGTACACATAAAGTGACAAGGATGGCTGGTAGCATGGAACAGCTTTCTACAGCTCAGGAAGTCTCTAATACAGTAATTCACAGAGGCAGGAAGAGATATCAGGAGAAGAACACCCTCCTCTTGCCCTCTTTCTTACATTTTTTTCTTTATTCAACTGAATAAGCTGATCTCTTTTATTCAGTTCCTGCAAGCTCTCCAAACCTCTGATCATCCCAATAGCTTCTGTTTACATCTGTTGCTTTTGAATACTTGTTTTCTTGATTCAAACAGTGGGACTATACCCTGTATTTTGTGTGAAGATTCAGCCGTGCCTTCTAAAATAGCTTCAATACCTCCCTGTTTCTAGTGGAAATACGTTACCTGACATAACACAGGGCTGCATCTGTCTTTTTTATGATCCCATTACATTCATCTTAATAGTAATTCCATGGTCAAATAATGAAAGCTACTGAATCAAGGAGAGCAGAAGATGCTTTATGACTTTGAAAATCAAGTTATTTCCATTTAGGTACATGTTAAAGAGTCAGCCATCAGTTAAACAAACAACCAAAACGAAAACCAAACCCACTGAAAATAAAGCAGCACAAATATGGAATGTGAGTAATTGGAAAAAAAAGATGAAAACAACAATGGACAAAAAGCTTAAAGTATGTTTTCTCTTATGTTTTCTTTAGTCCTCCCATGGCTAGTGATTCCATCCATTGTATTTGTGTTTTAACGTAAAATATCACTACCATACTGATACACTAGAGTCCACATTCTGATTTTAATTAAAATCAAATATGTCTGGTGGTGTATTTTTTGCTTCAGAGGAATAATTGCACATTTATGCTGTTTTAAATGAGAACAGAATTTAGCTCACTACATTTTTTACACACTTCACTGGCTGGGTACTGAGAATGTCTTACTGGATTGGTTGGATTTTTTTCCTCATAAGAAACAGACGTGATAATTTGTATTTGGCAGTTAAACACCTGGTCACTAAATATTTAAAATTCTGAAATGAAATGCCTCTCAATAAGCTATGGAGCAATAATATGCAAATACTTACTTATAGTCAATCAGCATATAACAAGGTATGAACAATGTGTGTGCATTGTAATGAAGTGATGTAAATGACCTCAGAAGCTGGAAGACACTGCCAAAAGTTTGAATTGTATCCAAAATAAGAATGTCTGTTTTCTCCACAATCTGCTGAATGCAGAATGCATTAGTATCTCAGCACTGCACAGCTGTGTTTTTCTATCGAAGGAGGATAATGCCTGCTTTCAGATTTGGAAAAAAAAAAAAAATCCTTCCTAATTGAGTTGGGCACCTTTATCTGCATTCAAGCTGCTGCTTATTTATTTTTAAATAACTGAATTCTGGCAACATTTTATCCTGAATGAAGCACACAGTTTAAAAAGAGTTAGACGCTCCATGTCAGCCTTCTGCTATGGAAACACAGTACCTACTTAAGATGGATCTTGACCTTTTTTCTTTGTCCTCATGACTTATCACCAAAATTTCTTTGTGATGTTACCTATGGCCTCAGACTTCTTTCTCCCTATTATCTGATACAGTCTTATAGGCCAATCATAACATACAGCCACAGTCCTCCCTTTAATTGTCCTGGTGCAATCTCCAGCTCTATGCCTCCTCAAGGGCAGGCTCCTCCCTTAAAGGGGAGTCTCTTCTCTTGGTGAGAAGCTGTCCATCACGTTCTCCTCCACACTTTCCTTGTGCAAACAGTGTGCTTTATCTCCAGAAGATCTGGAGAGCTCAGCAAGACCATATCAAGGGCAGAGCTGCTCAAGTGAAGGATTCAAGATAAACCTAAGTCATGAATAAATTTTGCCTGAGCCACTCCATGGTTCCAGACATGAAGTGTTTGTGATTTTTTGCGAAGAGTCTCTTGTTCCTTTTTTTTTTTCTGGCGTCACAGTGAAGAGATCCACCTCGCTGCATTTGGCACATGCGAGAGTGCTGTTGAGCAGCATAGCATGAATGTGGCTGCTCTTTGCTGGAAAAGAGTTCAGTGAAGTCAGATCCAGAAATAATACCAAACCCTGATGAAAGTGATCTTCAATACAATTTCCCTATAGATATGATCCATAGTACCTACACAAAGTAGAACGTGCTCTTTTTTTTCAGCAGAGCTATACTACTCCAGACCCCTCTTGTCTGCTGAGAGGCCTCAGGCTCCTATAATAAAAATATTTCTGAGGTACTCATCCAAAGCAATTTGTCTTTTCATTTATACTCCACTATAACACAGAGAACCTGTACTTACACAGTTAGACCTAATAATGGTGCAGCGTCTCAGATGGAAGAAGTCCATAAGTATGTGCTTAAGTCTCTCTTTACTCAGGAGTTTGACAGAACTGAAACACATACTTGAAGATTAATAACAGTTCATCTTAAATGTTTTTCTTAAAAACTTTGTTGGCCTGTATTCAGGTTTGTGTATGAAAGAATCACATTTTAGTAGTATATTGGAAGAAGGTAGACCATTAGATAACATAAATAAATAATCACAGTTCCACTGTCTTCATTACAGCAAGGATTCCAGCCCCTGAACCAAGACATTTTGTTCATTTTGTTCTTACCTCTCCCTGATGATACAAGCACTCGCTTTTTGAAGTTGTGATTCATTTATTTATATTTTCTCACACATTTTTTTAGTGTTCACACTAATTGTTGTATTCTAACCAAGCTAAATTTTTATTTCATACTGTTACTTTCTATCTAAGCATATTTCAGCAAAGTACAGGTGTGATCTGATTACCATGTGTCAAATATGACTCCTTTTACACTTTTCTATTAAGGTAAGGAAACCTTATTCCACAGCCTTTTATCAGTTTTGTACAGGAAGGATAAAATTCTGTTCACACAAGAGATTTGTGGTTTATTAACTTAAGCTTTTTTGGAAAGTGAATTAGTTAAAATCCGTTGTGGATGTATAATTCAGTTTAAACAGTTTCCTTCAGTTTAGCTTAAACAGATTCCAATTTATGTTAAATTGAAAAAAATGCCTCATTGAAACTGCAATAAAAGTAGCTGCACAACTTCATTTACTGGTTTAGTTAAATTAGTTAGATTTATTACATTTGGTTGAACCAAGATAACAGTATCACAGATTCAAGGCTGAAATTTTAATCTCACGTGTAGCCTGGCATGTTTCCCAATTTTAGCAGCAGATACCTGCTGGTATTGCTAATTATCTTGTTACTTTGGGCAGTAACTAATAAAGGCCATGTCTTACCGTGCAGAGCAACTGCACTGTGCTCGTGAATGAGACTTACCAGCATCTTACAAGCATCTACCAAACACTTCATACCAAGAACAAGTTAAAATACTGGACTGGAGCAATCTTCAAATGCATCGAGGCATTTTAAAGGAAATCTGAGCCTTATGCAGATCATCTTTATGACAGGGAATTGGTTTGGGAGAAACGCCTTTGTTTTCTGAATCATTTTCCTGTGTTCTCAGTGAGCTCATACTGAGAAGGGCAAACATAACTTAAGACTCCTCTAAGGATTCTCTAAAGTCATGGCTATGTATAACTCTAGCCCAGGTGAAAAGAGTTCACTACTCAGGTGACCTGTTCTTGCTTAGACTGCATTTTTAAGCAGATTGTAATCTTGCTGCAAGTATGGGTGAGGATTCCGCTGGGCAAAACAGTTAGCAAAGAAAGTCACTTGATGTACAAACAGAAGAAAGGAGGAGCCCAGGACCATAGCCTCAGCCCTGGGCTCCCAGGAATCTGCTCTCCCTCAGGACAGAGGTAGTTCCTTGATGACAAAAATGAATTCAAACACATACTCAGGCAGCACCATATTATTACTCTACTGTATTTGCAATGATATAAACTTTTGCAGAGAGATGGCAGAATCAAAGTGCATCAAATTTTACCCTCAACAGGCAGAATAAACAAACATTCACAGAAGTTGTAATTATTCAGACCCACTGAGTGGGTACATGCTCAATTACCACTGTTCTTTATAATGTTTTTCCCAAGCAAATGAAGTCTTTTGAAATTATCAAATACCTGTAGCTACCATTTTTCAACTATCACAGCCCTGTAATTCAGATGTCATTCAAAATAAATTTGTGGTTGGACTCAATGCATTTTTTGTTTTGTTTGTATCTTCAGTTTCACATGTTCGAAAACAGACTTTGCTTTGCATAAAATAAAACCTTTCAGCACAAACAAATGACAAAAAGCACAAGTTCTCTATTTAATATTTCATTAATATGTATCTTCATTCAGCTCAATAGGGCTGTTATGGGTATTAACCCTTTCACAAATAATTTCTTCCCCTACTGAAGTTATAAATTATAGTCTAAGCACTATTGTACTTTACTTTCCCACTACATACAGTTAAACAACTATAGAAAGTTTGAACATATGCAGTCATTTGTACATATCTGCATACATTCATATGCATAAACACACATAGCACAGAAGGGGAAACTGAAAGAATGTGAGTTAAGAAACTGAAATTCTCTTCAAGGGCTGAGCTACCTTTGAAGGTAGTTCACTGAGCTGTGAGGTAAACCAAGTACCACATAAATTTATATACTTGTTTGCTTCTTAAAAAGAAGAAACACTACCTTGCAATCAGTTTGCAATTAATACACTACCTTGTTAGCTTGCAAGATCTGAAGTAAGCACAGGATTCTTTTTTGTTCTTCATCTAGTTTGTGATCCTTTTTTCAGAAGGGGGGAATCTGCTATTTGGAAATTCCGTTTATGAGCATTTTCATATCAAAATAGGTATCTTCACATGAAAGTCAGAAGAATCTTTTTTTTTTTTGAAATATGTCCTTTTTAAGTTTTTCAAAGAACTCTTTTCAGAAAAGGCAAGCACCTCATCAGCTCTCACGCACACAAATCTTCAAATGCTGTTTTTGAAGAACTGCATTTAAAAGTATGTTCAGTCATATACCAAGCATGAGAAGCTGGAAAAAGAGTCTTTGAATCTGAACTACAGCTCATCATAATCTGGTTAAAATTATCTCCAACACCACCTGTCATTATTAATGCAGGAAGAGAGGCAGAAAAATACCTTCAGACCAGCTACATTATTGCAAATGAGGTCCATCTGCTTTTCAATGTTCTGTCATATAATAATAGCAGCTATATTTATGATGGATTTAGGATTTTGCCTGTAGTAGATGAATGTGTAACTGCTTTTATTAAAAATGCTTTTCTTTGAGGGTGTTCTATCATCTTAGCAGACTTTATAACTAATTTTCAGTGCAGAATCCTGTCTTTGATATTTTCCATTCCTAGGTAAATTAATTTTTCAAATTATTTATATTCAGGTTATGTATATATTCATATATATATAAATTATATGGCATTTTGTGTTAAATGGTATAGCTGTTCAGAATCTGATTTAAGGCATAACGGCTATAAGACCCATTTTCTAATAGTCACAGTAAAATATTCATCCTTGGAGGAAACACACTCAAAAAATAAAATTCACAGAGCCATACTTAATTTCTAAAAGAGAAAGCAAGGATGTCTGTTAAAAACAAATGAAAAGGAAAAGCTTAAAAGATAAAATGTTTGCTGTTCTCATGGGTAGTGCTCAAAACACAGCAAGGAGATTCAGAGTAAACAACGGGTGTGCCTACATTAGCTAGTGATGTGGTGCATCGACCCAGGCGCTCGGTGTGACTTACTCTTGGCTTGCTGTCTGTTGTCCAACTCTACATAAATTCTAGAGAGTTTGTGTGCCCCCCCAAAAAAACTATGCTAGTCAGAACAACAAACACTCATCAGTAAGATTACAAGCAGACCAAAAAAAAAAAATAAAAGAAGCTATTAGCAGTAAAAGATATCCTTCGGAAATTGTAATTTGTGTCCGAACTCGAAGAACAGAAATAATATAATATCTGGAAGGTTAAATGCAAAAGCATGACAACACAGGCCAAAAAGAGAGTGTGAGGAAGTACTTTGTAAATGCATTAAACTCAGAAAAGAACCATTTTTTTCTAGACTCATTAGAAGAGTTCAATCAGCCAAAAAGTTTTCAGGGCCTGTAGATGATCAGTGTGTTGTATGAGCACTCAAAGAAGACAAGATCACAGCAGAAAAACTACACTAATTCCTTCTTTCTGAAGGAGCTCGCTACAAGGATTTTTTTTTTTTTCTTTTTCTTTTCTTTCTTTTTTCTTTTGAGCATGATTCTAAAATGTCGTAGACTGGCAAGTCAGTATAATAGGTTTTAGAATGAAGTGGTAAAGTACGTGAATACATGATAAACTGAATAGAAACAAATCACCTGAACCAAGTTACATTCACCAAAGAATGAATACATGCAGTATGTGCAAATGTCTAACACTTCAAAACTTTTCCTAATTTCTACAATAAAAAAAAAAAAATAATCAGGATAATCAGAACTGGAACAGAGATGTGCAACAGAGTTGCAAGATATGGCAATGCTGAATAACAGAACAATGAAATCACAGATGAAATTCAGTGTTGATAAAACCTGAAGGTAACTTCTAATCTGGGTATTTCTAGTCCTTCTAGTCTAGAAAGAGCACTTGGGGGATAGTTTTGAAAATCTCAGCTCAATACTCAGAGATACTTAAAAGACAAATAAAATGCTAGAAAATATTAGAAGGAAATAGAGAACAACCCAAAATGTCACCATGCCACTTCAAAGTCATGGTGCAGCCTTACTATGGATAATATGTGCAGTTTTACTTACCTGATCTTCAAATATATGAAGCTGAAAGAAGAACTTGAAAAGTTGCAGAAAATGGGATAAGGCTGATCAAACAAGTGGAATGGCTTCCATAAGAGAAGAAGCTATAACTGTGGAGGGGAGAAGTTGACAGCCTGTGTCTCTACAGCCTGGAGAAGACAGGGCTATAAACTTATATGCAATGACAGATATGATGAAAGAGTGAATAGGAATTTTTTTTTTTTTTCATTATTTCTCCTACTAGGGATGCTAAATGAAATTGAGAACTACAAAAATGGAAGGACTTTACACTCACCACATTTCAGTTGTGGAGTTCACTGCTATCAGGTTCTTTGAATGCCAGAATTTTAAATGGACTAGAAAAGTTACCACAGAAATTTATGGAAGAAAGGTTCATTATAGGCTACTGAACAAAATTAACTGATGCAAATTGTTCAGAAACTCCTTAAAATATTGATTAAGTGAAGCTGGGAGGATACACAGGGAGAAATAAGTGTACTTGTTCTGCTGTAATATTCATTGCCTAACCACAGACACAGTAACAGACAAAAGGTGCATTTGCTGAGATTTTTTTGTTCATTCTTATATCTTATACAAGGTAAATGAAAGTGAAGAAGTAAAAATGAGTATCATCACGAAATTTATTACAGGTGATAAGAAGCTCAAATTTGGCAGATACAGAATAGTCTCATCTCTCAATTCTCTCCCACTTAAGCTATTGCAAGGTATCACACACACTGGTGTGAGCGGTTGGGTGGGCTTACTAATAAGCTTTTCTCTCAAAGATCAGTAGTAACTGCTTCAGACCATATCAAATATTCACATTTCTGTGAAAGAAGTTCCATTTTTCCTCACTACCTGTATTGTGACTGACTCATTGTTCTTTCTCCTTGCTTAAGATGCACAGAGAATTTTCCTCCTAAAATTATACAGTAGCACAGGTCCTAAAGAATTTTATTTATAATTATTAAGATGCACATTTGTAAAACTCCCATTCCATGATCTGGGATCCTGATAGGATTTAAACATGAAGAAAATCACAAGGAGCACTTCTGTCTATGATAGCGAATACTTTACCATGTGATCCCTTGCAGCAAGTGAACTAACTCCCTGGAATGATCAAGGAATTGAAAAGAAATTGTCAGGAATCTAAATGGCAAGGGATGGAAAGTAGAAAACTTAACTAGGGCTCACAGCTTATGTCATATTCTAAAAATAGTTACGCTTACACTTACCCAGCAAGGATCAATTCCAGAAATATGAGCCCAGCACTACGAATAGCATGTGACTTCTAACCTCACTACCCATGGGATGGATAACTAAACATTGGAAACACAGCTATGCAGAGGCTGAAAAGCTGTCTTGCAGGAAATGGGATGTTAAACAGCTAGGGTTATGTACCAACATCTTGAATTTCACCTTAAGGTTAATTGGTAGTTGTTGGAAAATACACGGCACCACTGAAATATATGCTTGACATTCTAGCTGACAGAGAAGGCTAGCGATCTAGTTTATGTTATCTGTTGCTACCATGTGAATAACTCATTGAGGTAATGAGTTTCTTAAATTGACAAAGCAAGGTCAGCTCATGTGGAAGGAATGAAGCGGACCCGAGCGCCTGGCCAGGCTTTCTTTTTGGACATTTTTCATCTTCAAGATCTTGCAGAAACCTGCAAAATTGTGTGACTAGGGAAACTACTTTGAAGGGATAGTCTTTCATCAGTATTTTGTTTTTAACTAACAATTTGCATTTAACTACATTCAGGTGCACCAGATATAAACTAGGAATATGCAATCGCCAGTTTGCTTTGGCTTTATGCCAGTTATGTGAATTTGCATTAGTAGGATTGACATTTTTCTGCTATAGTTAAAAAGCTTTGGGTAAGGACGGATAAAGTCAACTGGAATGATACAAACAATTTTAAACAGTAAAAGAGAAAAAATTCTCAACAACCTACAAAATACTAGAGAGAGATTTTTTAATCATAACTTAATAAATTCTAAATAATAATATTTAATTAAATAAACTAACACCAGAGAATGCCGAGTTACTCACAATTTTATTCCATGAAGAGTAAGGACTTACTGAAATCATATGGTACTGTTAGCTGATGTCATTTGAGACAAAAACTCCTTCCATCCAATGCCCTGAACAATTATTGGCTTTTATAACTTCACATTGCAAACGCAAACCACAGCCTTCATATTCCAACAGATCACCAAATACCGCCTGAAAGTTTCAGGTCGCTTCTGCCGTGATGCCAAAAAAGTACTGAGAGAGGATAAAGCATATAGAAAAAGCTGAGTTTTCAACTGCTTAAAGGAGGTTATCTTCTAAAATCACTAGGGATTTCTCCACTGATTTTTGAAAGCTCTTCGGTAGAGGCAAGACAGTAACATAGTAGATTATTTTGGGTTTGTTGATTTTGTCAGGCTGAGGATGCTTTGTCAAATACTACTATTATAAGTCATATTTCAAAGCAGTTTCACAGAAATTAGAAGGGGGTTTGGTTCACTTTTTTTTTTTTTTGAGGGATAAGGAACAAAATCTATATTCTGTTTTATAACTGACTGAGAGACAAAAAGGATTCTGAATTAATTGAACTTCATGGATTTAAAATAGTGCCGACTTAATTCAGGAACTGTTGGAAGAAATCATTATTTTACCCTTAAACTTCAGTGAATGTTCTTTATCTGATTTCTGCTACTATGCATACATGAGTGACAGAGCAGAGGTTTGCTCTGGTATGTTCCTGACAGTATAGCCAAGCCATTCTTTGTGGTATGCTGTAAACTACAGGTCTTATTTCACATTAAGGCAGTACGAAGATTTATTATAGCATTTTGCTGCATCTCAAACAAATGTCAAATTCTTGACAAACCTCCAATATTGGATTACTCTTTTGGGCTTTTTTTGGCATGCTGTTTGGGCATTTTCCACATACCTCACGTTTACAGGTCCAGCCTGTCATGAATCATATATTTAATAATGGTATTAAAGTAAGATTTGTTATGGCAAGAAGACTGTCTTCATTGAATTGAGGGCAGACGAAGTCAAACTTAACTTTTGAAATATCTTCCCTGAACTATCTATTCCAAACAGAGCAGCTCATACACAAGTTGTTGGGAAGATCTACTCATAGCACCAAGCGGCTGTATACGTAGGAGGTGTGACTGAAATGTGGGAGACCCAGCTTAGGTACTCAGTTCTGAATCAGGAAAAAAGCTCCATGTAAATACCTCCTCCCTGGCAGTCATCTGGGCTACAGGAATATCCCGGGGCTGATGTCTCTGACTTTGATCAGTTAATCTGTCCTCAAGCTGTGAAATGCTAAAAAGATGAAGGTTTAATAAAAATTGCTGTCTTCTTACAAAAAAACCAAACACCCTTAAGTTTAAACTACTGAAAAGATTTTGAAATCTTTTCTGTCAAGAGAAAGGTCTAACTGTTTTCTATCGCAATTGGCATGAAATACCAACATCAGCTTGGATCAGGAGAGAGCAGAGCGTGTTGAAACCTGGGGTGTCTGCAAGGTTCAGATTCATCTTCAAATGAGGCTAAATGTGATGCAGTGTTTTATGCAAACTGGATGAAGTGAAGCTATAAGCTATAGCAATAGGATAGTGCTATATTTAGAAAGTCTAGCCTTGTTGTAGGTCTTACCTAATCTGATTGCTAGCATGTACCATAAACCAAGGTATTTATAGGAAGAAACATACACAGTGAGCCACCTAATATAACTCAGCTGAAGCAAAAAAAGAAGAAATCCGTTCCTTACTTCAGAGTCCTACTGAGTTACAAATGACAAACAACTTTTTATTGTGCTCATCTCCACCATGGCTTCAGTGAAGGTTTCAATTCACCTGAATAGTAACAGTCTTTAATCAATGCGGTGAAGATAGTGGATTCAATGCTGCCGTCTGCGGATTCATATCATCACTCCACTAGCTGTTTTTCTTTTCTGACAGGCTTCAGTCACTTCATTTTCTCACATTTCTGGCTCAACAGTTCAGAATGAAGCTAGGCTGATGTTGCTGTAGGAATTGTTCGAGGTTTTCTCTATAAATTTCTTTTGCTTATACTCTGCAGGCTTCATATTTATAAGCATCAATGGTTATTTTTCTCCCCGCTTTTCTGAAGTCATAGTATTAATACACAGGATTTTGCTTTTGAGGCTTCAAGGCAAGCATATTAAAGTGACTGCTACACAGTAAATACAACATCAATTTACACTGGATTTTCAGGTGTTTACAATTTAAACTAGCAGGAAGGTCCCTCTCAGAAAACTGAAAATTTTATACTGTAATTCAAATTCCTACTGTTCCCCTTTAATAGGTCATTTTTCAATATCATATCAAAGCCCCAAAGGCCATTTTTTATTTACCATAGCAAGAACATACATGGATATCTCAATCATTCCTCATTCTTTTAGGATTTACTCTGCAGATCTCAATCAAATGGCAAAACCAGAATGCTCTACTTTTCAGAAATTGGCATTTGGCCTAGCTATGGAAATGAAGCATAATATATTTAATTAGGGTGCTATAAGGACCGCTACTCTTAATAGGTTTTGTTGTCTTGTCATTTTTTTATTACAGTTGTTCTGGTTTTGGCTGGGATGGAGTTAATTTTCTTTCTAGTAGCTGGTATAGTGTTATGTTTTGTATTTAGGATGAGAAGAATGTTGATACCACTCTGATGTTTGCAGTTGTTGCTAAGTGATGTTTAGTCTAAAGCCAAGGGTTTTTCAGCTTCTCATGCCCAGCCAGCGAGAAAGCTGGAGGGGCACAAGAAGTTGGGACAGGACACAGCCAGGGCAGCTGACCCAAAGTGGCCAACGGGGTATTCCACACCATGGGATGTCATGTCCAGTATAGAAACTGGGGGGAGTTGGCTGGGAGAGGTGGATCGCTGCTCTGCAGCTGGCTGAGCATCAGTCAGCAAGTGGTGAGCAATTGCATTGTGCATCACTTGTTTGGTATATTCCAGTTCTTTTATTATTATTGTAATTTTATTATTGTTATTATAATTATTATTTTCTTCCATTCTGTCCTATTAAACTATTTTTATCTCAACCCACGTGTTTTACTTTTTTTTCCCCCGATTCTCTCCCCCATCTCACTGGGTGGAGGGGAAGTGAGTGAGCGGCTGCGTCATTCTTAGTTCTGACCGGGGTTAAACCATGACAATAGGTTTTGTTGTCTTGTAAATTTTTATTATGGTTTAAGTAATTATTGTATCTTTCAACAGAATGAGCTATCCAAAATGAAGGCCTGATGGGACAGATGTCTCATTGAGGAGTAAACATGATATTCGGAAAAGGTGCATTTTGTTCTGGCACTATGCAAGTTATCTCCAGCTAAAACCTCACAACATCCTAGTCATATTTTACACTAAACATTTTGAGTTCTGTGTACAGGAATTAATAAGCATTTACTATGTGTTTGTAGAAGGAAAATAAGATTAGATTATACAGATGCATCTATACGTACCCGTGATATTCAGGTGACAAACAGCAGAGATATGTGATAAATTCCATCTGCCTTCGAGTTTATGTATTGATTTTTTTTTTGTAGCACCCACCACACTAAGTGTGAATTATACATGCAGCTCTGAACACTCCACCTGCACTCTGCCCACTACTGCATTTCTTCCAAGATTACTTGTAACATATCACACCTCTACACAGTGTGAAATGTTTGCCATTTTTATTCTAAACCTTATCTTCTAAGGATGTGTTTCTTTCTTCACTGAAAAGTTACAGTTGTTCAGAGGCAACACAGGCTGCACAGAAGGCGAGAACAGGGAAGAGTTTTAGGTCTGACACCCTGTGACACTCCATGTAGAAAGAGAAGCTACACAAATTCCTGCCAGGAGAGTGAACTTGCTTCCAATGGACAACCAATGTTTGAGTTTGAGGGGCCTAAGGATACCATAATTTTGATTTTCTCAAATAGCTGCCTCTGCAGTGACATTGCAATTGCCTAAGAGCTAGTAGGCACTGTTTGGCACGTGCTGTCCAACACGCTGGCTCAAGGACTTCCATGGCAACTGTACCTACATTACAATATAACTTTCCAAATGTTATCATTTGCATTACTCTTATCCATGCAAAATAGGTTATTACTAAAATAAAGATGTACTACAGTTTTTAAAGTACAACGACCTGAACTCATGTGCGGCTTCACCGCTTGTATGTTGTGGGAGTTCTCAGCTGTTTAGCTCAACCATCCTTGTATATTCTGTATCCTGACACCTGCAGAGCTGTTTTACCATCTGCTTGGTGTGCCAAGCATTACAGTGACACACACATTGCATGCCCAAATTGAGCATTGAGAAAACACAGCTTTCACTTTGTAGATGGGACTTACCAGGCCTACTGTGTAATGTTTGAAAAGCCAAATCACTTCAGTGCATTTATCCTCACTACATTTTGTAGTGAGGATAGTCTGATATTATGATATTCTACTTAGGCACAGAAAGACTTGGAAGTCTTACCCAAATTTTAATAGAATTCCTGCAGTCACTTGAAACTGAAATGCATTGCTTAACTTTCAGGACCAAAGATTGATCCATGCTGTCCTCTTAGGCTCAGAAAATGTATTCTCATTAAATTCAATGGTCAACTCAGTGCCGAATATAACGCTTTTAACTTGTGTCATTCCTATGTACCATAGGTATCGGAGAAGTTTATCTGTAAAGTGTGAACTTTCATTTCAATGCCTAGTTTAAGTCCACTTACTTTTAGTAATAAACTCGGCTTTAATACTAATTAAGCTCATTCTTATGCAGAGATGAGAACTTGAGTTTTCTTGATTTAGGCATCCAGACTAGACTCTCCAGTACTGTCTAAATGTCTCCATTCCAGAGAATGGCATTTGGCAGTCAGTCACTTATTCATATGTGATGCTGCTGGGAAAGAATTGATGCCATAAGTATGCAGGGGATCATTGCATCTACCTCCTGTCAACATCTTTCCCAAATGGCAAGGATGCTTTGCTTTTATAGTTCCTGGCTGGAAAGACGAGGCAGTTGGCAGAAATGCAGCCATTATAAAAGGGAAGTAGTTCAGACAGGGCAGGGAAGCATAAAAGAAGATGCTCTCTCCATCTTTTACTGGGAAGAGATTTAATTCCCCATTAATACTCTAGCTATTTGCAATGGCTATTTGGGATCTCACAGTGGCATCTGTGGCCAAATGTCAGCGCTTAAACCACGTGTACTCTGAAGTTCTTCTAACAGTCTGTCATTAAATATAACCAGACACAAGTTAAGTTGTGCCAATACGACATGAAGACTGTGCTACTGCAAAGCCTTCTACCTTCAAAAAAGCCTTGAATAGCATTTTGGTGCCTGAATATGCAGTATTGCTTTGAGCTTTCAGCTCCCAGAGAGTGCACACAAACCCTCTCCATCCATACAACACTCAACCGCAAGAGCATCCACTGCTTTTTTTTTTACGACAAAGACCAGGTTTGGAAGCTTCAGAGGAGAACATGTGCACGCACGTATCCAGTCATTCTTCACTGGTGCCTTCTTCCAGCTTTCAGCAGTTAGCAGCCTACAGACTGGTCTGCTCTTGTGCACCAGCCTCTGACACGCTGCTGTGAAGCTTGGAAACTGTAGAAGAGCGTACGGCATTTGTACACTCCAGGTCAGGCCACAGCTCTCCCATGGGGTGGGGGCAACAAGAAAACTGTCAGGGACTTGACAGTCTGTCATGCTTTGTATTCCCTAATTCACTGAGCTAGATGCTCTTCTTATTTAGGCACTGATCCCACACCCTACCCTTTCCCACCCCTTCCCCATGCAAACGTCCAATATCAGAATACCAGGAGAGAGTCCCACTGAAGTTACGAGGGTTTTCTTTTCTTCACGTCAGGGATTTATGGCACAGAGGCTTGAGATGCGATTTTATAAAAATCCTCCAAAAACCCTAGAATTACACTACTATGAAAGTTGGTATGACGGAAGAAAAGAGTCATTTTTTATACATACGTTTTAAAGTGATTTCATCTAAAAAGTACTAGTAATTTACTATCAACTGCTTTACTTGGCTTAAATCTTATCTCTTATTCTGACTTTACCTTTTCATTTCTCATTTTAAGGTGGACATGCTTTCCAGTAAAAATGCCATAAACCAAATAATTTAAATTTATTTCCTATGGATAACTATGCTGCACTTAACATTGAGATGAAACAGCTGAAAGAACTTTGAAACTATTTTCAGCAGTAGAATGGTTCCTGCAGACATTCCTCAACAGGAAAAGGCTACTTGGCCAATTTTGACAGCCAATAAGCTGCTCTAGAAAGATATATCAAGTCTTTTAATGAGAGAAAAAAGATACCTGTTAATTACAATTATCTAATTATTTTGCATTAGAATTGTCACAGATATGTAAATATGGCAAGTATTTGCTTCCAAAAGAAAATGAGAGAATACAGACTGGCAACTAAAGAGGTCTGTTTTCTACTCAGACTGCTTGCTAAAATGTCTATCTGTGTCACATTTTAATTTACAAACCAGCATATCTACTTACATATTCACATAAAGTATTTAAAATGAAAAATAAGTTGGCAAGCCCATCTAATTTTATACAGGCATAATTTAAATTTTATGGATTCTTGAATTAGTATTTTTAAACTTTAGTGGTTGTGGCTATGACAAATTTTTAAAAGAGAAAATGATAAAGAAGCAGACTCAATTATTTTGCCTGCTAGAGAAAAGCAATATTAGTTTGGAGGCAAATTATCATAAAATGCTTTTCTTAATTTGGGGAACCTCAAACATTAATTTTCATAGAAAACAATTTTTTCTTTATGTTACTTTAGCATTATTTAATAGGCAGAGTGGAGCCTTTGATTCAATTTCCACTGCCAAAATTCAACAATTCATGTTGAAAGTTTATTTCTTCGGGATAAAATGCCACTGAAGAATTGTCTTTATTATTTATCATTTAGAGTATTTTGGTTGATTTCTTCCCTCTTTCCCCAAGGAATAGTCCTGGAAAAAATGTTTAGCTAAATTTGGCTCAGCTAATTGGAATTTCACCTGAAATCTGATGCAGCTGAAAATCAGTTCATTTAGTTAGTTAATCCATGCAGTGTTGTTCAAATCAACCCTGCAAAACAATGTTTATATATGATAAAATATATGCTAGAAGTCACACTGAGGTTGTTTCATAAATGTGGCTTCAGAGATGTCATCATCAGTGTATAGGAAAGCACTGTTGATTTAATGACTTCTTTATTACTTTCTGTGGAGAATATTCCCCTTTCTGTAGCCTGTTACAAAAATGTCAGTCTAATTCATATTACTATGGTACCTGGGTTGGCAACTGAGGCTAGCAGACATCTATCAGGTAAGTTAAATTACGCGTAAGGAGAAATATAGGTCCAAAAAGATGGAAAATAATGTTTTGTTAAAAATAATATCTAGAGAACAACAAAGAAATGCATTACTAGTTGTTGGTTTATAGTATGCATTTGCCCATTATGAAAATAGAATTTATGCATAGAACACATCATTGTTATGTTATATGAAAGATCAATAAATTAAAATTAATGGAATTAATTTTTCTATAAGAAAACCAGAGGAGAAATTTTTCTGTCCAGATATCTATAAAAACCCACTATATTATCAGAACTGAATAATTCTGAAGCCTGGCTGAATTTTATTTGTCCATTTGAAGCAGCCCAGGCAAACAATGCCAAATACTCATGTTCTTTCACTCCCAAATTGAATCCTGGATTTGAATCAAATATATACCTATTGCATAGTTTACTTTTGAAGCATGGACTGTTGTCTAGGAGACCTAAACAACATTCATTTTTCCTTTCACCACTAAAAATTAGTCAGAGCCAGTATGCTTGACATGCTGAAAGATCACAGATAGGCCCCTTGTGACTCTTTTAGGGAAGATGCTATATAAATGTATTGTGTTGTTACTGCACTGAAGAGACTGTATAAATTCTCCATTGCTCATAGGTCAAACCAGCACATTTCAAGGCACAGCTCTTATATCTCAAGTGAAAGAATAAAATATTGATTCTTCATTATATAAATTTCTTCAGATACTGAATACTTTGCATTCATGTGCTTTGAGGATTCTCATTCCATCAGTTTACAAAACAATAAATTCTGGCGTATAATATTTTATTGTTATCAAAATATGTGGTGGCATTCCCCACATCTGCATCTATTTTTACTTTTCTTAAGGTTCGAGTGTATGTTTCTGACGCTGAACAAGTGTGCTAACAGAGGCTGAAAGGGGTGATGCTGGTGTAATGGAAATGGATTTTTAGAGAGAACAGCATCTGGAAGTGAATACTGTGTTTAAATCCCAAGAAGAAATTATAGCTTCTCAATGTTTCCTTTAAGAACAAAAAGGCCCACAAACACAAACACTTCATTTCTGTTCTGGTCACTCATTGTATTTGAAAGAAAATTTAAAAATTGTATAATTTGAACACAAAACTTATCCTGAGACGTAATACTGCTCTTGCTCAAGCGTTCACTACGAGGAAAGGGTGGCAGATTTTATTGGTCCTCCAACCATGTTATCACTATCCATAGGTATCTTTAATACCAAATTCAGTAAGCCAGTCTTGTATACGTGAAGTCACTTCACGTTAATTTTTCCAGAAGAGAGCAATTACTATATTGCAAGTAATACAAAGGTAATTATTTGTCTACATCTAGTGTCTTATTCTTAGGAATATGATTGTCCTTTAGAATAGTCCAATCTGAACATATCATAGGCTAGGCCAGGAGTTTACCTTTCTTTTTATTTCTGAAAGAGAGCCATGTTTCATGCTTCACCCTGATCTAGAACAACATTTGGCAGGATTTGAAACACAGAAATTACATACTGAAAGGAATAAAAACTAGATATATTAATTCTCCTACATTTTCCCTTGTTCCCATGAAGCAACTGCACAAATGACAGGCAGACCTGTGCCAGACCTGTGCCAGAGATTTTTCTTTGCCTGTGAACATTTTGCATTTGTCAGTGCTGGGTCACAGAGATTGCTGAAAAAAAATAAAAAACTTTGCTATAGCAGATAATCAGTAAAAGTTAAATGCAGCTGATAAGAAAGGATGCCCTCTGAGACAAACAAATGCACTGAAGTCAGTTGAGCCATTTGTGCATAAGCTGCAGTTTTGTAACACTTTCAGCAGTGCTGGAATAGAATTTCAATCATTCCAGAACAGAAGAAAAAGCTTGAATGAGGTTACAGCTTCTCCAGAAATAAAGTCCAAGTGATGGACAGACTAGGCTGCAAAATTGAAGATAGTGTAAGCTTTTATTTCTTCTCTCTAAACATACAAAGATTTGCCATCATAGTATTCACCAGCACTCACCAATATAATCTTATTCATGAATGTAAGTATTATAAAGCATATCCTCTCAGTTTCTGCATATCTAATGTCATACACTTTGAGATATCTTCTGACTGAAGTGTCCCGTCTGCTAACTGAACTGCCTAGAATGCCTAAATTGGGGAAGAATTAAATGTATGATAGCTACTGATGCAGAATTCATAATTGTAAATTTTTGAAATGAGATCCTCATACTGTTTATCACTGAGTTTGGAAATGACCTGAGGAAAATCACCTTCGGGGATGGAAGGAATAAAGTGATTGTCCATGCTGTCTCAGTCCTGATATTCTGCTGAACACAGACTGAGAATTGCCAATTAAGCCTAACTGTGATAAATTAGGTTCTCTTTATTAAAGATAACGGTGGACTACTGTTTAACAGGTAATAACCCTAAAACACTCTTCTAATTGTGGTTAAAACCTCAGGTTAGATTTAAATCACCATAGATGTGTCATGCCAGTGCTCCATCTACTGTACCATTATTACAGTATTCACATTTACATACACAATTAATTTTGGCACAGTGTAAAACATTATTTGCATAGGTATGGCTAACTAGACTTTCTATTGCATTGTTAGTTTTCATTGGTTATAACTCCTCTGAATCCGTGTTAAGAAAGACAGAGAAGCAGGGAATGCTTTTGCATTTTTGCATTATGTCCTCCTTTTCTTGCCTTCAACAAGCCCCTGTAGCAGATAGCATTCTGAAATATGCAAGAGTTTTGAAATCATCCAAGTATAAAGTACACAGTCATAATATTGATATTATTTGCATACTTCCTTCCGTATGAGAGAAAGAGCCAGCCAAGAGGGAGCAATCGTTGCTGTTGGACTGATCATAGCACAGACATGGTAAAAAATCCCCTAAACCCTTTAAACTGGAAAAATAATTTCCGTTAGGCAAACGTATTCATTGAATGTATCCATAAATGTATCCCTAGGAAATCTCTCCAAATTTTCAACCAAAACCAGTGTTTCTAAGTGTCATATTTCCAGTCCTTCACTGGGAAGACAAAACACTCCTCTGCAAATTTTAGCAAAAGATTATGTCAAAATGTTCGATAGAGATAAAATGATAACATAAAAACGAGCTGCACTCAATAGCTCTAAAACCGTGTCACCAGCACTGAAATATGTAGGAGCCAAACTTCAGAGACCCTTTCTTCAAAATTTTCATCCAAAGTATCAAATGGCTTTCCCAAAGTCAAGGAGCAGTAAAGTGGTAAAAAGAATAGAGAGCTTTGTTTCCCAACATCTTTAGGTTGCATTTGCATTAATGAAAAGGATATGTTAGCATAAATGAAGATACACAATTATAATTTGTGGAAAACTCTAAACATAAGAGTTCTACTTTTGAACATAACTGGATCTTATTTCAATGAATATACACATGTAGAGGGAACTTGTAAAATCCAAATAAAACCACTACACAGAGACATTGAGGTTACATTGAGGGATATTATGATTTTAACTAGCTTTTCAATTTCCAGTTTCGCTGACATGTATCTTAGCTGTCTCCCATATTGCTTCACAGCTGGGCTACATGTATTTTTCATGCATCACTACAAACTCCTACATTGTGCTTCTAGGCGGCAGATTTCCAACCCTTAAGCAATTTGAAATATATACACCTTAAGTTCTCAAACACCATAAGGCCATTTAAGAAGTACAGTGATTTTGATAAAAAGCACAGGCGGATTAAATTAAAAATATTTTTGCTGTAAATACCTTTACATTATGCAAAAGGATGAACTGAACTCTGGGAAATAGCAGATCACCAAATAAATAGCATAAATATTTTATTTTCTCTAACAATCTGTCCTATAAAAATAACTTTTAACATCTTTGAACAATTATGTCTTCATCTCGCTATGCTTTCCCCATCCCCTTTTTATTTCTGTTAACAAACCTCAATGTTTTCTCCAAAGCATTTTGCATCACAAAACCCCCTGTTCTATCAGTAATAATATTTCTCTCAATTGATTTCACCATCTAGATGGATATTTTCTGATGGTATGTTTTATCCTAAATATACATCAGAATTTTCAGCATTTGAACTATTGGACTCAGTGACGTGTAATAAATTGATATATCTATGCAGTCTTTGGAATGAATACTCCCTTGACATTTTTGTGAAAGTCTCTGTGTGCACTGAGCACAGGATATGATAGGGACTGAGAGATGAGTTTATCAAAGATTCATATATTTGTGCTGACAGTTGTGTTTTGCTTTACTCCAAATCCAAAAGATATTTTCAGTTAACTAAAATTCAGTTTTCAGCTCTGAAAAGGCTGGAACATTACATAATCACATTCTGATTTTCCTCTTCTGTTATGCATAGTGTCGTTTAATGATTCAGATCCCTTTTCCTGTGACCTAATTTTAAGAGAAATTCCACTCTCTTAAGTTCAGGGCATTTTTTTGAGCTTGCAATTTGAAACTAAATTTGAAGAACAGGAACTTACTACAGGTGGTTTAGAATGAGTCAAGCACAAGCAGACGCTATCACAGCTTCTTTAAATCTACCTTCTATTAATGTTTATCATTTCTGAGTTACAGAGCAATGACACACAGAGAATATTTATAACCTGCTCAAATTTCAGATAAAAGGATTCATGTGTTACTTTTTTCATTCCAGTCTCCTTTTTTTTTCCCCAAAAGGCACTGCCTGTGTTATGAGACTGGTGCTTCTTAGTTGCCCACGGTGTGTTAACCATTGTCTAAAGTCTGATTCACAGGGCCAGATGAACTCAGGCGTTTGTGGAGATCCTTCTTCCCCACAGCAGTCCTGAGAAATGACAGGGGAGGGAGAGACTCCTCATTGACCAAGCAGGGAAAGGAATTTACCTGATGAAAAGGAATGAAGGTGAGAGAGCCAGACTGTTTTCTGTAGGGCCCAGTGAAAGAACAAGAGACAATGGACATGGATTAAAATGCATGAAATTCCATCTGAACACAAGAAACCCTTTTTCACTGTGGGGAGGGTGGTCAAACCCTGGCGCAGGTTGCCCAGAGAGGCTTAAGAATCTCCATTCTTGGAGATACTCAAAACTCCGCTGGACATGGTCCTGGTCATCCTTCTATAGCTGACCCTGCTCGAGCAGGGGGAGTGGACAGGACGATTTCCACAGGTCCCTTCCAACCTCACCCACTCTCTGATTCTGTGATTCTATGAGCTGAGGTCCCCCAACTCTAAAAATCAGGATGATCCAGATTCTGATTTCAAGGGCACTGAAGTAAATCTTGGAAGTCTGCTGCCTTTCCCTGAAGACAGACCAAAATAGGGCAAGAGGTTTCTCAGAGCATGATTCACAGCCCCACACAAGTTTAGCATTTGTGGAGACCCTCATTTCCAATGAGAAAAACAAAACCATTTTCTCCCTTAAAGAACTGAACAAAAAGATTCCATCCCACAGGGAAGAAAGTAACATGAATTAAGGAAAAAAAAAAGGGCAAGCTTTATTTGAGTTTCTGTTTGATTCCTATGTGGAAAAAATTAACTCCTGGGGCTCCTCTGAGCAGACATGCCCATTTTATACCACTTTTGAAATGGTCTGATAGTATCAGGAAGAAAATTCATATCATTTCACTCAATCAGCTGCTATGAGTCAGAGAATAGTATGCTGAGCAACTAGGCCACCTACTTTGATAGCTTAAATCACACTAAAAGGAAAAACCCCAAACCTTCAAGCTTTAACATAGTCCAATAACATACACTTAGGTTGGTTTGGTTTTCTTCTTCTGTAAGGGACGGGGCAAGATAGAGGTCATAAAAAGAGAAGTAAAATCTGACATTACACTGAAGATTTAATACTGATTTTTTTCCACTGCCAATGTAATCAGAAAAGTAAAATTCCAACTACTACAAGCCAAGCATATTAAACAAGCACAGTTTATCTTCCCCAAAAGCACTGCATTAATTGCTCTGTCAAGTATTGGTAGTCAAGTTTTATCCTTTACTCAGGAAAGTGTCATGAATTAAGAAAAGTGAAATGTCTAGAATAATAATCATCAAGTTAAAGAAAATGAATTAATGACTTACAGTAAGAGAGATGTATAATTTTTTTTAAAAGTGTGATAATACCAGATAGAAAAGCAAAGTTAAGAAGAAGAGAGCAGTGAAGGTAGTAAAGCATAGTAAAGCCAGTATGAAAATGCAAATAGAAAAGCAAAAGACACATCATACAGAAACTACATAGGTTTAGGATAAAGACCTCCATCATCAGCTGCAAAGACAGCTGGAAAATATCAGTAGAAATTGCACAGAATTAACTCAGTGGAAATAAGAGTGTTATTCTACCTTACTCATTTCTTCAAAGTGTAGGATAACAAAGTCTAAACAGAACACGAAGGGAACATCAAAAGCTCAGAGTAAGATGGAGGAATTTCACAAAATGCCATAACACAGACAGAAATGCAAAAAGGCAATTAAACACTTACCAAGATTTTTGAAACATTTTCTGTTGCAGAATACTCATTTACTATAACAAAAATGTTCCATGAGAACATCGGCAGCTTCAGGAAAGCTTGCTTTAGATACAGATAAAAATATTTTTATTTGTTTTGAAATGCAGTTGAAGTTTTATATTGTAAATCATTAACAAAAAATTAAAAAGTTGAAATGGGAAGCAAAATGTTCAGGTGAAAACCAAATATTTTTTAATGTTCTTATTCTATTTCCAGTGAAACAAACTATTAATAATATAGTATTTATGAAAGCATTGAAATTCCACGTCCTTCACAGCTCTGGGAATATACATGATGCATAGCAAGCGTTCTAAGAAAGAACAGACAAAACTTCTAAAGAACCCATGACTCCATTGATAAGGAGGAAAAGCTTTTTTTAAATAGTTAAGAGCTACAAGCAAGAACAGTTATAAGTGTTTCAGATAAGATCTTCAGTATGTTTGATAGTGTATATTAATATGGCCAAGCATGTGCAGAGGAACTATGGTATTGTTGAAATCAATTTGGCTAAGACAGCCTAAAACTGATTCTCAAAAGAATAGTTTGATTAGGGTTAAAGAATTATTTCTACATACAAGTGGGAAGGAAATAAGTCATGATAAATACCAATAAGTCGGTGAAGAACTAGAAGATGTGGTGACTGTCGGTGGAAAAAGGGAGACCTTCAATCTCTATTTTAAAATGCGTATTTTAGAGAAAACGAAATAATGGAATTTGGTGTACATCAATGCTTTCTGTATATATCTGTATGTTTAGGCAGATGAAGAAGTGTTGCATGTTAGCAATTTTTCCAGCTTGTTGGAACTGGATTGTTGCAAATTCTATGTGACAATCAAATCATTAGTCCTTATTGCCAACAGAACTGACAGATTTCCATTTACAAAAGAAATTTGACATGAATTTGATCTCTTGTCAGATTTTTCTCAACATTTCGCAGAGAACGAGAGATGGTTGCAAATTCACCAAATGAAATGTTTGCCACTGGCAAACATCAATTTGAAGAAATCAAGATATTTCATACAAACCTGTCAATTTCCACCCAGGCTTTTGAAGATAAGGAGGGAGACAAAGTGCCTCAGATCCCCTGATCTTCCTGTGGGCATCTGAGACTCTTGGCTCCCGCATTCTGAATTACAGGGCCATACCGCCACTCTCTCAAGTCTAAATAATCTTGAATTCTATGGTGCACAACAGGTTGTGCTTGAAGGATCAAGGGTATTACTACTTCTAAAGAGAATATTGCTGTCAAATGACTTTCTAATATGGTTGGAGGTTTAGGGCTGACTTTCCCAGGGCAGAAAGAAAACTTGAAGTCTCCCCCATGGCAGGTGACTGCCGTGTCACCCACGTAACCCCAGTGCTACTGTGCAAAATGAATAGTCAATGTTCCTGTGGGCTGGCTCTCTCCCTGACCCTGTGAGAACTGCCCAGGGTGGCACAAGCTTCACATCAGCCGATGACAGCGAGGCAGCAGTGACGTGTGGCCTCCGCTCTAGCCCATTACCGATATTACAGCAGTCACCCTCCTCGCTTCTGCCCTTGATGGTGTCTGAATCATGCTCTAAGGAGTCTACTGCCAGGCATTGTATAGGACTGCCAGACATTCCACATTTTTCCTTCGAGGTGCCTATCGATGTGCATTGAGTCAGCCCAAATGTTTGAACGAGCAGAAGTCCTTGCAGACAAGAAAGCAGGAGACGTGGCGGAGACACGCAATGGGGAGGATGGGCCAACCCCAGCAGCTACCTGGAAGGCATCAGCAGAGCTGATGGGCAGCAGAAATGTAGCAGGGAGTTAGCCCTGAGGCAGCCACAGGGTATGACGGATGGGCAACACTTGCTGGGACATGCAGGGAACTGAGGTGGAAAAGGCCTGGGTAGTTTGGGGATACTTAATAGGTATGAGGACAGGGGCTGTACAAGTGAGGGAGTGATGTGTGAGCACAGAGAGGGAAGGGTTGGGGTGGATTAGGGCCTCCAGAAAACAGAGAGGCTGAGGACTGGGGTCATTACATGTTGGGGTGATTGACTGGGCCTTGCAACCGGTTTGGGGCAGTGGAGGCTGGGTGTTGTGGGATACTGTTGAGGATTTCTTGGCTGGGCGAGGGCATGTGAGCAATCCAGCCGTTAGGTGGGAACGAAGCATAAGTTTACAAAGTGCTGGAGCAGACAAGGACGCTGTGTTCTTGTACGCTGGGAAAAAGGAAGATAAGAAGAGCCTGACAAGCAGCTCCTGGATGCCGAAGAATGAGATAAGTAACTGCTGGACACCTCGTGAAGAAGCTTGCACAGCCAATAGAGGATATGATAGCGTCGCGTGAACTGGGGTATTGGACCAATGAGAGTATTGTATAAGGCGCATGCACAAGCACATAAGGTATATAACTGTGCTAAAAGTTGTAGTAAAAGGACTTTACTTGATCACGTTGGTTTGTGCGTGATTTCCCCTGTGGATCCTCCGCAACAGGATACAAGGAGTTTGGACACAGGAGGGGACAGAGGCATAGCTGTTGCATCTGCACCTCTTACATCTGCACCTTTGAAACTAGCTAAAAGAAACACACAGAGGGAATTGTCCCTTGCCTCCTGGTGATGATCAGCATCCTTTATTTTATCTTCAGAAGTATGTTAGTCTAAGCAGCAACTGTAACTGAGGGATATGGACTTCACTTTGAACCCTGGCTCTTATTCATTAGAGGTAGTATGTATGGCATTGCAACGTTCAAGTGAATTACCCCTCGCAAACAGGTATTACGTAAAGCTCTGCAGCCTCCTGATTATTGCCATACTTGTGTCTGAGGAGTGTTGTATACGTATAGCTAGATTTCATATAATATAAATTCAATAAATGTAGTCCTGTGTAATTTTCTTATGGTTTGTTTATCTGATGGTGGGGAAAAGACAGAACAAAAATTATCCTTTTTCTGGAATTCTCTCTGCCATAAGGATGAAGGCGGCCTTAGAAAAATCAACCATGTCAAGATGTGTCTTTGCCTTTAATGTCTGTCAGTTGTCAGTTGTTGCCTAATTTTATTTTTTTTTCTTATGGTTTAAAAAAAAGTAACTTTTATAGAGTCCTCCTGAGTTATCGGATTAAATATAGTATCATTAGACAGTTAACATTCAAGGCTTCCATCTTTTTGTCTTTATACACTATTCACTATGATTTTACTTCAAGAAATGGAAAAGTTGACATGTTACACCTGGAATTGACATAGAGAAACAGCACACTATTACTGGAAAATAGACAATATAATAAAGAAGTCTGAGGGGTGATTCAACTACTAGTAAGTAAATTATTTGATCCCTAAGCAAGATGTACACTTTCTCATCCTGCAAAAAAACTAGCATCCATGTTAACCTATGTGAGAAAGGTAGAGTGATGCAATTTGGCGAATAGCTAGATTTGCCTATCACTAGCTATATAGTTTGAAAACAGCTCAACAGCTGCATTCTTACAAACCCAGTTTTACAGCAGAATTTATATAATTCATCCATGAATAACTGTGACAGCAATTAATACCTTCTAGTAAGTTCTTATCTTTTTCCACAGGCTCTCTACCTTTAACAGCTCTTATAATTTTACTAGAAAATAAATAGAGATCATGTCATATAATCATGCACATATTCACCTGCAAAACTGTAACTGAGGGATTCACAAGACACTTTCTTCTTCCTGAAGATAACTTTAATGTGCAATATTTGTACAGAAGGATTGCTGCAAGTAGAGAAGAAAGGGTATTGTTGCACTGACTCTAAATCCTTTGGTTCTCCACTGACTTGGGTTAAAACCCACATATTTAGTTGTTTTGTCCTTGGGAGAGCAAAATGAGAGCCAGAGAATAAGACTGTCGTACAACAGGATGTTCAAAGAAATATAAGAACCACTGGCAGCAATTGTGGGAAGGCAGACAGGCAGGCAATGTGGAAACTGCCCATGTAATACTCTTCAGGTATACATTCATCATGCCTGATTACCTCTGTTCTGGTTTTCTTCTACTGTTACCCTTGCCAGCTTTCATGGTGGGTTTGTGAAACAAACAGATTTCAAATGTGAACTATGGACTAAACCTGAAAATTCATTTGCTCTTGCATTGCAGGTCTTTGTTTGAAACCAGAAGCCCAGAAAGGATACAGTTCATTTAGGAAATATGACAAATTGAAGGTGTACCAGGCATCACCCGAGATTGTTGAAGAATGTTTCAGAAAGGATAGGTATCTTTAACTTCTGATTTGTCTGACAGCCAATTATAGTTATGCAAGATGAAAGGGGAAACTGTGAGAAAAATACTTTACTAGCACTCTCAGCTGAGGTGGGCATCTTTTTAGGGAAGTGGAAAACAGGATAAAATTAGACAAGATCTTGACTCAAAAGAGAAATTTAAGTCACCCCAAATTTTGTAAAACTTCATAGATCTATGATTGGTAGCTCATGCTTCATAGCTGAGGCTACAAGAAACAAAAGTCAATTTAAAATGAAATTCAAGGAGAACTCACTCCTGACCAAAAACCCCAACTCAAGTTAGAATTAAAGGGTCAGAAAATGCAAGATCTTCCAGGACTGTCTGCTAATTAAGAAACCTTCTGCCATGTATGGTTTTCCCTTTCTGTTTCTGTTTCCATTTCTGTTTCCCTTTCCATTTCTATTCCCCCCTTTCCCTTTCCTCCTGCTTTTTCCCCTTTCCCTTTCTTTTCCTTAACCCCTTCTCCATTTCCTTTCCATTCCTTGCCTTGCCTTTCTGCCATAATATTCACTCACAGAGATACAGGATGCTCCAAGTTGTGAAAAATCATCTGACATTCTGAAAAATGCAGTTCTTCCAGTTCATACTCAATGCTTCCATCACTGGAGAGAGCAGAGAACTGTTACAGGGATAAGGATCATGAAGCCCTGGTATCCTAGTTTGCTATACCTTTTCATGGTCAGCTATGTAAACATCAAGAAGACAAAACCTGAAGTGATGCAGGGATTCCTATGAATTGCTGCTCCCTACATCAAGAATTTTGAGGCTCAGTCATAACATCACTATCTCTTGCATTTAGGTAAATCAAGGAAAAAGGGAGTGGAAAAACATATGGCAAAAGATATATTAGGATTTCTCAGACTGGATTATTGTGTATTTTGCTGTGTATTCTGAGAGTTTAACATGACAGATAACAAATATGACAACATGAGGACTCTATGACTGCAGTCATCCTGCACTTTCCTTACTGTGTCTGCACAGAGTTTGATCCATTTATAACACACTTTTGGTTTTCATCAGTCTGCATCTCTAGCTCCAGGAGATAGAAATACAAATCAGAAAATACTTTGTATTTATTATTCCTAGATGAAAAATGGTCCATGAAATGACAAACCCGTTAATCTGATCTGACTTTGAATTTTTTTTTTTTCTATTTTAGAAAGTGTATTTACTGAGATTCTCCAAGCTTAAGAGAAAAAGATTAAAGATAGAGCTGGTACACAGCTTTCAATCATTAAAGCACATGAAAGCAGAGCAGTATTTGAAAAAAGAAAAGGTTCCTATTAGCAATGATGGGAAAAGCTCAAGCACATGGGAAAAAAAAACCACCCAAAGAATATTTTGGAAACATATTTGGTTTCTAGGCAAAGCAAAACAAACAAAACAAAACAGTTAGCACTGGTTTAAAAATTCAGGTAAGAAACCATCATTTTAACATTAGCAATATATGTTAGCTCTACATTTCTATAACTGTGGAAAGGTTTAAGGTTATTCTAAATCTTCATAGCAAGATAAACAACTTCTGTCTCAAATCAAATCTGACATCATTAACACTTTTGGCACTAGGTTAGTCATAGCTGCAATGCCTGGATATCCTTGCCACAGCCTTCTCAGATTCTAAAATGAAAATAAAAATCTAAGTTTCCTGTGGAAACTCAGGAACACAATCACTAATGAAGACAGTCCATGGTTATTCTGGGGATACAATGCTTTTATTTATATATTTATTTATTTGTTATCTAGGAAAAGTACTGCAGATCTAGGAAGAAAGATTCCCTCAAATAGATGGCCTAGAGGATTCTGAGAAACTCTACAAATTATATTTCATGTTGGAGATGTTTGGGTTTGATTTTGCTTTTGCCTTTTTTTTTTAATGGAAGCCATTTATTATAATAATTTGAATTCTGGTTTTGTGAACTCTTCCACTCTTTTTTTTTTTTTGAGTGGGTAGGTGATGGAAGGACTTTCTGTAATGGAACAGATATTTAAAAAATATTTTGTCTAAGCTACAGACACAAGCAAAGTCTTGGAAAATACCTCATTTCTGTAGGTAATTATGGGATAGAGAGACAGTTCTGATGACTGATTCAGGTATAGTGGTGTTTGACTCACAACTTGGACTTACACAGAGAATTAGGTATATCAGTGTGAGTGAGAACATCATAGCCTTGTTTCTAACTGTCATATTAAATTCCCCTTTGGAAGTATATGTCTCTGTCTTAAAAAGCAAACAGACAATAACACCTGCAGGTATTATCCCACCCTTGTAACACAACAGTCTAGCCTAAGAGAATGTTTAATGCTGACCTCTAGGGACCAAATCCATTGCTGATCATTAAGATTAAAAAAAAGCAAAATATTTTAGCACCTGAGTATCAGTGAGGCAAATCTGGATTTCTATTAAGAAATCCTGCTGTGCAACCATCCTCAAAAAAATGCAGGTAGAATATGCGGTAGTTCTTTGAGCAGACACCAACAATTGCCAGGAAAGTTTTGTGCAACAGAAAGCTGGGATAATATAGAAGTCATTTATGTTGAACTATTTCAACATGCTTACATACGGAGTAAGTTCTTCAGCTTTGACCTGAATCTTTTCCTGCCTGGAAGTGGAACATACATATTTCTAACAACTTGTAATTGTGGCAGATCAAAGGCCTCTTTCCTCTGGGCATGCACAGGTGGCTTCGAGGCTGTGTTCGCATTGCCATTTTGTGAGACGGATAGTGATAAATGCATTGTATATGAAATCCCAGCAGATTGAGGATTCTTTTGTTTCATTCTGCGAGGGCTATAAATAAGCCATGTGGCACAAAACAGACTGCTGAATGAAACAAATGCACACACACAAAATAAATCAGAGAAACCTTAGCGGTTTACAAATGGACATTTTCAATGGGATCCAAACGGAGAGACAAAGAGGGTTTTTTTACACAAATGAAAGAACAGCTTTACTGCTTTCCACAGGCACTTCTGGGAAGAAGCTTCTATCAAATATTCATGGTAGCCTCTTGTCTACACAAGTCTGGTTGACGGAGTAATAGTGTCGACTCACCTGGCACCAAAACTCAGCCATTTTCCCTTTCCCCATCCAGTAAATCTGTGGCTGTCAGTGGTAGGAGCTGATGGGAAATGATAGCCTTATTGAGCTGCCTCATGAACTGTAACTCATTTGTTCTGAAGACCCAGACTGACAGCCTCTGCATTTCTCCCTTCCAGCGAAATTGAGTATAAATCACTTTATCATTTTTCCCTATGACAGTTTATCAGAATTCTGGAATTTTATATGAAGTCATAGAGGCTGGTGGTAGAAATAAGACTTACAGTCGATCTTGTTGTTGGAGAGCACTGCATCTTGCAAGGTTTAACATTCCCATAAAAAATTGCAATTTGACTTCCACTAACCAGACGTGCGTACACATATACACACACACACACTTGACGTGGAGACAGAGAGGGAAAGCTAAACAGGTACCCTTCTACTGGGCAAATAATCAAAGCTTATGACTCCTGTGAACATACAGTTTACGATTACTTTCAGTTCTTGATAAGTTAATTTCTCATTTTGGCTTTTAAGTCTCCTAAGACATTCCCTGACCAAAAAAATAATAAAATCCTTCACTAAACAATACTACTTCAGTTGACAAGAAACCCTCTGCTCTCCTTTGTTTCCATTCTTAATAAAGTGCAAAATAGAAAAATAGGGTGGGGATACTAGAAGTATTTATGTAGATTGTTGCTCTAATCTTGAAACTGTTTTATGAATTTGTTACTTAGGAAAATGAAAGACAATCACCAACAATCAGAATTATATAATGTCAAAGCAACTTAGTTAGTACAGGACAGCCACTTAAGTTACTGATTAGTCTTCTATCAAAATCGCCTATGAGTTGATATGGGCTACGTAAATATTATTCATTAATTCCAGCACTAAAGAACTTGCTGTCCTTAAGCAAATATCCATCTCTATTAAAAATTTAAAAAATATCAAGCTACGCCCACGAAGGCTCTATATGAAGCAACAGAGGATAAAGACACTTAGAAACATATGTAAACATGTAAAATAAAATGACTTACACTTCTGACTTTACTCATTATAACTTCAAGGACACTTAGGGATTTGATGACCATTGTCTTGGAATACAAATCACAATTAGGAGTCAGGTTTTCTTGTTTGATTACATTGAACTGAAACATGTCTCCTTGGGCCCCTGGAAGTGGAGCACAGAAGATGACCTAAGCTGAAATGATTAGATTTTAATTTCTTTTGTGCTCCAGGATGCATGAGTTTCTCCAACTGATTATTTTTACCTTTTGAAGTTATTATATAAAATTTTATTTTCTTGATCCCTGTGGGTAGGTAGTCAAGCATGTAAACCCTTCTATTGAGGTGACAGGACAGGAGATAACCATTTCTGTAGGTGGACAACATAACAGAGCAGTGTGATCTAACATGTTCCCTGTTCACTGCATTCATTTTGGCAAGGTGCAGTTCTATGGACGTGGACCACAGAGATCTCCCTACTTACCAGCCACACTGACCATGGCAAAATTCACGGTAGAAAACATGTTATAACAAATAATAAAGTAAAGCCACCTCAGTCAATAACATGGCTCAAAACTGAAATCATTTAGTCGTTAACATTTAGGCCACAAGGTAATGCACGCTAAGCCTAGCTTAAAAGTGGTGCTCCAAGAGCAAAAACTTCATGCGACAAGCCATCAACCTTTCCACCTTAGAAGGCATGTGAGTACCAGTAAGATGCAGGTGAAAGCGTGTTCAAATATGATACTTGTAACACAGCAGGTAATGAGCATGTATCTTAATTATTTTAAATGGTTGAATATTGACATCAGATGACTGTTTTCTACTCCCTTAGCACTGACTACCGTCTTTCTTAACACTGACGGGGGCAGCAGAAACCTCCCCCACCTTCCTTATTATACTCCATTAAATGTTATTTCATTTGCTTTTGTATCAGGGTGCATGTATCATTAGACAATGGACACTTCCTTGCCGCATTAAGTCTGGTAATGACATGGAATTTTGCACAGCTGACGGATATGTAAGCTAGAAGAATGTGCACATAGTATGCCGAAAAAAATCTGAGACAAATCTGAATTAAATTTAAAGTAAAAATAAAATATGAAGATCCTTGGGAGATCAAGATTATGGCCATAAAAAGCACTTCCTGAAGTGTTTCAAAAAATTTTGCATTAAATACAATGCTAAAGGCTTTGAGAAGGCAATTTACATCCATGACATGAACCTAAACCAAGAGTGGATTAAATTTGAATGCATTTGGATCAGTAATGGTGGTATTTGCAGGAGGAGGAGAGGAGTGTTTCTAAAAGTGTCTAGGGTTTTTTTTTCTTTGTTTGCTTCTTCTATGTTATGAAAATTAAAACACAGGGAGTGCTTATGGTGAAATGCTTTAATTTTCAGATCTTACTACTGAAACACAAATTGTTAAAATAATCCTGATGGAATTTCTCCTCTCAGATAAATTAACTTAGAACATTCACAGCCTCATGCAGACTTCAGAAAGACAGCTGAACAAATATTTGTAAGAAATAATATTGTGGGGCATAAAAAAGGACATACAAACTGAAATGTTCATAAATTCCAGGCTATCCACATAAAATACTACACATACGCATATTTAGTACATCTACATAGTTATCTATTTCTTGAAAATATTGTAAGGCTCTTATGAAAAAATAGTACAGTTTTGAAGTCTGTTTCTGCCTTTAAATTTTGTCAAATATGCTGACAATGTACATTACCCTTAGGTTAAAAAAAAGTCAAGTGAGCAAATGTCCAGAAAACACACTGCCCTGTAACTGTCATAAGGTTACTGCTGTTTTCATGGGGAGACTTTTAAGGGCTGTCGAGATGAAAAGGAATTGTAGCCAAGTCACTTAAGTGTCATGAATTTTCCACTGTGCTTCAGGCATGCTTTTTGGGAGCTTATGTGTGCCTTGCTAATAGCTTGACCTTCATGGATTATTTAGATGGAATTTTATACAAAGAAAATGCTGATAAATTTGAGCTAAACAGCATACTTTGAAAGGGCTATGTTTAAAGATGCTAATTGCAGCAGTTTTCTAAAGCAAAATGGTATCATAATTGCAGAGAGGATTGAGATGATGGCTATCACACAATGGCATGCAAGGAAGTCTGACTTAGCATTTTATGGGAGGGTTTTCTTTCTTTGGGTAGCTGATATTCTTCCCTGCATTTATTTATGGATTGGAGAACACACAAGAGAAACAAAAAGCATCTTTCTTCAGACACTCCTCTGCTCCCACTGTCAAGTGAGTCACAAGAATAACATTTCTTAGCATATTAATCAGACTGATTTTCCTCTCATCTACATTCCAGATAGAAATATCTATCTTATAAGCACAGTTTCACTGCTGGTGAAATGATAGCCCTGAGGGACAACAAAGCTACTAGAAAAAGGAGTCAAGTAAATGATATTACAGCAGACACATCTTTGTTGCTGTAGAAGAACTGTAGGTGCTCCATGAGGGTCATGGGCTGTGATCAATGAAAGGGACTGTAAAATTTCTGAGCCAAAGCACTGCGATTCAACTATATGAGAAGGGCACGTAATTATGGAGGGAGAGAAGAATTGCAAAAATGACTTCTGTGAAAGAGAAAATAGATCTTTTAAAAAAAGGAAAATCCAGAAAGATTTTGGAAAGATTAACAAACTGCAAAGCAACAACTGTTGGAAAAGATGGGATTCAAATATATCTGGAGTTCAAAAACAGAGGAGGCAGATGGTACAAACACTTGTACCTTTATGTATATGTAATCTGGACAGTAATGTTTCACTTGTTGCATATTTTATTTCTTCGGTCTTGTTAATTCCTTTCATCTGTTGCATTTTATCTTTGTTGCAGAATCCATTCTTGCAGGACACCCAATGAGAAGCATGTCTAAAAACTGATTCCAGCATTTCCTAACAAAATGTTCTCTTATGTTACATCACTTGTAAAATTGAAGAGATTCTTTTTTTTGCCTCTTCTTCTGTATTTGATACTATAGTGATTAGACAATTTAAAAATGAATGTGAGAGGTCGAAATCACCTTGGCCTGATTTAGACTCTCCCATCACTCAGATAAATATCTTTTGTCAGCTATAAAGTGTTTTGAAACACAAGTCTCTCAGCCTCGCCTGCTAAAATTTCAGGTAGATCTTGTAGCAGTACCACCTTGTAAGTCCATACTTGGAAGCTATTCTAATTTGCAAAATTATAAGGTATTCACTGAGTAGAAATGAAAGTGGGAATGACTTCCATGACCCTGTAATTAGGCTTCCCATATTATCACAAGGTGTTTCTTCTCACCTCTCCTCTTCCTTCTAAGTGCAACTACTCCCATGGCCGCCACTGTTACTTCAGCTCTCTCAGAGGGGAGGTTTGAGTTAAAGTTTTTTTCTGATAGTGAGACCTGTATCTCCCCCGTATACATATATATATATATATATATATATACACACACACAGGCCTCTTTCCAGATTCTCTGAAAGGTACAGAAATCCCCCTGCGAAGTTGTTTGTTTTATTTTCTTCTGGTAGGACTGTTTGGGTTTGGGGTTTTTTTCCTATCATTGATGGCCAAGAAAATAATGAGTTACAGAGTTCTCATACATCTTCCTTTGGGACCCCTTTGCTGTGTACACGTATTTTATTAGCACTGTCATATATTCATAACTGAGATATATTGTCTATGCACTGCAAATATAGTTCCATATCTAGTCCTGGATTCAGGCTCACTTAACATAATTATATCCATCAAATATTAAGTCTTCTTGGAAGTAGATCTGAACAGAAAACAGTTCATTTGCCTGTGGATGCTGGTGATGATGGGAGTGCCTTACCATCTGTGACTCTTCAGGTTGTGATCTTGTCAGATCTCATCAGGTAAGCAGATTCTGGCCTGCATAATAATTGGTTGGGAACTTTCCAAAGAAAATCCCAGGTGCTAAGGAAAGTAGCACTAGTGATTCAGTATTTGGCACTCTTCCCTCTGTTCAGTAGCAGACCAACGTCTCAGCATAATATTGAGAAACCATTTGGTAACTCAGTGTGCCAGCTTCCAGGGGAGACACAATCAGTGCAGACAAGACTTGCAGTTATGAAATATCTGGGGAACTTCTTGCAATGTGACAAGGCAAAATAGCATTTTGGGGTATAAACCCAAGATTTTGCTTGTGCAGTAAACTGCTGAGCTGGCTGGGAGGATTTGGTGCGTGCTATCGTAAAGGCTATTTTTGAGCAGTGAGTGAACAACACAAGCACACAAGCTTACGTGAAGTGTTTTGGGACAATTCTTGAAAACTACTCTGGACTATTGTTGGCATTACTTCTTAGTTACTACTGTTGGCATTCTTCCTAGAAAGATAGGCCAGAGTTTTTAGATGCAGTGTAATTGGATTATTAGGCACCCTTAAAATATGTAATTTAGATAAAAGGAACAGCTCCCATCAGACCAAGGAATAGCCAGGGAGTTGAAATGCCTGATTTGTCTTCCTGTTCTGTTAATACTGTGCCTGTGGCAAGCCATTTGCAAAGAAAACTGGACTGCCTTATCAGGATGCAGTTTGCACAACTATTTCTAATCTATTCATGTGATGTTTCAGCAGAGTACCTTAGCATGCATTAATTTCTGATATATAATGAGTTTTAATTCATAATTACTATATTGCTTGCAAATGAAAGTTCATCAGGGAGGAAAAAAAAAGTGTCCTTATTATTAAGGCTAAGCACTTTACATACCCTTTTTTATCAAAGGGGTGACTGTTCTGAAGGAAAATTTATACTTATAAAGGCAGCCTTCAAGACAACACTGCTCTTACTCTATGCGGAGACTGGATAATGTGTAACAAATCAGTTATGTCACAAACAGAAATACTGTGCTAGACCGTAATCAGCACTCTGTGCACTTACTGTGGCAGTGGGCCTGATGTAAAAGTTGTGCATGACCATCTATTCACATCCTGTGCAATACTGCCTTCACAACAGGACAATAAATTGGGACTTCCCTTTCCAAATGCCTGAATGCTAGTCTTTAAAATTCAATAGCATCCGTTCAAATATGGTAGGGTTGGCCGTGTTTGTTTCTGGAGATATATGTAAATCCATATGGAACTGAAAATTTTGAACATAAGCACTGGTTATAATGTATCCTGTATTTAACATTTAGTAGACCATTTATTTGATAGCATCACAGTGAGCACAAATCTTAAGGACAGACTGAAAGGGAAGCATAGAGAATACATGTGCTTGCTATGTACATGCACTAGAAGAAGATAGCTGTATGAAAAGGTAACACACAGTTAGATAAAGATGGGTATTTAAGACATGAATTATCATTAGCCTCATGAATCCATCAGTTCTACAGATTTCATTTTCTAAAGAGAAAATTACGTGTATATATTATAGAAATAATTCTTCAGGGAGAAGCAAATTAAACATAATTTTAGCCTTTCCATACTTTTTGACTCTTATGTTGAATATACTCTAAGCAATGTAACTAACAGCTATCCCATGTGTTTCCATCATCACCTTGACCTAAGGAAGTAGGGAATGAGAGATAAATGTGCGGTGGAGTATCATGTTTTGGCAGTATTATTGCTGTTGTATTTGGAAAGGATTGTTGTATGTACATTTCCTCAAAATACATGTTGCTCTGTATTTATACTAAGAAAGAACAAAGTCAAAGATGTACCATCTTTGTAGAAAGAGTTGCTGAGGCTCGTGATAGTTCCTCAAAAATTTCCTTCTAATGTCTTCCATTTTCTCTTTTTTTTTGTTAAAAATAGCAATATTCTTGGCTATTTCAGAAAAAGAGGTTACAATTAAACAGGTTTGTCATCCTATTAATAAAAAAATGGAAGAGAAAAATTACTTTACTTGGTACCAAAACTGTCTGGAACTGTAACATTTCCAAGTCATTAAGTTGCATATGCATCATGGAATTTCATATTTGAGCAACTGCATCTCAAAATCTGAAAAATGGGAAGTCACCCTGTAAAAAAGGAGTCCTGCCCTGACATGGCTGTTCTTTCTCTTTGCCATTCCTTTCCATTGAACATTAAAAATGAAATTAAAGGCAGCTGAATTCCTTCCCTCTATTCTGCCCAAGACTCAGTAAATGAAATAAGCCTCCATCCCTGTAAATTGACTTCAGAAATTGGATAGCAGATAAGCTCAGGAATAAAGACCTCTCACTCAAAGTGGGCACTGAGGGTGTTTCACTTTCTCCTGTTTTCCTTGTACTTCCCATTTCCACCTCCCAAAAGTGAAATATAATTCAGTCTATGATAAAAAAATATAGCAAAATATGGTGAAAGTCATTCCAACAACTAGAAACTGATCCCAAACACATAACAATGTGGAAAGGGATAAATGTAAGGAAAAAATCCCTTAACTTTGTACCAGTGAAAAAAATGCCTGTTGATATACCAATTTTTCCCAACTATTTGCAATCTGACCTTTGTTTCGGTTTTTTTTGTTGGTGCTTTTACTCTCTTCTTCCCTCAAAACTGTCTGATATGTTTTCCTATCCTTAAATATGGAGCCAAGGGACACGATTAGCCTTCACCTTTCCTCTGAAGTGGTGAAACATATTACTGAAATCAGAGTAAGAAAAACATTCTATCGTAATTAAATAGGTTTCAAATCCTTCACACCTATTATGTCATAATGCTGTCAAGTCTCTGAAATATCTTCTAAACACTGAATCTCTACAGAAAGAAAAATAGGGAGGGAAAGCACTCCCAATTTTTACCTATAAAAAAGCAAATATGGTACAAGACTCTTTTCTCTTCAGGTCTTTAAAGAATAATACAATACAAGTCTAACTATATAAACTGCACTAATTATTTTAAAATATATGAGCACAGTAGCTTATGGAAATTACTCCACTTATAGGCCTTCTGTTTAACCCTTTGTGGGCAATTTTTATAGTATGAATTATGTTAATGCAGCTTTTCATCAGTTTTTCCAACCACTGCTAATGAAAATAAATTAAAGAAAAACTAGTCAACTTAAGAGAAACTAGTCTCACATAGAAGAATCTAAACCGTCCAAGAATATTGTGTCTCTTTTCTGCACTGACACACGATACTTCATCCATGGTGAATTTTCTGTTGCTTACACTAGCTCTAAGTCCCCACTTTCAACTACTTTTTATTATAGTACCAAAACCTTTAAAGTTAGAATCTCAATATGTGTTGTTTATTTATGCTACATTGCTAAAATTTCTGTTTGTTTAACTTTTGGAGATAAAAAGGGATGGGGAATAAAAGTATTTATAAAGAATGCTTTGTTTTCTCCTCCATTTGGAATAAAGAAACAATTAAAATAAAGGACAGAAAGAGGACTGAGAGACAGCACTGCGACATAAAGCCTCTTTCCTTAGTTAGTCAGTTTAAAAAGCAAATTTACATAAAGAAATACGTAACTGTTTTCCACTATAGCTGTCTGCCTGAAACATAGATATTGTGAGCAATTTTAAACACAAGTATATGCAGTGTCATTGCTTAATCTGCCTCCAGATGAATATTTACTAAATAGCTGTACATGAATATGATAACTCTAACATGATAACTGTAACTAGACTGATCAACAGAGCTCTCAAGGAATTCAAATTTCTTCAAAACCAGGATGATATCAATAGCTAAACACCAAGATAGCTTATATTCTCTGTCAGTCCCTGAGAAAATGCTTTAAAACATGCATTGTAGAGGTCTGAGATCCTGTGGGGTATCTGGATTAAATTTAATATATTGTCAGGATCAGGAAATGCTTGTCATTAAAAAGAAATGTAAAAAACCATCCTTTATTTATTAAAGTACAAATTAGCATTTTTGCATTATCTAAACAGAGGAGAAGATTTCTCAAATACTAGATCTAGTTATTCAGTAAGCAAAATATTGTAGGCCCTTGGTTCCTCTTCCTTCCTTGCAGTTTCATCAGCAATGTACTGGGGACTGTTACAACCCTTTTTATTTTTGTGTCTTATTTCCCCATCCTTAATTTACAGAGACTAGCTGGCTCTCTACCAACAGAGTCCAAAACTGTAGCTGACGCTTTCAAAGCTATCATCAAGAATACTGGAAATAAAAGCTATTCCAAACACAAGTGATACATTAGCAATTTTCCAAGAGTTACCTCTAATTTTGGGAACCTAGTTTTATATAGTGAGGTGGCTTTATAAACTATAATCGTAACTAGAACTCCATTTAAACCAGGACAGCTTTTCTAATTACACAACCTTGCAGTTTACAGCACAATCAAATGACAAAATAGTAAAAGGAAGCTGGGTAAAACTAAAGAACAAAAATAAAAGCCTCCCAATATTCATATATCACCTCATCAACACTTGGTGCTCTGATGCTGTTCGCAGACAAAACTCTCATCTTCATTAGATCACAATGGAAGGATAATACATTAATAGTACTTATATAAAAAGGAGATTGTTATGGCATACAGTAATAGTACTTATATAAAAAGGAGATTGTTATGGCATACAGTAATAATATTTAGTCAGAGAGTTTCCATGGAGAACAGAGAGGTACAGTTTCAGGCGATAGAAACCAGATCAAGCTCTACGGTGTTGCCCAGGATGAGACTGTGTTTGGCTTTCCAAGTTAAATAGTTGCCTTCAAAACATGAAACCATCCACTGAAGTACAAAGCACACTTACACAAAGTCAGACATCACATTGACATCTACTGCTAAGGATTCACAACAGAGTCTGGCCACAAATAAGCACTACTAAATGCAGACTAATTCTGGATGGAAGGCAAACATAACCTATAGACAGAGAAACTGGCGAGTAGGTCTCAGCTAAAAGTGTGAATTAATTAGAACCTCTCTAATGACTGACCAGTATGATATGCTTATTTTAAATCAAGGACTTTAGAAATGTTATTATTTAGAAGTTGAATTTCTCCAACACGTGTTATGGTGTTTTATAATGAATAGGCTGAAGAAAAATTGTGTATGAGATTCAGAGAGCTGAACTGGATTCTTCAACTGATAATCAGAAATTTCGATAGCTTGGAAGGGGAATCATTATGCTTCAAACTTATCAATCTCAATTCAACTTCAGGTTACTTTGGCCTAGATCACAGATAATACATATGCTGTTCACAGATAATAATATAATACACAGATAATAAATATTGTGTTCCCAGATCACAGACACTTCAACGCTATTCAACCCCAGAAGATTACTTACACCAACAGATAGGACAGATAAATAGAAAAATTACTAAATTTGTATTTACTGGATTCACTTAAAAAGAAAACACCTTAAACCTATTTCAAGGAATTTGCAAACCAATTACAATAACATTTTGAAAAGCATGACATCTGAGCCTTTCCCGGCACATGGAATCAAACACAAATATATTGCCTCCAGAATAGGTGGGAGTTATTATAATGGTTTTTTTCTTCTTGATTTTAACAAACTTACAGAAACATCTGATGAAAGTGGCCTGTTCAATTCCTAATAGCAATAAGCATTAGAAATTTCCCAAGACAAAATCTCCTTAGGAGAATTCTGTACCAGAGATAATTCATAGATTCCTCGCAGTGCAATTGCAAACTACATACAAAATATAAGCTATTCTATGTTATTACATCTAATTCCAATAAAAAGTGTTAACTGGCATTTTTTTTAACTCTAAAAATAACATGATTAAGCTTTGTATGTGTACATGTGCATGAACATGGGTTAGCAGTTGCTCAGGGTGACACCTGCTATGAATCCTCGACTGTGGCATAATATGCAGATCACATTTTACCTTGTCCCAAATTTATTTATGCCTCTTATACATTTTAATACACTTTTTATAAATCTGGATAATCGAATAGATTTTGTTTACACTTTTCTTCTTCCATGCGGAAACCAGGGTTATTGTACTGTATTTTCAATCCCAGTATATACGGAGTTTTACTGATTTTCAATGGATTGCAGTGCAACCTCAAAATAAAAGGACTTGCAATATAATATTTTTGCTGGCACATTTCAAGAACACTTTGTCTTCCAATTATTTTCTAAGATCAAGATGCCAACAAAATGTATGTCTGATTAGTTGGCAAAATAACATTACAAATCATAGCTACTCCCTTTATATATGCCAGCCTCACTTATTGCACAAGAGAAGGCTGGGTTTGTAAAGTGGAGAAATTAAGCTTTTTCTCCTAAAAGCGCACCACTGAAAGGGCAAGAGCAGGCATGAAAATATCAGATATTTTTTCTGAAGTGTTTTTTTCTGATTGTGCCGCTTTTCTGGTTTTTGTTCTTCAGTACGACTACACAGGGCACCTCTTGATGTATTAGTCAGAAAAAAAATGGAAACACACCAAATGCATAGTAAATACTTAAAGACATCAGAAATGGTTTTGCTAATGTAACTGTTCTGCAGGAGTAAAAGCAAAATACTGTGTTAATGCCAATTCAGAATGAAGATGGCTGCTCAGCTGCTGTAGAAACCACAGTGGCACCACAGCATTCAACAGAGCATTGCCTGCTGACGCTGCTTCACCCTGGTTGAGGATCCGGCCCTGAGATTATAACTGCATAAGCGTCAGGCGATTGAGAACTAAAGATCCAGAATCAATAAATATTCTATGGTGAATTTTCTAAATACATTTAAGTCTGTCTGATCCTTTGTCACTGAAAGCAACACATGCTGTTGATCTTCATTCATCTTCATGGTCTTTCTGGGGCATATATTCTGTGATGTCCTGCCATAATAGACAGGACAGGGATAACAATACTAAACTACAAGAGAGGCTTTAAAAACATCCCACTGAAAGAGATTATCTGAGATACGGGGCGACTTAATGGAGCAGAGAAAGGTTTAAGGAGGCTGTAACCCTTCTGGTAGCATCATCAGTATGCACTCTATGTCACGTGAAAAGTAAGCGCTGTTCAGCCTCTCCATGTTTACTGCAGGTACACTGTCCTGTGCGGGACAGTCTGTTCTGTGGCCTGCAAATCCAAGTTCTTTTCAAGGACATACTACACAAAACTGTACTTGCCATTCTGCATGGAGATCTAAGGCTATGTTTATAAAACATAAAGGAAAAAATCCTGTAATTATTTATTATAGAATATTTTGTAAAGGGTAGACATGATGACCCAAATAATTATAGTCTGGTTAGCTGAATTTCTATTCTGGGCAAAGTCACAGAAAAGCTGATGCAACATAAAAGTACTAAAGAATTAAAGGATGGTAGCATAATTAGTACCAATCAGCACAGTTTTATGAAAACCAGATCTTGTCAAAACTTCTGACGAGGTGACAAGTTCAGTTCACAGAGGAAAGTGTGTTGACATAACACAACTTCTGTAAGGGCAGCTGTCTGCACAACATTCAGATTAAAAATTGGCACTATACAGAATTCCTTGTAGCACAAACTAATAATATGAAAAACTAGTTCACTGGCAAATCTCAGAAAAGAGCTGTTAATTGGGAAGAATTATGCAAAGAGGAATTTCTAGTGGGCTAGGGCAAAGATCTTGACCAATTACTAGCCAATATTCATTTATCCAGAAGAAGTTGCACATTCATGTTAACAAAAACATGCCGTTAATATAAAAATGGTGGAACAATGGATAGTAATAAGGAACAGACAGTGTTACACATATACCTGAATTACAGAGCAAGGCAGACTTTTCAAAAGAATACATTTTAATACCTTACAATGAGGAACTAGGAACGCAGGTCACAGATTTTCCGATGAATGCCCATATTTTAGAAAATCATTCTCAGACAGGACTTTGAGATTTACAGCCGTTAATGAACTAGAATACCCGGAGTAAAATCATGGAGAAGAGAATAGATGCAATCCCTGAACATGTATATAGGATGTGTGTGTTTAAACAGGAATTTTTATTTACCCTGTTCTTGACTCTGTTGAGACCATTACCGGGAAACAGGTCTCATGTCTCACTTTCAAATGGATACTGAAAAAGTGAAAAGAGTTCCTGGAAGAGCTCAAAAAGTTATTCTCGATCTGGGAAGCCTGAATTACAATGAGAGATTTAAGACTTGCAATCTTTTCATTTAACCTAGTAGTTTAATAATATTAATCTTTACAGTTTAAGCTTGGTAAAGATGATACAGTACAAGTGGTGCAAGAAGGAAGACAACATAAATATGAACAGAAAATTTCTGATGACGGAAGATGCTAAATTTACCAGACAAAGGCATAACAAGGTGTACAGGCTGGAAGCAGGAGCTAAATAAATTCAGATGAGATAGGAGCAATTTTTAACACTGTCGTGGTTTAACCCCAGCCAGCAACTAAGCACCACGCAGGCACTCACTCACTCCCCCCCCCCCCATCCAGTGGGATGGGGGAGAAAATCGGGAAAAAGAAGTAAAACTCGTGGGTTGAGATAAGAATGGTTTAATAGAACAGAAAAGAAAAAACTAATAGTGATAATGATAACACTAATAAAATGACAACAGTAGTAATAAAAGGATTGGAATGTACAAATGATGCGCAGGGCAATAGCTCACCACCCGCCGACCGACACCCCGCCAGTCCCCGAGCGGCGAATCCCTGCCCCCACTTCCTGGTTCCTAAACTAGATGGGACGTCACATGTTATGGAATACCCTGTTGGCCAGTTTGGGTCAGGTGCCCTGGTTGTGTCCTGTGCCAACTTCTTGTGCCCTGGCTGGGCATGAGAAGCTGAAAAATCCTTGACTTTAGTCTAAACACTACTGAGCAACAACTGCAAACATCAGTGTTATCAACATTCTTCACATACTGAACTCAAAACGTAGCACTGGACCAGCTACTAGGGAGACAGTTAGCTCTATCCCAGCTGAAACCAGGACAAACACTAACAATACCTACTCATTAGAACAACTTATCTAGAACAATGGATTTTCCATCACTTTAAATCTTTTAGACTAGAATGAGTTTCCTTCTATAAGATAAGAAGCTCCATCAGAATCTGAAAAATTATGCAGTGAAATTCAAGGGACTGTGTTATTCAAAAGATCAAACTAGAGGATCATAATGGGCTCTCACAGTCTTAAAACAGATTACTCACATCTCAGATCACAAGTATGGAATTTTCAACAGAAGAGTACATAGCAAGTATAAAGGAGAAATTGCCATAACATTTCAAGAAACACCTTTGACCTTTTTAGTATCCCCCAACAAAATATGGGTCTATTTTCTCCCTCAGCAGGAGTTGCCATTTTAATGACTTTCTCCAGTAGACGATGTATTGGATGATGCAAACTTGGACTGAATGAAAAGATTTTACCATTAAAAAGCACCAGAAATTCATGAATATCATATTTCTGGTAAGACAAATCACATTATTTTTAAACTGAGCTACGTAAATATGTTATCTTTACAGTAACAATAAAACCCCACATCCTTCTCATTTAAAAATATTTTATACCTCTTATTGTACAGCTTCTAACCTCTCTTGTAACACTTCCAACTCCCTCTTCTCCTTTCTTCCTTTTCACATGCTAAAATTTTCACCGGGAGGTGAATGCTCACAGTATTGTTATACTTTTTGTATATATTAAAAGACATTGCAAATGTTTTTCGACATTTGACAAGGGAAAGACTTAAAAACCTCTCTACTTGTTCATATTTGTACCAACACTGTAATGAGGCAATAAAAAGGAACAAACACTGATTTGGGCAATAAAACAGGAATGCCCCAAAATATCAGATCTGTTGAAGAAAACTATATTTTACATTTATGCTTTTCGGCACAGAATCATCTTTACACCAGTTTTTATTATCTTGAGCCTGCCACATATGTACTGCTTGTGCTGGTGTGTGTACCACACAAAAGTCACCCCACGTACAACTTCTCAGCATTCTCACCCACAGATACAATCTTTATGCAATCTCCAGAGAATTTTATAGAGTCAGCCCTGAAAAAACAACAACAAAAAAACCACCTCCAAAATCCTATATCCATTATTTGAATTACTTAGAAATGTGTCTTAAGCAAAGAGACGAAACATGTAAACCTCTTTATTAGAAGACTTGTTTAAGAAAACTTTGACTAATTCCCCTGAACATTCCCCAGCTTTTGAGGTTGGTGATTAAGGTGTAACTTTGACTATGAGGTATCATCCTATGTTAAAAAATTTTGTTGCACTTTTAAAAGCACAAATCTGAAAGTAAAGAGTCACATAATATTTCATATACATGGAAATATATTCAAGGGACTCTCCAATACTGTGTATTTTTATTGCCACGAGTATTATTTTTGTCTAACGTGCTAAAAACTTACATTCCATGAAAAGTAAAAATTTTGGTGTTAACCATCAAGTCAGTCTTCTGACAATATTTAGATATTTTTAGTGTTGCAGCATTAGCATAGAAATATTTTATTCTTCTATTTTGCATGGGTGCAGAAGATTTCTAGCATTCCAAAAAATTACTAAGAATTACCACTAAGATGCAGACACATTTTCCAGATACTGCAGCATTTAAATGTTATAGCCTAAATCAGCAGAGGGAGGATCATTTTATCTTCTGCCATCATAAGTGCAATTCATACTGGAAAGCCGGAACAAAGCCATGAAATAACCTATTCTATGCTAAGCACTGTAAATGCAGGGTTTTGATGGCTTTTTATGTATGATGGCTTAAAAAAATTTACAATATTTTAGCATTAAATTCAAGGTCTAATTAGTCGTCACTGGTACCTTTTTTCAAATAGTAAAAATGACATTTTCTTTAGAAAAATACAGTAGTGTGTCTTATTAGGATTTTCCTCTCCTAGCTTAATATTTATTTTAAATGCATTGCCTACCATTTAAGCTGTGCAATTCATGTCAAGGCACTGAAGACAGAAAAATACTCTTACATTCAGTGTTTTTGGAATTCTGCCTTCACTACTTCTTTTTTTTTTTAACATTTCAATGAAATTATAAAAAAAAAAATTAGAGATTTCTCCTGAAACAGCCTGTAGTACGCATAGTCTGAGCACTTTGCACCTTGTATGTCATTAGTGCCAAAACCTGCAAAAGGGACTGGTGAAGGGAAGGTATCTCAATATTCAAGGGAAGGTATGTCAATATTGGCAGCAATCGTTTCACATCCAGGCTGAATGCCTTCCATCACTCTGACCGATCATTCCTTCATCTACCCCACTGCATCATGTATCAACAGGCTCATGCAATGTGGCTGCATTTACTTAGCCTGTAAGCCTATGTTGTTGAAGGAAGAACTGCATAAACCACATTTTAAAAGGGAAATAAAAGATAATTATGCAAATGCCCCCTCCCCTCAACAGTTTCAATATTGAAATCAGGTACAGCAATAACCTGTATAATGACCACAAAGACAAGCCATCTTCGAGTGGGAGCAAGCACGCCTCAATCTGTTGGCATCAATTCACCAGACGTTATCTTGCAATGGTCTTGCAAAGTAAATATAATTGTGCTCAAAGCATGGCTTCTTTTAAAAAGAATGCGTTCAATCTCTATCAGGGAAATCGATGAAAAGCAACATTTCCATCTTGGGTAGCTAGAGGTCTGTCACAGATGGAGCACTCAGCTCTACTATAAAGTTCGCAATTTAAAATCATCCATATGATACCATCTGGCAGTAGCAATATCTAGGATTAGATGGGTTAGTGGGCTTTTTTTTCTTGGTGTTCCACTGCAGCCTTCTGCCTGGGCATTAGGACATGTCTAGGGATAGGACATGACAGAATAGGAAAAATGAAGTAAAGTATAAAATGTCCATAAGTTAACATCTTCCATAAGACATTTGATTACATTCTGTGTTTCAGCATCAAGAAACCAGAAAACAATTTCACTTTCCTCTTTCCATATGGTCCTTTAAATCTCATATTGTTTGGATTCAACGTTAGAATAGGTTATTTGCCTTGTTATTTTATGTAGACAGAAGAAATTCCAAGCAACAGCATCTTTTAAACCATAGATTTGACATATCTGGAAGAAGGGAGTTAAAACAGCTTGTAAACATCAAACTGATTTCTCATTTTAAGCATGCTGTACTTATTACATTATTTTTCATAAGGTAAGAAACAAATCTGAATGCTCTCAACAGTATTTTTAAATGCTTACAGATTTGAGGATGAAATGCAAAATGCTCTTTCAGTTGCCTTTCTTCAAAATTCAGCATGTGTTTTCAAGGACTTGTTTTAATGAAATTGAAATGTTTAAAGAAGTTATAGGAATCCACTAAAAGTAGAAATTTCACTTGCAATATTATACCTTTTGCATTTATTAGGATAGGATATATGTTTGTTAAGATTTTATGGTGGTTGTAATGCTGATCGTTACAAATGTTTCACTTGGGTTAGAACATTAAGTTGCCTGAAACTGCCTTCCTTTCCCAAGAAGATACAATACATATTACTAACGCAGTTCAGATTTAACTGAAGTTCACAAATTAGTGTCAACTAGTGATAAAAAATCCCACCCTACACCAATTAAATGTGTTCACAGCACAGTAGCTGCAGTAGAATAATATAATTTATTAAAAAAATGGTTTCTGTTTAACTTCGTGTGGCTGTTGTTCCTGTATCAGCTTTTCCCACAGAAAAAGTACGGATATTACTGTTGATCCAACAAGGCTCTGAATTGTTTAGTGTACATGCAGAAACTCTCACTCTTTTAGTAAAGTTTCACCGTGCTAATCCCCTTGGAATGCAGCATTTATCACCTACCAAACAAGTGTAAAATATTTCAGTCCAAGAGGATTATCACCCTTGTCTTCCACTCTGCTCTACTAGAGCGGAAGAGGAGAGGGAGGGAAGGTAGGCAGGGTGATTCACCAGCTACAAAAGCAAAACCAAGTAATTACAAGAAAATTCCTAAATAATTTTGGCCAGTTGCCTTTGTCCCTCAGTTTTTTATTGTGGATTTTTTTTTTCATTGCTGTTTTTAAGAGGGCAATATTTACCAGCAACAAATCAAAACATGTCATATTTCCTGAAAACAAAAAAGCAGGGGAACCATAGCTGAAACCACAGCCCTCACGCTATAATTGTAAAACGGGTACTGGAGGAAAACATTCTTTACTCCAAGAAGCTGTGACAGTCATTCATCCCTCATACAACAACTCTGGCATCCCTGTTCCTTCTTCTTGAACAATTTCAGTCATTATTTTTGATACAAATGAACAGAACTGAACACAGTAGTTAGTACTGGGGCTCACCATGGTTTTTGAGAGTAACATGATATTCCTTGCCTGATGATCTGCTCCTCTCCTAGCAGGTCTTAATATTGTTTTTTCAGCTTTGAGCTGACGTTTTCAGAGAACTAGTCACATGATACATTTTTTCCCTAAGTGGTAACAGCTAATTTAGAGCCTCTCACTGTATATTATCATCAGGGCTACATTGTCCTATCAGCCCTACTTTGTAAAATACAAAGATTGTGAGATTGTTCTGCAATTCTACTCAGCCTCTTAACTTTGACTAACCTGAAGCTCTCTGTAATACTCAGCTATTTCCGTCACCTCACTTATTCATCACTTTTGCTTCAACAACACTGAATATTCTGCTGGAGCAAAGGTTCTAGCACAAATCCTGCTAGGATCCATTGGCCAGTTCTTCCTTTGTGAAAATTATCTCTTTGTTTTCTATTTTTTGTTTCCTGTATGCTTGTTGATTATCAGGTAATATTTTACTATTAAAAAAAAAAGAAGAAGAAAAAAGGGAAAATAGCAGCATTTTACTGACAGAACATTATAGCAAAATCCCTGGCTTTCTATCTGATTACATTTGCACCACTGGAAATGACATTACTCTCAGAATGTTGTTCTTTCCCACAGAAAGCCCTCAGGTCTCCTAGAGGCGTAGCTGTAGGTGAAGGCCACACTGGGCTGAAAAATAATCATTTTTCTGATAGACTTCCCTTCACTAATAGTTTTGAGGAACTGTCTAATGCTAAATGTCCCATCATATTTTTGTTAAAGTAGAGAGGTGTTGGCCTCTGTGTTAAGTTAGATGACCAGAAGGATTTAATCATGTTCTGCATATCTAAATTCTTTTTTTGGGGGTAGGAAATCCTTCTTCTTCCCTGCTCTAAAAACAGTTGCTCATACCTCCACCTTCAGTTATTGCTATGGTTCCGCTATGGATGATGTGATTGCTCTATCTATTGTTTACATATTTATTTTGGATACTTCGAAATGTAAAGCGATGCCTAAAGTTAAATCAGACTTTTTTTTGCTGAGATTCTTATTAAAAAAAGTCAGGTGTCCTTCTTTTCATGCCACAGGAATGGCTGCTAAATTTTGTTTACTCAAAGTGATTTCCCATAGTTTTTGTCAGGGAAAATCACCTTTTCTATAGCAAAGTATGACAACTTAAATTATGACAAACAGAACTTTCAGTGCATCAGTATTCATTTAAATGCATTGTAGTTAATCTTTAGGATTTAAGCCAGAATATTTGTTTTAGGAACCTAGAATACTGTACAAAGGTTTAGCCTGCATAATCCCCAAAGTAAATATAATTTAAGAGATATATGAATAACCTTTAAGCAATTGTTGTTGAATTTCTAAAAGAAACTGATCAGTTTACCATCCGCCTTTTCTCCATTTCCCCCATGCCACAAGAAATGAAACATAGATGTAAGGATTCAATAAAACCAGAAATGTGCATTGTGACCAGTTTTTATTTTTAATTAAGTGGGTGAGTATACTGTTTCCAGAAAAATATGGTTCATGTGGTTTCTATAAGATCAAACCCAAGGATAACTAGTAAAGGAAGGTACAGTTACAACAGTGTTTAGTTAATATAGAAGAATAAGATTGAATTGTTGATCTGTTCTCCAGGTCTGTTTTCCAGATCTGTTTACCTAAAACCCAGACAAAAGAAATTATTACAAGGATTCTGCCACACATTTCCTACCAATATTTTTTCACTGGCTGTTGTGAATTAGTAAGCAAATCCAAGAAAATATCTTTTTAAGAAATGTAGATATGCAACTTTCAGGAAACCTGAAATTCTTCAGGTTTTTATCCATGATTTTTCAGGATAGCACTTTTTTTTTTTTTTTTTTTTTTTTTAAATGATACAGAAAGAAGAAGTAAAAGTAGCTAATCTTGCTTTCGATTTTCCTTATCTTTCAGATTACTTTCACCAGTTTCTTAAAGAAAGCAAATAACCCATAGCTTGGAAACTCAATATGCCAAATAGACTCATTTAGTCCAATTATACTCATCAAATCAGCAAAGAGAAAAATATCTTTGGACCAAGCTGACTGTCAGTCATTAGGTGGTGAAGTGAACAGTTTCTAATAAGATTTTTTTTCCCCCATATAATGCTATAAATAATTTGAATATACAAGTATGATAACCATAGTCATCACAAAATTTAGTAGAAGAAAGGTTAAGTATATTGATGATTAGTTGTCTTAGCAATAGGCTCTAATTTCACAGAGGAAGAGAACAATTCATACATGAGAGAACTTAATGGGACCCATTTCTTTTATCAAGGCTTCTAGTAATTCCGCAATGTGAACAGGACTACACATGGTGAACCATCAGCGTACGGTGTCTCCACGAGTACTGCAAAGCACTGGAGGAATACTGAGTATAATCTCACTGTGGTACTGCCCTTTTCGTGTAGGCAGCTGTAATCATCTTTGGTTTACAGTGGCAAGAACTGAGAGCAGAAGTTGAGGCAGAAGCTGTGATTTACAGGAAATCTGGGTAGGAGCTGAAAACTGGACTCAAATCTCCCAAGGTTCAGTCAAGTAATTTCAACTATAAAGTCATGTTCCTTTTCTATAGTTAAATAACTGGCTCATTCAGGGAGCAGATGATATTTAATAGATTAATAAATGTTTTCTTCTTCACATACAGATTCAGATCCCCTAACATTTGCACATCTTTGGTATTCCAAGTTCACCGAAATATGAAAGCCAAAACCCAAAACAGAAGTCATACCATTACTCGTATGTTTATCTGTGTTTTGTAATGATAAACGCCAGTATGTCGTTTTTACTAAATCTAATTTAACAACATTTTGGCAAGGATGGAAATTATCTATGCATGCCTTACACAGTGTCAGTTTAGACACTGAATGCTTGCACGATGCACGCTCCATAACATGATTTCCATATCAATGAAACTAAAATCTTCTCTTCTATTATGAAATTGTTTTTGATGTGCAGAATTCTCAAGACATCATCATGTTTTTAGGGATAAGACTTGACACTTTGAGAAACCCTTGAAGAGTCTATGTCAGTTCCTGGCCTCATTTTAGTCAATGGAATAACACCCCACACCCACCCCCCATTGACTTCAATGGGGACACAATTTCACCTGAAGTTTCTGCCTAAAAAAAAAAAAAAAAAAAAAAAAAAAGCAGAACTAATTAAAAAGTGGAAGGAGCAACCACAGAGAATCAGAAAGACAGATAGATTTATTTTTTTTTTTACAGTTTTAGAATAGTGAGTCTGTATTCAGTCCTGAGTTTCTGTAACAAAATTGCTAATCCATCAATCGCTGTGTTCTTATGAAACTGTAGGATGAAAAGGATACTTAGATGAGCTTTCCAGAGCAGTTGATACTAAAATAACTTTCCTTCTTCAGCTATGATAGGTGAGCTGGCTATGGCAGTTTTGGGGAGGTGGGACAGTAGACAGGACATAACTGACTTTATTCTGGCTTCCGACACCGGGCTGTGTGATGTCACTTACATGCAAATTAAGAAAGTGCATAACGGATGTAAATCACCATGCACCAGTTGCACAGCTGTTTTACAACCTGTTCACAAACAGCATTTATCAGTGTTTGGCTGTTAAGCTGAGAAAGTGTTTGAAGTGGAAGGTGGGTATCCACTCCAGATTCAACTCAATACTTTCCTGAATGATTTGGGTGATAGAATTGAACACTGTTTGCATCATGCAGAAGAAGGATAGCAAACACTGCAAAGGGCAGGACTGCAATCCAAATGATCTCAGCAAATTGAAGAGATGACCCAAGAACAACAAGGTGAATTAAATAAAGAAAAGTCAAAGTACTTCCTGTAGGCAGGAGAAATCAGACAGATTGAAAGTAAGTAACATTTGTCAAGGTAGGAAAACATGGCAAAGAGAACTGCAGGAGACTGTAATAGTGACTCAGAAATGAGAATCAACACTGTAGCACTGTGCAAAACCCAGAAAATCTGATTCAGTAAAGCTTTAATGGCAGCTTTATAGATAAAACACTAGAGGTCCTATAGGTCTGCTTTATTTGGTGCTGGTGAGGTCTCAGCTGGAATATCCTTTTTTTTTTTTTTTTTTTTTTTTCTTATACTTCATGCTAAAAAAGCTACAGTGAATATATGAAGAATCAAGAGGAGAACAATAAGAATAAGAGACCTAGAAAATATGAGCAATAAGGAAACATGAAAGAAATATACCTACTTTGCCTAGAGAAGAAAAAAAAAAAAAAAAGAAGAATCAGCATGATTTCATGTCTTTCAACACGTAGATGTTATAATAAAGAGAATGTTTGTCCTGCCTGTTCAGGAAAGGTCAAAGATATTCAGTAAAATAATTTTGGTTAAAAAAACTTCCTGCGTGCAAAAATCAGGCTACTTCGTAATGATACACAATCCATTTTAATAGTTTATAAAGAATCACTTAGCTAACCAAGTGTTAAAGACAGATTAAATACTATTATTAATTACTATGTGCAAGAAATATTATAAGGAGATCTCTTCTATCTTTATGTTTCTATAATTCTACTATAGGTAATTTAGCATCACCTAAGCAGAGGAGCAAAAGAGACAGGACATTCTGGACTCATGGATATATCTTTCTAAATAAATCAGCAACATATGAATATGTAATTTGCTGCTTTTTTTTTTTTTTTTTTTTTTCTCCCTTTCTAATGATAAAGTAAATCATCATCCCAAAGGACTTTACACTTAACATAGTGTCACGTGACTTTCTATGTATAAAATACAGGAGTTCCATATTTCTACAGTTTAATATTTAATTCAAAAAGAGTAAAATAAAATATTTATTTGGTCAAGGACTTACATATTCAGCAGTTTGCCTTTTTCCCCTTTTTACCTTATCTAACATGTACCATGAAGCCCATCACAAAGAAAATATTACAGAAAAAAACCAGCCATTAATAAAAATATACCCTTAAATTTTTAAGTAGGTTGAATATATATCCCTTGCTCAGTATCAGAAATCTTCAGATCAGATCTTTTGCTTTGAATTTTTCATGCAGTCTTTCCATTTTTCTTGTTATGAATGTCTTCTATAGTACCAATCAATATAAAGCCACAAATTCTTGACATTGCTCTTTGCTTTGAAGCATGCACTTACTTCATTTGCCTTTTTAAGGATCTCACTTTTCAAAATTCAACTATTCTATGCTCTGAACTGAAAACCCAAATGCTTATTATTCATTTGCATGTTGGTATGACTTTTCGTATAAGGTTTTCAAAACTGACTCCCATTGTTTCATGGACATGGTAGGTAGCTTTTCAATTTATTTCACGTGCAGCATCACTGGCTTACTCTGAAACAAAATGATAATCAATGAAGGAGGAGAATCAAATAAACTATGCAACTCCAACTGAAAACATGAAGCAGTTTTTCAGTATGTTTATAAATGAAAACTCGACCATTGCCATTCTTTCTCCTATTCTTGAAGGCAGCTCAGTAAATGTAGGATTTTCAAAAAAGCATAAGGAATTTTTTGCTAGAACTCAAACCCCATTTTCAGAAATTACTAACAGACTAAACACTCAAATTCCAATTTAAATGCAATTTAGGCTCCATGGCACCAGATTTTTAAATATATTTGGAGCTTGGTGTTAAAGAAAGGCATCCCATTGTGCTTAACTACCATGAATTCAATGGGTGATAAGAACTTAGCTTCGGATTCAGCTCATTTAACTTTAGCTGTCTAGAACTCAGGTACCTACTCTGAGCTACATTGGCAGTCTAGGCAGAGAAGCAGGGATCTCCAAAGAGTGTTTCAGTCCATTTTCACCTGCGTCAGGCAGGTGTCTAGAAAAACAGAGGAAGTGTAAAAAGAAGGAATGAGAGAGGCTGAAGAATTACACATGGGAAGGGGCATGCCAAGGGGCATGGGAAGGTGGCAGCACTCAGTGGTATGTTCTGCTGAGAAGGAGCCAAAGACACATCACCAGCCTCTGGACTCACAGTGGCTTGCTGGTTTCCCGGAGTCCGTGTTTTCATGCCTAAAACCCACCATCTTAAATAAATAGCAGATTATTTGAATATTATTTTTAAATGATTTTCAGAGTTTGGGTTATCGAAGACTGAAGTTATATGTGAAATAACATTCCACTTACATGCAGTTTGCCACTTATGCTTGCAACATTTTGCACTGCCTCTGTATGAGACATGGAAGACCTGGTACCTGGTACTTACCAACTTTGAAAGCATGCTTCTTTATGATAGGAAACAAGGGATTACTGTCTTACACAGTACACAATGATACCACTGTAAAAAAAAAATTATACTACTTTTCATATATTCTTTTTAATGGACACATTTTTGTGCTTGTGAAAAACAGCTGAAAACATTGCCCAAAGCTAAGCAGAATGGGTACAGGAATCAAACAAATTTCCCACGTAAACTCTCTCAGTAAACTTTAGTCTTCAGTGACTTTTCACATAAAGGCCACTCTCCTCTACAGAACCTATCATTAATGCTACATACTGTGACACAGACAAACATCTTTTAATAATAAGTTAAAGATTGCTACACTCATCTTCACTTTGAGACCTGAATCAGGATAAGTACTATTATCTCCTGGAGATGCTTTGCCAGAAATGTAACATCAAAATTAAGTCTCCATAGTCTGTTACAAGCTCCTGCTTTCCCTATGCGGAGAGAGACATTTCTTGAAAGAACCTAAATTACTTCAGATTCGTACTTTACACTATTTCCAAGAGCGAAAACCCAAGAGTCTGGTAATTATCATTATATTCTCATTCCTGTAGCAGGTTGTATATGCTAATGAAGAGAAAAAAACTAATTACATAGTATCATAGTCTGTTGTTACTAAGCACTCCTGTAACCTCTTCTTCCAAACAGCTGCCTGAGCTCATAACTTTCTCCTTTATTAAAAATTAAACCCAGAGAATTCAGGAAGGCAAACACAACAGCCAAAAGTTGTAGTTTTAGGAAACATCTCATGCTTTGAACCCCATCATTGTTTGTCAACCATGAAAAATGCACAGTTAGAAGCTCAAAAGCTTTCTGATTCTACACAAATTATGCTATATTGTATATCCTTGTGCTGAGTTGAAACTACTTATGTGATTGAAGTACTATAAATGATTCACAAAGGCACTGATAGTATTTGGCAAGTAGGATAGGAACTACTCAAGACAGAATAACTAAAATAAGATGGGATATTTTTGCACAATGTAAACCAGGGCACCCATAACACAAGAAAACATCTGATGAAACGAAAAAAAAAAAAGTCAAATAAACAAAAGCTAAGAACAGCATTTGCTTTTTTTTTTGTAGGATTCATGCCTATAAGAATAGATTAAAAAAAAATAAGTTAAAGAAATAGAATCAGACACAGAACGGCATATATGTGCTGTCAAATGAAATGGAAAACACTGATCAAATATATGTGTATATATATATGTGTGTGTGTGTATGTATGCATATGTTTGTTTCTCAATAAAAGTGAATGGTTAGTTCCCTAGGCTTAAGGAGAAGCTTTTCCAATGGAGGAATTTCTTTCAGTATTGTATGTAGCAGTATTTCTTACATGGCCATTGGAACACCTAGGATTAACTGCAGTTGGGTAGACACTAAAGTTCATAGATAACTTTTGCACAACCCATGGTATCAATTTTTACATTATTCTTATGTGAATACTTATGCAAATGGTGTTTATACTGTATATTATGTAGATTATATCTGCAATATATTTAACAATGTTTCATATAAATATATATTATGATGCCAAATGCGATGTACGAAAGAAGAAACACACCTACATAAACATATTGAATATTCTAATGAGGAAAAAAAGTTTAAAAAATTTCCTGAAGTCAGACTTTAGGATAAACAAATATGTTCCAACTACTTAACTTCTCCACCTAATGCAAATCAATCCCCATCATCACAGCTGCAGGACAGCTGTCTTGTACTCAGGTTTTAGGAACATCTGTGGCAACACTATGAATCAGGTTCATGTGGTTACAATGGGCAGTGAAGTACAGAATTACAACATTTAGTGTATTCTGTAAGTGGCAATTAAAGAGAAATACCCAAATGAAACTCCATTCTAATACAGTGTTTCCCCATACTTCCAAAGCAAGATAAAACTTGCCAGTTTAGCCCAAATGAGCTAGAATACATTTGGATGTCCTAAGCCTCGAGGAATGGGCCAGTGGTGAGCAAAGCCAAGATTAAAAAAAGTGTTCAGCTTTACTAAGCTGAGGGAGGAAAAGAAAGGAGTGACAAATATAAAATTGCCAAGAAAGGAGAGAAAGAGGAAGACAGAGATTGCTTTGCGCACCTAACTGCAAGTCATAGATGGGACCCTTATATAGATAGGGAGAGCCCTTCACTTTTGAGATATGGTCAAAAGCCTGAGAAATCCAACACCTTATTTTTTTCATCTGAGTGGTGAGGTATGTATCAAATACCTGTAGAGGAGGAACTATTTTTTTTCCACACAGTTTTGAGCACTCTGCTCATACTCTCCCTCTACATTGCAAACAGCAGTTTTTCTATAAAAGGGTTCATTGGCAGTTTAAAGATACCGGTGAGATACTCAGACACAGCACGTTACTGATCACCTCATTATTGCTGAATTAGCCAACTATTGTTGGGTGGAAGAAAAATAGCCTGAGTTACACTGTGGCCTGCTGAAGAACAGGCTTTTAGAATGAAACCCACACTAAACCACACTTTTGTTCAATTTGTAAGGTTATTTAATCAATCAAATCCTACCCTCAAAACACAGAATCCAATTTCTACTCAAATAGGTGTTTGTGCTATTCTGTTAAGTGGGATATAATGCCATAGTATAGCAGTCTACTCCTGAATAGATAGGATGCCCCTTAAAATTAATGTCATTGAAATAGCTGCAGCAAGTTTTGAAAACATCAACACTAGAGTGAAGTCATACTCTGGGGATAAATTCACAAAGGTAATCATCGAGTTTAGTGGGTTATTAGAAAAGGAGACCAAATATTTTTCATAGCTAGTCCTTCAATCTGAGCATACGGAATCAACAAAACAAGCTGTGAGTGTGCTGTCAGCTGCAGTGTGACAGCACTGAAGTCAATGCAATTTTGCCAGAGAATAATTTTTCTGGTTTATTATGGGCAATTAATAAAAATTCATCATCAAATCCTACAGACTTATCAAAGTTGACATTAGTTAATTCACTTATCCATATATCACAGATCGCTGCCTTTCAGTAGCAGTTTTGGAAACATTTCTTTCATTGGAACAAGAAAGGAAAAAAATTACAAGAAAAAAATGACTAATATTTAAAATTAATTACACAGTTTTGAGGTAGCAATTTTACAGGAGGCAAAATTAATTTCTTTTTTTTTATCCTGAATAGTTACATTGCACCACGGTTCTGGAAATACATGTTTAAGTGTTTAAGGAGACTTATCTAGTGAGTGTAAATTCTCTTGGGGTGCAGAAAGCATAACATGGCTCTGTGACGAGGGCAGACGTTCACTTTGAAATATTTGTGACAGTTTAAACATATTACTGCCTCCTTGGGTTTTATTAGCATCCTCTCTAGGAGCTACTCACCTGCTTCAGCGCAAAGTTGGGGGTACGTGTAAGAATGTATTTTTTGCGGCTGCTAGGAGTGGCTTAAAATGTACCTGTGGATTTTAGCCCAGAGATAGATCATGAATGTCCAAGTGCTTCAGTGCTCTGCAAGGGTCATGGGAGTGGGACCCACCAGCAGAAGGGCAACTGCAAATATGGAGCATTACAAGAAGATGAACCACTATAAGAGATGATCAGTCACCGCAGCCATTTTCAGTGCATGGCCTTGCGGTCTGTGAGCTCGCTGTTACCATTGCAGTGGGGAGAAAGGAGTAGGGTAAAAACGAGCCCGTACTCATGCTGTTCTGTGGGACCAGGACGATATTAAATAGGATAAAAAAAGGAGAGAGCTTCACAGCTCACGTTGCTTTCCCAGGTTCAATAAATGCTTATTCATGCATGAAAAGATGCTGAAGGCAATACAGAATTTTTATTTCCTATTGGATTAACACTGGCACAATTTGCAGTCACATAAGAATCAGAATGATTTCCTTCAGAAATTCCAAGTAATACAAAGCTCTTTGGAAACTGTAGGGGCTTAATGTTGCCTTGAAATTTCTGGTAGACCCCTGGTTGACAAGACGGAGCTTATCGGATAGATTATAATTAGAAGGTCAATTATTTTTTTTTATTTAGAGGAAAAGTAAATGTGGAGAAAGTATATTCTAGCCATTGCACCTACACTTAAAACAACAAATTGTTAAGGACTATCTTCAAGTATTGCATATGTTCTCAAATAGAAGAAATAATGAGAGAAAAAGCTGACACCATAAGACTGAAATTTAACTTGGTTTTTAAAAAGCAGAACATATTTTCGTATGCTTTCGTACTTTCACAAAAGATGAGTGGATGCTCTGGCAGACTCCTCGGCTTTCAACTATGGTAAATAACCCTTCAGTCCTTGTCCATAGCTGATTCCAGAGCCTGATTTATATACCCATAGGAAAGGTCCTGTCTATGAGAGACACGGACAACTCCCCAGAAGAGCTGTCATAGCAAGCGTACATTCTGTAGCTGTGATCTTCTGAGCATCTGCTTCACTGGCAATATGTTTATCTTCTGATTTTTCATTCTAAGCAAAATCAACAGTTTTTCCTCCGGTACCTTTAAACAATTGGTGAAATGCTAGCAATGGTGCCCTACAGCATTCAGAAGTGATTTCCTTACAGAAGGGGACAAGGAAATGCTGCCCAATCAAAAGTAGGTCTTTGTGTCACTTGCCTATCTGTCCTCACAGGGATGAGAAACATGGGGAAAACTTGATGAGAAAGTTGAGAAAATCTAGACTTCGTGAAGAATTTCAGATATAACATTGGTTTGCATTCTCCTTGCCGTCTCCTATTTGTTGGTTCCCACTTATTCTGTTTCATCATATACTAAGACCGCACCATTTAGGACAGGCTCTATTTATATTATGTGTGTCTAGGTGTCATATTATAATGGCACCCTGATATCAAATTGGGGCCACTAGATGGTACTGCAATATAATTAATAAATATTAAAATGTAATCTCATAAATATATATTTGTTTTCTTCTGCAGTGTCTTGGCTGTAGCATATGAAAGATTTGCAGAAATATCCGTGACACTGCCTTTAGAGCTATACTAAAACCTCCATGTAACTATAATATATGCAGCTGTAAGGTATATGCTAAAATATGCGCCTAGGGATCTTAACAGTATAACTAAGGTACTTAATACATGTGTACACACATATATGATATTTATACAATACGTATACACATATGTAAATCATCATATGGAATTATCATCTGATCAGTCACTACACTTACTCATTTTCATGTGTTCCTGTATTCAGTGCATAACTATAAGATTATGGGAAAAAGTGTGTCTATATAAATCAATATGCAGATGTGTTTATTCATGAACTCAGAATTTTAAAAGATAAACTTTGTACAATAAGCAAAATCTCTACAACCATATTTCATATTTTTCTATACTTTGAACGATTTCCTATCACAATTTGCTTCACCATTAAAGAGATGAAAAATTCCACTTTTATCTAAATGTTTTCCACCATATGCTATGTCTACAGTAATAAACAGTTTAAATTTTATAATCAGTTATCCTCTAGCTGGTAAAGATCTTGAGGTTTAAAAATCGCTGCAAAACTAAATTATCTGAAACCATAAGCATGCTTAATAGTATCTACCCATGAAACTACCCTCAGAATAACCTAACACTGCTGGTTGCCAGCACTATTTTCAATTTTCATCTGTTAGATATATGATCAAGCATGTCAAATCTGCCCTGAGTAATAGAAGTGAAAAAATAAAGTCATTTACTTAAAACATTCTGATAGCTATTTATCTGAAAACCCTGGTCAGATTTACCGCTCAAAGGCATTTACCTACAAAGTTAACCAGATGCTTTGAGTTGAAAACTAATTTAATTTCTCTGTTATCTTAACAGGACATCTGTTAAAACAACATCCAAGGAAGGTAATATGTTCAAAATTAAACATCCTGCAGGTTGTTTTATTAGAGTATGTGCAACATTGACATTTAACTGTTAATGACCACTGCCTTACAAAAATAATTAGGATATGTGGAATCAAAGCAGTATAACGATTATACTAACGGACACGAAGTAATGTAGAATGAATGTGTAACTGGTGTATGTTCCATCTTGTTGCCAAGTTCATTGCTTTGTTACAACTGAGTTACACTGAAGATGAATTAACCATTTCTTTTGTTTCCTTCTTTCATCATCTTTACCTAGGTATCAAACTGTCCCTTTAAAATCAGAGTATATTAGTTGCATAAAGTGTTCAGTGCTCATAGCCAGCGTGTTTTTTGAGCATCATGAGTGACAAGCTATGCAAATTATATCCTGAACTAATTTGCATTATTGCACTTAATTTGCATATGGATATAAACTGCATTTCAGAGCAACTAGGTATCAATCCAAGCAGTGGTATGTGAATGTCAGACGCATAGGTGGATGTCTGCTTGAAGATGTTGGGATTTTGAAGTGGAAAAACACTGCAAGGTGCCTATTTCTGGTTGGTCCTTGTAACTTTGCTGGATAAGACGGTGGGGACAAATGACAACGATAAGAGGAAACATGGGCTCCGTATTTCCTCCCAACCCTCCCATTTATTCCTAGCAGCAATGCAGGGCTGATGTTAATTTGTCTGTTGGCAGGAAGTGCTTCAACCATTGCTGCTTCTTCCCATTAGTGTCATCCAATGGAAAAGGAAAAGAGAAGGGATGGACTGCACTACAGCCACTAAAAGTCAGCCATATCTGGCTAATCCTGGACTAACATCTCAGGTCAACAAGGGAAAGGTGGACTCGTCAGCAGTGAAAAGTTGTTAATGCGTGAACATCAGCTGTGGGTGGATTCCTAAACTGCTCGTTTCCTCCTTAAGACCTTTTGCGTGAGATGCTCTGCCATCATCCAGGTTGGTTGCTGAGCCTGGCTGGAGGCAGGAGAGTGGGCTAGCCATATCCTGAAGTCTCTTCTGGCCTTACGTTACTATGAACTATGACTATGTATGAAAACACTGATTTTAATCACAGTGCACATTGGCAGTTGGGGAATCCCACTTACATGATTTCTTACATTTGTCTTTGTTACTCTGCTTTCACAATGTGCAAAACAGTCAGACTTGCAGTTCAGCTACAGAGTGGGTAATATTTGCAGATAATAAAACAGCAGCAAACTCTCCCTAAACTTTCATTTCTCTAGTAGTTCTTCTGCAGTCCCAGAGCTGTCTCTCTCCCCAGGGGTATTCCCCAGCAATGCCCTTATATTGCCTTCCTCCTGCTCTCTACCAGTTACGGGGGAGCCTTCACCAAGTTTTGGTTAATCTTCCTCATTCATACTTACCTAGAAGGAAAGGGAAAGAGTTACACATTTTCAGCATTTTATTTGACTGCAAGGTTTATGTGTCATGTTTTCAGTATTTCCCTAAACACAATATCAGGCAACTTCAATGTTGATATAAATTAAATTGTCTTTGAACTAAAGTAGTCTAATTCTTTTTTAATATATTAGTACTTCCAGATAATAAGGATAACATTCATCTTTCCACATTTTACTTACGATACTATATAACTTTACACATATGGGAAGACCCTTTGTTTTTCTTCCATAGTAAAGCATTTAAAATTGTGAAAAGTGAACTGATTATTTATTACATGATAATTAGCCATTTTTCTTGTGAGGTGCAACAAGCTGTGCAGTTGGAAATAGGAATTTGACTACAGAAAGGACAAAACAAAAGCTGAAGTGCTCAACTTCAGTTAAAAGCCTAAAGGGGGTGTTAGAAAAGACGGAGCATGACTCTTCTCAGAGGTACACAGTGAAAGGACAAGAGGCTGTGTCACAGATTTCAGCAATGGAAATTTCAACTGCATATCAGGAGAAAACTTTTCACAATGAGAATGGTTAAGAACTAGAGAGGCTGTGAAATTTCCATCCTTGGAGACTTTTAAAACTTGACTGGCTAAAACTCTGAGCAACCTGCTCTAACTTTGAAGTTGGTGCTGCTCTGAGCAGGAGACTGGATTAAGTGACCTTGAGAGGTCTCTTCCAACATGAATTAGTCTGTGATTTTGTGGGTCCAAGTTATCTTATATTTGCAGATATTTGGGGTGGGTAGGAGAAAATGTGTTCAGAAACATTTTCTTTCCCTTAAAACTTCTGGCAAAAGCAATGTGATTACATATTTTTTGTTAGTTTACGTTTTAATAGCTACAATACATTCAGTTCTTTGTATATTTAATAATTTCAAATAAGTGGGTTTTTTTAATCTTTCCTATTCTTTCATGTTCCCCCTGTTGCAGCTCAGGACAATACAGGAAAGGAAGTAACCTAATTTGAATGTAAATAGCAACTTTTTTTTTTTTTTAAAACAGTAGCTTGCAACTCGTATCTGTAGAATGAGCGCTAAAATCATGAGGAACTGCACCTTAACTACACATGGTGAGCTATGTACATACTATTACCACTGTGCTCAGGGTTCTTAGGTACTACAGTTCTGTAAATAAGATTTCATAGTATTATTCTACATGTTTTCAAAGAAGAGTTGAATGAAGTACAGGATGTACTTGTATTAAGTATGGAAATTAATTACATAATGGCCAATGAGAAGAAAACAAAATATGTAATGGTCACATATGGTAAGAAAAGTGGTTAGCTTTTTTTTTTTCCTTGCCCCTTTATTAAGCTTTTTCTGGCTGCTGCAATACATGTATGATGCATGATCCAGTATGGCAGCCTCACTCAATTCCCAAACCTTATTCATCTCTAAAATAGGCCATGCTGTACAGAGATTAAGGAAAGGATTGTGAAAAAGAAAAAAAATACAGTTGTGACTGCATAATTAAAAGCTATATAAAAATGAATGTACAGAGCGAGCTAAATTATGCTTATACAAGCAACCTTAATTCTGGCATTTCTTGATATTGGAGTGTTTGACTTTCAAACACCTAATTTTTGTGTCAAAAGACATATAAGTACAACTTTATGATTTAATATATTATATATATAACCTTTGTATGTTATTAGGTATAAATAAGGAAGATGTCAAGGATGCCACACAAATAGAAACTAAGTGAATTTTGTCAGTTAAAATGAGTTTTTTAAAAGTGTATTCTTGGTCACATTCACATAGTACTTCTAGGGACTACAGCAGAGTGATAGCAGAGCTCAGCCAGGTGGCAGTGAGAGGAAAGCTCTTGTGTCTGGTCACACAAAAGTCGGGTTGCATGCAAGGAGAACCAAAAGTACTGGCACAAGGCTGGAATCATGTGCAGCAAGAGCTGCTTTGGACCCTGAACTTCAGCTGGTCCTCCTCATCCACCACCCCAAGTCCAGCCTCCGCCTTGACTTCCAGTAACTCACAGCAGCAGCATCTCTACACTCCCCCACTTGTGATGGGACCAGTGCAACCTCAGCCATGCATTTTTTGCAGCAAAAGAATGTCTACTCATTTTTAAACTAAAAATGTGAGTTCAATAGTTCTTATTCTGCTTCTATTCTTCTTGTGGGATCCTTAGACATCATTAGGGGAAGCTTTTAAATGCCTTGAAGAGTGCTGCTTCTTCATTACATGAGCATTTGCAGCACTCTTTCTACTGAAGATCTTTATTCAGAGCTTGCAGCTGAATCCCATAGAAGTAAATGGGAGTTTTGTCTGAAGAAGAAAGTAAAAAATGCTAAACAGACGGTTAACTTATGTTGGGGTTTGGGGACTTTTTTGTTGTTGTTGTTTTTCTGAGGTACCTAAATCTAGTTCCTTATGTCCTTTCTTGAGATATTTAAATAAATCATTGAAATATTACACTTTCTCAGTGATGATTTCTATTATGTTTTCCTTTTTGTTTCACCAGTGTACTTCAGATGTGCCCCATTCAACATATGAGGTTATGCTTTTTGGATGCTACATTTGCTTAGCCACAGGCCAAAATAAATATTACCACTCCTGAAACCTTGAAGTCCTACTTATACTGAGTATGGCACTCACCAGCACGCAAAACAACACACAGACAAATTAAATATTATTGAAGACTAATACTGAAAACTAAGTCTGAGAAGTAGGTTTTCTAGGCATTCATTCACAGAGCTAGATAACAATCAAGGTTAAGAACAAGTGATTGAACTTCCTGTTTGTTACAAACCTTTGTTACAAAGCCATAAATATTCCAGCTTGCTGCGAAACAGTTTCAGCAAAGACAGCCGTGCCTCAAGGACAGAAAATACTTAGTGCAATTCCATTTTCCACAAGATATATATGGTTCTAATGGTATATAATGTAAACAGATTTGCATGGCTGTTCACTAATAATCCTTGAGCATCTTCAGTCTCTTCGGAGATGATTACTTCATTGTTCTAAAAATTTCTGAGTCTTTGTAGGCCTGTTTCAGTGCAATAAGGAGAAGCTGTATAAATGTCATGACCTCTGCCCCCACAACTAAAATAAGAAAGGATGAAGCTGGCAAGCATTTTGTAATAAGATATATTAACAATTGAAATATGTGCTCTCCATTGTATCAGCAGGTGATGATGGAAAAATTGATGTACATACATATAGAATAAAAGCTGTCCTTAAAACTTTAAAAAATTCTTTCTTTTATTTTATTTGGTAGAAAGCTTTAAATTATACATATAAAAATAAACTATACCCAGCTGAACTATTATTAGGCTGTAATTTTAACCTATCAATTCCTAAAGCCATGCTGTGCAGGAATCCTCTCTCATGGTTTACAACCTCAGAGGCATCCCTCTGGTACTTACTTAAAGGTTATTTTTTATTCTCTATTTAGAACCGATTCAAACCCAGAGCTTTTTTCAAGGTTCTACGTGCCATTCCAAACACAAAAAAATACACAGGAGTATCATTACAGATCTGAAGTTGCAGTCATTCCCAGATGAAAATATAAATAATAAAGAAGATTCAGTGCAAGACGTATGAATGTGACTGAGAGACTTAAAATGATCCATTTTGTAAGATAACTACATCTGTAAAACAGTTGGAGCCTCTAAAGGATCTAGAATGGGAGGATAAGTTTTATCCATCCAAAAAGCTGGGTATCTTTCCCTTAGGCATTTATTTCTAGGCCCTAGATCTTGCAGAAGATTTGATGATGTGGGAAAGTTTTGATGTACCATTCGCAGTTGAAAGGGAGAGGAGAGAAGAGTGATGTCCCATGTGTGAATTAGACCTTTTGTAGACAATGAGTCTATCTGCACCTATTTCTTAAATCCATTGTCTAAGAACTTGCCTTTGCTCCCCCTCTTTACCAATGCTGTTGGGCTGAAAACCAGCTGAAGTGGAAGGAATATACTCTACTGGGTATTTCAAGACAGATCATATCACCGGAACAAATAATACCTCTAAAGACCAAATAAAAATTTTAACTGCATCCAAATATAAGCCTGAACCATATGGTTGGTTGGGAAACACTCTGGATCACACAGCCCTAGACTTCAGAAAAAAATCAGTTCCAGGTTTAGATACTGGTTTTGGCCCATCTTTATTCCAGCTAGCACTTACTAGTGTTCTTAAGCTTTTATACCCACTAAAACGTAGTGCTCAAACAGCTGCTCCTCCTTTCTCCCTTCTTTTCTACTCCCTTTCACTTCCCCAGACATGATAAGCACCCCAACATTTACAAGTTTAGGAATGCAGGTGGCTGAAACAAGCAGGTGGAAAGAGGGTGGATTTGGGTTGAGTATAATTGTACAACAGGTGCCGGGTTTGTTATATACATTAGTTCACTTAGCAATACAGAAAGCATTTTAACCAAATAAAAGATAATATATGCAAGTTCTTTCATTTACTATGTTTTTGCCAAGCTTTTAATGAGATTGGGCCTGTCTGAAGGTATAAAACCCACAAAGTGTAACGTCTTACCTGCAGAAAATTTACACCCTCAGGAAATGAAATTCTGATCCTTTTGAAGTCAGCATCTTTTGAAGAAACAGAATGCATGGGGATGAAATATCCCAGTCTCTAGTAATTTTTGTACTTTGGGGGCGATTTGAGAGAAAATACAGGTAAAGAAGTATCTTTGCCTCATTTACTCTTCCTATAATTGTGTGTAACTTTCTGCATCATAACATATCAGTAACTCACAAAGGATCAGAGAATTACACCTGTAATTTACAGTTGGGCTAAACTCCCTTTAATCAGGAACGGCAATTAAATATCTGAGTCAAGAAGAAAATGTGATCTCTTTCACACATGAGATTCTCCTTGATGGTCAGTTCACACCACTGTGAGCATAACTCAGCATGGACAGCAATATTCAGACTCAGTTGAAGCTTATTACTCTAACAAAATATTTTGTTACTGCTGCTAATCTTTTATCCCACAAATTGGCAGCCTTCTGGGAATGCCTTAGAAAGTAGGAGTTTTGGGTTGAGATGTTGGTTTGAGCCCATTACCAACTGCCACTTTATGTGTGACACTTACAGTGTCACTAAAACCCTATAAATATGTCAATCTTAGGAAAATATGTTTTTCCTATTGATTTTGACTGTGTATAAGTGCTCAGTCATAACATTCCTACCAGAAGCACAAAGTTAAAAAGCACTGCTGTAGCCAAACGGCAATCCATTCTGGCACCTCAGTTTGCACTTTAATTTAATGAAAGACACTTTGTTTTACAATTATTATGCTGTGGTATAAGAACCCTGAAAGGAATCCAGCTAAGTAACAGCAAGCTAAATGGAACAAAAAATATTTGTTTACTCTTGAGATGGTAATCTTTTGTATTCATGAAATCACTAATTAGTGTCTCTCATAGAGGTGAAATTGCATTGCAGAATTACTGAGGGGCCAAAAAGAGGTAATTCTCTTTTAAAACATATATACCATTATTGTTGTGGGCATCAAAAGGTATATGCTCATTACTGTCTAGATTAAAAGTTTCTAACATACCCAGCATACTCCAAATTTCCATCATACTACCCTGATTCTAATAACACTAAGACAATGAGTAAAACAGAACACAACCTTTCAACTGGGGCATGTTAACAAAGTGCTGATGGCTTAAATGTATCCAATGATAAATTACCTTTGAAAGGTCCCCAGCCTCCAAATAGAAGCAGATAACAAACACGTTCCATGTAACCCAAAGGACCAGCCAGACAGCATACTGGAGGGAGGAAGAGAGAAACACTGCATTATTAATTTCACTATCAACTGAGTTAACTTAGTTCATTAGACAATTAGTTCAATCCAAGACAAAAGCAGACTATAAATATGGTGCATATGAATAAAAATGTTACATATAAAAAAGAATCAAGAATAAATTCTTCCCTTTCACAGACACAGTCTAGAGTGACCTAGTGAGTACTCAGTCACACCAGAAAATCTGTATCTGAGAAAACAGTTGATAGGTCTGACATCTGAATTTGAAACTAATCTGGTTCTCTTATTATTGTTCTAATGGGGAATATTACAATATCAAGAGAGGCATGCAATATCAATTATATGTGAGAAGTGCAGAGCTGATTTTTCAAATGGTTATTCAAGTATAACTTACTAAATAACAAAGCCTAATTGAAGTAGGCACTGGATTCTGCAAGTTTGGATTTAGTCTCAAGAAATTAAACCTATATATATAACCTCAAGAAAATAAACATACATATATATAGAGAGAGAGAGGTTATTTTGCAGCATTTCTACAAAATATAGATGGATTTGGTCATGACAGCTGCCTCTATCAATACATTTTGTGACATTCCAAAGTAGGGTTCATAATTATTCAACACCCTCAGGGGCAGACTGTGTTTAAATTGGCAATTTCTTTGGGTTTTGTTTTTTGTTTTGTTTTGTTTTGTTTTGCAGTGTATAGGAGGAGTACTCATGCTTAAGCAATAACTGTTCATTGGTGGTTGCCAAGCTTCTTATTCACATATCAGATGGGAGTAATGGAGTACCTGTTTTCTCTCCTGGCCGCTACTTTGCTTTTTTTTTTTTTGGTATTTATAAGACCTTATGTGCTTGGACTGGAAACTGCATTTCCCTGCCCTAATGCTGGAGGATCTTGTGTAATAGAGTTTGACCTGCTGTTGCTACTCTTATCTAAAAGTTTGTGCTTGAGAACTTCCCTTGACAAATTATTCCATCATCTAACAAACCTTAGGATCTACAAATGTTTTACTAATGGCTGTCGTAGCTATCCTCTAGTTGTTCACAACTCAATTCTGCACGTTTGCTAATTTCATTCCACAGACCCATGGCACTGCATATGTGTGAAATATGGCAGAGACACAACACTATTCCCTTCCTGTTATAGCTAAGGGCTATTTCCTCCTTTTATATCACCAACCCATTTCTCTCAAGTATTTACAGACTTACTCTTCTTGTTTTGTTGTCTTTTCTCCAAACTATACTGATTACATTTTGTTAAACTACTTTTCCAAATCAGGAAACCCTGCTTTCTGCACACCTCTGTATTAAATCACCTTCCAAATAAGCAGACAATATTTTATACCATATGCTATCTAGCCCTTACAAAAAATATATGACAAACAGTTGGTTGTGATGAATGAAAACCTCATTCTGTAAATTCAGTAACAAACTATGTAGGATTCCTCCTGCATTTCTCTTGGAACTGCTGTTTTGCATCAGATTATCTATCATTCAATATGCCATTTTCTACTTAACTTTCTAGATACTGTGAAAATACTACAATTCTGTCTGTTCTCAGGAGATCTAAAGTGAGAATACATCCAACATAAGTAAAATTTAGGCCTGTTTCTATTTCTTATTTTTATAGATAACCAAATAATTGCCGGCCAGCCTAGCTATTAGGTAGACCACGTACAGATTTTAAAGAATTATGATAAATATTGATCTAATGAAAGCTAACACAGTTTTAAAGGTTTGAATTGCTTTAGACAGAAGTAATTTTAAGTAATTCAAAGCATACAAATTACACATAATTTGTAGGACAGCTCTTTCTTGTCCATAGATTTGGTCACAGATCATAGATTTATTTAGGTCAGGAGGGACCCTATGGAGGTCACCTGGTCCAATCTATGCTCAAAGCTCAACCAGCATAAATCAAGCTGTGCAGGGATTTGTCCAGTTGAGGTCTGGATATCTCCAGGGATGGAGATTTCATGGCCTCTCTAATGCACATCTTCTCTTTGAGTGTAGGTTGCTCATAAAACTGCAACATAGGAACGTAATTCAGATGCATGGTCTTAACACACTCTTTTTTTTTTTTTTTTTTAAATCCAACTCTGAGACTTTAAGTATATTGAGCATTTCATTTTCCTGGAGCTTGCTCATGGTACACCTGGCTTTCACAGGTGACATTGAGCATTATAACTACCAGAACAAGAGAAGGAAACATTAATTTAGATTCAATAACCTTAATCTGGCATTTTTTTCTACTTTGCAGCATCTTAACTTGCTGGTTTTCACCAATTATTTTAATACTTTAATGTTACATACAAGTATACATATACTCTGATGGAGTTAATACAAGTATTCCTTCTGACACAAAAAGATAATTGGTTTTCTTACAGTGAAAATTCTAAATACTGCATTTAGACTGATTTCCCAAAGAAATGAGACTTAAGCAGTAATATCCATGTGCGATATCTGATCCCTTAAAATAACTTCTGTGCTCCTAAACAATTTTAAGCAAACTGGACAAAAGACTAGAAGATTCAAAGATATTTTTTTGCAAAAGTTTCAGGAAAATAGGCCTACAAATGGGAAGAGATGCTCTATTAAGTCATCATACTGAGAAAGTCTTACTCATCTTTTATCAGTCAACACAAAGGAGAAAAAATGTGGGAGAACGCCACTGGAAACTAGGTTTTGTTAGGTCGGCTGTTCATGGCACAACATGTCACACTGCACATAAGCAACAGCTGATTAAAAAGCTCCCTGTGCCCAGCACATCCAGCAGAATGCTCCAAGGCACTTTGGAGCTGCTTGTCCCAGCAGAGAGCTTACATGAAGAAGTGAAACTTCTTTTCCACTGTGTAGTCTATCACCAAAAAAATGACAAATTTATCTGACTTTTAGCTTCACTCTTTTAACAAGCATCTGCTGTTACTGGACTACAGATAAGGTTTACAAATGCCTTTTAAAAGTATGTGTTAAACTGCTTCCTTTTGAAATGTTGTATTAAGTGTTTGCTGCCTGAATTCTGCGGATAAACACTGAGTATAATTGTCTTGAAATACAAGGATGCTTCTGCTTCCCACTGCTTCTTATTTCAGATGCTTCAGATCTAGCACATCTCTTATCTATCTCTGGATCACATGCAGTCATAAATGCCTCTTGTTGTCTACGTGCTTCAGCAAATTGTTGCGGAAATTCAGCTCTGAAGGTCTGTGACAATGAACAAATCCCTCTGGTACTCTCTATTATATGTATCTAATTAGAAACACATTTTATAAGAGTTCTTCAAAGGGCTATAGCTGTATTTTTTTGTCATATGTGGGAGTTCAAGACAGCTGCATTATCTGACAGAAGCCACCACAATGCTACAGCAGTCACATATCAACAAGACAAGAACCTTGATGAACACACACTTGACCAAGCAGGAGGTACTGACAGGAGGCATAGCAGTGACAACACAGCTTATTATTTTTATGGAAATCCACACTGGAAAGTGGTACAACTGGAAGGCTAAGACTGAAAATTTAAATGCCTACTGTTTTGCAAAGTTGTAGTCAATCAGTAAAAGCTAGGGGGTTGTAAAATATTTTATCTAAATACAGCTCTTATATGGTAGAATACACTTACCCTTCTTCAAGTAAACATGAATTTATAACTGTCTACAAAGAATTATGAGAAGAATTACCTACTTTATGATTTATTGATACTGTTTAGTTACAGGTTTGAAAATTTGCTATGAATCATCACAAATTAATATAGGATGTCTTTTTTCTTGGGGAATGGGAAACTGAAATATTAAAATTCTTGTAAAAGAACTAAGAATCCATACATCCTTCTTCACGCTTCTCTCAAAGTTGGCTAAGTCACATTATCTCCATTTTACGAACAGGGAAACTGAAGGTCAAAGAAATTAAATTACTAGACTTAATTCCACAGCCCAACAGAAAAATGATCACAAGGGCACAAGAACCAAAGGTCCAGGTAGCCCACTACTTCCTTTGATCTAAACCTGGTCACCAGAACTCACCCCTATTACTTTTGTTGCTTTGCCTGAAGGAGAAATATGTCACATACCTTTTGAGTATAAACAGTGAGCGACTCTGATAGCTATGAGCATTTTACATACAAGCATTTTTTTCACAGAACTTTAAATGGCATTTCTCTTGCTCCTAAATTCCATTTGGATATGTGAGTCAATTACAATCACATTTGACTGAGGGATACAAGGCCTCCGTACCTACAAGATACTACCTTGTGCAATTCAAAGCTATTGAATTGTTGTAATTAGTGAATTGCTACTTATTTTTCTTTTTAAAAATGTACACAATTTTAGTTTCAGATTCTTCCAAACCTGAAAATTTTAGGCCCCCAGACCTGCCCATGCTTCATTCAAGAAAAAGAAACTAAATACATTTCTGAAAATTATAATTACTACATTTGCCATAGTAATTAAAAATGTGATTTTTTATGCTACCTGGGCAAGAGTACTTGAGTTGTTCAAGGGTCACCTTGAGCCCAGCATGTCTGGAAAGGACAACTGTCCACAATTATCACTATCTTTGCTTCTAGAGTTATTTTCCCCTGATTTCCTCTGTCTATGAAGATCCTTCACTTAGAAATACAATTTTCAAACTTATCTTTTCCTCATCAAATCTGATAACAAGTGGTATTCTGAATACTTGGCACCAAAATACCATCTAAACTTACTGATAACATTCAGCTAATCTTTGAGCTGCCTACAGCTCTGCTTACCTTTGAAAAGCCCCTCTAAAGTAGAAATAACTATTTGGTGGAGTCAGCTGTTCCTGAACAGCAAAGTCCATGGTTTAGTTGTCATAACCTTCTGTAGTGTTGCCTGTTCGAACCTTTTCAGCACCCAACAGCAGAAGTTCTGCCTCTGGTTTTCACCTTCCTGGAACTAGTAAAAGACCTCACCTAGACTCCCCTGGGAGAAGTCCATTTGCAGGGACAGACAGAAGTCTACAGGGCGACTTCATGCGGCCACTTAGTAGGCGCCATTCTCTAATTTAATCTGCTTTGCACATTTTGCTATTTCTTTCCCATTCCCATTGCCTGAGGCTTTCCCCGGAGAGCTGATGAGGGTGTGGGCAGCACAGCGCGGTGGAGAGTCCAGCTCTGAACCTACCCAGCAGAAACCACACCTCAGCAGAAAGGCTCCAGTGCAGGGCAGGATCAGAAACCACAGCTTAACTCTGATGAGGAATCAGGAGCCAAATTCACGCCAAAGAGAGATTCAGTTATTGAATGTGTGAGGACCAGCTGTTTTAAGCAGAACTGCTGTTTTCAGCAACCTAACACAAAGAGCAACCGTGCTCTGCTTTTAATGATCCAGATGAAAGTCTTCTCTGCCCAGCAGTTACCTACAGGCCTCAATGGGATAGAGCTCAGGGCCAAACCAGTAGCCTTGACAACAAATAATAATGTTCCTGGCAGCAGAGGGCTTTGCGCAACCAGTTCAACTTCAATAAATGTTCATTCACTTTCTTGAATGTACTGGGAAGCTCTTGTAGAATGCCATAATCCTCCGGATATTTTTCATTGCTTGTTGGTTGTCACAGCATGCAGCTTGAACTAGTTTTGCTTGGCTGAATTCTTCATATTGTTAGGAGTTAGACCTTTTCTTGCCGTTTTATTTTATTTTTTGTCAACCATGGCCATAGCATCAGAGTACTGCCCATCTTTGTGAGTTTCTGTTTCTAAGCGAATGCGAATTGATTTTGTACAATCCATTTTTGAGTTGGACTTTTCTGCCCCAAATTGCAGTGACAGTCTAGGTTGTCTGCTTGTGTTTATCAGGGAATTATTTAACCCTTTGGCATTGTGAGTCCTTCGCTCTTCAGCCTTTCATCAGTCACAAATGTATACATATTTTCTCCTTCCCTTTGCTCCATTCAGGTAAAAAAATCTCTCTGGTATTTTACTTCCTTTACATTACACTTTAATAATTAGCATCCTCTGCCACAACTGACTGAAAGCTGCAGCACTGTCAAGTGCATCAGAACTGGTCACTACCAAAGAGAAAATTACTGTTGGATTGGTTTTTTACTCCTGAGCAATCACTGCTTGCAGATATAGAGCAAGTGCTGCTTAAAATTTCTTCCCAGAGGCTTCTATACACCTAGTGGCTATGTATAAACTTTCAAGCTCCTTGGGCTCAGTTATAAGCCCTGATTTTATATAGGAGTGTATTAAATCTATTTTCCCCTTGATTTGTGTGGGAAGGATTCAGAAGCATAAAAAGCAGGAAGAAAGCTGAGGCACATTCTGGTCAGGTCACGAATGGATGAAGGGACAGCCCAGAGCCTAGCACATTGCTGTGATGTGCAGTCACCCCTCAGTCTACTCATAGCCCAGGAGTTTTAGTTTGGGTGGGACTCACTGGGCTCCTTTTTTCTTTTGGCTGCTTCTGTTTTGTTTCCATTTTCTTGTGTGCCAGAATTATGCTGGGCCCAGAATGTACAGCAGAGATTTAATTTTTTTTCTGAAGACATAGCTCCAAGTCCTTCTGCATAAGAGAAGCTGGATTTCTACAGAGCATATTGCTGCTGGAGTGATATCCATCTGCCCACACTTAGATGTCTGCAATGCAGATGTCCTCCTCTGAGCAGTGTCTACATTCCCATTATGGTCGACTGAGAGGAAAAGGCACTTCCAGGACTTGGTTCATTTCTCTGTATCTGACACTGATCACTCCACCCTTGCTGTTTGGAAAGCTAAACTCCTCCAAGGCAAAATTCCCTATGTCACAGAGCCTATTAAAAATCTTGCACTGGTGACATAAAAAATGAGATAGTAACACTGCACTATGCAGATATGCACTCCCATTTCCCCCCCCCAAAAAAAAGAAAGAACAAAACAAAATAAACCTCACCAGTGTAAAACATCCCCAAAGTACTGCTGAAGAGACAACTTCTGGGAACTATTGTCTCCTGTATCCTGCACACACTGATGGTCCATAAATGCTTAAGCTTGAATCATTCATTTGTTCATTTTCTGTTTCTCAGATTCACAGCTCTTCAGGTTTTAGTGGAAAAGATTGGGAGAAGTGCTAACATGGCAGCTGCTTTTGGGTACTGCAACACTTTAGTTTGGTTTTCAGCTTCTGTTTCAGTGTCCAACTGTACCATCTTAAAATTTTACCTTAAACACTAAATTGCAAACCTTCATTCCAAGAACCCATAAACAACTCAGGAGGTATATGGGCCCATTCATACAGCCTTCCTAAGAAAGACACACAACATTTTCTCAGTGTAGTCACTCTATTCTTAATAAATAATGATTTCTTTTCATATGATGCTATAAGGGCGAATGGCCAGAACGTAAAAGTAAGCACACAGAAATACATAACTTACATTTTAGCATTGTTCAGTCAATTTACTATGTTACACTAGGGTGTTACAAATATTCTACATTGCCAAATAAAAGTAATCTGTAACTAAGGAGTTACTTTAAAAAAGAGTTTTCTTTAAAAAGACAATATTTCTGCCATTCCTCTTACAAATGGGGAGCAGAGAAATTTTGTTTTTTGTCATTTCAAATTCATTTCTTCTTGTTTATTGGGGGTTGTTTTGTTTTAGGTTTCTTCTGCATCCATATGTTAAAGCTCATGACCTTTTTAACAATAAGTGCATTTTATTTAAGAAATAAAGTAAGGTAAGGCAGAAATTTTAACAGGACATATTTATTTTACCTTTTTGACTTAGCAGTAGAGATTTAATTGGTTTGGCTTCACTCATCATTCAGTTCCTGTATTTCTTTTGATCACATCTTTGTTGTGAAACATTTACCAGCAGGAAGCAACTTCAAATATCTGAATACTCAGTTTACTGCAATACAGTACATATCCACCCAGCTGCAGACACATACATATACATGCATATATTCAGAGATGGATTAGTATTTTTCATCTTATTTTACTTTCCTAGTTTTTTCAGCATTCTTTCTTTTGTTCGTGGAAGAGATTATAAAGTCTTTTAAAATAGAAATTACTAATTAAATGTAAGTAACAGGAAAATGATACACAGATAATTTTCACTTAAATAGAGCTTATAATACTTTCTTCATATCAGAATTCTAGGAATATCTCTATTCTTCAAGACATAACTTGAGCTGGTCAGGCAACAGAGAACCTTATAATAGTGCTGTTTTGATCCTCTGTTTCAATTCCAACATGAATCTACCAGGTTCTACCTCAAGAGATACTAGCACTAGAAGTCAATGCTAAAGATATTTTAGTCAAGATTTAAAAACTTGAAATCATGGCTTTGAAATGGCATTATTTTTTGAGCAGTTCTTATCAGCTGTTAAATTCATATTATAGTTGGCATAAAAAGAAAGAAAGATAGAAATCAAAATGATGCGATTTTGGAGGACATTTGGTTCTTCAATGCCAGGGCTAGAAATATTCTGAAAGAATTTTTCCAAACCCTGCCTTTTAGACCTTTCTTAAGACACCAAGCATTTCAAGCCCTGGATTTCCTCAGAGTTTGTACATAGTGATTAGTGTAGAAATTGCAGTCACAAGAATTCAAGATGTCTTCTATGGATATTTTTTTGTTATTAAATCTTAGGGGAAAACTGCAGGAATTGTTGCTGTAAAATTTCACTGTAACTTGTAGCACCACAGAACATTTTACCAATGAATTATCAATGAAAAAGAAACATGAACAAGATCACTGGCTACTAGAAGCTGCAATTACTTTACCCAAGGCTTCACCTGAAAATGACTCTTGCTATGGAATGAACCCGCTGCAAAAAAATCCCACACATTTAATGTAAAAGTGATACATGGAAAACCAGTTTTGCATGTACAAGTCTGCCTCAATTGTTAAGAAATATTTGGAAAAATGCCCAAGAATAGATTGTGTAATTGCTTTTCTGCAGAATATGTGAATAGCCCCTTGGCAAGAAGTGGTGTTGTTCCCCACCACCGTTGCCCGGTCTGGGGCCACCACCCTACTGAGAGGCTCCGTTGATGGTACCAGTTCTTAAGAGTGGTCCAACAAGCCTCACTGACTGCCCAACCCCTCTGCAGGGTAGCAGTGCTTCTCCATGTGGACTCTGTGCCATGCTCACCCTGCCATATGCTTCCATGTCACCCAGGGTAAACCAGCCTCACCAGCTAAGGAGCACTTCTCTGGGTCCTTTTCAAACTCAGGCAGCCCTAGGAGAAATCTACCCATTCTGCTGCATGACCAGACCTGGGTGGGAACATTGTCTCTCCCTCCTGCTTGAACTGGACAATGTGCAGCCAGGAAGGCAAGGTGGTTTTGTCCAGGCAAAATAAACAAAAGAAATATATTCTGGTTGTAATCTAATGAGAAGGGTTTCTCACTGGAAAGGTGGGAAGTCATAATTTGCTTCAGACATCACCATATTGGTGGAGATACATGAGTATTGACTGTTTCCTTGGTGTCTCTGGCCTTTTCAAAAAACCCCCAAAGAAAAAGCTTGATTATAATTCAGTCACTGGACAGTTTATTTTAATTTTATTTTATTTTAAGCTGTGCCCATTTAAATTCCCTATTAAAAATACAAATCAGGACACTCAGGATTCTTTCAGTGTTCATTTTTAACAGAATGCAAAAAAATGAAATCAATAGATACTGTTGCTAGGAACAAGACTCTACTGACATTTATCTAGATTCTTTTATTGATGCCTCAGTATTTGAGTGCCAACTGCAACTATTTATAAAAGGAATCCATCTCCCTCAGTGAATACATCAAAATTCTTGCTAAAACTAAGCCATTTACAATAAGATCTTTTTGATAAATTGAGAGGTTTGTATTCAGCTTCCCAGGTATCATTTTCTCCCTTCCAGTTTCTTTGACTTAACGCCTTAACAGTCAAAGCCATGAGGAGCCTGGCCATTGAGTTCACAGGGCTTTGAGTTTGTTCCTTGGTATTCATATTCCAAAGGAGATTTAATTGCAGCTAAAGATATTCTTGTCATAGGAGAAATAAGTGAGGACCATCAAGTGCTTTCTTACCTCCCTCTGAACTGTTTTCTAAAGTACAAATTTTCAAAAATTCCTAACAACACTCCAAAGTTTTGGAAAAAAATTGGGAAGAGGCTAAGATACTAAGAGAGTTTGTGTTTCAATGTTGGGGAGCAGAGCACACAGACTTTGAAAGTCACTGGCTGGCAGCTCTGTTTTGGGAGGTTGGTGGCTGTTCTGAAAGTACCAGTCAACTGCAAAGGTCGCTTCCCATTCTTTGGAGATAACAAAAATACGTAAATTGGATCTGCAGAGTGTCTGCCTTTAAATGGACTACAGCCAACAGTACTATGGAGCCAGACTGAATTTTTTTGGGGAGGTTAAGACAGCTGGAGTGGATAGAACCAAATTCTAGAGGCACAAAAACTAGCTTCATGAAACTGTACGGTGAACACAGAGTTAGATGCAACTTCCTTGTGTAGGGGGTGAATACCTGGGAGATTGTCACCGTGCCCACATGAGTGTGACTGACTCACTGTGTGATGCTAATGAGCCACGGGGAAGGGAGAGAGGAAGACAAAGAACACACTTCCCCTTCCCTTATTCCCTTCTGGTACATCTGATTGGCAAGACTGTGTCATTTGGCAAGACTGCCCGATTTGGCAAGATCAGTATGTTTTAATACAACATGGCTTTTTTTTCAGTCTTTTTCAATCTTGAATGTATTCAATGAGATAAAAAAGAAATCTGAAGCTATAACAATAAAATAAAAGTTGATACTCAAACGTCACATGTTCTAAAAGAGCATAAAATGCAAAATGGACTTCATTTTCTAATTTCTCCAGGGAAATTTAAGACTTTGTGTGTCTAAAAAACATTCATTTCACACTGAAACCAGACTGATATTCAAAGGAAGTACTATACTAAAAATATCTTCCTCATTTATCAATCAAAATCTGACTTAAATCACCAGATCACATCACACTTTGTTTGTTTATTGGATGAATTATGGCCTTCCTCAGAAAGGTTTATACCTGGGTCTGTGTGCATGTTTGGCTCTGTATTATTCAGGAAACAAAGAAAACCTTTCTCTTGGAGTATGTTAGGACAACTGTCTTTTCCTTCACTTTCAACTTGTATCTAAAAACATTAGCTAAAAATATTGCATGCAATAGATTCTTCCAGTTCTGAGAGTAAACTGGTGATGTAATCAGGTAATTTTGTGGTACAGCCCTCTTAATATACATAGACTTGCCAAATTCTATTTCCCTAAATGTGATACAATCAAAGAATAGTATAATGGTCCTTATTCATGCCTTTGAGTCTCTTTCATTGATGATGCCACGTCCAAATCCTTCTTTTTTGGTAAAATTACGGTAGTTACATTTCTCTGTATCTGATTTTCTTTCTCCGAAAGTACCTGTTGCTTTTCTCCACTGCATAGCTCAAATACCCTAAATAATGCTTTCACTCTCCTTACTCTGAAACTCCAGTTTGCATCTCAGTTTTGGGTAAGAGCATGTGCCTGTTTTGGGCTGGGAAATGTTATCATTACTATTTTCTTTACTCTTAACCTTGTTGTCTCAAGTACCTTCTACATCAAGCATTCTCAAAAAGTTCTTTATAATTTATAAATAAAATAGAAGAGATTTTCAAACACCATCCAGGAGCAAGGCTGGCATCTCTGTAACTACAGATGCAAAAAACTCGGGACATTTAATCGTTAAGACATCACTGACTGGGAAGCCTGCCACCAACATCCACACTTGATGCACATACATTGTCTTTTGGCTCTCTACAGCTATGCCCATCTGCTTCAGTGGCATTGTGCCCGCTTATCAGCTAGTTGGACAGCTTCAGTACATAGAGTTGCCAAATAAAGGTTTTACATGGGTAGCCTGTATAACCCTGAAAGTGCCATTTCTTTTGTAGGAAGAAATGCTAGTGCTGAGATACTAATAGACTACGCCTTTGTGCATTTTTTTTTTTAGCACTCGCTGAAGATGGGTTTTGCCAAAACCATTTTTATATCTCTTTTACAAAGAAAGATATGGTACTGGTAGTCAAAGGGAAAGAAAGCAGTATCTACAGATAAGACACTGATGAACAAAGCCATTACGAGATAAAATTCAGAGAGTATGGCAGGTTAGGAGTATAGTTTAAATATTGTACACTATACACCAGTAATCCACTAATTAAAAAAACACATGCAAAAATACAACCCCACCTCATTTTGCACATTTTGAAACAAGGAAAGCTTTGCAAATGCAGGAATTGGATGACACTGAGAGGAATTCAAAGAGATTATTATATGGGAAGATATAGCTCACATGTTCTAAACAGCCCTAATTTGTCCTACAGAGATAACACACCATTCCCATGGAAATTAATGAACTTTTTTTTTCCAGTTTGTATCAGTAGTCTAGTCAATCTTTTAATTAAGAAACATATTATTTTAAAAAAGGTTTCTTCCCTTCTTGCATGAGTCAGAGTCACAAACTTTCATGGAGACCATGACTGCAGCAGAACTAACAACTACAGTAGAGTAAAATTGGATCTACATATAAAGGTAAAAGAATAAGTTGCAGCTATTTGGAATGTGAACCTTTAATCACAGAGTAGTCCTTAGAAAAAACATCACATTATTTCTTTAGGCATAAAAAAAGTCTGTCATTTTCACATTCTCAAGAGGAATTTAATGGAAAATGGTTCATGGAAACATTACTTATTGCCTGTGATGAAAAAAACCCCAAAAATTGTACAAAGTACTGATTACGAGGTGAAAGCAGCTAGTTAAAATAGTTCTGGCAAAAAACATTTACAACTTCAGAAGATTATTTTCTACAACAAATTGGTGATTAATGAAAGACCCAAAGGCTGGGGACTTGTTGGGAAAGATTTAAGAAAAAAACCACCCTCTGGAGTATAGTGTTCTAGAGTTCTTGTAAATCCATCATTAAAACTTGTGGATAGTGTGGAAAACCAAACTAAACTGTACCTACAGTTCTGTTTGGATATATCACCTGAAAACAACCATTATTCAGCATGGATGTTAATTCAAGCTAGGGCTAGGCTACATATTCTTGTTATAGCAGTCCTAACTCAGCAAATTGGAAACTAAGGAGAACATTTAACCTTTAAATTAAACAAGTCTTTAAAAAAATTCTTGAGAATTACATGATGAGGGAAATAAACTGACTTGCAAGCTACAAGATGCATATGAATTTGTCATATCATTAATACAATAAATTACAGAATAATTTCCGATATAACAACATTAGGAGATCCAGCAAATACAGTCAAGAAACGCAACAGTATGACTATAGGGTCCAAAAGCTGCCTTGAAACATAAGATAACACAAATTTGCTTTGCTTTGAGAGGAGTGTTGGGTGAGAGTATCTTCAGGGGTTCATTCCAACCCAGCTTTTCCTCCAATTCTTTGATTCTTACAGATCTTCCTGGCATTATGATCCTATGCACAGCTCAGATGGAAAAGCATACCCATTATTTTGATAAAGACTCAGTGTTATACAGACCCTTTCCCAGGACTTTTCAGAAAAAAAATAAAACAGCAGGTTGTTGAAAGGATGATAGCTCAACAAATTATAAGGAGGGAAGAAAGGTCAACAGTGAGGGAATAAACAGCTGATACTTTAAATGGGGTGGGAATAGATCCAGAAGTCAAGATGGTATTTGATGACATTAGTAATGAAAGGCATGGTAGCTCCCACATTGTGGCAGAAGAGCCACGTGACTTTCGTTGCAGCAACCTAGCTTGCCATGCAAAATCTGAGCACCACTGAGCCAAGAAGCTTTGCCAGTGCCCCCAGTGTTGCCACATCAGAGAGACTGTGATGACAGTTTTATGACAGGAGACAACAGCATGACAGACTGATAACTTTGCTTGGAAAAGCAATGGGTTTTGAAAAGACCAGACTAAATTATTCCAAATTCTGTAAGGTATAAAGAAAATTGAACAGGTTTCTCCCACTCTCTAATTCCATTTCAGAGTGCCAGATCAAGTGCATACTACTCCTCACAGTATGTGGAAACAAGTACTGAAACACCCAGTAGGAAAATACCACCATTTTTTAGTTGCTGTTGCCTTAAGACCAACAGGATAACTTTGTGACCATTGAAAAAATTCATAGCTATGCAAGCTAAAGTTCATGCTTATATTTCATGCTTGAATTAAATTAGAATATGCTGCTGGCCTGACTGCTTGGATGTTTCAAAAATAATTTCCTGTCCAAGAACAATAATGTATCTCATGCAAAGAAAAAAAAGGTGCTTCCAAGCACCCAAAGGAAATTTAAGTAAAATACTGGAAAATTAAGAAAAGTGAGAATAAGAATTTACTCATATTAATTTACATCAACATCCAATTCTTTTTCATGTATCACGGCAGAGGTTCACTGGATGCTGCTGTTCAATATTTCTTTTCACTTTCATCTCCCAGTCCAGCCTCATGCTTTATGTACTGAGTATCCTCCACATTCAGTTGTTTGTCGGATTTTCTTAGGCTACCTGACTTACTGCAGCTTCTGAGTACATCTTAAGCATGGATTACCTTCCTAAGACCCTAGCTGGGCAGGGTAATAGTTATTAGTCCCATGTTAGAGATGAGAAATTTCTGCTGCAAATGTGTCTGGGGTGCTGAAGGCAACCACATTATTCATTACCAGTGAGAGAAACCTATGTTGTGCACTAATAAGGAGATGCTCACTTTGATCATGCAATTAAAGATTGTAGCATAATTCAAAAACACAGGTAGCTAAATAAAGGTCACAGAGGCAGCTTCAATTCTGGAACTTTCTCAGTCTCGGGTGCTGTATTTGCAGCTTTAATGGACTCTTGTTCCACTGCATGTAAAAGTGTGCGCGTGTAGGTATTTTCACACCTGTGCTTTTACTGTGGATAGTGGGTGTTACGCAGTCAGGTAGCCACAGTTAATAACATGTGATGAGCAGCGTCCTCCACGAGTTGATGATAGCAGGAGGATAATGCTCTTTTAGCTTCCAGATAAGCATTCTGTTAATACGTAGGTATAAATACTGTATCTTGTTTAAATGAAACGCTGAAAACAAAAAGCAAACCTGAAACACTATTACAGAGAGATGTTGATCTACACCTGAGCCATTAGAGACCCTCAGCCTCTCAGAACAGAGCTGTGCCAATCAAGGCAACATAATCGCAGAAGGCAACACCCCACCAGCCACAATTATATGGGCTAGAGGCTTCTGCGCTCTGCCCTCCTCCCTCTCCCTCCTCTCCTCCCCACGGCCGGTGCAAAGAACGGACGGTCTCTTTTGTTCTCCATCTCGCACAGGTGCCAGTTGCCCGAGCCAGGAGACGCAGGGGCAGAGTGAGGGCCCACGCAGCCCCCAGGGTTCATCCGTCTGTTCAGCAGGAGCAGAGCCTGCTCCCTCAGCACCATGGCTCAGTTGCGGGACGGACGGCTGCACGCTGGCTCTCTCGCCTAGAGTTTGCTGCCATCCCCTAATTTGAAATCACTGCCCATTCAAACAAAGCTCAATGAATTTGCAATGGGGACGAACGACAGCCTGAAACGATGCCCTGCGGCATCTCTTCCCTTTTTCTTTCCATGTCAAATGTCACATTGACATTGCAAGAAAGAATTATTAGAAGTCGTTAGTGTAATGGCTATCAAACCCCCCAAAAAATCCATTGACTTTTTTTGTTTTTAATTCCATTGATCTAGATGATCAGAAAGGCCGAGTTGCTTTAACTGTGAAATAATAAATAGACAGGCAAAACTTTAATTTGAAGGGCTTAACTGTAGCCCACTCATAAAAGTGCTTAAATATCAAGGTCCCGTAATGGAAAATACTGGACTATTTTATGTGTAAACACTTACTGCCAAACCCGATTATCATTATGTACATCATTAAATAGATCCAGTAATTTCTTTTTATCCATCCTCCTTTAGAACTTCAGATGTTTAGTAAAAGCACTGCTGGGACTTCAGTAATATTCAGCAGAAATGTCTCCATTCCTTGATGATGTTTCAAAAGAAACAGAGTCCCATAGAAAAGCTCTTCTGTCCTTTTGTCTACAAAAAATTTCAGAGGATTACCCAAATCTTGCTGCTTTTTGCTGGTCATCTCTCCTCATTGTTAGAAATTCTTTTGCCTTTGTTCCTTTGTTTACAGACATCCCAGAGCAGTAGTAATACAGAGAACAAACAAGACAATTTCCAAAGCAAGGAGGGTAAGGAAGATAGGAATATTAAAATGCAAAGAGAGTTAGAGAAAAAGTCTCAAAACAGAAAGGACCGAGTGAAAGGTTAAGTAAATAAGATAATGTTCAAATAAATAAGCCACAAGAGGTCGTTGGAGAATATGGTCACATCTTTAAGGCATATCAAGGGTAATTTCACTGACAGAAGAAAAAGATGATTCTAAAATGTAGACAGGATCTGTGTGTCACATAAGCACTTGGGAACAAGAGCCAGAAAGATTAGTATAAAACTCCAAGGGAAGGAGAAAAAAAAAAAAAAAAAAAAAAAGGTGGTGGGGGGGGGGAGAAGAAAAATGTCAGACTATCATTATCAGGTCAGTAGTGGTCAGCAAAGAATTAGAGTTGGAGGATTAAGAAAACTTCCATGGCAGTTGGATTCTGTCCCAGAACACTAATGAAATGGCAAGAAAGATAAAAGAACAATTAGCTTATGTTTGCAATCTCTTAGCTGCAGGACCACACTTCCACAGAAAAGCAATGGAAGTAACTGCAAAGCAGTTTGGCATTAAAATGGAACTCTAGAACACCCATAGACTTGTCACATAGATCTAGCGATAAAATTAGGAAACCAACTCTCTCCCACCGGGCAGAATTGATCGAAAGGAATCAGAAAGTTTTGGCTTAGCAGTATCACCATGGATTCATCTCAGGGCTTATGCAAATGCTCATTGCGTTAACTGGGCTGGGTAGCAGAAGGCAAACCTAGGAAAAGGGGAATCCTTAGAAATCTCTGTCCTTTCCCATTACTGAACACTCAGTTGTCTCACCCAACCTGAGACCACATTTGCCTGGTTCTCTGCCCAACTTCAACATTTGTGAAGTCTATGGCTGAATTAATTCTGTGGCAACTTTGTCTGCTCCCAGTTTAGAGTGAGAACTTATTGCTATGATGACATACCCAGGGCACTCATTTTGGAACAAAATGCTGCAGAAAGCAGGCGAAGCATCGTAAGAGGCTGCTGTGTGGCTGGGATGTGTAACTCACATTCCCTATTTACCCCAGAGCTGCTCTTCTACATGTGCTGATGCTTTTGCCTGCTGGAGGTGTTTTCGGAAGCAGTGAAGTGCATTTTTTTTAGTTGTCCTTTGGAATATTCTTGCAGAATGTTCAAACTAATAAATGGCAACTCTTATAGAAGGTCTCAAGTGCAGATTGCAGATGTGATCCCCTAACTCTCACCAGAAAAAAGTCAGAGGCTGGTCTGTACAATTGTTTGGATTCAGCAGGGATTTCTGTCTTAATACTTTATTTTGTTGTGGAAACTGAAAGACCGTTACATATAAACTTGCAGAAATTAAGCCTTCAAAACTGTACAGTGCAACATTTTTATTGATGAAAGAATGGTAAGGGAACATCTGCCTAAGTACAGGAAAATCCTGAATCTTTGTCTTAAGAAACACGTTAGTCCCCTAAATTCTTGACTCTGGCATGAATTGCACTGTTCAGAATCCCTCCTCAAAATGATCTGTAGCCAGCATGTATAAATCACTGCTCTGACAGATTGGGTGAGAATATCTGTTCGGTGTGGCAAGTCTGCAGCTCCTTCCCATATGCGTTTTGATACCCAACCTATTCCAAACCTTGTGGATTTAGCATAGCAATAAAGAAATCACAGGAAGGCAGCAGAAAGAGACAATGTGTTGTCCAGCAAATTCAAAGCCTTTTGTATGATCAGTTTGCTTCCTTCACTCTCTACATGTTAGAAAGCAAGTAAGAAATGAATGGATGCTATACTGGATACATAAAGTATAGCACATCTGAGACACAGAGATGTAATTAACAGAATGCTCTAAGAGTTGGCATTATGGCTAATTTTCTCATTTTGTATTAATTCTTAGGCATTAGAAAGCACAAAAGAAGGCTTGGATTTATTTAATTTCACAACTGGAAGATACCGAGACTATTATCCACATAGCTATATTTTTTAAAGATACCTCACAAGGCTTGTGGTGCCTTCACTGACAAACGTTTATTAAAGAACAGTTCCATGAAAACCAGTCTTGATTTGGAAATAGCTGTGACATCCATTGTACTTCTAAATAGTAGTTTATTAAGAAGATGATTGTTCAGGATTAATTAAAACTTTCCCAGACAATGCAGAGTAGACTATGTGATATAAATAACACTTCTTTCTGATTCTTGAACTGAAGATCAGTTGTGAAAGACACATGTAAAAGATCAGTTGTCGAAGTGTTTAAAAGGCACTTGTTTAAGGTTAACTACCCACTATCTGGATAAGATCATTCTTATTACAGGTTAAATGCTAATGAAGGTAATTTATGGATGGACAAGAATCTTATGCAGTAGTCTCTGTAATTCTGAAGACTTCAAATCAGGGTTTAAAAGTCTAAGGTAAAACAAAGAAAAAAATGTTTTTCAGGTAGAAAAATACTGAATAACACAAAAGAACATGTTGGAGATTCGATGCCAGTGTAAAAAAGTACATTTCTATTCCTGCTCATTCCATATTATCCTCAAGTGGGAGAGCTGCACAACAAATTTAGATGCCTCCAGAGAAAAAGGGTTGCTGTTTTACTCAAAGAGCCCTCCTGTGATGACATTTTAAGCTGTGATCAGTGTTTTCTAGCCAGAAGAAGGAAATTCAAAATGTTAATAAATTCTAAATGTGCATATGGCACTACAAGAATAAAAAGACAACAGAGTTCTGTCTTTCTAATAATAACAAAGAAGGATTTTAGCTCCACTGTTCAAATAAAGGTTCATTTTTGTTCTTAATAGAAATGTTTGAGACCCAGAAGGGGAAAGTATGTATAACTACATTTACATGACTGCTGTTAGATCATCAGTATAAACGCTACTTCATTACTATGTTATCCTCCTTTCCAGTAAATGTGATTAAAAAAAAAAAGAATTATAGATACCACTACAAAGTTTGTATTCCAATGTTATTTATAAGGATATTTTTGGTTTAGATCATATTTATTTTGAATGATGTGATGAAAACTGTGCAAATATACCCAGCAAGTAATCCAAACATCACCTCAGCAGGCAGTAAAATTCAAGTTATCAGCCTAACACCATTTCTGCCCAAGGTTGACATTACAACTGAACTCATGTCTTTAATTTTTTGATTCTCTTGTCAGACATACTGTTAAAATATTTTTTTAACTTGTTTGTAGCTTTGCTGTACTCCAAGAATAGCTTTACACTTGTCAGTTGCTTCTGGCATATTTAGAGATTTCCCAGTAGTATGAGATTTCCTGCCTTGTGTTGCTATCCTAAGAAATATCAGGTAAGAAGTCTTCAATGTTTTACCTGGCACCGTATCTTCTTTGGGATTTTTTCTTTTCTTTTTTTTTTTTTTTTTTTTAAATGATACCTGCTTATTTTCTTTTTGTAAATTCCTTACAAAAAAATCTATAGTCTTATCTTTAAACCCCTGATGCTTTGCGGCCAAGTGTCTGAGCAGCTTTGATGGCTTTATTGACTCATTTGCAAGGAGAAGATTCAGAAAAAATGTTGTCATATTTTCCAACAGATTCCACAAATTAAAAAAACAAAAAAACAAACAACCTCAGCATCATCTTATCATACTTCCTGGGAGAAAGTTTTTAAACCTTTTCTGAAGCCAGCAGAGTTTATTGATCTGAAAGAATTTTTGAAGAGCATTAAAATGTTTGCAGTTATTTCAACTGCAACACTTATTGCTCTAGTGTTAGCTCAGGACCCAAGAACTTCAGTTCATGGTGTCTATTCTGTTCCTAGAGTATACAGATCTAAGTAAAATCATGAGTTCACAAATTCTTGGGAATCAGAGATGCAATATGTAGTGGTTTAACCCCAGCCAGCAACTAAGCACCACGCAGCCGCTCACTCACTATCCCCCCTGTCCCCCGCCCCCCCCCAGTGGGATGGGGGAGAAAATCAGGAAAAAGAAGTAAAACTCGTGGATTGAGATAAGAACGGTTTAATAGAACAGAAAAGAAGAAACTAATAATGATAATGATAACACTAATAAAATGACAACAGTAGTAATAAAAGGATTGGAATGTACAAATGTTGTGCAGGGCAATTGCTCCCCACCCGCCGACTGACACCCAGCTAGTCCCCGAGGGATGATTCCCTGACCCCATTCCCCCCAGTTTATATACTGGACATGACATCACATGGTATGGAATACCCCGTTGGCCACTTTGGGTCAGCTGCCCTGGCTGTGTCCTGTCCCAACTTCTTGTGCCCCTCCAGCTTTCTCACTGGCTGGGCATGAGAAGCTGAAAAATCCTTGACTTTAGACTAAACACTACTGAGCAACAACTGCAAACATCAGTGTTATCAACATTCTTCTCATACTGAACTCAAAACATAGCACTGGACCAGCTACTAGGAAGACAGTTAACTCTATCCCAGCTGAAACCAGGACACAATAATTCTGCTATATTTACCCTTGAAAGTAATACTGGATAGCTGTAGACTGTGAACTCCGCTGTATTGTTACACACACACACACATTTATCCTTTTCCTTTCACTTTTAGCAATATTGTCAAATATTAGCTGACTTTCCATGGACACTTTAACTAGACCTGGAACCAGCTCTCTCTGTATCTATAATGACTGTTTCTACCTTCATAACAGAAACATTGCCGTTTCTTACCACCCACACAAGCAGTCACTTGTTTTGTTTAATTTCTTATCCCTCAGTATTTTCCCCTTTGCCACCCAAATGTGTTAATAATTAAACCTGACTCACATTTCACTGGTTTCAAGGGCTAAAAATTAGAGACACAATGCTACAATTTAGCATGACTTCCCTGCAAAGTTCTTATTTCTTTAATGACCTATACTGCAGTTGCTGCAGAACCTATTTACTAATATTTACACTCTCTCTATGTGCGTGCCATACGTTACCCCTGCATGTCCATTTGCGTTTCCCCTTTAGTAAGCTCCACACAATGCAAAATTTGACAGTACATTTGCTAAGTATAGTGGAAAAATACTAAGCTGGTGCTGAAAACATTTACGCAACACGCTGAGGAATTTCACACTGGATTCTAAATCAAGGTGCAAACCTATGAAGATTTCAGGAAGATAAATCAAATATTCCTTAACTATTTCCCTTCTGTGACAGGATCAATCAACTTAACTTCAGTTAATAGCAATAAATGAAGGAATCCTGCAGTTGTCATCAGGTAATAGCTATTGCATGGGCAGAAATCTTCTACATTTCTTTGAGATCTAATGCTGTAATCTAGCATGATTAATTTAATCTTCATTTGAAGATACATGTAAACATATATGATTAACTTCAAGCAAAGTCCATTGGAGTCAATGGAACTTAAGTACTTGCTAAGCATGAGATACCTGGCTGAACAAAATGCAATGTTAAATGTAATCCTATTGAAAAATGAACTTTGGGTTTTGGTTTCCTTAAATGTAGTGGGTACCTAACAGATAGTACCTATCAAAACTGAATTCCCTTACCAGTGCTTGCAATGATGTTATGAAATCTCCTCTATAAAAACAAAAGACTAAGAAGAAGAAAAAGAAAAAAGAAAAATAAAGAAAAAAAATATTAAATAAAGAGGTTAAAAAAACTTCCTAAAGCAGCAGATTTTGTTGGAAGAAAGATGTTATCTTTATATCTATATATTTCTTTATAGAAATATAACCTAATTTTCTCAGTTTAAAAATGCTAATAATGTAAAATATTTGTAAGGCACTCAGAAACAACAGTAGTCAGTGGTGTAAAAATACCTATTTCGATTAGATTATATGTGGCAGATAGGCCAAAGATTGAAATATTTGGTCATGGAAAATTTACATGCATTAATATTTGGACTAAACTACTCTTTCACCTATTGACCTAGGATGAGGTACCCAGCAAGTTACAATGCAGATACTAACACAGATGTTGACTACAGTATGCTTGTATCTGTTCAGTGAATTAAAAACATGACTTAATTTTCTAATGCTATCAAATTACCTCTTTCCATGAGAAGTAAATCCACATAATAAAAAAAAAAGCAAGACCTCAGCTAAGTTCTGCATCTGCAATATCATGAGATTTTTGAAAGGGAGGAAAGTATTTACAATATAAGATACGGATTATTTTCAGGATGTAATACAATTACTCTTACAGTTATGCAGTGGATTTGTTGCTATTATTTCTTTTCATTTACCATGGGGAAAAAACCATCCTATCAGTGCTACTTTCAGCCCTTAACACCAAATTCTTAGCTGGTACATTCAGAGAAGTTCCACTGAAAGCAATAGCTTCCCCGTATTTACACCAGGGCTATAATCCAGACAAGGATTTTAAATCCACACGTCTGCTGGCCTGTGATAACTGTGTGATCTTTTTGTGATGTCCTGTATCTGATACAGGCTAGACATTTAATAAATTGTATGGTATCTAATGTGTCATCTTGTTAGAAAAGGAGACAAAGATGAAAAGACATTTATCTGCAAGCTCTTATTTTAAGATAATCAATAAACTCTTCCATAATAATTGTATCCTGGGAGCACTCAAACAGCAGACACTGGACAAGCAGAGCTGCAGTGTTGCCTGTTCCCCAGGCAAATGAGGTAAAACTTCAGAGGGAGTCTCCTGCCTGAACAATCACAGAAAGAAGCCAGACTGGGAGCATCAGCCTCCGAGACCTTTCTGCAGCTATGACTAGACCTCGGCATGGCCATCATTTTCTCTTCTGTTCCAGCAGCATCTTTCAGCATGCTGAGGGTGTGCAGGGGGTGATGCTCCCATTCCCAGCCCCTCCAAGGAGTTTGACACCCCCAGGGAACCATACCTAAAGTCCAGTCTGATTTAGTGCATGGCCATTAGGTGCTCAGATCTAAATGGGGGATCCCTTTCAAAATGGGAGCCTGGTGTATGGCCACTGTACATCCTAGGCACAAGAAGTGTCTCCTCAGTTCAGCTTTACTCTCGCCTTTGTCACTGTGATTGCTACATTCTTCTCTCCTGTATTGGGTTTGTGTGGTAAGGTTTTGGTAGCAGGGTGGGTTACAGGGGTGGCTTCTGTGAGAAGCTGCTGGAAGCTTCCCCCATGTCCGACAGAGCCAACACCAGCCGGCTCCAAGATGGACCCGCTGCTGGCCAAGGCCAAGTCCATCAGCGATGGTGGTAGTGCCTCTGGGAGAACAGATTTCAGAAGGAAAAAAAGTTGCAGGGCACACAGAACTGGCAGCTGGAGAGAGGAGTGAGAACATGGAAGAGAAACAACCCCGGAGACCCCCAGGTCAGTGCAGAAGGAGGGGAGGAGATGCTCCAGGCACCGGAGCAGAGATTCCCCTGCAGCCCGTGGTGATGAAGACCCTGGTGAGGCAGGCTGTCCCCCTGCAGCCCAGGGAGCTCCACGGGGGAGCAGATCTCCACCTGCAGCCCGTGGAGGACCCCGCACCAGAGCAGGGGGATGCCCGAAGGAGGCTGCGACCCCGTGGGAAGCCCACGCTGGAGCAGGCTCCTGGCAGGACCTGCGGATCTGTGGAGAGAGGAGCCCACGCTGGAGCAGGTTTTCTGGCAGGACTTGTGACCCTGCAGGGGACCCACGCTGGAGCAGTCTGAGCCTGAAGGGGTGCAGCCTGGGGAAGGGACACATGCTGGAGGTTTCTTAAAGAACTGCAGCCTGTGGGGAGGACCCACGTTGGAGAAGTTCGTGAAGGACTGTTTCCCGTGGGTGGGACCCCACACTGGAGCAGGGGAAGAGTGTGATGAGTCCTGCCCCTGAAGAGGATGAAGCAGCAGAGACAATGTGTAATGAACTGACCATAAACCCTATTCCCTGTCCCTCTGTGCCACTGCGGGGGGTGAGGTAGAGAATCAGGGAGTGAAGTTGTGCCCGGGAAGAAGGGATGGGTGGAGGGAAGGTGTTCTGAGTTTTGGTTTTATTTCTCATTACCCTACTCTGGTTGATTGGTAATAAATTGAGTTAATTTTCCCCAAGTTGAGTCTGTTTTGTCTGTGACGATAATTGGTGAGTGACCTCTCTTGTCCTTATCTCGACCCATGAGCCTTTTGTTATATTTTCTCTCCCCTGTCCAGCTTGGGGGGGGGGGGGGGAGTGATAGAATGGCTTTGGTGGGCACCTGGCGTCCAGCCAGTGTCAACTTACCACATCTCCTTCCTTTTTAACTTTTCTCTCCAAGTTACTATCTTATCCCACTATTGCTGTATTTGTACACTGTTTAGCATAATAGAGCACACTCTTGGTTGGCTCTTAGAAATTACTGTAACAAAAGTGATTAATAATGATATTAACAGCAGCAACCTTTCAGACCATGCATTTTACTGGGTGATAATTCAAATCCCAGCATTCTGCCAAGAAAACTTAGTTAAACTAAAAAGGTGTGAAATTAGTCTGCAATTTTCAGAGAACGTATAATTTATTACTTGCATAAGCAGGTGATAATGCTCATAAATGCATTTTCAAAATTGCAAATGCATAGAAATAAATTTTGTAAACTGGACATTTTTACTTCACAATTAATCAAAAGATATTTATGTAAATACATTAGTACTCAAAATTTTGACTCCAACATCATACAAGACACCTTCTTGATGCATTGGCTACTAGTTACCAAGCTCAACAGTAATACTCTGATCTTCTGTTTAGTTTTGGTGAAGATAGTACATGTTGTTTACGTTGTTTCATGAATCATATGAAATTATATATGTGCATGGCTGTTTTACTTACCTGAATAATCAATACAGTAAACTAAGAATATTATACATGAATGTAGGATTTCCATTGAACTTCAACCAATATTCAAATGTACTTGATTATAATCATGGGGGTTTTTTGTCTCTCAGCCTTGAAGTTTCATGCTTCTGAAGGTCATTTATGAGAATACTGCCAGGAAGAGAAGACATAAGGAGCAATGTAAATTCATTTGATATGTTGTATAAATATTTTCCAAGTGCTTTTGCAAGTTTGGCCACATATATTTATTTGGTAAGATGTCTTCAAAATTCCTCTTGCAAGTAGACACCCTCCATATATCTGTAATGCAAAATCATCATTCTGTTTATGAGGGTTAGGAAGGTCACAGTAGGCAAAAATCCTTTCACATTGTAGATTTGCATTTAAATTTGATTTAATTTAAAAAGAAAAGTTGTTTTTGCTGTCCTGTTTTAGGTCTATATCAAGTTCCAGTGGAAATCCTCTCTTCAGTCAATCATATTGTGGATCAGAATTTATAGCCACAATTCCCCAAAGGTGTTCATACTTATCTTTATGCCTAAGTAGTCCTGCCGAGCTCAGTGTTTTACTGATATGTAAAAAGTTAGGGCATGCACATAGGTTTATGTAGGATTGGTTCCTTAGTTGTCTGAATATCTTTGTTCACTTCAGCAAGCCTCTCATGAGTCCACAAAGCTGTCTATTCACAGAAAATCAAAGAATAGGGTAGTTCAACTACTTTAATGCGTGAAACGAAAAACTTCTAATTAGATCTTGCATTAGCATCAACATTAACCTTTTTTACCCTTAACATTCATAGTACCTTTTCACAATATTTGCGATACTTGCTAAAGACTTTACAAAGTAATGAAATAGTGATAGTCTGTACCCATTTTTGCTTTCAAAAGTGTCCTTAAACTTCTAAAGAAAAAGTTAGCAATGAATATTCAGTTATACCTTGCATTTTATGGGCTGCAATTTTTATTAGAATCAAATTGGGGTCATATATAATTTAGTTACAGCAAATCTCTCCTCATTTGGTAAAAGCTGAGGCAAATTTCTGGACAAGTGTTTATTCTGGAAGGACATACAGAACTACATAAATGGTGAGAACTATGTAAGTAGCTAGCCAAAATGCAGCTATTTATTGTTTAGAGATACAGTTTATTCCCTGGATTAGTGAAAGAAAGAGAATTTAAATTACAATTGTTATCAGTTATGTATATTAAAAGCTTTCCATTTTCACTGGTGACAACCACAGCATGCGCACAACTATTGACTAGAAGCCTTTCATGAGGAATGGATTAATAGCATTTCTCCCTCTGGTAGATATAAATATTTCATCTATAGCTCTGGAAAATTTCAAACAGTTAAATGGTTAACAGTGTCATTCTCCATTCTCCTACCACACTACTCCTCCCAGAAGTTTTACAGCAGGAAAGCCTTACAAGGGTGGAAATCAGTTTTCGCTGCGTTATAGCACATTTCTAAATGCCCCCTTGTCATCTGGTCATCTTGTTCTTGATGCATGTAATTAGAAGTATAACTGAAAGTAGTGCAGTCTTGCTTCAAAGGGAGGCATATTAAGATGGATTCAGCATGGCTGTATTAACCAGATCTTCATCCATCCTGCTACAATCCTGTCCTTAAAGCTATGGGAGTAACCCTCTTTTCACAAGAGTTGGTGCAAATCTCAGCCAGCTAGAATAATTTGAAAAGGGTTTTTACTTTTGGTATAAAAGATCAAAAACAAGTAATGTGAATCCGTGGAGGTTTTAAAGACCCAACTGGAGCAACCTGATATAAATTCAGTGTTGACCATGCTTTGAGCAGGAGGTTGGACTAGAAACCTCCTGAGGTCCCTTCCAACCATAATGTCTGTATAGTTCTGTACTATACTGGCCTTATTATGGCATCATGCTGCCAACTCTATGTTGCAGTTTATGTGCCTATGTTCCTATTTCCTTCTACAGGCTGTTTGCTGTTGTATATGTTTTCTACAGAAAGCGGTCACAGTCTTCTCTCATGTCTTTCTCCCCCATAAAATAAAAGCCTTAACACACATCTTTTGAGCTGTAGGAAGCCTCTAAATGACTGTCCTAGAAGAATTTGGAAGTGTTGACTGTGAACTAATTCTGTAACTCTGTTTAAAGTGGCACCCACCTGCTAAATTGGTATTCAGTATGAAATTATACCTTTCCATTTTGTTTGTTTTCAAAATTTTACTGGGCCTTGAGCCATAAAAATACAGCAATTAAAGGCATTCTGCTAACCAAAAAAAAAACCCGCCCAAAAGGGTAAACCCATGCCTCACTCCTAAGTTGCATTGAAGAACCTTCTGAGTTCACCCAATTTTAAGGAAACATTTGCTCATTTGGCCCAGAGAAATTAAAACAGAGATACAATGATCGTATTGCATTACTACTTTATGTGCTGTTGGCTAAGAAAATAGCATGCCTTATCTATGCTAGACTGAAAAGCTAACTAGTCCTAATGAGCACTGGATCTTTGAAGAGTGGCATAAACAAATAGTATTCTACTGAAACACTAATTCTTGAAAATCCCTTTGCTTTTCATACTTAACTTCTCAAGTAAACATTAGTAAGTGTGAATGTTTCCTAATAAGTGAGCAGAAGTAGTTCCAAATATCAGAGAAATTAAACAGAAACACTATGCACAACCATATTCATGAATATTCCTAGCTGGCTTAACACAGCTGTCATTGACATTTGGCACTCATCACTCACCAAGGAGGTTCAAATAGATTACATAAAATAGTTGGAGAGACACATGATAGATTATTCATTGAGAGTCAACCCCCACAGGGAGAGGGCTTACATTTCTCTGATTTTTACACTCCCTCATGATAAAGGTTACAGTCTAAAGAAATGCAAACTGTCCTCCCATTCAAGTAATAGCAGGGTCTGACTGTGACTACCTTGATAGATTTAAATGAGATGGGAAGCATTAAATGTTATAGTTACCTAGTGTAAGACCTCACTGGAAAAAAACAAATGCAAACCAGCACAAAATCCCCCCCAGGATACTTAACAAAGCTGGCCCAAAAAACCCTCTCCCATTACGCAAAATGAGATTTGACATTTCAGTTTTGTTTTCAAAGTGTATTGGAAAGAAAAAAATACAAAACACTTAAAAAGTTATCAGCTAAGCAGAAGCCGTCGAGAACAGACAATAGCCTTATAATACAGCATCAGCACAGGATGTGTAGGAGCAATTCAGAGCCTACGAAACCTTAAATCCTCTTCCCTCATATGTCAGATGAGCAGTCACTAGTGTATCAAGTTATTCTGCTTTAACCTACCACCCTCCCCACATAGCTAGATTTTAAATATCTTGGCAGAAAGTAATTAATTGTCAAAACAAATATATTTCCATGTCAAATTTAAATTGTAATAAAATTAGGCTTCTAGCAATAGCAACAAAACAATTGAAAAACGCTAGTGAATGTGAGCTACTTTGTTTTTACCATGAGGTAAACTCATGATTGACTTAGTAAAGTCAACTGCAGCTTGAAGCATTCTTATCTGTACTTGGATTTCACAGAGAGGCTACTGTAAGCAAATCCTAATCACTAACATTAATAAATGGCAGTTTCTGTGAAAATGTACATTACTGGTAGAGAAAGGAAACTGTCAGATTGATTGGGCTAAACCTGGATAGATATTAAAGTTGATATTGGACTTCTGAGTTAGTGTTTTGCAAGCACAGAAACATACTGAAATATTTTGTCCTTCAAATAATGGGAAAATACTTATATACTATTAGGCAACACATTCAAAAATAGTGTCACTCCAACATACTGTTCTTTAATATACCCTTAACTCGCTGGGAGTCTGTGACTGGAGCACTCCAGAGCTCTCATCACTAAGCCAATATTTTGCAGCTCATCTCACCACCATAGTTTTAATGGTCTGAGGAATATGTATATGTGATAGGGAGCCTAGTGATTTGTCTGGAATACATATGTATAAGACTATATTCAGATGTGGAACTGCAATCAGTCAATTCAACATGCACACCACCCTATCTAAACAGGGCTCGAAGCAAATTAGCAGGGAATAACCTGGCCCTTAGGAAGTACTAATTATGCCAAGGGGACATCCAAGTCAAAACAAAAATAAAAAAATAAACTGGCTATCCAGTTTTGTTTGTAGAGATAGGAATAAAAACTTGAATTTCCAAAATACAACAACAGAAGATGTGGAAAAATGTTGAAAACCTGCTTTCCTTTATCCTAGGGACTTGTTTTGCCTGATAGATGTAGTAAGAAAGTCAGACTGAGATACAAAGGCTAGTAAGAGCATTAAAAGGAACTTAGAAAAACTGAAAAGGCACAAAAAGCTCTCAGAGTTGAACCTTGGAGGGATAATTTTTACAGATAGGTTAACTAGCACATGGGACCATAAGCAGCAGAACTGTGCAGACTCCATTTTTGAGAAGGGGAACTGAGCACAGAATTTGCACCACAGCTAAGTCCAGGAGCCCAGACGTGGCAGAGTATCTAATTATTGCCCAGACACAGCATATGTTAAGGAACACAAGATCTAATATAGGGACCTAAGTTATATGAATGGCAAGGAGAGAGCATTCATCAAGGTTTGTAAGTACTAAATGAAGGTTTTCTATAAAGAAGCAAGGTCAAGAATAATACAGTGTGATCAAGTCCATATATTATTTTGTTTGCTTTGAAGACAAGAAAATTTTACTCTAACATTTCTGTAAGTCTCTTTTTTTTTTCAGGAACAGTTCCTATTTTGAAATCATGAGGCACAAGTATGGATAGACTTCCTAAAGAGAAAGAAATAACTACTGATAACATTAAATAATTTAGGAAAACATTCATATACTTTACAGTAAATAACAAGATTTTTTTTTAATTTGGTCTTCATGATTTTGTTCTTTTCTCTCCTACTTGACAAGGTACTGCTTAAATATAAAACCTGTTGCAAAATCTGTTAGCCCTACTAATATTTTTTAGCTTTTTAATTTGCCTACAGTGTAAATATCTTATGAGTTTAGTTTCTTTTTCTGAAAGACAATTTGAATACTTTTTAAGAACTTATGAACTGTTCACTGATCCCACAATTATTGTCTTCACAACCATTTTTCAGTTGGCTGGTTTGTGCTTTATGTTACTGCAAAGTTTTGCCTGTCCATTTTTATTGACGATAAAATCAGGTATGGAATAGCCATCTCTTTGATGAAGCAGGAATACTGGAAAAAACCATGACACTGATCATTTTAGCCAACCTATCTCTTTGAAGAGAGCCACAACTACTCAGTATAAACCAATTAAGTAGGATAAGAATTAATTTTTCAAACACTTAGATAAATAGATTTGCAATTTATAACTTTTTAAAACGAATAATTTTGAAGACAGGTCATTTCTAGTTTTTCAAACGATCCTTGTCAGGTTGGTTAACTTATCTATACAGGTTCATTCAACATTCAGAGAATTTAAACAATATCCTGTCCACATGACGTTTTCACAAGGCATACTAGTACAACTGGAAATTTTAAGAAAAGCCCAGATTCTCCATGAGTAACTCCATAGCAAGTTAATGCTGTTTTTAAGCATGCTTCTTGCCTGAAAGCCTATGTGCTTTACAAAAGGATTTTTCTTCTTTTGAAAGGTGCCATTCTGGGTACGCTCGTCTGAGCATGCAGAGCAGCGACTGGATTGCCAGGAGGTCTACGCAGCCCCTGAGCGATAGCCAGGAGAATGTGGATACCTGGCTCCAGCAGAGTACGGGTGTCAGCATCAGCTAGAGCTCAGGATCACTTTGCTGACACACAGAGAGAAAAACCCAACTCCTCTGAAGACAATAAAAACATTGATTTCAATGTTGCCAGCACACACTTGGCACGTCTCTTTCCCAGATGGCAGAACGGGATAAATCTGAGTGTCCTGTCTTCTCTCCCACCAGTGGAATGAAGACCAGTCTTATGGGGAAGGCAACATTGCATATAAAATCTCCAGTCATTGTCACGCATGAACATACATAATACTACCCTGACTTAATCGCACCTCTGTAGCTCCTACAGACTCTCAGCAATATGGTTTGTACACAAATCCTCCTACCATGCAGTCACATCTTTTAAAGTGCAATTGAGTCCAAATAACAGCATATAAGGATTAAGACTTCTTCACCTCATTTCATGAGAATTTTGCTAGCTTTTATGTCATCTGAGGTACAGACTTTACCTTCAAGTCCAAAAAGGATGTCAGTGGCTGTGCTTCAGACGTTGCAGTCATATTATGTAACTTATTATAACTTCAATCTTACATGAATTACTATTTTTCACATCAGGAATAAGACACAAAAATAAATATGTGTATTTAATGTTCATATATCAAAAATTTGTCTTAACCACTAGTGTGGCTACTGCATTTTAATGGTCAAGTCTCCAGAGTGGAATTGTTTATTTACAGTTGTGCACAGTGTATGCCTTTTCTTGGGTCAGGCCTTTTGAGGCTTTTTAGTCAACGACATGCGAGTTCTTTTTTTTATCCTGTGACACTCTGTAAGTTGAGAGTGAGTGTTTCCATTTTGCATTTTGTTTGACATTATACATTTCTACACTTTGATTAGAGATTGCACCTACTAAACTAGAACATTGATTCCTGAATTTCTGTTGTAAATCTAACTCCTGTGCAGCACCTTGAATAGACCTAAATATCAGGTTTAGGTCTCTGAAAAATATATGCAGTTTTGTTTATTCATAGTCTTATCTGCATCTGAGCTGAAATGTAGACTGTTGACCAGCGCCCATTGTTGTGGTTTAAACCCAGCCGGTAACAAAGCACCACACAACCGCTCGCTCACTCACCCCCCACCCCGGCCCTGGTGGGATGAGGAGAAAATATAAAGGCAGGCTCGTGGGTCGAGACAAGGACAGGGAGGGATCACTCTCCACTTACGGTCACGGGCAAAAGACGGGTTCAGCTTGGGGAAGAAACAAAATCAATTTAATTGACTACAAGTCAAATTGAAACAAGGATATTAGGAAGTAAAACCCAACACGAGAACACCTTCCCCCCAGCCCTCCCTCCTTCCCGCCTCAGCCCCACTCCCGGTTCTCTCTCCCTGGGGGAACAAGGGACGGGGGCTGGGGTCGGTTCCTCACCCCTTTGTCTCTGCCGCTCCTTCCTCCTCAGGGGGAGGAGGACTCCGCGCTCGGCCCCTGCTCCGCCGTGGGCTCCCACCCTCCCTCCCGCGGGAGACAGCCCTTCCCCAACTTCTCCAGAGTGGGTCCTTCCCGCGGGCTGCAGTTCCTCACAGACTTCCCTGGCATGGGTCCTTTCTGTGGCCTGGTCTTCAGTCCCACAGTGAAGCCTCCAGCACGGGCTTTTTCCCATGGAGTCACGGCCATTTTGGGGGGCCTCTGCTCCCCCACTCCCCTCACATCCCTCACATATCCTCTCACATCCCGTTCCCCCCTACTTACTGGGGGTTCTCCTTCTGAAATCTGTTTTCCCAGAGGCACTACCGCCGTTGCTGAGGGGCTTGGCCTGGGCCACCAGCGGGTCCGGCAGGAGTCGGGGAAGCTTTGAGCAGCTTCTCAGAGGAGCCGGCCCTGCGGGCCCTACCCTGCTACCAGAAAAAAAACCTGCGCCACACAAACACATAACACCCATTTTCGGAATTTTTGTGGCCATAAGTAAAACTGTACATTTTTACAATCAGTTATGCTAGAATTCAATTATTGAGTGGTAAAAAGTCAGTGTCAAAGCCATCTCAAAGAGACTTCTGCCACAGAAACAGCAACGTATCTTAGAAACAGACACATATCAAAAAGGCTGCTTATTCACTGTGTCTATAGTTATGTGACTTTAACAACGACATCTTTATGAGGGCAAAGCACTGTCAATCAACCTAAGACATGCAGGCAAAACCACTAATATTGCTAATAATTAAATTCATTACAAGGGTAAGTCTCTCAAGACAGAAATTGTATCTAATTTTTTTACAGAATACAGCACATCAAGGCAAAATCCAAAATTGGCTTAACTAACAGAGTAAGCACTGTAGAACCCAGAACCTTAGTACCAGCTATATCACCAAAACCATTTCAAATCTATGAATAAGTATGTCAACAAGCCTAAAGACAGAAGATTGCTCTTCTTCCTTCACAGAAATTAGGTAAAACCAAACTCGTAACTAAAACCAGAGACACAATTGTTTCAACATTAAATTTCAAACAGGAATTTGCTCTTCAGGCAGATGCATAATTAAGGTGAAATGTGCAGAGTGCCCAGTGCCACAGGCTAGGAGTAACTTTTTGGGTTTTATACATAATAGAAAAGTTTTGAAGATTACTTTAGATCTAGACTAGAAATGTCAAACTGCTTAATAGAAAACAGTTAAAATAAAATGTCCCACCTTAAAATTCATGATTTTATTTTCAGATTTATCACCGATTCAAAACGTACAAGAACAAAAACATGGCTGAATTGTGCTTGTTTATGCATTAGTTACAGAATGCTATCCTTTAACAAAAAATTTTTACCCAAGGACCAACAGCTAAGGTCTTCCTAAAGCTGGTGATTTAATTAACCTGGAAACCTCTGTAGCTATTTCTAATAAGTGATGTATTTTTCTGGTTGGACAGTAAACCCACTACGGCTAAATATTAATTTTTTTTAAGCAAAAGAAAAGCAAAAACACACATTGGTCTCAGAGCAGAAGCACCACAGAATCTTGAAGTGGCTTATTGGCTGAATAAAGTAGCATGAAAACCAAAATTGGTTATGTCTGTACTCACCCAAAATTGATACTGAAATCAATAAAAACAGCAGTAGTGCTTCATAAAATAAATAAATAAATAAATAATAAAAAAATCTGATGAACAGTATGATTGGAAATGGCTAAGAAACTGCAGCTAGGAACCAAACTGAGCAGCAGCACCATTGGTAGCTCGAACTGGTATAGAGGGAATCATAGTGTTTACTTGTAAATCTACAATGTTACTTTACTGGACTTGTTTAAAAGTAAAATTTATATTAATATGCAAAATTCTGTCCTTAGAGGCATTTATAATTCAAATCACACCTGCTGAGTTCACAGCACATAAAATGCTGCTTCACTATCATCTTTAGTATTTTAAATTTATTTATTATTTATACTTAAGTTTATCCAACAGGAATGTATGTAGCATTAACATCTATGCCCCAATATACACAATAACCCATAAAAACAAACTGCAAATAAATAGTGCCCTTGACAGCTAAATTATAGAAATAGGGAGCAATGGAAATTTTGTAACACGTTTAATAGTATATTTTGCAGCTGTACTCATTGTTTATCTTGCCTTTTAGTGTCATTCAGAAAATGTATCTTCATTGGTAATTGTACTCATAGCAACAGGCAAAGCTTGAAAAAAGTAGTGTGTCCCTTGTCTTGTGGAGCTTCAGGAGTTGAAAATCATAATGAAAACATTAAAAACTGAAAAAGGTAAGTACAGACGAGCAGAGAGAAACATGTCTGAAATTCTGAAATGGAGATTTGTGGCAAGGAAATTTACAGAATTATTTTTATGAAGTTTCTTGTTCAGAAGGCAAAAGAAAAAGCCACTTTTGGAATGACTGAAGAAAATCATCTCTATCTTCTCTCAAAATTGGAAATGGTGATTTGTAAATGAATAGACTAGTACAGCTCTGTGTGATTCTCAATGCGCCTTTCCTGAAGCATAACCTCAGGGTGACAATGAAACTCACAAAAGAAGAGAATCAGTCACATTGCCTAGAAAAAACTCTTGGAAATAAAGATAAGGACGGACTCCATGTACTGGCAGGTCATCCTGTGCAGAGATGTAAAACAACTATGACTAAAGTCAGCTTCATGTGAATGACTGAGATTGCCTAAATCTCAAATCAGTTGACCAAAACAAGAACTACGTTTCAGTGCAATGTATTGGTAAGTACTGTTAGACAGACTTAATTTAATTTAAAATGGACAGCTTTGTTTCATCTACATGCAGCACAATGCCGTTTTAAATATATGTGTGGAGATTAGTGGCTGAATCAAGGTGAAGAGACTAGAGGAAGACATAGACAGAAGTACAGAAAGTGCTGGAATCAAAAGAGGAGTAGCAGCAGAGCTGTTGTTACGTGACTAACTCCAGAACAAGCTCTGAACCTGCAGCTTGTTGCAAGGAGAGGCAACAGAGCAGAGGAATATGAGACTTGGGTAGGTACTTTGGACTAGAGGCAATGTTTCCTGTTCTTTTCTAATGCTTATCTCATTGTGGTGCAAGCTGTTAATTAAAATATATTAATCTCTTCCTGGAAGGAGTGCAGCTATGGGTCCCAGTCACCATCGTAACAACCACTGAGTCTGACAAAAGAGTTATCGTAAAGACAGCTTGAGGCATTGGCAGACTCTTCCCTCGGTGAGAAGATACTGTCCAAAGACTGCTTTATTATTCTTTTTTTCTTACAGAAGTATTCCATGCTGTTAAGTAGCTGTGATCCCAATCTTTATTCCGAGACTTTATAGAGAGTTTGGGGCATCTCTATGTTTGCATGATGCAGTGGATAAAGCACTGGGTTGTAACTTGAGAAAAATTGATTCATGTGTTGATCTGTCACAGCCTTTCCTCTGGTACTGAGAAAACGTCTCAGTCTTTTAGTGTTTCAGTTCCCACTTTGTAAAGCAGTGGGGGGAGTACTTCCCTACTTCAGTAGTGTGACACGAGGACAGAGGCATAAAAATCTCTGAGGTGGACAGATACTCCATGAATGCATGCTATAAACACGTACAAGATAAAAAGATAGAGCTCTAACCTCTTAGACAAGCTAATGTCAGCAGTAATTGATATATGCCAGGCAAAAAAATACTAAATAAACAGTGTGGAAATCCACAGTAACAGGTATAGCAGCAACTGTGGGAAATACAAAGAAATCTGATTACTCTAGATAAAGAGAAATATTTGGCACTGAACTACAGAGGTCATCTCAGAGCAGTGGAAATGTTACCTTACCCTCGCTTGATTTTTAATTATCTCTAGCTGGCCAGAGCTATTGGGTGTTCGAGAGAATTTTAATGCTTTCAACTGCAGTTTAGGTAGCCATAGCAAAACCCATGGATTTTCTCTCTAATCTCTTCCTCTGAGTATCTGTTAAAGACATCATCAGCTAAGTCATTCATTCGCCATGCCTTTTATAGTATTCCAACTACAAAGTGCCAATTAGGCATTATTTTAACAGACAGGGTTGCTAGTTCTTAAAAAAAACAAAACAAAACAAAACAAAAAAAAAAACCCAAAAACCCCAAAAACACCTGTAGAATAAACCCCACTTGTCATTATAGTGACAAACCAGAGGATCTATTCTAAAGAAAGAGAAAATGAAATGTAGGAACTTCATGTTTTGGCACATTTCCAGGGATTCTGTTAGTGAGCTCTCTGGTTTGAATGAAAAGAAAATACCATATTTGTTACATGTTATTTGCAGTTCTACACAGTACTCCTCAGTGGAGACTCCCTGGAAAAACACCTTCCTTCTCTGTGGAATGGATGAGGGAGAGACATTTTGAATGGCTACTTTTAAAATGTGAATACAATTCACTGAAAGGGGATAAAAGCATTAGGAAAGTATGAATGTAGCTGAATTCTACACTAGTTAAACCTGCTATGAAACTAATAATTAAGGATTTAAATTAAAATTATCAGACAGCTTCATGCACTGAACAGGTTCTGCATAAAATTTCCTGGAAATCAATGCTGTACTTCATTAAACGATGCAAATTATAATCTTTCATCTTCTAATACTCAACATATATATCACTTTAAAAAATATTATTAGCTATGTATCTTTAAAAGGATTTGTTATAATGGAAAACTTACAAAACCGTCTGAAAATTAATGAAAATCCATCTCAATCGAAAAGAAAACAAAACTCCAAGCAGAACTGTTGTTGAAGTAAACTCTGTCCTGAAGTCTTGTCCAGGATGCCTTTCACCATATTTTCTGAAAACATCTCAAATTAGTTTTCAAGATTCAGTGGCTCTAAGAACCTAAAAGATTTCATGCTCAAATGAATGAGAAGAGTTTATAGTGTTTTCAAAATGTTTACTATTTAAAAGACCTCTTGGAGTCTGACAGCTTCTCACTCAAATCTACAATGAAACTCCAGAGGGCTGGTACACTTTTTTGCTTTAGAACTCTGTTTTCTGACAGTAGGGGACTATTGAAAAAGTGATGTCTTAAACACAACTTAGAGGAATCAGAGACTTAAGATGACTTAGCTGGGATCATTTCTTTTTTATGTCTTGACTAGTTCTCTGATCAACAGTTTTTTGTTGTTGTTTGTTTGTTTGTTTGTTTTTCCCCATTGTGCTTCCCTAGAGCTGGTAGACTAACTGTCTGGATACTCTTTAATCTTGAAAGAATATTATACACTTTCTTAAGAAGAAGTTGGGTCAGGTTTTCTGAACATAGAAGAAATTTCCTTCTCATAATTTCCTTTAGATTAATCCTTTTGTACCTCAATGCCTCACACACATGTTCCAATGAAGAGAGCAGATGAAAGTAGTCTGACATTACTCAGACAATTTCTATGAAAAAAAAATAAAAAATACTTTGTGTGGTCTTTATTCTAAATACTATGAAAATTTTAAAGTCAAGAGCCAAAAAAAGGCAAAAAATGCAGGATAAATTTACTGTAGGCTACCTTCTTTCATCTACTTCCATTTAGTCAAGACAGGTGCACTCTGCATAATATTATACTGGAAGTGATTCTCCAACATATCTGCCCAAGGCCCAGCTGAATCTCAAGGGCTGGAGAATTTGAAATCTGTTGAGATCTCTTGCAAGTTATCAAAATATTTCTAAAAGTCAAAATCGTAACCCCAGAGTAATCAAAGCCTAGACTAGTTTTCTGGAATGATTATAAGGTACAAAAGCAGACCATCTGTTTTAACTGGTATTTAATATTCCAACAATAAACTAAGCAATAAGCATAAAGAAAGAGTGACTTTTTGACCATTGGAATACTTAAGCTTTTCTTTGTTCAAATTCTGTATGCATGCAAGGCGTTAGACTCAAAATTTGGATTAGTCGAACCCCTACAGCTATGACATTGACCAGCTAGCTATTCACTAACTTCTACTCCCTTCACATTCCCACCTCTACCATAAAGAAGCCTAGATTCAGTTTCAAAAGTAAACTGCTGAGCCTGTCCTTTTAAATATAAATGAAAAGCACATTTAAATCCACAACATACTAAAATCTAATCTTTTAACACAACAGCAGCAAAAGCACTCTATTAAACAGCATACCTCCCTGTGAATTGAAATCCCTTTCAGCAAATGTTGTTTAAAGTCCAAAGGGCAGTCTTCTACTTACATCCCTACTGATTTTTCACAGCATCTACCAGAAGTGAGCAAAACTCTCCAATAAAGCACCAGTTAGCAAAGTTTACAAAGGTCATTCTCATGGAGGTAGCATCCAGTAGTGAAAGGACAGACTATAAAAAGAATCCCAAACTCTACTCTTCTGTGACATCCAAATTGTTATCAGTAATCTTTTATAAGAATTTTTAAGAGAAAAAGTTGTAATAACATGCTTTTGCTCCAGGTGTTTCTGAACACAGAGATATTTCAGAAAGCACTGATGAGATCTGAAAGAGGATTACTGAAAAGTTGACTAGGACAAAGGATCTTTTTAGGAACGTGATCTTCAAGAAACAGCAAGCATCCCTTAATCAAACTATTTAGTATAAATTCTGTAATGAAAATAATGTTGGTGATTTCGAATACTTATCGTGGAAAGTGCTAAGCGGAATTCTCGTTTCATGGCATGGTAAGCATTTCATGAAAGTGCCCCTATGCAGTAATTACTATACCATAAAATGCCAGTGCTTCATTTAGTATCGATTAATCTGGCATAATGAAAATGAAACCATGAATGAAACTTGGGGTTAATTCAGGTCGAGGTGGATTCTCCAGCACTGTAATAGTCTTAATTCATGTTATAATTTGGAGCTTTACCGGAGTGTCCCAAAAATAGTTCGGCAATACTCATTTTCATGGTTTAGTAGTGCTCTTTTAAGTTTTCTGGTTTTATTCTGTACTTGTTTTGTTTGTCCTCATACTCTTGGTCATGCACTTTGCTCTTCAAAGCTTTTTCTTACTTCTATACAATCATATGCTGTATTATAATCTTAGCAATTTTCTTTTTTAATTTACTTCATCAGACATGAACTCAAACAGTGACATTAATTTTAGTTAACCATCTTTACTAAGTAGCTATATGAGTGTGCTGTTTCTTCTTTGCTTTGTCTCCTTTTTAATTTGGGAGTCTCTCGGGATCCTAAACTATGATCAAGATTTTATTTCCCATTTTTCACCATGATGAGGATTAGTAGTAAATGTTTGTTTCTTGATATTTTCTGAGGCACAGTGACCACTAATATTTTAGTCACTATTATTTGATGACTCAGATATAATTATTTTTTAACAAACTCATCTGATTTACTTTCAACTGAAGGCAAACTTTCTATGTGACTAACTTTTAATCAACAGCCCCAAGAAAAAAATGAGTAAGCACTGAGGAATTATTTTGTTAAGGTTTGGCCTGACTGAGCATTTGTCCTGTTTGGGTGTAGACAGATCTTTCCATAATGAACACTTTGTGGGATGCTATTATCTCCTTGATCTTGTGTAGTTTGTATTTTCTAAATCCTTTTGATCTTTCTGATTGAAAGTGTAATGGTAGTGTGCTTACATTACTGTGACTTGAAACTACTGGATGAGTACCTCCACTTACTCCTTACCAAGTGTAAGAACTTTATACACATGCATTTCCCAAATAAAATAGCAATTCTGTCCTCCCTGTTTAAGGTACATGCTCACTATATAGGGCTTAATTTCTGGAATTCTATTTGAGGAAACTAATATTCTGTCAACATTCTCTTTTATTGCTTGTCATTGGGACACCTTTCTTTTTTGTTCTAACTTTTCCAGTGCGTATATATACATTTGGATTCGCTCTGACTTTTTAGCCATTATTTAAGTTTTTACTGACACAGATTTTCCTACTAACATGGAAATACAACCTCTGTGGTCACACACTTCCTGGTTTTGATCTGGCCGGTAAGTACTAAAATACAAATCAACTTGCGTCATGATATTTTCAGCCTGACTGGAACCAATAAATCCTGGAAATTTTACACCAAGAACAGCATGGATAATGAAAAATGTTTCCTACAAGTACCATTTCCAATTTTAAGTGGATTTACTTCAGTCTTGTTCAGCTTACTTTCTGGTTGACATTCAGCAAAGATTTTAGTAAATATAGTGACAGAATATCCTAAAAAAATAATCATTCTGTTGCTAGTATTAGTGATACTTGCAGAAAATAAATTCTGTTTTTTCAGACACATTTGTTCTAGAAACGTGAGTTTAAAAGGCTGGTCTTCTTTGAAAGATAAGTAGATATAATATCTATTTATTTATACAGCTATTTTATTGCTTAATTTACAATTTAAATTACCAGAAATCTAGGCTGAGTATTAGCAATATTGTATTCAGTAACTGAATACATTGAAAGAGCATATATACAAACTACAGAATAAACATTCACATTCATTATTATCCATGGCAAACTACTGAATCAAGGAACAAACTGAAGAATATGATTATGTGTGCTTGAACGACATGTTAGCAAACAAAACATCTTGCCAATGGCACATTTTGAAACAGAATCAGTATCCTGATTCACAGTCTCCTGTGACAGCCAACAGACAAAGCTGCTACTAAAATGTTCAAGGTCTTTATTTACTTAATTGTACTTACAGTATTATTGGGCATTAGCTCAAAATGATTATGCAGAAGATTATTGCTTATGTCCCCAAATTATCATTTGCTCTGAAAAGTTGTGTAGAGCATAGAAGTATTTTTTGTGACTATGTACGTCCTTCTATAACTAAATGTCTACATTTTAGTTGCAACATAATAAATCATCCAATAAGTACAATTAAGGTGAAGCAATGAATCATTTGTCTCAGAATGGAGACAAAGTACTTCATGAGAAACCCCGTTATACAGAGCAGTCTCAGGCAGGAGTTTGACTTCATAGACTTCAAGAACTTTGTGCCTTGCAGGCTGACCAGAATGTACAATGACCATTCAATTTCATTTCATTCTCCTCTTTATTAAATGGGTCTCTCTCTCTATTTTTTCCCCAACAGCGATAAAGAAAGCAGGAGTAAAACATATTTTTTAATAATTCCTGTATTGAGCTTGAGTACACACACTTTCTTATTTTAAATAAAACAAGAATCTGGAAAATAAATCGGATTAGGTCAATAAGGTAAATTAAACTCAGAACTCGGTTATTAAAAAATGTTAAGCATAGGGATCTTTTAATATAAATAACTCATCAGGAAAAAGAATTGAAAACTGGTTCTCTTACAAATTTTAGCAAAATGGTCTCCTGAAATGTCTTCTCACCAAAAATTCTGGCCAAATCATTAACTATACAGAGTCTGTCCTTTAAATTAAAAAAATTAGCTCAGAGAGCATGGCTCTAGAACTGCAGATTCCCTACTGTTCTTGGCTTTAGAGTTTGCTATGGCCTGGTTAATGTTGTTTGATAGTATCCTGGCATGTACACATGACAGGTGAACTGCTGCACACTTTCATGTACTACTTTAAACATTTAAAAACCATGGAAGATACCAAATTCCAATATACAGCTGAAATACCAGATGTGGTAGACTCAGGGCTACTTGTCATATAAGGCATTAAGAAGATCCCACTAGGGGTGCTGAAATGATTGACAATGACTAGTCTTTAAAAAGACATAGATTAACTCAGTTATACTCTCTGGGGCCTAATAGTTTGGCAGACTGAGGATGCTGCAAGAAGCTCAGACATAAGGTAATTGCCTCTTTCTCTTTTTTAATATATATCAGCAATTATGTGTTAAGTAATGTACCAGTAATAATCTATCCTTTTCTCCCAGACTTAATGTGACCAGGTATTATCCTGTACAAGATTCTTTTTGCTCTTAAAGGTTGCAAATTTGCTCTGTGTCAAACTGAGATCCTTGTTCTCTTCTGCTAGTATATTGTGGTCTGTAGGAGTGCCTATTAAGTTCACTATTATTAGGGGGTGTTACTATCATGTTTAAGAGGAGGAAATACTAGAACAGAATAAATTAATCCCTGGGAGAATGTTAGTAACGTTATTGTCCACTGCATAATTTTGCTTCACACACAACCAAAGTCCACTTGGACTGTGCAATGAATAAGTCATTAGAAGAAAACAATTTGTACAATCTCCTACTATCACAGGTTTGAAACAATGTAATTCCTTCTGGATTAAAAGTTTTCTTTCTTATTGGTATTGGGTCTTCACTATATGTTTAACGCAGGAGAATTTATTCTTCAGTGCAAATGCTTTTTCACTTCCTTATCACTCTTGTTTTGTCTATAAGACTGCTCAGTAAAACCTACAGAATTGTACAAAAGTTCTCTCTTTGCTGGAACTAATTCTAGAGAAAGTAAATATAACAAGTCTAGAAGGTACAAATAAACTGTGAAAATTACAGTGGAATCCACCTCCCAGACATGATTTTCCTCAAGTTCTTATATTTCATAATTCACTTCAAAGTTTTTCTCTATCTGTTTATGTCACTGTCAAGCTCCACTAGACATTCCTTTATCTTCTTCCCATGGCAGTGAAGAAACAGACTACTTAATTTTACAGTGCTACCTCTGTAGCACTGGAGAACCATAAGGTGGGTTTCACCTGTCAGGTGCATTCCTCCATTTGGAGAAGAGAATGACATTCAGTACAAATGGGACCTTTTGTCCTTCTTGCATATTCTGAGATTGCCTTCTCGAAATGTTAAGAAAACTGTAAAATGAGATTGCAAAGGTTTCTCGTAACACAAAAACCATCAATTCATATATGTCTTTGTTTCAGCTGGAATGGAGTTAATTGTCTTCCTAGTAGCTGGTCCAGTGCTATGTTTTGAGTTCAGTATGAGAAGAATGTTTATAACACTGATGTTTGCAGTTGTTGCTAAGTGATGTTTAGTCTAAAGTCAAGGATTTTTCAGCTTCTCATGCCCAGCCAGCGAGAAAGCTGGAGGGGCACAAGAAGCTGGGACGGGACACAGCCAGGGCAGCTGACCCAAACTGGCCAAAGGGGTATTCCATATCATGTGACATCACATCTTGTATATAAAATGGGGGGGGTGGGGGCGGGGGGATTGCTGCTCGGGGACTAAGTGGGCATCAATCGGCAGGTGGTGAGAAATTGCATTGTGCATCACTTGTATATTCTAATCCTTTTATTAATACTATTGTCATTTTATTAGTGTTATCATTATCATTATTAGTTTCTTCTTTTCTGTTCTATTAAACCAGTCTTATCTTAACCCATGAGTTTTACTTCTTTTCCCGATTTTTTCCCCATCCCACTGGGGTGGGGGGAAAGTGAATGAGTGGCTGCGTGGTGCTTAGTTGCCGACTGGGATTAAACCACAACAATATAGTGCCATTTGCTTACTCTTTTTCTTTCATAGAATCATAGAATCACAGAACAGTTTGGTCAGAAGGGACCTTTAAAGATCATCTACTCCTGCCATGGGCAGGGATATCTTTCACTAGATCAGGTTTCTCAAAGCCCCATCCAACCTGACCTTGAATACTTCCAAGGATGGGACATCCACAACTTCTCTGGGCAACCTGTTCCTGTGTCTTGCCAACCTCATTGCAAAAATTTTCTTCGTTACGTTCAGTCTAAACCTACCCTCTTTCAGTTTAAACCTATTGTCCCTTGTCCTGTCACTACAGGCCCTGGTAAAAAGTCTTTCTCCATCTTTCTTTTAAGTCCCCTTTATATACTGGAAGGCTGCAATAAGGTCTCCCCAGAGCCTTCTCTTCTCCAGGCTGAACAACCCCAACTCTTTCAGCATTTCTTCATAGAAGAGGTGTTCCAGCCCTCTGACTGTTTTTGTGGCCTTCCTCTGGACCTCCTCTAACAGGTCCATGTCCTTCTCGCACTGTGGGCCCCAGAGCTGGACACAGTACTCCACGTGGGATGTCAGGATAGTTGAGTAGAGGGGGAGAATCACCTCCCTCGACCTGCTCGTCACACTTCTTTTTATGCAGCCCAGGATACCGTTGGCTTTTTGGGCTGCAAGAGCACATTGATAGCTCATGTCCAATTTTTCATCCAACAGTACCCCGAAGTCCTCGTCCACAGGGCTGCTCTCAATCCATTCATCTCTCAGTCTGTACTGATATCAGGGAGTGCCCTGACCCATGTGCAGGCCTTATTGAACTTCCTGAGGTTCACATGGGCCCACTCCTCAAGGCTTTCAAGGTCCCTCTGCGTGACATCCCTTCCCTCCAGCAAATCAACTGCACCACTCAGGTTGGTATTGTCTGCAAACTTGCTGAGGGTGCACTCAATCCCACTGTCTATGTTGTTGATGAAGTTATTAAATACTATTGGTCCCAGTATGGACCCCTGAGGGACACCACTCATTACTGGTTTCCATTTGGACATTGAGCCATTGAGTAAAACACTTTGGATGCGCCCATCCAGCCACTTCCTTATCCATCTAACAGTCCATCTGTCAAACCCATATATCTCTTCAATTTAGCAGCCAGAATGTTGGGGGGGGGGGGGGGGGGGGGGGGGGCAGGCGTGTCAAAAGCCTTACAGAAGTCTAGATAGATTATATCCATAGCTTTTCCCTTGTCTACTGATGCAGTTACTCCATTGTAGTAGGTCACTAGATTAGTCAGGAGACTAATAATCCATAGCAGAGTGAGGAATATGCACTGAGCATATCAGCACAGCTGAAATCCCTCTATAGAAGGAATGGGGAGACACTGAGCCTCCAGGCATAGCCCCACCCAGGTGAAGAGCATTGCTTCTTTCCAGAACCCTTAACAATTTGCATTGGTATTAGCTCTCAGGCATTTGCATTGATGGATCCTATGATAGCACTACTAAAAACAACATTTATATCTCAGGCATTACACTGGCTAACCTTTGTTCCTACTGAAATCCTTATTCTCTGTTTCAGCATAGTGCTGTTAAGCAGTCCATTTATCACTATTATTTTTACAAAAAAAATGGCTTACTTATTATCTTTTGAAGAGACATCTTTGAAAAGACACTCATGCCCACCCTCAGAACAGATGTTTCACCTCCTGCATCAATTGCTCATTTGTTGTTTAATGGTTTAGGTTTACATGCAAAAATGAATGTGTTCTTTCTGAATTAAAATTAACCCCTCTGATGATATTAAACTTCAATTTCCTGTCCTCTTTGTCCACCAGAACTGCTGCATCCCATGTCATTTGAACAATTTTCCAAGGCCTAAAACCACACAGTCACCTCTTCCCCTCACCCACTTCTAAACTTCCCTGTGACTCTTGCAAGTTCAGGGACACACTTTCACTTGTGGTGTCCCATCTGTCTAAAACTTATCTCCTCTTCTCCCTAAGCCACTGAATCATTTCTTTAAATCTCACCTTAAAACCTCCCTGCTCTCTTTAACCTATGATTCACAACCTCTGGAAAACATTTTTGTGATATCCTTTATGAAGCATGCACAGTAAAAAGGAAATTTATTGTAGTTCTGCTGAAGCAAGCTATACTTGAAGTACTAATGTGACTGTGGATTAAGGGTTCTGTAGAGTCCACTCAAGATAGATTGACCCTTGCAGAATCTATTGAAGTCTGAGTATTTACATCCACTCACCTAAAACCTCATAGCTACACCCTTGCAGGCTTATAGGCTGTTGTCTTTCTTGCCTTTGAACTCAAATTTAGTCCTGATGTCAGACGACACTCCTGAGTTTTGCCGAGCTTCAACAAGGTGCCTATTCTAGGCCCAGTGGAACTGAATAAAAGGATGCAGTTCCCTTATCTGTCCCTCCAGTGACCGGTACCATTTCCCTCATCCTGGCTTTAGATGCTCTCCAAAGAGAACAGCAGCAGAAATGAAAAAAAATCACAGCACTCCTCTGTTGATCCAACTAAATGAAAGTTTCGTCACTGTTTCCTTATCTAAGCAGACTGTGATAAATGGCAGATACAGGTGTCTATTATAAAATCTGAGCAAGACAAACAATTTGATCTTAGATTGGTTCTATCCAATTCAATGAGAGGATGCAGGGAGGCAAACTCACAAAGCCAGATGGGCTACACAGTGAGGGGGAGCTCTAAGAAAAGATATGTGTGAAAATGAGTAGGATGGTGTGGCACAAACCATGTAATCCAGAAACTCATGTGAATGGTACCTATTTATAAGGCTGGTATTCCTCCCCATTCACGATGCACTCATCATTGTAGCAGGTAATTTTCTGTACTCCTGTTGAAAAGGCCATTTAAATCTAGTTTTTTTGTTTAGCTCAACAAAGCATTTTATGCTCATGCTCGTTTTTATGCCTTGGAATAATCTTGGGATGGAACTTGTTACCCTTTTTATTTAACTGACGCTTGCTTGAATTTTGGGGTTTTATTTTCAAGCATTTTGTACTGGTCAAAGAACTAGAAATGGAAGAAGAAAGCTCCAGTTCACATTCATGTGACTCTCAGAGTTGTGACTTGAAGGAAACACTCTAAATATTTCCGGCTTGCAATATATTTTTCAATGTTGATAATATATGTGTTGGAATATATTAAATTGTGTGCATGCGAAAGACATTATAAATGTGGAGACACATTTTCTGCATACAGGAAATCACAGAGATAGAAACACAGACACAAATGTTAATGTATTACTGTTAGCACCACACTACTGAAATACAGATTGTAGCACAGGCGTACAAGCAAAACCTTTCTATCTCCTGAGTGATTACTGGTATATGAGGGAACAGTATAAGAGGAAACAGACTTTGCAGAAGCAGGTATAGTTTCAGTGGAGTTATTTTCATTTGCCATGAAAATATGGTTATGTACGGGCAAATCTGTTTGACTGCTGTCTGTCTCTGAAAAGTATACAAGCTTTAACTGAATTGGCAGTCAATTTTGATAGAAATATTGTTATGCAAAACTCTTTCTAACAAAAGGTCTTCTGAATGATGACTTTCAGATTTGTTATTCTGCCTTTATGGACCTACAAACGGGGAAAAAACCAAACCCAGAGTATGAAATGAGGATTTCATTATGAAATGAGGATTTCATTAATACTATATTGTACCAGAGAGTACAGCAATACTGTATGTGAGTCTGTGTATGAGGGGTAGCTGACTAAGGAAAATAAATGGATTAAAAATATAAAGGTCCAAATCCTTACTTTTTTTCTGGTGCTTTCAGTCCGTTACCATCAAACCTGCATTTCTTACCATATTCTCATACTTCATTTTCAACTTTGACTATAATTTCTAGGCATAGAAAAACATAACAGATAGGCACTCCAGCAACAATGGTTCATAACAATAACAAGTAACCATAATAAATCATAGATCTGTTGGGGAGGTCCAGTGCATCTAGGAAAGTTATGGCTAGCATTTATTCTAGCTCTAAATCCTTGTAATTCTAAGGATGCTGTAATTCTTTAAACTGACTTGTCTTCTTGAAAGTTCATATTGTCAAGTAGTTTGTGATCATATTGACTTCAACTTTTGTAGGTTGTTACCACTTAGTTATTGCAGGTATCTCAAAAGTATAATAAGTAAATGTAAAATATTGCAGAAAAAAGTTAAACCAAGATAAGATTTCTATTTGATTTATAAGCAGTAGAGTTTGGAATGCTTTTTTGTTGTTTGTTTTTACACACACATCAAAATATGTAAATAAAATTAAATACTCACTCCTGTTATGTAACGAGGTCTGTACTGGATAGTTCCAAATAAGCCAAGTATAACTATAATAATGTGTATAAAATTTGCCAGGATGGGTGCCCACTGATAACCAAGGAAGTCAAATATCTGCCTCTCGAGCACAGAAACCTATGATTAAAAAGAAAAAACATAAAGTGATTAGAACAGACCAGAAAACATCTATTAGGGCATTTCCCCTTCCCATAACCATGATAATTGCCCTGTGTTTAAAAAAAAAAACAACTTTTGTCAGCAGTAAAATGAAATAAGTTTGCAATGTTTCATCTTCTTGTTTTAATGAAAGCTGCATTTCTCACTGACAGTTTACTGAGTTATATTCAGTTAGCTGAAATATTCATGTGGGCAATTCTACCGAGATACTAAACTGTTCACTAGGATGGTATGTTTGCAGGAGGAGAAACACAAATCATTTTGTTATATACACCAGCAAATGCTGTAATGTTCTAGGGTATCTGTGCTGAAAATAAGTGGCATGCTTATGACATCTCAGCTACTTTGCTTCCACTCAGAAACACCATCCTTCAGCCTAGTCCTGTCTCTTTACTTCCATTATTTCCCTACCTTTTGATTTTTTTCTCTTCCCTGTATCCCCAACTATCCTGTCAGTGGGCTTTTACCTGTAACCAAATGACATTTTGACCTGGTTCTACTCATAATGACTCTAGTTTACCTCCTCCCACTGTCACAAACATCAGCTGAAGTATAAGCTGTTACCCAAGCCTCTAGATACTTAATTTTAGAAAGTGAATTAAGGGACAATCTTGGGCTGTTGATGACAGTTTTCAAGCAATACCATTCCAAGCAGATAAATCAGTGGAAAAACTGCATTTCTAACAGTATCAGTAGAAATAATTTCAGAATTTCAGAAATAGTATGTGTCTCTTAACTCGTGTTCGTATTGTGTCAGAATACAGCACTGCACCCCACTCCGTAGGCAGAATGGCATGTTTTGACAAAAATAATATTGGTGTGAATATTAGAAGGCAATGTAATGGTGAAGTGAATTTAGACAGAAAGGGTAGGGATTTTCTGTGACACCATTCCAACAATTTCACTAACTGGAATGGTGAACAGATGAGTTTCTTGAAAATTTTAATAATAAAACTGAAAAAAAAAATGATAATAATAATAATGACAACAACAACGCCAACATCACACACACAAAAGAAAGAAATAAAAAGCAGTCTATTACTACATAAAGTTTCATTAAATGACAGGTGACTATTTACTCAGTTTATATAATGCTGTGGATTAATTGAATTAGGTGTATCTGCCACACACTCCTTTAATTCAAAAATTAACACCTTTTATGATGAAGTACTAAATGAATAATTAACTACTGTTCACCACTGTTCTTGCATGATAAAGCTATGGGAGAGTTTTTCAATTTTCATGCCACCGTCCACTGCCACACCAACACGTTCTTTTTGAAATTTAGTGAGAAAGCTTGCCATTAAAAAGACAGCCTACACTTACACCAGCATTGCAAATGTAAAGAGTGTTAATTATATAGTACTTATTGGAATATGTTGAACTTTAAGATAGGGATTGTCAAAATAACCCTGGGGAAGTTTATCAGCCATATCATTTTGAATTTGAAAGTTCAGGGTTTCATGTCCACCACTGAATTCCTCTCTACAACAAAGATTCCTTTCACACAATGCATCCCACTTAAACCCAGTCTTGGTATTTTGCCTACCATTTTATTTTACAAATTTATTGACAGAAAGAGATTCTTGTCCTACATTATCCAAGATCTTAATGAGCAGATTTGTGCTACCCTACCACTCTCCCTAGCAAAGCAACATCAGAGAAGAGTTCCCAGAATCCCAAGACATAATATTCTAATGGTGACAATGTGAGAAAGAAAGAAAGAAAAGGAAGGCCAAGCAGTATTCGGAACTTCATGAAATCTCAGACTGCCTGTGTTTCTAAGTTTATCATTAAGAAATATTTCCTTGACTACTGATGTAGTCAGTTATATAAAAAAAGACTAACAAGTGGCATAAAGCAGAGTTATGAATGTCTGTGTGAAGTCTGTTAGGGGTATTAGCAAAAGACCTGCTACACCTTAGTGCTGTTAAACAGGTAACAATGGGAAAATGCTCACTCTGAGCACAGAGCTCTTATTTTCATCAGCTAAAGAAAGAGTAAATGAGAATAGCAAAGCAGTAGCAAAAAGACTATAGACTGTACAAGCTTCTAGTATAGTAATAGTAGGGATTCAGCAAGCAAAAAAATACATGGGATGATGCAAATCATTCAACCAGTAGGAAATCATAGAGCTAAGTATGCCAATTATAGAGGAAAATTGCAGGATGGTAGCTAATTATACAAAAAAGTAGAAAACCTAATATTCCTGCTGCAACTTTAAGTTAAAACTGCACTATCATGCATCAGGCATGTTTTGTTTTGGTGTTTGTGTTTGGGGGGGTTTTTTGGTGAAAGATGCAGCATTTCCACCAAAACTTTTTTATGGGGCTGTGCTAAATAAATGGATATTCTGTGCGGATCTTCACTTCCTACATGCCAATGTACTTCTTCTTTTTTTTTTTTTTTTTTTTTTTTTTTTATGACTAGCAATTTCTTCAGTATCAAGCAACCACTGCCTCAGATTTTGTGGCCATGTTGACATTTCTGGTGGGGGGACCTACCAGAAAGCATGGCATGCAAGGCAGTGGGTAAACGTCAGCTGTGCAGAGCAAGGAGACAAGTCTGCACAACCTCTGTCCCTGTGTATCTACCTTACATTTGCCATAGGCACACTTGCTATTAGACTTTCTTCTGTCACTCCAGGAAACCAGCTGTGTGTGGGGCCTGCTGGATATGTGAAATGGCAGCATTCTGGTAGACTGTGCAGAGATAAAATGCTGTGGAAATGCAGCTGCTGTTCCTTAGAAGATCAGAAGACTGCAGCAACATGCATTGCAGACTTATAAAATGGAAAATATAGGACAGAACGAGATCTTTATTCCCACTTCCTGAAGAGGTGAAGGTGGAGAGAAAATAAAAACAACCAACAAACAAACAGAAAAATAACATGGACTTTCTACATGCAGTTACTTAAAAAAAATCTCATTGGGTCTGTGTTTCTAAAAGGGGAAAAATGAAAAGTAGGACAAAGTACAGACCAAATCTATTAAAAACAGTATTATGTAGCTTCCTCCTCTTCCACAGATGCCAGAATCAGAAGGGATTTCCTTACGTATCAAGAGAAAATATAGACTTTATTTTGACTTTTTTTCCCTTTAATTCAAAAACTTAAAATTTTTGGTTAAAAACCTGCACTTCTTTCTCCAAATTATATCCACTATCTTCAGATGCTTAATGATGTTTCAAGGACATTACAGAGAGAAAGGAAAGGACTGACAAGGAAATATTAATCTTTAAAGTCTAGGAATAGAAAAAGAATTGTTCATTTTCTCTCTTCTTCTTCTTCTGGGAACAGAGTTTAAAATGAGAACAGGAAAGAGGAAAAATGGATGCTTTGGATGAAAAGTACACTATGGTAACAAAAGAAAAAAATGTTTTAATTCAGCTCCATTTTAATAATGCAGTGACCCCAAAATTTAGGGTTATGGAGAGTCAGTTCCTCATGTTTGAAAATAAACATCCGCCACATTGTCTTCTTAGGCTTCCAAATAAATAAAGTATCATAGACAGATTAACTTATGTAAGCACTGATAAAATTATAGAAGAGTTAAGGGTAGTTGCAGAACCATTTTTACTAATGCATTGTTTTTTCCAGACTTCTGCTAACTGTTTTAAATATAAATACAAAACAAAACCAGCCTGTATACCGTTAAGTCGGAATAGCTCAAACTATTTCCAGATTCTTATCAGAGGCTGGTTGTTAATAGGTTAACAGTGTTACTGACCTTGGGGGATCTACAAATTGAATTTCCGGAGGATAAAGAAAACCATTTTGAGATGATCCTTAAAGTATATGATTGGACTAAAATTTCAGACAGGAACCACAAAGGAGAAACTAGTCAAAAGATGATTTATAACACAAACTCTAAAATGGAAAATGACAAAGTGCCTTTCCTCGGAAAGCTCCTTGAGAAGAAACTCAACCACAACTTCTTCACAATGATACAGAATCACAACTTTGCATTGATATAAATTAAAGTGCACACAAGCAGGTATGTACAGCCCCTGCCAGCCAGGGCCCTTGGACAGCACAGAGGCACCCAGTACTCTGGGGTCCGGGGCAGGACCACACTCAACTGATGGACTCACCAGCTCAGTCATGGTTATAGGCTCTCAGTCCACTCCAAAGGAGAAGAGAATATTAGCTTAAATCACAATGAAGGAGAATTAAGCAACCGTGGTTTATATCATGACTGGTGCAGGCTAAGAAATTAAGCTCTAATCAGTAACTCATTAAGTCCCCTCAGCTCAATTGTGTTGCATCAGATGCCCACAGCTTCTAATCATTTGCTTGTGTTTTTAAGTTAGACATGTAGTTTTTTAATTACTTTCAGTTCTTGGTTCTATGGCACAGAAAGTTTAAAAGAGCCCAATAAATACAAGTATTGGGGGCATGTGGCTTACGAAAGAATTCTAATGCTAAAGCCTACCTGCATCACATATAACATACCCAGCTAACCCTCCTCCAGCAGTTTCATCATTTTGAGGCAGAATGCATATATTTGTACCATTCCTTAGAGAGGTTCACTTAATTTTTTCATCACAATTGCAGATAGTACCCTGAGATAGAGGGCCCAGTTACTCAATGAATTCTCTGCAGTTACCCAGCAGAAAACCAGAACAATATTTTGAAAGTCAAATACATACAAAATACACCTACACATCTGCAAGTGTGCACGTGAGTCAAGTCCTTTACTGCAAGACAGCAGAGAAAGAAAAAAAGATTTGGATTTTTCTTTGTAAGAAGAAAGGCAAAACTAAAATGAAGTTCTATGAAGAACTGTGGACACAACGGTGTTCTCAGCACATCTTAAAAAAACCATCACAAGCACAGGTAATTCAAGTTAAAATCAAGAAGAAATTAGTTTCCACTTGTCCATTGGTTCCTTGAAGGAATCCCATATATAATACTAAGCCCCTGTCCTTAATCCGTTTGATGCTGCTGAGAGAAGGAATAGGCCTTCACCGCACTTGATAAGAAGGTAATCATAGTTTTTAAAAAATACTGTGTAGGACCACATCCCTGCATCGTATTGTGTACAAGTGGATTTCTGCTGTGACCTACTGAGGACAACAGGGCTCTCCACAGGTACAGAGTGTATTCTAAGTCTCAGCTGCCGCCTTCTCTAACTGAACATAGTAATAATAAAAACCTGGTAAATACGAGCTTTCTACGGTAGGTTTTCTGTTATGTAGTAATGAGAAGCAGAACTATTATCTAAATAACACTTCAGTTATTATTACTCATGACATGAAAATAAGAAAGATTCTAGCCAAAGCTGAGCTGGTGAAGCTGACAGTTGGTTTAAATAAAAATGATTTACTGTGCACTGAACATATCTTCAGGGTATTATATTCACGATTTATAAACATTTAGACTCCACCATACTTACAAGGAGACCCAGTGACTCAAACAATAACAAAATCAGAACCCTGTCTTCCAACTACTTCCCTGAAAGAATCACCTCCTGTGTGAGGAGGCAGAAAAAAAGAGGAAATTGCTGGCAAAATGCTTGGTCAACAAGTTCTGTTTTTGCAAAATACTTTCTCCACACAAGCTATGAAACACCAATATCTATGAAAAAGAGAAATGATGGGAAAAAAATGGGGGAGGTCCCTAATTTTACACTGAATGATTTGGTATTTTTAATACTGCTTCCTAAAATGATTTTTAGAATAACCTTATTGGAACCATTTTGCTAGAATTATGATTAAAAAACCGTAATTAAATAAGTGTTGCACTTAAGAGGTGTTGAATTTTCAAACCTGGAGCAAATACTTGAATTCATGGCAACATTTTACATAGCTACACAGAGCTGTAGAGATAATTGTCTCAGGTTTTTTTACTGTACAAGACCAAATTCACCTCTGCTAATAACTCAAAAAAAACCAACAAAAATTCAGAATTTGTGAGGTATAGTAGATTTCAATATTCTTGAAGCCAGAAGAGTACTTCAGTTCATTCATTTGTCTTCAGGGCAAAGTGTTATGTACAACTGCAAACTTGATCCCAATGACTAGCTTAAATTGGTTGGGTTCTTAAGTTCGTGCTACAGTTTAGATCACAAACATTAACATCATGTTACACCAAAATTTTTGCGTGTGTTTTTTAAGACTGTAGACTTTCTTGTTTCTGGCTGGCCAACACTAACAAGACTTCGATATGTATCAAACCCACATCTTTTCACATGCCTGAAGGAAAGTTTGAAATATCAATCACTGTTCTACTGATGTGGCTAAATATTATGAAGTTAGTATTACAGCTAAAGGATCAACTCAAGTAATAGTAACTTAGAGGTGCTAAGAGTTTTAATCCCTGTAAAGTATTTTATTTCCTGTTCATGAACACTTGTAATAACAATTTGTGCATTATTTTGATAAGACATATTTGCCCTTCACCAAAACCAGGAAGATAAGGATTGAATGTGCACAAAGGTGGTTCAGACTCAAACTGATAAATTGGGTCAAGTTGAGGTTCATTTTTACGTTAAAACCAAGATAATGTTATAACACAATGCGCTCAGCTGTCAGGTCCCAGCTAGGAGTAAAATAAACATTCAGTAAAACCTGCCCATGTGTTTTTTAGGAACATTCAAAATCAGATGAGCTGCACACACACACAAAAAAAAAGAAAAAAAAATTATTAACAAAGCATTCGTCACAGAAGGTAGAATTCTATAAGAACAGTTTCATATACTTGCTTAGATGTGATTTTTACTTTTAAAGGGCCAGATGTACAGAGTGCAGGCCTGTATCACAGAGACAGAGATGTGAGGGCTGCCTTTTCCCACAGTGCTTCTGAAACCAGAGAGTGCAGGGCAGACGTGGCTGACATCTCTTTGCCTTCCAGCTCAGGCCTGGAAGCAGTATAGCAACATAGTTCCTGCCCCAGCTACAGGACAGTGCTACAAAAGCTGTGCCAGTTTACTGGCAAGCTTAAAATAGGATCAAGGATTAACAAAACCACTTAAATATGTGGGGAACCTAGCATTTACTGGAGGCAGTGCTCTGCATTGCTAGCTTCATATGTCTAGCTGGTACAAAGTCAGGTAGGTCATTAGCATTGTCTCGGGCTTGATGCCTACTTTGCTTATGTCAAAGCTCTGCAGAGACAGGTTAGCTGTGACCGTGGCCAAAGGAGGGATCATGATAGATGGGTTAGTGACCACTGGTGGAAATAAGTTTAAGCACTGCCAACATGCTCAGCCACATCTTCCCCCATTATGCCTTTGACAACGGGAAGATCAGGACCAATCTCTCAGATGTTCCCTTCCACTTCCCTGCCCTACTCCTATTCTTCTCTCTCTCTCAATCCTTCGCATCCTTCTTCTAACAAGACCATAGAAGCCCTGGCTCTCACACCTCATCTTTAAGGTGACAAAATTCAATTTTACTGACACTACTGAGAAGCCTTGAGCCAGTTCTGAACATAAAAATGCTTTTGAATTTCATCTTTAAGGTGACAAAATTCAATTTTACTGACACTACTGAGAAGCCTTGAGCCAGTTCTGAACATAAAAATACTTTTGAATTAAACCTTAATAATATTTTATAATTTCACAATCTGAATTTGCCTGCAGTAAAGCCTGGAAGCAAAATCAAACATTCAGAGAGCATTCAGAAAGATTAGCCTTATCTAATACTTTCAAATTGTTTCTGTCTTTATGGAAATATTTGACAATAAAACAGGTCTCGCTTTCGTTCACAAAGATACAACTAGTTTCTACACAGTGATTCAAATTACAGTATATTACATCTGTAAACTCAACAAAGATGAAGTAATGCTATTATGGAGTTGACAAGAGGATGTATCTAGGGTATCTTAATTTGAGATAGTGAAACTATCTTCTGAATATGTTTCTTCAGCCAAAAATAGAATGTGGCCTAACACCTGAAAAAAATTACCTTCTAACAACAACACAAAATTAGTCTCTACTCCTCAGCAGGAAAGGCACACCTGTAAGAAACCTCATTAGCTAAATAATTTTGAGTGGTATTGGCAGGGATCACTCACTATCTCATCAGGACTGAGTCTTGTGATAATAAGAACCAAGCATTCAGTATCAGAGGAATATATCAAGTGAAAATAGCCAGTCTAGAGTCACTATGGTGGTTTTACTTGCATTCAGACATGTAAGAGTGTCCACAAAGCAAGAAAGAGAACGGCAACTAATGCACGTCAGAACTGTAAGGCACAGAGGGCTCCTTGCTTTGTAGTCACTCATTTCACAACTAAACCTGGATAAGCAGGATGCTGACTTTGTCTGACCTTACAGAAATCTCTCTCTTAAGATGCTCCTGCTGGAATAGTTATTATTCTTACACAGAATATATGAAGCACCTATTACTTTTTCATGCCTTGGCATAGCCTGTAAACTGGCATTTAAACTATGCAGACCACTTTATGGAAGAGAGATAATTGACATCAGTTACAGTCAGAAAAGTTTCTAGCTGCTAAACTTTGCCTATTACCTGTGTATAAAACCATTAGTCCTTAAGGAACTCCAAGTAGTGCTGAAGGCAGCAATGCATCTTCTCTGCAACATGGCTACCTGAAGTCAGACTTGTCATCTGCTTTCTGCACCAGAGTTCCAGGGACAAGCACAAGGTCTCAGATCTCATCTCCCAGATGCCCAGTGACCCAGACCCAGCACCTTTAAATTCAACCACAGCTAGGGAACTCCGATTGCTGTATACTACCCAGTTCCACAAACAGAAATTTCTATCCTAAGGGTGAAGGGGTTTTTTTGTAAAGAAAATGGAATATTCTCATAGGCTAGTTAAAGATTGTTGATTCAACTCAAGAATTGTTAATTAGAGCCAGCCAATTTGCAGCAACTTTCAATATTTCACCGTTTGTATTCAATCTGCTTTGGAACATGATTATAAGAAAAAAAAAAAGGCAGCATATGAAACACTCTGTTATGTCACAGTCATTACAGGAAAACCCTAGGTCATTGGGCAATTGGGATAGGGGTCCCCGTTCCAAACACTGTGGACAGCTAGAGTGACTCAGTCAGACACTGCCCTCAAAAAGATCCCATTAAACATTTCACGGAAAACAGGAAGGGTTTTTTTCCGTTTTTATGAAACAATATGTTTAAATGAATAGAACTCTAAGCTTTCTGTTTTAAATAAATACAAAACCAATCACCTGCCCCTGGAAAGCACAGCCTCTGCAATACAAGTAAGCAGTACAGATTACAGTCTCATTCTCTTACCTCTTCCAACATTAAAGCTATAATAAAATTAAAAGGCAGACTGGGCATTCTTTTTCCCTAGCCCTGATGACAAATGTAATGAATAAAAAGCTAGTCTGTAATGACTAATGTACTAATACTGTATGTTGACCTCTTTTTAGTATGCCAGTTCATGTATGCATAGAAATATCTTCTTAAGTACATTGTTTCTGAAATATAATCTGTTTGCAGCCAAATCTTATCAACCTACAAGGTAACGAATAGTGAAAAATGGAGTACTATAATAAAGTTCTGGCTTAAGAGACAGTGAATCACAAAGCTCTACTCCCAGTCTGTTAAGACTGTAAAGTTAAAAATGTGAGGTTCAAGGAAAAGGATAGATGCAAAGCTCTGACAAAAGACTAAACACACATGATGAATGCTCGTTATATTCCACAGTGCTAATAGGTGCCACTGTATCCCAGTGATGAAAATGGTGTCAAAATATTCCACTTCTGTGCGAGTAGATTGTCCAGAAAACAAAATATAGTTGGATCAAAATTAAAATATTCAAACAAAAGGGAGAAACAAGAAAGGAAACAGAGATACTAGAGAGGGATATAATGGGCCTTCTTATTTGCATAAATGTTTACTGCAGTCAATAATGTTTCTCTGATTTACACAGAGATAATTTACATCAACTAATTTGAGGCTAAACTCTGATTTTTACTGGGTGTTTATTTTGTGTAACGGTTAGTGTTGAGCGTCCTGGATTAAACCCATTTGTTTGTCCAAAATATGCACTCGAGCACAGTAGCAGTCTCTCGGCAGGTATTTTGATGATGACAACATTGTTAAATATCTAAAATAAGATTTTTTATTTTTTTTTAAAATTTGCCTCTGTACTTGATATGGTAAATAGTGGTATACTTCTTTGTATTGGAAGAAGAATGACATCAGTTTGCTGACATCAGTTGGTACCTTAATTACGTGACGAAGGCTGGAGAAGGCTGCTTAACTAACCTGCATAGCTGACATTATGGTGTTTGTGGAAGTTTTTTGCTTCATAAAAGAGCCAATCACATACAGTACAAAAAAAAAAAAATTGCTTTATTGTCACAAATCATCATCTCCCCTTCTACATTTGCCTCTAAATCTTCGTTTTCCCCACCTTCCAATTTGCTTTCTTTAATTCAGTGCTCACAGCAATTCTCCCTGGAAGCAGCAAAAGCTATAATCTAGAACTGCTGCAAGCTCTCCTCCAGCAGAGCCCTACCCCTGCCAATAGCTGCCATCATTCAAGTGGCACTTGCTGGCATGATAGCACAGAGTTGCAGCAATTTCTTTCCACTTTTCCATACCTCATATCCCCAGCAGTTCCAAGGGGGTGATCACCTTGCTGGTTTGATGAGGTCTAGAAAACTCAGCAATAATTATTGTGCTGGCAGGGCTGAAGGCAGCCAGCATCACTAAGGCAGGAATTGGAATGCAGCCCAACCAACATAGCAGAATCTACTAATTTGTTGCACTGACTATTTTGTTGTAAGAAATAATCATGAGCCTTGTGATAGACTATGAAAGGCAAATTAAATTGCCTGAGCCAGACTCTTCTACAGTACCTAGGAAAAAAAAAAAAGAGAAAAAAAGAGCTGACAATTTTAGGTTAGCTGCTTAAATCTAGCCATTTTAAATGCTCTGTCTTGTTAGTAAATGGCCTCTTGAATTATACAAAAAACAATCATCTATGCAATCATGATCTGTCAAAAAAGAGATGTTTATAATTGTTTTTGACCAATTTAGTGTGGATTAGACTAGGAGAGGAAGTCTAACACTGTTCAATTTAATTTCATACCATATGCTATCTTACACAAGATTGCAAAAAATCAAGTAATGGAGCTTTTTTCTTATAATCAATTTAGTCAATGTTTTAAATGATGTATGTCTACTGACGTTCTAACCCTTGCTAGACAGTAGCTTTTAATGCAATTATTTAGAGGGTAACTACAATGTCTTTTTCAAAGTGGACTGCTATTATTAATAAAACAATAGGAAAAAATAACATTTACATAACATCAAGTGTCTGTGCATTTCTTAATGCTATAGGTGACCTCTCTAGAGACAGTATTTTTAAGTCAAAAAAAAGATAATCTGATAATATTGTGTGTGCTGCTTCTCTGCTAAAGCAAGAACATACCTTTATGCAATGAATGCTGCACCTGCTGGTTCCTGCTTTGTGTTGCATGGCACTGTTTTGACTGGGGTAACGGTTTACCCTGTGGTTTATCTCTAGCCCGATGTTATACTGATTAGAACTCCATTTACAATGAAGACGCAGGCAACTGACCTCCCTGGCAAATAGTATAGTTAGGTGGAAAAGGAACTTACGTTAATGAGAACTCCCTTCTTTCTGAGCGGTAAAAAAATAAGCAAAGCAGAGTCAACCTCTTTCACCCCTGCTGCTCCATTACTGCAGCCAAGGAAAGAAAGGATCAATGCCCATTCAAAATGCCCTGCTATTGACAGGTAGTTCTACACTGGAGAGAAGAAGGAATAGATAAAGCTTGTGCACATCTGGGAAAATATGAAGAAAAAAACAGGAGTCATCAAATTTTCCCTTAATTTGTCTCACTATACAAAGACAATCATGCCAAAAAGTAAAGTACCAGGGTAAAGTCAGCGTTGTATTTTGGGCAACTAACCAAAGTGCCAGCAGGTTTCTGCCAAGAGCTGCCAATGGTTGTCAGTGCCTATGATATTTTTGAAGTGAAGTTCATGTTCTTGCTTTGTGAGAAGCTCAAGTAGGAACAACTGCTTCCTGCATAGCTGCCCTCCCCTATGTGAAACTGCCTTCCCTGCTGTGGTAAATGTTGCTAAAGTGCGATCAAGTCTCTTCCTTCCTCCCCTGCCCAGAAGGAGGTTTCACCACATACGAGGATGTCAAAACCTTACAGCTGAGCAAATGAACCTTCCCCATGTAATGACACTACTTTCCTAGGAAAGAAGACACTGGCCCATCCCAGTCATAATTTCTATTTAGACAGCAGAGGTGAGGCCCAATCTACCTAATTTAGGACCCTAACTTGTGTCTACATTTTATGTATTGAACCTCCACCAAATTTCTGATATACTCAGTGAAAGAATGTGTCTCTGCAGGCCTCCAAAGGGATATCTGATCTGACTAACTGCAGGTTCCCAAGTGAGGTAAGCTGAATCTGATCCATCCGTTTCATCTGCAAGAGTTATAATTATTACTAAATTATTACTGAATTAATTTATACAGCTGATAGTCCCTGAATAAATTGTCAGACTGTATATTGTTGCAGGGACTGCCACAGATTCCCCATGGGATTCAGACAAAATCTTTTAATCACAGGGTAACACACCTAGGCAGTATTTAAATCCTGATTTCAAGACAAAGTCACTTGGAACTGTAGATTTCATTGACATTCTCCAATTAATAAGTTCCTATCCTATTTAAATGTTTCTGTATATTTTATTTTGTATATCAGTTTAATCAGTAAGGTGAAAAGTCCTTAAAGGTAAATATTAGTTTTCAGCATTATTATACACTGGACTTTCTCTTCCACCCTTGTAAAAGGAGATCAGGAACCAGAGGTGACACCAGCTAATGTCCTATCAACAGTCAGGGTGATGGAGTGGACATTTGGTCAAATGTTATTTAATCAGTTTCTTCTCTTCCTGTATTGCAGACTACAATTAGGTCAGATTGGGAAAACATTTTGATGAATATAATTTGCTGTGGGAGAATCAACACTACTTTTCCTGAAGGATGTTAGGAATGAGTGACCAAACCTTCCCAGTATACCTGTTCTTCCATAAAGCTTTTGCAATACTGACCATTTGAAGAAAGCATGCTGTCAGAATAAGTTATGTATAGAAATGCTGAAGTTTTCTGACTATCCAAATTTGCAAGGTAGACAATATTAAAATCGATAGCAAATTGTTGCAAAGGATGTCACAACACTGAATGACTAGGCATCAAAATGGCAGATGAAATAAATTTCTCATAAATGCAAAATGATGTACCTCCCTGGGAAAGAATATTTAACATACACAGTAAATGGTTCTAAGTTAACTATTACTACTCAGGAAATTATAAAATTATTCCACATAGTTAGCATAAAATGTCAGCCTGATGATAAACAAACCACGAATTTTAGAAGTCATTAGGAAAGAGTGGGCAACGAAACAGAACTGTACCATTGGAGAGAGCACCACACTTGCAGTAGTAGACACAGTAAAACTGGAAAAGTCCGAAGAAATATAACAAGGATGATCAGAATGATGGAGGGTTTCTACTGAGGACAGACTAAACCAATTAGGACTCTTGAAGTCAGTAAAGAGGGAGCTGTAAGGGGATATGAAAAGGTCTTCAAAGTCAAGGATGATATAAAGTAAATAAGTAGGGAACAAGTTTTATTTCTCCTAGTACTAGCTGTAGAGGCAGCCATCTGCAATGATGTGAGAAAAACTGAAAACAAAAAAAAGGAAATATTTTTTCACAGAGTGAATAATGAGACTGGGAAAACTATTGTCACAGGCTTTTGTGTTTTAGACAGAAAAAAAATTAGAGAATTTTATGGAAAATTAGTCTATTGAGAACAGTTAAAAATAATGGTCTGGCCACAACCTTTGGTTTAAATAATTACCAATTGCTGAAACCTGAGAGGGTAAATTGAAGGAATGGCCATGCTGTACAGGGTCCTGCACTGTTCACTAAGCAACTGCTACTAGCTGCTTCTTGAGGCAAGTTTCTGTGCTTCGGTGATCTTTTCTTCTCATCTAATACAGCTTTTTTTATCTTTCATTTGCAGCAGCTTACAGTTTTTGTTTTTTTCCAATTTAAATTGCAATGAGATTACTACAAAATTACAAACCATATTAAAAATATGCCCACTGACAGCATACAAGAATATGTATGCTTATGCTTAAACCACAGAATATTATGCCTTCAGACTTTCGAAAGTATTAAGATTTAAATTGGGTCAGTTAAAAAAAAGATCTAAAATCATATTGCCTAAACTTATTTATAAAATTACTTTTAAACACTATCATTTCAGAGACATCCCCCATTTAAATTTCAGTAACAGTACAGGACAGTAATCTCAGGTCCTGTAAAAAGCTGCTCTCTAGTGGCTAATGGGAAAGACCAAGAATTAGGCGAGTATAACTTGAAATCCCTTCCTTTATTTACAACTCCTCATCCATCTGTTTCCATTTTAATCTCATTGCATGTGTTACATAACTTTGATGTTGAACAACATGAGTTCAAAAATTTTGAAAAATACTGTAAAAGGCTCCACTTACATGTCAAGATATAGGGCAGGCAAAGGGAGCGGGCAAAACTGAGGCACAAGTCAAGTATTTATGGATAAAATGAAACTACAAGAAACCTTGGGGCCAGTTTGGATTTATCCATCCTTTGGGACTTGTAACTTTTGTCTACCCTGGAACAGGTATTGATGTGCTGATCCTACTCAGCTATTACTCTTCAATTGTTCTGCTCCTCTGTGGTCATTAGCAAGCCTAAATAAATAGATTTGGAAGTCTGTTGCTGTGTCTTTTATCCAAAGATTCTTGCAAAAGGACATGAAACACCACTATCTTCATTTTAAAAATAAGGACCTGAAGAACAAGAAGGACAGAGACCTATCAAAATTCACCCAAACAACAGCTGACTGTTCCAGCATGGAGAATAGCCGACATCCTCAGTCCTGCTGAGAGTCCTAACTGGTAAAGTATACAGCCTTTGGTTGCACACAACTTTTAGGTAGCAGTTTCCTTTCATCATCAAGAACCAGAAAAAGAGCCATCTATCCGTTTCTAAAATACATCTGTTACCTGTATTATTACCTAGCTTTAAAAATGTATGCAATGAAAAAATGGAAGACTGTAAGGTACATTAATAATAAGGTGATGGTGTTCCCGATGCTTTAAAGGCATCCAAAATATGAACATTTCCTTATTTTAATTAGCCCTTTAATGGGATGAACACTAGCCAAAAGGTGACACATCTGGTAACTGCTACAGGATACACCCCCACTCCAAACTGTCACTGTAATAAAAACAAATCACTAAGTGTATTTTCAAATGAAAAAATATCACTCAGATATGGCAGATTAGTGCTACATCATGCAAGCTGGAGCACAAGATAGAAAAAGTCTTTTGCATGCCTGAAGTGTAATGTTTGAGGAGAAAACACATGCCCTACGAAGCCTGGATAGGAAGAATGGAACAGCAGATGGAAAACTCCAGTGAGTGCTTCATCAGCCACCTGCCAACCCCTGAATGGTGGCCAGTAAAAAAGCTACACCTTATTAAGTTATAAAATGGAAGGTGAAGATGGCACTAGTGGGAAAGTGTAGCAATTGCAGGTAATGATGTATAGTTTACGCTAAGCATAAGAAATTTGAGTTCTGCTTTGAAAATAGCAGAGGTAACTGAAGTAATGAGTGGGGGCAAGGCACACAAGACTTCATTGCTAACTAACCTTGTGAGTCTTCCTAAACACCTAACCTCCAACTTGAAGCTTTCTGTACCTAAACTAGCTATCTGTTTGTTGTGTGTGACACAACATGAATGAGTCATTTATTTTTATGACAATGATGGTGGCAAACAGGTTGGATAAAGGAATTTCCTCCCTGTATCATCTAGCTAGGACCTTGCACAGTTTCCTTGAGATACAGGTAGCTATGAGTTCTAGGCTCCTTGACCTTCTACAATTACATTATGCTACACAAGACATATCTTCTTAGAAGAAGAAAAAATAAAAAAGACTAAGTTTAAGAGACCTACAAACCACAATTACAGTACTTTCTTCTTGTTTTGACTCCACAAAGGAAAATAACTAGAGATAACAGAAAACGCAAGCAGTACGTAGCCAGCTGATAACAGAAAGTCCATGATAAACTGCATTATTGTAGCTATGATGCAACAATTTCATTGCCTTGGAAATCAACAGTGTTACCAATGGCAAACAGGTAATGATTAAAAAAGACAGAGATCTGGACACAGAAAGTTATAAGGTAGGGAATCAACCTTTTTTTACTGTTATTTAAAGCCAGCAAACATGGATGTAAGATGCACTAGGTTGACAGTACTTGCAAAAAAGGTTACTTATGTACATGTCTAATATAGACTTACAAATCTGAGCTTCTTACTTCTGTGGTTTTTAACCATTTGGGTCATAAATGCGGACAACATGAAAAATAATTCTACTTGTATCTAGATATTATGACTACAGTGGCAGGCGACCTAGTACTATTGTCTGAGGTATGACATCATCAGATAACACAGACAAAATAATAGGAACCAATATACACGCACTCTAGAAAAAATATCGGGGTTTTTTTGCACAAACATTTGAGATAGTGTTAAGAAATTGTTAAAAAGAAAGAGAAAGAGTTATGGTGTTATCGTGTATGTTAATGCGATGTTGTTCATTCTCATTGTGTTTCTTAACTCGTGCCATTTCTCCATGTCACTGTGCTCCTCATTCTGTCCTTCAGTGGTGGCTGTATGTACAGCTGAGGAACCCCATGTTGTTCTTCCAGAGCCTGTTTTATGGGCTGTTGCCTAACACAAGTTTCTGTGATTGCACAATATCTGCTAGGGCAGCATTTGATTACTAAATCCAATTAAACTATTGCACTTCCATGCATGTATATAGCAGAGACTGTCTCAAAAAAATATAGAGGTCATATTAACCTGTACTATCCACTTTCCTCAACATTTTTCTCAGGATGATTTTTATAAGAAATCACTTCAGATTTTGGTGATTACCTTTTTATTTATTTAATTCAACACTATAAACTAACCAATTTATCTTTAGTGAGCAAATGTATAAACCTCATACCTCATAGTCATTAGAAACATGAAGCCCAGACACAAACAACGCTCAGATTAAAGAAATCATCTCCAAGTCATGTCGTTTCCATTCTGGTATTGTTAATTAACTCACATTTTACTTGTAAACCTGTGCTGGGTGCAGGTCCCAAGGTTTTGGCAGCAGTGGGGTGGAGGGGGACCTCTGTGAGGAGAGGCCAGGGCTGCCCCATGCCGGACATGGCCGGTTCCAGCCGGTTCCAACCGCCGGGCATGGATGAGGCCCGCAGCCAAGATGGCGGCGCCTCGGGGAATGTGTGTGTGAGGAAGGGCAAAACACTGCCTGTGAGCAATGAGTGAGGGGGAAAAAGGGTGAGAAACAGCCCTGCGAGCTCTAGGGTGAGACTAGAAGGAGGGGAGGAGGAAGAGGAGCTCCTGGTGCCTGAGCAGAGATTCCCTCACAGTCCCTGGAGAGGCCAGGCTGGAACAGGAGAACAGCATGAGGAGGAAGGAGCAGTGGAAAGGAGTCGTCATGGGCTGACTCCAAGCCCCCATTCCCCGTCCCCCTGTGCCACTTGAGGTGGGGAGGTCGAGGAGCTGGGAATGAAGGAGTCAAGTTGAGCCTGGGAAGGAGGGGGTGGGGTGGGAAGTGCTTAGTTTTTGCTTCTCACCATCCAAATCCATTTTAACTGGCAATAAATGACGTTAATTTTTCCCCAGGTTGAGTCTGGTCCGTGACAATAATTGGTGAGTGATCTCCCTGCCTTTATTCTGATCCACGAACTTTTTCATCTTATTTTCTGCCCCTATCCTGTTGAGGAAGGGGAGTGAGAACAGCAGGGTAAGTGTCTGGCAGCGAGCCACGGTCAATCCACCACAAAATGAAGAGAAACATAAACACACTAGACCTGAGTTAATATTACAGAAGCTATTTATTGGACAAAAAATATTGTTCTTAATGATTCTGATTAAAGATAACTTTCTTAGGATTTTTATAATTATTGACCATTTCTGTAGAAGTCCATAAAAACTGCAGGTGGTGGTTCATCACCTCTGAGGCTCTCAATTTTTAAATAACCTTGTTCAGAATTGATTTATACCAGTTACATGGATACTTAGCACAACAGCCTGTATGAGTATATAGTAATTTCATTGATCAAAATTTCTTTGAAAAATAAGGTCTCTGGCTTTTCAAAATTTGAGCTGTTTTACTAACCTACATGAAAACCACTTTGTTTTATCAGGAACTGTACTGCTACTGGAGCTGTAGTGAATCTATTCTCCCCTGACTTGCCTGACTTATTCTACGAAGCCTTCAATTATTTTGGTTGAGCTTGCCTCGTCTTGCTGGCCTTTACAGAAAACAGAAGGCACAAAAGATAACTGATGTTTCCCCATCTGTTTCCTTAATAAATGCCCTCTGCTACAAAGGACTGGTGTGCAGACAAGAAAATAGGACTCACTTATCAAACCATACACCCAGTGCCGCCAGAGATCCAAGCTGTGTTTTGATAAGGATTTCCTGGATGATGCAACAAAATTCTGCCTGAATCTCAGAGGTATCTTAGGCATCTGGCAAAAACACTTAATCCAGATCATGAAAACAAATCACTTTTAATTAGTCAAGTCCTAAGCCCATCTCTCCCTGCCCTCGAAAAAAAAACCCCTCCAGCTAAAAAAATACCTCTGGCTCTAACATTGAAAACATGATGCCATGTTATCTCCTAAAGACCCCAAATGACAAGATCAAATAACAGAAAAAAAGCCAAAATCAAAATCTGAGTTGTATGTAAACATAAATCAACCTTCAATTTGCAATCAGAAAAATCCATATGTGATTACTGTGTGCAATAGTCACGATTTATTAGTCTGGTTTTGGATATCTTTTTAACTGCAGCTGTATGAAATCACAAAATGTTTTCAAATACAGACACACTAATAGCTAAAGGCATTTTTGTTCTGGTCAGTTATTTTATTACAGATAAAGCCTTTTATCTTTAAAGATATCCCATAGAAAGAGGGATCTGGATGCTTCCTTTCTTTAATCTCTCCTACCAGTGATGAATTTCAACATGATACTAGGCACTGGTGATCTTTCCAACCTATTTGGACAAAAGTGCTTTCCATACCAATGCTGTGATCGCAAAGGACTCTGACAAGGACGCTCTGCTCCCTGCACCTTGCATGGAGGACGGGCTCTGTTTGAATCTCACACTGTAGCTCGTATCTGGCTTTCTCCAGAATACCCTACGTCACCACACAGGGCCAGCTCGTCATCTTTTCTATGTGAGACAAAGGAACTCAAGCCAAGGGACTCTCAGGCATGCTGCAGTCACAGATGCACCAGGTAAAAAATAACTGAAAAAAATATTCATATTCAAGCTGAAAGTATCACTTCATCCTACTTCACTCAGAATAACCCAATTGTTCAGGTGCCATGTGTATGATCTCCTTTTTGGCATTGTGTGTCATAAGCCACTGCCAGAGGCAGAACATAGAATGAGATAAATCAATGATCATTCCCACATGCCAAACCAAGAAACTGTCAATAGGGTGAAGCACATTCCAGTTTAAATGCCTGCAGCACCTTCCATATGTCTTAGTAAGGAGTGGGGGTCCCCGACTGGATTAGTCCTGATAGCTTGGGAAGGAAGCAATGCATTTCCCAGAGAGCTATCACTCTGGAGAAAGGAGGAGGGAGAGAAAAGGTTTTATAGACTACAAAGCTCTTTGGCAAAAGGTCAAACTGTAGATGAGTATTACTTTTCAAGGAGAAAAGACAAGAAGAGATTGAAAATGGTATTGTTACAAAACAAAACAAAAAAGCAAACTCAAAAACTGATGAAAGAGCTGAGATAAGAAGAAATCTGTGGCATAACAATTAGATAGTTTTGTGGTGCTTTTCTTTACAGACTGAAGTTTCTGGATTTGAAATAGCTCCTTTGGAAAAAGATTTTCTGAATAGGTTTTATAGTTTATTTCTCTGGATACAGATTGCTCTAACAACTTGCAGAACTGCAAGAATGAGGATAATTGTAATTCTCATACTATGGATATTATTGTCTCTGCTCTTCCTGAAAATGGAGCAACAAAATTAACCTAACATCTGAAAAGGGAACAGAAGAAAGCCTGTTGTCTTGCTCTTCTTATGAAGGGACAGATTTTAATATTTTTTTTCCCTTCAGTGATGAAGAAAATACTTCACCGTGAAAAAAAATGATTAATGGTTGAATGACGCATCATGAAGCCAGTTTTCAATTCTGAATTCTTCCTGTGATCAACAGATACAACTTACAAAAAAAAAAAGAAGGAAGGCTTATGGTTTTTTCTCAGGTATAGACTTTGCATAAAGTAAAAACGTCAACTTTTTAATTATGTTTGTCAAAATAAGGTCATTGTGTAATTGCACTTTGGTGTCAATGAACCTTTGGTAAGCCCTCAACCAAGCATTTCAGGAATAGGCTCCTAATCCATAAGATCTACTTTGTTTTACTGCATAGGTTTGAAAAAAGGTAACCAAAACATCCCTATCCTGGAGTTTTCTAAAGCAGCCCGAACCCACTGCTTTAGCAAGCACAGAAGATGAATTGATACATCCTCAAGCCCATTGCTGCATTGACACTTATAGCTCAGGTTTCTCTGTGACACACTGCTGTCCCAGTGAAACCCAGGCATTTCAATATGACTCTCCAACGTGGAGCAAAAGGATTGAAACGTAGACATTAAATCTGACCAACTGTAGCGATGGGCAGGTCACCTAAACCACTATTCTTAAACCACCACTGCCACGATAGCTTTGCTCCTTGTCCTCTGTCTTTTATGACCTTCCGATTGTCCAGCAATATGTCCAGATACTAATGATAAGCCTCAATCTTCATATACACCCTGTAGTCCCCTCTCCCCGGGATGCCAGCAATGACCTAAGGAAAAGATTTGGTTACGCTGTGGAGGCTCTGAGTCTCATATGTGCTGAGGGGTGCATGCATGCTGTGGCCGTCGAGGAGGTCAGAGAAAAACCAATAGCTATGAAATTTCCTTGCAGTCTTGCAGAGTTGTTCTCAATGACGCCACTAATTCAGTGTCTTTCCTCTTTGCCTAGCCATCACTTTGCAAAACACACAGTATTATTTTAGGGAAAATAGTGTATTAGGAAAAATAATGTAAGCAATTAAGAAATACAGGAAATGCACGTGTGAAGTACTGTGAGTTTTAGGTAGCATTGACCAAATCCAATACGTCACATTACACTGTATACATATAAGCTACTTACAGAACTTCCATCACAGAACTGAGAGCACCTTATGTGCAAGTTTTCTTCTGCTTTGGAGACTGTAACTGTTGTGTGAGGGAGGATGATAATGCTTTCAGAAATATTAAAGAATGTCAGCAGGCTTTTTAAACCTGTCTTCTAGAGGCAAATACCTCTTGTTCAGAGTCCTGGAGGGACAGGCACTTGCCAAGCTATATCATTCCAATTTCATTCCTCCTCCTCTTGCCACTCTATATAAACTATCCCTGTGTCAGACTAATTCCCCTCTATCAGCCTTAGCTTCCATTGAGAAGTTCTTTGTTTTCTTTCTTGTTAAATTTTTTTTCCTGTATATTCTGTTGTTAAGATGGTAAATTCTTCCGACTGACTTTTCAAGGACACTTTATGGAGACAGCTTTATGCTTCAGAAAGCTATACTTTCTCAAGACAAGGTTTACATCTCAGACAGAATTCAAAATTTCATGTACAATGTTAATTTATATCCCTTAAAAGATACTCTGTCATTTGAATGGGCTTGTACTAAGCCATTGGGATTATTAAATTGGTTTCGGATTGCTTGTCTTGCAGTTTCCCTCTTCTTACCTCCTCCACAACAATACATTCTGAATACAATTCCTATTCTGTAAAAGTTCATTATTAAACTTCAATTTTACACCTGCTCCAGTGGGAAACCTGAATCAGACCAGGCTTTCCTGTGGAGAATGGTAGCTTGTACTGATTTGCCAGTACTTAGTGATGGACCCTTTTCAAGTAAAATACTCAAACATAACCAAAACAGCAAAAAGCATACCGATTTTTAAAAGCCATACTGGATGGAATTTTTTCTAGAACAGACGGCTGGAATAATGCCAGTGCCCTTAATGGAAAACACTTATGCCTATAGACCATTCTGACAGCCAGAGATCCCTGCTGTTTAAAAAAGTGTACAAGAATGTCACACACAAGACAAAGTCTCCATTTGCCAAGCAAGATGTGTTGCAAACAACTTTTTAAAACAAAATAGAGCAGAGCAGCCTTAACATCAGGCTGAGGATTTTGCTCAAAGTTTCTAGATTTTGGAAACATTTGTCATAGTACAGCTTCACGCAATTGTAAATAATTTTCTTTTTTTCTGAAGTAAGAAGACCTTGCTTAGTATTCTAAGGATTTCAGAACAATAAAATTGGTATTCTTTCACTGTGTTTATAGTCAGTTGTCTGAAGACTGCAGAAGCCAATGCAGTTTTCTCAATACTATGGGATGGGCCCTTGCATTGCTCTTTTACTCTGTCAGTGTGTAGTGGGAGAAAGTAAAATCTGTGGATTCAGAGATGTTTAAGGAGTTTCCATGAAAAATGCTTAGGATGCAAATTTTCTGCCTTGGCAGCAAAGGCTAGATTTTTTTGCCTAAAACTAAATGTGGTCCCCAAACTGAGTTCCAAAAATTCTGCTTTCCAGCAGACTAATTCTGAGGGTGGTTAAAGTAACCAGGTTGTCATACCCTGTTTACTCATCGGTGCGTGCTCAAAATTGCCTCGAAAGGCAGGGGAGATAACATTTCTTACCAAAGGCTCCATTATGATCCAGAATCAGGCAGACAGACATGAATTCTGCTTACATTCCATGACAAAAAACTTGGATTTGGAGCTTATCACTTGTTTAACAGCTTAGTGGTTAAGCACTGATCCAGAAAAGAGCCAACGTTCACTCTGAGCTGCATACAGCCTTTGGCGATGTCCAAAAGCACGCTACATGGAGCAGGGTCATTCGGTGGGATCCTGCAGGTAAGAACTCTCTGTCTCTTGCTGAAGCTATACGACAAAGAAGAGGCAGCAATGCAAGGAGGGGAGCTGGGAAGTGACTGACATTTGTTACTGACTTCGTAAATACCATGCATAAGAGGCAGACAATTAGCTTAAGCAACCCACGCTGCCTTCTGCAGCTGGCTAAGTCAGATGTATGACCAAAACACGGAAAACACTCACATTAGGCAGGCTAAAGCATCTGTACCAACACTGCCGGCCTTCAGAGGCATCGGCCTGTTGCCACCTACTTTGTAAGGAATTTAGGTAGTCGTTCTGGCAGCTAGAGATGCGAGTCAACTTTTGACTATACTGACACCTGAGACAGACCCCCAAAGTTTTGATGTGTGGGGGAAGTTAATATTAGGCATCTAAAAGACTAGGTTAGGTTTTGCCCTAAGTCTAAAAGCATGATACAGAAAAAAGTTAGTCCAAAAGTGCCTATGCCTTCTTGAATAAAATTACCCAGACAGCTGAATTTCTACTGTGATATATACTGAGTACTATAATAATCTTTGCAGAGGTGAGCGAATCCATGCGTCTCTCTTGGTCCAGTCCGTTTCAGACTTGCAAACCAGGTGCCTAAATCCCATGAAGTGCCTGGTCCTGTGGGATTGTTTGGGGTATAAATACCCGAGTTCAGCACAAACTACAGCAGTTCAGCCACTTCTGGTTAAAAACATGCAGAAAGTATAAAGTAACTGTGGATTTGGTGGCATCCCTCACCTCATTATATAACAGCCTAGTGATTATTAGTCACTAATCCAGGAAATGGGATACCTGAGGCCAAGAGACAGAAAATGGGAGGAGAACGTGTCTCTATCACAGGCATGCAGGGGATTTTATTTCTAATGCAGAGCAGGTACGTAATTATATGACTGCCATAAAAAGACTAAATTTTCAGGTCCTCACTGACAGAGGGTGTGTCTTCATAACTATAACTGTGTGTGTATTTTTCCCTGTTCACTCTTTTTTCATAAATTTTGCATTCTTGGCTCTTCAGTTTAAGGAGGACATGGAAAAACATAGGAAAACATGAAGAGGAGCAGAAAAAAAAGGTTATTGGGTGAGGAGAATAAGAAAAATGAGCCAAGGCTGAAAAACTTAAATTTATAATCCACAAAAAGAAAATCATGACTGCAGTCTATAAATATTTTCAAGCTAACAACATAAGAAAAAGGGTGTATGAACACAGGAAGGAGGATAATAGCCTGTGGGTATGAAAGGAAAAAATTAAGCAGAATATTAAAGAACATATTCCCAATAACAAGAATACTTTAGAAAATAAAAAGATTCCTCAAGGAAAACAAGCATGAAAAAACTGTAAACATCAACAACAATTAGTGAAACTATTCACTAGTGAACTATTAGCAAAAAGATCAACGTGAATAAAAGTGGTCCTTGAAGACTGAACATAATTAATTATCAATTTCTGTGATAAAAGAACAAATAATTATATGATGCTAAGGTTTAGAATTTAAGCACTTTTTCATCAAAAAAAATAATAATATTAAGGATTTCAGCACATTAAATTTAGCCACACTGTACATGATAAAAATGCACGTGCGGGGAAAAAAAAGATTATTAAGATATTCTAAAAGGGAAGAGAGGAGTTTTAAATACAAAACAGGACATGAAATGTAAAAAATAAAGATATAGCTTATAATAATTAAATCCATAACAAAATCCAATTTCTAAATACCAACATTAAACAATAAGGGCTTAGTGAAATCAATAAGTAATCCGCAATTATTATTATTTGTTTTTTTCCAAAACCTGTGTTATCACAATATTGATGGCAGCAAAGGAATCTTAAGTTTTCTCTATAAAAATGAAAAACGTGAACATATATAGATAGACAGACAGATAGACAAGATAGATACTGAAGTAAGCTTGATAAGAAATTTAACATAGAGTTACAAATGCAAATAAATTATTTATTATTTATTATTAGGTAATGCATTAGTAAAACAGAAAAACTGAAGCCATGATACACATATGATTATTCTGAACATCAGTTATGGATATGTTTTCTGATTGTCTTAATTGTGCAAGTCTAAACCTGGAACCAGACTGAAGCACTGAGCAGCACAATTGTATTTTTACAAATTACTCTTATTCTATTCCATTTGAAAAAAAATTAATTTCAAAGGTAAAACAGTATTTCAGACATACTCTATGAGAACGAGTTCCATGTTCTGTACGATTTATCTTTTAAGTCCTAAAATGATAATTACATTTAAATTACTCTCCAATTCTATTGCATTAACATAATTGTGTGTCAACTAACAAGATGTACTTATTAAATGGTGTATTTCTAGGCCATTTACACATGTAATAATATGTTATTGTTAAATTTATAGTACACCTAACAATACTTTGCCTAGCAACTCGGTCTTACTGAAAATGGTGCCATTAAATAATAGCAATTCTACTGTTTCCTGTTGACCTAAATGAACTCCTCAGTGCTCTATAAAGAACATAAAAATTAGCATTGTGATATTACACATCTCTAAAAAAAGCACAGACTTTAAACACAAGGCCAGAATAAGCGCTTTCTTAAAACTGTAACACTCTCTTCAAGGTAGGAAGGAATATTACCTTTGTAACAGTACAGTAAAAGCAAGCGTTAAGTTTTGTTTTCGTTTTATGCCGGATTAGTAATTCATAAAGACATCTGAAGAATTAAACTGGACAATTTCAGTGGTTCAGTGCTGGACCTAGTAAGTGACATTTTCTTCTTCCTATCAGCAGTGTTAACTAAAGTTCACAATGAATTTATTTTCTTTCAAAATTGGACCTTCAAAGTGAGAATTCAGACCTACTAGTGTAAATCATTAACCTGGTTACTCTATTCAAGTATAAAAAAGATGTATTGTAAAATCGTGAGCCAATGGGATAAAGGTTTTGTACGAATTCAGGAAAAGGGGCTAATGATAAGAAATTTTGTTAAGGTTACAATCTACTTCCATTTCCATCCCAGTGCAGATTCGCTTTCAGTGAAACACCTTTAAATCTGCATTGTGAAACTTTAGCTTTACCTAAAAGACAATGACTCCAGAAGTCTACAGTCCTGGCATATTTCATCATTTAAATACCATTTTCTCTGTAAGAGTAAAAACAGTTATATATGATGTGATGGTCTGAGGATTTTTCTGCTCCGCTCCCAATGCAACACAGATTACGTTCAGAAAACTCTTAGAAGTTGCTTTGCTTTTATTTGTAAGTAAAGTTTCTCACAGAAAGTTGAATGTATTTATTTTCACAGGTAAGTTTGTCCATTTTTTGGTTTCATAGTAAAAAAAAGAAAGAAAAGACAAGACTTCTGTAGTTCTCTATTTTTCTCAATCGTTCTTGGATAATATGGTATTAGTTTCCAGAAACTGCTTTTTTTTTTTGAGTCAAATATTCAATCAGAATGAATATTCAACAGAATATTCAACCAGAAAATTAAATCTCCCATTAACAATCAAAGGGTATGCACAATTTACAGGCGAGCAGTTGTTGTAATTAAAAGAAAAAAGTGAAATAGAAAATGACTTAAATCTGAAAATGGCTGCTGAACATTTGTGCTAGCTACTTTGCTAATCTGCATTCAGAAGGGCAGTAGTGGTGTGCGCAGACCTGGAGATGCTACACCAGAGCAAAGAACAGTAGATGGGCCGGCACTCCAGAAAGCAGGGACGGGAAAAACTGCTTATTAAGCCTCTTCCTTTCACTGTCAGTTTGTTCCCTACAGTATTTTTCTTCAGTAGCATGTTGAAATTGGTTTTGGAAGTCCCAAGAGATGAAGCTACCATCACTTTTCTTAAAGAGCTATTTCAGAGCCAAAGGAAGAGAGGAATTTTATCCTTTTTGATATTATATTCCAGCACTCTTAGAGTAATGTTATCACTATGCACCACATTAAAAACAATAATAGAAAGAAAAATGAAATATTTTTCAGATACTTGTATCATGTTTCCCTTTAGTTATGAAAGGAACATTGGATTGAAAAAGAATTTATGGCTCACTGACTTTAATATAGTGCTATTCCAGGTAATTTATTTTGTGAAGTAAATATGTACCATCTTAAAAGCAGTTAGTTTCTTATTTTTCTATTTCTGATGGAAAGCTTTAAACACAAAGCTGTTGTGGTTAGAAATCTTCTAATTTCCAGCTTAAAATAATTAACTGACAGCTTATATCCAATTAATTCTCTTGGCATAACTACTTTCTAACTCGGTGATTTTCTCCCTTCCTGTATTTATCCTTGTGGTGGAAACAATCATATCTGTTCTCCGCTTTAGTTTTTTTCAGCTTCTTGGTATCTTCTACTATGTTATGGTTTTCTGCCGCTTGATTCTTTTGGGATGCTTTCATTCACTAGTTACACTACGAATTCTTTCTTAGTCTTAGGAGCCTCAATTTTACAAAGCTTTTCAGAGGAGGCCTTAACACTTCCTTACACAACAACATTAGCATTTTTTCATTTTCAGAGCCAACCCCTCAACTGAGTTTGCCTTCTTCACGTCTGAATGATTTTGATGATTCAGTCACCTGATACACCCAACTCTTTTTCCTCTTCACCTACTGAATATCTCCCAGTTTATTGTACAAATTCATAACAGTCCCTAAATCTATGACTATCCACTGCATTAATGAATTTAATTCCATGTTCCTGTTCTTATTATTTAAGTCTTCAAATGTTTTTAATTCCTTCCTTTTCCTATGGCAGTTTTTCTTTGAATTGACAAAATCCTTCTAAGCGTGTGCCATAGACAAATACCAATGACATCCTCCTACCTTTTGGACTAAGGTCATTAAGGAAAATATTAAATGAGAACACTTACAAACCAATGTTAAAAACCTCCTGCAATAACCCTCTTTCCCTGCAGTGTATCTTATCTGTTTCAATATCACACATGGTTTTCTCCCCTTTAGTCATTTCCTTGCAGCACATTAAAATTCTTGTAGTAATCCTATTTTTAATTTACTCTTTGGCACTGAATCAAATATTTAACTGAAGTCCTAATAGATGAGCTTTACTGCATGTCATTTGCCTAGAAAATTATTTATCAAGGAAAAATTGCAGTTAAAAACATGTTGTGTTTTGTCCTATTTCTAATTGCCTTCATATTTTTCATTACAATTTCAGTTGAAATTTGTTCTAAAAATTTGCATGCTAGAAAGGCCAGATGAACCCACTCTCCCAAATCATTTAATGTCTCCCGCTAAATTTTAAGTGCAGGCTTTACCATTGTTCTCTGAGTATATGGTATCAGCTGGGAAAAGCTGACTACAGATAGGTTGATCAAATAGACCTGTGGTTTCAAATATGGTTCTTTCAAAATTTTGGAATGAAGAATATCTTATCTCCCCCATCTGATCATATAGAATTTTTAAAGCTTTTTTTTTTCTCCTGTGAAGCAGTAAATCACATTTCCACACATTTCCATGTCCTCATTTTCATAATTTTCTCCATATTCCATGCCATTGCCTTTACTGCAAGTTTTGACAAGATTTTCAATTAGAATTGGGGGCAAATAAGCCATTTTTAACATCTGCCTGTTCCTAGTCTAAAAAGCCTTTTTCTTCCTTTTTCATTCTCAATTTTGCATGGCTAAAGACCTCTTGTTTTGATTACTTTTTGTATGATCTAGCTTGGCATGATATTTGGCAATTCTCAAACTCGTAGTGTGTGCTGAATTCTAATATGTAGCTTTCATATTGACTAGTTAAAAAAAAAAAGTTATTTGCTTACGCTCAATTTCTTTGGAAAAAAAAAAAGAGCTATTTATTTATCTGTTGTGAACTTAAACTGTTCCTTATGAAATATTTTCCTTTAGCTCAAGTATCTTTTGTATTCACGGTTAAGGAAATTCTAAGTCTTCTTAATTTTTAAATTCCTGAAATTCTAGTCCACTTAGGTTCACTAGACAGTCTACATAATTATTCACATTTTCTCTTCTAAAATTAAGAAGCTTGTATAGATTTTATGTATTCTTTACGTAATCCACCAAACTGATCTGTTCTAGGAACACTTACATGCAGGGCTGTTTTTAAGCAACAGGTCTTACACAATGACTTGCCAATGTACGATATAAAGTACTCTTTTTATTGCTAGGTTGATTACATGGTTTAAAAATATGTAAAACCTATTATAATTTACAGCAGCTGTTCTTTAATCAGGCAACTTCAAATATTCCAAAGGACATTTATTCCTGTAATATTAACAATATTACTCCAAAATTTTTATAACCTAGCACTGGCAATCTGTAACAAACTCTCAAATTAGACCTTTAAATCTTTTCCACATTCCTGTCACATATCTTGACCTAAAGATATTCAATTTCTAATGATGGCAGCCTTTTTTTCTAATACCCCAGCACTTTGTAAACAGTCCTGCTTTACTACATTTGCATTTACATATTTTCTCACTAACCAGTTCTTCCAGTCTTTGGATACCTTTCTCTCTCCTAAATATGTTTGCGTCTCCTGTCAACTTACATTATCTATGAATTTCATTAACATATCATTTAGTTCTTTGAAACATTAATTAAGATATTAAATCAAAGAGTATCCTGCAAATACCTAAGTACTTACTTAGCTTTAATCTTGCAGATTCTCACTGTGTAGCATCTTACATATTTTTTGCCTTTCCACCTGCACATATGTATAAAAATTATAAAAGTCTCTGTCATCTGAAGTCTCGGTCACAGTACCACCGTTTTTTCTGGCCTGGATGCATGTGATCTTGCTCTGTTATCTTTGTGCATAACACCCTTGCAAGGAGCTTTGTTTCCCAGGAGTTGCTCAGAGGCATACATTTCACTCCATCCCACTTGTTGCCTTTCCTTCATTGTTGACCCAAATATCAGCCTCAAATACCAGGACCATTTCTCTCTCACCAGCAGCAAAGACTGCCACTGATTAGCTCACAATCCAAGCCTCCATCCAATTACTACATTTAAAAACATCTATTTCTTTTCTCCCTATTTTGCCTTTCAGATTTTGGAAGATTTCCTCGTAAACTCATGCAGAACTACTTTATTATTCTCCTTCATGACCTTTCATAAAATTTTTCTTTGTTCTAAAGCCATCACCAAATCTGATAACAGTTAGATTGTTAACATACTACCTATCATACTCATCAGCTTTGCCTCTTCTTTCATCTCCGGTGCGGCAGCTTCCTGACATGTAGTCAGACTTTAAGGGCATGGACCATCATTTTGTTTGGTGTTCACACAGAGAATCTTAAGCCATGATTGAGTCTTCTACAGAATATTAAAAACAATAAATGAATAAAACCAGCAAAACTAGACAACAAAATAGAAATCCTAAGTGTTCCATTCATCCTGATTTTATGTTAGGCACCTGCACAGTAATCCTCTACAGTACTACAGATAAAAGTAGGCCTCATAGAAGAGCCTTTCCCAAATAATTTTATTTCCATTATATTTTTTCAGTGATGTAGCTAGTAGTTAATCAACCTAATTTTATTCCTATCCAAGCCAATGAGAAACATTGATATGTATTTTTCCGGGGAAGAGACACTGTGTCCAATCTTTTGCTTTTATATAAATTTAAATCACAGGAAATTATCATATGACTTCGCATGCTAATCATAGACCGCAAATAGCAAATACTGGAGGCACTGCTCACAGAAGAAGACCTCATAAGTGATCTGCAGGCTGATATTCTGTAGCACATAACACGTGTCAGAATGATTGGCAGCAAAATACAACTCCACAACAGGCGAGTTGAATTTGGAATCCCTCACAAACTGATAAACAGTGAAATCTTCTGTAGACAATTTGCCAGCAAGAAAAACTTTACCCTCACCATGTGAACCTTCTCACTGAGAACGTTTTTTCACGGCATTTCTGTGAACAGCACTGTTTTCCCTTAGAGTGTGCAAGTTTGAGGTGAAACAATGGAAAAAATGCTGTACCCTGATGAAATGTGACAAATTTTAAGTTTCATGGCATTGACTGCTATGCTCCAAGACGTACAGGCCAAATTTCAACAGGAAATTATTCATAAAACTGATTATACAGCTATCACATTAAACACAGAAACAAAAAACTTCAGGTTTGCATAATGTATTTAGCTAACCAGTGACAGATAGGCAAGATAAGTTTTAATGCAGCAGATGTCTCAAAATTGGGTATCTTGAAAACATACATACTTGTGCAACTCCCGGAAGAATTACTGGCTAGGCTGGGTCTGGAAGATTGGTATTTACCACCAGATAACCCATTCAAATTACACTTGGTTCAAAATCAGAGAAAATAATGGTCTTAAACTAACACTGACCAGTTTCAGGGACAGAGATAATTTTCTAGGACTAGTGAAACACAGGGAAGATTTTCGGAGTCATTCTGTCAACTTATCTGCCTTTGGGTCATTTCTGTTATGGGGGTGCTGCAACTTAGTCAATAATCTATTGTAAGAGGTCAGACTCCTTACCGGTTATTGGGTGTAGTGGCCCTGGTGAGCATAATCTCAGCATCCCAACCCAAATGGGTGTACAAGGGAGTCTAGTAATCTAACAATCATCGTTTCTGACAATTCTTCTCTTGTTACCTTTACCTCCCTGTTTGACCAATACAGAGTTGCAATGTAAAGTCAGTTGCAAACTCTGGAAAAAGTAGAAAACAGAGCCCCTAGCTTTTTAACCTGTCAAAAAGGAGGACTTAAAAAGCTTCTCTACATGAACAGTCTCCGAATCACTTCTAATCTTTTTCATAGCTGATATATGTACATGCACTTTATTCAACTTTTTTCTAGATATAACTCTTAGTTTAGAAGAAATATAGAAATATATTCATCATGTGAGAGGAAAAAAAAAAATAATAAAATGTGCAACCTTCTTGATTTTAAAACTTTTTCCTTCAAATTTCCTCATTTCTTTATTTTCCTTCAGAGCATAAAAGAAGAAATTGAAATAAAGAAATGAAAGATCAGTCATTGCTTTTCTGACTAAATCACCTGATTCTTGAGTTACACCACTGCATGGAAATATACTGCTGTGTGTCAACTGAAATACAGAGACACAGTTATACGATTAAAGGTTGAAAAGCCTTCTACTCTATACTATTTGACTTTTTTGCTTCAAACTGTCCCTTCACATCATTTTACCAAAGATTTTGGTATTTAAACAGGCCTATTTTTTTCTCTCTCTATGCACACAGGGATTGTCACTGATTCAGGGCGGATTATATTTTGTATTCTTGCAGTCGATAGAATTTTGCAGCTGTCAAAATTGTTCTAGAAAGGTAGAAAAGCTGGTACTTCTGCTTCAAACATGAAAAGACTTAGTAAGCCAAGAAAACTCCATAACACACAGAAGGACATATGCTGCAGAGGCCGAGTGATGGGTGAGTATGTGGTAGAAAGTTCTGGTGAAAACACAAGGATGTAGGAGGATTTTGACAGTTGGGAGAAGGGGAAAGGATGCCAGCTCCTCTCTCCTACTCCTGCCACAGGCACACAGCATGGCGAGGAGCACCCAAGAAGCTGTTTTACAACAAATGCTGAAAGACCCAAAGACTTTTCCCTGTGTGTGTCCTTGCAATCCCTGACTTTAAGAGACCGGACTGGATGAGTCTAGGGGTTAGAGATGAACAAAATTATTAAGAGACATATGTGTATAGATTGATATTTCACTAAAGAATTAGTCGTTAAAGAGGTCTACAGCAATCTAAAGAGCGTTCACCCCAGTCTTCCAGGAACTTGCCACACCCCACAAAAGCAGAAAGCATGATAGCAGCTAAGGCTTTGGGCTTTTAGCTCATACCCTGAATGCATTCTGAACCTTCAAAAATAAATATATTAAAAAAAGGTGAATCCTCCACAACATTAGAATAAAGGCTCCTGTAACAGTATCTCTGTTAAAACTGAATAAACACCGAGTATCCTTTTAGCCTGAAGAGATGTATTTAAAATTCCTCCCTCTCAGTCCCCAGACAATTGATGCTGCCAATTATAGGACTATTTCTTTAACATCAAGTGATGGAAGTACATCCCTACCAGCAAAGCAGAATGAATCAGAGCTTACAGTAGCTACTAGAGAGCTGTCAGAACTACTAAGCCCCCAAACCTCTATCCTGGCCCACAGCCCTGCTATCACAAAACCCAGAGTCAAAACATAATTTCACTTAAAGTTTGCATTAATTAAGAGATGCCTAATCCATTTTTGCCGTATTTTAGTAGACATTATTTCAAACAATAGTTTTTGGAATGTGGAGGAACTTATTCGTATTGTTTTGTTCTGTTTTCAAACAGGAAAAGATTGCTTTAAATACTTTAAAATATTCGGAGTGACAGAGATGCATGCAAATTTGAATAATCTTGTTGTTTGCTTGGTGTATCTGAGGTGAGATTCTCTAAAACTGATGCCTTCATGGTTTTCTCTTATATTGCTGTTCTATCCTTTATTAGCTGCTACTATCTTCCAAATCTCTTTCTTTTATATCTACTGTACAAACTTCCCCAGCATTGTTATTCTTTCCTTGCAAAGTACACTTACATTTGACCACAGAAGCAAGCATGCTAACTCCGGTTTAAATCCTGTCCTGAATAGGTCTTATCCATAGTGTTTTTAAGTAACATTTAATTGCTTTCATAAATTATTAAGATTTTTGTGTCACAGCGAGCTTCACCCACATCTCAGCCACTCCCCCAAAAAGGGCTGGTAGAATGGAATTCAGTACATGCAGCAAAGGGATCTGACTACAGCTCAGCATTGGAAGTCCTACCAAGGTAACATATTTTAATAAAATATGAAAAAGCATTCTTTATTTTTAAAAGAATATATACCATTTTTTATTTGGAGGTGCTGTAGGAACAAGGTATGCATCAGCAGGTATAAATCTCCTGTGGTGTCACTGAAATCAAGGCATTTGGCCTCACTTTCTTTTTAGTTAGTTATTTTTCATGACACCTTTCACCTTTTTGAAGCAAAGAGCTGAACGACATGGATAGTCTATTTATTAGTGTATCTAAGGTGCAAACTGAACAAGCACAAGCTGTAAAATGGTCCATAAGATAACATGTGTTGTCAGAAGAGAATAGGCCCATCTGCTGAGTTCTGCACAGACCATTTGCTGAGTTCAGCGGTGGGGAAGGAGCACATGGGTTGATCAGCTCTTACCACACAAGCAACTATAACAGCAAAGCATGGGAAGTGCTCTGGATGAATGCAAGGTGCTTAATTCTGTTGGGTGGCATGTATAAGAACACTTAAAAACAAAATAATTGTGTTCAAGACAATATATTTCATGGTATTTCTTTATCATCTTGGAACTATTTTTGACCAAATAATTTAAATAAATTGTCCATGCAGCTACAAGCCAAATGGAAAGGTCTTGGGTCAAAAAGAAAGTATTGTCACTCTCTGATAAACAATGTTGCTCTTTAAATGGTATCTGCTTGCAGTTACTTGTGCTGCTATTCATCCAATGTTTATTAAAGTAAATAGTCACTCAGCTAAATAGCACTAAAAAGGAAAGATTTACTGCAAACACTAGCCAAGCTCTGTTCTTGACATTTGGTATCAGAAAAGAGTTCTTTTAAGAATTTTTGTTTGTTTGTTTTTGAAAGATGGATGTTAGCTTATTCCACAAAGTATTTGCAATATTTTTGAAGGATAGAGATTTTGAGGAATTTTTTGTGGTAATAACTTTCCCATACTTAGCTTACATCATAATTTTACTGGCTATTTGTTTCTAGCAGCTTGTCCCTTCAGCAAAAAAAAAAAAATTTTAAAAAGAGTTGACCTCTTCTGTTGGCTTAGCAACTGCATACATGCTTTGAAGCATAAAGACCATAAGCTGCCCTGACTAATCTGCAACAGCTCAGCTTCTTCCTCTCCCTCATCAACACCATGGCACAAAAATGGCGTGTCCTATTAGGGACCTATTCAAGCTTGAAGTAAACAGGCCCTTCCAGGACCTAATAACAGCTTTTGGATGGTGTCCCAGAGCTCCTGTTCTCAAATACATAGGTGCTTAGGTGTTTTGGTAAAGAACCCTCAGATCTATGCAGTGACTGAAGAATTGATGCAGAAGTGATACAGATAAGCATTGCTTGACCTACTGTAATCCATACCATAAGTCCAGGGGCACTTTTTTAAGCACACGTGCAACCAGAAAGTTGCAAAAGCTGTGATCGTTCAGGCTCTGCTAGGATGTTATACGCTGCCTAGAGCTGAACTGGGGTAAGGGGGTACTGGCCCCACCGCCCTTCATCACAAACACAGGTGCAGCATGGATCTGCGGATGTAAGAGCATAAGCTGTTGTTCTTAAATTGGCCAGCACAGCCTGGTTCAATGCAGCCTTAGTGTTAATGGTGTCTCATTTTGACAGAAATGGGTTAGAGAGCAACGATCTATGTCGTTTTGCTGGCAAATCTAAAAAGTAGGGTCAAGAATTACCCTGCATCCAGGTACAGCTGCTAAAATCAGGGAAAACAGGCCTGACTATTTTACTTAACACCTTTCAGCGAGGATGACACTATAACTTGTGATGGGGTGATAAAGAATTCCAGGGCAGTTTTGACCTCCTGCAGGTTTGGGAATATGATGGATCCCTTCTGTCATGACTTTAACCTCAGCTGTACAGAGATATGACAAACTCGGAAAGACAAGATAAAATCAAGTAGATAAAACCCATCCTGTAATATAGGTTATATTTGTAACCTTTGAGATGCAGTAGGGGAAGAACATTAGAGGAACAATAATTTGAATAAAATAAAATTAAAAGGGGGAAACAAAGTAAGCATTGCCATTGCCTAGGAAGACAGAAGAAACAGAAATGAGGTCCTCCCACTCGTGATCCTTATTTCCCGTCCAAAATGGAAATGTTTAGCAGAATACTACATCAAACACAGATGAAGACAAAAATCTCAAGAGCTTAATTGTGCAACACAGGTGCTTAACAATTAGGAGGAAAAGGTACATCAAGGCTTTCACAATTCGACATATCAGGTCTTCAATCAAATCCCACTGTCTGTTGTCTGGCCAGTCAGGACAAAATTAGTATCCTTCAGCTACACATTTCCAAGAAATAAATTCCCTGTAGCCTAGGGGAAGTATACTGAGCTGTAAGCCAGAAGAATGTGTTCTTATCTCTCCTGGCAGCTGTTTATACTTCCATGCCGAGGTTTCTTGAGGATAAACTGGGGTTAAAAGAATGATCACCATTGCCCCACTTTAGTATTAGCTAGTTGTGTCGCACGAGCAAACTACCACCCAATCTGAATGGGGAATCCAGATATCTGTTCTCAACGCTCCTGAACGTGATCTCAAACATCCAGTAGTCTCCTGCAGTACCTCATACAGCAAAAGTGTGAAGTGTATGGGGGTTTCTAGTCAGACCATTTGTTAACATTTCTTACCTAGCTAGGAGTTACACTGTTATTATGAGACTAGGGTAGCCCTTAGTTTGACTGACAGACATTTGCAATTCTAGCATTTAAATTATGGACCTATTTAGGGTTTTCTTCAGATTATGCATAAAATAGCTCAGATTTATAGAGTTGGTTTTTGTGGGGTTTTTTGTTTTGTTTTTTTTTTTTTTTTTTTTGCAGCCTAGGTTAGTTTTCAAGATATGGAAATATTCTAAATAAAATATAATGTAATTAGAAACCATTTTTTAAAAAAAAAAAAAAAGTTAGTTTTTGCCCTACGCAAGCCATGACAGTTACTTTGGTCACTCTTACAGCAACATTTCACTTTAGGCAACAAGGGGGAAAGACTCACCTGGGGAGGACAGTAATAGGTGAATGAGAGTTTGGGGATGGTTGACTATTCCCCCAAATAACCCAATGTAATTTGCAATAATTACTTATGCATGGTGAGGAGAAACAAGTGTAGATTTTCCCTGCCCCCCCTTCATATTGTGGCTTAAGGTACAGACTAACAGCAGAAACATCACCTGTTTGGGTAGCCAAACAGGGATTTAGACTCAATGTATTTGACAAGGAAAACATCTACTTCTAGAAGAGGGGGTTGAGAAGGAGTATTCAGCACATGGGTGAAGTAGAAATGATGCCAACTCCCATAGTATTTCCAGAATACCTTAGTTGCCATAATAATACCTTGGCTTAAAACTTGTAAAAGCCCTCAGCCCTCTTTTTAAAATTAATCTGATAAAATAAGCAATACCCTGAAAAGATCTGGCAAACTTTCATACAACTAGTGTTAGACATGATAGTTGTTCAGAATCATCTATTCATCATTCTTCAGGTTTTGATACTGATGTGGCACATCTGTGAGCCTTTATTACAGAAAATAATTGAAGTTTATTATGCTTTTTTAATAAGGGCACAGTCAATCTTATACTTCCTTCTGCTAGGAGAACTAGCAGTTGCAGATTTTTCCAAAATCTACCTACAGTTTGTAAATACACATTACAATTGAAAAGTTACAATATGTATAAGATAGTTATGAGAGACACTTTGTGTAGCGTGTCAGAGTCGCATAAAGGCTTCTCTTATCGTTTCACACGTGTGCGTATTCTATCTTTATGAAAAACATTCCTTACTTGCTTAAGTGTTGTAGGGTAAAACGCAAAGTAGCATGGGATTTTTGTGCATTCAGTAAGTCAAAACCAAAATCTCTTTCTTTATTAAGACATGCAATTTGAAAAAAGCCCCACAGTATGTCATCCAGCCACCTTCAGCAAGAATTAATATCATGTGTGGGAGTATATTAAGGTGTATTATACAGAGTGCATACTACAATTTAGACAGAATGAATAACATGGCTTAGATTATTTGTGAAACTTTTTCAACACTAAACTTTTGAATATATCATTTAATAAACCTCTATGTTCACTTTAAAAAGAACAGAAATAGTACATACTTAGGAAGTGCAATTTGGCATCTCTAAAAGTTCAGCAGTTTATTCATGGCAATGAAAGTTCTTTGGCATGATAATGAATCCTACTACTGAGACTTAGTGAGCAGGGTTGTTGGTTTTTCGGCCTGCAGTACAAAGTGCTGATTAACTTGAAATAAAAAGCACGGAGATTTAATCCACTGAAAGTAACAGCGTGAATGTTCTTAATCCATTCATTCTATTCAGTAATTTTATGAGCAGCTCTTTGTACAGCAGTGCATCTCGCAGGAGCTGTAAGCCATTTTTACACTTCATTTACGTAACAGAGGAGATACGATTTGAGGATATGACAATTCAAGGGATCTCTCCATATGCAAGCAGAATTCTAATTGAGGGTATGAAGTTGCTGCATCATTAAATGTCTCAGAGTATGTGGTACTGTCCTGGTTTCAGCTGGGTTAGAGTTAACTGTCTCCCTAGTAGCTGGTCCAGTGCTATGTTTTGAGTTCAGTATGCGAAGAATGTTGATAACACTGATGTTTGCAGTTGTTGCTCAGTAGTGTTTAGACTAAAGCCAAGGATTTTTCAGCTTCTCATGCCCAGCCAGCGAGAAAGCTGGAGGGGCACAAGAAGTTGGCACAGGACACAGCCAGGGCAGCTGACCCAAACTGGCCAAAGGGGTATTGCATACCATGGGATGTCATGCCCAGTATATAAACTGGGAGGCGGGGGGGATCACCACTCGGTGACTAACTGAGTGTCGATCGGTGGGTGGTGAGCAATTGCATTGTGCATCATTTGTATATTCCAATCCTTTTATTATTACTGTTGTAATTTTATTAGTGTTATCTTTATCATTATTAGTTTCTTCTTTTCCGTTCTATTAAACCGTTCTTATCTCAACCCACGAGTTTTACTTCTTTTCCCAATTTTCTCCCCCATCCCGCTGGAGGGGGGGGAGTGAGTGAGCGGCTGCATAGTGCTTAGTTGCTGGCTGGGATTAAACCACAACAGGTATCAAGGCCATGCCACGGGTCTCCTACACCAGGAATAATAAAACTTCATAGCTCCAATTTGAACGGCATCATTTTAAGACAACAGACTGCTGAACACTAGGGAAAACTTCAACCAAATCAGGGCAGGAATGGAACTTGGAGCAGTAGAATTTCACCAGAAGCAAAACACAGCACTAAGTTACTATCATACAGCAGTCCTCTAGAAACTAGACTATGATACTACAGAAACGTTTTTCCCCTAGAAGAACCATATTCATCTCCCTGAAGGATATACACTCCTAACCACTAATGATCTCCCCCCAAAATCAGATAATGGCTTGGTTTGGTAAAGAGTACGTACGTGGTACATACTAAGGATGTGAATGAGTCAGAAGTACTTGTACAGTTCTAAATTAATACCAATTTAGTGGGTATTTAAAAAAAAAAAAAAAAGTGAACTGGTTAGCTTTCATTATAGTCACAATTTTACAGTAGATTAGTCCACAGTGTGCACGTAGTCACTGATGTCAGCTTGACTAGTTGCCAATGCCAGCAATGTGTGTATCCTACTGCAATCTGAGAATCAGATGCCCATTTATACTTTACTTAGTTTGTAAAAGTTCATCTCTATAAATATTTTTGTGTGGTAGGTTATAAAGTAGAGACATAAGTTAATACCTTTTAAAGAAAATTTCTGATGGGTCAAAAAATTGAGATGTCCATGATATACCTCCCTGAAATGCAGTGCCAGCTGTGCAGCTGACACTGTGCAGTGTCAGGATACCAGATTGCCAACTACAGCCAAATAGCAGGCCAGCAAAACTTTTATTACGTATACAGTCAGTATGCCCTCGGCAGAGTAAAATTTGCTTACAATAGCTAAACACTTCAGTCAAGGAGTACTAAAACGTACCGTCACAAAAATGCAGAGGTGTTTCAGTTTTTCTGAAGCACGTGTTCCCATTACTGCTTTGTAGCACATCAAAAATACAAAGGTACACAGACTAAATTCTGCATCCCTGACCTGACAGATATGGAAATCTTATATGTATGGAGTTACAGCTTGCAATCACAATTGATAAACTTAAAGAAAAAAACAAAAACTTTTTTTTTTTTTTTAGGTAGAAAGACAGAATCATAGAAAGATAAGAAAAATTAATTTGTAAGGGACCCCTGAAAGACATCTAGTCCAAATTCCTGCTCAAGGTAGAGCTAGCTTCAAAGTTAGATCAGGTTGCACAGAACGGTCTTCAGAGGAGTTTTGAAGATCTCCAAGGGTGGAGATTCCACACCTTCTCTGAACACTTGCTCCACTGTCAAACCACTCACGATAAGACCCATTTTTCTGATGAATCATTGTAATTTCCATTGGTGCCATCTGCAACTGTTCTTCTTTCACAGTGACAAAGAGCCTGGTCCTGCCTGTAACCTGCGTTTGGGAGTAGAAAAGTGGAGCTATATTCCCCATCCCCATCTCTTCTTCTCTTCAGGCTAAACAGGCACAGCTCCTTCAGCCTTTCCTCTGTGTCCTGTGCTGCAGTTGCCTAACAGTCTTAGTGATCCTCCTTTGGAGTCTCTCAATTTTGTCAATGTTTCTGCTGTACTGAGAGTCCCGAAACTGGAACCAGTACTCAGGATGTAATTTCATCAGTCCTTTGTTGAAAAGAATAATCACTTTCCTTGACCTGCTGGCTCCACTCTTGCTAATATAGACCATCATTAGACAGGGCTACTAATACGGTGTTAGCTTTCGTGGCCACAAAGTCACACTGCTGAGTCATGCTCGATTTGGTCCAGCAGGATCCCCAGCTCCTTTTCTGCAGAGCTGCTCCTACCCAATCAGTCCCCAGACTGTGCTGCTGCATGGGTTATTCCATCACAGAAGCAAGACTTGCATTTGTTTTTGTGGAAGTTGAATGAGATTTGTCAATCCGTTCCTCTAATTTGTTGAGGTCCATCTGTACGGCAGCCCTTCCCTCCATCAGTTCAGCTGTTCTCCCCCACCCTATCTGACCTTTTCTATCCCATATACCTTGCCCACTAGAAGAAACAGTGCTGCCATAAAACCTTCCTTTCTTACTATCCACATTTCTCTCACCTGACTTGGTTTCTGACATTTACCTTACTGACAACATATCATAGATTTTGAGTGGGTATTAGCACCTGAAAACTGAGCGGGAGGCAGGGAGGATGGTGGTTTGGGCCAAACACGTAGCAGCAAAGACAGCACCCTGTGGAGACACTGGTAGCTTTTTTCAACAGGGTGTACTCTCCCAGACTTTGTGATAATTAGTTGACAGAACTTTAAATTGATTATAATTCATGAAACTAATTATGGTAAAACATAGTATAGAAGATTCTCCAAGTGCATTTTGTTTCAGGTGCAATACAGTCAGGATCAAGACATATTCCAGCTAAGAGCAGCAGAAGAAAGAAATTCTTTGAACACTATTTATAGAAAATCTGTTTTTTCCCTCTCTAGTTGTAGAAAAACCTATACTTTCAGTAGTTTATGAAGCTTCTGGTTGTTGCGGTTTCAAACGATACATTTGTATGAAGCCAGACCCACCATTGAAACACAATAATGTAAAAGCTTTCTTCAGGAGAAAGGTTATATGAGACAGAGAAGCTTTATCATGATAAAGAAAAGAAGGGTAATTTGACTTTAAATTAGAACAATTTCACTTTAAATTAACCATGCAACCAGAGATGAAATAAGAATAGCATAACAATAGACTAAGGTGTTTTTAAAAAAATAAACCAAAACAAAACCCCAAACCTGGAACTCCAGCTATTGTTGTAGAAAGGACAATGGAGATTATTTTTCTTCCTTTTTAAGCTAAGCTCCATGCAAGATATTACACTCATACAAAATTAATTTTCCCTCATCAAAAATCAGAGATTCAAAAGTTAAATTTGAACTTTTGAAGTCTTATCTCTTGTGCATATGAATTTTTAATGTACCTTTTAATTACATAATGATATACTACCCTTTGACTCAGGTCTCTCTTTATTAAGGGAGTGTTATTTTTAAACCAGTTCAATATTTTGAGCTGTCTCAAGATTATAATTACCATAGAAGAAAACCTTTTCCCTAGAAATAACATAATAAAACAGGAACGCCAAGAGGAACCCCAAGCAGAGCTAGAACTTAGCAGAATGGCAGATATGCACCTGCAGGAGAAATCCTGCTGACATTTTTCTCTCACAGACATACTGATTTTCAGAGATATTTATTGACAAAATGTCATATATGAGCTTGAAGTACACTTCGAAGTTCATTTGTAAGGAGATCCCAAAGGAAATTTTGTTGGAGAAAGTGCTAAATTTTGAAGAGTGGAAATATGGGTAGAAGATACTCTTAGTTCTACCTTCAGGCTGATTGATTTGCACTAATTGCATCACTTTGTTTTCTTCCATTATGACTCTTTCATAAAATCTAGATGTATTTTATAGAAACCGATCTTCCTGAGTATATATCATATATTCATTCTTGATAGAAAGATGCTTCAAAGCATATAAATTCTATAAAAAGACAGCTTGCCTTTTGGGTGATTCTTCAAATAGATAGGCTTCAACATAGAAACTATTTAATCTATTCCTATATTGAAATTTTGATTGATATTGAAAACTCTTCATTTCATTTGTGATATTCTAAGTTAATGGCAGTTTCTGAAACTGCCATCAATTACTGATACGGATGTGACAAATAGTGATATGTAAGTTCACCCTTTTTTTAACTCAGCCTATTCAAAAGCATTTTTTCCCCTCAATTTGCAAATATTAGTATTAAAGGCTGTGTATATGCTGTCTGAACTCACCTGTGAACTTCAGATACTGAATCAGGCTAGTATTTCACAACTGCAGTAGAAGAGAGAGGGCTGGTACAAGAAGAGACTGCAATTTGTCTTTCCTCAAGAATTAACAGTAAATGTCATCCTTGCCTGGGAAGTGTGAGTAAAATATAAAAATATCTTTACTTGAACAAGGCAATTACTATATTTGAAAGGTATATAGAGAATATACGTTTTGTTCAGCAAGCACTGAGAGCCAAAGCATTTGACAGAAATCATTTTCTTTCTGTATCTGGGCCTTGATTCTTAGAAATCTGCACTTGGTCAGTCTCTGCACAAAGACACCACAGGTTCTAATCAGCTCGTGCAAGAATCCCCTTGAGTTACACTTTCCCACAAAACGGTCCTTTACTTCCAAAACAAAACCTTCATAATCCTCAGAGGTCATGGAAACATAAAACAAAGCCAAAAGCTCAACTTCATGGGACTCTTTTTTCTCTCTTAGGGGCTAATTAGCTATTTTATTTAAATCCCGAAGTAGGAAGGTTGCTAATCCTTGACTTCAAAGTTCTCCAATTCTAAAACGTAATTAAAGGGAGCAACACTTTCTTTCAATCTGGGAAGAGTTGACTTAACATTTCTGTTTCCTTTCTTTCCATTTCCAAAAGAGCCTTGATTTGCAGGAATCCCTCCCTCCCACTCAGCTCCTCAAACAGCGCTTGGGGTGGCAGGGCTGCTCTGAGTGTTAGCTTTTAGTTTTTACCTTTTCTAGCTGTCTTGGGTGTAGGTCTTAGGTACTGGTGCAAAACAACTGCCCAAAATGGAAATATAACAACAGCATGGAAGGATACGGCATTTTCAATGGTGGAAGGAGCACATGTAAGCACAAACAGCCAGAATTGCCATGAGAGCATTATTAAAAGTGCCCTATGCAAATATTTCCTAGATACTCACTAGGAGGGACAAAGACCTATATAATCTAACTTAACTTTATAGGTAGTATCATCGTGATAAAATCTTTTGACTTACAATTGAAAACAAAAACTTGTTTAAATATTACAGATAAACCACATTATTTTCTCAAAATACAGCTGTAGTGAATTTCAACACTAGGTAGAAGCACATTACTTTTTAGTATAGATTCTCTATTAAAGATTCCATTATATTTTGTGAAGTAAAAAGTAAATCAGTATTAGATTTTTTTAAATTACAACAAATTATAGCAAGTCGGCTTTCTAGTCACCATGGTTACAGGTCCCAACAGACCATTCTTTAAGAATTTTCTCCCCCGCCCAAGATAGCAACAGTCTTTTAAAAATGTTATCTAGACTACAGCAAAAGACGATTTATAGTACATTTATGCTGATATGCAAATTACCAGAGCTTTTGTTAATGAGACTGCCACTTGGGCACAAGCACTGGCATCCTTATACTGAGAACGACAGCTGCTGGAAATTATAGGTCTTAATTCTAAATAAACCATGAATACTCTAAAAATAAACTCCACAGCATTTTAGTTTGGCAAATATGAAAAATATTTACTGTAACTATCTGACTAACCTATGAATAAGAATCCAAGATAGTGGCTTTTTCTCATGTTGTCATTTCTGAGTACAGCTTTCATTTCTGTCAGGTGCCTCTGTTCTATTTTGTACTAATCTCTATAGTTCTTCTATAATCATTTTCACCATAATGAGTAAGCACCTTTAATCACTTACAGCTGTGTAGTAAGCAATTTGACCTATGTGTTATATGGGATTGTTCTGTACATTTTGCTTATCTTCTGGAGCTCTCGTGAGCTTAAAGGAAAGGAATTTAGTACAATTTGCAAACAAAAGCCACCAACTGATTTGAAGGAAAGGTTGTTCATCTGTATTTCTTTTCAAGATAATCACACAGAATAATGCAACAAATGGATTTGCAACCAATCTCTTCCAATAGGTGTGAAACTTCACCTACAATAGCCAGATATACTCACAGAGTTGTCAGGTCCCCCAGATTTTCTTTTCAGTTGTAATCATCAGACATACACTGAGGGGACACAATTTTCAGATTTCTAGAGACAACGGTTTGGAACGACCTCAATAATAAAGATTAACGCCTAGGCCAAAACTGATCTGTACTGGCCTTTTTCAGCAAAATGGGGGAAGTATACCGCCAATATTATCAGGTGCAACTTTAACAATGTTAAAGAAACTGGGCAGGTTTAAGCTACTAATGAGTTGGTCTGGCACACACCGAAAGCAAAGATTACCTAAATACCTTTAAAAACCTGTTTCTTTGGGTTTTTTTAACTTCACTGGTATTACTAACGGAGTCATATGTTTGATTCCCTAGTATGCTATCCTGGCAAGTGTATAAGGAAATAAGAACCAAAAACTTGTGCAACAGTTGTCTGGCATGCACTGATATGGAGGAACATACACTAAAGTCTACTTGAGACTTACGAGATTTACCATGTGTGTTTCATTACACACAAAAGGCTCTTTCATGTATACAAATAACTAAAAAAATATGCAAAATGTTTCCCTGCCTTAAAATAACCCCTAACTACTGTGTTTTCTGGTTTCCTTCATATCAACATTATTTTCTTTTCCCCCCAGAGTCCTATGACTAAAAGTATTTATCATGTCATACAGCTACTATAAATTCCTGATTGTTTTCTATAAAACAGTTCTTTTACTAATAACAGATTATACTAATCTAATCTTAACCTGCCAATATGTTTATTTTGTTTCTAATACAAGGCATTAAATAAATCTTTGGTGAAGTTAGAAAAGCAGCTTAAATGTTCAGGTACACATAAATTCAGCAATCCATCAAGGTATTACACCATCTGCTCAGGACCCAAGAGTTGCTTATCATTGACAAAGAAGGGAGAGAGTGTGGGCAGCAGCTACTTGCTGTAATCCCCTTCAGGTAGATGCATTTCCAGGTGTGGGAGAGAAGTCATCATTCCATGCTCATTTAACAAACCAGATCCGCCTATCTAAATCGCTGTTTAAGTACCTCAAATTCATCTAGGTCCACACCAATATAGTCCACTTTCTAGCTCGGGGTGAATGTGTTTTCCCCCCTCCCCTGTTCAGGTAGGCGTTGGGCAGCCAGGCATGGAGCAGTCAAGAGTCAGAAGACCAGAAGGAGCAGGAGAAAACAATTCTAGCAAAGCGTTTGGCACTGAGCTGGCTCCTGGCTGCTGCTGCAGTGCTATTTCCCTGTCTAAAGCAGTCCTAAGTAGAATATATTCCTGACCTGGAACCCAGTAGTGCCCATCCTAAGTTCCCTGGATGTAAGGGGATTCGCTCGCCTCCAATGAGCTACCCATCACGGAGGTAGGAGCACACGCTCACTCAGAATAGGGATTAGGACATAACATGACGAGTTCAATCTTTCTTGAGATGAGTAGGGCCAAGAGCCCAGGCTGCCGTTCCTCACACGTGGGGCTTCTCTCTGCCAGACAGCGAAGGAGGTCAGAAGCAACAGTAGTAAAGCAGTAAGTGTGGGTACAAACCGCACCCCATTAGGTGCACATCTACAGTAGAAGGTTATGCACAATAAAGCGCAAGGAGACGTGCACCAAACACTGACTACTGGCTCTCTATACTTGTAATGGTGAGCTAGATATCTGATTTAAGAAGGATTGGACTGTCTCTTCTTGTTGCCTGAATTGCATGAACGGCATGTCTTCAGGAGTGGAAGGCTGTCTTCATTCATCTCATATGGCTCTTACGTGGTTATTTTTCTCCCTTCTTCTCTTGGCTGTTTCTCAGGAGTTAAACAATGTTTATATGATGTGTAACCTGCACCTGCAGCATTTCTGTGCTTGCCATTTTATAGCTTAGCTATCGAGACATCACGTAACAACTATAAACTTTAGTCAAAGATAATAACGGAGTGATCATGCTTCCACTGTAAATATTGCTGGAGAGTTTTGATCACTGTTTAACATTAATTTCTATGGCCATTCTACCATGTTTCTTTTGAGCAGAACAAGTATTTTAAAAGGTAACAAATAATAACAACAGGGCTAAGCCAAAATTCTCCAAGGCTCTAGCTAGACTAAGGCACAGCTGTACACTCTGGTACTAGTCCCTTCTTTTCATCCCCTAATTGGAGAAACTGGGGATTTGGATAGACTACATCGTGGCTCCTTCATGGCTGGTGAACTCAAGTTTTCTGTCGTTGGAGATGCGTGGCTGATACTCGTGTTGATCCTTGGTTGGAAGTCAAGATACAGCAAGGACACATACAGACACCCTTTGGCTGGGACACACAGCTTTACTAACCTCCTATACTGGTTGTACAAAGCCAGGGCAGGGTGAAACAGAGGAATAACTCCGGAGTAAATACCAATACAAGAAGCATTAAAATCCATTGTAAATGAAAAAAGACTGTGATATTTAATCGTGACAGCAAAGGGAGAGATTTCATAGGAAGACTTATGTCCCTCCTTTATACTGTAGGCAGGGTTAGTTAGTAATTTTCCTACTGCCAAAGATTTTCCCCATACTGCCACTCAACTAAAAACAACTAGCATCTTGGACCCAAGACATTTATCCTTTCCCTATTAAGTTCAAAATATTACACATTTACTAAAGACTCTTCTTAGGTGTTCATTGAAAACTGTGTGCAAATTCAACGGAATAAACCCCACGAGGCTGGAAAGGGCTGCCTGGCAGGACATCCCTGTTGTCAGCTGAGATCTTCCCTGACATGAGCAGAGCTTCATGTGGTATAACTGCTCTGCAAGGAGCAGTTGACTGGGTGGCCAAGGCATTACACTGTCAATAACTGAACGGTATTTGTTGGCTAAACAGACTTGTTTTGTCCCTCACGAAAAAAAAAAAAAAGTTTATATATTTCTTTGCTTGAGGGATCCATACTCCTTACAAGAAAAACAACAGTTATTCTAGGAATTATCATTACAATCTGCATCTTCACAGGATTAAAATATTATCCTTTCTAATACCTTATGATGTTCAAAACAGAACAATTATTTATATTTCCCACAAGTAGAAATGTATCACATTATTTCATTTTCAATTACTTAGCCTTATCAGCTGGCTGGGATAGAAACAGTGGGAAATAGAGTTATATGTACTGAGATTCATAATATGGAGAACTGCAGCATTCCCAAATTACCGCCACCAACAATAGATAGCTAATTTCCTTTAACTGCTATGATTCCTATTAAAAGTTATTACAATAGCTGGCTTCTTAAAATCTAAACCTTGCTTCACAGTACAGTTCCAATATCAGTTATCTTAGTGTGACACTTCTGAAAAGCATAGGATCAGCAGCTTCAATTATTTATTAAAAACAGGTGTTCACACAAATATGCTGTTAGCCCCAGAAAGGAAAATGAGACTGCGAGGACTGTATTACATTTGTCTGATTTTCAGATAAGGCTGCTCTAATAAAATAAAACAGAATTATCACAACTGATCATAAACCACTCATTTTCTAACAATTCCCTAAATTATTTTCACTGTTGCATATAAATATCTGCATTTTAAGAGAAGGCAGAGGCAAAAGTTATTGCAAGTGTTGGAAGCATTAAATAAAATGTTGGAAGAATAGCAGAAAATTGATTATACAGAATAAAACTAATGGACCTCGGCAGCACTGTCTCCTTAAGGTCTTCCTTCCTGCTTCACTTTTTCATTGTCCATTCAGTTTAGGGCTATTAGTACCAAAAAAAAAAAAAAAAAAAAAAAAAAAAAAAAAAGTAAGTCTTGCAACATTGTAGTGCCCAAAGTCTTGATACAGAATGAAGAAGTGTCTTTAGCACCTAACAGTCTTCTGTGAGCTGCTTTCCTTTTGTTCCAGCGGCATCCAGCCTGCTTCTGTATTCATCTTTTGGTCTAAGCAGAAAAATCATTTGTTTCCTACTTGTACTGGAGATGACTGTTCTCTCCTGACAAGGCTGTCTTCAATGCTGGTTAATTAGTAAGCACATGGTAGCAGAGCCGTCCATCTTGCCCTTTACCACACAAACCAGGCATTTATATGCAGCACATGCTGCAGACTTAATATTAGGACAAGGCTTGCAGTGGTAATCAAGTTCTTACACTTGATTTTTTTTTTAATGGTAATAATTTATTTCTGAAGTTCCACCTATCTATCCATTAAGTGATGAAGTGTCAGGGCACAGAGGGGAGTAATCTGTTATGTCGTCTATGCATAATTTAAGTCTTAATTCAGAAGGGGGGAAAATGTATCTAGTATTAAATAAAGAGCCAATTATTCTCATGTGCATTAGTGTTTTCTTTACCTCCTCTACAATCTGTGCTTTTAGGTATGTGTAATAGAAATCGAGCAGCTTTCCAATCTATACTCTATACAGCAAAATCTGTGACTGAGAAGAAGTCTACATCAGCTTTTGCACAGAGGAGTCCTAGAATACAGAAAGTGTGAAAACATTGCAAGAAGCTATAAAAAAGCAGAGGTTTGAGTGTATATTCTAAAATTATTCGAGGACACAAGTCACCACGCTTGCTCTCACTTTTATATAAACGCTGTGCAAATCCTGGCATTGTGTATGTTAATCAAAATCCTGTTTGTTGGTCAATAAACAGTAATAAAAGCATCCAAGACACTGCTTAAAAAAACAGTCAAATACTGTGCTACTCCTGGTGGCAAAGTAAGCTTCATAAATTTACTTCTATGAATAATATGATGAAGACTGCAGACTAAATAGTATACAATGGGTCCTACACATATTTGTGAATGTATCGAATACAGATTATTTTCCAATTTTCCATTATAGAAATAAACACTACCACATTTTACCAAATAAGTTTAAGATATTTCAGATATATATTTAAAGTTAGACTTTTAAGAAACAGGTTTAATTTTGAAAAGTCTCAAGACAGAAGGTTTATGCTATCTTCTTGTCTTTCATCCCCCAAATAACTTTTGAGCCAGTGGGCCAATTTCAGTTATATTTAACAACGGGATAGAAGGCTCAGGGGGAATTTGACTTCCTAAAAGATGTTATAAAATTGGAGACTAGAAAAGGGGGAGGTAAACAGATAACTGCGGGCACAGCTACATCCTGAGATACAATTTCCTACGAGGAAGGTAGGCAGAATATAACAGCTACACACCCCATCCGAAGGCAGCTGGGCCAGGCAATCTGCACATATCTAGTTGCAGACTAATGACAAAACGCTTTATCTGCAGGGGCGTCACAGACAGACCCAGGAAGGAACAGATGTTATTGCTATGGAAGACAGATCTGAGCGATTAAAGGACAAAAGTCTGTAGGAGACCAGGCACTCTCATTAGCTCTACAGCTGATTGAACAACTAGCACTACACTTACATATATTCACTAGCACGCTTGAGTCATACCGCCTTCGTAGGTGGCTGAGTAGAAACCATTCGATGGTCTGTTGTATAGGTGATTTGTATACATTGACAGATAATCGTGATAAACAAGGCATCACTTTTTGTTGCGTGGCTGCCAGGGAAGGACGCATGGTGTTCCCAGGAACGGAGGGGTGCTCCTACAGTTCTCATTTGGAGACCACACTGGGCAACAGAAAGACTCAGGGAGGCACCAGGGCTACGTTGTCCCTTGCAAGATTTACTGAGCAAAAATACCCATGCTCTTGTTACCTACAACTATACTGACTCCATGGTGCGGCTCTTGCTAAAGGAACGTCCCACAGATGACTGGTCACTAAATGTCATTTCTCTTCAAGGCACAAACATGAAGACCTCCAGCTCTTCCAATTTCACAAAATACTGAGACCTGGCTCCACTGGACACTGTCTGCCAAGGATAAATCCTGCTTCACATTTACATGTACTGAGAGTCACAATACAGAGAACTGCTGTGCTTGCAAGTCCCTGCAACGAACAATAGACAGCTAATTTCCTTTAAGCATATCATAAGGATATACCTGCCACAGGACAGAGAAGCAGCCCTTTTCAAGAAATTCTTCTTGCTCCTAAGAGAGAAAGAATGCTTGCATAATGATAGGTAAATTAAACTTTTTCTCTTTGAATCAAAGATAACTTGGAATTGCTTTCTTGGTGACTGCAAGCCCAATTATGTTTGCTTATGTTTATATTTGCAAGGCTTTCCTAGGCACTAAGATTTCCTTTTCCAAAGGACAGCAAAGTTAATAGTGTTACTAGGCAGACAGAAATTGAAATACTATAGCACCTAAATGCTCAACAGCAATAGAATCAGTCAAAGTATGTGAACTATGGACACACTTTCCCTTTCTAGTATATTCTCATATAAGTTGTTGCTTTAGGAAACACTGAATTGATTGGTATACTATACTACAGTATTTAACAATGTTCTAACATCCTAACAGCTGATGTCCTTTCCTGTTCTTGGTGGGGAATTTTAATTATTCAAAGTGTAGCTCTACTGCACTGGTATCATGAAAGACCATTTCCAGCTTGTAGAAGAGGTTCTAGATCTTCTGAGAGGTACCCTAAGCAAGAACAAAAGCGTTTGTCACTCAAACCTTTCCCTGATGTGTTTTTAGTCCCTTGCAGACTCTGGACTGAATTGACTGCTGACATTGAAGAATAAGATTTGTTGACTGTGATGAGAATAGTGCCCAATTTTACATGAGGCCTTAATTCATTTCTTCATCATTTACTGAAAATTTTCCAGAGGTTTCCTAGCTTTGGGGAAGATTGGCCAGATTTTGTAATTAGAGTTGCATAAAAAAGACTGAGGCAAGCATTGGTTGGAATTTTCTCAATCTTACATTAATTATTGTCCACTTAAGAGACAAGCAGTAGTTGCCAGTTTAATCGTTTTATGAGACTCCATTTATCATTCATGCTAAAATGGCCCTGGGTAGGTTCTTTTTATCCATTATAAATCAAAATAAATAATGAATAATGATAAGTAATTGCAACTAATGAATCAGACATGCCATTCCTTATTCCCACTACATCAACTGCACACATGTGCACTGCTTGGAAGAAGCAGAACCACCTTCACAGAGAGCAAAAAATAGCAAAGAGGGTGAGGCCAGTATCCCAGAGAGCTTTTGCAGCAGTTCAGCATTCAGCACAAGAGAACAATTTGGAATTAATGTAGATGCTTTAAAAACAAAGAGAGAGAGCAGTGCTTGTTTTCTTGTTGCAGAGCTGTGAGGTGGACTTGCATCACGAATGGAGCACTTTTTGCAGAGTTATTAGTAGCATGTGGGCTACATGTGAGAAATAGTACTCAGGTCTACACCGCTTCAGTTTTTTCATACCACTTACAAAATCTCTTAGTTCTATAAAAATAGATTTGTGGATCCTTGCCAGATTTTCTTAAATACGTTTCACGCTTACAAAAGTAGTCCTGTAATAAATTTACACTTCTTCCATTGACAGTTTTGGCTAATATATATCCCATATGGTGGTGAATTAAAGATTAAAAACTATGAAGCACTCTTATTGTTGGGGGTAGCATAAGAGTTCCCATGATAGACAGACAGGAAGATAAAAATAAATAGTTGATTTACGAGTGCTTTTCATTGCTTTATACAACTTCTAGGTCACCCAAAATCCAGTATGTACATAAAGCTTAAGCTAAAGGAGCGTATGAGAATTAGAGAGCTATTACGCTTGTCTTCCTAATGTGTAGTATCCAAAGATATTTGATACAGTAGGAATACAAACAATACACTTAGCAATTCTGCATGCAATGTAAATTTGAGCCACCATCACAGTACAATGTTTGACAGATCAATACTCTATTTTATAATAAATTTGGAAAATAAAAAAAAGGCCTCACTATTAGACCTGATGAACAAACTAGGCCAAAAAATTGTTAGAATAATAATAATAAAAAATACAGCAAAGATGCTTCAGGTCAAGAAAATATTTCATTTGATTTAATCTGAAACTCATTTTTTTGTTAAATACTTGAGAAATAAAAACTGGCTTCAGAAAAAAGTATTTTGAGATGAGAAATGGGAATACTTTGTCCTAGAGATCTGAAGAAGTTTTCATTTTGGTATTTTCACTTTTTCAAATACTTTTAGTCAAAACAATTTGCTAAATTCAATACAAATTGTTTACCTCAATCAGAGAGTCATGCCTCAATGGAAAGTGGTATGCCAGAAAACTACTTCTCCTATAAAGTATGTGGAAAATAGCTCTATGAAGGTATTCATGCTGATCTTGTAGGAATAGCTGAATGATAAAGTCTGTTATAGCCTTAGTCATAACGGAGAACAAAGATGTGGGAAAAACCTAAATACAATTGATTTGATGGTTTTAAGTAACACATGAAAATAACTGATGTTTGCTTTAAAAGAAAATAGAAATCAGAACAATTATTTGAACTGCACTTGTACAAAAAAAAATGTATGCCGATTTTTTCCTACACTTCACACATGATTTAGCAGAGACCCTTTTCACAACAATAAAGAGCTATCTAGCAAGGCACTAAAGTCTTGCTTTAACAAAGGCAGTTGCATCCTTCAGCTATCTACTGGTTTTACAAGGATCACTTTCCCAGGGCACTGCGTTGATCATACCACCACTACGCACCCCATTTAAGCATAAACTTTAATTGACTTGTCTTCGTTCAATTTTCAAAGCACTGTATATACTATTCCTTTCCTACATATTTTTTTCATTCGTCACAGTTTCTGTCCCTGATCAAATTATGAAACTTGCATTGCTACTAGCTGTATCTTCAAACATACGAAGTCTTCAAAGTTGCCTCTAATGTCGAATAGAAGTTCCCTGTAAGGGTCCATCCAGACTCCTCTTTAACCTCCTTTAAATCCCTCCTTGAAGTTTCCTGCTGCCTGGCAGTAATTAAGTCACTGGTAGGCTGGTGATGCTGCCTCTTCAGCGGAGCAGCTCTGTCTCGTCGTTTCAACCCACTTTTCCATCTGGCCGTAGCAACCTGCCTTCTCTCAGAACCTCTTCGAGCAAGGGCAACACTTACATGCCATGTTTATATACGACCTGGTACAACACGATTCTGATGCACGACTAGGAATGTAAGTTTTGATCAAATACTGACCGAACAGCCATAAAACCATATATAAAATAAAAGTGTTGCTGTTCCGAGTTAGGCTTCTGTTCCCTAATTAGAGCAAAACGTCCAGCACCCCAGAGGAAATGAAAGCAAGTCTGCCTGTAAAATATCACCGTCCTCTGGGGGCTTGGTGTAAAGCTCTTGTTAACCTGGGTATAAACCTGGGTAGAAGAGAGGAATTTTTTTCAGGTAGGGCTTACACTACTCACTATCAGCAGGCCCACAAAAACTGCAGAGGACTTAACCATTAGCGAGTTAACGCTCTTTGCTGTCCTGAGCTGCGCTGACCGGGATCTGCGACAGCCTTCTACTGCAGAACTGAACGTTTTCTACTGAAAACACTGAAACGTGTTTTCTCCATTGCTCCTGGGACAAGGGTTTACTGGGGCAACCAGCACCACGGCCATTGTCTGTCTCACAAAGACGTCGAGTAATGCTGAGTGTGCATAAGGATCTGTCCTTCAAAATCCAAAGAGAAACGAAATATTTGTCAGTCCCACTTTATCAAGTGAAGGGATTTAGAAAGGAACATGTAAATCCCTTTGTAACAGGAGGGCAAGACAGGGCGGCTGTAAATGTCTTGTTCCAAGGCTCTGCTCTTGTAACTCAGCATTAATAAGCACAAGCGATAGAATCAAAAGAAGATGCTCAAACTAATTCATTTATACTGGGTAGAAAATTAGACAGAAGCACTGAGTCTTTTTCACCGTCGCAGGATGAAGTAATATTTTGCAAAAGGAATGCAATCGTTGAAGCATAACAAACAAAAGGCACGCATCTGAAAAGAGATCTGTATTTGCAGGATGGAAGCCAGCATTTCCAACTCATGGATTATATATATGAATTACTTAATCATTATATTTACAGGAATTTATCTGAGTATATTTTCTTTCTCACTCTGTAATGTGAAACCGCAGACATACCTTTGTGAACCAGTCCTGAACTACTAAACCAGGGAACTCCACACTCAACATTTTTTGCAATGCAAACCACAGGAGCCAAGAGGATTTTAACCAGTTAAAACCCATTCTGATTGTGTAAGAAAGCCTGAGGAGAGGCAGGACTAGGAAACTGATTGTAAGTAAGGAACGTATTTAGGGATGAATGAGAATGCTGAATACTGGAACAGGGTATGTCACGTCTTTGTCTGTAGGGAAGAAGGTGGCTGGGGAATTCTCACACCGTAACTAAACAGCAACAGAAACATTTCCAGCTATGGACAGGGCAAAAGGTACATTTTAATTTTTGTAATCTCTACTTAGTAATTAGAGTCTAACAAGGGGATGGGAGCTGAAGAATATTTGCAGAATCCACAAAAGCTAACGGAGATGATGGATATTTCAGGGAGGGACTTCAAGAAAGGCTCCTGTTTAGAGGCATTCACCTGTAAAACAAATATCTGCCAAAGATCATGATGACCTCTGTACAGCATTAAGAGGAGAAGGTATAATTTTTTTTTCCCCCCCAATGACATTTCCAATAATTTCACCGAGATTTTCTTCAGGCCCATAATGAATAAGGCATAATTAGACACAATTATAATATAACTAGACCAAGGTCTGCCTATCTTGTTATCCCTCTTTAGACGGTGGTCTGTAGCTGATGCTGAGAGAACAGCCTAAGAACAGAAGCAGGGTGCAGTGACCCTTCCCGCTTCCAGAACACTAGAGGTCAGGGTCTAAGTGTTTTGTGTCTGCTGTTATTTTTATTCCGTTAGTGATTCTAATTGTTTTTCACCATGATAGCTTGCCATTGCTTTTTGAAAGCAAAAAAAAATCTGCTAGCAAAAAAAAAGCCATGTTATGGTCTTCTCTGGATTGTTACACAACCAAAGGAAGACTACATGTGACAAACAATTTTTTTGGCAAGCTATAAAAAAAAGATTTTAAAAGCAGTAATTTTCCATACCTAGCAGATAAAACCAGTTATTTAACATGACTTAATGAATGCCTTAAATGACAGTAATGTGTTATATGGAGGTACTTAAATAGGTACATTCACTGTTTCAGCTAGCGAAAGTTCATGATAAAATAGCTCCACCTAATTTTATATTTACTGTGTATTTACCAGGTTAAAGGGAGGGGGAGTCAATAAAGAGATGGCTTCTCTTTGCCAGTCATTAGCTATAAAAGATGGTATGGAACAGTAATACCAGATAAAGTTATTAAGCCTGCCTGGACTTCAAAATGAGCAGTTTTTGACTGTCACCAATTACAGCTATTAATTCTAACCCAATGGTTACCTTTTGCTGCTTTTGCTTTGAAAAGTAACTTGTATTTATATATAACACTTAAAAAAAATTTAAACCCAGATATAGCCTAAAGTAATTATTTGACCATTACAAAAATCCATCAATTACTGACACTTATTTTTCCCTTTCAGCACACCAGTGCATGAAAAAATACTTATTGTGACTACTGGCCATGCAAGGATTTGCAACGATTCGGAGAAACTAACTAAAAATCTAAACTTTCAGTAGTTATTGATTGTTCATAGGTCTACATCATTATTGTTGCTGCCAACTTAGATATGTTTCTGACAGTTTAGGTATTCTTATTTAATTTACAAAGCTATTCAATAAACCTGCATTAATCTATACATGCACCTAAAAAAAGGTATAACTGCTTCCCCCCCTTTTTACTCATAGTTCTGGAAAGAAGCAGCCAATAAATTGATAGCCTTAAATTATTTAAAATAATAATAATTCTTCAGGAGGCCATTATCAGTCTTAATAAAGCCTTTACTCTACAAATGAATCTCCTTTATGGAGCATAGGTACATAGTACATAAATAAACGTCACTGCTGTAATGATAAAACACTACCTATGTAAAAAAACCCAACTATGCAAGACGAAAGCAGTTCAGTCCCTCTCTTTAAATGCTTAAATTACCCCTTGTAGTAAAATTGCTGAAGAGGAAACAGTGTATTAAATGTCAAATTGACCTGTGACACATAATATTACTGGATTTTAGTCATCAAATATTTCTTTTTTTCTTAATTGGCTATTAGTCTCTATGAACACAAAATGCTCAGGAGAAAAAAGCTTTTATCTTTGTTTTGCTCTTGCAGATTTGGTCATGCAGAGCGTACAAAGCCGAGCAAACCTCACACGCCAGACATCAGGTTCTTTGTAGAGTACGAGACTTTGAGGGTTTATTCCTCTTCTGAACACAAAGCATCAGAATACAAAGAATAGCACAGCTAGCTAAAACAATTGCTTGTGCTACCCATGTGAGCTGTATATTTTCGCTTCCAAGTCATTATCTTTTATAACTAGCAGTTAGCACAAGCAAAGCAGCTCAAACCAAATGATTTCTATAGTATCTAATCAGATGTCTAGATGGTTAGTAAACAATATAAACCTGTTATTAAACAGGACCTAATAATAAACATGTTAATTCCAGACTTTTTGTAAAATAACTCTCAGAAATTGACACCACCTACGGTTAATAACTACCTATAGAAAGGTAAAGTCAATGGAAATTTTTACTTTAAACTGAATAAATGATGGATGAACCCCCTTTTACTCAGCATCTATTTCTTACAAACATACTTATGAGAAGGGCTTGCATCATTGCTGTGTTCTTCAAGTTTTATGCTGTTATCACTGCATAAAATTACACTGTTGTAAAAGTAGAAGCTATTAAGCTTCTAGCATTTGAATTTCTGTAACAAACACGATGATATTACACATTTTGGAGCAGCTTCAGAGCTGCTCTAATACAGAATCAGGTACAAGCACAACCAGAACATTCAAACTAATACACCAGCATGCCCTGACAGACTGAAAAAGAGATGGAATAGAAATTGTTGGCTTCTGCTAGCTGAAGGCTTCCCAGCTATGATGAAATGCCTAAAAGCTCTGGCCAGTGAGAGTTGAACAGGGTAAGAGAAAGACCTCTTATCCCAACATTTTAAATCGGCTAGCATAAGTATTTCAATTAAAAAATATCTTAATAAAAACGGACAGAATAACAGAATCAGCCTTACTGTCTGAAATTTAGTTGCTACTGGTTGGCTGATACTTTTAAATCAACTTAAGACCAGCAAAATCAAAAGAAAAAACTTTTTTTTTTTTTTTTATAATTATAAATTGCTCTATCATATTAACATTTTTAATTTAAAGCCATGAAGAGCTTATTTCTTCCATTTCATTTTTCAATAATAGTTTTGCATGTAAAAGAATGAATTACAGCTGCAAATGTGCCTACTTGTATAATTACAGATACTGTATTCCATTGTTTAGTTACAACAGAAATGAAGGCAGGCAGCATAAAACCAGGCACTAAATAACACCCCACCCCCTCGCACTAACTTTTTTACAAAGTATATCTTTTCTGACATTTCTTACCAATTCAAACCAACTTGACACAAACCCCAGGATTTACCTTTCTAGGATAGTAAGGACTGGTTTCAGTATGGTTCATAACTGTTTTGGTTTTGAAACATGCCTTCTTTGGACCTTTAAGAGCATATTTAATTCCATCAAAATAATATTAACCTTTTCACAATACTTTTGAGTACTAGAAGACAGAGTTTTAAGGAAGATTTTTCTGAATAGAAATGAAGAAATCAAATGCAGCATGTTTAGCAAAAAATTTAATGAGACTAAAACCTGCTACTTTCATATTGCTGTTTCCATTAGATTTTATGGTCTTCGCTTCCTAGTTAGTCCTAACAGACAGCGTATCTTTCTGTATAGTCCCAATTCACTAAGGTGCTTATGCATGTACCAGGTACTTCTGAAGTCACTTACTCATGTGCCTGAAAACTAGTCTTCTTAACCACCTTGTTGAAGAGCAGGCTCATTTAATTTTCAGTGAAGTCAGGGGAAGAACTCATACTGAATTTTGAGAGGCAACATTCAAGTCCTAAACCTCACCTCATCTTGTGAATTCTGCGTGGGTGGATATCTGTATCCATGTCATATTAGTCTGCCATAATATCGTGGCACGGCATCTTTAGCTATTTCTCACATGTTGGAGAACCTGCAATGCAGTTTCATTTTGTCCCAAGCCTATTTTTGCCTTCTTCAGCGTCCTACCACCCTCTGCCATGGTCCCACAGCTGGTGATCCCCTTATGCTAGTGCAAGGTACCAACTGACTACAACCACTTTGATATTAAAGACATTGACCTAAAGCGTTTCAACACTTAAATGTATTCTCTTGGCCACATGAAATGTTAAAGAGAGCATTATCTGCCTCTTTGGTCTTTGTAAAGCTTAAGGAAAATTAAGGGCCTCCAGGTAAGCAATCAGCAAGAATCAGTATATTGACAGAGGAGCTACCCACAGCAAACCAGTAACAAGTGCTAAGGGCCTGGGTGCAGCAGAACTCCTGCCCATGCTCAATGCAATTCAATAAACGTACTTTCCATTTTATCATTCCTTCCTAAGGAAAAGCTCTGCATTATAATTAAAACAAGTATTTTGGAGGCTTTAAGACCTTTTGCTTTTTAATAAAAGGAATTTACAGCGTCCTATCATATTACCAATAGTAGGGCAAAACTCTATTGCAGCGGCAATTTCAGCTTAAAACTCAGTAGGACAGCTTGTATCTTTCCTTTCAGAACTACACATTGGTCTGTCCCTCTCAGAGAAAAGCAAGAGTGAGATGTTTAATTTCCTTTATGTTGTGCTATAGTAGAAAGCATTATGTCATTCACCGTCTTTTCAAATACAAGAACTAGAGGGTACCAAATGAAACATGAAGTACTTAACACCTTCTTTGCCTCAGTCTTTAATAGTAAAACCAGTTGTTCTCAGGATACCCAGCTCCCTGAGCTGGAAGACAGAACAGGGAGCAGAATGAAGCCCCCATTATCCAAGGGAAAATGATTAGCGACCTGGTACACCACTTAGACACACATATATCTATAGGGCCTGATGGGATGCACCCAAAGGCACTGAGGGAGCTGGCAGGAGCGCTCACCAAACTGCTTTCAGTCATTTATTATCAGTCCTGGCTAAACAGGGAAGTCCCAGTTGACAGGAGGTTAGCAAATATGACGCCCATCTACAATGAGGGATGGAAGGAGGATCCAGGGAACTACGGGGCTGTCAGTCTGACCTCGGTGCCGGGGAAGGTTATGGAGCAGATCATCCTGAGTGCCATCGCACAGCACGTACATGACAAGCAGGTGATCAGGCCCAGTCAGCATGGGTTTATGAAAGGCAGGTCCTGCTTGACCAACCTGATCTCCTTCTGTGACAAGGTGACCCTCTTAGTGGATGAGGGAAAGGCTATGGCTGTTGTCTACCTAGACTTTAGTCAAGTCTTTGACACTGTTTCCCACAGCATTCTCCTGGAGAAACTGGCTCGGACAGGTGCACTCTTTGCTGGGTAAAAAACTGGCTGGATGGCCAATCCCAAAGAGCGGTGGTGAATGGAGTTAAATCCAGTTGTAGCCAGTCACAAGGGGTGTTCCCCAGGGCTCAGTATTGGGGCCAGTTCTGTTTAATACCTTCATCAATGATCTGGACGAGGGGATCGAGTGCACCCTCAATAAGATTGCAGACAGCACCAAGTTGGGCGGCAGTGTTGATCTGCTGGAGGGCAGGAAGTCTCTACAGAGGGATCTGGCCAGACTGGATCGAAGGGCCGAGGCCAATCGTATGACGTTCTACAAGGCCCAGTGCCGGGTCCTCCACTTGGGTCACAACAACCCAATGCGGCGCTACGGGCTTGGGGAAGAGTGGTGGAAAGCTGTCTGGCAGAAAAGGAGCTGTGAGTGTTGGTTGACAGTTGGCTGAATATGAGCCAGCAGCGTGTCCAGGTGGCCAAGAAGGCCAACGGCAGCCTGGCTTTGTATCAGAAACAGTGTGGCCAGCAGGAGCAGGGAGGTGATCGTCCCCCTGTACTGGGCACTGGTGAGGCCGCACCTCGAGTCCTGTGTTCAGTTTTGGGCCCCTCACTGCAGGGAAGACACGGAGGGGCTGGAGCGTGTCCGGAGGAGGGCAACGAAGCTGGTGAGGGACCTGAGCACAAGTCTTATGAGGCGCAGCTGAGGGAACTGGGGTTGTTTAGTCTGAGAAAAGGAGGCTGAGGGGAGACCTGATCGCTCTCTACAACTACCTGAAAGGCGGTGTCTTCTTCCGATTAATGAGCAATAGGACAAGAGGACAAAGAGTGTTGTCAAGCACTGGAACAGGCTGCCCAGGGAAGGGGTTGAGTCACCATCCCTGGAGGTATTTAAAAGATGTGTAGACATGGCACTTAGGGATGTGGTTTAGCAGTGGACTTGGCAGTGCTAGGTAAACAGTTGGACTTGACAATCTTAAAGATCTTTTCCAGTCTAAATGATTCTTTGATTCTATGAAACCTAGAAGGTAGCAACCCAAGGAACATTTTGATGCAATATGTAGTTAAACTGTGGAAATACTTCATCAGGAATATGTGGATGATAAAATGTAGATGAATGTAAGGGGAGACTGGACAAGTTCAAGGAGAAAAGACTATCAGACCTAGTAAATATGAAGGTAACACCTTAAACTTAGTGGCTGATAATATTCTGGAGAACAGTTATGACAGGCTTATTCTGACTTTATATCCATTTACAGTTGGTTATCACTAGACAAGAGTCTAATTGGTTAGAGTACCTCTGTTCTGATCTTGATCCCACTGAAATGACCAACAAAATTGTCACTCAACTGATTTCAGAAGGGCAGGACTTCAGTCCAAGTTTTATTTATTATATCTAGTATTGAAGTATGAACAAGGTACAGACCTTATTTTCCTGAGTACAGACATGTAACAGAAGAGATTATTGCTGTGAAGGGCCCCAGACCACAGCAGTTTATGCTGTTTTCTAGCAGTCCACACAGCAACTGCAGAATTCAATGTGCAAAGCATAACAAGCTTGTAAATCTTTGATTTCACAGTCTGAAATGGCAAACAACACTGAAAAAACAAGGGATCATAAAAACTATTAATTAAGCACACTTCAAATATTTCTGACTGCTCCTCATTCTCTCATTAATAGATTGGCTAATTAATCATAAGTATCTTAAATGTTTCATGATGTTTTTGAATGTTTTGGTTGCCTTGATGTTTCAGGTGAATAATATTTTTATTTTTCCAGCCTAATTTTAAAGAAAAAGAACTGCTAAACCAACAACCTTTTAAAAATGACCTTTTCATTTACAAAACATTTAAGAGCCTTTGTTAGAGTTCAAAATTAATTTTGTGTTGGAGAAAATTCATAAATGGGAAGGCCTATAAAGTCAAGCCAGTCATTGTATTGTATATTGAGTTATATTTCCTTTGGCCGATAAATCTTTTTCTTGTTTTCTCTATTGCTTCTTGTCTGTTCTTTGTTATCTGTATCAGTGAGCTACAGAGAATGAGCTAGAACAAAAAGTCGTCTTTGATAGGAGGCATAGCAAGAATTTACAGGAATGCCTGTATGTTTCTCAAAGCTTAAGTCACAATGTCGGAAAAGTGCTTAAACATAGCCAGGCCTAATGTCATTAAAAAACACTGCATTCAAAATACTGCACAGTTACTTCTATTAACAAGTTGTAACATTGGTTTATTCCAGTCGCCTGTCTCAGAGAGCATGACAAGATGCCTTGGGGAAAGTAATGAACAGTTAGGGAATAATCTGCCTGTTGGGGATGTTTCTTCTTAACTCTTAAGCCTGAAAGGCATATTGCTTACAAAATCTTTATTTGATATAATACCAAGTCAAAAGAAGCATGCTAATGTCTAATTCATTTAAAAACTATATTAAGATCTTGGCCTCAATTCTATCCTGTCTGTGAAAATGAGATTCACACGTAGTCTGTGCTTTACAAAATTTGTATTTTACAAAAGTATATTTTTGTTCTTTATTTTCTTTCAGTTACCTATTTTTTCTTATACAATAACAAAATGCAAGTATGAGAGCATGTTTTATTTTCCCCATGTGTATCTACTTACACATTTTATCATTTTCTTCTCTTTTATCCTTTCTAAATTAAAATAATCTGTTGAGTCTTTATATGGAAGTCTTTCTACTCAGCCTCCCTTCAATATGCCTACTCTGTTTTCTGAATTATCTTTTTTGACCAGGACTGAATGTCGTATTCCAGCTGAGTGGTTATAATTGACTTATGTGTAACATAGCACTATTTTCTATCTGTCTGTTTAAACTTCCCAACACCCTGTTTGCTTTTCCAAGTCCTGTTGCAGTCATTGAACAGTCTCTGACAACATCAGGTCTTTACTGCTCAGTTAGAACCCAACAATGTGTATGGTTAGCTCAAATTATGCCTCCTAATGACCCCAAACTTTCACTTGTCAGCTATGAAGTATGTCAATCGCTAAGCTAATCACTCATCCAGCTCTGCTGTGGCTCTCCATAGGTCTTTTCCAGTCACTGTTGGTTTTCAGGATTATGCATTCTGAAAATGGCCCTATTTTTTCTACTCGGCCAGATCTGACAGAGCCAAGGAGATAAAGTTGGAGCACTGAGACATTTGGCCAGTTGTAGTTCTGATGCTGTAAAAAAGGGCTTCAGCAGACAACTTTGCCAAAACAGCTGTGCCACAGAAGACAGATGTCACTGGAGGTTCTATGATCTATTTGTAGGAGAATACTGGTTTACTGAAACTGTGTTTCAAGGAGATTATTCTGTTTCTGTCATTTTACAGGAGAACCCATGTTTTCCAAGATATTCATCTGAATATCTTCAGCTTCCAAGCCTTACACTGTAGTAGGCAGAAAAGGAGACGAGAGTGGAGATGCTAAGAGCCAGCTGAAAAGCTCTCACTTATCCTATAACCTAGCTAAAAAGCCAAGGAGGAGATTTGGGGAATGCAGAAGCCCTGGAGCATGTGTTTTCAAACAAACTCAAGACTTCAAGGCTGGGTGGAGCCCACCACTTTCAGATTCTCCCTGTCTTGTGAATCTGAAATGGGGAATGGTGCTTAGACATCCAGAATTTATATCCTTCCCCCCTCCCCGCCCCCAGGCTTTTATTCTAAATCAGAATGAACTCTAACTTAAAAAAAACATAAAAATCCTTTCTGTATATTTCTACTTCATTACAGTCCATTCATTTTACAAGAAAATTGAACATTTGTTACTAAAACAGGACTTAATATATATTTTTATCTTATAATCTTGTCATACAATTTGATAGGATTGAGAAAACTGTGCTCAAGTACATCAACATGCGCAACTGCTAAAGTCACATAACTTTTAATGAAAGCATTATATGCTCAGAAAGCGGCTTCCTATTTCTAGTTAGAAATGAATTTCCATATCAAAGAAATACATTTATTCTTATAGCTTAGAGAAAAGGGTGGTACAACTTGAACAGATTAGAAAATTTTTGACAGAACGGTTTTCCATCAGAAAGTATCTTCGATTTTGGAAAAACTACACAGAAAGGCATGTTGTCAATATTGCAACTTATTACAGCAGTGTACACTTTTTCATCAAATTTCATTTTTGGAATGGAACACTTATTTTTAATTTCAGAATAAGCTTTTTGTTTCAGGAGCTTATTTCTATGTTACAGCATTTTTTTTTAAGGTTAATTATTTATTTTAAATTTTTATTGCAATCTTAATTTCAATTTTCTGACTTTGAAGCGTTCCAATTTAGAGGTCTGCAGAATACTCTGCAAAACAGACATTTCGGTTTGTTACAATTCTAGACGGAGTAGCTTTCCAGGTTCTTCAGAACCTGTGTCAAGAGGAGATTGCAGTCACTGCAAGGGATTTTGTCGGTTTCCAAAAATCAAAACATCGTACTGCTATTACACATTTTTATAAGATGGACTGGTCTTACAATGGAAATAAAAATGTATGGAAACACTGATTGCTAACCTTTCACTGACTTAGATGGAAAGCCTACATGCATTTCTGGCAGGCTGTGCAATAACTGGCAGCTCTGACCAGCTGGCAAAAGATGGGATTGCTATGTTTTCAAAATAAGGACAGGATGCTCCTTTCTCTGGCTAAGTCCTCCTCCAGCAGCAGCATTTAAAGATTTCCTTTTTTTCCAGTTCTAAATTACTTTTTGTAACAGTGGTGCCCACGCTTTTTTCTCCGTCACCTGCACAAATCAAGCTCTTCCCTATTTCTACTGCACTGAGAAAAGTAAAAGAAAGACTAACGGCCCCAAGACACACACACAGAACAACGTTCCCTTTCTTTTGTTTGACACTATTTCAAACTGAAGACAGCTGCTGTTCTGCTGCAAGCCAATCTATACTCAAATCCGGCGAGAGCTTTTAGTGTGGCTTTTAGAATCATCATGTACTTCATGTGAATCACTTTTTGGGCAGGAACCACAGACAAACGTGGCAATAGTACTGAATGTACGTTTACCTTGGCATCTCACAGTTCTTTTTTTTTATTTAACCTGTACAAGTGGGGGATGAGCAAGGGAAAATAATAACCTATAAACTAGAGACTTCAAATGTCCAGGAAAGGTCATCTGGTATACACAATGTTACCACCAGTTGCAGGACAAGACCTTAACAGACAAAACACTAAGAAAACGAACTCATTTCATTAAGAAACTTAGTACAAAACACATTGGGCACTAACCCCAAATAATTTATAACAGTATTAACACTTGTGGTGAAAAGACTGTTATAATCATGCCTGAACAGTAAAATTCAAGCCTGGATTAGGCCTCTAGGGTCTACTAAAACTAAAGCTTGAATAGAAAAAATCTACTTTGTTACAGAAACAGAATGTAATCACCCAATTAGAATCTGTGTAATAAACATTTGTGCAGAAATATACACAGATTTATGTGCACATGAGTTTTTATGAAACAAAATTCTAATCAAAGAACATTAAAATGGTTGCAAGGTTGAGTACTCAAATGTAAGGCAATTCCAGAGGCCGACTGTGCAACTTTTACATAGCCCCTTTTGCACATACGGTATAATTATACCTTTGCATGCTGGTTTCTTCTGCATAATCTCCACCTTATTCAGGGCTCCTGATGGACAGTACCCACTTAATTAGGTAATGATTCAATAGTTTGTTTTCTCTTTGTTGTTCAACATGTGGCTCTGTGCACTACCTACAGCATACTATTCACATCCTGCTCTTCAGACAGTGTTATTAATTTCTTCCCAGAGTTACTAATTTTCTTAGAGCTACTTTATTGGTGCTTCTTTCCATGCTTCATATGATTTTCTGAAAAGTTCACTAATTTATTTTCACAACAGCCTCTACACTACTGGCTACAAAACTGTAGCACAGAGAGATTAAGGTCAAGACATCCATTATTTCCTGTGGATCAGGATGAGACACTTAAGACCCAATTTTCAAGGTTCTGAGCACATGCAGCAATTCATACACTGAAGCCCATTTTCCAAGAAAGAGGACAAGCTTCACATCTGCAAATCTGCATCTTAGGTTAGGAATCTTAAAATGAGGAACATGCAATCACAGCTAGGAAAAGTCTGCTTTAATCACCTGCCAGGCATAAAGATAGGAACTTGATGTCAGTGGCAGGCTTAGAATACGATTTCTCAGAGCAAGCAGCAATGACTTGTATCCTGAAATGATCTTTTTTCCTCTGCAGTCCTTTGTTTGTCTACTCAAAGAGTACACTTTCCAATTTTTGCAACAAATGAGGCAGAAGTCAGATTAAAAAAACACTTTCCTTTCATTGCTCAGTATTGATGAATTCCCAGAGTAGGCCCATCCTGCTCTTTATTTGAAGTGTAAACAAAAAAACCCCTGACAAGTATGTTAGAAGGGGAAGGAGCTGAAGTTGCAGAACCATCCAGAGCAATGTTATTTCCAAATGTTAAGCTCTGCTTTCATCACTTTAGTTGTGTCCTTCTAAGCTATTTCTGCAAATTATTTCTTAGTTGTCTAGTTTGATTTTAAAAGCAGAGCAAAAACCAAACCCCCTTATTTGATGTTTTACTCATATCAGTGTTCCAACATCAGCTATTTGGGCAGCTTTTAGATCCACCACACAGTTTTTCTGCTTGAGGTAGCAGAGCAAGTAGCGGCAGTAGCGGGCAGGTGACTGTCGGATCACCACCAGGTAAAACATCAGTCCAGAATGTGGTGGAGGTTTTTAGAAACATTTACAGCTAGCAGAATTACTGTGTTCAGGAACCCTGGAAGCCATCCCACAGCAATGACCATCTGGGGAACAGACTTTTCTGCCTGATCTTTACAGGCCTGACCTTTCCTCTCTTCTTCTTCTTCTTCCAGTCTGTTCTTCTCCCATTTCTATTTCTTTCTAATCTTTGCTCATTTTCTCAGTCCTGATTTTTGACTAAACTGGACCTGTACAAGCCTATCAACTCAGCTTCAAGTTTCTTTACTCAACCAACGTTAGCATGCTCCTTCAGACACTGAATTCTAGGCTGTCGATACCACATAATGTACTGAGGAACGGAGCGAGTTGAAGCAGCCAACTTTTAATAGCGGTAGCATACCGAGTGCTCTGCGGGGGGGGAAAGGGGGGGGAGTCCTACTGAGAAGCCTTTTACCACAGAGATGTTATTTTTAATATCTAAACTAACTTTTTAAGCTCACTTAATTTTCTCTGACCCATGTTAAATACTTCCCACTCTACCCATCCTTATTTTCACTATTTTTCCCTCCTGATCCCAGATACCTTTCAGTCACTACCCTTACTAATTCATCATCCAAACCACTCAAACCCATCCCTTGCCAGAACTAGCCCTGCTCTGACAGCTCTGTGCTTCTCCTTTCCTCATTTGCTCCCTGTCTTGCTCCTAGAAATGTCTTAGTCCCCTTCTTCATTTCCATTTTTACCCTTTGTCCCAGTTTCCTCCTTCCCATCTGCAAACTCCCTTGTGTTGTCTCTCTCCATTCACTCGGTGGATACTGATTATGAAATGATTAACTTATGATGAGATTTTCTTTTAGGGAGGCACTAATATGTAAAATTTAAACCTAAATAGGACATGTTTGCCAAATAACTAGTCACCAGGTCTTCTAATGCTAAATCCCAGGCATCTAATGGTAAATGCTTACTTAATAACTTTGGAAATTATTACTTACAAAATAATTTTGGAAAAATGATTCAGAGTTGTACATTTGAATTTAAGGACACCTGGCAAGTACTACCATTTGGAAGTTCATACCAAATTTTGCAACTGGATGTAAAATTTAGCGATATGATGTATTGTATGGGCCTGATGCTGTTCAAGAACTTGTTACAATATTAAGGATTTCCTCAGAAGAGCTGAAATATTTCTTACCAATAGCAAAGATGCACAGGTGATCCTGTTGTGAAAAGCATTCATAAATGGAGAGAAGCCATGCATATATTTAGGGAATAAATCACATCAAAATAAATGTCTTTTTACAGTACATTTGTTAATTTATACTGCTGAGATCAAAACCTTATGCTTCAGTTCCACTGTATCACACCTTTGATAAAATAATAAAACTCTACTTTAGCCACAGGACACTACACTGGAAAAAATATTTCTACCTCTTGCAAGGAGCATATCACTTCATCATTTGAAAAGAAATAGGACATGAGTTTCTCATGACCTGTAACAAAACATGCCAATAACAGTCATTCCCCTAAAAAAAGGTTATAACTGAGTTTATCATAAGTCTAAATTAATCCTTCTTGAAAGTGCATTATTCTTTCAGTGGTAAATTATATCTGGGACCAAAGTAAATTTTGCTACAGAATTTGAAATGAGTTGAAGAAGAGGTTTATGAAACATGCTATTTTAATTTACTGCAGAGTAGTAAGTAGGTAGAGAATAAGGGTAAATAAAGTAAGTTAAAAAAGGCAGGTTAACTACGTTTGTCTAAACAAAATCTAATATACAGAAGAGACTATGTCAAAAAGCATTAATAGTTAAATTAGGTATAATAAATAGGATTGCCAGTTCTAGAATGTGTTAAACACTAGAGATCTGAACTTGCATTTGGTAATAATAAAAATAATTCCTTTCATCTCCAAAGAAAAAAATACTAAGTTCACAAACTCAAATAGTCCATATGAGGAACAGGTCATCAAAGCGGTTAGACAGTACAGATCCGTGACAGTGTCCTGTTGGACACAAGTAAACCAAAAGGTTGCCATCTTCTGTCATTATCTCTGAGAAAAACGCACATTTTGTCAATATTTCACAATTATTTGCTAACATAAAGGGTCTGTGATAGCATGCGCTTCACTTAGCCCTTCCTGATCTCTTTCTCCCTTTTGAGTTCCAGCATCCTTCTCTGGGACCATCAATTCCAAATTTCAGTCAGGCTCCCACTGCCATCCCCTCTCCTGCAGGCAGAGATGCAGTCTTAGATTCGTAATCTGAATTCATTATTTTGAAGAAGATTTATAATCCCAATCTGGTATATCCATTAATACCTTACTAAAGTTGTTTCCTGATGCGTGCTGTCCGGAAGCTTGCAGAGAACATTGAGGGACACGAATCCCAATGTTTCAGTTCCTGTGTCCCTACTACACGTGGCGAGAGCTGCAGTTGTAGGGAGTGCACAGGTCTTGCAGACCTTGCTGGAGGCACTCTCAACACCCATGAAAATGCTGAAGAATTTACCATATGCAAATTCAAATTTCTGAAGACTTGACTGCCTGCCCTTCTAAGTCTTGGCCCATGAACCAAATACCTGCTTCTCAGTCTTCCTTCTTCCTCTCACGGCCTCTATCTTCACATAGCCAGTTGGCATCAATCTCTTTCTCCCTGCTCCTTTCTCCCTTTGTCTCCAAGCCTACTCCCATAAGAGGATGGAGGAGATACCCAGAGCAGACCATGGTATGGGAAGTCAGCCAAAAAGCCATAAAGGAGACAGGAGTCCCGAGCTTTCCACTCTTGTCAGCCTGCCAGGTTGTCAGGCTTTGCTTAGTGACAAAGCATGCTATGTAGAAATGTCAACGGTTCCCAGGTGTCTACTTTCTAAATCTTTCTTTGAAGTTTTTGTCTACAGTGTTAGTTCATTGTGATGAAGGTATTTTGGGAAGAAACACGTTTTACATCTGTGATTCTGAACATACGTAACATATACATGGGTAGATGCACTATGTGCTCCTACCCATACATTCATACTTATGGAGAAATTTTTTCTTTTCTTACTCAGACTTCAAAATCGTTTGTTTGGTTTTTTTTTTTTACTATCTCAACTTTTAGGGAGAAGGACGTCAGAATCACAAGGCTGAAAATTAATCCTAAACAAACTAGATTATTCATCATAAAATGCATATCCTTATATGGTCTAACCACTTGTTTATCTTAGATCAAAAATCTCCATGTGATTTTAAACATTGATTCTCCACTTATACACCAGGATGAGCAAAACTAGCAGCTTCAGCTGTTTTATTCTAATGTGAGAAGTGGATCTCATTAATAAAATCCCTTGAAGCTTCTCAAGGCATTCCTGCCTTGGCACTTCCAATGGCGAGGAAAGCAATAATTCCCAATCTACATTTCTTAAAAGCAGTTAAAGGTCATGAATAAATTACTGAGAACTTCAGTATGGAAAGAAAATGGACTGGTGCTAAAATGAAAACATAAAGATTTATTATAATTAAAATCCTCCTCTTGCAGAAACGTTTTTTTTACAATATTTAACATTTTGATACCAAGGAGGCCAAGGCTATAATGCCATTAGCAAAAGATGACCTTTACTTGTCTCTGTGAACAATAAATAAGCAAGCAAAATGCAAAACAGCACTTCCTGTGTTTATCTATATTAGGCATTTCATTAGTGTAGCTTTTTCTTATGCCTTCAAATTCTTTGTATTCCCACATATCTGTACCGAATGCACTTACTAAATTTCTGAAGCCAAGCTATCTTCATTAGGCAGGAAGTAAAAAGGCAAAAAGATAATGTTAAGTAATTTATAAAAAAAATAGTCTCCCAAATGACTTTACACTGATTCTCAAAGGTATTTAAAAGATGCTTTCAGATAGTAATTTTTATTTGCATTACCATCATTTATTTTGTTCCAGAAGTAGAATACAGCTTTCATCGTGGAAGCTCCCTGGAGTCCCCGTTACCATTCAGGTTCTTCGTTGCTCCTGTTTGCCTCTGAAGACATCAATCCTAGGCAACTTCAGCAATGAAAAAGATTGAGCATGAAGGCTCTAGAATTTGTAAGGCTTTATTTCACAGCTTTGTGACAAGCTACATCTTCCTTACAAAACAAAAATTCTATCTGGTGTAGTAACACTACATCCCGTTTTGTGTTTCTAAGACAATATTTTTAAAAATTTCTCTCTTGCGACTTAACTTAGGCCTGTGAAAATCTCAAGCCATCTGGAGACTGATGTCGCCTAATTTCAGTCAGACGTTACAATTCTAAAGCAAGACAACAGATATTTAGCTGCTATAATTATACAAAAGAAAAAAAAAAAAAAAAAAAGTAACGTAATAGCAAAGGATGAACTAAGTAGAGGAAAGATGAGATTCTCACCACAACAGGAGAACCCAGTCTCACTCCTTGAGTTTCAACACTGGACGGTTCCTGGAGAAGACCCCACGTGAGCAGCGCAGGTTCTGTGACAGACTGCCCTCACCTTCCTTCTGCTGCCTGCATGCCTAAATATTTCTTGATCGTAGTTATGAAAGCCACGATCTAAATCAGAGTTAATCAAACAAAGCAGATCAAAATCAGATATTTTATTGTTACCTTAGTTCGGGTTTTCTTCTAACTTGGAAGTCCTCCTGGATGTCTCTAAGAAAGCCAAGAATCCACCTAACTGTGCTGTGGAGAAGCAACTAATAAGATGTGGAGGAGACAGTAGTTTGCTTCTTCATTGAAAGCAAGTGCTACGCAAAGTGTACAGCTATCCTCAGGAACTGGTGCAGGATCCCGTTCGCACTAGATCCTTTGAAGACAGCTGAAGCCATGAACCCTGTCGCTCCTCTCTTCCTCACCCTTTGCTTCCTACTGTCCCAGCTGCGCGGTGCCCGATTCCAGCCGGGGTGGACCACGCTCCCACCCGTGACTGCATGGTCACGGGGAGAGCTGGGGCAATTGGTTACGCTACGGATTCAAGCCCATGAGAGATGAACAAAGACCAGAGCCGAGGTCTTCCATCCCAGCCAGAAACCTCCGTTATCTCACCGGATGCGGCTGCGGCTCCTGTTCTCTGCCAAACTGAACTTCTTCGGGGGTACGAACGCTAGGGCCATTGCCAAGCGAGGAAGTATTTCTTGACTCTGAGTTGTAGGTAGTTCTGAATTCATACTACGTTCTCTCTGGAGCTTAGGTCTCAGGAGTTCAAGTCTCACACATAGTGGCTCGAATAGGAAATGGACCTTATCCCACAGCTTTTTAACATATGAAGTATATCTACAGGTCTAAAATGAGGAACAAGAAGTAAAGCCCTGCCACACTATCAGTAAAAATCCAGTGAAGACAGAATGTATTTTCAGACTTGACATTTTTGTGTTCCCTTTTCTCAGTATTATATTGTTAATAGAAATGCTTTATACGTGAACAAATATTCTCTAAGAAGCATTTAAAAAATGGTAAATAAGACTCTGTCTTTGGTCTTCTTTCAGAATCTAAAGCAAACATGTATTAACAAAGCCCAGCTCCAGACATGCCCAGGCACCATAAAGACACATATTAAAGGAGCACCACATGATAGCTGCTGCTTAACCAAAATCCCAATATATAGAAGGTCAGCAGTGTTGACACCACCCAGCACCTACACTGTGCTGTGCCATTGCTAAAAGCACTTGCTATTGATTGTTTCTTCTAAGAAAAGGACGTGAGAGTAGGAAGACAAATTTAGGTAACAGAAAGCTGAAGGAAATAGTCTGACAAAAAAAAGTAATTCACGATGGAACACCAACAAAGATAAAACACAAGGGGTGTAATACATCACCAGCCTGGAAATAAACAAGGAGGCTTTCTGCCATTTCTTCCCAAGTTTTCAGGCGACCACAACTAATTGCCGAAAAAGAAGTCATAAATCTTCTATGAAGCAAATATAGTAATAGACAGAAACGATGCGCTATCCTATGCTGACTTTATCAGTAAGAAACTTGGGAGCCCTACTCTGCCCTTGCCTGCGTGCTGAGCGCTCCTGCCGATTTCTGTGAGCGGTGACTATGTGTACGTGCGCATACTCGGTCCACGCTGCTCGTAAGAGAAGGCAGGGTGACAGAACTGCTGAACTGAGACCTGGTATGGCCTATTCATGTGATTCAAAATCTGGTGTGAATAAAGCACTAGCATTGCTGACGTTTCACCTTCTAGACACATCAGCCTTTGGCCTCCCCACCAGCAAGGATGCGGATGTCGCTATACGCGTTAGTGTTGGAAGGTTCTACAGCATTAAAAAAGCTAATTTTATGTTAGCAAATGGTGCTGGATTTATGGCTCGGGAGGATAAAATGCTTTAAAATGGGTAAATAACTTGACGTTTATACAGTGCCTTTCATCCTGAAGATTTGCTACAACGTGCTTATCAAACCGTACACATTTGGCGGCACTGAAATACAGCCAATTTGGTGTGCAGCCCAGTGCACAACAAAGCAAGATGAGAAGGAAGGTATTTAACTAAGTACATGAGGGAAAACTTACTCTTGAAACCTTTCTTGGGAAATGTAGTGTCCGTATTGACCAGAGGGAACTGTGCATTTCAAAGTTTCAACCCTAAGGCTGTCACAAAGACGGTTGCAAAACAGGTTCGCATCTTTCCTCTCTCATTCAGACAGATATAACTGTGAATACAAAGACTTTGTTTTCTAACTTTAGATCTGGACCACTAAGCCCTCAATTTATACTGAAGATGGTGTCTAAACCGCGGAACAGCCTTTACATGCCCTGTTGCTGCCACTCAGCTCATGTTCCTTTACCAGTAACAAAATATCTCTAATTTTAAATTGGTATCTCCAATGGGCACAGGTGATTCCTGTTCTGTAGCCCACTCAATACCCAATTTCTCAGCTGAGAAAGCAAAAAAGCTAGGAAAAGACAGTGAGCTTTGTGACTCTGGGCCTAATCTAGTTAAATTCCAGAGATCAAATACCATAATGTCATACCAATACAACAGATTTAACCTAATTTGACTGACTTGGAACCTGCCGTGATCCCTCCAAAGTTCCCAATTTTTTGTATTTGCACAGAAATGTGAATGTACACACGTGCATGTATATATACACACATGTACACATTTAATATGCTTAGTCACATTTTCAAGAAAGTATGAACATACACATAACAAAAAGTAGATGTGAATCAATCACAGAATATAATAAGAATACAATTCAATACAATAAGAACAAATGCATAATCTAAACTAGACCAGACTGGAGTCTGTTAGAATGATCCAAGATAAAGAATATAGAAACTAGGAGTGAAATTAGTTAGTTAGTTGTTCAAAATGTGTAGGACCTGGGATGGAACGATTCCTGCTCCTGGCCAGCTTTCACATTGGGGTTTTTTTTGTCATTATTTTGGACAACTGAATCAGCTTTTTGGTGTCAAACTTACACTTTCAAAATGGAAACTATAACTATGGTTGTTTGCATCAACATGTATCTAGGTTTTTGCTGGAAAAACAAAACTATAGTACAGATCTATTTTAGAGAAGAAAAGAGTTTGGAGCTGACGTAGAGTGACTGATAGCCATTCTCAGCAACATTTAGTTGCAGAAAGAGGTCTCCCAGACCACATACCTCTGATTTACTTTTGCATTGTCCCACCTTTTGTTGCATTCCCTTTGAAATCTCTGTGATAGTTGTATGAAAGTTTCTCTGTTTTTCCTGTACGGACTTCATGGACCAAGCACAAATCAGGCCTCTGAGCAAGGGCGCGCACTTTTTTCCCCTCCGTCTTCCTTCCATGACCAATACAAAGTGTGAGCATGAATGCCAGGCTACGCCAGTTTGAATAACATGAGTTTTCATTGCCAAACATACACAGAGCAAAGATTTGGCATACTACGCACTACTTACAACCTCTACTGAAAGGTATTTGTTGTGGGGGGAGGATTTATGTTCAGGACCATTCCCTACAGCTGAAAGCAAATCTCTGCAGGTATCAGTTCTTTAACATCTTAGATAATGATGAGAGAAATCATCGAGGGGTAAGGGCTTAGACTAAAAGTTATTTATAGCAATTCGATTAACCAGTGAGGCTTCAGAGACACTACTTTACCTCCCTCCCTCCAATAAACCTCCCAGTCATTCATTAAAATTAATACACATTAAAAAATCCATTTCAATTACAAGGTTGTATTTGAGATGTTAAGAATTAATCCAATCACATATTTTACATGTAAAAGATATTAATGGGGCTTTCAGGAGCTCAAGCAAGATTGTATTTATCTAATATTACCAAGAAAATTCTGGGTTTACCTGCAAACTTATTGATATGTTACAAGCTTGAGGAATTTCAGAAGTGTTATTACTTGGCAGCTGACTATTTGACGTTCACATAAAATATGCTCAATTTGAAAATTCTCTTAGCTACTTGAGAACAGAGGGGTCCAGCCGTACTCCTCTCAAGAAATATGTTGTCCTAATGCGAAAGCACACTCAAACAAGGTTATCAAGTCTATTCATCACTAATGTAGCTGTTGATGAAACCATCTGTGAACACAACACACTGTAGAAATCTTCTTTCAATGCAGCCTAGTCACAAAGATATACAAGTAAAAATCCCTCAAACTGAAGTCTGCTTGGAAGCTTCGGTGGGTGCATCTTGCAGGGAATGCACTGTCACCAGCATTTTCAGACTCCCACAGTCAAGAGAGGATTTTCCAGAGAAAAATCAGCATGTCAGCTGCTGACCTCTGAAAAATTTGGTCATCAGTGTCACCATGGGACATGCTTTTGATAAAATGAAAGCAGGAGCTTAACTTTTTCAAGCTCTGTGAACCACAAATGGATACTGAGAGCTCAGAACTGTGGCCCTGAACTGTTTTGAATGCATCATTTCAAATGCCAGTGAAAATATTTTTCTTTTGGCCAGAGCCGAGTCAAGAACAGAAAATATTTCCACAAATATTTGTTTGACTCTGGAAGTGCATTGAACTTCACTGTGTCCTTTTCTTCTCCCAAATATTTAAGAGTAGCAGCATGAACAGGAAGGATGCTTATAATCTGGGAATTTTTTTGTTTCAATCCATAGACCGTGTGATCGGCTGGTTGCACCAAACACTCCAGAAATTGGCAGTCAACCAGATATACAGAATAAAGAGCACATCATTTCAGCTCTCACTGTTATCTGGTCAATGTATAGACCATTCACTTAGGGTCTTTGATCTCCAGATTTGAGGACTGGATGGAATGGCAGCCTCAGCCATGTCAGGGGCTGTCTCCAAGGTCCAACTTCCAATGGCATGGTGAGGACAGTGCTCTCGTGGGCACACCTGGAGGCAGTTAGGATACTGGCAATGCCTTTGATCTCTTCTCTCTCTCTCTGTGGCACTCTAATTTGTTATTTATTTTGATCTTCAATCCTTTAAGTGTTGGAAATGATGTAAGATACTGGAAAATACTTTGTGGCCTGTTTTGTATGGGGCGGGTGTTTTGTGGACCATCATGAACTGTGTAATTGCTTGATGTCCATCTGCTGTTCTAGAGCACTGAACTTAAAGACCTACTTAATGGTCTCCTATGGCCTTCTGTTGCTACTGATTTTTATATTAATTTTATCACTATTGATCAAATGTATTCTTAAATGACAACATTTCTTCCAAGAGCATCCTTAGCCTTTGAAATACTATTCTATTCTAGTGATATCGGTTTGATTAGTAGGCTTAAAAAGAAGAGGAAATCTTTTTTTTTACATCAATTTGAAACAGTTGTGCTTGTTCAAGCAACCAGTTCATACCAAACAAAACTTGACTAAGAAATCAAACACTTTTTTTAGTTTAGGAGTAGAATTTTGTGAATAATGTTGATAATTTTTTGAAAGTGTATTTTGAAATGAAATGTTTTGAGATTAAAAGTTGAAATTTGTCTTTCATTAAAGGTAAGCTATCCACTTAATTATTTTGAATGAAAAATTCATTACAAGTTTCTAAATAGTTTTAGTCAAGTTGTATTCATTCTTCAATAGAAAAAAAGTTTTCAACAGAAACAAAGTGCTCCAATACAGTGCTCTTTTCATGTTTTCACATGTGGTAATGTGACAACATTTTATTAATAGCTTCCATGAAACCTATTTCAAGTAATTAGCTCTCTAGCTATTCTGTCAGTCAGTCTGTCAGTACCAGAGTTTATGACACCAGCATAGATGGCAATAATAAGCAAAATTGACAAAGATGTACTTTGATCTTCTGCATTGTTATTAAAAAATGTAAATGTTCAATTTGCACAAAGAATATAAGCAGCAACAGATGATAATTAGATTTTGCCTCAAACTGTTCACCTTTTATTCAAATGTAATGACAACTAATTTGGCATCAAGGCAGCATAAACACTTTCCTTTTTGGAGAACACCATATGGATTTTATATTCTCAGAAGACAAGGGAATGGCTAGAAGTATATCTCCAAGGTCACATGCACTTCCATAAACATTACATTGCAGTGTTTCAGGGGAATGAGTACAAGAGCCCAGCTAATTAAATAAAACAAATGAATCCATAAATGAAACATTAAGTGCATACAAGTGGATCGACTTTGCCAGATGCTGAATGATTTTCATCAACAACATGATCAGTTTCAAAAATCATATCAGTTTGCAACTAAGATTTTAAAGTTAGAATCCAGAATACTAAAACCACAATTTTCTGTGCACTCTTAATTTGCTTTTGCCCTATGGCAATGAAAATATTTATTACTTTAAGAAACTACCCCATATTAGATTATGCACCATCCCTTTTAACCAAAATATAAACACCAACTTGGAAAAGAAAAGACTGAGAATATCTGGAGTCACTTATTTTCTTGTTCTATCCTCGTCCTCCCAGAACCTCAATTTTGGTAAAAATTACAACAGGCAATGTCTTCTACTCAAGTAGAATAACATTCAGAGGAGAATTAGAGTATCACAGAAGAAAAATTATTTGATCAAAAATGCAGAAGTAATAGAAATGGCAATGAGTATAAGATCAACTAATGAATAATAGTATTTCTGCCACAAATTCAAAATTTAAGAAGAATAGAAAATGATACAAATTAGGTGGATTAGCAAAATATAATTGATCAGTGTAGCATGGGCACAAAAAATGGAAACGAAATCCTACTGTAGCTCTGGTAAAGGAAATATTGAAGACAATCTATGAGACACTGGCTGGACTCAACCTTGAATATTGCATACAGTTCTGGTCAATCATGTTCACAAAAGGCAAAATAAAGTGACTCATACTTTTATTATATACATAATAAATGGAGTTGATAGATAGAATAATATGGTGAAGTACTACTATGTTTACAGGCATCCTTCCAACGCTTTTGACAGACTTGTATGTAGCTAACATATTTTGGAATTATACTGGTTTTTTTCCTCCCTGTTCTGCTTCCTCCCATGAACTGCCTCAGCTCATCATGGTTTTGTAATTTGTGGGAGCTATAGAAGCCTCTGTCTACCAGAACAAAAGAGAATGCCCTATCAAGAAAACCTGTTCTAAAGGAAATTTGTGGACAGAACCTGAAGACAGAACTGTTGTGTACTTACACCGGAATAATTAGGTACACCCAAATCACAGCTGTGCAGCAGTGTAAAAAGAAAAATCTGCCTGAACTAGAGCGTCACTCAACATTTGTATAGAGTTCAAGTACTTTGTCACAGGTAGGATCAGGCAGACAAGAAAGCATCTACCTGCACACCTGTAGATGAATGCTTTCCAGTGCTAGCTCAGAAAAGTACACCTCCCACAACATAAACATTTGCTTTAAGAGGGATTGCTAGTCTTATATCTCTGAAGAACTTACACTATGATACAGAGAAGAACATTAAGAATACTTTTACTAGGATATCTAGTGTCTTGAGTCAAAGGAGCACAGCTTGCCATATAAACTTATCTGGTATTCAGAGGTCAAGGAAAGCAAACCCAGGTTCTCCACAAATTCTCTGCTGAATCAATGAAAAAAAAAAAAAAATAAAAAAAGGATAAAACACCCAATGATTCTCATCAGGGCATCTGTAAAACTCAAAAAATCATCCCCTGCACAGGTACAGCCCCTCAAGTAAAGATAAAGAATGTTATCCCTATGGTTAAAGATTTATTGAGAGACATTTTTCCTGCTTCTTGGAACTACAGCTGTTTTCACCCTCTTATTCTACTTATTTGAAGAAAGACCACTAACATCTTCAAACCTAGTGGAATTTAAAAACAATAGCTCTGGGAAGGTGGTCAACAGTATCAACCTGCACAGATGTCAATGTAAGTATCACTTCCTCTCAGAGACATCTCCTTGGTGTGGATACTACTTTACGGTGACTCCTCAAAGACACTGCCTTCATAGGCTTCATCGGTGAGCGACTGGAATCCTTCAATGAAACAAATCATCTTGTGATGCTGCGTGCTGCCAAACAGAGGAACCAGCAGCAGGAAATATCACGGGCAGTGTTATGCTGTACTGTTCAAGAAAAGTATTGCTAAGGACTACATAAAAAAAAAAAAAAAAAAAAAAAAAAAAAAAAAAAAAAGAAGCTCCACTAAAACCCATAAAAGATTAGATCAAGAATAAATTCTAAACAATCCACTCCCCCCGTAGCCCCCCCCCCCCAAAAAAAACCCAAAAAAACCCAACTCTGATAGGAAGGACACATGAATTAAACATAATCCATACAGAGTAATTGCAACCAGCATTTACTATCTTTTGTCTTAAGGAAGGTTACTGTGTGTTGAGGAGAAAGCTGTCAAACTTCTAATGTGTACACAGAAGCAGAACTTCCTTTACAATTTACATTCGGGAAAAATATACATGGCTGAAAAGAACACTGAACACCTTAGTACAACTATCTTGTTCAGAATTACACTGAGATTTCCAGTAGTAGCTCATGACATTAAAATATTTAAGAAGTCTATTCCTGTGAGATTTGAAGCAATGGCTAAAATGCATTCATTAAACAAATCACTGATCGTGGATAGTCACCCTGGGGAAAAATAAACCTGATACAAATGAACTTGCTCCCCAAATTAAATATGTATATGCCTGCGAGAGTCTCCCTCTGCCCAATGCAAGTTTCAAAATATGAATTATACCCCGGAAAAGGTTTCTGTGGAACAGATGCCATAAACACACATACTTAGAAGAGTTCATCCACAAAACGAATGAGGACAGTTACATACTTAGGTCTTTGGTAATATTGTACTGCTTTTTTTGAAAACTATGTCATGCCATAGACAGAAGCAATTGCAGATAAGATGCTTGTATGCTCAAGTTGCTATTCATAGCTATACCGATCTAAATAATGTATATGCCAAATAGAACCAACCCCTTATCTCTGTAGATACACTCTGGTTCAGCATACCAAGAACAAATCTGTCCTTCGTCTTGTGTCGACACTTCACTGAATAGACTTTTATAGTAAAATGCAGAAAAAACTGAATACAGCATATTACAGATAAATCATGTCAAACTGGGAACTGGACTGCCAGAAGAATAAGAAAACTTCCATTCTGTAGACAATCATAGTATTTTTCTAAGGCCAGAAATTAACCAGAATGGCTCCCAACTGTCTATCTGGCAGGACTGGCAAAAAGACAAAGACCACGGTAGTGCAGGAGGACTGCGTGCTGGACAGGGTGCATCTACGTAACCCACTTAGTGCACTGGAACTGTCCTGATCACTTGTAAAGTGATAGAAATGCATTGCATTGCATCTGCATTTGAGTCATGTGGTATGAACTCAACTGCACCTTGAAATGCACTTGAAATGTTTTCTCCTCAAGTGGAACAAAGGCTGAATCAATATGCCAGGCTAGAGTGCCCCCCACGTGCTATGTGGACACAGGCTGCCTTCCTCAGGAGAAAAACACGACCTCTTGGAGGTCCTCCAGCAGTGTACTCACTTTGTATGCATGAATTTCGATTAGTAACAGCACGTGCAATGGGGATGGTCATCTGGGATGGCAGTGCAGAAATCTACTTTGTGTCGTCTGTGGGATGCAGATTCATCTTATGTACCTAAGACTAGCAACTAGCATCAAATTCATTGCCAGAAAACACAAAATGCAGATATATACTCCTAGAACAGTAGAAACAGAATATGACAAACCAACGTGTTGTCCTTCTTTCTTTACACTGCACCAGTCACTACTGTAGGCAGAACTCATAGACATCAGCACGATAGGATATAGGGCGTGCAGGACTCCATCAGCTAGCAAAAAAGACATGACATAATTTATGTCAATGATTTCCTAAAGGTAAACATTACTTCTGTTAACCATTATTTTCTTCACTAACCATAACTGCTCTGAGATTTGGTGCTGTGATAAATCAGATCTTGCCACAGTAGTTTAATTATCACTAATCTTTCTGAGCGATGGGTGATCAGTTTCATTAACTCCTCTTCATTTGCACTTGTACTCCTTTTCATCCAGGCATCCTTGAATGATTGTCTCTCTCATCATGAATCCCAATCTACTGACTCGATTTCTAGTTGATAAGGTTTTCTGTCACACAATTCTCCTTATGAAACTGACCCGGCCATTAGACTTCTTCACTGGTCATACAACTCTACACAAGTTTCTGTAAGACCTGGGTTCAAGTCCCTTTTTAAAAAATAGAATATATGTTTTTAAAAAATCTGGTGGTGTTGCAGTCTGCCTCCAAAAGATAGATATTTATATTAAAGTCAAACTCTCCTTGATAAACTTTCCAGGGCTTTCTTTACTGTCTTTGGTAATAACCAAGCCTATATACCAAACTTTCAACCTAAGTAAAACACTCTCCATCTGAACATTCTTGCTCCTTTTTTACCTACTAGTTTTACCTACTTTGCCTTAGATATTAACTGCAAATCTATATTTCCCTGTGATATCCATCCCCTTCATTGACTACAATCTTTCATTATTCATCTTATGAAGTAATGAATTTTTTATCATCAAATTACTGGAAAATCTACTGTTCATCCTGAAATCTTCTCTAAATCCTCCCACCACCTTTCTCATTGCTATCTCTGTATCGAATAAATGGGGTGGTATCGTGCATCCTCACTTTACCCTTTTACTGACTACAATCCATTGGATAACATTGCTTCCACTTTTTAGATGACTTAAACTAATGTTTTTCTGATTTTTTGAAGGACTCATTTTAAGCCCTAAGTACTTTTATTAATCTATATGGAAAGAAATCTCCTAAATACAACATGGTGGTTGTTTCAGAAAAATGCTACTTTTTTCCTTATATCTACGGATCTGTCTTAAAATTTTAAGCACATTGTTATTTTTGCTGTAAAAAAATTCACTTAGTCGAAGAAGGACTGAGTAGAAGGAGAACAAGTATTTAGATTACCAGAAAGAAAATGATTTGATTATTATGGATGAAGGACTCTATGACACAAGGACATATAGGTGATGTAGCAAAAAATGTTGACTGTGCAACTGGTTATAACTCTAAAGGATGCTGAGAGTTATAAACAATCAGAAAACCTTGTACAGGCACTTTGAAGGGCTTGATCCTACCATCATATATATGGGTGACCATCACTGACTTTAAAAATATCAACTAAAGATACAGAGCTTTCCAATGCCATCTTTTATTCAGATCTCCTACCTTGCAGATTGAATATCTGTGGATGACTTTCAATTCATTCAGCTTTGTTACAGATAATTTAAAAAAAAAAAAAGAAAAAAAAAAGAAAAAGACGATGCTCCCTTTCTGAAGAGCAGGCGGAACTATCAATACTGGAAAAGAAGGTTTAAAACATCTTTAGAACTTGTCAGCATAGGTAGATTCAGGTACCTTACAGATTGCACTTGCAGTGATGTAGTAAAAAATCAACCTGTTTAGTTAAGCACATGGACAAGATAGAGATTCTTTTGAGGTCACTAAAGTTGTTTATGAAAACAGACAGAAACAGCAATTCACATGAATAAACCAATGCTGAACCCTTAGAGAGTAATTTTCCTCTACTCTGAAACCTTTGACATCTGATTACATTTACTTTTCATTTCCTACTCAGCCATAAACTTTGACTGGGTCTTTCTGTGCCAATCCACCCAACTGTGGACACTACCACCCCTTCCAAAAAAAAAACAACTTTAAAAACAAAGCCAACAACAGGATCGGCATCAGCATAAATCCAGTTTAATATAACTCTTTTCCTCCTATACTTGAACAGCACATTCGTCTCAGGAGATTTTTTCTCTTCCCAGTATTGAAGGTAGAAAAAATTTCAGGGATTGAAGATACCACCCATCCCCATGAGAAAGGCAACCTGTAGACACTTGGCTGTAACACCAGATAAAGATAACTATAATCAGAATTGCTTGATTGCTTAGTGATTTCATCCTTAGAGAGAAAGCACATGGTTGGGTTTTGGCTGGGTTGTACGCTGTCTTGCATGGCAAAGATATACCAAAACAAGAATTTATTCTTAGCTTTAGTCTCCATGACTATGTAACATAATGCAGGTCTGGTAAACTATTGCCTTGCATCCTAATGGGCCACCTCTGGTCAAACACTGATGTTTGTGTGCAAATAAAAGAAGTTACACTAAAGATAAGAACCCTGTGAAGCTAATGGCATCACTTCTCTGCTGGAAAGCTGACCTGAAAGATCACATACTTCAGCATCCTTTAGACAGAGCAGCTACACTGATGTAACCAGACAGCTGGTGTCAGAAAAGGGAAAAGATCACCATCAACACTTTTAATTTTTCATAACTTTACCTAAGACTCCCACAGGAATCAATATATCCGAGGAGAACGGGGCCTGGTTTTTTAAATAGTTTGCCCCGTCCAGTATTTTGCCCACTGCTTTTGATTTAGGTCCTCTCTTGAGTAGCATGCAAATGAAGCAACATTCAAGTTTAAGCGTGGTAGCACTTTTCGATACAGAGTAGCTGAGATGGTTTTAAACTAGACAAACCCAGCAAGAAGAGAAAGTGCTAATAGCTTTTTGCCAAGGGACTTTTCATGGCACAATTATTTTGGTCCTTTTATTTAAGTCTGAAATATCTTTTTTTTTTTTTTTTTTTTTTTTTACTAGCTGCCTAATACTGTACATCTTCTTTAGAAAGTTTAATTCCTGCCAAAATACATATACCATTTCCCAGCTTAAAGTGTCTCTGAATTGCTACAGGAATATACAGTTTCAAAAGGTGACAGAATGTCTTTGCTAACAGAACTATAGCTCTCTTTCCTTTGTGGTATTATTCAGCTCTCTCAATGGTTTGCAGTTGGAGAGAGCTCAAGAGAACTGTATGACCCCGTGCGTGTCTGCAGGTTTGGAATGGGACACGCTGTCGCTATTAGAGCTCAGTGTGTGGGAGGTGAAGTTTTCTGTATGCAAGTAAAATGTACGGTTCTTTCAGGCTTTCCCTTCTGAAGCTTGCCTTGAAGTTACAGTTTCCCAGTTTTAACCCAATTGCCGTTCAGCAAATGCAACCTTACTAGTTTTGCAGCATGTGCAAGTCGGTATGCGTACCTTATCTTGTCTTTCTATCGCATACAAGGAGAATATTTTTAGCCTTCAGCACCTAATTAAAAAAGGTGAGGCTGACACCTTCCTCCGTGCCTGTGCTAGTGACACAGAGCATCGCAAATGACTCTGCTGGGCAGAGGAAGGCGAGCTTTGTCTAGCTTTGTGCTTCAATTACAGTCCCACGCTGGCAGCCAATTTATTCCAGTTGCCAAAGCCCTTGTTTTCCTACACCCAGTCCCTGGTTACAGAAGCCATAAGCTCTGCTGAGCTGTGGCAATGAGCAGCATGAAGGAGAATCTTCGCCCACTCTGGAAAGAGAGGAATTAATGGTTAGACCTTGGGGGGATGAAAAGGGACTTTAATTACCACCCCAATCCCCATGGAGTTTAAGAGATGGTTTGAACTCTAACAACTGCTGCATAATTCTGACATTCAGCCACATCAAAGTTCTGAGATTAACCAACATTGCTTTTGTTCCGTACACATAGCTGAGGACCTTAAATAAGAAGCATAGGTTTACATGTATTTCCACTCCCAATTGCACAAGAAGATAGCTTTTGCTTGATAATTTCTAGAAACCGTACTCTGTAGCTTGACTTATCTTTGTCCCTATTTTTAATTAAGTCTATTTTTTACTTTGTTTTATTGCTTACTTTCTTAATATACCCAAAGTTGGATTTTTAACTAATGAAAATAATAGATTAATAATAATTACTCTTATTACAATATTTTGAAAATAATTTTAAATGCTTTAGGTCTAAATTTAGGTATAGAAAATTGTACTACATTGACTTTAATGGTGGGATTAGATTTGCGTTGTTAACAGCAGCATAAGAATACCATACTAAAAAACATAGATGTTATTAGTTCAGTATATTGTAATTTGAAAGTGCTTTTACAGAACTCCTTTAAAGGAGTTGCTCATCAGCACCATGTTGCTACACAACCTGAAGTATATAATTTGCTTGCTTTAGAAAAAGTGCCCTTGTTCTTCTAGGTCAAGGAGGTATAATACCAATTAAAGTACTAGGAGAAGGCAACATACTCTATTAGACAGCTGCATTTAGCTCTAAACAGCAAGAAGAAAATAATACCTTAAAAGAACCACAGGCTCAAGTAAAAAAAAAAAAAAAAAAGAAAAAAGAAAAAAGCCTAAGCAAGAGAAGGAAGATATTCCAACTTTTTTTTTTTTTTACATTCATGTTTAAAACTCTTTAATATTACTGGAAATTATATGCAAATGCATTTAAAAAACAACAACAAAAAGGAGAAACACTGTGAATGTTTTAAAAGAGATGGAAGCAAAGAGGAAATGAAAGAGGCGAGTTGTGACGAGAAGAGAGACTTTTCACAAATAAGAGAGATGAGTCATTAACAACTAAATGTTAAAAAGGAACTGGAGTGATGTGACAGCAGTAGTGATACTTGGGGACCGTAGCTAAAAGAACACTTAAGATTTCTGCTATTAACAATAAAAATACAGGTAAGTGTGAAAGACACAGTCTGAAGGGAAGGATGGCGTGCTGTAAGTCTCTCCCTGACATCCCTGGGGTCACTGAGCCAGCACCGACACCAGCCCCTGTCGCCCTACGCAACATTTTCACCTTTTTCAAACAGCCTTACTAAGAGAGATCAAGTATAGGAGAGGAGCCTGATTCCTAAAAGCACCTCCATTAATAAAATTAAACTGCCCTTACCCCCCATGTCAGTATATTAAGCTAAAAGGCAGATTCATCAGGAAAGAGAGAACACTGAAGAAAAATAGCAGATTGATCTTAAATTCAGCTCTCCTAGAGAGGCAGCTCTTCTGATCTAGACTTCTGGGCTCCCTCTACAGCCAAGAGAAAGCAACAGGGACCTCTACGGGGGCATTCATTCAATCCAAAAACCTGATGTCTAAAATATGTGAGTTGAATTGCCCTCTGGAAGCCCCGGTCTTCTTGACAAGAAGTTGCTGCCTAGAGGACTAGGTTGGGCTACTCGGTAAAAATCAGCGTCAGATGAGTGAATCCTGTCTGGAAGGTTCTCAGGCAAGAGCCAAGGCAGTGACTGTAGTTCCATATAGGCCTGCTTGCTGAATCACCTTGAAGGAACCAAGGTCCAAGACTTGAAAGTTAACAAAACAAAACCAGGTATAAAAGCTAAAAAGCATTGCTTTGCATACCTAAATTTTGTATTGTATCTTCCTTTCCTCATAAAACTAAAATAAACTGTATTAAAATAGAAACCCCTTGGGCTAATATGAAGGGCCGCAAGAAAAAAAAAAAAAAAAAATGGAGGTATTTCTCTGACAATCATCTAGAAAACAGCAGACACTGGTAATAGGGCTCATCAGATGAGTCAGTTGACATTTCAGTATCAAGTGAGAGATGATAGGGCAGGGATAATCTGTAAAGGACGTTGTAAACTATCATAATCCTAGAGCTAACTGAACAGAAGAGGCAAAAGAAGTCAATATGATGCAGAGAACAGCAATACAGCAGAAGATATGAACTAAGAAACTGATCCTTCTACTGGCATCAGAAGTTCAGCGATCACTTCTTCCACTGCATAATACTTCCTCATAAAATCCTCCTGAAACTTGTATGGAAAATTATTTTCTCTCAAGGGTCATTTCTCTCCCATATTAACAAACGAGTCCTTTTGCTACTCTGAAGGAGAAGAAATTACTGCTTTCTTAAAATAAGACCCACTGTACTAGTTCCTCATTTTCTGATTATTATACTTGGCAAAAGTATTTAAGTTGATACTAGGTAAATTGCATTAAGCTAATGATAAAAGCAGATTCAAGTAGACCTCATATTAGGCAATAGCACAAACAGATCTCACCAGCAGTAGTAAGGATTTTCCTAAAACTGATGCATCGAGTTTATTTTTTTTACATATCTATGGCTTTTGCTCAGGCTGTCCGCTGAGCACTCTGAACTGGTGGCTGCCAATTATTGCGAAGGGATGCTAGGGCTGGTATCTCAAGCTCCTGTAATTAGCATGCTGTTCACTCATTCTCCCCATCCTAATTATGAGTAATCCATGCTGAGTCTTACTGCACTGTCCCTCGTGTGTCTTATTCATCTCTATGCACTTTAACCCATAACATAACTTGGGCACGTTCAAACCGCGGTCTTTTGTTTGCCATGCCGTGGTCTGGAGCAACCCAGCTGTTAGCACATGTGCACAATCGGCTGGATCGGGGCTTTGAAGTTACGACCTGTGCCAGGGACACCGGAGAGACTGCCTCGGAGATGGTGCCTGGTCTACCTCCGCAGAGCGCTGGGTCAAACGAGACGGAGACGGGAGGACACCTATCCACATGTCCTACAAGCACCCTAACTTCCCAAGCTGAGAAGGGAGCACTTAGCTTCCCAGAGGAAAAGGGATATTGAAAGGGTGCAGTGCCCACATCTCGGATTGCCCCATTGTCAGCACCTCCCTGAGAACAGGACAGCCAGGAGCTGCCAAGCCAGCTGTTTGGTGGGTTCCTACCTCCAGCCTCTCCAATTTCTTCTTTGCAGTTGGTAGCACCTTCAGGAGAAAGGTCCACCAGATTGCTGAGACGTACTACAGCGCAAACTCAACGCAAGTAGCAATAAAGTTGTTCCTCCTTAGTAAACCACTTTGGAGGATGAGAATTCAGCTATAGGCATCCCCGGTGCTAATCTAATTCACAAGATATAATGGACATGAAACAAAGCAAAAAACCCCCAGACCAACCCTAAACCCTCCAAAGGTGGCGTAGCTGCTTCATTTTGCAGTCATTATAGCAAAAAGAAACATAATGCCGTTTAGCTCACTGGAAGCAAAAATCGCGCCGTGAATTTTTTTTTCTAAACACCTCTCTTAAGTACCAAGAAGGAGAGAAATTTTATCTTTTAAGTGTGGTGTGCAGAAAGGATTATGAAAATAACTTGCAGTTCCCATTAGTTCAAGTTTGTTTGATCTGAAAGCACTTACAGGAACTATATCTAAGTTGAATTTGCAGTGCACTACTAGAACCCTAAGTAGTCCGAACACCTTCAAGAACATAAGTGCTTTCCTCAGCTTTTCCAGATCCATTTTTTTTTAAGTTTTGAAAAATCTATTACAAACTGACTGTTTAAATTGCTCCTAAATGGCTTTCTATACTACTTTAGAATGGGAGAACCATATATTTAGTTCCTTGCAATTTTATTTGCAACTACACTTTGAAACATTCATCTACTTTCAATTTATGCTTCCAGAGATCATCTCCCACTCAGTCTTGAATACTTGCATTTAGGGCATATTAAGGTAAGCAAAATTCATGCAACTCTTCTTTACATTATAAACTATGACACAGCTTGAAGCATAATAGAGATCATGGTGAATACAGGTTTTTAAAAAACACGTGCAGGACTTTTTGGGGATTATCTGGGTTCTTTCTATTTATGTAATGCTAGACTACTTTACTATGTTCACCTTTTAATTAGACAAGTTATATTTACCTCCACATGATATTTTCTGAATAGGAAAGGAATGTAAGAGATATGTATGTAAAAAAAAAAAAAGTTGTTTTATTGAGAGATTTATCTTTCACTAGAAGTGCCTGCTTCACTCTTCTTTGGATAACATTATACTTCTATTGCAGTTCATTTGCGTGTTCCAATATTTATTTACGGGAACTGTACTTCTTCCACGATAATCAGATATAAGACATATTAAATGTCATGAATATTCATGAGTTTTCAACTCCACTATAAATAGCAATCCAGCAGCCTGCCTTCATGAAGTAAAGGAGGTCTTAAATACAGAGTATAAAGTAGAATATATGCATGCTTCATTACTTATTTGGATTTACACATACACCCATTTAGCACAACGCATACGGATACTAACTTGAAAAACTAGTATCATCAAAAAAAGGAACCTGTCTACCTGAGCATCTAACCAGTGCAACAGGCCATATTATGGAAGGAAGAGTACAGAACTGGGATCCTGTACCATATACTAAGCATGGTCCTATATGACACATTTGGCATAAAAATTGTTTAATGTATCCTGATTAAATACAGTGCTATGATCACTAGCGGAAAAAAATTTCTTGCAATGTTGAAAAATTTCCTCCATTACTTAAATGCATTCATTATTTGTATTATAAATTTACACTAATAAAACTACAAAACAACATTACACATCTTTCTTGGAGACTACTACGAATAAAACCACAACACAGCGAGCTCAAGGAGATACAGATTTTATTCCAATGAATCTCACCCTACCCATCCCTGTGCAGACTCCCCACTACGGCAGTCTTGGTACTGATTTGCTCTACTGGTTTGCCTGTGACCTCTTTATCCTCAGACTTTGTCATAAACAAGCAACACAAATTAAGCATTACCAGTTCTCTCAAATATTTCAACTATAAGAAAATGCTTGCTCATTTCCCCTCCACCCCCCCGGTAAAACAATGGCCTAGAAGTGGAAACAGCTCTACTGGTGAGAAACCATGAATTTGGCAACTTTTCCTTCATTCTATTTATTATCGATTTGAGCAGCATATGAGCTCAGGGTAAGGGGAAAATTTAAATCTCATAAGAGAGTTATCTCAAACAATAGCAGTCCTGGCAACATATTTTTCATTCTTTGCTATATAGGCAACCATGCTCTGCAGAATATCTGTTTTGCTTATCGTCTTCTAAAACACAACCACCGTCTAAAAATCAGGCAGAAAATTTCCTGAAAGATATTAAACCCAGAAATAGCTTTCATATGGTAAACCTCAGAATTGTTTTAACTTTTTTTTTCATGTGTTTAACTCTCTTTCATCAAGCCTTGCAGAACACACCCTGATATTAGTCCAAAGCTCTACTTTCTTCCAAAAATTCTTCTATTGATTAGATGAAACCTCAGCAAGTTCTTCATCACATTCAGTGGCTGTGATGGAACATACTGATTTCCATATTTCATTATTTCTAAGTCTGCAGGTCCTGCTTTATTTTTAGAGGCTGATCTCCAAATAATTTAGAAGCGTGCTCTATGTAATCCCCATTAATATTAGTGAAAATGATCACACATTTTAGGTAAGCCTCAAAACAACAGGCAGGCTATTTCTGAGTTTCTATGAAAATGGTAACAGGAATACTCTAGAACAGTGGTTCTCCTAAGAAAATGCTGCAAATAACTGTAATATTAGCTGTTATTTCTGCAAAACAGGAATGATGGTTTTGAAAGCACATACACAGTTCAACACTTCATACACTGTTCATAACCGTACAAAGCCTTTTAAAAAAATGTGCTCTAACTTTTTGCAGAAGTAACGTGTCAGCCCCTGAAATGTCATGGCAACAATGAAGCAAAGAGCATTTTTGGACATGGTGGTCTCGGGAAACAAGTTGCAGAACCTATTTAAAATCTGAATTAGATGAAGGATAAATTCACAATTCGGCCGGAAGAAAAATAAAGAACTTAAACTCAAGTTAATGTTTGACTACATCAAACATTGTAAACCCTTTTTAAAAGATGAAAGTTGGAGAAAGATGGATGCCACATGCCTTTTTAATTGATTTGTTGTGGCAGATTCAGCTAAAGTCTTTCAGATTATTCCCTCTCATCACACAGTCTACAGTGAATTAGTTTTGAGGATGTTACTGAGTTGAATTCAGTAGGTTTAACTGCACCAGTTCACTAACAATTCCTTTCCAATGACAAATGAATGTGGAACAGGTTTTTTGCAGGTAGCATGCTTACTGTAGAAGGCCATAATAATTTTTAGCTTGACTAGAAGAATAAAAGTTTTTTGATTATGATAGGAGGCAAAAATAGATGCTTTGTTTTAATTTCATTTTCCTGTTAGTGTCTTTCTTTAATATGCAGTAATTATATGGCAAATTTTAACCAGCTTTTGAGTAAAATTTCTGTTAATGAGTAGGGAGAAAAGAAATTTTACAACAGATAAACTTCAACAGGTCTAGGTAATTCAGCTACCTCAAATAGAGCCAAACCTCAAAGGCACTTCCATGCAAGTGGCCATAAACAATGGGCATACCTGCAAAGCACCAAGATTTGTCCCCCCCTTACTCACGCTATCACTAATGAGACTGTGGGAGTGACATTTCTTTGACCTTACACAGTCTTGAGTGGGATTATGGCACTGGACAGAGATAAAGGGAAAAGATAATAGTTGGAAGAATTGGAGGATAGTCAGAACAACCTGTGGGGAAAAAAGCGCACTTATTGTTGTTCTTACATTGGGGCACTTGGACATGACCCCTCGTAATGGGGGCTGTAGTGTTGGAAGGAGTCTTATTCAAGGAACAAAAAGATTTAGTCTGGAAGATAGAATCCACTAAAATGCTCTCTTGTAAGCTATGAAAATATAGTGAAGGCAAAAAAAAGGGGGTGATGGGTGGTGGGGAGGGTGGCCTGTATCCAGCCCAAAGGGCTATATCCTAAAATGTTTGAATTAAGTGTTTGGTTGGTATTTTATGGGCAGATGGATATAGTGAAAAGAGATGACCCAGTCCTTGACAAAATAACGCAGAATTTCTTGAAGATATCATATTTATTTTTGAGGTCAGGTTGGCATTTGTATAAAAAAGGAATCCAGGTGTAGTTATCAGCAAGAACGTGCAAAAAGCCAACAGCAAGTGAGCTCTCATAAGAAATGGAAACCATGGCATAAGAATTTCCTGAACAGCAAGAGTTTTATTTCTGATAATCTTTTTCTTGCTGTTTTATTCCGATAATCTTTCTTTCCTTTTAGGAATTCCAATAATAAATTAAGATGTAGATAGTCCTTGAGATGCCAAACATTCAGAACAGATGGGCATCAAAATCCAGACTGTGATTTAACTTCAGCTTTCTTGTGTGAAAGTGTCAACAAAATCTCTGACATGTCCAACAGCTAAATCTTCAACTCATTGATTGGCTTGTCCAGAATGAATGAGAACTAACCCTAAGTGAACATATATGTTCACAGTAAATTCCCTCTGTAAATGTTCTAGAGAACAGCAGCGCTAAATAACTTCCATCATCTCATGCTTGGTTAATATCAATAATACTCTTTATAGCGCTGAACAAACACAATCTAATTAATCTTGACAATACCCTAGGATGCAGCAGTTAAGCATTTGCCCACTGCACAGCAGAAACAGAGAAAAAAATATAGAGGTCTAATTGCCCAATGTCTTTATAATAACGGAAGATTGGACACACTAGGTACGCTTATGTCACCAATAAAAGTTAGCTCATATTCTTCTATTATTTATTCTGATTTTGTACCTGTCAGGCTACTTGGCAGTCACTAGGGTAGTGACTTCACTGGGACTAAGATGTTATCTGAAAGGGTCAGAATTATACCCGAGTTACACTGATAGAAATGAGATTGAAAACCAGAGGATCTCTCTTCTAGTCCTGTTCCAGTGCACAGTGATCTCTATTACTGTTCAAACAGACAAGGAGAAGGTATCAGCTAGAATATCAGCACATGAAAGAAATAGGACCACTGGAATAGGAGCTCCAGAATAATCGCACAAGTGTAATTTTTTTATTTTTTTTTTTTTTTTCCTAACAGCAGTACTAGTCATTTGGAGAAGGCAAACTATGAAATAAATTCTTTTAAGACTGAAAAGGTCTTTTATACTTTGAACTTCTTCAGAACTTTAAATATGTTTGTACAAGTTAGAGAAATTAATTTAAAAAGACATAAACTATAAATACTTCGGCGAAGATGTATGGCATATTTTGTAGTCTCTGAACCGCACTCCTGAATGACAGAACAAACACATGTTGGAAATAGGGTTTGTGTGCCAGGAATCTTGTCTGTCTCCCTCCTCCAACTATATCAGTTGCTCTAATAAAATATATATTCCTTGCAGGCATTTCCCCGCTTACGTCCTTAAGCAATCACAGCTATACATTTATTAATCACTCCATAAAAAAATCTAAACACACACACACAATGCACATTTTCCTTTTAAATGTTTGTTAGATATTTAATTACCACTTTACTTGTTAACAATAACATTTCTTATAAAGAAAAAACCCTATCTTTTGACTCCTTAAGATAAAATATAAAAAGAAAATATCCCACAATCACAAAATTTTTAGGGCTTGATCTGGAGTAAGTAGAATTCATATAGTTTGGTGTGAGTTTTCTGGTTTTAGCTTCCTACATTTGAAAACTGGTCCTTCATTTCTTTTTGGTTTTGGCTTTGACAAAATGACTGCTTTATATTTGTTAGCAGTTTCAGTATTTATGACTTACCATACTGCTAGATGCGCATCCATAATTTACTAACAGTGCAACTTAATCCTTAAGAAACTTCAGGAAGCATCTAGATTATCCACAAAAATATGTAATAAAAACACCACACACAATTACACATGTTTGCCTTGAAGCAAAATACAGACGTATTCTGTCATCAGGCTGTGTCCTGCTACGTTAGTATCGGTACGGATAGATAAGAGCCAGAGCTCTGACTGTGCAAGGAAACGGGTACCGTGCGCCCACGAAAGAAATACCCTTCTATTGCACCAGCAACTGGGAAATGAAATTATTACATCTAGTATCAATCAAGCAGTGTCACAGAAATAAAATCATGGTAATGGGACTGTTATCACAGGATCAATGCTGCCTGTTCTGAAATGTCTTCTGCTTCACCTTGTGGCCTCAGCATTTATGTGGCAGCAAAAAGCCATTATCTGTTCTATTTCAGTGACAATTTACTCTTTCTCCTCATCTGTTCAGATGTCCATTCTTTGATGGCTCTACTATATCATGCTTTTCATACTCTGGCAGTTATGTACGCTGCCATTTTTGGCCACTTGAACGCTTTAGGTCAGAGAGGCTTTTTCTCCCTTTTCTCAAAACATCATCAGAAGCGAAATTCTGTTGCTGTAATTACATGATTGCATTTTCTTTATGCAGTTGGAGGCTTCATGAAATCATATTAGCGCAGTACCATCTCTGGATGAGGTGGAAAAGCTTTCTCGGCACTAAACCACTGAAGTTTCCCAAAGCAAGCTATGAAACATAACTTAAATAAGTGACGAAAGCAGCGGTCTAGTCGTAAAAGTAGTTACTGAAGGGTACAAAGGATCTCAGAACTGCCACTTGTTCACAGATTTCACTGCATCTCAGTTACTTCATCCTAGGTTTGTGCTATGAAAAAAACAAAACCAAAGTACAATTATCACAGGCAGGGAGCAACTCTACACAAAACTCAGGAAGTGTACACGTGGTGCTTAGGAAGGATGTAGGACATCTGAGAAAAATTGTGTGGGCCAGCTGAAAATTAGCTTTTTACTGTAATCTTCAAGGATAATGTAAAGATTAAGTATAGGTTGGGAGTTCCTTAGATTGTTTTTCTTTTTCCTTGTCAAAACAGAAGGAGCATGGATTTTTCATTGAAGCTTGTTAAAGTACAGTAACACCTTCCTCCAACCTAATATCTGAAGCCCCGGAGAAGCTGAACATAAATCTACAGTTATTACTTATAGATGCTACTGTTTAAATATAGATTAATATTAAAGCATTAATGTCTGCCAAAAAGTTAGCGTGAAAGACAACTCGAGTCTCAAATATTCAGAATAGTAATTTAACTATAGTAAAATGACTGTTTTACTAGAAAAACTACTAGTAGTAACATTAATTTTAATTTATGCAATTACAGGTGGTTTATAGTGAACATAGATATTTTGTAGACTCTACAATTTTTTTCTGACACTGGCAAATTGCTTCTATGATTTTTATTATTTAAATTCAAAAGGCTAAACCTTTGGGGAAGAAAAAGGGAGGAAAAAAAAACCAAGCATAGCAAAAAAAGGTTGCAATTTACTCAGTGGAAACCTAAAACACCAGGTGCAGAGGAGAGACAAACAGCTTTCAGATTTTTAGCGCATTTTCTTTGCAAAAACTTCAAGGCCTTCAATCAGCACAAAACCCTGCCCCCTCATAGAAGGTGACAGCAGCAGCGTAGTTGCTGCTCCAGGGAAAGAACCGAGCAAGGCAAGCTGTCAGGGGCTGTTACAGCCGGCTCAACCGCCAGAAACACCTCAAAGGTAACCCTGTAGCTAGAAAACCAAGTCCCCTAAATGATACAGCGTTTATCATTTCAAATTCAACTCACTAATTATCCTAATCAGACAGTTGCCATACCAATAAAACATGAGAGCGCCTAAGAGGTGCAGCACAGAATACGTATGCTAGAATGGGAGTTATCAGCACGGACTTGGTTTGCCTGCTGCTTGTACGCCTTCAGTACAGCCCCTGCTAGGGCAATCCCAATACGATGCAAGATAATGCCAAATCGGCACATCTGAGAGGGTGGACGATGAAATGGTACCGTACCTCATCTGCAGCTTGTACAGATTAAGACAAGAACCACCATTTTTATTTTCTTTTTTTTTTTTAAGAAATACATTCATTTTCTTTTTCAGCTGTGGACATTATGAATTATATCTAGAAAAACCAAGTATGAAAACCTCACATACTTTGAAGAACAAATGAATTCTAGGTTAACTTTTCAGATAACTACAATAAGATAACGAAGTGTTTGTAAAGCATCCAAAGGTAAACAAGTTCAACTGCTGATGGGAAAACTAAAATGACAAATTAGGAGGCATATTAAATATTAAAAGGTCGTTAAATAGGAAATAAGGCCAAACCCACTGACTGTTTCCAGAAACCATGTAGCACATAGTAGAGTCTAATGATTGTGATGGTGTCTATGAGCATATTGGGCAATATATTTGAAGAAGATATGCATGTAGTAGAAAAAGGCAACAAGATCATATTACCACTGTAAAACATTCTGTTCTCGGAGCACAGGAGGCCAAGGAAGGCATCGCTAGTTTTTGAACACCACCACCAAGAACAGTAGAAGCATGATAAAGACGGCCAGGTACAAAGTCCGTAGCTCCAGATCGGAAACAATAACACGTTCACCGCATCTAACAAAAATTTGGTGTAACATAAATTTGTTTGATTTCCGGTTCACAATTTACAAGTGTTCAATAAGGTACATATTGTTTAAAACAACACAGTAAGGCAGTGGCAGCCACCTTTTTACCTTGTTCCCATCTCACTTGGTTAGGCCGACATTCCTGACGGGACAGAGAAAGTAACTCTTTTCTGAAGGCAACTAGGAGAGACTTCTGGAGAGCAGATGGGGCTGTTGAGAAGAAGGGAAAGCAGGCAGGTGACCTGCTGTGTTGGGGCGGCTGGGACGCTGCTCCGAGGAGCTCCAGCAGCGAGCCGGCCCTGATCAACTGGAAAACAAGATGGAAGCAGAAAGGAACTGGAAGGCTTCGTTTTCAACAGGTCTCAATCAGCAGATGGGAAATCAGGAGGTTGAATGACTTACTGTCTAGCTACAAGGTTGTTTTTTTTTTCTCTATTATGGAACAGTTTTGAAGTCTTGGGAGCCTTTTGGTATCTTTTGGCTGGCTGTGAAGCTAAGCCAGGCACTTCCATTCTCAGGCTGTGGACTCCTTCGCAAGATCCAAAAGAATTCTTTACACCTAGGCAAAGTTGTTTTGATGTGACACGTGATAAAGTTGTCTAGGAACAACTTCGTCTTTCTAAACATTCAGAATGCTTAGACACTCATCTTGCAGATGTAAATGGATTGATGCCCTTCTATTTTACACTAAACAAGTATGGAAATTCATGTTTAGTTACCATACAAGCCTTATGATACACTTCATACACTGCTGGTCAGTATCTACTCATTAAAAGGTCATACATTCTTCACTCATTGACAGGATTTACCCAACCACAAAAAAATACACATGCAGTAGAAATTGGGAAGAAAAACTCTCCTTTGCCCAGGCCAATGGAGCTATGGTTTACACCTGTACTTTCTTCTCAATTATCTCCCTTCTTCAAGGAAACTTCTGAAGGTAAATGTTTAATCTCTGTCCATGTTAGAAAGCATCCACACATAGTGATCAGGAAGCATTTTCGTGGATCTTAAGTGCATGCTATTTTTGCTAGTTTAAAACCTCAGAAAAAAGGTTGAGAAAAAGTATCATTGGTAGGATATTCTTCTTGATTCAATGGTCCAGTTATGAATGTCAAACAAAACATGCATGTAAATTCATACAACAGGATACATGTTCTACAATAAAACAGACAACAGGCTTGACCTCTCTTATAAAAATACAATTAGCATAAAGAAAGTTTCAGTTTTAAAAAAAAATAATGGCTGTGAATGTAGGCTATCATGAGCTGTTTGCCTATTCATCAGGATTTTTTTTTATTTAGATCGAATAAGCAGGCAGGTGGGGCTACACAGTTGTTTCTCACTTTCTGTATCCTAATTTGTCTAATTAAGTCATGACAACAACTTGAGCAACTTTGCAAAGAGTGCAGAGTTTACAGAGACGACACTACAAGCCATCGTGCCCTAACACAAGGCAAAGCACTGTAAGACGTTAGAGGCAGTGGAATGCTGCAACTCTACCATATCAGTTTCGTTTCCTCTGTCAACCAGTTTAATAAATAGAGCAATGACTTATTCACGCAAACATCATTGTTTACTTCAATAGATTACTAGTTTCAGGTTTTTTGGGGTTGTTTCCCAAGCCAAACCTTTCCAGCTTCTAATACTGGTTCATAAAATACCCACAGAAGTAACATGATCAAAGAACGAACAGAGATTTGAAAAACATCCATACATGGGTATAAATGTGCACAAGCTCAAACAGAAACATTCGTAATATTGCGTATGCACTACAGCTTCACCAACTGCTATTCCAAACAGTACAGCAGCCATTATGATAGTACGTATAATAGCACCCGTGGGAACTACTGAATTTGATGTTTAACACAAAGCAGCTTGCTGAAAAATATGATCACTTCCTACTCTTTTTCCAAAAGGAAGAAAATAAAATTGGAGTCCTGAAGAGCTGTTTGCTGTATCCTGACGGACTGAATGCTTCTTAGAGCTCCTACTGCTCTTACGAAAGAAGGAATTGTCAGTAAAATATGTAGATATTCTCACATAATACCGTGCAAATTCACAAGAAGCACTAACTAGGTAGTAGACACTTGAGGATAGGGATTCATTTAGAACAAATTAACCACATCTGTACAATATTTGTCTCGTACCTGCCTGATCAAATCAACTGCTCATTCATCCATTCCCATGAGAGATGTTTTAACATTTCAAATCACTGAACAGCTTCATAGCAACTTTTGCATCTAGAAAAGTTTTCACATTAAGTGTTTTCTTCAAGAAAGTACACAAAATAAAAAACACATACTCTTTCTTCTGGGAACACACCAAGATTTTTTTTAACATTAACAAAAAAACCAAAACAAACCACAATTAAAGTGGTGTGATCTTACAGTCTTGTAGAACTAGATTACATTGAACAAAGTATAAAAACCCAAAGGAACCAGAATTTTCTAGTTTGTAATCAAGATATAAATTACTTTTTTTAGCTCTGCAGAAGCACAAGTTCCCAGACTTTAAAGTAACTTTTTTTTTTTGTTATACAGTGATTAACCATACTAAATATTGGAAAATGATATGTATATTGTGCGGGTCATACCACTCAGATAAACAACAACTAAGGCGCATGTTTGAGTCATTATATGAAATACAGTTCAAATTAGATTTAAAAAGCAGTAACCCTTATAATAATCAAAATGAAGCCCTAAACTTTCGAAGTTGTGAAGAGCCTTTGATACTTAAGAAAAAAACAACAAAAACACCCCCAAACAAACCCAACACAAACTGAGGATTAAGCATGTTTTGAAGTTTGAATGTGACAGACTGACTATATTGATACAAGGAAAAAGTTCATTATTTTATTTTTACTGGAAACTCTTACCCTAGGAACCATGAGCAAAATAGTACTGAATCAAAGATTATCTCAGTCATCCTTAATTCTTCACAATCCTCATTCCCAAAATTTCTGAACCTATATCCCTTTCAAGCTCCTTTGTTTATGGTCATACTAGTGCATCCTTCCATGTTTACAGATGTTCCTTTATAAAAATCTAGCAAACATGCAGCTTTTTTCCAGAGAACGGGTGGTTACTACTGAGTTTTCATTGTTTTAATATCCAAACACAAGAATCCAAGGAAGCCTTGAAGTAACTCATTTCCTAAAAAATTCCTCATTTTCTGGGAGTACACCTTGAGTCTCCTTCCACATCCTCTGCAGACATGGGTACACCTAATGTGTGAAGGCTAAATACAGTCCCAGCACTCTCCTCTGCCACCGCCTCCCCCTCACGCATCGTACAATATCATTCTACCATTACTACTTAACATTAACGTTCATTAGGAGATTGCCACAAGTCCCACGATCCTTTAAGAGATGGCAGTTTGGATGTGCATCCTTCTCTTTGGCCCTCATAAATTCTGCTAATCACAATATGAGTGTGTGTGTGCATCTTTCTTCATTTTAGTCCATATTAAGCATGACGGCAGTCGTAATTCCACCTTTTAAAAGGACAATCAGTCCTGAAGAGTTTAATCTCCCCATGTATTAACAATATAATCATACTACATTTCACGTATATTTTCTAAAAGTTAATGGGTATAGAGGAAACTACTTATTTAAAAAAAATTGTCCAAATCATTCTGATAAATTACTCAGAATTATCAGTCCTTTGATTTAGAAAAACATTTATAACAAATCAGTGTCACGTCATTTATCAGTACCAAATCAATCTTGAATAAGATGCATGGTGATGAAGAAGAGGAACTACAAAACATCAAATGTGTCAAAACATAAATACAATTCCATGATCCGCTGTCCTCAAAAGCGCCAAAATGCTGATAGCTTGATATCCCAATGTTCAAACATCAGAATTTTGGTGGTTCTTTTTTCAGTGGTCAGAAGACCCTCCACTTGCACTGCCATACTTCCCATTTTGTGAACTTTTCCTCTGAGCTACCTGTTGCAGTTTCATTTCCCAGGGGCAGATGAAACACTTTTGTCTCTTAATTCACAGTTTCTGTGCTATGGGAGGTTTCCATATTACCACATATTTTATTTGCCAGAAGTCCATTCTGTGTTCTGGATCGCTCTCTTTACTAGTTTCCCCATTTTTGCGGAGTTTTTTCTCTCTTTTTTTTTTTAATTTCTTTTTTATCTTTGTCTGTGGAGGGTGTTTCTATTTCAAGAGAGAAAAATATAAGACTGAAACAAAATATGCTTCATACTTCAATTTCAATAACCCACTTTTCTGAAATGAGAGACACAAAATGATCTTTTTTCCACCTGAATACTGTATCAGTGTTTTTTTTTTTCTCTAGGAAACGTATGCATTTGTTCATTCCTCCAGCTTTTTAAGAGTTCTTAATGAACGGGTAAGGCAGAAAGAGATGTCTAGCAAAGTCATTGCAAATATACTACTTCTGGTTGCTGTGTAAAGCTATTTCACTTTGCACGTGTCCAAGCCTCTGGTCGCTTCTTTGCAGCTGTCACAACCAGTTCCACAATGATTATTTCCTCTTGAATAAGACATATAACTTATTTTGAAGGACATGACTCGATTTGTACCTTTTAGTCAGTAACAGCTGATTTCATTTCTTGATGTCACAGAAAACTAGATTATCTTTCCCAAACACAGACCTTGCCATTCCTGCGTCATGAGGAGATTTCACCAGTCTCATGTGTTCTTGTGATTATCTAGAGAAGTATCTACAATTATCTAATGTCTTCTGTGATTTACAGTGAAACGTTTTCACAACTTATTGATTTTCTTTTTGGTATTATTTGGATATCTTCTTGTGTAATAGGCTTGATGGCAGCTTTACTGTCCATGGAGAGGCTTTTTAGTGCTGATGGTTGGTAGCAATAGCTATTAGGCAAGATATCTTGGCACTTTATGGTATGCACAAGGATGTTACACAACACTAAAAGACCTGTTACTCATTTGTCTTTCATATATAATTTCTCTTGTAATCAAGAGGAGAATAATGAATAAAGGACCGTATTAGCCTTCCCTTTGCTCTCTGTGGTGGATTGATGCTGGCTGGACACCAGGTGCCCACCAAAGCCGCTTTATCACTCCCCTCCTCATCAGGCCAGGGGAGAGAAAAATATAACGAAAGGCTCATGGGTTGAGATAAGGACAGGGAGAGATCACTCAGCCAATTACTGTCACAGGGAAAACAGACTCGACTTGGGGAAAATTAATTTAATTTACTACCAATCAAATCAAAACAAGGATAATGAAAAATAAAACCAAATCTCAGAACGCCTTCCTCCCACCCCTTCCTTTTTTCCTGGGCACAACTCCACTCCCAATTTCTCCACCTCCTCCCCTCCAGCTGCGCAGGGGACAGGGAATGGGGGTTGGGGTAAGTTCCTCACACCTTGTCTCTGATGCTCCTTGCTCCTCAGGGGGAGGAAGACTCCTTGCTCTTCCCCTTCTCCAGCATGGGGTCCCTCCCATGGCAGACAGTCCTCCATGAACTTCTCCAAAGTGAGTCCTTCCCACAGGCTGCAGTTCTTCATGAACTGCTCCAGCGTGGGTCCCTTTTCCAGGCTGCAGCCCTTCAGGCACAGACTGCTCCAGCGCGGGTCCCCCGCGGGGTCACAAGTCCTGCCAGAAAACCTGCTCCAGCATGGGCTCCTCTCTCCACAGATCCGCAGGTCCTACCAGGAGCCTGCTCCAGCGTGGTCTTCCCACGGGGTCAGAGACTCCTTTGGGCACCCATCTGCTCTGGCATGGGGTCCCTCCCACAGGCTGCAGGTGGAGATCTGCTCCACTGTGGACCTCCCTGGGCTGCAGGGGGACAGCCTGCCTCACCATGGTCTTCATCACCACGGGCTGCAGGGGAATCTCTGCTCCGGTGCCTGGAGCATCTCCTCCCCTCCTTCTGCACTGACCTGGGGGTCTGCAGGGCTGTTTCTCTCACATATTCTCACTACTCTCTCAGGCTGAAGTGTTTTTTTTTTTCCCCTGGTTCTTAAATACATTCTCCCAGAGGCACTACCACCGTCGCTGATGGGCTCGGCCTCGGCCAGCAGTGAGTACAACTTGGAGCCGTCTGGCATTGGCTCTGTTGGACATGGGAGAAGCTTCCAGCAGCTCCTCGCAGAAGCTACCCCTGCAGCCCTCCCCGCTACCAAAACCTTACCACACAAACCCAATACACTCTCAATGTTGCAGTCAGGTAATTCTTCTACCCACCAGTGTCCTACAACACTCAGCCTTGCAGCAGGGAAAACATAGGCCAGCAGGTGGTTATGGCTCTAAAGCACAAAGAATTGTGGAGGTGGGGGTGACATTTGTCAGTTAGAGCCTAGCTTAAAAGCAGAAACTTCAGCTTTCTTAAACGAAGTTCATAATACTCTTTAGCTGCAGGTAGCATTCTGACACAGTCAGATATTCTTGGTTTACCTTCCTAAAGGTAACAGAAAAGAGGCACAGAAGATCCACCGGAATAGGGGAAGACTGTAACAGTTACTAGTACCAAGTAAGCAATTGGTTTCGCTCTTCTTCAGTCTTCACCAGGCTTTGTAGATGGCATACAAAACAATGCAAGAGAGATGTGAATTTGGGGAACACAAAGCAGATTAGGAAGACTAGACCTTCCCAGAGGAGCACTTCAACCTTCCCTGTCCTTGAGGCACCTTTCTGCGTCTGACCATCTACCTTCCTTTCACATGTACTCTGTACCACGGAAATGGTCATGCTGTCATTGTTTCTAAATGAAAGATGACTTCAGTCCATCCTTTATGAAGAATATGTGCTCTAATAAGAATTCTCAAAAAATCCTCAGGAAATTACCATTTATCAATCACTTCAGACCTTGCCTATCTGCAATTTACTTCTTATTCGACAGCCAAGTACATATTACCCCTTATAAGTTAAATGCATTCTCATGTTTCTCCCTCTACCTAGCAATTTTCTTTGCAAAGCACTGAACCTTTCAGATCCTGAGGCACTGGCATTCCCCTTCAGAGCAGTTCTTTGGACGTCCTCATTCCACAGCACCTGATAGCCGTGTCTTTTTTCTTCCTCCTCACCCTGAAAGGGTTTCATAAGCATCTCCATAAAGCATATATACCATGATCCTTGGCCAGACCCTTCTTCCTAGATGTGCTCCTCTTACGTGCTTGGACAACTAACTTTAATATGTTAATTTCTGCATTTATGGCCTAATCTCATCAACTGTGGCCTTTAGTTCATTTATCTCGTTCATAAAAGAAATTACATTTTGAGATACTTTTCTCCTTGAGAAAAACTCCCGCTATTTCAGTTGCTGATGACTTCAGCACACAGTTGTTTCAACAGACACCACTTTCCTGCCTCCACTTTGTTCTCCGTCTTCTGTTATTATTCTGCTTTGTATCTTTCAAATGTGTTAACACAAAAGTTGCTAAAATTATTTTTCATCTATGAATTAATACTATATTTTTGTAATCCTAGCAGCACCATACAAAACATAGTTGATAGAAATAGAGGAACACACATGAGGTGAGAATATACTCCTGAAACAAATTGCACTTACTGTTCCCATTCAGGACTTTTAACTAATAAATCCTTTTGGCTCTTGTTCTGTTCTTGATAGCTGCCTGTAAAGTTCATTATCAGGAAAAAGATGCAAGTGAGACCTCAAAATATGCATCACTTCTGGCAGATGGAGCTCAGTTTTCTCTTTCAAGTTACTCCCAAGTTACTCAGTTCTGGGCAAAATGCTGGAATTGAAGCTTCCATGACCTCTTCCTCAGCATTCCTTTTTCAAATCCCATATTTGATTTGACAAGCTGAACTGATAATGCTTGCTCTGTCCTCCTGATGGGTAAGGCCAATCTGTGCAGCAGTTTGTTTGTTTATTTTTATAAATGAATCCCACTTTCCAGAGTGATAATGACATGTTTTAAGAGGGGCTGAGCTACGTCCTTTGTTTCAGAAGCTGCATTAATAGCAGGTTTAAATGTTTTCAGTTTACCATTTTTAAGTAGCTCCAACCTATTATAACTCCTCCTATCTACTCCCCTTTGCACTGGTGAAAAAAAAAAACCATACACAATTTGGTCTTTTAAGCCCCAAAAGTTAAGCAATTCCTGATCTTCCAACTTTTACCAGTGTTGATTATTTAAGTGGCTTGCTTGCATGTTTAATCAAAGCCAACTCTGTTTGCTACAATCTGTTCTCAAAACACCCAGATTCACTGGCATGTCTTGAGCACTCATTGCTTAGCCTGAAAGAAAGTCCTCCAGCTTCCACACGAAATACCTCTGGTCTACCTCCCTTGCAGTAACTGTACTTGTACAAAAGCCTTCCCTGGCTTGCACAGGATAAAATAGCTGGTAGAGAGACCCAAGATCTCCAAAATGCATTCTTTCCTCTGAGTAATTTCCAATTATTTTAAAACCAGGGTCAAAATGAAATTGAACCACTGCACAGAGCTTGCGTAGGCTCAGCACAGACTAAACTTCTTACAAGGGCACAGCAAAATTTCTGCTTAACAGCTGTCACCCTTTACCTCTGGCGAAGGTCCTTAAAAAGATAAAATAAAAAAAGTCATAAAGATTCTTGTACATAATGCTTGAAGGGCATGGGGTGGGTGGAGGGAAAGTGGCGCTAAGCCTCCTAAGTTAGGATGCCTGCCTCACATGGAGATGGAAAGATATTTTATGAGCTCCTGGAGTCATCCAAATTCTACCATGAAGGGTCTCTTGCTTCCTGCTTATTTCCTGCATACACAGGAGCAATTACCTCTCATATTCCCTCCCATATGATCTTTAGATTCTTGCCTCCATGTGAAACGATGGCTCCGGGCTTCCACTGGTACTGCCTTCCTTCAAGGCCGGCAGAAGCTCCCACAACAGCAGCGAGCTTGCACAGGGCAAGAGACCAGCCTTTGCCCCTGTGAGAAGGCTCCGCATGAAGCCGCAAGTCCCGTCCTTTCACAAAACAGGAGCAGTTACCTTCACAGAGACAAGACGACGCTAATCAGATAATCAATAACACGGCAAGCGGTGGCTCCTATCCCCTGCTGTGCACTGGTTCCCGTTAAGTTGTAGTTATCAGGAGCCAGGAGTCGTCGATCACGCAGGAGCAGAGTAACTGGAACGGCTGCCTGGCACGCTCTTGCCTTTGTGCAAGGTGATGGCTCCTGATGTCCTTCGGCCACAACACATCACCGGTCATCGAACAGAAAAACCAGCGGCATAGCATCTTCCCCAGTCGGGACACCGGGCAAATACCACCCAGTACTCAGTTACAAGTATTACACACCCAGTTTAGCCTCGGCAGTTTCTGGATGAAACGCTGAACTCTGCTGAAGCCCAGGAAATACTTGTGTTCCAGAAGAACAGCAGCTAAGACAGAATTTGGTTGAATATATTTGAAAGTGCAGAACCAGCCTTACATACACAAAATGACAGCACAGACTTCAAGAAAATATTTTGCCCCGTACAGGAGAAAGCTACTATCTACTTTTAGCCTTAGCACCGCTTGGTGGGGAAACTAAGGGCACAGCAATGCAATCTGTGGTCTGAGGAAGACAGTGATACAGAAGAGGAGGTGCGTAAAGAGGTTAACTTTGAGAGTTTTATATATAAAGAATACAAATCTCCCTCCTCAAGACAACTGTTTGCAATAATTATATTTGGAACACATCCAGCCTTGAAATTCAGCAATAGGAAGCCTCTGGTGTTTCAGCCAGGGAAATAGAAAATCTATTACTTTTTAAAATTTATTTTTAGAAAAATGATTGAGGTTTCTGTTCATACAGTCAAAATTTTGCCTCATTTCTAGCATATTGCATTTTCTATTAGTTGATTTAGGTCTTCATAGACGCTAAGTGACAGAAAATTTGAGGCTATATCAATGTGGAAAAAGTATCTATCCTTTGTCCTCAAGGAAAAAAAATATGGAAAATATGAAGTAATTAACTGATTATTGATATTAAAGGAAAATGCAGCAAAGAGTTAGTCCTGAAATAAGCAGGGACTGCACTGCTACCCTAGCGAGTCTTCCTAAATGGTGTTTGCTTATTACCAGCACAAGCTGTGTCCCAAAGCCTTTAGCCTCTCCTTACATTGGCAAACATGCCAGTGCACAGCCTGATCACAGCACTGAATGGGGATAACTGGGGATACCGTTCTTTTTCCTAAGCAAGCCAGCGATGGGGCACACAGACAGTTCTAACTCCACTAAAACATTAATGCCAACCCCGGTTAAGAAGGTTACCATTACCATACCATTGGTACCATTAAAATGGAAGGAAGTTGTCAGTGGAAAAAAAGAACCAACAGGTTCTAGCACATTTATAAACACAGAGACTCCTTTGTGCCTATTCCTGTCTGTTATGGTTTCTTTAAAGGTTTTAGTTACAAAAAAAAATAAAAATCCTTTGAAAGCTCAGGAGATAACATCCCAGTGGGAAAATTAATATAGTATCCAGGAATTCAGTAGCAATTCTTTCTAGACCTCACAGAAATTAAGGTACACAAGGTACAACAGACAATGGGACTTTTTAAGACCTCTAAGGTCAAACATATAAAAGAGAAGCTTCTCCTGAAGTGGTTAAGGTACACTATATACCATTACAGCAAGATGACTTCAACTGACTGTTAAAAATAACTGTATTTTGAAAACAACAAACATCACAGCTAGTTCTCTATGGAAATAATTCTCTGTGGTCATCTTTGAGTTAGGATAGCAGCACTTGGTCCATAACATACAAGAGCCATTAAAAAGCAGCATACAGATTATTTTTGCTATCGTATGCATGTGTCACCATCAGGAGGATGTTGACAGCCCACCACAACACACACACATTTCTCACTGATACCCTCTGCATGTCAGCTGAGATTTGTCCAGTAACGCTGACAATCATTCACGTACACAACCACAGAAAATTCAAGTGGTGAATCAACACTTGTATATGTATTTTTTCCAAAATCTCTATATAATTTCTGTGTCATGCAGAAACAACCACAACTGGGATATAACTAAGTTTACACCTATTTCCATAGACAGAACGGTGTGTCCAGCTGAGCACTTGCACGCACATACGTTCCTTTTTGGTGACCTGGATGGTTGTGAAAAGGAAGCATTGTTACTTCTTGCACTATTGTTACCCTGCCATCGTACACAGACCTTATTGTTTCAGCATATTGCTTTGCTTATTTAATCTGAGTACTTCAAGCTGCTTAATTCATACCTTTATAAAATTATTTCAAGGTTGCTAAGATATCCACATCTAGAAGCCGTTTGTTTCTCAAGAGATGCATTTCTTTCTATAAAAACCCTGAAAAACTAATTTCCCAGAAATACACAGCATTACAAATTTAAATCCAAGTCATATACTGCGGTAGATATACTGTACAATTTGTCCTTCAGCACATTTTCAACAAAAATTCTAGGTTTACTTCCTTTCAGCATTCCACAAATTATAGTTCTGAAACCTAAAAAAAAAAAAAAGGAAATAAGAAAGATAGCTTTCTTAGAAGTGACTCATGGACAGAAAATGTATAGATTTTCAATTCAAAGCCAGCATAAAAAAATTCCCCACGGTAATGCGATTGCAAATGCTAATTGCATTCCAGTAAATTACTTTACATTCATCAAACAACAATCAATGGGAGACACTGCTATCTTCTTTTATTGTAGTGATGCTGTTCTCAGCTATATAGATAAGGTAGTGTCAGACAGTTATAATCTTCCCCCTTGCTATTTTCAGGGGTTTATAAGTTCAGAATAAAAATTTATGCTGAAATTTAGCAACTCAGCCCAAGAGTCTTTCTTTTTAATTGAAAACTATGCTGAATTATATATCCTGGAGAGATAAAGGAAGTCTAAGACAAATATTCCAATTCAAATACCTAAACTAAACTAATTTATTCTATCATTAGACAAGAATAAGTTCTTCCACTATCTAAACTTCAGAGGTGCTGCTCATCCAGAGCTCCTGTGAAAACAGTAGCCTTCTATTGTAAATGTGCTTTTCTTCGTTTTACTTGAAGAGCAAGATCATAAAGTAAGCGGTAGTGATTTGGAGGTTATATTTAGAGCTGCTGACCATGTCAGGTCATTAAGAAGCATTAGAATTTAGTAGCCCTGTGTGTACATGTATGGTGTTCATGTGTATATTTTTAAAAATTTGTGTACATATATTTACACATATGTACACGCACACATGAACATATATATACACACATAAATTAAATTGCAAGCTCCATTTTTGTTTCTGAACATCATATCAATTTCAAGGGTCTCTGCTGCCAATATTTCAGTGCCCAAATTTCAAAAGATCTTGTGCTACATTGTCTCCCAAGATGGAACAATGGACATGATTCACCAGAATGGTCACTCTTTCAAGTAAGAAAAAAAAAACCAAAAACAATGGGATAGCACAACCCATATAAAACTTGGCTGCATGAGCGACCTTAAAACAATAGATAATCATCATCATTAAAAAAAAAAAAACAGGGAAAAAGAGAGAGTTAAAAGTGATTGAAAATGAGCACACAAATACTCCCAGGTTTTTCCTCACACTTTTACCAAAATAAGTCCTCATAGCTACTGCGATATTCAGAAAAGATAGTAGTGCAAGGGAATGGGTTGGGGTTTTTTTTTTTGTTTTTTTTTTTTTTTTTTAACAGCTTGAGGTACAAGATCTACACGGATAGCATTGTAAAGGCAGAGCATGTGAGGCACGAACAGGGAGACCGGAGAGTCTGAGTAACTGCAAACAAGGACAAAAAAATATTTCAAATGCCGAGTAGTTAACATTCAGGAAAGATTTAATTTGCGGGATATTTTTTTTTTGCTATTTCTTGGATCTTTAAGCCTCTCTTTGCCTGCTGAATAGTGAGCACACTACTTAGCAAAGTGCTGCTTTGGAGATGCAAGACCACTGGACCATCTCTTCTGCTGCAGTTGAGGTAATGGCTCTACATCACAGAAAGCTACTGTGCCTGGTTTCCACCTGCCTTTTTGTCCCCACTCTCCTCCTTATACCTCAACAAATGTTGTCATTTACTGAGACTTTATTTATTTTTTTAAAGTGCTCGAACTCTATGTATCCATCTGCCCTCAAAATCTGCCATGTTTCCTTGAGTAAATATCTCCTGCTTTCTTTTTGGGACCAGCAGAGCCCACAGGGTAGGACAGCTCACCCAGGAGTGGGAAGAAAGAATTCTCCTTTCTGGTGGCAGCCAGTCATTTGCTCAGCTGAGCAACGTGTGAGCTAATGTCAGATCAGTGTCTCATGAAACCCTTCCATGAGCAGATGTATTATGCAGAGCTTACGTTCCTCAGGAACAAGCCTCAAAACTCAGAGATGCTCTTCCAAATGTTATTTATGGTCCACAGATTAAAACATCGTAGCTCGAAGAGCTACACGGCAACAACAGCTCGTCAAGCCTATGCAGGGAATATAGGTTGGTACCTCAAATTCAGGGACACTTCAGAACACCAAGGAGTTGTACTGCAGACAGCAACTCTTACAGCTGCACACTTACACAGCAGTAGCAGAGAAAGAGTAGAAGAACCAAAAACACAAGAGGGAATTAAAAAAAACAAAAACCAAAACCAAACCCCCAAACCCCAGCTTCTACATTTTCAGAATTTCATAGAATCACATAGAATTTTGGGTTGGTAGAGAATTTTAAAGATGATCTAATTCCAACCGCCCTACCATGGGCAGGGACACCTTCCACTAGACCAGGTTGCTGAAAGCCCCATCCAACCTGGCCTTGAACACTGCCAGGGATGGGACATCCACAACTTTTCTCAGAAACCTCTTCCTGTGTCTCACCACCCTCACTGTAAAAAATTTCTTCCTTATGTCCAATCTCAGTCTACCCTCATTCAGTTTAAAACCGTTGTCCCTTGTCCTGTCGCTACAGGCCTTAGTAAAAAGTCTCTCTCCGACTTCCTTATGAGCCCCCTGTTATATATTGAAAGGCTATTTAGATATAGTTTTATATATTCTTTAACTAGCTTCCAAAATGAAAAAGAAAATTGCAAGGATCTGGAGTTTAAAGACCATATCATACAGTTTGAGCACCCGTTCTGCTCAAGATGACATTACTCATCCTATTTTGAGCCACCGTGAGCTTCTGAAAGGAAGTGGTCTTGCTCATACCATTTTTATACTTCCATCTCTCATCACTCTGTGCCACTTTGTGTCCCAATGTGATTCATGCTGCTAAATTAAAAGTAATAATAGTGATCTGGAAAACTCAAGTGTATTATTTTCTACAAAATTAGCGAGCTGAATTGGACCCAGCGAAGTCAATGAGGAGTTCCAGAGCAAACAAGGGGAAAAGACCACCAGGTGTAGGATTGAGACAGTGGGACAGAGAAGCATCACCTACCCCCTTAAGTAGTTTTGAATTGTTAGAGTAAATCAGTCTTAATGGGTAACATCCACTCCGGAGTAGATTCATTGGGTTTAACTGCTCACATAAGCAAAACGATAAGTTAAAGTCCTGATTTAGCAAAACCTTTAAAGAGCATACATTTATTTCACCTGCATATATGATTAAATATATTGCCTTTAAAAACGCAGTTTCTAATATTTTTTTTTTTTAAACTTGGTTAGTTTCGGATTGTGAAAATTTACTATTTGTGCTTATTCATAGTTAGTTTGTGGAAGTTGAATTTAAAACTGATAAGAAACTGGCATTAACGGGCAACACTTGTCAGATGCACTCTCTGTATTTCTCCCTGTAGTAAGAAATTTGATTTCTGTATATATAAATTTTTCATCAGAATTTATGGTCCAATATTTTAAAACTGAAGCTTCCACTATTGGCTGTCAATTAACTTTTTGCTCTGAATTTCATGATTTTAAAGTTTTATAGCATGCTTTCTATCAGCACAGACAATTAAGGTTTCCAACACTACACTTTGGTACAACTGATGTTTTCAGTAAAATTAGTCATCAAACACTATCTTCATATTTACATTTATCATCATCTCAGATTTTGAAATTTTGTATAAAGCCATAGGGAGTCCATTCCTTTACAATGTAAAGGAGTGTTCCAGCTTTGCTCCAGAGCTTTCTGCCAGTGAGCATCGCTACATACTTCTAAGACCAATTGTGTGTTGGCATAAATGACTTCCCAATCTAGATGAACTAGCTAAAATGAGAAGTAGTACAGTAACTTAAGCCCCTTCTGTGCATCAAAAGACCAACCTCCCCCTCTTCCACTGTCTCTGATGGGGACTATGGCTGATATTTAGTTCCATTCAAAGATTACCATCCAAGAGAAAGAAAATAGTAATAATAGTACTACTACACCAAGTCTCTAACAGCATTTATAAGATGACCAGCTATAGCAATTTAGTTCAATTTACAAAATAAGATGCTGCAATAGTACAGTCAAATACACCCTCTAATGCACATTCCTCTATGGAAATTCTAATCCTATCAGCTGGGAATTAGCTGTTTTCTAACTACACATTTGCACCATAAACTCTCGCTTTAATTAAGAAAATAAAATACTCTAACTCCCCCATCATTTATTTACTCATTTCCAAATGAGTCCTTTTGCACCTCAACATTCACATTATTAAAACAAATGCACAATTCCCAAACCACAGCTCTGAAATTACTTCCCATGCATATCCTCACAAAGAAATAATCTGGAACCCAAAGTACTCAAACCAAAGGATTTGTATAACTTTAGCACTAATCCAATATTTGAAAATACTAGATGCTGAGCATACTACCCCTTTACTCTAGCACAAAATTTAAGAGTATGCTGCACTTAAAGCATGCAAGTGCTCTCACCGAGGTTAATAGCATTCTAAAAATACTGCTAGTTACAGGCTGCGGTACTTAAACCTCATGCAAAACCCCTGCTGTCCACTCCAGGTCATTCGTCTCCTAATATAACTCTATAGGGACCCATTTACAAAAGTGTGGTGCACTTTTTAAGCTGCAAAGCTCCCTTTCTGCATCAGATATATAGGCTTAAAACTCTCACAGAATCCACCGCTCCATATTACAAAGCATTATTTACAAATTCGGCTCTTGTTGATAGGAAGAGAGGAGAAGAGTTATTAAAGTGCAGCTGCAAAGGAGGTTCTTGTAATGAACACACCACACAAATTTGTTTTCACAGAACTGATTCAGTGAGAGTGGTACCAGTAAGTCTCAGCATCACTTGTTTGTGATCCCTGTCCTACATTGCTTTTCCCAAGGGCTTCCACATGCATCCCAGGCAGTACAATAAGGACCAGTTTCAGAACCATATGGCACAAATGTGTATCATCCCTCAATTATGCAACAAGGAGAATTCCCTGCTTATTTGGTGACATTTGCGTGGGAGACCATAAGTGCACGTGACCTGCGGCTGGAGAAGGTGTTCACGCACGTTTGTCATCTTCTGTCTAGAGGTCCTTTATGCAGCTCAGAACTCTGCAAGGAGAAAGCTCCCCGGCACACCTCATTTACTTCATCAGCAGACACAGATGAACCAGCTCAGCTAATTTTAAACTGTAGAGCTCCAAGGGTGGTAAAAGTTATGTGTTCGGCATCAACTGACAGTTGGGTAGTATTGTCAGCAGTGAACTCAGCTCAATTTGGAAGACTGCACCTGTCCCCGTATTAATTTCAAATGCTCTTTAGAGATGAAATGTGGCAAATCCAGGTAATTTAAAATTTAGCTCTAACTGCTACAGAGCATGGTCCTGGCCATCCCTCACAATCACCTACATGAAAGGCTGGGACAGAAAACACTTATTTTAAAATAAGGCTGAATTTAAAGAAGTGAACAGTCTCCTTTAAAATCTGGGTAGGTGTTGGCAGCCTAGATTCAGGCATTGTGCCATTGAAGAGACTACCCCAAAGCAAATATAATAAACTTGGTCCAGCACAGACCTAGAGGTGGGAAGGAGGAGCAAGAGTGTCACAGTCATCGCCAGCATGAGTAATGCCAGAGCTGTTGTCATGCATTTCATTTTTTAAGGTTGCGATCTGACTGCACAGTGCATGCTCAGGCAGGGATGTGGGGCTGGCAGGCAGCTCCCCACCACCAACTGCTGCCAGAACTGGGATCCAGTCTAAGAGAGCTGCTGACAGGGTACAGGCCTTTACCAGGTATCAACACCCAGTTCCTGGCATTTTCTCTGGATGTGTCGTATGAATCATTGATCTTTTGCACAAGCCCACATAAGTATCTAGATATAAGCGTGCTGTATATGCCAAAACTGATGAACATTTATGGTATATTTTTGTTGATGCCTTTTGGGGTTTCTGTGAAACCCAGCTGCATAACAGCTATCCAACTCAATCCACCTATGCTCCTTAGATGGGGGATATTTTGTAAGCTACACACTCTTTATTTTCTTCTTTAAGTTACAGGACTGCAGTGGGTTGAACCTGGCTGCACCCCAGGTGCCCACCAAAGCCGCTCTGTCACTGCCCTCCTCATCAGGACAGGGGGGAGAAAAATACAACGAAAGGCTCGTGGGTCGAGATAAGGACAGGAGAGATCACTCACCAATTACTGTCACAGGGAAAACAGACTCGACTTGGGGAAATTAATTTAATTTATTACCAATCAAATTGGAGTAGGATAATGAGAAACAAACCCTAAATCTTAAAAACACCTTCCCAGCTCAACTCCACTCCTAATTTTCTCCACCTCCTCCCCAGCAGTAGAGCAGGGGACAGGGAATGGGGGCTGGGGTCGGTTCCTCACCCCTTGTCTCTGCCGCTCCTCCCTCCTCAGGGGGAGGAGGACTCCGCGCTCGGCCCCTGCTCCGCCGTGGGGTCCCTCCCACAGCAGACAGTCCTCCATGAACTTCTCCAACGTGGGTCCTTCCTGCAGGCTGCAGTTCTTCACGAACTGCCCCAGCGTGGGTCCCTTCCCCGGGCTGCAGTCCTTCAGGCACAGACTGCTCCAGCGCGGGTTTTCCCATGGAGTCACGGCCATTTTGGGGGGCATCTCCCAGCTCCGGCATGGGGTCCCTCCCACAGGAGACAGTCCTCCATGAACTGCTCCGGCATGGGATCCTCCCTGGGCTGCAGGGGGACAGCCTGCCTCACCAGGGTCTTCATCACCACGGGCTGCAGGGGAATCCCTGCTACGGCGCCTGGAGCATCTCCTCCCCTCCTTCTGCACTCACCTGGGGGTCTGCAGCGTTGGTTCTCTCACATATTCTCACTCCTATCTCTGGCTGCAGTTGCCATTGTGCAGGGATTTTATTTTTTTTTTTTTTCCCCTTTCTTAAATACATTTTCCCAGAGGCACTACCACTATCGCTGATGGACTTGGCCTTGGCCAGCCGTGGGTCCGACTTGGAGCCGGCTGGCATTGGGTCTGTCGGACACAGGGGAAGCTCCCAGCAGCTTCTCACAGAAGCCACCCCTGCAGCTCCCCCCACTACCAAAACTTTGCCATGCAAACTCAATACAAGGATATTTGCCTGCTTGTAACTTTGAAGCATTTCTTTCACCTACCATTAACAAGTACTTTTGGTAGCCAGTCCTACCACTGTACTGCTTGTTTCATATCTTGAGAAGAACCTCAGTAGTACTCACAAATTCCTCCTTCCACATATGTTCTTTATGTATTGCTTATCTCAGAAAATTACTCATCTAGTCTTCTGTAATTTAATGACATACAGTCTAAGAACATGTTCTGAGATAATTTCTTTTTTTTATTCCTCCTCACACTTTCAACTGAATGACCTCCAGCAACCGTAATACCCTGTACAGAATATTCCGATATCAATCTCCTGGCCACCACTCCCCGCACTACCACTCTGAAAGCAACACTGACGCTGTTCTCTGATCTAGGCAAAACAAGCCAGCAGTTACAACCCAGTCCCCCAGCAGGGGAAAAGTCTCAGCATGAGAACAAGAAGGGATATTGACTTTTCTAGCAGCAAAGCCACGAACCGTGCTGGGTCAGGGGAAGGCAGACCTCTCATCTTTCAGGTGGTCCCTGTAGAACAAGGCTGTTGTAGGAGAGAGGAAGAGTTGGCGCTACTTCTGACTAAACAGGTCTGTTGTTTTCTAGATAAGCTGAGTGGATGAAGGCCGGAGCTCTCCATACACCACTTTTTACGAATAGTAAATTTAAAGTGATTTATAAATTAATGCACTCCCTCCCTCCTCCTCACACACTGTAAATAATTGCAGCCTTTGACTTATCTGTGTGAGAGATGAATTAAAGCTGGAGAGAGTTTGATGCTAGAGGAAAATAAGCCAAGTGGATGATGATAAAAGCAAAAAGGGAAGAATATAACACCAGCTCTGTTGATGAGCAGAAGAAAGGCAAGCCTCTAAAGAATAATTCTTTGTGCGGTGAAAGGATGTCAGCTGCGGGGAGGTGGGTGCCGAGGTGTGCGAACACAGCGGTGATGTGGAAGAATAAGAACACACACACGTATATGCCATAGACGTGGCTCCCCGGCACCACGGACACCCATCCCTCCGCCCAGGGCTGTCGGGTCCTGGGCATGAAGGAGCCAGGGCAGAGCAGGAGGAGCAGGGGCTCGAGAAGGAGACAGGGTGCTGCCAACGCGCTCGGCAGCCCCGCGGCCAGAACGCGCCTGGTGCCTCATCTGCTGCACACGAGGTACCTGCGTTGAATATTGCGACTAACTTTTGGAGAAAGGAGCAAACAGGTTAGGCTTCCCTCACTTCAAACTCGCTAAATGTCCAGCTCAGTATGAAAATGAAGCAACGTACACCGTATTGTATGTATTTGTTAGTATAAATGCCAAGAAGCACATAGTTATTCTCTGTGCTAAAATTCCATGTTTTGCAAATAATTACAATAGGCAAATCGAGTAAAATCTTTTTAAAAGAGACCCAACAGCTTTGATCAGATTAACCTGTATCTTGTTACTTCTAAAGTAAAATTTTACAATAAGCTTGTCAATGTTTTATACCAATTTATTATAATGTAGCACTGCTTTTAGAGAAACAGCACTACAATAATTCAGAATGTGAATATTTATCTGAGACTATATAACCAACACCTAATCACCTTGTTTCCTAGCAAAGCTGTGTTATTGCAGAGAAGTTAAAACACAAGCCTCCATTTTGATGTCTGTCCACTAAAGCACAATGCACGTGGGTCTTCATCCTCGATGAAGCAGTAGTTAATTAAAAATAGTCCCCAAAGCTGCACAGAGTAGTGCTGGTAACAGAAACAAAACACAGACAAAAAGAATGCAGAAAAAATAAGCACTCTTTTGGGGACTGATGTTTGGGTGGGGTTTTTTTGTAAAGACAAAATCATAAAAACCCCAAACCCACAGAATTTGAAACACAAAACTCTGTTATACACAGGTGCTTCTATCTTCATTATCAAACGATACAGAGAAGAGGGACTGACCAGTTTATAAGAAGTCAATTGGACATACAACGCAAGCAAGAGAATTAATTGTTCTCTGAGTCCACTGTGGACAGGGCAAGTAGCAAGGGAGCCTTTAATTGCTGTGAGGGAGTTTTAAGTTGCCTGGATGTATGATCAGTCATATATATACGTGTGTGTCCTACTGACGAACACACTGAAGTACTGTAACAGACTGCCTGCAAATGTTACACGGTCTCCATCACCGGAGGCTTTTAGGATCCTGCAAGTAAGATGGATGAAGATACGATGCTTTCCAGGGACAGAACAATTGACTAGATGAGCTTTACTCTCCTTTTGCTATGACTTTACACAACTACAAAACTTCTTCCGTTTGGAATGGTCCAGCTTTCCCATTTGCAGTGATGCGACAGATGACAAAGGGAACAATGCCATGGAGAATCAAGAACTGGTACAAAGCGCAAAAGGGACGCAGATATCCCAAGCAGTTTGCAATTCACTGCTAGACGCAGAGAGCAGAAGCAGCTAGAGACATAAAACTTCAGCTTCGGTGACAAGGGAAGCCCTAGCTTTATTTCTGGAGCAGCACAAAGAGAGTGTGTTTGGAAGCAGGCACTCTGCTAGCCCCTCTGCGTAGGGAAAGGAAGGATTGGGGGAAGGGGAAGAAGGGAGTGGGGGAGAATCGACACAACAGCCATTCATAAAACTATTGTAAGCAAATGGAAAAGTTAATATGGAAATTACTTAATGTCACTTGGATAATACATGATCAAGTGAGAGGCTGCTGCTTCCGAGCAAGCACATGAATGATTAAAGCCCTAGAAGCACATTCAGACAAAAGATCTTTCACACAATTAACAGGAGGAAAAAGCACATGGGGAAAAATTCTTTGGAAGACCTTTAATTCCCATCTCCAAACTGACAGCACTACTTTAAATAGGAATATAGTTTTTGATAGCTTAAGTGTCACATAATCAACAGGAAAGAAAACACCACAAATTACAATGACTTTATCACGAGGGGGTGACTAGTGATTAACTGAAAAGGGTTCCCATAAGATTAGCACTAAAATCTGGGATCTCAGACAATGCCAAGAGCTTGTCCATAATTTGTTTTTATAAGACTACTACATTCCTCACTTGCCTAATAAAAGCAGTTTCTTCAGTGTACTGGCAGCAAAGCCAGAGAGTCTTCACCATGAAAAAAATTGCCAGAGGACTTTTTTTTTTTCCTTTAGTAGGGTTTGGAACCGATATTAAAAAAAAGCAAAACCCACTGACTTTCAAATGAGTGAAAACACACTATTCTGGATAATTGGAAGGCAATCAACTTTAGCTTCTATTGCAATTACTACTGCAGACTCTACACATAAAACCTGTCTATTCCACGAAACAAAGAACCAAAATGCACCTTGGAACATTATTGCTAAATAGAAACTTAATGTGAATTTTGTCCAAAGACTTTTTGATTCAAACAGAATCTCTACAACTTCTACCATATATCACAGATTTAGTCTTCGCCGTTAGAATAGAGACCCATAGTTTATAACTCTGCAATTTTCTAACAGAGTAAAGCCCATTAATCAAAATGGTATTTTGATGGGCTGTGCAAATAAATAGAAGTACAGCTATGCTTAGTATGGCTATGGTGCATGAAAACCTGCTCCCAGAACAGCTGGAATAAAACATTATTCATTTACAGTTTCTAATCACATTCAGCATCTAGAATGGAAATCTGATGTTTGTTAATTGTTTGGAGTATCTTATTTCATTTTTCAAAACCCTGTAACACAACATTGAAATTATTGGCACCATTTCACATCTATAGCATTCTTTCAAAGTGAAATTTTTATTACCACTTGCTTTGTACAGCAAAAACATACCTTAGGAAAAGGATACAAGGATGGCTTTAAAATATGCTCAGTAACAAGTTTTCGTCTTATTTTCTAAAAAGTAAAAAAGGCAAACCCTATGGGTAAAATTTGCCCTATTTCTCATGCATAAAACCTGACAGGCAAGAGAAGCAGTATGGTTCCTCTACACAGGAAGGGAGGATTAGTCCCCCCGGGGCTCCTGCAGACCAACATGTACAATGATTTGGGGGTAGGCTCAGGTCTGGGTCACCAGATCTCGACAGGGATGTTGCAAGGATAAATTCATTTATGTGTCTGAAGTGTCAGATGTAAACATGAGAAACCCTAATTACCTTAAGAGGTAAATAGCAGGAACCCGAGTCCTGCTGGGAATAGCTGGGGCATTGGCTTCTGTTAATCAAGCAGGCAAGCTTAACACCTCCAAAGGAAGAATTTGATTTCTAAATTCTTCCAAGAACACAAATATTATGCATGTAAACCAAGCACTGTTTATTTTAACATCTGTGGACAACTACTGCAGAAACTAGACCTGATCTCCCGCACAGGAAGTTACGCATTTTTGTGTCTGTAACTAAGTACAGAATTGTTTTACTTCTGCTCTCCTTACCAGAAATTATTGCAGTAAGTATCGATCATACTCACTTCATAAATTTTTTAGTGCACCTTAGATAAATACACTTGCCTTAAATTAATCTGAACAGTGTAAGTTTTATATATCATAGTTCCTTTAGCAAAGAACTTAACTCTCCTCCTATTAAAATCACGTTGGGTTTTTTTTTCCCCTAACACTTTTAGAAATACCAAAGTGAGGTTTAAAATAGTGTAACTCCTAGATTAACTGTTAAAATCTTTCTAAAAAAAAAATAAGATACGGGCAACATGTGGCATCTTCTGACCATCTAAGCAAGACAGAAGACCGTCATCAGGGGCTGATTTTGTAGCATCTTACCTACTTCATTCCTTGTGACCAACTCCTTTGAATCACCAGCAAGCTACAACCTCAAGCTGAACTGTTTAACATCTTCTCTTTTTAAGACTTCCGTGTCTGTACTTCACTTCTACTAGCTAAAACACCTAACAGCATGCATATCTCTCTTCACCATCCTCTGTGGTGAAGACTGAGCCAGATCAATGATTTGGCTACTCCAAAGTATAACGAGCAACTAAGAAAAGTAAGGACACTGCAGAGCTGTTAGCCAGCACTTCTCCTTGCCTGCCTGCTTCTGATGTCCTTAAAGAAATACGTGTTCTTTTGTCTCTGCGCTTACACCCTCTTTCTTTCTATTTGTCTGCTAAAGATCACGATTCTCCTGCGGCTTTTATGTAGAGTGAGCTAACCGTTCTCTATCAGTTTGGACTGATTTGAAAATAATCTCTACTGCTTAAATGGTGATGAAATTACAGCTACAAAACCTGTCCCACCATGTCATTTTACACCATCTACTATAAAGTTAACCAGGGCTTGTCTTCATGACCAAGTTGAATTAGCAAGTTTGAATTTCAGGTTCTGAGGCACATCTATGCAGTTCCTTTGGAGAACACTTGCACACTATGATTTTATTTTTGGTCTGAAAAAAGATTTAAGATGTAAAAACAGAAGCATACCTATGCAGGCTTGTAACAATGCTTAATAAATCAGCTCAGTAATGGGATTAAGTCATATACACAGTACCAGGGTAATAGGCTTAAAGTATTTTTTTTTTTTATATCTTTACAAGTATTGTCTACTTTGGATTTTGTTTCCCAGAAATATTTGTATCAACCTATGCAGAAAGTCAAAACACTACAAAAGAATACAAAAGACATGGCACTTCCTCCTACGCATTTGATGATTTTTCTTGCAATGCCTGCATCATGCCATCTCGTCTGATCCCTGAACTCCTGGTTCCCATCTCCTAACAGTCACACTTTCTCCAGATCTACATCTTCTTACAAAATACGGAACATTTTTCTTTACCCACCCAAACTTTTAATCCGATTATTTTGTTCTTTGCTGGATTTCCTTTTTCCTGCCAATATGCTGTGGGCCATGGCCATCCAGCATCTCTTGACAGTCCCCACTTTAAGTGAAACATTGCAATTAGCATCAGTAAAAAGAAGATCAGAATCAGATTCCATTTTCATAGAACAATCTACTTTTTTCCCCAACAAAAGTATTTCTCCAACAGATTAATATTTTCTCTTTCCAAGAAACAAACTCAAAAAGAAAGAAACAGTAACTCAGGATGGCTGCACCTATTTTTCTTAATATACCATGATATTATCTGAAACAGATCTGAACATTCTTCATAATAAATTATACTCTTTCACATTTTTAGTATTCAAAGGCTCTCTCTCTTGACAATTCACAGTCCATCACACACTGGGCACCACATCTAATCTATTAGTTTAGAAATGTATTAATCATGCAGCAGTGGATAGATATTGCTTAAGGATCATTCATGCCACATTTTTAAGGTATACTTTAGACCAACTAATTAAAATCCTACAATGATCAAACTAAAATAAGAACAGCAGGTGCATCCAAATAGATCAATTTTTGATCTTTTTTTCCTACAAAACTTCTTGCTGTAGCATCCACAGAAAGTTTCTACTCCATTCTGGAGACAAAGTGATCCAAGACATGGGCATGTCTCCCTCTCACGGTGCAGAAATCTCTCCCTAAAAAAGCACTTTTCTGGGCTTAGTTCCTTAAACCTATCCCAATTTAGCAAGCAACTTAAGCATGTTAATAAACATAAGTACCCAAGTAGCGCCCCTGATGCAAGTGATTTGCTACCTAAAACGTGAGATGATGGGACTGCTAGATGTTTAAAGCTGCATATATACTTAAGTGCTTAAGTGGACGGAGGCCAGTCAGCTTATCTCCTGCAGAGCTTGAATGGTCTGTGTTCTGCTTGGAAACCTGCCATTTACACATTTACTTGCAGTAGTTCATCAGTCATATTATTCAATTATGGAAATATTTGAAGGACTTGGAAAAAAACCCACTACATAATATTACAGTACCTGGAGACACACAAGCTATTCCAGTCTATCATAGCAAGGCTTCTTTTGGAAAGTACCTGACACATATTAAAGATCTCTGCAAAGCCTTTACCATAATAATCTTGCAGAAATGAGCCTACATTACTCAGACTAACACATTTCTCGCCTCAGACAACCCTTACACAGATCCGGTGCTTTTTACATACTGTCTCTAGGCAGCAGTGCAGCACTTCTGCCCTATTTAGCGCTATTTCTTTAAATTATCTTGAATTAAAAAAACCCACAAAACTTACACTAAATATTCTTTTCTTTGTGGCAACATATATCTAGTGTTATCAGTCTTGCATCTTGACAGTAGATGTGTACAAGTTTAGTCAGCTTTTCAAGTAGTGGATATAAAACCTGATGAGTGAAATTTTATCAAGTGCCAAAAAACCTTTAATATCTTGGCAACCAAAGTTAGTCCAGAGTAACTCAGGAAAAAGTGCTTGTCATTACTTGATGGCCTATGGTCTGAGGCAAACTATAAACAGTGAGAAAATCAGGTGGTTAAACACTTTGGCTTTGAGGAGCCTCACCATATAAAACAGATGGATCTTATTGAAATCATTCTCATTTCACCATGTCATATTCTAAGCCTTTATAAAATGTAGACCATGCGCTGGGAAAGTGTAAATTCATGTATCTTTTGTAGCCTTCAGTAAAGGTCTTCAGAGTTATTTCAGCTGACAATCAGATCTTAAAATACTTTTCTTTTGAACAAGATTTTCAGTAAGATTTACCTAATTCGGCTGTAGTCCCCTATATGGGCAAAAAAAAGTCTCATCAACAATTACTTTCCAGTCATCATTTTATAAGAACTCACATTTTAAATAAAACTTATATAAGTAAATTCAGCAAATTATATCCCCCCCATTTGATACTGAAACATTAGGACTGGAGTACTTGGAACCTCCAAACCTATTGCTTGAAAACACACCCTTCCACAGCAGTCTCGCTGAGCTTAACAGCCTTTTGCCAATCTAGAGTAATCACACACTTTGCGTTATTAGCAGCCTTCATCAGGGGAGATATTACTAAAACAATAGCAATGAACATTAAAATCCCCTGTGGTACAGGTACATTGCAATGTATGCAAGATATCATACTGAAGCGGTATCTATATGTCAACATTATTTCAGTGGGGCTGGAATTGTTAGCCAAGTGTGATCCTACCGGAAAGCACTTTGTATGGATGGCGTTTAAGGGAATTGTGTTGAAATTCAGACTAGATGAACTACACTGGGGTCCAGGACTGTGTAGCAACTTTATATACATAGCAGTTGCTTCTTCAGAGAAAAAGGCAGAGTAGCAGCAATGAACAATGCATAAGTAGTAAAGGATAGAAGTTAAAACCACAATCGTACAACCAGATGGGAGGACAAAAGCCAAAAATCCAGGGAAGTGCAGGAGAACTTCTCAATTTCCAGATATTTAATAAGATATTTCTGACTAATAAATGTGCTGCGCTATTTTTTTATTTTTTTTTTTTTCATGTAGCTCATTAGCTAAGCATTAAATTGAATGGAACTGTGCCAGTTTATACTAGCAGTGTATTTGGCCTCCCAATATCAAGACAGAAATAACAGGAGATCAGACATTCCTTCCTTTAAGACTTACCAGTTCCTATGGCTGAGGCCAGGACTAATCAAACACGTGATCTTTCAGCGAGCCTGGGCTTATTTCTGAATTATCATCACGCTCATGATGGCTTGTGGCACAAAGAATAATCCTGATCAGTGTAGCCAATGCTGAATACATCCATTTTTAAGAAAGATGAATCTGGAAGTCTTCCCAGGTTATACATCTGCCTCTCTATTTCACACTTACTCAGAATGTACAGACTTCTCTCTATGACATATTTGTGGGTGAGCTCAGAGCAGCTTGCTAAAAAATACTAGTTAAAATGCTGACTGCGTGTTGGATATTGTATATAAAACTATAATTGGGAACACGTTGATTCATCTGCATAAATGTCATCTACCAATTGTTTAAACTTAGGGCAGCTAGAAATTGTAATTGATTTAGAGAGAAATACATAGGAAGACATTTTCTTCTTGGCTTTATCCCTTTCTCATCTTGTTTTCCTTTTGTCACACTCCAGTTCTGAAGCATTTTAACCTTTTCCCTCACAACAGATTCCTCTCCTTTTTAAAAAGCAAGCAAGCTCTTCCCCAGTGGAATCTTACTATATTTCAGAGGGGCTAACAGCAGTGACACAGTGCTTGAGCCATTCATACAACATTATTCATAGCCAGCCAGCCAGATTCTCAAGATCTAAAGCATCACTCCTTTTCTAGCACTAGGCATTTCCCCAGACATATTCCAAGAAGGCCGACTATACTGTTTTGAATCATCTTCAGTGTTCAAGACTTTTAAGGCACTAAAAGCTAATGAAATATTAGGAACGGGTTGATTCCTGGGAGCCCATTTCCTCAGTTGGTTTTGTGCGTGTGTGTGTGGTGGTAAAGCGGCAGATTTTTAATGTTTCTGTCTAGTTGGCTTCTTAAGTTTTTTTCATATGCCATCTGCGTCCCGAAAAATTGAACTCGCATGTTTTACACATGGAAATAGCACACTAACCTGTTTAAGTAGATGAATAATACCTGGATTCAAGTGCTGCTTAATTATGCAAATGGCAAGACTGTAAACACAAAAGCAAAACCCTGTAACAGACCAACGTTCTGAAAAAAACCCAAACCACAACAAAACCCCAAGCTCTCACATTACCATATCAATGGCCAAAAGGACTATATAGCTTGGTCAGCATCTGGTATGGCCATTCCCACATTCTTTGAAAATCTGCATGCAAGAACACCGGAAAACCACTCAAGAAAGGGAATTACAGCTAGGACAAAGAAGTAAATTATTGTAATGTGTTGAGGAGCCACTCCAGCTTCAAGTACCAGCTCAATGCATTTTCTGAGGGATCTCTACATTTAATGTAGACATGCTACATCTTGAAATGACCCATTACTGCAGATTTTGGGCCACACTGAAATGCATTTTTTTTTTTTTCCATGAAAAAAAATATTTAAGGACTATAAGTTATTAACATAACAGAGGATACAGACTTAAGGTTTGACGGTATGATTTTACAGCACACTCTATGTTGTTAGGTTCTGGCACTTCAAAAGGATTGATTTTTTTCCAAGTCTCCTGTTTCGCTGGAGGGCATGCAGATATATTTTGCTAGCAAAAGGGTTAATAGATTCAACCTTTTGAAAAATGTACTTCTTTACATGCATATAATATGATGGATAGTTAACTGCATGCACATTGGTAAACAGAGGTGAAAAACAAATTAATTGGAAGGTATAGAGTTTATTGTTTGTTCTCTGTTTGATAGATGGATCTCATTATTTTCCTTGGGCAGACAAAGCCATAACAGTTTCCAGAGAAAGGAGAAGTGGCAGCTCCAGGAAACTGCTTACAGATGGACACCCAGCAGGCTAAAAATATTACTTCTGTCCACCTCATCAATAAACTGGCTCCATGCAGAATGGCAATTATTCTTTTCCTGCTCGTGTTGCCCTTTGTGAGGCCTGAGGACTGTTATTGATAACAGGGTATGGAGTGCAAAATATATACAGTAACTCAAACTCATTTACTATGGTAAATCCATACAGGGTAGCAATGATGCCTTTTATGCCATTATTTAAAGTGGCAGCGTGCACTCATCAATGTCCAAAAGGATTAAGTTGATCCTGTGTTTTGCTACTAGCCTATTAATGATTAATGATACACAGTTATTATTTGCCTATTTTAGACATAGCGCATTCTCAGCGGAAAGAAAAAAGGGGAAGCCACCTCTGCACTCCGTATTTTGTCTTCAACAGTTTACAGTGTCGCAAACGGCAGGATCTTTCTGAACTTTCTTTCACCCCCGGAACGGTCCAACACCTGGAGAAGGCAGGTTCCCTCAGGTGAAGGCAAGGGGACTACAAACGCGCTTGGCCAGGGGGTCACAGCACCGTCGCCCAGCCCTGACCGGGGGTGGAACAAGCCTCACGCAATGCCGTGAGCTGAGGGACCCTGGGAACAAGAGCCGTCTGAGAAAGCGACCACAAATGTTTTCTGTATGAATTACTAATGTGTGCAAATGTCTTATTCTACACTTAGAGTCCCTCCGCCCTTTCACCCCGCTACGCTTTCTGAACGCACAGCAAACTGAACTTACTCTATGTGAAGAAGTACTATCAGCGTTCTTGGCAAGAATCTATACGGATCTGTTAACTACACAGCTGGACTTCAAATCACAGAGGTTATGTAAGGTTTTCAACTTTTAAATGTAAATGTCTACGTGACACCTACATCTGTAAACTGAGAAATACTAAAGCCACGTTGCTTTAACGTACCATACTCACACAAAGGGAAATCATTAAGGTTCGGAAATGTTGTAAGAGTTGCACGTGCCTGAGAATAGGTGATTTCTGCCCATAAAGCAGGTTAGATGGACACTTGATCTTATTCATCCTAAAAGATCTTTTCCTTTTTCAGCAAGCAAGGCACGTGACAAGAAACATTAATTTGGTCCATAACAAAACCATTAGTTCATGAGATCCAAGGTGAAGAGCCCTTCTGAAGCAAAGAAGTTTAAGATAATTAGAAAAATTGGAAATTATTCCAATGCAGAGTTTAAGACAGACGTAGAAGGCTACATTCAGAAACCACTGAAGCCAGTGGAAATATTGCCATTGGCCGAAGTACGGTCAAGTATTAGCTCACTGTTTCAGAGAGAATTCCCTTACAGGCACAGAGTTATACCTGTGTTGCTGGTATTGTTATTATTATTGACATCTACCCCTTACAAAGATTCCTTCAACAGAGTAGTTTATAGAAATTTGCAAGTGGAATTGAATATCCTCTATATCAGACTTTAAAAATCTCTGAAATTATCTGTTCCTATTTCTGATCACAGCAGCCATGTCACTTCATGTATGCAGACCTCTGCACCCAATCAGGGGTCCTACACCTTCACTAGATTACTCCACTTAAAATTGGTTATCTGGGTTAATACCCAAGAAGCCCACTTCAGCAGCTGTTCAAATGCATACAAACCTCCTTTATCACATCCACTGAAGCGTAGAATTATCGTTAAAAAATGTTTGGTTGTTCACTGTCACCTGCATGAGTGTACAGAGTCCAAAGACTGACGGCAGCTGTGCTGGTGGGACAGTCAAGGTGATGCCACTCAAAAATGAGCTGCTTAGAAAGCGAGGACAGAATAGCATATATTTGTTATATGTTTAGTATCCTTTACTTAATGGTCTGGAAGTCATTGCTGTATTTCCATTTAGTTCAGTAGATTCAATGTATTAGTAAAAAAGTAAAACCACTACATATACATATGGAAATAAAATCTCTGTTTTAGAGCTTCCATAAATCTAACCAGCATCGTCTCTCTTCTGAACACGATTCAAATACGAGAAAAAAAAAATCTTCAATGCCTTTGACAGAAATAGCTTCCTTTGTTTATTTTCTCCTCCTGATGAATTAATAAATATTTAAATGATTCCTTTTTAAAAATAATCTCATATACTCAGAAGAGGTACCTCCCATAAAGAACCACTTTATATTCTCTTTTCCTAGACCCAAACAGATTTACACTTACACAAAGCATATCCATCACTGCCGCTACCCCAGTTGCTTAAGAAATGGTAAATTCACAAATACTTACCCAGTACCATATAATCATTGAACGTAGATTGACAAAAAACTCAACCCCCACCAAAACACCTTCAAGTGTGCATGTTTCCTAGCTATTTGCTAGAACTTGTTTTGGACTCAGAGCTCTGCAGGACCTGGAAAGTAAGTCTGCTGGGTCACTTCTTATTCAAATTCTATAGTTGGTCTAACTTCTTTGCAAAAGTATTTTTCATGCCCAGGATGATATCAAGTCTACAGTGACATTAAATGTCTAATTTGTATTGAAGAACTAGATAATTTTTAGTAAAAAAAAAAAAATAATGAAACCTCCAACTTTTTGAGGGGTTTGTGTTTGTTTGTGGGTTTGGTGTGGTGGGTTTTTTAGGGTTTTGTTTGTTTGTTTAAGGACACAGACTGCCTAATAGCTAACATCTATTTGCCTTTACTATTGACTGGGCTATCATCAAACAAATAAGCAAAACAGGGATAAGATCAGTAAAACCTAAAGTTACTGGAAAATTTACTAGCCTTGGTATAATACATAGAAGATAAATTTGAGTCTCTATCTTGTAGAACTATTGTTACATCACTAGGTCCATCTTGTAGTAATTCACATTACCATGGTTCAATGTTGAATTATTTTACCAAAATATTGTTTCATCAAGATTTCACAGTCTTGCTCCAGCAGGAGAAAAGGGCAAGGAGATTCTTAAGGGTTTGTACTCTCCATAAATGAAACGTCACACTGCTTTAAACTGAATACTTCTAGTGTCCATGCACTTATGCTCTGCTAGGTTTTATGACACTACTTGTCTCACAAGTAAAATCTGGTCTGAGCATTCTTACTGCTCTCCACATATGGTTATCCTCTTTATGACCTACAGCAGATGAATTACTTTTGCTCCCTATCTTCAATGTGTTAGTGAATGTCTTTGTTTAATTTTATTCACTCTCACAGCAGCTTCTATTATTCATTCAAGCCTAAAAAAGCAAGTTATTTACCTACGAGCAGAGACTTTTCCCAGCAAGTTTATAAGCACGCATATAAATTAGAATTATTGTTTTGACTGTGCTATAAAGTTTCCTTAGAATTCTCTAATCACTTTTGGAATTACAGGGTAATGAAAATCTATTAATCTTACAGTGCTTTCCACACTGCAAAAGTAACAGTTCTAACTTAACTAACATATCAGGACGGGGGGGGGGAGAGAAGAGGTAACCTTTCAACATTTGTAAATAAGATAGATAACGCACAAGTGGCCAAAATGTGCCTTAAAGAAAAATTATTTTCTTAAATTTATGAAGTGGTTCTTCTATTTCGGAAGTAACTCATGATCTCTACTTGTAGGTCTTCATTCATAAATAAAGCAGGCACCAACTCCAAAGCAAAAATAGTGACTTGCTATATACCTTAACAAATTAATCCTTCTATCTATACTATTAATTCATCACTAGATGATGCTCAATCATTTAGTAATGTAAATAAGAAGAAACATTTAATCTTTCAAAAGAAAATCTGATGTCTAAACAAGCAATGGGCAAAGTGGAAAAAAATCCAAACTCAAGTATTCAAATGAGGTTTTCTATTCGCATGCTCCCTTCGTGTGTCTCAGCAGCTCTTCCAACATGACACAACAAAATGGGTAGGTGTAGGTGATTGTTGGAAGATTTTAATCGCTGTCCCTAGAAACAGATGTTTTCTCAGAAAAGCACGTTAAGATGCACTTTTTTCCAATTATGTTTCATAAAAGCTTTGTCTTACTATAGGACTTAATCTTTGGTAGAACATTTTTGGTAGACAAGGAACAGCCAGAATTTGTAGTTTAAGCTTTCGTATTGAAAATTTCATTATCAATAAAAGCTCGATGCTGCTTCCAAAATGTAATACTGATGAAAGATTGTGTAGCTATTGAAATCCATTAAAGCCATCCTGTTGTCTTGAATAAGATTTGGCTAACTCCAAGCTCTGCAAAAGATTTCCAAGAAAACCATGAATTACTTGTACAAGTAAAAGGATTAAATATCTGAGGAAGCAGCAACAATATTATTTCATGTCCTCTGTTTGTATCTAGATATCTATAGAAATGAGAGCACTCACTGGCTGGATTTTGTCATCTATTGTGTTTACAATGAGATAGATAGGCAAAACATAGGCACACACTGCATTTTCATGACAATGCTAACATACATTTTATATACTACTTATATATTGGGGCGGGGGGGGGAGGTAAAGGGGATGAGCAGGCAAAGAGGGGAAGGGTTTAACTGTAGTAACCCAGATCTTGGTTTAGTCCTTTTAAAAACTGCATTACATCAGTTCTGATTTTTTAAAAGTGAGTTAAATGTAATTTAAAGAGAATAAGCTGAAACACTATAATCACTCCACCATGAAAGAACCACTTAGCCTCGTTTTTAAGCCTCTGAATGAGACAAAGGTTACTAGGTTACCATCCCTGTTTTCTATCAGTAAAGAATTAAGCTCTTGTGCCTGAGGTTTGCAGCGATTGTTCAGACAAGGGCAAACATGTATGATAAGAAAAAGTGGAAATTGATTCGTTTCATAAGTGTTCAAACAGACACAACCCAAAGAATGAATTCTGTTGCCAATATTATTTAATCTTTCTGACAAGCTTGCAATAAACATTAGCACTGCAGTATATTTCCCATGAGTCCATCTCTTACTGCTACCAACCACCATCGCAAACCAATCCTGACTTTTGGTGGAACAGAGAAAGCCCACAGGGCAGTGCCTTGCCATTTAATATGTGTGGCCATGAAATCTGGCCCCAAGGTCTAAAAGAGTATTTTCATTTTGTTTGGCGCGGGAAGACAAGTGTGTTACTTTCCAACTCCACTTGGTCATTATTTACCTAATTACGGATATAAGAAGCTTCCTGAAGGGGCTTCTACGGAAGGAAAGGCAGATATGGAGGAATACCATATCCTACAGACGTGGTCTCAGATATCCTGAGGTTATTCCTCTCAAATGCTAAAGAGGTTGGCTGTATGCACTGGGGCCGAATCAGAAAAGCTTCTGTTGGCCTTCAAAGATGGCAGAATGTAAATACGAACGTCACACCACAGAGTGTGCGGGGGCGGGGGGTGGAACAAACAACAGACTATTTGAATTTAAAAGCAAATACAATTGCTCAGTAGGATATACCCTCAGTTTCTGAAGGTTGCTGAGCTCTCTCAGAACTCTGAAAAGAAAATTTAAAAAAATGGAGGCACATGAAGCACCAGAAAACAAGTCACCTCAGTCAAAAGTAGACATCCTTTTTCTGACTGGAAGTCAAAAAGCTTTCTCAAAGGCTTTAACAAATACACTACAGTATTTTCTATGCAAGAACGTGAGAAAACCCCCAACCAAAGCTGCAAAAAAAAGCCAACAAATTAAGTTACAGGCCACAGGCCAGAAATTTCCTACTATTGGCCTAGACATACGTTGCAGCTAAAGAACTATAGTAGATAAAGAAAGACTTCCAAAGTTTGACAGAAGCAAGGAACAAGTCATTTTCACAGGGGTCTGTACTGAAAACCATCAGAGCACAATTTTATTCACTTATTCATCCTTGAACATAGTAAAACAAATGATGGCAGAGATCCTGATCCCCTCAGCCCTCCAAATTAGTTCCAGCAAGAGCAGCAGTCCTGCAGTGAGTGCCAAGGATCAAGTGGAATATGGACTGCAAACTGGGATGCCTACTAACTGCGCAGAAAGAGCTGCAAAAATACCAGTGTAACATGTTATTAATATAATGTAATATGTAATTTGAAAGGATTATAAAATGAAGAAACAGCCTCCTCAACTACACATATTAATGATAAATGACCATTTTACCATAATGCCACTTCCCCGCATAAAACCGAAATAAGTGAATATTGTTGCTTTGCTAATTAGTCATAAGAAAAAGATGTTAAATATGTCAAGTGTGAATATTTTACAACGCTAGGCAGACAAAATTAATTACTGTAGATGATATAAATACCCAATTATTGAGTTTAATCTATAAATATGGAAATTATAACTCATAAAACTGGTGAAACTCCTATTTCTCTATTTTGCCTAGGCAGTATGAAATAGAAATAAAAGTATTTTCAGCGATTTTACATGCACAAGAAAAGCTCCTGGGAGCCTTTTCTGCAGTAAGCACACACAGATCAAGGCACCAGTGGTCCCTCTAATCCAAATATTTGCCAGACACCATTGCTTTTCTTTGAAATCTTCCAACTATTGATGACTCAGCTTTTGAGCTGTGAACTAATGGCACCATTCCCTTTTTCAGAATTAGAAAAGGGATACTGCCCATTCTAAGAAAGTTTGGTGGATTGTAAGCACTTGTAACCATTTATTAAATGCTCGAACAGAAAACATTCCTTGCTATTGTTATTGTCCTTCATCTGTGTAATGTCTTGGTCTTTGTCACCCCAAATTCAAACTTAGTATTTGATCTTTATGCTTCACACAAAGCATCCCTGTGCTAATTACACCTCACGCTTTTCATGCTGACCTTGCAAGACCTCCAACCATCAATTTGTACTTCACAGTCTTTTTTCTTTGTTTTGCAGCAAATATCTAGACAGAAAGAGATGTGAAAATTCTTCCAGGAGCATCATCCAGCAAGGTCTAATAACACATATTAAGTAACAATCTAAAAAAAAATCTTTTTAAGATTTTCTTTATTTAAAGAATTTTTTTCTATTACCAATTACTCTTAAGTGGCTGGTATCACTTGACACGACAATAACCTTTTTGCTAAGGGAAACAAACCACCATCAATGGACAGTAAGCCACTTTGTCAATAAGAGGTAGAAAATATCATTGGTTTTGGACCCACATCCCAACCAACTGAAACCACCAAGATGTTCGGAGACTTGCTCAGAGACATTAGTAATTGACAAAAGAGCACTAATACTCAAGTGCTTTACAAGTGACTATATTAATGACATTAAGTTGCCTAGATATCTCTGAAGTTCCTGATCCTTGGTAGGTGTTTATCTGCTTTTGAAAAATACTAGTTCTTATTCGTTACTGACTCCTACTTTTTTCTCTTTTTCTTATCTGCCCTTTTTAATGATCTCCCTTCTTTAGTGACAGAGATTGAGTATTAGAGACAAAATATGAAGGACATTGAAGTCATATAAGTCGTTAATTTACATAGAACCAAAGCATTTTACCATTCAGGCACTACTGAAGACAAGCTGAAGTACCACATCATATTGTGGGGGTATTACAATAGCAAGGAGTAGTACAGTAGCTGCTGAGGAACACCTCCGCAGAGCATGGAGAACTTGGGGGGGTAGATGATCATGAAGATTTTAGAACAACATCAAAAGTTGATGACCTCGTTGTTCTCACGCACATATATAGTCTAGCTCCTCTTCTCTTTAATCCAGACTTTGTTGCAGAGGTCACCAGAGTTACAGGCTGGTGTGAGTGGCATGTACTAAACTTCAGTGATAGTGCAACTTAGAAAAAAATTTCAAATCTCAGTTGATAATCTGATCTTCATTTACCATAACAGTTCTCATTAAAATTCACTAATAAATGTATTTGCATTCTTCTTTCAGTCCCTATTGTACGTAAGGCTTTTGTGGCTTTCTCTATATTTGATAGTAAAGCAGCTCTTCAGCTGTGAAAGCTTCAGTGCCCCCAGTTTAAGTGATCACTATAGAGAATAACAAATTGAAGCTTTTGACTAGATGGTAAGAGGGAAAACAATCAACCTACAGGGAAATAATACTTTAATACATGGTAGGAGGGGAGAACAGATAATCACCTACAAGCAGAAACTATGAGTAATTTCATCTGCAGTTTCCTAGCTTGATATTTTCAAGCTATCCATGAAATGCCAGCAGATCAGTGTTCTCACTTCAATACCATATTCTAGGGCAAGAATGAGACTTTGATAATTTGAATGCACTTTGATAGTGCATCAAATGAATTTAGTCCTGAAGAGAAAAACGGTTGTGTTTCTGAACCATAACCGGATGGCAGACAGAATATGTGAAGGAAAAAAATGAAAGCTTTTTTCCCTTTCAGAAGCCATTCTTTATAATGCTTTCATTAGCAGTTAAAAAACCCACTACTTTGAAATAAAGAAGAAATGGATTTGATGATGCTGAATACTATGGGGTATAGTTTTGCTTCCCCATTTTACTAACAGGCAATGTAAAGAGTTTATTTTACTGTTGTTACACTTGTAAAAGTTTTGCTTATAAAAGAACTAAACAAAAATATAAGCAAGAGGAGCTGGAGAATTTTTTTATCTTGCTAGCCCAAGTAAAAGCAAAGTTGTTTCTACATTTAAGCAAGAAAAGAGATGAAGTACATTTTTTTGCTAGAAGAGAAAATTCTGATAGTCTGCAAAAGAAAGTGAATTTTCTCTTGTGAACATGCACAGTATAACTTTGTTTGCAGCATAAGAAAAACCACAGATGGAACTAGATCCAGTAACGTACATATCGCAATACATACCAAAGGAGATTTCTGTCATGCAAAATACTAGATTGCTACCTGGAGTATAATTTTTATTCAAGCCTCCTAACCAGCAAGGAAATGCTTTTGGGTCTGAGAAAGCCTGATTGAGAAATGGTTTATTTTCATATTCAAATACAAGCTGTATTTTTACCTACCCTTTGTCAGTTTGGTGCATTTCATCTACCCAGATATAGATGAAAAACAGATGAAAAGGGACCAACTCTTTTAGCAGACAAAGTTTCAGAATAAAGAGATTCTTGCTGTAACAGTTGTTTTTCCCCATCCCAGCAGGATGCTTTCCAGATGAGTAAATCCTCAGGAGAACAAGCAAGCCCGATGGACTAGCAATCAATTCTAATGTGCTTGTCACAGAATTTTGAGAGTTTCAGAGCCGTAGACTCCATGTCACAACTTAGTACAGCCTAACTGCAGGCAATGCAGGCAGGACAGTACTCCTGCCAACCACAACCACCCCCATCTCTCCAAATCATAGATTGAATCTTACTGTAACTCCCAGTCGAACACAGCTTTTCTCCTGCCTATGATTCTCAATTCGCCTTTCCAGGTGGTTGTTTTATGATCCAGAACAAAGAGAAACTGCCTCAGCCATTGCAAGTACCCATGGCTGGTCCTGAAGGGCATGTGGTTGGCAAAGGAGCCAGCCTCAAATAAAATGCTAAGCAGAAAAGGAGGCACCTGAACCACCTGGAATTTGGCTCATCATATTTGGGAAACAAATCCAAAGTGAACTTCAGAACACTACTTAATTGCTTGCAAACTGCCAAGATAGCAAGAAATCTTCATACATGTTATTAATGAATGGTTAGAACAGGGAAAAGGTAAGAGAGAGGGAGAATGATGAAAACCTAACAACTTTCACATGAATCAAAGCAGAAACCCCTATGTCAAGACTCTTAGTTAAAACCTAGATTGTCCAAGTTGCCTGTATTGAATCAAAAGCATTACTGTGTTTTCCATTTCAGCACCCATTTCGAATCCAGCTCAGCTTTTAGCCACCAAAAATATGTAAAAAAATTTCATCTTTCAACGAACCTAAGCAGTTGGTCAAGTTATTCCCATTTCCCTGACAACCTGCCAGCATTCATGACTTAATGAAATCCCCAACCAAGTTGCTGATCAGGCAGTTCATAATTTAGGTGTTTCTTTCTTTTGTTGGCTGGTGTTTGTCATTAATGACAGAGCCACCAGCAAACAGCTCTTCATCTATTTCCTAAATGGGACAAGCGTGAGGTAACACCACCTTTGTTAAATTGGCCAAATCTCTTCAGATGCCTTTGCCTGGAACCATAGTAAAAACAAAGGACAGGAGCTCTGCTCCCATCGAGAATATGCCTTGAACACACCCAGAGTTATCATTAGTTGCTCTATCCTTTTTAAGTGCCGTTTTACTTCAAACTAGGATGTGAAAATACTCAGTATAGAGCCATCAGCTAATTGCCATTGTTACTGGGCTTTTTCCAACAAAGAAATGTCACTTCACTGACACAGAACTTATTAAAAGCAGCATAGTGTTTCACTTTTTTGTGTAATCTCTTCACTGAGCAGATGAAACAACACATAAGGGTAGACAGCACTCTTAAACGGAGCGCTGGGCAAGGAAGGCACTGTGCATCAGACTACTCAAGGAATCTTTTCCTAATTATTCTCCTTGTACTCCTGAAATACATCAGGTTCTGCCCCTCCCCTTTTTAACCATTCTGGGTACAAAGGAGATATTTGCCACAGCGATGCTTATTCCTGCACGTCAGTTTTGGGTTTGTGTGGTGGGATTTTGGTAGCAGGGCAGGGGCTGCAGGGCCAGCTCCTGCGAGAAGCTACTAGAAGCTTCCCTGGCTCCAAGTCGGACCCGACTCTGGCCCAGGCTGAGTCCATCAGGGACGGTGGAAACACCGGTGGGAGAACGGAGCTAAGAAAGGGAACCTGCAGTGAGTAGGGGGATTGGGATGTGAGAGGAACCCCTGTGCAGATACCGAGGTCAGTGAGGAAGGAGGGGAGGAGGTGTGCCAGAGGAGGGGATGCCCCCGCAGCCCGCGGGGAGGCGGCAGGCTGTCCCCCCCCAGCCCGTGGAGGGGAGCGGGGGAGCGGATGTCCACCTGCAGCCCAAGGAGAGAGAAGCCCACGCCGGAGCAGGGGGATGGATGCCCCCCAAGATGGCCACCGCTCCATGGAAAAGCCCGTGCTGGAGCAGTCTGTGCCTGAAGGACTGCAGCCCGGGGAAGGGACCCACGCTGGTGCAGTTCATGAAGCACTGCAGCCCATGGGAAGGACTTCATGTTGGAGAAGTTCATGGAGGGCTGTCTCCTGTGGGAGGGACCCCACGGCAGAGCAGGGGCCGAGCGCGGAGTCCTCCTCCCCCTGAGGAGGAAGGAGCGGCAGAGACAAGGGGTGAGGAACTGACCCCAACCCCCATTCCCAAAAATCAGGAGTGGAGTTGAGCCAGGAAGGAGGGAGAGGGGGAAAAGTGTTTTAAGGTTGGGTTTTACTTCTCAGTATCCTTGTTTTGATTTGTAGTAAGTTAAATTGATTTTGTTTCTTCCTCACGTTGAGCCCATCTTTTGCCTGTGCCCATAAGTGGCGAGTGATCCCTCCCTGTCCTTATCTTGACCCACGAGTGTTTCTTTATATTTTCTCCTCCCCCTCCCATCACAGGGGAGGAGTGAGCAAGTGGCCTCGTGGTGCTTTGTTGCCAGCTGGGCTTAAACCACGACAACATCCAAACCCAAATACCAATGCAGCTGTGTGTGGGAGGCAAGGCTATGCAATAGTTGAAATAATGTTGTCTTCAGCTCATGAAAAAATTTTTTACCCAATAGGACCAAATGTGTTTCACCATAATATGAATAAGTGGCAATTTCCTGGGTGCTGTTTGAGTTCTGCAGCTTCTTAATCGAGTCCTGCATTAGCACTTTTTAAGCATCCCTTTTCATTCCCTCACTGAAAGAAAATTATACTTCAGCCTTACTTTATTTCCAACATTAATACAAGTGGATATTCATTCCCCACCCCCCAAGCTGAGGATCTTCTGTAAGGAAAAAAAAGACATCCCCAGAAAGCATGATTTCTACAAAAATGCTTTCACAATTTCAAGAAAATTAAAGCTGAAATTTCAAAGTGGCTATATTCTGGTACTATCAGGAAATTAAAATAGTCCAGCAGCATAAAGACCAGAAAATGAAATTCTCTAAGAATAGTTCAGTGTTATTTTACTCCTCAGGCTGAAGGAAGCATAAAGAATAAATAACAAAAAAAAAGGCTTAAAGTGTTTTGTGTGTATATTTTAGTAACCATTCCAACACCCCCCCCCCCCCCCCAGTGCAGGACCACAGCGTATTCAGAAACAATTACTTCCATTAAAAGTTTTTCTTCCATGTATGCTAGAACTAATGGGCTCTTTGCAGACACCCTGTGCCTTGATTTCTTTTCTTTGGATGTATTTCTAATATTTCTTGTGATTTTTCAGAAGACCTGACCACTTACAGATACATTTTGGCAACTTTATACATTGCGATTAAAAAAAGGCATTGCAACTGTGACTGTTAAAGTCACTGAATAAAAAAAAAACCAACAAAATCAAGTGCATATTTTGGACTGAGTACATTTATTTTAACTGCAATAACAATTTCTGTCAGAGCAGTAGTTCTGAGAAGTGATTTGGGAGCCCAAAATCAGACATCCAGTGCTTTGAAGTATCCTATGTGTTATCCAGCTGCTACTCCAGAAGTGTCTGCCATTAATCCCATATCCTACCTGCCCAGCCTCTGCTGACATCTTGGATATCACATTGTGTATTCCTCTGAAGCCCCTGTTTAGGCACATGGGTTGCTCACTTTCAGTCTAGTTTGTCTCTCTCTATATATTAAAAAAAAAAAAAGAAAAAAAGAGAGAGAGATAGGCAGCGAGATCTGCTGCTCTGTAAAGCTAAGGAAAGGTTTGTAGAGTCACTAAGCAGTCTAAGAAATGCGAAGAGGCGGCCAAAATTGGTTTCAGTAATTTGGTACATTAGGAAAGTAGGGAATTTATTCAGGAAGGCATAACACTGTGCTAGTGATGAATGGGAATCAACGTGCATCACTGAACCAGAATGCACAGCCCAAGTAGAAATGAAGTGTCAGAGCACCTCAGGTGGTGTGGTACCATTAGGAGAAGAGTTAATGAGAAAAATCATGATATGGAGAAACATCAGGAGAAATTAAGTAAAAAAATTATAAGAAATGAGGTGTGGCTACAGTCTATCAGAAACTGACTTTGAGCCTAAGGAAATGTACTTTATCTCCTAGGCAGGTGGCTCAGGCTGAGCTCTAGAAGAAAACCTCTTAAGTGCAGATAGACTATTTTAAGAGCTTGTGAAAAGACAGAATAACCCCAGGAACAGCTTGTAAGTTTTCTGTATTGACAGTGAACTATGAGACGCAGTTTAATGAATCAGGATGGTACATAAAAGCCTACTCTTTTTTTAACATTCAATTTGGTAATAAAATCAGATTAATTAAAGCAGAAGTAGCACACTATATAATAAAAATAGGACAAAGGAGCAATTCGTGGAAGGTGGTTTTTTTCCTAAATTGTTTACTCAAATAAATGTATGCTAAAGCCTGCTTAATACTAAAGTAAAAAAAAAAAAAAGGCAAAAACTGAGAGGCTTAAACAAGAAAATTAATTCAGACATATACAGAAACAGCTTTTTTTAAAAGTACCTTTTTTTCTTTAAAAAGCACAAAGGCATGTTTGACTGTTTTTATAGATCTTTTTCCAAGTTTATTCACTGTGACCCTGATCCAGCATACACTGAAGCTACTGGGAATTGTATAAGAAACTTACAGTCCATGAAAAGATATCATGAGACAATATTTCATACTCTGTCACAAAATCAACATATTTCAATACAGACTATTTAAAGACAAACATGAACACAAAATCTGTGAATCTCCTATCTGAGAAAGTCAAGTACATTATATGAAACAGTAGGAAGACATGAAAAGTGGTCCCAGAATGTCTAAGAAACAGTGCATTACCCATAATTTTCAACTATTTGACCATTATTACCATTGTAGCTATGCATGTCCATCAATTACTTACAGAATGATTCCCATCTCTACCAGATCTCCATTTCTCTTATTTTCTTTCCCTAAGCAACAAAAGTTACAGCAGTTGACTATTTTATTTTTCTCCTATGGTGCTCTGGTCGGATGCTGGCTTCCTTCTGGCTTCTCGTTCCGATCTCCCCAGAGCTCCATGGTCTTGCTACTACCACAAGCACCCGGCTGCTGTCCCTGCCAGGCCAGGTCTTGTACTTCATAAAGAATTGTTTAATCTTAAAAGCACTACAGGAACTGAATGCGCACTTCTTTATCCTGCCTTAACACACTTAGCGGAGCTCTGCTTCACACAATCTGTTCATAACGCTGTAAACATCGACAAAAAATAAGGCTGAAGTTACCCTACTGCTGATATAATAACTCTCCTACGGCAGTCTACATGTTTCAGTGCCTCATCCCTACTTTTACATCCAACCGTTTAGGAGATGTGCTTCAACTCCTACCTTAAGCCAACTTTTAATCCCTGCAGAAATTGTTTCCTTACTTGTCACTGTAGTTTCCCCAGAAATCTGATGCACTACTCGGAGCTTAACCTGCTGTATAGCATATTGTCATATGTTTCCCTAAAAAGGAGACAAATTACTGTGATAAATGATATCTGTTTCCTTCCTTATTTCCAGCTTTCTAATAGGCCCAATTTCAAAACCTAGTATGCAGAAATAGTCAGGGCTCTTGTGTCAATCTCAGCTTTTTGCCCATATGAAAGTTTGCAGAGTAGCTATTATTAAACAAACCAATGCTAAGGGAGCAAGCAAAGAGATTAAGTGGCTTGTTTTAGCTCCTAATCGTTACTGCTGCCCATGCTTGTACAGATAGGACTTAATGACGAGTGAAGAACTACGGTACACATGGTCCTAAAAACCACCCAGCCCCTATTGCACCAAATCTACCCACCTGCCAGATTGGTGGGGTAACTCGTGGGTATGGCAGTCACATACACATCGGAAGGACTGGTGCCTCTGAAAAGCAGTGACCAACCAAGACCAACCAGCAAAGACTCATGATGGTTTGTGTTTACAGTTATAATACAGACATCTTTCTATACCCTCTCAAAACCAAACAAAAACCAAGGGAAAATACTAGGAAATAAGACTTCAGGTGTGTCTGCTTCTTTCTTTTGTTCCTTTTAAACCTCACAATGAACGTTTGACTTGCCCTAACTTCTATCTGTCCAGTGGAGTTTTGTTTGGTTAGCAGGTGGGGTTTTTTTGCTGTCTTCCCTTTTTTATTTTTGGGGGCTGGCAGGAGAATTGCTGCTGCCTTTTCTGTTAAGTTCTAACTTGCTGGCACATTTTCTTCAGTTCATGTTTGCCTGCTTTCACCAGAAACTTTGTTTGTTTAGTGTAAAAGGGAGAACTTAAGAAAGGATGGTAACCCATAGGACACAAACTACTTCCAATAATGTGTAAAAAACCTGGCTGGACTCAGAGCCATATTATAACTTGCATGCCTCACAAACTCCAGGGACAGTCAAAGGCTTGTTCTTGAAAATGGGGACAGACATTGCTCATATTTGCGGAAGAAATTTCCAAAACTGTTAGCATGTTGTAGACTTGCACTGCAACAGCACTTACTACAGACATGGTCCATGGCAAACATGCTCCCAGTCAATCGTTTATAAGCACTATATGGAGGAGTGGAATTGGTAAAAAGAAGAAAAAAATCTCTGCTATTTCATTTTATAACTTTATACCAGCAATGCTTACTTTTCTGATCTCCGGAAGCCATTTTAGAAGACCTTTTTGCAAGGAAGAAAGCAAAAGATTAAAACTGACCCCCCCTTATTCTTACTCAGAAACAAAGTTAAAGGCCTGCTTCAGATTGTTACTTGTATTTTCAGGTTTTTGCATTGACTGTTTTTAGTTAACATCATGAAGGTAACATTTGGCCTGCACCATTTGAGTTTGCCTAAGCACTTCCAGGGAAAAGGAGAAAAGGATACTTACCTCATAAGAACCACACTACTTGGATAAAAATGCATTTTAAAAGGGCTTAGCCAAGGAATTGTTGATAAAGAAGTGAAAAGAGTATAGCTCTAACTCTTTATCACTTCATTGATTAAGTTAGTTATTATGAAAACCTATTTAAAGTGAAATGTAATTGTACCTGCAAAAGTTAAATAGCATATGAAGACTGAACAGTGTTGATGGAATATGGTAGGAAATTCTAAGGTATCTAAATTATTTCAAGCTAAAAATACTAGCAACACTTTTTGAAATGTGTGCTAAATTGCTATGTTAATCAAGGTAAATCAAGACTTGCATAAGAATGCCTTTTGGAAATAAGTGAATAATTCTGTTTTATTTTCTGTCTAAATTTTGAGGACATAATTGTTTGAAGACAGAGCATCAGAGCTTTTTAGAAGGACATGAATTAAATCTATTCCCTTTTCTTTTTTAGGGAATAATTTAAAATAGCATTAAATAATATGCATAAGAAAAAGCAGCTGAAGTCAAGGAACATGGACACGAGATGAATGAGACATTATTAATAATGGTGCTGTCACAGTTAATGATTTTACCGCTTACTAGAGGCATGGCCAGTTAGGCTAGAATTACTTAGTAGCACAGTCTCTGCAACCCAATGGTATTTTCATTTGCCACTCAGCTGTTGGAGGAAAATGCAAGTCTTTTAATGAACTATGAAATCAACCAGTAAAACACTTTAGCTTATGAGACAGGCTGACTAGTATCAAGGTGATATATCACATATGCAAGATGTTGTTGAGTTGACTATGGTACACTGCACTCAGCCCGCAAAACTACAGTATGAGCTTGCAGATACTTACCAATAAAAAGCTTTGCGTGGCAACCGAGGGTGTCTGAGGACAGCTTTACAATGTTTTATTGCTCTTAACTTCACAGAAAGCACAGCGGGGGGGTGGAGAGAGGGAAGGGGGTTGCATTATTCTTCTTTAGTGACTCTGCACAAAACTTGGTTCCCAACATAAATCAGATCCTCCTCCTAACTACCAGCCTTTTCTGGCTGGGACATGTAAGGAAGTCCAGCTGGGCTCTTGCTGGCAGCAGCGTCCCTATTTCTGGACTAATTGCAATGACATGCAGGTTGAGAGAGTGACCCGGGCCCCAAGACCTGGACTTTAACCCACTAAGTACCCTGATTTAGTGCTTGTGCCCAAATTAGTCCACAGGTGGGCATATTTCTCAAGTCTGTGGCGGAGCACAAAGGAGATTAATGCTGTACAGGCCGCTTCACAGATGAGACAGGAGCACAGACTGTCTTTTGGAAATGAAGACTCAATAGCAACTACCAAGAGGGCAGATGAAAACCTGTTCTGGAGCCTTTTTGCCACACATCTACTCAGAATGTCTTAGGTTTAGTAGTAAGTACTTTTAGACAACTCAGACCGAGCTGCTTACATGCCGTCCCCTTCAGCCAAAAATCTCCGTTTTGCTAAAATTGACAAATGGCCTTTAGAATATTTCAGTCATTTTGAAGTAAAGCATGTCCCACGTTCTACCCACACAAAACATGATGATCCAGCTCATAAATTTTACAGACAAGTTCCTTAGATCACCAAGTTTATTTTCCAAGAACTAGTACAGAATAATTATCTAGCTACATAGTTTTATTACTATACTTTCCAGATATTGATGCTGTTCCTCATTTTTCCCTTTTGTGTCTATTACTTAAAAATACAAAGAACAATCCTGAACACATCCTCAATGCTTTAGTCAAATATTCCTGTTATAGTCTCAGGTGACTCAATGATTATAACATACAAGCATTAGAGGTTAAAAATACCAAAACTGTTTTTCAACAAATACCATCAGATTAAATGTACATTAATACAAGGGCCAACAAAATTGGCCTCTGATACTAGAGCACAAGCAGGAGCTAAGGAACACATTGGACCACCTAGCTTTTTGCTCACACATGAATCCTATTGGATAACTTCCTTTGCTTGCTTTGTATTTTAACTCCCTCAGTCTTTACAAACTCATAAGCCATGTAAAAGAAGTGAGGGAAGACATACCTTCCTGGGCTAGTCATGGGAAGGATGGGAATCGCAATAGGTTGAGGCAAAGGCAGAGGAGAGATGAGGAAAATTAACAAGAAACAGTATAAAATGGACAAGTTACAGAAATAGCCTTCTTGAAAGGGAATCTCACTTTAAGCAACGTACACATTTAAAGATAAGCATATGAGAACTTAAGAGCTGCTTTCATCAGGTACTTTGGGAGGGCTTCAGCTCCCTGCTGAAGCTGTTACACTTTGCCTAGGCTAAAGAAAGAATAAACCACATTCTGGGGGGAATGTTTGGGTCAATAACTAGAGAGAAGAAGGGGAAAGAAAACCCCAAAACAGATTAAAGCCCTTGTATCGAAGGCTGTTGATAATACCTAGACTACCCAATGGATAACAACTCAGTCAAATCATGCAACGTTACCACGCAAAATTCAGTGCAGTGTAACTACATATTTTTCCTTGTTGACCAACAGCTTAAGGTTTCTCTGCATCTCAGTTTCCTATCTCTAAGAGAGCGAAAAGAGGACTGAAGAGGATCTAGAACCCAAGACAAATGCGCGTGAGCCTTGCATATTTCATTTACTTGGGTGGGGGCTGGACTGGGCAGAGAAGTATTCTTGTGAGCAGAGGTGGAAAATAAAGAACAAAAGCTTCTTCAAAGATACATCTTTCAGTTTGAGAATTAACACCGCTAAAATAAAACTCAGTATAATACATACCTAAGAAATATGCATATATACACACACATAACAGACATATATACATGATAAGTGCTAAGTAGAGTCGCAGCATCTACAAGCCAGCCTTAAACTTATATTTTATCTCTTATGTAGCATCTTAAAACAATTTACTCCACGCTTACAGTTTTGGGTTGGGCTTTTTTTGTTTTACAGGCTCCATCCTGAAGTTTCTGTACACATTTGATAAGAGATTGTTTTTTAGAAAAGTTAGAACAAACAGTTCTTGACTGAATCGAGTCAACTATTGTCTTCATTTCTACAAGCAAAAAGAAAATGCACACAGGGGGGAAAAATTATGGAAGACGCAAAATATTGTTCATAAGCCACACACTGAGAAGAAAAATACTACAAGTAGTCAGAGCAGTTAGATTTTGCACCATCCAGTATTTGGGTGGCATGGAAAGTGTCTAAGGTTCATGAGTATGAGCCCCACGATACTACTAAGAAGTGTCACTACCGCAATTGTTAACTCTCCATCCCACCCTGGACATCTGTTTCCTTTCAGATGTCTTGCTGTGCATGCTACCAAAGACAGACCCCCAAATAGGAGGGTTTTTTTCTGGGAGGTTTTCTAAAGATAAGGAAATATATTTTGACAGAGAAAATATCTGTCATCATTACATGTTAGCTATTGCAATGTAGCTATATGGGTCCAGTACTTGCTTTGAGCGACAGCTGAGAGCTCCTTGCAAACTGCAAAATAGAAATTCTTTGCAATTAATTATTGCAAAAGCTGAAAAAAAATCTTAAAGCTTCAGCCCTCCTGCAGAATTATTATTATTTTTGTTCAATGGAATAAGATTCTTAGGTCCTTGATTAAAAAACTTTGCACGTGACATTATGGAAGCTCATTCAGCAGCTAACATCTATTTCCAGCATTAGAACAAAGGGGTCAAAAAGATGAAGTGTACTTGTACTTTGAAATGTGGCTATAAAAGTGGTATCATTATGCTCTGTGCTTATTGTATCTCAATGACCAAGTGTGCTCAATTTACATATAAAAAAATATTTTTTTATCTAACTTCCAACAAAGTTAACTCAACAAGGGAGGCTGTTATGTAAATGTGCACTACACCCAGCAGTGGCACAATGGCATTAGAACAGTCACACTGGAAAAATGAGTATATAAAAGAAAAATGTTATTAATTTTGGAAAATAATCACAAGAAGTATGCTCTCAAGATAATATGACCTTGTGTACAGACTGGCAGAATATTTTGCAATAGTATGTTTTTGTTCTGAGTGTTTTGTGATAAGAAAACTGAACACAATATTCTTGCTTTAGCATGAGAGAGTTGATATTGCCCCAAAACATTTCATCAGCTACAATGACTGCAGTTGCCTTAAAATTCACAGCACTGGTATCTGTTATGAATGAGACAGGCAGAGACACAGACACTGGAACAGAGACTGATAAACACCCAGAGAGAATGAAGATCTGACTTCTTGGAAGAAAATGGTGCCCAGAAGCTTCAGAAATAGTAAGAAAAATTCTCAGAATGCAGTGAGAGGTGAAAGAACAGAGATGATTACTGCCAGGTTTTGTTCAGTATTAGATTTGTAATGTTTCATGTTGGTTTGCTTCTAACAAGTCTAATAATTGGATTCACATAGTGATGTGAGATTTTATGACCCAGAGAACTGCAAATTTTGTAGTTTGTTTTGGACAAACAAAAAAGAATCTATGAACACCAAGTAATTTATAATAGTGCCAAAAGCAATCCAATACTTAAAAATTCCTTTTCAATTACAATGCTGGTTTTATTTATTTTATTGCTATCACATCTTTCAAACACTTGCTGCAAAAGTTACTATGAACAAAAACAACAACGAAAATAAACTGTCAGATGTAGATCAAACTCTGGGACCAACCTAAACATTTCAGCTGCAGTGGCAGCCACGCACGTGATTATATAGCTCCTTGATTATGGACACATAACAGGGACCATAAGAATTCTTTCTGCCCTGCTAAAAATCCTGGCTTTGCCCAACGATTCTATCCAGTCTGGACAGTGACAAGTGACTTAACACGTCTCACAACTTGTAACACCACCATGACATGCAGCACTGGCTTTTGAAGGGCCTGGTTCAATTCTAGCAGAGATGCACACATCCAACTCAAGAGAAGATAGAGGACAGTCACTTGCCATAAAAAAGATGGGCCATCCAAAGACTAGAAGGCTTAGTCCTAGAATGTCTTAGGAAGTAGGGTTGCAAGTGAAAGCTGCCAAGACAAGCTCTTAATTGGGCTCTTAGGAATCGGGAATAATACAAGTGCCTTTAAACCCAAAAGCCAACATGAATGCAGCACTATGATTGAGAATTCCATCAAAAAGTACTAAGATAAGTGCAAAATTTAAGGTTTATACAGCAAATTAAATAATTTATCTAGTTATTTTATCATGGAAAGCCAGTAGCAGCACAGAGGCGATTAAATAAAGGATTGTACCAAGGAGTGAATAGCTCTCCTGGCCTCAGTTACACAGTATGTAGATTCTTCAGAGGAACAGCACTAGTCTCTCCTTTTTACAGATTAAAAATGTGCCTGTTTTTACTTTATGCCCAAGTGACTACATCAGCTTTGCAGAAAGGCCACAAGGACCAGAGTTTGTCAGGCAGTGTCGACCTAGGAATACACCAGCTCACCTACTGCCTAGAAGTCCTCCACAGAATGAATTTTCCATAACCTGATTCTTTTTATTTATCCTAGATCGTCTAGGGTAAAGCTAACCTGCTCCACAACAAATCAGAGCAGGAGCCAGAGGCCCAGGGAGAGTAGTAGGATTATTGAGTACAAAAGATCACATGTAGGGACAAAAAGGGGCTTAGAGTCATGCCATGTCATCGATCCTGCTAAAAGACACTAATTACCTGTATTTATGGAGGTGGACCCAACACATTTATTAATCCAGAAAAGAAACACATATATATATATTTGATAAATAACTGAAGGACCTAGGCTGGTCACCAGATTTGCACAAACTGATCCTTTCTCTGTTCCACTGGCAAACTATCTGCAATATTGAACTGTACAGTGTGTTCATTTTACCTCTTATCTGGGCAAAGACAAATCCCAGAGTGCGCAAGCACTCGTATATATGGCTGTTGAGGAAACCCATCATAGCTCCCGTGTAGAAAATAAATTGTGCAAAGGGGTATGCTGAAGATCTCTGCACTCCATGTAAAGGCAATAATTGCATTGCCTTTCACCCTTTTGTCCCCTCTAAGAATCGCTTATGGTTAGATAGAGTCCAAACTGATGACAATTAAGAGACAAACATGCTCCTGGTGCAAGCTGAAGACCCTCAGCTCTCTGCCAGTTTATTATTCCTATCTGTCTCCTGATGCAACATCAAATTACTTGGAGAATCTGCAGGGCTGTGCTCTGATTTTGTTTAGCAGCAAAACACACGTTACCCTTTCTCATGTTTGGTGATGGGACAGAGCTCACCTGCTTCTGTCACATTCTAAAAAGCTAAAAATGACCGTCTGAATTCAAAACTTCCCACACGTTCCAGATGTGTATTAGAAGAACACGCTGCCCATTCAGTCACTAAAATCTATACGTAAAAGGAGGCTGAAGTAATGTAGTTCTTCCTCAGGTGGTAACCAGGGGAGACCTACGAAGAACTATTCCTTCATATGCAAAGGGCAACACGCTTGCTGTTACATACCCTTCAGGATGGTACACCGCTTCTGCTCCACCTAGGACAGGGCTACGCTGTGCAATAGTCTACTCCACAGATACTCCAGTCAAACAGGGACCCTGCTGGCCCTAGTCACCCTCTACAAGACAAAGCTTATTAATTCAGGCTGGGCAGCACATAGCACTGCCTTTACTGCTGGCATCACAGAAAGCACCGTACTGTAGAGTGTGCTCAGGTGAGTACCAGCTTGTCGGGCTGTATCTTTTGTGCTCTGCTGGCAAAAACCAAAAGCATAAGGCTTGCTGTCCCACCTCTATTAGAGCGCAAGAAAAGAACAGCACCTGGCTGCTTCTGGAGCACACGTGGGATTACTGCATCTGAGCATAAGAAAGCACAGAGTGAACACAAGGGTTCAAGAACCATATACCTTTCCAGTCACACAGAGCACATTTCTGTCGGAACAAGGACTTGTTTCCTGAGAACAGAAAGTTTTATCTACGCCACTGTTTGTAGAAAAAAACCACACCACCCCAGCCACAACAATCTATGGATTTCTTTTTCGTCCACAGCTGTCAGAAGACTCCAAATAAAAGTACTGTCATTTTCTCTTTATTACCAACTTTAGAGCTCTCGCTGGAGCTGCATATCCGTAGGACTTTGCTGGAAGCTCAGAATAAAATGGATACATTTCAAAGCTAACTACAGTCTATTTATAATCCAACTGAACGCACCTTCTCATCTGCAGTGGGCTTGTGAATTCATATTCAGTATAAAACTGCAGGGGCTGTCAACTCTTTCCAACAGAGATCCTTAACGCTCTTCCTCTGTTCCCTCACAGCCACTGTGCTTCTTGCAAAAACAAACCCCAAAGTAATAACAAAAGTTTCGACACTAGAGATCCAACTCATCGTATCCCAATACACTTTACACTCTGGAAGTCTCCACAGTTAGTCACGTCTCCAGAACAGGAGACCCTTGTTGGAACAGGAACTTCAAGCAGAGACTTTTTATTGGTTTGAGTGTGATGTTGCTTTGTGAAGATGGTATATGATCACATATATGTCCATAGTTACTTTGAGAGCACCAAAGGCAAGAAAGTTACTTTCCACCTAAAATCCTTTTAACAGAACCTGAATAAAACATCTAGATATTTTTAGAGCTCTCATGATGTTGAAAATCACGATTCATTAATATTTTAACCTTCCAGCCTGGAATATTTTATGTTCTCCTTTTCATTTAGCACCTGAGTAACCACTCAAGTCATTTGAGTGAACATACAGGTATCCATATATGTCTAGGTTTCATTGATTCCACATTTTTTAAAATCAGCATTCAATGTCCTGGAAAAGAAAGCTGTTATTGGAATAGATCAAAAGCAGTTTTACATTTTGTCTTTCAGACAAGTTTGATTTCTCCTTCTCTTTTATATTCTAGTTATAAAAACATTTAAAAAAAGCAAACACTCCCCTCCCTCTGCTTTTAAAAAAGCCCAAGCTGAAAACCAAAAGCAAAAAATGCCAGATTCCACTTCACTTTATCAGGGTGGGATTTCATGTCTCTTGCTTTTATAAAAATAGGAACATTATTAAACTGAATGCTATACATAGTGTTGGTTCTTTGTGAAGAATCTTTCAGTGTTCTTAATCTTAAAAATAATCTTGTCCAATGAAGTTAAGTAAAAACTTTTAATTGGGCAGTAGAGATACTTTTGCTTCCTACTGAATGTTCATTTCATTAGTTTCCAAAGATCATTCATCTCACTTGGTAGTTTTCTCACCTATACAAATCACAAGACAGTTTGCAACTCAAACCTGGGCCAAGATTGTCAGACGTGTTCAGCTCTGTTTCAACACCAAATATTAATGTGATTATCACACTACATTTTGATCCCTTTTAAAAATCTGACCTGACAGCATAAATGAAATCCTTGGCAACACCGGTTAGCTTCTATAAAAGAGATCATCACATATCAGCTGCTCTAGGGAACTCTTCTCTCCCGGACATAATTGAACAAAAACTTTTGAGGCAGCAAGCAATTACTAATCTATACTGGGAGGAAAGCATTGTGCAAACATACTTCAAGTACTGATAATTAAAAGTCAAATCATGATACTACTGTAATCTTTATAAATTTCTGTTTCTTTCAGCAGGGTCAGGATTTTGTCATACTGCTATGAATATGTTTGGACATTGCTATTTTCTCATTTCTAAAGATGTTCAGAGATGGTAAAAAGAGGGCTGCGAGCCTCCCCCCCCCGTCCCACAGCATTGCAAAGTATACTAAAATAACATCATGTCAATGACAAAGGCATTCAGCAAAAATAAACACAATGTACACACACAGCTGCAAACTGAGTCATGAAAGACTTTTCAAGGCAAGACTCCTGCAGATTTATCTGCATACTTTTTGAAGTTCCCGCTTTGGACTCCTTCCATTACCTGCAAGCTCTTAAAAAGGCTTGAACAATGTTCTTGATCTGTTCAGAGGCTTCTCTCCAAGCAGAAATTATGTTCTTAAACAAAACGCCATAATAGCTTCATAAACTGTTTTCAGGGAGGTAGAAACGCTGGCCAGGATGTGAAGGATCCAAATGAGGCACATTAAAAATGCATGTGTTTGTCCTTTCAGCTAATGGCTTGCTAGAGTTTGGACATACTAGCTGGCCTTCAAAAGCTGTTGCAGCTATTGTGTTCAGAGGACACTTATGTTTCCATCTCAATTAGGCCTTTTTTGTGGGTCTGTCCTTAACGCCTCTTAGAAATTGTTTATTCTGCTATTTCCCCCCCCCCAATACATATTCCTACTTGATTTCTCCGGGTGTATATTATTGAACTTCATGACATTTGGAGAGGAAAGCAAATGTCAGTATCAATTCTGTTGCTGTTTTCCAGGAAGTCTTTGTTGTTGATTTTGCAGAGGAGTATAGCTATAGACCCGATTGTTTAGCTTTTTTAAACACATTGAATTACACTGCAAATCCTACCCAGCCATGGACAAAAGGATAAAAACCAAACTAGCAAGCCGATACCTCCCAAAGAAGCATAAAGGAAATGCAGACGTAGTAGTATTTTGCTAATGAATTACACTACCATTAGGAAAAGGTTACTGCTTTTGTTTGTGTGCTTTCAAACTTTGTGACTGCTCCAAATTTCTTCACGCATTTCAAACTGGATTTCTACATGACGCAGATTTTAGATCTGGTTAACTGTTAATGACTCAGACTAACAGCTAGCAATTGCTACGACCGTTCCAGCCTCATGTTAATTAAATGTTGGTTTTCTACTTCCCTGAAGTCTTGCTTCATTAGTGATGTTAAAAAAAAAAAAGAAGAAAGAAATAAGTCCCATCATCTTCACCTCTCTCCTTTGGTTTATGTTAATAACTCCTGTGAGGTCCTGCACTAACTCTGATTACTAGAGAATCTAGTTTAACATATTAAAAAAACCCTCAAACCCCATGTTTTCTTTCTGGAGAACCAAACTCTGCACAGACTTCCCTAGAGATGCAGAATCAGATGATAGATAAAAGCTAATTTATGAGAGAACTGAAAATAAAAATCTCATCTTGTGTAAAGCTTTGGTATTAAATGCCATAGTAGCTGCAGTTTTGATGGTGTGGTTGTTAAATCCATTTAAACAGTGGGTGTGAAAACACTAACATTATTTACATCTCAGAAACTGAAATGCTTTCAAGTCTTAAAAGTGACTAAACTCTCAATCCTCAGCAGTAAAACATATACAAGAAACTGTCTTACTATGCACATTTTATTTTAAGATGTGATGTAATTTTATAACCCTAAATTAAGTCCTTCCCCCCCTCCCCCCCCCCCCCCTTTAAAGAAAGAAAAAGATTAAAAGCAACACTGTTTAGCATTTTTAAAATAATTGTTTTCATGAGTGGTCTCCACAAACTGAGTTCTCTCTATTTCTCCATCTTTACTTCATTGTACTTAGAACACACACTGTGAGCAAAGCTATAAAAATAAGAAGCCTGTTCAGAGAAATATTTAAAATTATTTTAAACTTATAATGCAGTCAGGTACCACGCTGTATAAATTGGCACAGAAATAATGGACACTCTAGGTTTTACATAAAGGGTCAAGAGAAATTCCCACAGGGCTGCCATATGCTGTATTTCATTTCATGGTTTGCTTGAAATATTTTAGATAATTAGTTTTCTTCTCAGGAAATTCTCCAACTATCAATATATGCATTAATTCACATTCATTATAGCAAAGTGTTCTTTGTACATCAGAGATTTTGTTTCTGTACCCTGACTACTGGATACGAAGCAAGTAGCACCTCCACCCCTCCAAACCAGACTATTCAGTATGTATTACAGCAACACAGCCTTCCTTTCGTTTTGACTTTACTGGGCTTCTTGCCCATTTACCTTCAAAGCTGCTGCTTTGCAGTGGCAGTGTACGACATTAATGCTAGCAAGGTAAGAAAGGTAGCTCCAGGGCATCATGAAGAAATAACTGTTTCGGAAGGAAAGGTGTTTGTTACCCACTGTCTGCCAGAGGCCCTGCTGAAAATCCTTTAGGGGTTTTGATGACCAGGTAGCAGTATTGGAGGCTGTCCATGTTAATGCAGTTTACCAGTCATCTCCTTTCTTAGTTTCAGTATGTTACCTGTTAGAGACTTCCCAGAGGAGAAGGAGGAGGATATTAACCACAGAAAGTTAACTTCTGCCTACTGAAACAAATCTTTCTGAGCTTTCTCATTCCCCCATTTGCATCAGTCAGTAGGCAATCTAGGGAGATTCAACTCAATAGGCTAGACTTACTTTTTATGACCATCTCTGAGAGTCTCCAGCATGAGCTTTCCTGTTCTTTGTATCACACAGGACTACCTTCTTCGAGTTGCGTTTTATTTATAATCAGGATAACAGCCATATGCATCCCATCAGGCTCACTTTCACTGCATCCAATGCTTTCCCATGTTTCTTCAAAAGAAAGTACAATCGTTATCCCCGCAAGCACAAACTCTATTAGCACTTGCATGGCAGGATGAAGTGAGGAGCTTCGACAGGTAAGCACAATTTGACCTTGCCTATAAACTATTGCTTGATTCTGAGCAGTCTCTCCACACTCACCCATTCCCTCCTTCCAAGGCTCTCCTTTGAAAGGACATCGTTAGTTTCTGGAGTTTGTGTACCTTTTTATGGCTGGGATATCTATTCCAGGCAGACTTTTGGTTAGTCTTAGTCTATCTTCACCTTTCTCTTGCCATTATGACCTAAGCTTCTCTTGCTATCTGATCAGAATTGATTTGGTATAAACAGACAAACATACCCTATGATCACATAATTCTGTTCATACATCTACTACTGAAATTAAACAGGTCAACTCATAAGCAGAAGAAAGAATATAACAGATTGACATTTGTACCCTATAAAAGAAACCCACGCAAGTTATACATGGCTATCAATGAATCACATGCCAACTTCAAAGCTCCCAGTAAAGTAGGTGTATGTGCAACATTTTATGGAAACTACTTGCTTTAAGCTAGTAAATCAGGTTATGACTTCTGCTATACACTTTCTATTATTAGTAAATATATGCTTTTCCATAAGCCTGCCTATTACAAAGTCGTCCCTATTCTGGGAGCTTTGAAAACAAGTAGAAAAGGTATTTTTCCAATGACCCAACTGTTCAAGAATACTTCAACACAGTAACTAAACTGCAGTTCCAGCTCACACAGCTATGCTAACTCTTATCCCACCAAGCAGGTGCTGACAACGGTGCAACTACAGCAATTAAGACGGATGCCTTGGGCTGTCCATCAGGTTTAACTAAGGTCTCCAGTAAGGACTGTAACACCTACCTAACCTCGCTGCATCATTACTGCTATCCTAGCCATGACCGTGAAGAAGGCTGGAACACAAACACACTTTAGCAGAAGGCTAAAGGATGGGGGAGAGCATCATCAACGCTACATCAAGCCACGTATGTTAAACCAACACCTTGAAACTACCTTTCAACTGTATATCATTACTGTGCACATACTTAAAACTACTTGCAGATCTAGTCTTGACTGACAAATGACTAAGTAATTTAATAAAAGTTCTCATCGGTTCTGAAGAACTGAGAAATATCAGTCCCCTGTCTATTAATAAACCTTCATAAGTTTAAGTAACAGCCTCCTCTTTTAATAGATAGGGTTCATCCATTACCATTGGCTTCAACTTCCTTTAAGCTTAGTTAAAGGGAGGGCCAAAAAAGCTTTCCAAGAGGCATCTCCCTTTAACTAAGCTGAAAAAAAAGTCTGTCATATTCCTCAGATGATGATAGGCGTGGTAAAAAAAGTCATTATAAATCATTCTAGTTGGATCTTCAGTTCCTACATGCCAATCTCTTCGCTCTTCTCAGTGTTGAGTCTTACTCAGCATTATGCCTTATGCAACAAAAGGCAAGCTATCTGAAAAATGGGGACATATGGGAGTACTACATTGTTCAGGCAAAACCGCTTCAAGATATGCAATACCATAAAGCATTTTTCTGCACTTATCTTTCTCTTCTTTCCAAAGACTAATTTAACAGTATAGCACATAAATGAGTTTTTGTTTATGAATCAAGTGTACAACAGCCTTGGAAAAACAAAACAAAAAATGCAAATCCATTGAGTTTCTATATTAGTTCCCCAAATTACAGGAGAAGCTGGGTTTGTAGAAACATTCGATTTCACAGGTAAACATCACCTACTATTCAGAAAGAGAGGTGATTTGACAAAAAAAACAAAGAACAAAAAAGAAAGTGTTGAGCGCTGCTTTACATGCATATTCACTAGGAACAACTCAGGCTTTACATATGATAAGCATTAAACCCCATCATTACAAAAAGTTACCCGGTTCACTTTTTCAAAGCAATCAGAAAGCTCATCTGAAGGACCTACTGCTTTATTGCCTCATGGTAACACAGAAGCTGACAAGTGACTGAAGATTTCGAGGTTCAGGAAGGGCAGGTAGCCTGTTGCTGGGGACTAACAAAGGTGCACCAATCCTTTGATAGGTAAACTTCGATAGTCTGCTGTCACCTGTCATACTGGTTACAAATTTTCAAAAAGTTTTGAGCAGACTCAAGAAGAAAGTGGACATTTTATTATTCAGGTATGAAAAGCAGTAGCTAGCATAGTAACTAGGGACCTGACACTAACTAAAATTTTGGAATTGATATTAAGAGTTGTGTTTCAAGGGCAAAAATGAAAATACATCAGCTACAAAAGAGCTACTTCTGTTCTGCTATGCTTCCCCCATTATTTCCTGAAGAAAATATGTGTATTTCTTCTGAAATGAAGTGGAAATATCGCTCCGTTCTCCAGTGCGGACAGGGGAATCAAACACACCTCAGCTGCACTTTTTTCCTTGACCCTTTATAAAACCATCAAGTTTTGGTTTCATCATTACCAATCTCAAACTACTCAAACTAATGAGCTACTAATTAATATCACAGAAAATATGAGTAGATTCTCATTGGCTATATCCATATTAGTAAATGCAACATGCCACTCGTTCCCGGACACCGAGACCTACTACCCAATAAACTCCTGGGTGACTTGGGCACGGTGATTGCATGCAAACTGCACACTGGGAACGTTCGTCCAAGCATACCATCTCCTGAATTGTGCACACACACACAAGTACTTGAGCATGCTAGCTGTTACAGGCAAAAGCAGCACCTGAAAACGTGTAATGTTTTAATGAGATACACATTCTTATTCCAAAGACTGGGAAATTATTGGAATATAGACAGAACCATAGCATCCATCCTAAAACCCCATAACTTCAGTGGCCACAAGCAAGCTTGGTACAGCTTTAAGGTTCTTACCAAGTTATTGATGCTCCAATGATCGAAAACACCGAGTCATACTGAGTCACAAATTCACAAGCACTTCAGTCCACTGCCATGCTTTAGCAAGAAGGTTCCAGCGTGCAGACGAGAAAGCCCACGCAAGAGCACGACAGAGGGTCTTCTGCGATACGTATGAATTCCTGAACGCAGCACAGTGACAGTCACCTGCACTTCCATGCTCTTGTTCACGGGTTATGGGTTTCCCGCTATATAGCCACTCTGCCCTTTGCTTGTGCTTTCAGCAAACATCTAAAAGCTAAATTAATTTACTTCAGCATGCAAGTGTTTGAAGGCTGGTTTTGCAGATTTGCTGTTTTGTATGTAATTAACTGGTACAAAAGTATCCAATTCTTTTTACTTTATGCTAATGCTTGGTAAATGGAGATCACTTTAAAGTGTCAACATGAATGAAATGGTTCTTAATGATACTCTATCAACTTAAAAGCTCAAGACTGAAAATGCTGCCATGTCCATTAAGATGTCTAAAAATCACTATATCAGATGAGAATATTCTACGTTTTTCTTGCAAGAATTGTTTGAAAAACCCCAAGCATCTGATCACATGCTTAATTGTAAAGGTACAAGAACATGCATAGAGACAACAGGCTGAAAACATCTTGAAATTGACCTTTTTTTTTTTTGAGAAATACTTAGTTGAAAAAAGGTCCTTAAGAGTATGTCTGACACGCACAGACCAGCATCTGTGCTGGCCAGAGAAGGAAGCAGGACAAACTCCATACAGTTGATTTTAGAGGGAAGTTTGGTAAATCTAGCTGAACTTTAAAAAAAAAAAAAGACTTCAGACTTTCACATCACAGCTCATAAATGACTAATTGAAGGATAACAATAGGTAACAGTATATGTAGCAGTGGCAAAATGTATCCAGTGCTAAAGGGCAATGAATGGACAGCATTATTCTGCAGCTGACTTGCCTGTATAAGAGCATGAGCAATATTCAGCTGCATGATCGTAATCTGAATTGGCATTTTGATCATTGTTCTAGAAAACAGGGTGTAACCATCTCACTGCAGACAGAAAGTTTTAAGTGTGGGTGGCAGAAGAGAGTTTTAGCTATCAAACATACCAAAACACAATTTAGAGGAAAAGTATACTATGTTAAAGCAAATAAACAAATATTTATTTCTTTTGTGACTAAACTGAGAGAATTTTCCGAGATGCAAGTAAATTAGCATTTCGTTATGTCTTTAAATTAAAAACAGCTAATGAATTGTAATTAACATTATTCTACAGAAATCACTGAAGTGAAAATGTCAATAAAAAAAACTGTCAGTTAGATAAAATTAAAGTCTTCCAGCAACACGAGAATGAGACAATGTTCATATCAATTTCAGTTGCAATTTTCTGCCGCTAATGTGTTGAGCATTCCTGTAAACAGAGTAATTTACTTTAGTTGGAAGCACAGCTTTCCCCCTTGCAGCCAAAGGATTTTCTTGGACGCATGCAAGACCAGGTAGCCCTCTGCATTCGTACCATACCCTTTACCTTATAGATTCCAATTTCAAACACAAGGCAGAACGAAGATGTTCTGCTAACAAAAACCTCTTGGGTTTGAACCTTCCTTGACTCAACACGCCCATGACTAGGGATGTCAGCAGTGTAACCCAACGGGCACTCCCAGCCAGTAAAAAAATGCCACTAGAGGGCAAGCGAAGCACTAAGAGCTCCCCACGCTCAGGTCTCCAGCAGCAACCTTGGTACCACTTTTGTACCAAGGCTGCTCTGGACCGGTCTGAGGGACAGGAGTAACAAAAGGGATGCAAATATAGTTTTACATGCTTTAACACTGCTTGAGTGGGAATATATATTAGCAGGGCTTTTGCTTACAGAATTATCATTACTTTTTTACTGTAATAAAGTACAATTTGTACAGTGTAGACAATTACAGGCATAAGGCTATCTAAAAAAAAGTAACTACTTAAGCTTTGAAAAAAGGGTTCATAGTCCACTGGAATAGGCACTTATATATTATTGATACTGCTGCACTGGAGACAGAGGACATGAGGGGACAATTACATATTAAATAAATCACATTCCTAATTGCTTCTGTTACACAGGTACAAGATTGAGTGGGTGTTAGCACAAGTATCAGGTTGAGGGTTTTGATTTCTGGGACAAGTCTAATCTGACTTGTAGCACCTCAGGTGCCCTGAGGGAAGTTCTCGGGCAACTTGTAAAATTCTGCTTTTGCTCCTCTCTGTCTCACCATAATACAGGGCTACAGAAATTTAACAGTGACATTTTGGCACCTCCCTTGCAGAGGTGAGAATCAGACCAAGTTTGAAATGCTATTGAATACCATGCCCTGGCTTAATCACCAAGCCCCTATAAAATACAGCACAAGTAAAGGCAAAAGAAAAAAAAATAAAAAAGAGAGGTTTTATTAATTCTAATCTTCAGTCTTCTTCATTAAGCATTTAAGCCAGGCCATTCTTGCATAAGGCATTATGAGGAAGAGGTTTATGATTTCTTCTTTCTTCTTCATGTTCTAGCGCATTTATACTAGGAAGCATCAAGTTTTCACTCTGTCAAAGTGCAATTTAAAGTTTCACCTTCCAAAAGTTAACCTATAACCATGCTTGCTGGTATGGCTTTTCTTGTTCTCCAGAATCAAAAATCAATTAGGGAGGGGTAGACTTGGGTAGTGTTAATGTAGATATTTCCTAGCTTTCCTTCGGTAAAGAGCTTTGTCACATCAGAAACAGGAATGAGCTGACAGATGCTAAAACACTGTTGGCATTTCAATGTAATGGGAGTTGTCACACCCTATAGCTGCCCTTGCATTGAGATAGTAGTGCATTCAAAGATGGGGTTGCCTCTTGGCCATCTGAAAAGGAATATTTGTGTCTTTGACACAGTTACGACAATTTGTGCTGGTCCTGCTTTTTTTTGTTGTTGCTGCTGCTATTCTCAGTTGGCCTGTAATTCCTAATATTGTCAGCTTCTTTATCTGTTTTGGCTTGGAAAAGTAGTGCTGAGCTTCCTTTTTTTATTGTGAAGTCTATTTTAATCACTCTAATTAGTGGCTGCACAGGTACTTCCCCATCCTTCTTAGGGGACATGAAAAGAGATGAAAAATAGTTTGTATAGAGAATATAGATCTCCATTAGAGCTGCAAACTGCTCAGATAAGAGGGGACTTTTAAAACGGAGGAGAATCATCTTGGCTGTGTACCCAAACATATTTGAGAATACCTTTAAATGGGAGTGGAAGACACAGGTCACACCAGGAAAAGTGTACTGGTCTTCCTATATATCATAGTTCTTGAGGGGAAAGATGCTAAACTCCTGGCTGGCCCACACTTCCCTTGCTGAGCACAGTGCTATCTCTGAAAAGTATTCTCCACAGCCTTTGCGCAGGCAGAAACTATGGCAAGAAGTGCTAACCGATGCTTTTCCATTAAAAAAGGGATGCCGAGTGCAAGTTCAGGAATTTTTAGATGCACACCTCACTTCAGCACAGTAGTTCCCACGGGTAAAGGCTGTATCAATTTGTATTATTTCTAATAAGTGCTTGGTGTGCATACATACACTCCTCCTATGTGGTTGCACTGACCCTGTTCTAAACTTGATTTTTTTCAGGTATCTGGACATTCATCTCATTTCCTGTACCACCAAACTGGATTCTAACCTGGGTTTCAAGTGTTAAGCCCTTTCTTCAAATATGGTAAAAGTTGGGTATTTTTAGCTTAGGTAGGGGAGCAGAATAAACCTTAAGGTAAAAGAAAAAAAAAAAAAGTCTCAAAGGAAGCCTCCAGTTTTCACTCAAGTGAATCTGAGTGCAGAAAATATCACCTAAGTAAGTATAAAAAAAAAAAAAGTACTGTCTTTCCCAGGCAATGAGAAGAGTCAACATGGCAAGTTTGCCATGCAATTTCTGAAAGCAGTCATTTCCCATGTCAGCCTTCATCAGCCTTCCCTGCGGCCACAGAGCAGAATCTTGACCTCAATCCAGTAAAAAGGCTTATAGTAGTAATAATGAACTAAATATATTTTCATTTGGTTTTTCTGTCCCTTTTTTTCCTCCCAGTGTCTGTTACATCTATACACACGACGACTATCCTTCCTTTCCACTCAAGTTGTGATAAAGAACTTCCTATATGGTCTAGCATCACTGCAGGTCAACAGCCCTGAGACAGGAACATTAGTGTTTCTTCTGGGACAGGGATTCCTGGGAACCTCACAGATTCCTTGCTGCTCTGGCTAGAGGAGTTTGCAGGAAGATAGTCTGGCCAGCACTAGTGAAACACTTATCAACATACATTGCCTCAAACACTTTCAGGATCGAGGAATACTGGGGTTTTTTTTTTCTTCCCACTTATTTTCCACTTCTGAGTTTGGGGACAAAATCAGTTTTGTTAACTCCTAATGGATGAACAAATCCCTTTTTCGCACACTCACATGTCAAAATGATGATCACAGAAAATAAAACTCCCAAATATAACAAGAAATAAAGATATCTTGGATTACCCTGCATGTAGCTTTCTGTTATTTGGAAGATCCTGTTATGAAATACTATTTAGAAAACTTTTTTTCATTTTGACCTTTTCCCCGATGGGACTAGTGTCTCACAATCACTAGTAAAGAACAAAAGTAACTTGACACTACTTTCAGCAATACTGCATCTGGTCAAGATGCTCAGGAGTCAAGAAACAACATGCTAGAGATAAATACCAGGACTGAGAGAAACTACAATCTCCTGTTCCAGAAAAGCCCTTCAGGTTTCCTAAGAAATCACAGCTTGGAGCAACAACCACCCAAATCAGGGGAACTCAGTTCTAGTGCATGACTTATGTGACAAAACAACCAGACCGATGAGATAGCAAAAAAAAAAACCAAAACAAACCTGAACCATTTGCTGATATCCAGGAGGATAGAATTCATCCAGATAACCACCATTTTGTGAAAAGAGAAACTTGTTCAACAAGTCCTCAATCAGCACCCCACTGAAAACTGTAAATTTGTTTGATGCAAGGTTGGATCATATACTACAAAAGTGTGTCAAGAAGGCTTAAGGTATTTGGATAAACTGGTGGTTTATACCAAATAAAGATAGATCTGAAGGTATTTGCCCATATTTGCATTGATTTTTTTAATGCAGTGACTAATAGTTGCTAGGACAATACAGCTTACACACCCACAAAAATGAGGAATGCAACAGGGGAAAAAAAAAAAAAAAAAGCAATGTCTGTCTTTGGGACACTCCCTCCAACCAGGTGCCTCTCTAACCCCCTGGATCACTGAATAAGTAAAAAACTTCTAGGAGGGCCTGACCACCTGTAGAAAATTGTTATTTACAGATAATCCCCAACTGCATTGAGTCTCAGCCTAGTTGAACTGCAACCCTTCCATTTTCTTTCCAGCATATCTAAGAAATATGACTACAACACTTGAACCCTGGGGATGATGAAGGTGCTCTTCACATTCAAGCCGAAGCCGGAGCGAGCTGTGCTTCACTGATCCCTGAGCTATTTTCTGTGCTATAAACTTAAGACTTGCATGACTCTAGGGGCTTCAGTGACACATATAAGCTGGTTGTATTTAAGCAGTATTTAACAGCAATGCCAATAAATCAAAAGTGAAATTTCAGCAGAGCTGAATGCAGAAGCATCCACATCCCCCGACATGTGTCTTAACTATTAGTAATGTTCATTGAAATCTTAATTCCCCCAGACCGAGGTAGAGTGAAGCTAACGCAGCAAACAATAATGCTATCTGACACTCATGACCTTTCTGATTAAAGCAACTTGTCTTTCCTAGAGAAGGCAGTCACTACAGCTCATTAACAGCTTTGCACTCTATTCTTCAAAATACTGTATCAACCAATCCATATTCTTTATTTCTGCTGGCATTTGGAAATGTCTCAATTTCCTCTTGAAGTTAATGAGAGGCAATGGGTATTCAATAGTAGGTCAGCAATGATGGATGTTGCCTTATAAGTAACACCCCATCTATTTCTACAGAACATTTTGGGCCAGTTCCTCTCCCATTCCCCGCCTCCTCCCAACATTGGTTGTCAAAAGATCTTGGTTATACATGCATAAAATTGTATATCACCATTTGATTGGGTTTTAAAATTGAACACCCATATTAATGCGATACATATTAAGATACTGCATTTTAGAAAGAAATAATCACATTACTGTCATAAGTGCTATTGGAAAACCCAGGACAGAATGAGAAGCCCAAGACAGAGATGATTAACAATGCTTCTTTCACCAATTTGGTTCTCGCATCTCCATTTAAAAAACGCCAAAACAGACCATTGATCCCAGACCAGGAATCACAGTCACAGTACATTAACTGTGCCTGTACAAAAATGATTTTGAATATCTAACTTTTTTCATAACACTGATCTTTAAGTACATAAATAATACATCTTTTATCAATGCACTGCACAAAATAAAAACACCAGCTTTCAGAACATTGGTGTGTACCTTCTAATATCACTATATTTATTCCAACAATTGACTAACATTTCCACTACAATTCCCTTGGTACCAGAGTTAAAAGTTTAAGATCATTACCACAGGGATTGAATTTACATCAGTCACACAAAGTGAATTTCTACAACCTTGTTGCCATCAGGTTTAGATACCATTCAGGAAGATTTAGAGGTACTGTACAACCAATGAAAGGCTGCAATATTTTTCCAGTGAAAAATCTAACAAAAAGTCACATTTGAAGCCTAGAAAAATTAAAGCAAGCTTGTTTTCCAGCTCAGAAAGAGCTACATATGTGCAAACGCACAGGAAAATTAGATATGATGTAATGCATATTAGTTTTCCCTCTTGTACAAAGTTTAGTTGTCTGATTACATTTAGGTTTAATGTGGAACAGCTACATATTGAAAACGTAGCGATCTATTTGACACTGAAAATAAGAGCTACAGAAATGCTGTAAGCAAACAGCTATTGCTCAGCATTTGAGTGTGCTATTTGGGATATAAAACTGACAGCTTTTCCATTGCAAACTCCTTGGTTAATATCCACAGTTATTAGAGCATATTTTGTGATAAAAATCACATTAAAATGGTTATTTAAAATACACAAAAACCGCATGTGTGTATTTCTGCAGTTTCCTCCTCATTTGCTCAAACTAAAACCAGTTTTCACCAGAACACTGAAATCTGCTTTTCCACAGTACGGGCTATTTCAGCTTTCTATCTCCCACCTCGTTGGCTAGCGGAGCACTTTAAGTGCCGATCCAAAAATTCACTGAAGGGGAAAAGCTTTTTCCCTAGTTTTCATACACTTAAAAGCAGCAGAAGTGTTATTGTTGCTAAAAGTCCACAATAAAACAGCATCAGAACCACCTCCAGGCAAGAAAGATGCCTGGAAAAAGCCAGCATGAAGACCAAAATGTTACAGAAGTTTATGAGCAACAAACCAGAAGTTTGGAATGAAATCGTAGTTCACACAACCTTAACTACAGCTAGTAAACCTAGAGGCTATTTTAATTGCCATAGCACTTTACTAAACTTTCACAAATACTTTTAGGATAAACTGTAAATGATGCAATCGCTTTGTTTCCTATAATTTCTAGGATTGTATAGAACAACATCAGGCAATGGCCCCGACCCAAAGACTGCAAGTGCCAAGTAACGCAGTATTCTGCTGCTGAGGATTTAATACAATGTGTTGAAACACTATTTCAGTATCTTTGTAATGTTGACTCATTTCCTGCTACAGTAACACACTTGTGCCCAATATTCTGTGAAGGAGAAGTGATTTGATAAGCAATTTAAATGAGTATTTCCAGCATACAAACACCTGCTTGAGAAACATGTGGCCATGATATCAAGAGGCCAGCAAAAGCATTGTTACTGCACATTTCCCAGAATGGAACAGGCTCAGAAAACACAACAGTACGTTCTGTAAATGGCAACATAACATTTATGGAGATTCAGCTCAAATAAATTGGGAAAGTAAGCTCTCAAGAGATGTTTTGCTGACCAAACAGAGTAAAACACCTATTTAATGCCGACAACATAAACCACCAAGCTGGGCGTGCATTTATAGGACTGCTGTCTTACACTGCAAGTACTTCAGGGCACAGATTTTGAATCCCACCCATGATGGGCCTTGAACACCTGTCCTTCTAGAGCCCAAATTCAAAGTTTATATCCCCAAATAAACTTCAGAGCAGCTACCTTTTACTCTGCAACAGTAAGGAACATAACTGACTGCAGTCTCGGAAATAACTCAATTCAAGAAACCTATTTGTAGGTCATTGTAGCTGACTACACTTAAGCTGCTCACCCTAGGTTTTGGTTTTATTTTTGTTTTGAAGTCAGGGAAAGAAAGAGGTACTACGTGGGAACAAGTCATTTCATCCTAGAGTAGGCATCTAAAATACATCAAATTGCATCCCAGTGAATTTATTTTCACTGCCCAAACTTTCATTAAATCGGCTGTTGCAGACAAACCTTCACATTGTAGATGTCCAGAATTAGTTGAGATTAATCCTACTTTGAGTCCTCTGGGCACCAACCTGCACGCCCCTATGTGTGATGTAGAAATTCCACTGCCAGATTTGACAGATGCCATCATAAGAGAAAATGGCACTACAATTCTCCTCAGGGTCTAGGTGAATTGCCTCAGTTTATGGTTTTCCAAGGATTGGAGTCCAGAATTCCAATGACAGCACCAGCATCATTTACTACAACTACGTTAACAAATACTGCAATCCAATAAAAGCAAACTTATACAGTGAAACAAAGGATGTTACATGGACTTCTTATTTCAAAATAGCTCCAGCGTGGTCCCACGGACTACTGCCCATTAGCAGCTGTGGTACATCAGTTACTGCAACAGTGGCCACCTCCTAGGTCTGCTTCAGTCAAAAGGAAACCAGTTTGCCCCATGTTAACCAAAGGACTTCAGTGGATATAATCAAAACATTAATTTTAAAAAGCACTCTGTCCACCCAAACTAAAACACTACTGTAAATATACCTACTGACCAGCTTTAGAAATACTGACAGCCGTTTCCCAAGCAAAGCTTGTCTTGAACAGGTCCCAAAATATATATAACTAAGGTCTCCCACAGTCCAAAAGCCTTGCTTTTCACTTAGGTGTAGTTATACCCAACTAATTCAGACAGAGAATGAGAAAAAGGTCACGGTTAGTAAGCAGGCTCCTTGCTTTTATAGATCCCACTTACAGGCATTTACCCTCATTCATATGTTGCACAGGTAATTCAGGGGTTTGGTCGCTGCACAATGATTTGTTCTTTATCTGAATCTTCATCTGAACCCTCAACAGAAGCAATAACCAAAACAAGGACAACCATGCTTTTAGATAGTTAATACCAGGGCAGTACCACTACATCTTCAGAGTTTCATAAGGATTTAAATGCACAACTACATTTCACACCAACGTGTGAAACTGATCTTGAGCAGCGTACGATGAAAGTATAACAGTATTTGTCATTTTATAACTTCAGATACATAAATATTATTACTCCTCAAAGCGAGGCTGCCTGCAAGCATTCTTCCAGCTTCTAAAACAACACAGGCATAACAGGAGAGTATTCCTCAGTGCATATTTATGCTTGCTGAGATGAGGCAATAATATAAATATATAATAATACAATTCTCACTAAGCTAGCATCACTCACCTGTAGTTTGCACTTACACAAGCACAACAGGAATACTGCTGTGTCATTGCATAACTACCTCTTAATCTGGTGCCTAATTACCATACACTTAAACTTGCAGCCTAGTGCCAAATTCTAATTTCAAATTCAATTCCTCTAACAAAGTCTCGCTCGTTCTTCATCTCTTTCCTGTTCCACCATGGTCAGTTATCATAAAAGGCAAATCAGCAAGAGACTCATGAACTGGTAATTAAGGGAAGATAGATATATTGCATTTATCAAGCTGTATGAGGCAATCAAGAGATTCAAACTACAAGCTTCTGTGAATAGAAGAGTGCGTATTATACATTAAGTATGGCAGATCTTTTGGGTATCAATAGAAAGTAATTCTTAAAAATGAAGAAAAAACCCAAAACTTATGCAGACAAGATGAAAACATGAATGATAGGGCAAAACCAACATTGCAAAAATCCTATTATTACATATTGAGTGTTCCCCCACAGGGAGGGTTTTTCACTTGAGAATTGTAACGAGTTCTGTGCAGTTCAGAAGGATCCAGAAGTAATAACTGGCTGCATACATAAAAATCTCAGCTGACTTTAAAAAAAAAAGTGGGTAAAAGGTCTTAATATTTAAAACCTCATAAACCAAACTTTTGAACCTCTATATCAGCTTGCTATCAAAGCAGACAAGTTTCTTAACTAGAACATCTGTGTTAGCCTTGAGGAACGCTAACGAAGGAAGTAGTTTCATCCCCCCTTGCAGCATCATGACCATATAACAAATTGGCACAACATCGCCACAACTCAACTATGAACATCTAGGGGCAAACATACAGGGAGACAAAGGAGGTTATTCTAGCTTAAGTTAAGAAAACTCCTGCTCAGAATAATTGCCCCATACTTCTTTCCAACAGTATGAATAGAAAAGCTATAGTTGCAATGACTCTTCAAAAGGACATCAGCTTTGAGAAAAGTTGTAGCAGTGAATGACCCAGCTTCTTAAACTATCCATGACACTGAGGCTACTAAGGAAAGTTTAATCATTGAACACAATCTTAATAGCGTATTTTTTTTGCCTTTCTCCCCCCCTAAACCAAGAAAGCCTTTTGTTCCATTAACAAACCTGTTTAATAGAAATCACCTACACAGGCCAATTTTATTCCTAAGTCTTTTCAAGTGATAAAGTTGCTCGAGTAGTCTGGCAAGCAGGAAAATATTGCGTGCAGTGATATCCGAGAATGAGGAGGGCAGACACGGAGCCCAGCACCCCACGTAAGTCAGTTTTACAGAACGCCCTCCCCTGAGCTGCAGGCACTAGGCAGGAACTGGTAATGCAAAATCCATACCACCTTGCAGTAGCTGGTAAACTCCATACCATGCATCTGGGCAGCAGGGAAAACACCTGAACTCAAGTCCTTACCAGTACATACTATCAAGATTGACCAATGAAAGGGCGGATTTCCTGGGAAAATGAAGGAATGACTGTGATTCCCCCAAACAACTCTGATCAGAAGGTGAGGAAGGAGAAGTGGATAGTGCTCATGCACTTAGCTTAGCCCAAGTACCCGCTAAATATGAGCTAAGTGTATACACACCAGTTTGGTGACAGTCTCTGAAACACTGTCCCCCATTAACCCTCTTATCACCAGGCTTACTCTTTGCCTCATCTCTCCAACCTCTTTTCAAGGCCTACAGAAGAGAATTTCATTCCCCAGCCTTCTTTCACCATTCAACATGGCATTTATTTCAGAAACATTTGCCAGAACTGTTTCTGTATCTGCTACATTCAAAAGATAAGTAGTCAGTTGATTATGGATTGCCCCAGTGGGTCTGCCTGCACCCACGTGTTGGTCCCAAATAAGCTCTTGAACACCGCGAGATGCTAAGACTACATTAAGATCCATGTTGGGACTGAGATCAGAAGAGCAGTTGTGTCCCAGAAAGCCTCCTAAAACTTATTATCAGTGTTTTCCTGACCCTAGTGTTTCTTCTTAGTTAAATAAAATCACATTTTCCAGAAATACACAAGTGGCCATAAGGTTTTGAAAGACATGAGTTAAAACACCGATCCCATTGAAGGTAGTCATTTCACTGAGAGAAGTCTCTTTTGCATGTCTTCTAAGTTATAAGAAAGCTCATTAACTTCTCCATAGGCCATCTCACCCCACTTTGGGCATGCTTTCCTTTTGCTCAGTGTAAGCAACACTCCATGTTGACGTAAAGCAGGGCAGTTTCTCCTCCTGGGGACCCTCTCCATAAAACAAAAAGGGGAAAAAGATGACTGAATTTCCCAGTCTGTCCCCTTGGCATTAATACCTGCCTGGTATATCGGTAGTCGTTCATTGAATAGTTGGGCTAAAAGAAAGAAAAGATTGGTTTAGATATTCTTATACTGTTATATTAAACTTTGTTTTCCCTTTGACAGATATATTTTCCCATGGACCTTAACTTTCTAGAGCCACAAGAACTGCACCACTGAGGGCAGGGTTAATACTCCACTGCCAAGGCCACTGCTGATGTCTTACTTCCAGAAGAATATCAAGTGGGGAGTTACTGCTAGGGAGAGATCTAATACAGTGTCAATTAAGCCTTTACTTTTTTTAATAAGTGGATAGTTGGGTGTTGGTTTTTTTAATATCATATTGTTGACATTTCAGAGTTTTCCTTCTGAATTTATCTACAAGTCTTGTCCTAAGGGGGAAGAATCAGACTCCTTTTTACTATTAGTATTTCTCTTTTTTCGGCTTACTTCTCCGCACACCCCGCCTTTGCCAGCTGCAGCTCTGGAATTTTTATGTCTATTTGACCACAGTATCAAAGAAATCCTTTGGGAACAATCTGTCCTGAGTTTCTTTAAAGTCCTATGGGTCAAGTGCCAATGCCTCAGCCTCCAACAAAGGAAGAAGTCTTTGAGGAGGAAGAGAAGTAGATGAGTTCTTAAGCCTTACTATGTTTCTTAATTTTTTTTTTTTTCTTTTCCTTCCCTTTCCTATGACTTCTATTTCTTTTTATTCTTAGTTCTGGAGAGGAAAGGCTATCCTCTTGCATTAATTACTTTTTTCAGGGTCACTGTGTGAAGTCTGAGCCAGATTCTGCATTGCTAGAGCATTAAGCTCTTTCTGCTCAGAAAAATCTTAAGTGAAGCTGTACTAGAAATGAACCCTATGTCTTGCAAGGTCACAATGATGCACCTCAACATTTTTAGTGGAAACAATTCAAAAACTCTCTACGTGTTTGCTAACTGTAAGGCATGTGCTGAGTAAGAAAGGACAGCAAAGCTTCTTGTGTATCGGTCTTCCAATTTTCACATTCGCTATCCAGCTTGAAGAACTAGGGAGGAGGTTTAAAAGTCTTGACCCACATTTTGTGCTCTCCCTCATCACAGAGGATTTTCGCTCAGTCTCAGTCCTGTCCTCTTTTCTCTCTACCAGCCTTGTTTGCAGAGAACACAAAGCTGATAATCTAGAGACAGACCCAAACTGTGCTCTACAAACTAAGGCCTCCCTTTGTGTCATTTTGGCCTCCTGCATGCTGTCCATCTGCTCAACTGCAAATTTTGCAAAAGCTCAGAATTGTCCTGTTGAGTCAAAGGGCTGGCAAACAGTCCTGCTGTTGACGAGAGACAATACCCTCTTTTTCTCAGCCAGCAAGAGGCTTACAGGCAGCAAATATGAGGAATTAAAGCAGACGTTAGGGCTGTTGAGGAAACTTCAAAGTTTTTCCACAGTTCTTTCAAACTGTTTTATCTGCTGTAGTTGGTGCCCACTACTGGCAATAACTTCCTCCAAACTGTGACAGAGAATTCCTCTATAGCCAGGCAACGGGCTGACTACGGCGTAATACCAGCAAAAGACACAAAGGGAGCTTTGTGGTTTTAACTACCAGGTAGGAACTAGGACAAAAATTTTCTAAAGATCCTGTAGAGCATTTAAATATGGAAGAGATCAATGTCTGACAAGGACAAGCTTCACAAACTGGAAGTCATACAATAAGCTTGCCTGGATCAAGACAAAGCACAACCAATCTATCTTTTGTTGGCTCCTCAGTCACTGTCCTGCTACTGAATTTCCTTTTGTCCCAGTGGTAGTACTATCATCTAGGTCAAGGTTGACAGAAGTAGAAGATGGTCAGTTATTCTGGGTTTTATTCAAATAATTTACTGAAAACCCTACACCCAGTGGGTAATTTCACTACCAGCATCCATCTGACAATTAGCATCCAAAATGCAGGGTGTGGTTTTGTTATAAAGAGAGTTGGGGTTTGACAGAGTTAGATTGCAAAAGATCTCATTCAAGCATTCTTCTGCAAGAATTTCTCCAAGAAGAACTGGCAAGAACAGCACAGAATTAATTGGTAAATAGAAATAGTCCAAGCAAATGCAAACACTAGGGCTGAAAACAATTCTAGTTCCCCAAAACCTTAACCATACAAACACTGATGTTCTCATTTATCTCCTCGATTGCCTGTTCTTCTCAACTCTCTCCCAAAAGGCAGGTAAGGTAGGAACTCCAGAGACAGGATGGAGCTTTAGATAATTTGGGAAATACAGCAGCACTGAAAGCTTCAGGTTTTCCATTTTTGTTTTACACTTTCATTGATTTGAATGAAACAATCTACACTGGTCTAAACTTTTCATCCCAAGAGCTAATTTTCTTTTGGGTCCCTTTCCCTCAGCAATTAACTAGAGGATAGAGTTGAAGCAAGACAACACAGAGAATTCCAGCTAATGCTGGAATTCAAGCATCAAACATTAGAGCCCACAACTTTGCTTTCTTGCTCTTTTCTCCTGCCAGCTGCCACCTCCTTAACGCTGCGTCCCTCCGTTGAAGGACAGCCTATTCAGTTCCCCAGGCTGTCATCGGAGAGATTCCCATTCTGCCAATTCCCCCATTCACCTCAAGGAGGAAGCTTTATCCTCCCCTTCCATCACACAAGCGCAGTGTTTGCGAGAAGAGAATGAACGTGTCTCAAACCACAAAGCTGAGATTTTCACAAAAGGCTTAAGCATTTGTAATTATATCAGCTAGGATTTGGCTTCCTAAATACATTTGAGTATCCATTCTTTGGTATTTCTGGCACCTCCGACCAGCCCAAAAAAGCACAAGGGTTTTCTCATTTCAGCCACCACAAAGCACATCAGCCCAGCCCACACCAAAGCGCTGACAACAGTCACACCTTCAGCTGGTCCTACCTGGGCAGCAAACGGTTAAAAAAATAGTAAGAATTTTTACCTGTTTTCCTCTTTATGTGTGTAATCACTTTATTGCTATGGAAAAGTACAATAATTAAAGAGCATGATCAAGCAATCAGATGGAAAACAGAAAGCCACAACACCCACAGTGTTAGGGAAACCACCCGCACGGCTATCAGGCATGGTCCAGTACAGAAGGGGAGACGCTTTTCCCTTCATTTGAACGGAGTCACCACCAAGATGACTAGTTCTCAGTTACAGCTAATCTTTCATTATTGTCAGATTATAAATAATAATGTATATGATTATGGGCTCAATAATACTGTACAGTGTATGTATCCTAAGGTTGATTAAAGACTATGCACACAAAAAGAAGTATAGCTCTGTTAATCATCCTCATTTTTGAAGCACTTTACTCTTTCTGTCTCTTACAGTTCTTTAGCTACAGTATTAATTTGGAGAGTTAGGCATCTCCCACTGTGGGAATTTAGCTATAAAAATACAGTTTTATCTCAAAACATGTATTGATATAAAGCCTTCTGAAGCTTTGGTTTCCAGTAGTACAAAAAATCCAAAGATTTCTCTTTTATATTGTAAACACCATTGCAGATTTAAATGGCACTATAGTCATTTACTTCCCCCAAATATAGCCTTTTAATCTTAAATGCTTCTTAGGTGCAATACGTCTTTTAAATTGAACACTGACTCCAGAGCCATGCAAAGTGTTATACAGCTGTAACCAGAACATTCTCAAAAAAATGCAACATTTCAATTATACATAAAGCAAACCAAAAAAAAAAAAGCAGTCATCTCCCATATCTGACAAGTAAACACAGGAGACTGATTTACACAAGTTGATTTCAGCTGAGCTACATTAGAGTGACTGACTAGCAAATGAGCCACCTTATAGTGAAGACTTTTAGCATTTTAATTTTGTGTTCTAGCATACACAAATAAGCTCTCAAAGTAGAGCACCCTCCATTTTACCATAGATCACAATGTAAATTTCTGTTTTGCAGACTTGCTTTTATTTCACAAAGCTAAGCAAGATAGAAAGAACAAAGTTCTTAACCAAGACCAGCTTTCTGACGATGCTTACCCACATTTCCCTTGTTCCACAGCTTCTCCTCAGTGGCTGACCACTATTTTTTCTAACACTATCTTGCACCCCAGAAAGCTCACCACATTTCCTTTATCAATTAGCTAATGCAGCCCCCCAAAATTACCCACTTCTATTGGAGAGCATTAACACTGGGACTGTGTATATAGGATCAACAATTTTCTAAAAAAAACTATCATAGCTCAAATAAATCCGTATGCAGGTGCTCACATGCTAAATCCTCAGCAAGGATATTTTTACTAGCTTGAACCCAAGGAAGAAAGAAAGTCTTTAGCTTTGCAGGCTTCAAGTGTGACTAACTACAGTTACCCACTGCAGAACACTGGCCAAGGAATTTTTCATCCAGTGATTCCTTATTAGAAGAGCTTTTATTACAATAGCCTTTGGGCAGTTTCTTAAAAATGAAAAATCTTATCACCTTACATCAAATAACTGACATCATGGTCACATCTTTCACAGACTAGAATTCCCTAGCTGGAATTCTGTATTGATCATTTCTTGCTCCCATGTGAAATCTTAGGTCCAACGCTATGTGCTTCTCCTCTGCCCTGCCACTTAAACCTACTCCATGATTCACTCAGCCTTGAAGATATAACCAATTAATAACCCAGAACAAAATTGTTTCTGATGAAACTAAGGTCTTATGCCCTTCCTCAGTTCACTTGCAGAAAACAAAGAGCATGAAAAGGATTTTTAAAAATACACATTGTGCACACAAAAGGTTTTATAGTAGAAGCATCAACAAAACATACCTTATTGTTAAAGCACTCTCAAACTAGCAGATGTTAAAACAGGTGAAATATTTGTGAAGTATTTTTCTATACGCAGAAATTGTTTGGGTCACCAAACACATCTGGTCTGTGCTTATCCAAAGCCTAGACTGACTTCTCACACTGAGTAAACTCTGACCATAATAGTCCAGCTGCTTGCAAAAACAAGTCAACCACTTCATTCACCGATGTGGTATTATCTTCTCGAGCATATACAGTTTTAATCAACCTATTAACCAGGAAGACTAATCCTGAAATTCCAGAAGGGAACAGATTTTGGACATGGAGGATTTAAAATTTCTCTTCCACTTTCTGTGTGACAGTCTACAAAACCTTCTCAAAATATGTCAGCACTGCATTAAAAATCACAGAAACCTTCATGTAAAAGTGCTTCTTAAGTATTTGAATATGCACAGATCGTACACTATGACAAAGTTTTAATTCTATCTGTCAGGGAAACTTCTGCTGGCTTCAGGAGAGAAAGTTTGCAAGCCTACGTGAACAAAGAAGCCGCCCTTATGCTACATATACATACATAGAGACACACACATATAAGCACTGTTTTTCAAGAGGAACAGATCTTTAATTTTGGATATTTGCACAAATTATTTATAATTTTCTTTATTGTCTAATGGCATAGAGATGTAGTAGTGAGCATCAGGACATAATACTTCATTGATACTACTTCTTGTCATGTATTCATCTGCTTCCTACCACTCTACTAAGGATCAAAGTTCTTGCAATTGAAACTGAGAACCATTACATCTATTTCAGGATTTCCCAATACAAGGGAGGCTGTGTCTCCGTGCCTCAAGAGATCAGGGTGCTAGTCCAGCTGCAGTCCTTGTCAGTAAAAAGTAATGCAAAAGAAATAGCAACTTCCATAACAAGCTAAAACCTCGGTAGCGGTTATTATTCAAGATCTTTACTCACATCCTGGTTTTCTCACCCCAGGATAGCGTTTATTTTAACACAATCTTCCTGTGGCAATCAGCTCTACAACATTATAGGAACAACGGGCCTGGAAAATAATAACTACTGAAGTCCTTAATCCTCTATTTACCTGAAGACTCAACAAGCTTCTCTTTGTTCCCATGCATCAACCTTCTACCACAAAAAAAAAGGCTCATAAAATAACCACATCCAGTGGTAAACCTCCTACACCCAGATAAAAAAAGCAATCTTGCTCCAGCCATCTTCCCACACACTCTGAGTAACAGACCTGAGACGAGAAGAGAAAGCTACAGAAGGGGGATAGAAGAATAACTCATAATGGAATTTAATTTAATCCACCCACCCATACAAACCACTCACCCTTACCAGAGGTGAATAAATACCTGCAACTTCTTTAAACCTTTGGCCACCGAGACATCCTTTATAATGTCATGGCATTATCACCATTTCAGAGCCAGCCTCACATACCCACAGAGTCTCTCCCTTCTCATTCCCACATAAAAACTCACTAACCTGAGTTTGCTGGAGCTTTCAGTCCCGTCCATCTGGAAGCATGGTATAGCCTTTAGATCCTGCTTTCGTTCAGACCGGCAACCAGTCTTGTTTCTGCAAGGTTGAAACTAAAGCGCTGCGGGATTGAGAGCATTCAAATCCCTCCCCACAATACTTTTTTTTTTTTTTTCTCCGAGCCCAAGAAAACACACTAGCTCTTCTATAATCTATCAGGAGACACTCAAAACACCTGAGCTAACAGCTGTACAAAATACCCCAGGCAACAACCTACCACACAGCAGCAACAGGGCTACTCTGGTATAACCTCTGCTGGCACTGAATAAAGGTCAATTAACACCTTCACTCTCACCTGCTAATTACTTAGGCTAATATGGGGTGAGGACACACCAAAACTAATCAAGGAAAAATAATTTTAAATCAAAGTAGGAGAAAAGCTTTTTAATGACTTATATTCTTCACCGGTTGTAATCAGGTGTCCTTCCTGCTATACAGACAAAGCAAAGAGCCATGAGGTTACAATTTATATTTATGGACTTCCTGACTCAAAGAATAACGTCTCTCTCTGGACCCTTAATCTCCTGATACCACAGCAAACGTTGCACAAACAACTTTTGCAAAAAAAAGTATTTGTGCTCCTGACCAATGCTATGTCGCTTCTGGTTCCTGCTCGCGTTTAACGTCATTCAGCCACGTCTCCTTCTGAAGTGCGTGGAAAGCCCCAGCACACATCCAACAGGTATTTATTCAACGATACCATTCACGTGAGCTGTTTCCACAATTTTAGCAAACTTACAGTCTTCAATTTCCAAAGTGCAACTTTCCAAGCTAGGTAGGGCAGAAGTGCTTAAAATATTTGACTTTACCCATTTGCTTTTCATGAGAATTTGAGCTAAGCTTACAGAGATCTGCCAGTTCCTGGGCTAGGAGACTCCTTATTCCTCTGCTGCTGCTGGGGCTTCAAGCGTAACGAGCTTAGGGGCTCCTAAGCTTGGTATCCCAGATGCCTGGCAATGTCCTCATGGTTCTGGTCCAGAATAGTGTTGTTGCTAGGCTACCCAAAATCCTGGCCTTTTGTCCCATTACAGCACAGATATCTTCCGGGTGACTATCCAAGTATGCATACCCATTTGTTTGCACAATGTGGGGTTTGTTCCAGCAAATATCGAACATGCTTTTGCACTAACTGAGGCCCAGCTGAAATACTCGCCTACATACAATTACTGATTTTTTTCTGATTTCTCTCATTGCTATCCTGTCTTTAATATTTTCCATAGATGAAGTACCACTTAAGAACATGTAAGATATACTATGGAAACATCATACTACCGTACAAGTCCCACAGTGCTGATTAATAGCAATAATAATGCACAAGCAATTGTGCTTTTATTTTTCCACATTTGTTCTATGGCCATTTTCCCACAAGTTTGATTATAGCAAGAAAGTGTTTAATGAATCAGGAATAATAGCAATATACAGCAGGAGAGCTTTATGTACAGTTTTAAGACTTATTTCCTTTTGTTGCTGAAAATGGGACACTAGAGGCAAGTCAGTGCCTTTATGGCACTATGTTTTTACAGCTTTGTCTTTCCTTGCTAGAACGTCACATACAGATTTACAATTGCCAACATGCATTTTCAATTGCTGAAAGTGATAGCTGCAATCTAATGCAACTGTGAAAGTGGAGATGCGCATACATCTGCCTTTACGTTTCGGAAGACGTCAGACCCACGCCTTTAACACAACTGCATTGCTCCAAAAAAGCTTTTCAACAAGGTTACAGACTTCCACATAGCCTTTTTTTTCCCCCATTTCTTTTTGAAATATGAACCTCTCTGGAAAGTGGATACACTTCTGATTCTGATCCAAATGATCTTTTCTTTACATCCCTGTAGAAGCAGGTATTTTATCCCCCTGGTCTTGGATGGTCAGTTCCAGAATAACAGCTGCTGAATGTGATACTGGGATGCACCGTCCTTCCCTCCTAAGGAAAATCTTGGAACGAGTTGTCCTGTTCTCAGGGACTGGAGTTCCTGCTTATCTGTGTCCACACTTAGAAGAGTCTTCAGCCCCCAGTGACCTCTCTGGTTTGCCTTTCCTGGTATGCCTCTAAGCTCTGAAATGCATCAGAATAAGATAGGAAAATGATGAAATGAACCAGTAACATGATGATTTATGGAGGCAGAACTCTTCACTAATTTTTTTAATGTGTCTGAATGTTTTTCCACTCTGGTACTTAATTTGCATAGAGTAAACCACCTATTCGCTTGAAAATGAGTAATAGCTTTTACTCTGTTTATTACATGGTATTTTATGCTGAAATTGAATACAATGGTTTGATTTCTTAAAAATTCTGGGTACTGTACTGACACCTAAGTTAGAGCTTCTTATACCTTGACAATGACTGCTATAATCACCAGGCTCATCTTCTAAAACATTTTGTGTTGAAGAACACTCCTGAAATGGCCATTTCATTAGAAAGATGTTTAATTAAGAATGTTTTTTAAGTTCAGGTATTGGATTTGATCTATGGGATCAAATACTCTCTTGCAACCTTATTACTTTTTGTCAGTTCAGTGGGGTGAAGATACTGGGCATTATCTAAATCTGACCAGTTGAACATCTCCTTTGTATAAATGAACCACAGGCAGACAGGTATCTCATACGTGTAGCATTTGCCTTGCCCATCAAGCAGAGTTGAAGTAGCTGGTAGCTCCCCTTAGTAAAGGTACAATAGCCTCAGTTATAGGCACAATCCACTTGACTGCTCTAACCTCAGCTGACGTTGGTGCTTGTAAGGACGAGCAGTGTACCTGCTCTGCCACGTTGTGCAGGCCCTTGGTGCAGTTGGTCCACACATTGTCGTGTTGATAGTTCCGTTGTTATAAATGATAGAGGCAAAGCTGTTAAGGCAGATCTGTTTGGATGCAAAGAAACCAGATCCTGCTTTGCTCCGAGGCTGAACGCGGCCTCAGTGAACCCAGCCCCAAAGCACTGACATCTGGACATGGGTGGCACTGGCTGCTGAAAATGGCTCGGCAAGTTCACTCCGCAGATCAACAGGCTTTAAGGAAACATTTAAAGTTTGCTATTAATGATGGGAAAGCTAGTCTTGCATATTCCAGGCTTTTCGAAAGCAGGACCTAGCCAGACACAGCCATGTATTTGCAGAAGGGTGCTTTAGAACCGTTCTTCGTACAGATGTTCTATATAGCCTATTTAAAAAGAAAAGCTGTAAAGACTTTCTAAAGAACTGTAGATGGTGCAGTTTCGGATTTCTCCTAATGTGGTAGCTAGTATTTTGCTCACCTGTTCAGGCAGTACCATATATTATGTTTAGAGGGCTGGAATTCTCCAGATATGCATACATTAAGCAATCAAAACTCCTTCTTCTTTACAAGGTCTTTGGCAGCCACTGATTGATAAGCCATAAAATGTTCATTCCTTGCCCAGAGCTTCTGATGAGTACTGAAGATTATACCATTTAACTCTCCCAACTAGTGCAGCAGAGCACTAAGCAGAATTAGAATACTTAGAATTATATTTCATCTAAAGATGGTTTCTTTGGGGTAAAACAAGCAGTTAATTTACATATCATCGCTTATGCTTACTCCTCTGTATGTGAAACTATAAATGATTCCCAGGACTGAGAAAACAATCTCACTTTCTCAAAGCCAAGCGAAGTGTAAACACATTCAAAAGAATAACAAAAGTAACTGAGCTGGTGAGCACCACACAAATGCCCAGAGCTGAGAGCAAAATAGACTTTCGTGAGTAGAAAAGCTGAACACAGCTTCTTGACATGTCTGCTCTTCATCCCAAGGATGGTGTACCTCCATGCTGTACTCTCCGGCTTCAAAGTGTCAGTAAGGGAATATGCTGCAGTACCTGGCAGAGGCTGCAGTTTGTTCTCTGTGTCAGGAAGAGGAGAGGTGAAGCTACATTCAGGTCTTTCTCCGTTGCAGAACACAATCTTCGTCATGTTTTGTAATATAGGGAAAAAAGAGCCAGCTGCAAGATGGTATGCACTATCATAAAGTTATGGGCAACAAATGCCTAAGAACTTCTGGTGCTGTATAAGCAAGTAGCTTTTCTTTCTTATTCAGGGTTTGTAAAGCTTGCTTAATGACTTAAATGCAGTGACTTGATCCAAACACTGTGGGGATTTGGAACTACCCCAAAAATAGAGTGCAAAATACTACTTTTACAAAACGAGGACATATTGTGGAAGACTCCTCTAATTAATAGTCCATGCAACTTTAAATAAATGTGCCAGTGAGTGGGATGCTTCTCAAAGAAGTAGGAAAAGCTGCCTACATCTAGGTTGATGGAACTCTATCACCCAGAGATCCTAGTCCAGTTACCTTAACAAGATAGCTTTATAATCTCTGAAAACTCTTCAGATAATCTTTAGACCAAAACAGATCTGCCTTTTGATAAGGAATAAATAAGAAGTCTTGTGGAAACTCTAGAAGGGTTTAATTTGTATTACAAAAAATGACGGGAACATCTGAACACTGAGAGTAGGGTCTCTATAATCAGATGATGACTAGTGAAATTATGCAGACAAATGCGATCTATAGGGATGCATTTTTAGCAAGAACTCAAGGCACGGTTAAGAAAACCAGGATGAATGACAAAAGTTCCAGGAAAGCTGGTACCAGTTCAAGAAATCCATTTAGGCATATTAACTATTAAGATTTCATCTCTGACTACTATCTCCTGGAGGCTGAGAATATTCTGGGGAAGTATCACTACATGGTTGGTCTGCAACTGTATTATTCCTAAGATATGTGCTGGGAAGGTGTTGGAAACAGCGTGCTAGGCTACTTGGAGTTTAGGTCTGTCCTTGCATGACCATTACGTGCTTACACAAATTATAGAAAGAGGAGATGTCATGAGGGCTTATCTCCTAAACCATACAGGTCATCATGGTCTTAGTAAAAAATATCGTCTTTTTGCTTACTTTGCCAGGATCTTTGTATCAGAAGTAAATAAGGAGAGAACTGTTAGATATATGTCTAAATTGTGCCTGTATGATGTTTTTAGGTAATGTTGTTACTTAGTGTAGACACAGTTTGGAGGGCTGCTATACAAAAAAATCCAAGTTGATCTGTAGGTGTTGTCAAGTTCTGACTATCATCTGAGAATGTAACAAAGTGCTGGAAGTCTTTCTGGATTTCAACAGGGGAATGAAGGTAGGGAGGTCTCTCAAGCCCTCCTTTGTGGGGGAAAATCATGAAATAGTGTGAATAGAAATTCTTCCTTCTTATTCATGAGGAACTTCTTCCCCTGTTGCAAAACACACAGAAGATTCACTTCCCCTGGCAACAGCTTCTGGCAAAAGTGGATTCTAAGGGGAAGATAAAACAGCTGGGGGCAGGTATGAGGCAACCTACAGTGTTCTCTGACCTTGCAGTCCATTTGTTGAGTACCTCAATACCAAGAATGAGAAAAGGTAGTTTACAATGCAAGGAAAAGTGACTAAAATCCATTAAGCATGGCAAAATGGTAAGTCAAAACAGTCTTGTCAGGATTGTTACTTGATAAAATCAGTAAGAAACAGAGCATTTCATAATACCTTGAGTAGGCACTAGGGTCTTCTGCCATCTCAAAAAGAAATTTTTCTATGTTGTCCTACCCTGTACATGGACCAGCTATCAGAAAATTCTGGGTTTTTTTCTGCAGTCACACGCACTTTGAAAGAAAAAAATGCGGCAAAGGAATCCTCCAAAGTGTGAAGGGCATTGCCCTTTTTCATGCAGAACTAATTCCCATCATCCAAACAGAAGATCCTCCTCTGATGACAACACCACTCCTGGGATCTCAGAACTCCAGAGCCAAGGAGAGAGCAGCTCATTACCGCCCGTATTTCCATCGACTCTAATGTGGTTACTGCAGCATCTAGACCGGTTTGTAAAGGTGCTCTTGCTGCTAACTGTCCCTCAGCAATTAGGGATTTAAATTCCTTTCTATGCTCCTGTGGTGACCTCATCAACAAAATCTGTAAACTTATTATAATTAAGAAAATCATAACATGCCAGAAGGACCTAATAATTTGACATTCTAAGCTGCAAGCTTGCCAATGAATAACTTTTATGACCAAGCAGATCTGATCATCTTGGCTCCCTCTCAGCAGGAGTTTGCATCAGTCTGTTCTGTCCTCACAAATGGCACATAGTATGTGTATATTTTGTCTGCTGCCTTTGAATCCGCAATGACAATTCAAGGTCCCTGCCAAATATTTTTGCAGGTTCCAATGAGGCCTCATTAATGGAAGTGTTTTTCTCCACAGCGCAGAAGTATGCAGCATGTCTAACAATCTACAGGCTCTGTGGATATTCTTATGCAGAATTTGGAGCAATTTGGCTCTCTTTCTCATAAAATTTCTGGAAACTTTAAGAATTATTTTCCTAAGGTCTAAGGACAGCCCTGACAAAATTCTTCAAAGCTGTTTGTTTCAACTCCATGGAGTCCTGCAGCTAAGTGTTTACAGAGGCCCCAGTGATGTCCCAGAGGTCAATTTTAAATGGATATGAAGCAGGAATCAAGAAAAAAGATTACTGCAAGTATCCTGAGTCTTTTTTAGCTTTTGAGACCCTTTTTAGAAAAGTACTTAGGCTGGAATACAATAAATCCTTAACTGTAAGCAAAATGAACACTGAATATATCCCAACAGGAACGCTTGACTTGGGGGAAAGAAGGTCAACGTTTAAAACCAGAAGACATGAATCTTACATTCCTTATACTTGGGACACCTAGTGGAGAATGTTCTTACAGAAAAAGAGAATACAAAAAAACCTGCCAAAGCCCTCTGTTTAACCTGCCGCAGAACAGTTTCCCATGAGGCATATCTGCTTCTCTCTGATGCATCACTCATTACTTTAAAAGGACTGTTAGTTTTGCTGCTACTACTGCAACTAGGAAAAGAGTAAACAACAGGAAAAAATATTGTATTTACCAGTGTTGTTATTACAGTTTATTATTTGTATTACAATATCATCTAGAAGCCCAAGTTATAGAACAAAAATCGTTGTGCTAAAGATCTGAAATTTGGGAGAAGATTCAGGTTTGTTTTCCTGAAAAGGTCATAAGCTGTTCATCTGAAATACATCCCCCATCCCGTATTGTACATGATTTGCTAACCCTGAACTTTCATTAGCTTGAGCAGAACACTGGATCATGTTTCTTGTAAAAAAGATACAGGGCATTAAATAATTTCTCTCCAATAAAAACAGGCTGATCAGTTTGCAATTTAGCGTTTTGAAGTTGTGCATTCTAAAATCGTCACAATGTGCAAGTGTGTTATCACAGACTGTTTCTCAGTCTAGCGCCTACATGTTAGAAGTGCTGTTATTGGTAAGATACCAGCGGAAATGATCATTTCTTCACAATAACAAATACAGCCATTGTCACAGTGATTCCAACCAATTCATCTAGTCCAATATCCTCTTTCTGACAGTGACCAGCATCAGAGGAAAGGGCAAGAAACCATGAAATTGGCAATTATGGAATAACCTTTCAATAAGGAAAGTTGCTTCTTAAATCTGAAGTTAGAAGTTAGTTTGTGCCCTGGAGCTTGAGCGTTCATAGAAATTGTGCTAAACTTTTGACTCACATGGTATCTTATGGCAGCAAGTTCTATACTGCTCAAAGGTATTCCTGTACTGTATTATTGTATAAGCTTAATTTTAAAGGTATTTCCTTGTGGTTTTACTTTTGCTGGACTTTTGCTCTTGAAATGCAAAGGTAATAAGAAGTTTTTGTAGCTGCAATTTAAGCAGCCCTTGCAGTCAACCTGAAGGCAAACATAAACCATGTTTCTGCACTCCTAGAAGGAGAAGCAAAGAGAAGCACGTAACATAGAAGCTTAAACCCAAACACTTTACATCTAGCTACCTTCCTTTCCTACTCTATCATAATTATGGTTTAAGCTTATATATATATATGTACGTATACATGCATTCATATACATGTGAATATGTTTCTGATAATCATCCAATACCACAAACACACATAAACATACACAGACATAAGCATTAAAACTTCTCTATTGCTGAACACATTTTTAAACACTGAAAAGTAGTTTTATTAGTCTTTGAAGAGAAAGGTGAAGGAGGAAAAGGAAAAATACAAAAATTAAATGTACATTGTCCAAATAGCCTAGGGAATTTGGTCATATATTTAGCCATTAAAACTAACTGAAGAAATGTGAAACAAAACCTCCCAGATGACTGAAAAGTCACGTATGCAGAGCAAGTGTCTAAAAGACCTCTTTGAAAATCAAAATCTACCCAAGTAACAAAGGAAAACAAGGAGAAACGCTGAAAAGGAATGATCCCTCTATATGGTACACTACTGCACGGATCTTCTACAAAGCTTTTGCACTGGGTGAGAGTGTCTTAATGTATATGCATACCTGGCTACCCTTGTTGAATACACACTATAACTACAACTACTAAAGACAGTGCACCTGAGTTACAGGAAAGCTAATATAAATCATATGGATACAACTTCTGTAATGCTCATGAAACAGAACAATGTGCAGCAAATACTGTATCTTACAAGGGAAAAAAAGAAGTATTTAGAACACCTACTGATACCTAATAACAATTTAGTAACAGAACCCTACTCAATTCTTACATAAATCTGTAATTTTAGCACCAAGAGTTCAGCTGTTCTTACCAGACACTTTCAAACAAAAAGAAATGTTTCTGAGAGCCTGATCAAACACTGGCTGAAATTCCAGGAAAGACTCCCATTGACTTGAGTGGCTTTTGGATGGAGCCCAGAAATTGTTAGATCTGCTTGCTTTGAAGAGACTGCGAAACTTCATACTCGTGGTTAGTCCTATGAAGCACCAGTAGTTAAGAAACCAGTCCTCCTTAATGACAAATCACACCTCCAAATTGCTTTCACAGTGGTGATACCCTGGAGCTATGCAAGACCCTGAGCTGTCCTTCAGTTTTTTGCCACCAAAAATATTGCCAGTAAGTACTGCTCTGTTTCCACCTGCAGCATACTCTAAATGAAGGTAAATAAGGCATTCATGCAAGAAATTAACACATGGCATAAAAAAATACTGAGCTTCAGGGTGAAAGCTAGCGTCGTGTCAGAGGGAAAATCAAAGAGAAGAGTGTACCAGTGTGTGTGCAGTGCCAGGCAGGGGCTCCGAAAGACAGCTCAAACCCCCGATAGATGGCTTGACAGAACAAGCACACAAACCAAAACTAACAGTTGTCACTTGTGCTATGGTCTGAAGAAACACTAAGTTGAGGGTTTTTAAACCTTCCTTGATTTCTGTAATACTCCTGTGTTCTTTCATATATATTTTGCTAAATTGTTTGCAAAACTCACGTTCAAGCTACTTAACAAAACTAGCTTAATATATACTTTGCAATCTACGTAGTTTTATAAGTAACGTGATGCCATTCCTACTTCTAGTACCATTCTGTGTGGGTTTTATTATTTTGGAGGGGGGGAGAATCAGTGTCAATCAAAAAGTCTAATGAAGTCTCTCTTACAGGTGAGACACATGAAATTAGCTAAAGAGTTGAAGTCATGTAAAATACTGTGCCCAGAATCCTGAAGGTGTAGCAAAAGGGTCGCAAGCCAAGTGAACCTTCTCAGTTTCAGGTTCCACCAGATGCCAAAATATCCTCTAACATCGCTTTATATTTTGGTTAACTCCACAAATTTTCATTGTCTGCTTGAGATACATTAGCTGGGATCCCATCACCAGAATGCTTGAGGTATTTCCTACTTCATTTCCTACTTTCAGATTCAATTCTGGTATATCGTCGGCACTGGTACTTCCTAGGATGGCAACTACTTACATGGCAACTAAAGTGCCTGTGCCACTGGCATTACAGCCTGGTCACCCGTGGGTACCCGTAATACTCACACATTGCTATGGTAGTATCCAGGGCCCATAACAGATGCAAGAATCATTTATTAGCATTTTTTAAACTTCCACCAATGTACATGCACAAACTAGTCCACAGCTAGACTACAGCAGAGAAGTCACGTGGAAGTCAGCCAAGTTTGTGTAGCAACATTCACACAAAAACCTGAGATACGATTGAGAACTAATTCAGAGCTTAACTAAAAAAATGCCTCTATGAACAGATTCCAGCCATGAACACAGATGGGAAAAGACACGCCGTAGCAGCAGTAACATCTCTAGATATGTTGTAAAGTACTTGCCAGTACTCAAAGGTGAAAATTTCAGGAGAAATGCCTAGGAATGAAAGAAAAAGAGCTGCAGTGAACAGGATTGAACTTGCTATTCTTGCCATAAGAGGAGGAAGCAAAGGGCAGTGTGAACCGAGGGTCACTTAGCCAAGCCAAAAACACAGAGTTGGTGTTTTGGATGATGCAACGTTGTGAACCAGCCACCAGTCAAGTAAGGGGACACAACGAACCTTGTGTTTGCTGATACTCCCATGCAAGGGCCAAAAGCAACAGAAAGCAATAGAAAGAATATTTCTTCTTCACGGGTGGCTCAAACAGCAGGGGAGATGCATAGGGACTGGGGTGGGGGGAAGGGGGACACTGCATCCCCCAGCCAACTGAGTTCTCTGGTACGCTTGGGAGAAAGAAAGTTTGGGGCCAGGCCAGAGCATCACTGCACAAAATGGTTTCACTGTGCCAAAACTCTCCGTGGAACAGCTGGTCGTATTTGCTGCATCCCCCTACCGTGCAGCAGAAAATACAAGTCTGCTGTCTGCTTTCTTCCAAGGAAACTTCTCTGTAGGCTGTTGACACTGTATTTGGGCTTTGCTCTATCAATTTGCTTAGGTTTTCAGCAGCATTAAAAAGGGGCAAAGCAAAATAAGACAAAGGTCCTGAAAAGTAAAAGGAAGATGTGTGAGAGTTTCAAATGAAGTGAAAGCTGGGGGAGGAGGAGGATGGAAAGGGGAAAGAGGCAGAAGAGAAACCTTTTGTGGAATCTGATTCATCAGGCCACTTTCCAGTTAAGATTATAATAATCTCCTTTGTTTTAATATATTCAGCTGGGTAAGGAAATTACTTTATTTCAATCATAATTGTCTCAGGCTGAAACGACCACTGCCTAATGGCAGTCTAAAAAACTCACACGTTCTCTCTGACTCATTATACAGATTTCTAGGGGAAGATAGAAAATCCTCTAGCTCTCAGAAGTCATTGCTGCCGACACTCACCAGAAAGCAACACAGAAACATCCTCCAGCTCTGCTCGTCCTCCAGGAGCTTCTCTGGTCCGAGCAAGGAATTGCTCTGTGAGCCCAATCTACCAATTCCCTCTTTTCAGGTGACAAGTTATGGCCTTTGCACTCTGCTACCACACTCCTTTAGCACCTGCCTTCAGGGAATATTCTAATTAATGAGTTTATTAGTGAGGTTTTCACAAGAAGAGCAGGGGAAATGCAGTATTTTTCAAGGAAGAGAAAATCTTGTGTTTCAGGGGATCTCTGATAAGAAAGACTAGGAAGATAATTTTCCATCTGGGAAAGGTGACACTGTTTCTAGGAATACTGTCCATTCTGGGACAGAAAAGTGGACTGGACTCGATACGGCTGTTTCTATTCTCCCAGTAAAGCAATTCTGAAAAAATGCTCACCTAACCATCGTTACTTCTTTCCTCTTGTATGTTACCTTTTTCTTCATCTTAGCACTTTTTTTTTTTTTTTTTTCAAAGCAGTACAGTGTATGTTTCAAGGCTGCTCATTGCAGGAAAAATGCGTGTAAGGTCAGTGTTGTGTCTAAACACAGCCAGACAAAGGACAGTGTTTGACTGCGGTAAATCCAAACAAAAAAATTATATATAAACTATTTTGCTGTCACCCTGTGCTGAAGTAGAAGTTCTCACAGCATAAAACTTAGGGTGGATACTGAATCTTCCATCTGAATATTTTTGAAGATAGGGAGGCATTTATTTGAGCCATTAGTCTTTGAAATTAACTTTAAAAGACACTATGTAATGTAAAGGCCTGGTTGCTGCAATTTTGTTGAGGCTTTCACACAATCTTGTGGCTGCAAATGCTACAACACACTAGATAGGTTATGCAATTTTTGTTTTCACTAACGCCACTCAGTATTGGCTCTCAAAGCAACAGACTGTTCCTCACAACACACAGTTTTTGTAGATGTCTAGGAGACCAGAAAAAGCAAATAAATAGTTAAAGTTGAAAATGAAGTTGACATAACAACATGTTGACTGTTTGTGCTTCACGACATTAGGTCACAGCAAATCAGAATTTCACATCATCAAAAATTCCTCCTTTAGACAGTTGTTAGATGCAGCACTTAAATCCAACACGAACATACATAGCTGGCACACAGGCCTGTCTTTTGTGATCTAGAACTCCCTACAGTCACCCATACCAATGTTTATCAATATCATTTTAATTCGACGTGATCCTGATAACATTTCTCAGAAGTTTCAGCTTACTTTGATTTGGTTTACGTTATTTTGTTAACTAGCCATACTAGTGTCGCAGTTTGAGTCATTTATAAAAGCGTTACCTTCCTCCAGTGCACCTTTCAGCACACAAACCAGACATTTTACATTTCAAATGCAGCAACCGTTCGGCATTTTTTTGGTTGTGTTTTTCCCTTCTCTCCCTTTGGCGTACTACCCAAGATGTGTGGGTTGTTGGGTGGGTTTTTTCCCTTTCATCTCAATATATAAATGCAATAATGGAAGTAATTAATGTTTAGCTGTTTAACTTCCATTTTATGCAGAGTAGACATCTGATGATCAAATCCACCCAATGTCTGCAATTAGACCAACTTGTGCAGCTGCGCTTCCTCTTGCTAGCTGGAACGCACTTCCCTTTTGCTCTGAACTGCTTTGTGATGCACTTGATGTACAATGCTCCAGCACAGCTTTGAAATAAATGTGGGATATTATTCTATCTTCAAGGCCAAAATAGAGAAGGGCTGTATTAAGCATTTGGGAGGGAGAAGGAGGGAGAGAGGGAGGGAGAGGAAAATAAAATGAAAAGGCAAGGACTGCAGATGCCCAGGCTGTACGTGGCACTGGAAAATCATTGTCAGCTTTGCTGTCACTGTCACACTAAACTTCCCAGATGTTCATATCTGGAAATGTCACAAAATGTCATGGCATAAGTTGCTGTATTTTGTTTTCTGCAGAAAGGGTGAACAATAATAAAACAGCCTCAGGAGTGTATGGCTAGCCAACAGCAGCTTGTAAAGGTCTCAGTAAAACAGCATGTGTGCACATTCTGGAAAAGAAGCAAACATCAGCTTTTCTTTTTTTTCTTCTTCTTCTTCTTTTTTTTTTTTTTTTTTTTTTTTTTAATTAATAACAGTGCTTGAGCTGATAGAAGTTTAACATTTGAATTAAACACAAAGAAAAGGCACGTTTGTCATCTTCTCTGGATCTCAAAGCTCCCTTTGTCCAAGAGCTAAAATGCTGATGTCAGATTAGTTATTGACAGAGCCAATACAAATTTGTTCCACGTTCATTTATCTTCTGGAATTTGATGTAGTGCCCTACAATTAAAAGCAGAACCCTCTGTGAAATAAGCTCTTCGTCGGGGACATCAATGTAGAAGAAAGCTTTGCAATTTAAAGCAAGATCTTTCAAAGCACAGATTTTATCTTCCCCACAAGGTTTGTGTTGTAGAGTGAAGTCCAGGTCAGGTTCTCTCTGTGACATCTTCCTTCTCCCAAATTACTTCCATTTGCTTTTCAGAAAGCAATGTAGCAGCAAAACCAACTATACAGGCATACACTCAACAAGACACTCTCCACTTAACCATTAGGACTAAGCATTATAAAATGATATCTGCAGTCTATACATCCAAATAAAAAGGGCTTTGCATAAAATGATTTTGGCTCCTTCACAAAAGAAACAAGAAAGGAAATCAATCATCTGCTTTTCCCTGTGTATAGAACTCAATGCAGATCCAGAAGCTACAGTTAAAATCCTTTCCTTACAATCTTGCTGTTGCATGTAATTAAGCTCACTGTAATACGTTAATATTCCAATGCTGTGACCTACTTACAAAGCCAGAACTGTCAAATGGCTAAAAGTGACCCATTCACTTTCATATCGGTTTTGACTAAGTCACTAAGTCCCTCTGCCGTTTAGTGAATCATGTGCCCCCGCTTAATTTACACAGCCTGTGCGGGGCACATACCCACATGCCTTTTTGCAGCGTGTAGCTACCCAGTTGGTACTGCAACTCCAGAACAGAGGTGGGGACAAGGAACTGATGAAGAATAAATGCTGAGCCAGGATCATTTGTTTGCAAAGAGATATTTGCTCCGGGACAGTGATTTATTTCAATGTCTATTTCATATATGCCAAATGACTCAGATGTCATCATTTAGTCTTGTAGTCCTTGGTACATTAGTCTAATGTAACATCATTGAGCAGCTGCATTCTCATTTATTTGAAGGACAGATGGCAGCGACGCTTTGGTCAATTGTAAATTTGTTCTCTCAAAATTTTTTTTCATCATGCTATACTTTATTCTATGATGGTTGGCTCTGCTCTTTTTCAGTGGTTTATTTTTTTTAGCTCCCAAGCTTTTATCAATGCGAATGAACTAGATAATCAGCAATCAAGCTGAGAAACATTTTATTTTTATTCTTTTCAGTTATTTGATTACATGCTACATTTTAAAAGACAGGTGAACTATTCTGTTTATTTAATAAAATCATATCACCAAGTGACAGACTCTGCACATCATTCTGGTCCTTTCTGTTGTCATCTGAGGGAGGAAGAATTTACCTGGAAGCAGTCATTCATCCGTCACCATTACTTGCAACAAGAGGCTTGGCCTCCCACACTCAATAAATCTGCAGGGAACGACAGCCAAAACCCTTTAACACAAACAATTGTTACTACATTCATACATTATGAAGGGAAACAGACCTTCAGATCTGTCTCCTTAATTTCTTGTTGTTACTATCTCTGATCTGTCTCCTTAATTTCTTTTTGTTACTGTCTCTGATCTGTCTCCTTCATTTCTTTTTGTTACTATCTCTGTCTCTCCACCTTTTCCTAAATGCGGGGCACAACAGCAGGCTCTAACTCCACTTACAGTTCTTCTCCTCATAACCACTCCGACCCCTGGTACCACCAGGCTCCTCAAATTCGCAGTGCGGCTCCCTCTCCTGCAGCGTTGCCACGTTAACCCACTGTGGAGGTGGCCCGTGGGAGGCTGATGAAAAGCATCTGTTCTGGTTTATGCATTTGCCAGTTGCAGCATGTATGCCGCATATGCTCTGCTGAGGATGTGGAGCCTCCTGGATGGGAATGGATGCTTGTCTTGGAGTGGATGTGTTTGACTGCAGGATGGAGCAGACAGAATGATCGAGGAACAGCAAGCTGGGAGCCTCCAGCAAAAGCAGAGATGAAGAGACTCCTAAGACAAGCAGGGAACAGGCTTAAAGCCAAACCTCACAGCTGATGATAAAAAAAAGATACTTTCATAGAGGTTCAGAAGTGGCAATGCAGAATCTGTGGGGCTCAGAAAGCTGATGAAAGTTGCTGGAATGACAGCAGGACAGGATCCACTCAACAAACACAGTGGGCTGGAAGGGGTAAGAGAGGTCAGCTGTCAAACCCTTTATTTTAAGCCATCTTGACAAATAAATCTTGAGTTTTCTCTGTTTCAAGAACTACTCACCTTTAGTGTTCTTGGGTTGCTCATTTGAAGGAACAGATGTGGCCAGATCTCCAGGAAAGCTCTGGCCTCCTCTGCTCTCCCACAGTACGTATATCAGAATCAACTGAGCCTAAGTTGTTAGACAATATGGGAAATGTCTGTATCACTTTCATACTGTTCAACTTCCTCCTCTACTTGAGCTCAGCTACTTTCCCATTTTGCAACTTTCACAAATACACTTGTGGAAAATTTGGTAGCAGCTATATAGCCACTGCCCAATCTATATAATGGGGTGGCATAATTCTACTCTCCTCTTTCCACATAGGCACCTCTCTGGACTATTTGCATCTGCCTATTTTATACAGACTATTTTAAGGATCTGAAGAGCTAAATTTGCAGGAAGGGGATTAGCATATATCTATTACATGTAAACACTACACAATGAGACTCCATAAAAACACATATACTTCCCACTCGTAAGAATTTCCAGCCACAGCAGATAATGTCAAGAGGAAAGCGACAGAGCTTTACAAGAGTACTTCACACCACTAGAAGAAAAAAGCAAACTGATGAAGGAAAAGGGTAAAATAAAGCAAGAAGAAACACTGCTAAGAAATAGTTTTGGATTGATCTAACTCATGTGGCAATAAGCACTGACACTAGCAAGAGACTTCTAAGTCAACCTCTCATTTTGTTTCAGCTTCTACTATGCTATTTAGTCCTTTAACAATTAGGCTGTTATTTCTACTTTGTGTTTTAATGGATGTGTAGGCAATAGCTTATTTCATTAAATGAATAACGGAAGTCCAGTGCCTGGAGTCACCTCAATATTTCAAGGTATTTCAACAAATACAATTTTTTTTCTCCTTTCCTGTCAATATCTTATTTGGGGAGGGGAGGGGAATGACTTCCAGGCTTTCGATGTACTGGAATACAATTGTCTCCATTTATTAATATCAATACTATTGAAGCTATATCTGTCTATATTTATTAAACTGAAAAAAACCCAGAGATATAAAATTTCTCATACAAGAATTCTTATCTTTCTAATTCGTTTTCTGGATTTGTTTCTTGGTATATTTACTCCTCTGCATCTCAGATTCTCTGCTTGAGTTGTTACCTGTTCCCTTAATCTTTCTAACAAATGAAAGTATTGTACCAATACTGGAGGCAGAGTTTACTGATAAAGTCAGTCTAATGTGTCATGTAAGATGAAGGTAGGCAAGCTTCATTCCAGAACACCAAAGTTTGCAAATCTAGCTAGGGTGCTACATAGTAACCTTATAAAACACTTTCTTTTAAAGAAAAGGCCAGTTTTTTAAAGCCAGCTTATGACATTCAAAACTCCAGAAAGCAAGAATTTTACTTCTAATTTCTTAGATTGAAAAATTCAGTCTTTGATTTAAAATAACATTTGGGGGGGGGGAGGGGGGGCGGAATTAATCTATCTACAGCAATGCAAAAGTACACAAAACTGAAACAATATTATAGAATTATTTCATTTTATTTCCAAACAAGAACATTTTAGTTTTGTGAAAAACGGTAAAAATTTTGACTTCTTATCCCAATTTGGGACAGTATTATTTTTAATGTACTTTTGTTTTAAAGAGAGGCAAATAATTTTCTCACTCAGGTCTTTCTGTAACTACAGAGTCCTTGAAGGGCTCCCCGCCCCACTTCCTGAATCCTTTTGCATATTACATTTTTGGATGAGTAGACCATGACCACCCTCAAAATTACGCATGGCTGTCCCTCATCAAACTCCTCTGTTCTGAGAGGACAGTAAAGGCAAGATAGTCTCCTCTAGTTTCATGGTTTATTGTTTCTAATACTTAGTAATACATCTTTCTTTCTCATCATGACTACACATCCTTACTGCCTACTTCAGCCCATAGGGGCATATACCTGCTGAGAGAAAGAAAAAGAGAAAGAAGAAAAACCCACACAAGCAAAAGAATATGAACATCGACCTCAGGGAGGTTTACAGAAAATTCTCAAAATAATCCTAGAAAGAAAGTGGGTTTAGATATAAGGCTTGAATGTGGTTAGAGAGCAGGGCAGTATGTAGACATGTCAGCACAGGCATTAAAGAAGCTTAGTATGAATGTGATACAGTAATATTGGACAAGTTACATATTGTTTGAGTTCTTGTCTCCGTGTTCACTCCTAAGAAAAGATTCCTGGCAACATGACAGTCCAACATGAACCACTAGCGCTATCATTTTAGAGGTATCAGTTACTTCCATTTCAATGAACTTCTAGGTACCATGCTGGAATTTCAATATCCTTTTGTGTTTGTGCACACATGTAGGGTAGGTAGAATTATAGAATGGGAACCGATCAGCTGTAATGCAGCCTGCAGTCAGGAAATCCTCACAGAAAATGAAATTTAAGGATCTCTGACAGACACTTCTTTCTTTTGGTCACAGCTTTCTTGCAAGAGGTTATAAACTGAGGACAGCCTCCCCTATTTCCCTCCCTTGAAAGAGCTAAAGCTAAATATATTCTTGAAAGCCTGTACAACTTTGTATTAAAAACACACATTCAAAAAAAGGTACCTAAATGAAAGGGGTTCCTTTCTGTCAAGGAGAACTATGGCTATGCTGTAGGATCCTGTGACCTAAAAATTTCTCAATAAAATGAGGGCATAACCCCAGAGCCTGTTTTTCTTCTTCCTTCTTTAACTGTAAGGTTATTTATCTTTCTATACAGACTGGTTAGAGCCACAAAACCAGATGTCAGCCTCCCACATGGATGCATATTTATCTGTACTCGTGGGGTCACTGCGACACATTATTTGCTTAGCTCACTTATTCACCATAACCCATCTGCTTCAGCCTTGACCTGTTCTGGACTAGAAGTGGTCACTCTGGATCCCATGGTCACCCATGTGGACAGCACGTGCTGGAAGGCTCCATTACCTTAGGAGTGAGATTCACCTATGGATTCCTCACTTTTCCCATGACAACCCCCCATAGGTAGTCCTGGTGACACCAGTCTTCTTGTCTTCAATGCACAGAAGAAGGATAGTTACTTTATCAACCAAAGAGTTTTTAATAAGACTTACTCAGTTTCTCTCCCCACTAAATAAGATTTCTTATTTAGTGATCACTAGGAATCTATCAAGAATTCAGGCATGTGATTTTCATGATTAAAGCATGAAGTGAATAGGGGGCTGCTAGTTTTCTGCACTTCAGAGTCACTGTTTTAAGCTGTGACTTAAAATAGTGCTACCTACATTTTTCTCCTTAAAAATGATAATTAAGCCAATCCTATAGCTCACTTTATCCCCTCAGATGCCTACAACGACACTTGTAACAGAAGCGTACATTTACTCTTTCATTTGCAGTGTTTCCTTTTCAGAAAAAGGCCTAAATCCCAGTGTTTTTTACATAATAAAGGCATAAACTGGCAGAAAAAAATTATGTAGGTCGCTGAGAATATTCAAGATCTACGGAGAATCATATCGGGAATTTCCCCCACCATCACCTCTTTTTTTTTTTTAAACGGGCCATTCATCTAAGTAAGACTACTTCAGTGCTGTGGAAGCAGTAAAACTGGTTTCAAGAAGCCATCAATTTAACTGGAGTGCACAGTCTCCTCCTAATGAATCAAACAGGAAAAAAAAAAATCTTTACGTGATCCACATTTTCTTAACTTTGAATACTGTAACACTGCATTGGTTTGAGCTAGGCTTGAGGCAAGGGTGAGGATATTCTTTGCAACTCCCTGATCGGGATCAGCTCCAAAGCTCTCATAGATCACGTCAGGTCTTTACTTCTCCTTTCTCCGCTCTCATTTCCACCAGATACTGTAACAGCCATGGGATGTGTTGCAGGCTAAGGAGTTCCTGCCACGCGCCTCTTCGCGTTTCTCTGGTGCTGTTCTCAGAGGGAGTGAAATAAAATCTGGCTGTGCTGGTCCCACATCCACATAGTAAAATGTGTCCCATCTCTGGTTTCTTTGCCCTGGCAGATCGACTCAGAGAAGAGAACGTGACCTTTCCCTTTCAGGCTTCCTCACTGCCATGTAGTAGCTGATCTGTCCTATCCATCAGAGCATTTAAGTGTGTACTTAAAGTTATATACATGCTTTGCTGAGTCCTAAGCTGTATAATTATGAAAAGAATCAACAATTCCTTAGAGGATAGCTGTATTTTCGATAAATGTCAAAGGCATTTCTAACCCTGGATGGGTGCTTTTTAATGTGTCAAATAAATCTAAAATAAATACACACTGCTATAATCTACTAAAAATCAAATACATTTGCCTTCAGCTAGAGCAGTTACTCCCATAAAATCAACATTCCAGTCCTTTCACTTGTCCTCAGAAAGTGAAGTTTTTCATCTGTGTAAACTTACAAAATTAGCAGAGTAGGAACAGTTCTTACGTAAGTCGTATCTTATATTGTATCTTCTTTCCTCACATTCTTCATCTATGCAGGTAACAGAAAATACATCATTAAATGGGCACTAAATGCCACGCAAGACAGGGGAGGGGCTCTGCTTCACAAAATAATTAGTATTCTTTTTCATCTATTACCTATTGCTACAGGGGAAAATAACAAACCTCAATCCCCTCCACAAACCAACCCCCCAAAACCCAAACCAAAAAAACCATGAAACACCCAACTGAATTAGTGAAGGGATTTTATTTCCGTCTCAAAAGAAAAAAAAAATGCAGTAAGATTTGCCTCTTTTGAGCCCTTAAATGCACTCTACGTGTAGTCACTATGGTCAATTTTGAACTGCAGTTTTGCTGACCTAGTGGAAATTTATGCTTTGGACTCAAAATATCTTCCATTTCCGTATTTTCATTTTTCCACCCAAGGATGCTGCATTACAGAGAACATGCAAAGCGTTTCATTGCTTTCAACAACCGTTCAAAACTCAGAAAAACAAAGCTGTCCATTACACTCATCCATTGGAGTGAAGATGTCATATTGTGGCTCTCCATTTCTTGCCTTTAAGGAGACAGAAGCACTTAGCAACGTAATCCTCATTAGATTCATAATCAGAATTTTTTCTAGCATGACCACTGTATTCTTTCTACAGTTCAAAAAATTGTTCCAGTAAACAAAACACTTTCAAATTTTTTTAATTACATCTGACTTCCAGAGGATGAATCCACACATTTAAGAAGTACGTAAAAGTGCTGAAAGTCCTATAGGCAAAAATCATTAATAAAGTGAGAAGCTAGCTTATATAAATTGCAGGTATTTTTCAAATATCTAATAGAAACAGCCTTCAGGCAAAAATAATCTCATGTTATTCCATAGAGAGTACTTAAAATAAGGTAGGGATCATTAGGTGACAACTAAAAATAATTTTTTCTTAAAGTGATATTTCATTATGCCTAGTCACAGTAATATATTATGCCTGTAACTCTACTCTCAAAGAAACTTCTTGAAAAGGAAAAATGTGCAATATTACCACATTAATAAAGGTCATTCACTTCTCCTCTATAAGGATAAATTCAGGGAACCAAGGGAAGTCTTACCTTCCCTTACATGTCCAACCACAACCGGAATTAATGACAACTATGGAGAAATACATAGACTAAACTGTCTTTAGTTTATCCAACAGAACAACATTACATGATTTTAAAAGTACCAGAAACCAGAGGCTCAAGAAATCTTAGCAGGTACTGGGAAAGTAAAAATCGATTCACTCCGCTGTGAAAGCTCATTGATGAAAGAAGCCTCAAGAGTTTCCCAGTAAAACTTTCAAACCTCGTTGCAGCAGAAAGTAAAATGCCGCAGCGCAAATCAACGGAGATTCTGCAATAACCAAGAGGTATTTCCCCCTGACGAGAGCAGGGGAGAAATTGTCTGCGGTCAAGGGAGGCTCAGTAACCAGGCAGACTCTCAAGTACACCGAAGAGCGAGGTGACAAAACGACGGCAGCAGGTTACTTCAAGGGCCGAGCTGCCCCTGAAGCCCGTTGAACAACAAGGCAAATACGTCAAACCGGCACAAAAGCAATGAGGTAACCAGAAGTCAAGCTTCTGTACCAGCTCAAAATGTATCAGGCTTTTACCTAGCGGGGGAACCAGCTGCAGCCAGGTGCTGCTGATGGGAACTGGGGAACCAGCTGTAGAACTGGGAATAATCTTTACACACACTGAGGAGAGATGCGTGTTTGATTTTTACTCCTTTCTGGTCATTTTGTGGAGCCATCTCATGAGCCACTAGTACCTCAATCACAGTGAAAGAAAAACTCCAAAGGAAATTATTTCCTTTGACCTTTCAGGAAGAGCTTGGGAGGAGCCTATCTCCTACCAAGAAGAGGTGACGGTTTTGCCATCATGCTTCCATGTAACTCCCATTAGCCAAAGTGATTCTGCTGGAAAAAAAAAGGAACAAGGGTAATAATAGTCATCCAACAACCTAAATCCAGATACACCAGCTTGGAAATTAAAAGCTGTTGCTTATCATTATCATGTCATCAGCAATGACAAGGCTATTTGCAACACAGAAAGGAAGGCAGTGGGTTTGGTGGGTAAACAGAAGGAAGCTAACCAGAGGCAGTCGCTCTCGACGTAACAGTGCTCTTCTCAGTTTTAGCTTTTGGTCTTTCAGTCTTAGTTTTGTTGCTATATGTTAGAAAGTGCTTGTTTGCCCCCCTGAATGTAACAACATGTGCCGCAAAGAATCTGTGGATCATCCAGAGCAAACGACACCTCTAGGATTGCACAGTGGCTGAGGGCAGGGACTTCATGTGGCTGACGATGCTTAAAACCGGCCTGTAATGGATTCAGTGCCAAAAGAATAACCCATGTAATTAATTTGAGATAATTAGCAATATCACTATCAGAAGCAGAGAAATTCAGTGAAGACTTTCCCTTTTACCAGAGAATGCTCCAGAATTACTTAGGTATGGCATGCAGTACACTAATGGACTGATTACCACTTGTGGTTTGATTTTTTTAGTGAATAATTGTAAAATATTGTTCCTTTTGATCACAAAATTCTACAAAATTAGAACTACAAACAGAAGACTATCTCTAAATCATGGTAATACTACCTTTGAGATAACGTGAAACAATTTACTACAGTTCTGCAGAGCACTCTCCAGGATCATCCATTTGCCAGGACTGGCAAAAGAGAAAAACACAGTGTATAAATGTTCCCTTCAGTAATGTTTTCAAAGGAGTTTCTATACCATAGGATATGCCACGGTTATTTATTTCCCTTTAAAACCAGCATTCATTGCCTCACCCACCAAAGCTTTCATATTAATTTCAGAAAGAGCATACAAATAGTCAGAATACAGATCTGAAAGACATTCTAAAATCTGGTGGTTTCATACATGTCAGAAAACCCACTTTTGTTCATTATAACAGAAGAAAGTTATTTCCAGGAAGGTTTGGAGACTGTTTTCTGGAAGGCACATTGAATTGCTAACTAATTGCAGTCACACTATTTGCCATATCATCAACGGGGAGCATTTTATGGCTGGATGTAGCTAGATTAAAATCAATTAAAAAGATGAGTTTGTTTTATCACATATTTTTATTTAGTCTGACAGCTGCTTTCTGAATGGCACAGAAGAATGCCTATGCACCAGTTATACCCCTCTGAAGGAACCAATTGTTATATTCTTTAGGTCTTCCATAGGTGATGCATTTCACAAAAGAGGCAGTTCAATGAGAGAGTTCAAATTCTGCTGGTTGTCATGCCTGAAGTCCTCTCCCAAAACTGAGCAATCTGTACTGTCTGTACTGCAACAGGGCACACTAAAAGCAAAGGAATAAGGAAATATTGGTAGAAGTTACATAGGTATGAGTATGAAGATATCACTGGAAAGCTGAAAAGAGGTTAAAAAAAGAAAGCAATAGAGAACTGTCAGGAAGAGTAGGAAATACTGGAGGAAGGCTGACACTGCCTTCTGCCTTTTTCATCTAACATTCTCTTTTTGCTTGCTTTCTGGCAATTGCTGTATCTTTTGAGCCCTTTGGGATAAATGATAGCCACTTACTCAGCTTCCTTGTGTATCCTGTAAAGTAAATAAACATTTCATCAACTTCAAATTTGTCACAAAGCATTAACATTGCTTTTATGATTAGGGTTGCACTTCGAAACTCTTTTAGTAACTGAGATGATGAAGCACAGCGGCACTGACACTGCTTCCACTCACCAAACAAGAAATCCTTCAGCATTGCATGAAGCTTCATCCCAACCCATGTCATGCAGAGCTTGCCAATATGCTTATGCTTGATTGCTTTGCTATGCAGAAATTCTTAGGGTTTTGTTCCCAATTTTTTCTGTTGTACTCCTAATTCTGGTTGACCTTGCTGCTGACAGCAACATTACAACATTGGCAAGACAGGGAAGATGAACTGCAAAGTATTTCTACAGTAGATAACAAACAACAAGGGAAGTTGTAGAATTCCCTAAGCTTGCACAGAGATCTTCTATATCGACGCCTTTGAAATACAAATTAAGTTGACTAGATTGATTCTTTGGCTGTCAATTAAATTTTTGGTTGTGGTGGCTGCCTACTGAAATCCCCTGTAGAACATTCCAGTCTCTTGACAAGCAATCCACAAGTTAAACAAGTAAAACACTACGGCTTTCTATGTTTTTGCTCAATTATCGTTTTGGGGTTTGGCTTTTTGCGGCGGTTTTGAAGGGGATGATGGTGAAGTTCTTACTTTTTTGGAAGGTGAGGGCATTCTTCCAGTTGGTTTCTGGCAGTATTAAAAGTATATTCCGCATGGGAAAAGGTGAAGAACTAACTCCAGTATGAAAGAAGTGGGGAAACTTCCTTTGGTTGATGCTAGAAGGGCAACCTTCCAGTATAGGTGGAATAGCAAACACAAAGAAGACTTCTCAAAATGTAAAGAAACTGAGGTTTCATTCTCTATATACTAAGCAATGTGGTGTACAATTACTGCAAGACAAGAGATATGGATTGCGGAAAAATAAGTCATTGTAAAACTTTGGTGCTGCTATTACCATATTTTAATGCTATTCTGCTTGTTTATTTATAGAAAGCAACTGTGAAAATGCACTACCCATTTATCAATATGCAGATCGGTTTATGAGTTTAAGCTTAGTCAGTGAACAAAGAAGCAAGCCTGGATTTCTTAGAGTCTAGCAATTCTATCTGTCAGAATGCATTAGGAAAGGCACTGTAGTGGCCATACTTCTCATATCTCTACCTTTTCAAAAATACGTACAAGTGTACACCAAGCTGCTTAATTTCTTCCTCAATATAGACTTCATCTTTAGAAAGCAGCTTTAGTACCTCTACCCTTAGCTGATAAATTGTATCTTTTGCTTTATTAATTAAAAATATTCCTTTTAAAGCTGGTGGTCATCACATGAGCAAAACTTCTGTTGAGTGCAAAACCCTTTCATAAAGCTCACTATCTTCACATGCTTTGCCAGTGAACACTTGAAACTGAAAGAATAAAAGAACTACAGACAAACTGTCTTCCGGAATCTTTTATTAAAGGGTCATTAATAAGCGAGATATGCCATTGTGACTGTACTGACTGGTTTTGTCTTTCCTTTTTAGTGGCTGGGTTTCCAGTCTACAAAGGCTCCCTACGTCTCTTTTGAATCTAAACAACTGACCCAACAGCTAACTCACATTAAGTTTTCAGGTCTTCCTTTAGCCCTTCCTTTCAGTTCTCTCCCTTTAGTAACACGTTCTTACATTAATACGTTGCAGCTCTTGCAATTCAAGAACATCGTTTGTCCAATACTGCTTCCAGAGCATAATCGTAGGTTTTTAAGGAAGAGTTCAAATGGGGGATGTGGCCAACCTCCAGCTAAGGAAGTGCTTTTCAGTTCCTGGTCGGATGGGTTTTGGTATTTTTTAACAAACACTCCTGCAACTTGGTTGCATGGTTCAGCTCTTCTGAGAAGCTTCAGTGACAAATTATGAACTGGAAAGTAAAGGTCAAGAGTACTATCATTCTGCCTAAGTTAGGCATTGATGGGTTAGCTAAGACTAGCTCTGCTCTGGACTAGGATCTTCTATAATCGATGGAGAGAAATCCACACCCCTGAAGTGTGCTTCATTTCATTGTAAGGATGTGAGATATTTGCACCTCGTTTGATGTAGCTGTTTCTCTCCATTGGGTAAAAGGAGTGAGTGAGTCACTTTGGGTGAGATGACTAGCCTTTAGCATTTACTGGGTGAAAAGAATCTCAGTTTAGATGTCTGAAAGGGAGGCAGATGTGACCCCAGCTGATAGGAATATGTTCCAGGAGAACCTGAATCTGAAATAGGAGCTTCCTTCTCAATGCAGTTCGGCACTATCAGGGGTGAGAGCTTGAAACAAAAAATACGTTGATTATAGAAATAAATTTGTACCTCGTAACTGTGCAGATCAAGTTGACCTTTTTAAACATCAAAGAATTACTGAACAAAAATCCCTAATGCCATTTGTTCTACTGGCACGTCTAATCTGCTATGTATGAACTCCACATTGAACAATCCTTCCTAAACTGTAATTCAGACTGATTCACTGGTTTCTCTTGCCAGTTAGCTCGCTTGCCAGTTAGCTCTCTTCCATGAATTTCCCATTAATTTAGCTCTACTCCAGAAGTGCTACGGCATAGTAAAAATATATTACTAAGTCTTCTAAAAGACAGTAATAAATAACATAACAGCAATTAATTGAAATCCAGCATCCAAACACCGAAAAAGGCAATGATTACTTTTGGCATGGTCCCATAGCGTGCTGAAAATCTAACATTTGGTAAAGATACCGATCTACTGAAAAACAGGCAAGAGCTAGAATATTTCTCTAGCAGATTTTGAACATCAGAGAAAATAAAAACAATGAGAAACAAACAGGGACACAGTATATCACATAAGAGAAGACAAGTCAAAACCACGAATGCTCATTTTCAAATAGTATTAATTCTCTCTTCTTTGTGTTTGCAGAAAACTGCATAATCTAAGAGGAAAAGCATTTCAGAGGAAAAGCTTTATAAAGGTGTAACCTCATGGATGTCATTATAGCCACAAAAATCTACACCTGTTGAGAACAAACCTATTACTTTAAGGTCCGTAATTTAGATTTTGTTCTTCCTGTAATCCTTTTGAACTTCCTTTCAATCAATGTTCAGTAACCTGTACTGATATACCAGTAATTTAACAATGTTGAAAGGCTTTCAGACTTGCACTTGGTCAGACATCTCCGCTCCTTCCCTTTAGAAATCCACAAATCATGCAAACTCACCATATTAGTACAAAGCAACACATATTTGGCTGAAGTTCTGGCACAATATGGGAGTAGAGCTCAGCTACATTTTCAGTATAAGAAATCCTTCCAAAATTAGAAAAGGTATAATTTTGACAGGACCTGACTTAAATTGGTACTTAAGGTTGCAGGATGATTTGAACTGCCTGCACCATGTTCCATACTCATTAGTTTATTTGACACAAGATAGCAGACTCAGTCCAAAACCCAATTAAGAAAATGCCACAAGAAAAATTCCACCTTTACAACTTTGCACGATCACAACAGGCACAGCAACAATGCCCAAGATGAAACAGATGTCTGAGAAAGAACTGTTCTTCATGATTAAGGAGGACTCCTCGAGATGGAAGGTGAGCATGCTGACAGAGTAACGCTAGGGAAGGAAAGCAGGTGCTCATGTCATATCTCTTCTGCCACATGGACACACAGCCTGAAAGACTATTCTTCTGTAAGGGCTAAATTCAGTAACGGCAAGAATATACGAATAGAGAGCGAGCCTGCTCCAGAGTACTAAATCAAGCTAAAAAATAATATCACAACACACTCCTTCACTTTAGTTGGAAAGTCTTTCAGGGAAAGAAATGGTGAAATAATATTTTCAAAGCCAGATCTAATGTGAAACAGAATCTGACAGATCTGATATGATACATCAAGGCAAAGCAGAAATTGAATTCCGTTTCTTTGAAAAGTGATGAAAATCTACAGTAGTTTTTAGTACCGGTGGTGTGATCCTCAAAGGTATCACCACCAGCTACTGAGCAATTCTGATCTTATTCCACTTCCTAGTCCCGGCTCTCATAGATACACAATTTTTTGCAACAGAGGAAAGAGCTGAGGAGACGAGATGAGTGTTGAATCACCAATACTTTGTACTCCAGCTCTCTGACACAGGCTGAGACCGTGTCTTCAGCAGCAAAAGTCGATGGGGTTCGGGCTGCTCTGCCTGAAGTTGTGCTTCCTCCGGTCCTCCTCAACAACCAACCTCTCCTTGAAAGAGGCTGCAAAAATGGTGCCCAGCACAGCCCTAAATTCATTCCCTCTTTAATTGCCTCCCCTTCTCTAAGTTCAGCCTTTGATGGATCTGACCCTTTAGGGGCTGTAAGCACTCACACAGTTCTAGGGTCTCTGCTCTGGCTGTAGGCTACTCCTTGCACACAAGGGTTGTTTCTATGATCGTCAGGTTGCTTCATATTAGTAGGGCAACCTAAAGAGACCTTAATGTAACTGAATCAGGCTTCTTGCTACTGGCCTTCAGCAGAAGTAGATTTACACAGTCATTTGTCCCTCAGGTCCCCAAAGCAGCACGTTAGCCACCATACATCACAGAATCATAGAATCGTTTAGGTTGGAAAAAACCTTTAAGGTCATGGAGTCCAACCATCAACCCAACACCACCATGCCCACTAAACCATGTCCTGAAGTGCCTTGTCTAAGCGTTTGTTGAATACCTCCAGGGACGGTGACACCACCACTTCCCTGGGCAGCCTGTTCCAATGCCTGACAAATGTTCCCACAGAACTTTTTGTGACTCGTCATGGAAGCTGGGACAGGCGGTACCGCCATGGGCTTCAGCTGGCAGCACGTGAATGAGAAATCACAGCACCTAAATGGGAGGAAGCCTCTATTTTTCATGATGCAGACTGATCCGATTAACTCTGAGGTTTGCTATCACATTTGATACTTTTAAATGTCACAGCGGATCATTTGAGAGGATAATTCTAGCAGCCTCATCTAGAGTCTTTGCATGCCTTTCTGTTATGGCTTTCCTTATTCCTGCTCACATCCTTTGAGGATGTGGGATACAGTATCTACCAAAGGTAAAACTGATAAAGTTAGGACATTTTCAAAAAGCAACAGCAAGGAATATTCTTACAGCCTTGGTAATTGCAGGGAACCATAATGTGGAAGATTTGAATTTAGATATTGGGAAAGGGTATCTTGCCTCTACCTGAGATAATGTCTCTTAATCTTTGAAAAGAACAACATGAGTAATATTCTACTTTACAACAAAAATAAAGGCACAGCACAGCACTGCTCTTTTTTAAAAAACTATCCATCAGCAGTACTGCAAATAGTATGAATACAGTTGGTTAATAATTTATTGAGCTTTCAGAAAGAAGTCTGAAAACCTCCTGCTAATAACCTTCTGATCTCAAGTTTTGGTAAGAGAGACGTTGTACCAGCTACCCCGCTGCTTGCCACCATAATTCAAAGAGTTTTAGTACCTGTGCTCACTTGGGGGAAACTCTAGTTTCAGTCTGAAACTTCCAGCAAATCAATATAATCTGCATTACAATACATAGTCTGATTCAAGTGACAGGATATTTTTTAATGATCTCCCACTGTGTATCACTTTTATGTTTTATTGTTGAAATGTTATTTCAGTACCAGTAATTTCGCCTGGAAAAAAAGACTGCTTTTGTTTCTGCCAGTGTCAGCTGCTTTATTTCAGCATTGCCTAAGTTATGTAACATTTTCACTCAGCTCCACCTTCACCACAGAAATAAAGGTAAGGATTTGTGTTAAATTATGCCATTAAGTCCACAAAGTATGCATTAAAAAACCCCAAACAACACAAAAAAACCCCACCCAAAACAATCCACAGGAAACATTCACATCGATGGCAATTTTTCTACCATGTTCCTACCATTTCTACCTCCATACTTCTCTCTCTCTAGGAGCTAATAGAGAAAAGGAAAGCTTACTTACCAAGAAGCAGCCACTTCTATTTCTTTCAGCAAAGTAGCAATCCTCTTCCAGACAATTTTATTGTATGATACTAATGTCTGATATTATTTGTTGAAGCCTTATCAGAACTGTTCTCTGACTACATCTCTAATCCACCCTCACAGAAGAAGAAAAAAAAGAAAAAATAGAGGAGCGAGATAAATACAACAACGTAGTAAGTTGCCTACATTTCCTGATTATTTTTTTTTTAAATATTATGTATTTGCTCAGGATACTAAAAAACATGATCTTCTTACATTTTAAGAGAACAATATATTCAACAAGGTGGCTGAAGATCACTAGTACTTAAGAAACCAAGTTTTTGTCTGCACTTTAATTTATACATCTCAAAACTTAATAAATTTGAGTAAAAAATATTTTTTTCTCTCAGGGATTCAGAAACAGCCATACAGGGCAGTAAATGATATGGCCAAGGTCATCCACGAGGCCCAAGGTACAGCCTGACCTAGAGGGCAATTTTCTTGAGTCTCAGTTCTAGCCTACAGTAGAGAAGTTAAGAGTATTAATGAAAGACAAATGAGAAAAAAGTTCCTAATGACTTAAAACAGGGGAAAGCAGTAGTGCCTTTAGATCCTTGACAATATCACAACACAGCCCTGCAATCTTTCTTCCTACAAATAATGCATCTATAATACCAGGGAGAGTTATAACATGCACAGAAAAAGATAACAGTAGTAAGAATACAGACATGAAAGTGAAAATACTTATGAGAGACAAGAAAACTAAAAGAACATTTTATATGTGTTAACTAGGGGTATTCAGAAATGCAGACACAGCTCTCAGAGGTGTCATCTCAATGAAGAAATCCTTCTGCGTAAAACATCATTAGGTGTAGTGTGACTGGAATCAGGACTAAACGCCTCCATCTGCACCAGCATGTAGTGAAGACTAATTAGAAGCAGATTTGCTGAGCGAAACAGTTAGTGCTGAGGACCTGATGTCCACACATCTGAGAGGTTTTTACTTTCAACTAGCCCTAATCCTGTCCCAAGGCCTGAGTCTGCTTTCATAACAAGAGCACGGAAGGTTTGTTCCTGGCAGTCCTGGTACAGCTTGACCCAAATGGGATCCAGTTCAAATCTGCATTCTGAACTGTAGCCCTAAAGTTGGGAATGAACAGGAGATTCACTTCGAAAGCACACTCCTGATGCAAACTTAAACACTATTACAGATGCATTCAACATACCTTGTAGAGAAAAAACGAGTACACAGGCTAATTACACTGACTAGTTCTGACAAAGGATGCTTAATAAGGAATAAGAACATGAAATTAGGCAAAGGAAAAGGTTAGATAGCAGGATATAATAGACCTTAGAAGGGAAAACCATTAGGCTACAGTATACCTGAGGGTAGACATTTTCCATTCCTTGTCTGTGAACTCCTTGATGCCAGAGCACTTTACATAACATGATAAAAAAATGAAGCAATGTCTGAGAATAAAAAGGAAAAAAATTCCAAACCCTTTGAAAGACTGATAAATCCATGTCTTAAAGGAAATTCTTGATTCACCTTCAACCATCCCAACTCACGTGGTGATGGACTGTGAAAGAATAACTATATTTCTAGAGAGTTAAACTAGAGTGCCTGACTTATTACCAAATAACACCTTACATGTCATGAATATCTATGATTCTATCAGAAATCATTCCGCAATCAAAGAATGAAGCCTTTACGGTCCTGTGGGAGAGCAGCATGAGCAGCCTGTGATCCTGATTTTTTTCAATGACCATGCTTATTTTAGTCCTATTTTCCAGCTGGCTGATCAGAAAGATATAGAGATCAGGAAAGCACTCATCTCTCTGAATTTCTCCTTTTCTGCCTTTCATGAGCAAATCATTTTTCCATTTTAGTTTCCACAAGGGTGCTAATGGAAACCCATTTTGGGCTAAACAAATGATTAAGGCTAATGGATTGCTAATGCATATTACGAGCAAAATTTTACGAAAGTCAAACTCTCAAATTCACATATCCACAAACAGGTGGAAGTAAATGTGGAGAGAACATTAGGAGTAGACATTGATTTCTGGGCATGAATCTAAGTGAAGTTACTGTATTTATACATGGGGAAGAAAAGGAAGAGGCACTGACAGCTATGAAAAGAGTCAAACGGCATGGCAAAAATGCAGCTTTGTTACACTCCCGCAGAGTGGCTTCTGTTTCTAGATCTGCATTTACCTACTTTCAGTGTAATGCTGACCAAAAAATTAATTATATCCTGTTGTAAGTATTAGGAAACTGAGATCTCAGGTGTCTGCATGCAGCTACAGAGATATTCTGCTGATTTGTCTTGGAAGCCAGAATATATGGTTCCTGTTTGCTTCACTTTGGTAGGATGAAAGCTAAAGAATCTGTGCAGATTCAAGCACAGTATTTTGCAGAGAAAATACGAATTCACAGACAGCTCTGGGAGGTTTCAATTTAGCCAGTTCTCCTTGGTAGTTAAAGTTCTGTTTAAATCACTACTGAAAAAGATTGCCAAAAATTAAAAGAAGGGACATTTAGGGAAAGGCCACAGAAAGTATTTATCACAGTAGCTTTTAAAAGACACCTATTGCTCTGTCACTGAAAAATTACATTTATTGCAAAATCATCTCTCTGGATTAAGCACAAAGATGTTTTATGCTCATCACTTGCCCATTTTGAAGCAGTAATTAACCAAGAAACAGAATTGAGACCCTGTGTTAAATATCATTGACAGAATAATTGAACAAAAAACCTAAAACCTACTTTAAAAACGAGTTTTACTTCAAAACTGGAAAAAATAATGAGCATTTCTGCACCTTTTTTTCCTGACAGGAAGTTAGCAGGCACAGTTATTGACTACAGAGAAGCCCTTTAACACTTTGGTTGGATGCTTAATACTTTATGTCCATTTAGTCAGCTCCTACTGAAACACCAACCAGAAACCCTTTGGGGTTTTTTAATGTAAAAAAAATTCGCAGTGAAAAGTCACACAGTAAAGTTTGCAATCTGGCAAAGGTGTGTTGGAACTTTTCCAGCTGGTTCAACAGCATCTCTTAAAATACATACATCACAAACTGTGAAGAGGATGTGTTCTTTGGCATATGCATGCAATATCCTTTGAACCATTCCATGTTTAACACATCTGAACTTTATCTCTCACTTTACTGCTGTGTTTAGACAACATGATGAGAGACATTAAAAAGATGAGATTTCTATTATTTTATTGCTTGTGTCATAGTTTTTATGTTATTAAGTTGTAGGGGGGTAATATTTAATTTATTGAGCTCTCAGAAAAATCTATTCCAAGCAATTACTTCAAATATGTGAAGAGAAAAGGAAATGTAGTCTTAATCAATAACATTGCTGTTTTAGTGTTCTCTGCATGGATCGTGGATTTGACCCTTTTTTAATCCCTCAGTGGTATAAAATGACTCTGCAAATGCAGTGGGGGTACTATCTCTTAACAAAAGGACCACTCGCTTTTGGGAATGAGAAGCAACTCACTGTATTTGTGGAATCCTCTTTTCTTCTCTTCATAAGGTGAGAAGTTTCACTGTCTTATTTTCCTCCTGCAAATGCCTTTGTAGCCTGTTTTTTATTTAATGTCTCATTCTGGTTGACATTTTTCCCAGAAATGACATTTAGTCCCTCTCATGCTTAAAGCAATGCACAAACACTAGCTAGGGTTTATCCAGAATAGACAAAAATCTCACAAGTGTGTGCCAGAAATGCACGCCTTTGTTTACTTAGGTATAACTGTTCTAAGCATACGCTATACAGCCTCTTCACTGCAGTAGTCCATTAAGTTATGTTGCACAGTTCCTGGACATATCCTGCATTTATTTCAATTTTTTTTATTATTTAATAATGATTAGAGGATAATCTTTCCTTCTGTTTGGGAAAAATTCTCTAGCCAAGTTACACAAATTGTTATGAGATTTTTATTAAACTCCTTGCATAAGATATATAATATCTCATTGGCTCATTTTAGCTCTGAGTAATACACCGGTTTGAAGTGTTTGCTCCTACTTCTCTTTTAACAGAGTGGCATTTTCTTATAGGATAGTCAACATCAGTAAAAAGCTACAGGCTTCGTCCCAGCTGTGTCTTCTGTAATAGTTGTCAGCTGTTTGGACATATAATCCTATGCTTTCTTCAGAAGTCCAGATTTGTTCCAGGGAGATCGTTTTCTTACAGATCCCTTTGCCTCCTGACCCAGAGTCTGCCGCAGCAGCGCCCATCTGACCTTCTTGCTGAGGTTCGTGCCATAATTCCCACAGCAGCTTTAAGCTCAGCAATCAACAAATGTGATTTTATGTGGCTCAAGAATTTCACCCGACTCCCGATTCAAGTAGTCTAACCAGCACTTTGTTGGTTGTCTACTGTTTTTGAGACAATGTTTCTTGGCAGGATAAAATTATTTTACCTTATTCCTCCCTTGATTTAACACAAATGCCAAAGCCAATCATTCAGTTTTCAAACCCCATCCTAATTATGGAGATGGAGAGTTGAGGAAGAGGGCAAAACCCTTCTATGACTACTGGTAGCTCATTTAGACTAAAAGCTTTTAAAATGTAATTCTTTTCTTTTAACGGAAAATACCTAATGACTCGTACAACAACCTTCCTAAAAGCAGAAGATGGTGTTTCAAGATGCTGGCCACACTAATGTCTTTTGGATAGGGTGGGTCAACTGCAGCCTATTAAAGAAGAGCTTGGGTTCGGTTAATTGAAACTTTCTGCTAAGTTTTATGTCATGTAAGGAGATGATGTCTTGGGTGTTTGGGTTTTTTCCTTTCCCTGTAGGTAAATGTTTTTATTGTCAAATTCTGAAACATTTGAAGGGATCAGAGATCTATGAAGCAAAAGGAAAATAAACTTTAAAATTGAAGAAGAGAATGGAAATTTTCGTCTTCCACTGGAATCACATGATTCCTTGTTTTTATTTTAGTTAGATTTCTGAGATTCATGATTAATGTGACAGAAATACAAGAAAGGGGGGGGAGGGGTGAAGCTGTTGTCTTCTTCAGCGATTCTATTGTAGATATTTTGGAATGATGATAGAGAAAACAGAAGAGATGAAACTGAATAAAGGGTCTTAAAGGAATACATTCTGGCATAATCAACCATCTGGTTCTCACAGGAGCCACCCAGCTCCTTCCCTAGCTGCCTTGCGCATTTGATAATCTGCACCTCTGCCAACCTGGAGACTAAGAACCCAACTTAAAGCTTACAGGAAAGTGTTTCCATATGCTCCTGTTTAGGTCATCTAGCTATCATCTAACTTATGCTCTGTTCTCTGCTGGAGGTAAAATCAAGTCATGCACAGAATCACTACAAAGCCTATGAGTCACGCAAGTCCTACTTGAAACAGGGTAAGGACAAAACTCATTCCAGTTTAATGACAGGAATTTTGGTAAGAAAATGCAGACCAGACTGCACATTAGTGGTAAATTTATGTGGCTCATTAATTGTAATGGGCCCACTTCTGTGTATTGCTAGTGGAAAATCAAGCCCATAACATTTAAATTTTCTATCCTGTCTTCACAAATCACTTAAAAAAGAAAAACACAACTTACAAAAAAAAACCCACCACAGAACAAAACACTGATGCTGCATCAGAATGTTTACAAATTTCTCAGGTGCCAAAACCCGAAGATAGGGTTCTGTGTGCTGCTCAGCAACATTGCACAGGTTTTTATCTCAAAAGCTCACTATTCTGCAAGCCCTCCCCACTCCAAGTTTCAGAGTTCCCTGACAAGCTTGTTAAAATATACCAATAAATAAAGCGGCCTTGTCAAATGTTCCCATGCCCCAATACCCCATATGTAGAACTGAACTGTCACCTTCCTGAGCCAGGATGTGACAACCGTTCTAGGTACATTGCTCAAACCCACACTGCTGTTCCCCCATCGAGTGATGACACCATCACTTTTTTTCTTCTTTTTTTTTAAATAATGTTCTTCCATTCAGTGGTGTTTACAACTCCATCCAGTCTGATACAATCTCAAAACACAAACTGTATGTCTCTTCATTAACAGCAGCGTTGGCGGAGATCCTGTGCTGTCCCTATGTACCAGGTGGCACAGGAGAAGGGAAGGACTGATGAAATCTGTACTGGCTCTTCAACTGGCAAGTTGCGCGTACAGCTTTGGGACCACTCTGCCATACACCAGCTGGCAAATACAGAATGGGGAGTGAAGCAGAGCTTCACTCCCACAAAAATATCAAGGTTTCAAAATCTTTCTACATTCAGCACTGGAACTAAAACAAAATCTTAAAACAAACTAAGGCAACAATACTGAACAGCAAATAGTCTTGAGATCTGAACACCTTCTTGAGACCGGGGAGACCAAGCTTTAAATTAAGCATAGCAGACGCTAACCTGAGTTTCATCTCCTATGGAGGTGTTTCAACACCAGCTATCCTAGGAAGACATATCTGGATAAGGCACTGTGGGTGCTTGTATATGGTTCACCTTCCAAATTTCACCCAAACTGGAATTCTGATGAAGCACTGTCTTTTCCGAAAAACCATTCTGACAGGAACTGTCTGTGCAGATTTATTGCTGGTACTCCCAACCCAAAACTTATTGCCTAGTCAGTGCTGCTGGGCACATTGCAGGAAATTCACAGCTGGCTTGGACGATGCTGTATCCTAGACCTTTCTGTCATCAGAGCTAAAATGTCCCAGAGGTTCTGGACCACTAAATTAAACTCAGAGTGACAAAAGTACCATAAGAACCCACTGGCAAACAATCTACCTTTAAATAAACCGAGACACATAACTCCTGGTCTGGATGATGTTCATTCAGATAGCCTGGTTTATAAAAAAAAAATATTTTCAAATCTCCCTCTTTTTCATTTCTAGCCTAGCACTCAGACAAGGAACTAAGTCTTTCTACAATGTCTTAATCACTATTTTTTCTCCAGTGCAGCAAACTGCACTATTAGTTTTGAAGCTGATCATGAGACCCATTGATACCATTAATGGCAGTTTCAAAATGCCTTCCAAATGTGGCTGGAAGCCCAATTCTTTCTCTTTTTTAACCAATCCACACAGTATATCCTTTCTCTCAAGCGTCTTAAGGTACCTGAAGAGGCAGATTACAATTTTTTGCTATTTACTGGGGACTGGGATTAATCCCACTATTCCGTGAACAGGTTCAGGTTTCTTTGTCTTGGGTTTTTAGTAAGTTCATAAAAATGCCACTATGCGCTGATGAGAATTATACCCCAGGAGGAAATGATGAGTTGATATAATTAGCTTCTTGGCAACCCTGGGCAAGTCACAGGCTTGTAAGTCATGAACAGGGAAAAACATAACTGATGGATGGCTGGACCTCAGTAGCGTGCCGTCATTTTCAAAATCAGTAGGCCTGAAACGGCAAGGATGAATCAGAGAAAGAATAAAGTAGTGCTCAGTAGTGCTTAAAGTAAAATAAGAATAAACACAAACAACTCTGTATAAGGAAGTCCACAAGTCTGGGCAGAAATGGAAACAGAATCACCACAGTGAATCTTTGTGCATAGCCCAGGGAAGAGAAGTTCTCTTCTCAGGCGTCAGCTGAATAAAATGTAGGGACTGCATTGAGATGCTGAATGTGAACTGGCTGACCCTCCCCAAGTACTTCCTCCGATCCATCCTCCACTCCTCTCTAGTAGGAGGAGAAGGAACGATGGAAAACAGGGTGGAGGCAGGAGGGAGAACAAACAAGAAAAAGGAATCTCAGTACTGCTCCCAGCTTACGCGACGCTGACCATTTGCCATGCTTAATGACAGCCTTTCTCCCCACCACGTCAGTCTGCCTGACCGAATCGCTCCCAACATGCGCAGCTCTACCTACAGACCTTCCCCTGTGCTCTCCTGTGGCCTGGGATGACCACCCCTCCCCAGGAGAGCTCCAGCCCCGGCTCCCCTTCGGGTGCTGTGCAACATCCCGGTGCTTTCCAGGCCACCCCTGTTTCCTGATGGCTCTACCTTCCCCATGCCACTATTTTATTATGAAGTGCACTGCAAAGGATGCTTCACCTGTCTGCATCTGGAGGTTGAGATATTAAAGGGTTTACGTCTAAGAGAAGTCTCCTCCCTCTGCAAAAAAAAAAAGTCCTTAGTAAAATGACACAAAACTTCATAGCTGAAGAATTCAGAGATGGTTTTGGTGTTTATATATGCTACAAACAAGAGTATTTTGAAACCAGGCACAGCCTGAGGACTTTAAATGTGATCTTCCTGTACATGTTATTTTTTGTTGCATTTTTTAATAGGGAATCCCCCAACAGCAGTTCTAAACACTGATTGATTTAAGTGATATTGGAAATACAACTCTATTTCTTTTATTGGAGCTGCTTACAAAACAAAAGGGGATTAAGAGAGTTGGGAGATGGGGAACGGAGTATGATTTTATCCATGTAGTTGAAGGAAGAATCAGTGTGGGAATAAACAACAGATTAGCAAAATGTTAGTTGCTAGGATGAAAGGCTTTCCATACACTTTCTACTGATGTGTGTTCTACTGAGAGGTATTTTGAAATGCTGCTTGCATTGTCATGGTAGGCTTTATACTGAACACACAATGATTGTCTTTGTTTGCAAAGATTTTCTTTGTTTGCAAAAAGTACGGCAACAGTATTCATTTACAAAAGTTGCTGAATGCAAGATTATGGAGATTTCTGAGCAATACATTCAATAAACAGTGCACTGAAAGTGACACACAAGGGCTTTCATAGGTAACACAGTCATGGTGAAATGTGTATCATCTGACTTCAAACCTCTATAAATAATTCGGTTATATCTAAACTAGAAACACTATGCTGCCTGCAGTGAGTGGAAACACATAGGTTTATCCTGTGGACAATTCACCTGAACCTAAGAAAGGTGTCTGAACTGGACAGACACTTCCAGAGAACAACTCACTTTTTCCTCCTCCGTTGCAGCTGTAAGTAGTTTTATTTTGGTGGATCATCTTTAAATACATAGACCCATTTCGCATGCCACTTCCTAGGGAAAAGGAGATGTTGTTTTTTTTCTCGGTCCTCCCTCCACAAAATCTTTGTAACGGGGCTCTTCAGAATGTGGACATCATCCTGAAGGACATGAAATTGTCTATCTGCCTGTCCCTATGAGATACAGACTTAGAAGTCCGACGACTAAAATGTCATTGTATTCACTTCGTTCACTTTCAATCCTAGCAATTTTCAGTTCATTTGAGGGGAAAAAAAACAAGTTTAGTATAGGAGGAGTTGCCTTCTCTTAGCTCTTTCCTTTATATTATACTTGCATATATATATGATTGAGTTACATATTTTAAAAGAGTCCAGTTCTCATAAGCTCTAGACAAGGGCCTGTCTTATCAGTCCAACAGTTCCAATAAAAGGCAAAAGCAGTGCAACTTGTATGCTGATTTGATGGTTCTGGAAAAGCCAGTTCAAGGGCTGAGAAGAGAGAGAACATTATTCACCTCTACCAAGTCAATGCCAATTAGTGCCACTAGTAACAAACTACAAACTGGATTAGGCACCAATCAGATATTCACAACGTTGCCCTTTAATAAACTTTTCTATGATTGTCTGATCGGAAATGTTTTTATGAGTTGGTGCATATAATGGTCCTTTTGAATACAGTAGTACATCAACAAATTAGCCAGCTAACAAAACATCATTACACTACATCATAATAACAAATGAAAGACATACATAAAATTTGACAGTGTTGTTATTCCTAATTCATGGTGCTGTATCTAACTTTGACATGCATGTTGACATTACAGCAAACCCTTCATTCGCAATATATTTGTTTCAAATATCTTAACAGATTGCTGCAGTTTAAGAACTCTTACCTTAATTAAAATCTCTAACTTGAATGCTAGCATTCGTATTTAGGCACAGTTATTCTCCAAACTCATCCACTCCTCATTTGTGAGCAACTTTTTTATTTAAATTTGCACACGAAATTAAGGTATTTGCAATACACTTATTGAAGTGATCCATCTCTTTTTCCCTTGCAGAAAGATTTGTTTTGAGATGGAGTTTGATTTTGCTTTGAGGCACTTAGTAGACATAAGCTCTTATGAAAGAAAAAAAGAATAATAGCCTCTTCTCAGTGATCAGAATACACACTGTTTTTTAGCTCATTAGTCTTGTCAGACTCAGAATTCGTATCACTTTCACTCTTCAGACATAATTTCTTGGGCATCTGGATGTAGCTAATTACATATCAGAGAAGTTAAATGAAATTATGAAAATTGAAGCTTTGATCTTCTGTTCCCACATTGCTCAGGAACACTACTGAGGTCTTCACAATACTGTGCATTTTCTCCCCTTTTTACGGCAGAAATAGCTTCTTTAAACTAACTTATATTTGCTGCCAGCTCTTAGAACACAGAAGCAACCATACTATGATTTCTGAGGAATTAACAAGGCATTTCATTCCTCCCACCCTTGTCTCTATACCACCTGCGGGATGCTTTTCTTCCCTGCCACGGACTGCCAGCTAGATTCACCTTCCAGTTTGGCAAGTGCTTCAAACACGGTCCCTCTCCCCGATGCCCTGCTTCTTCTGCGTATCTCCACAGCATTTCTCTCTCCCATTGATGCAGAAAACTGCTCCTGCCTTTTCCCTGTTCACCTCTGGCCAGAAAGAGACTTATTTAGGCTTATTTTGGGCATGGCCCCAAAGACTCAGTGGTCTGCATGTCGGGCACCTTGATGATCATCTCCAGGACTGAAATTGGGAAGTTGAACAGAAGGAAAACACTCCTGACTACTACCAGTAACAACAGGCAGAAGGGATAGACTCTTGATACCATTCCTGCCCTTCCTGATCCCCAGCTTGGCAACTTTCCCATACCAGCACTTGAAAGCCTAACAGCATCAGATTCCTAAGGATTAAAATTGGTTTGTTCGTGTCTCTAATGTTAAATCATGTCAATGTTTTCTTTCAGGAAGCTCTGTATTCAGTTAGTCACTATTTAGCTGCAAAAATGTCGATCTGGGTCATACAGCCTAAAAATAAAAGCCACAAAATACCTAACAAAAACCTAAACCCTATCTTCCCAAATCAGTAAGCGTTTCTCTCTTCAAAACAACATTTGAAGTCTCCCATAGTGTGAAACAACTGCTTTTTCTATTAGGAGAAGATAATTTTACTATTCTCTCTTTAAAATGGGATGTGGGCATGTGGACTCCACACAGCACCCACATTAAAATAGCGCATGTTGGCTTCAAAGGAGCTATTATGCAGTCTATAAGTTCAATGATCTGCAAAGCAATAAAGAGCTCCTTCTGTAGCCCTCACGGCCTATTGAGTAAATAGTAAGCATTTAAGAAAACTCCATAATTACATGTTTACACACTGGAGCCATTATGGGCGATCTAAAAAAAAGTGCATGTATTTTTCTAAAAAAATTCCTTAATTACATTTTTTACATGATTACAACTCCTTTATAGTCACAAAGGACTACCAGATACAGAATATATAGGCTGAAAAGCTCACACTTACAGGCTGTATTTATATGCGGTGATGACAAAAGAAGATGTCAGCTGAATATTTTAGATATTTAAGCTTAATATTTTAAATTGAATACATTTAAATTAAAAAAAAAAAAGAAAAAAGATAGAAAAAGGTCACTCTGAAATTCTCTGCCATAAGCAATTAAGAAAGGTAGGATGAATACCTGCATCTACCATTCCAGAATTCAGATGTGTGTCAAATATTGAGGCTTTAGGCCCAAGTTTGGTAAAGAATTAAATAGCTTGATGCTTTTAGCTAAGTCAACAGGGAAGCCCAGTGGTTGTATCCTTAGAGATCTGTGTCTTGGACTCGCTTCCCTGTCTGTGAAGTACACTCCCATACCCAAAGCTACAGCTGCTCTACCCTGGTCAATCACAAACTTTGGCTGCAAAACCAGTCTGTTTAATCCCTTCCTTATGTAGATGTTTAAATCTGAAGTTTTAAGAGACTATATCGTATAGATTGAACGTGCCCTGAAACTGAATTAGTATTAGTTTGACCTAGTGGTCCATGGGTAACTTAAAACATGCAGTAAGAGAACAACATCCATTAAGAATGGGAGCAACCATGCATTTTTCACATGTGAAAGCCATATAGGGCAGATCATAAATTTCAAGTTGATTGCTATCACTCACGTGTCTTCAAAGAACCATTTGCAAAGAATTTACATCAGACAAAATGCCTCTTCTACATGCTTGTACACTGCCTGCTGTACAAGTGACAGAATATTCAGAGTTAAGAATAATTTAAAGTAGCATTTCAGTTCCCTTCTTCAGATTTTATATTCTAATCAAACTGTAGCATTGTTCATATTCTTAAAATAACAATGAAAGCCTGTTTACTAGCTGAAGTGAATACTTCATGTTTTCCAGGAACTTAGAAAAATGCTTAAGAAAACATCAGAGAAATGCTAGTAGAAGAACAACTGTGGTTTGGGATCAAAGATGTCCTTTTAACTCACAAGTACTATCACAGAGAGTGGGGAGAATGCATTTGATTGAAGAATTCAGCTTCAACTTCATGTGAATAAAAAAAAGGTTTCCCCACTTTTTTCGTTCCAACAACTGTCAAATTATGCGTCATTTGGCATTACACTAATCCAGGTACTTTGAGGGATCACAGTGTATTTCTACCTAAACTCCCAGAACGATGTATCTTTTGTAATTGCTTAGGAATACGTTTACAGTCACAGGTTACAAGCAGTGTGTTCAACCTACTGCTCCTCTGCAACACTGCAATCGCCTTAATAATTTTGCCATAAGTCTATGCAGACCAATTAAGGTAATGACATTCAAATGAAGACCTACTTAGGATAGCTTCACATTCATTTAAGACATTGACCAGTAACATTTGCATGCCAGATGCTGAGCGAGCTAAACTGTCAGACAGTAGTGATGTTTAATGCACAACACAAATGCATGTGTCTACCGTCATATCAGATACTGTGTCATATCTACCACATGCCGTTAAGTAACAGAAACACTGTAACAGCCATGGATATTCTATAATAACCTGATAACAAAGATTGATGGAAAATGTAGAATTCTAGCCAGGACACTGATGCTTAACAACAAAATTATCTGCCGTTGAGTAGTACTGTCAGTTGTACATCACTGCTTGATAAATACAGAGGAGACAGAGGAATAAAATAACATTGGTATTAAAATGCAATTTAACCAGGATTTCTGTTTAAATTGGTGTCTAGCACGGGTGTAGTAGGTCATATTACCTTGACAGCAATTTTTTTAATACATCATGTATTTTCCAAAGGTCATTTTTATAATGAATGAGGATATTCTCTTTCAGTGTATCTTTATTTGCCCAGCACTTCCTACCATTTAGATACCTGTGCAGATAATAGTAGCGCACAAGACAGCAGAGACGTCAGTGCATGTCAGATGTGTTATTTAAGCATTTAACTCTTAGTGAAATCAGTACTAGGTCGGCACCTAAATACCTTTAAAAACTGGTTGTCTGTGGGAAAGAAGTTCTCCTTACCCAACAGGTCCATTCTGCTTAAGTATTCAGCATCACAACTACTCTCTCTAGCAACAAACTACACTCTGCACCACAGTTCAGCCCCAGGAATTCTGGAAAAACATCTGTCTTTACTCTGTCTTTTCCATCATCCTACCGTTTTCTGTAGTCTCTTTACTATACTCCTCCAGCACTCGCATTCTCCCAGTAGCTGCGTGCCACTTGGTGCCTTTTGCAGGTAGGAATCAGCTGCAACCAGCCCATCCCAGTTTCTGGCAGCAAACTGGCCACGAGGCAGGCCACAGCTTTCCATAGGAAAATGTTAAAGAAATACCACGGCAGAAGTAGGGTGCAGCTTCGTATTACATTTCACGCGCACTAGAGCAATATGTAATCAACCAAGATGAAAATGAAAACTGCACTTTAGTCCTGTGAAACTTCCTCAGCTAACACAGACAGCACACGCTGGAGCTTTTCATTCTGGAGTCAACAGAACTGCTTACTAATTCTGACCTGTTATAAACATGCAAATGTGAAGGTACTGAACACATAATTCGTCTTGAAGACCTTTTAGCACTATTAACAGTCCATGGTGAGAAACTCGGTCCTCAGTCCCAGGTATGCTGGTAGCTGGTTAAAAAAAAATAATAAAATACTACTTTACTTGTAAATTGTGCACTTATGAGGGGCAAAAAGATGATATAAAATGGAAGCTTGTTATGTCATTTTCAAATAATTGCTTTTCAAATGAGGGCCACACAAAACAGAGAGGTTTTATATTTTGATTTATTCCAGTTGTTTCAGAAGGTGGTTTCACTGTCAATAAGGTGGTGCTCTTGATCAATTCATGTTATCAAACAGTGAGTCCTGTGGACCCTCTTTCACCATCAGTTACTCTGTATGTCCAGATGACTTACATGACATGAACACAGTGGACACATTTACACACTCATTAGCTGAAGAATCATGCTTGTAGATGGCCAACACAGCTTGTTTCCATCACCATGTGCTGGATCCAAAGTTCGGTGGAGACTCAAACATGCTGTTTGCCAGGTGTGCACACACCCACAAACATACCATGGCTCCAGTTCGGCTTCAAGTGTTTATGGTCTTCATACTAAAGTGAACTAGAATTCCTGTGGGCTGCTTGCAAGAGACCATGGTCTTTTCAGAAAATTGGCTTTTCACTGTTATCCACCTTAGCAGAGTTGCTTTCCTCTTGAAAAGAAAATTATTCCTCTCACGTAAAGATTTTATGTTTCCTTTTTCTCTCTGGAACACCAAGCCAAAGGAAACACAGACACAGATTATTTATATAAACTGTAAATATATGAACAGAGAAAGTGACAAAGCAAAACTGAAGAGTAAGTAATTTCAGCATATCAAGCCGACCTACCTTGTATACCTTGTCCTTGCTTTCTTATTCTACATAATATATGATGATTATTGCGTGTTCACAATTAGTCCCCAAAAGCAAGCTGACATTAAAAGAGCCTGGAGTGAAATGATTTTCACAGATGTTAGGAGTAGCTAGTAAGTACATTAGATAAATTAGGTTTAGCTGTATTTTAGATAAACTCATTTGCTTTTCATGCATATCCTATAGGTGATCCTACAGAGAAGCAAGAAAACACCATCCATCCACCCAAGTTTAACTGAAGAAGAATATTCTTCATAGTGGATTATCCTCACACATTATCATACAAAGGATGAACTATAAATGGCCACGATCAAAAGTTGAAAGCAAAACATAACGAAAGCCTCACTAAACTTAAAATGTAAGAGTTTGATACAGAATTCCCTGTGATAGCCATTTACTTTGGAACATACAAGGAAGTTGAGATGGAAACTAGCATAAGAATATACTTGACGTTATAATTACACTTTATAGGTACTCTCTAAAACCCAACGCTTCAAATGGAAAATCTAACGCTAGATAATAAAGCCCCAAATTTTGCATTTTCACATTCCAACTTTATTATGGGTCAAAACATATAAATGTATATATTTTAATTAATATATCAACCACATTATATTGAGAAGCTACCATTTCATAACTTGTCAGAGTTACCTTTCTCCTAGACCTTGCTCTTAAAAAGCCAGTGACAAAACCCACACTTGCTCCTTTTCCTCTCTCATCCTATCTGCTCCTAAACTCCATCTTAACCTCTTTATCATCTCCATTAGGGAGAAAAAACCAAACCAAAACCAACACATACACACACCCACCCACAATCAGCCTTGGATCTTACTCTAAGCATGCCTTTCTTTGTAATTAACTTTCTGGCTCATTTGTTCTTAATGCTCCAAATCACTCAAGGTTTGGGGATTTTATTTTAGTTAAGAATAGATAACTAAGGTGCTTACCTGGTCCTTTTCTGGCAATTGGTTGGTCTGATGGAAAAGCCATGCCTTTTGAGAAGATGCAATTCTGAGAATGCGATGGGATCGCATGGCACTAGCTACGACGCAAGCGTGAGAAGGGGCGACCAAGCCGCCTGCCTTCAAGACTCGTACCGAAACAGTTATCCAGGCAAGACAGAAGACTCAGACCTTACACCTCAGGGAGACAAAGGAAACAGTGTATAAGACGGGGATAATCCTTATCATCTCTGTTCCTTTGTGAGGTACGAATGGCACCTCGGGGCAAGCCAGGTTCTTTGTGCAGCTATGCTTTCAGGTGACCAGGTCACACAGAGGGGCTTGGACCAGGGAGTGGTGACCGAGCAGCTCACAAGCCCCTGCAGGTCACCAGTCACGGGAGCTGCGCGCTCCTGTGCCGTGGCTCTGAAGGGATGTACAGTCAAGGTAAGTGTGAAACACTCTACCAGTAAAACACCGAGTTGCAGAGCAACTTCCTAACCCACAAGGCTCACATTAGAAGAAAAATCCTTTCTTTGGTCTTTTTCATGGGGAAGCTCTCAAAAAACTGAACGGCTTCCTAGAAATACCAGAGTTTGCTGTTCTTCTGTTCAGCCACTGCTCTCTGTTTTATGTTCTTTCCCAGTGACGGTGGGTATGAGATAGTCATTAGTTGAGGTAGGTAGACTGGCCTCCCCCCACCCCTTTCCCTTAACCGTGTTACAAAACAGCCAGGAAATTGATATTAACCTGAACATAAACCTTCGTTCCAGTGTCTCTTGGCATGTTACTACTAAAAAGAACAAATCATAGTTCTTGCCAGTAGTATGTGTGAACAGAGGACAAGAAAAATGCTTCTATTGTAGCCTGCTCAAAGACTTGATTTTAGTCTTTATTTTAGTCCAGTGATAGGAATATCACCACAAACAGTGGTAAAAGCACAAAAGCCAATGATCAGACCTGATCCAGAAACAAAAAAACCAAAACCAAAAAAAACCCCAAACCATGCTATCTGGCTTCAGGTAAGAAAAGATGCACTTCTACTGGAAAGTGTGTTTAAGTAACTTCAGAAAACACAATATGGAAGAACAGTTTTAAAATAATTTGAAAGGACAAGCACAGAAGATGTGACCCTGAAAAATACATGAAAATCAAACATTAGCACACAAGAATCAGGAAACAAAGGAAGAAAGCATTAAAGAATAAGGGAGACTGAAAATCAGAAATCTTTGCAGTTAATTTACCAGAAGCAAACAAACCAGGTGACATTCTACACAGCTAAAAGCTTCCAGGAAAAACGAATAAGCAAACAAACAAACCCAACCAAACAAAAAAGAACAGATCAGCAGTATCAGCTTCTCAGTTTAGAAATTTCACAAAATGTCCCTGAAATGGTAAACATCTGAGTAGAACAGATATTTTTATGGAACTGTCCAGGCCAGCCCAAAGGCTGTAAGTGTATCAATAAAGAGATGAACAACTTTCTAAGGAAGTCATCTGACCCTTGTTTAAGTTTCCATTCTAAGAAAAACAGTAAACAAATCTGCAAAAGGTTGATGCCCAGGAGAATGATATGATGGTTTCCCAGGACTGTGCATGGAACAGATTCCTGAAATCATCAGAACCGTGCCACAAGTCTACGGATTTTAATATAAGTACTATTTGCTTCAGTCATTCACAGACAACAGAGAATGAACTTAAAAGGGCAATGAAAGACAGGATTTATTTTTTTTTTTCCCCAGCAATCCTGTCTGTCCCACAGACAAAGATTGGGAAGTGAGGGAAGGAAGCAAAAGGCTGTGGAAGTAAATCTTTTCTAAAACAGAAAGTTTGAACTTGGTGTAATATTAAGCCAGTTTGTACAGAGAAGTTCTGCGAAATTTTGATTGCCTCTTTCTTGGCAGATAAGGAACCAATCTGCTAGGCACAAGCTGGCAAGGCTAGTCAGGACAGGTAATTAAAAAAACAAAAAGCCAAAAAGGGGGCAAAACCATCCATTCTTGTAGCACAAAAACAAACTGTCAATGTGAAAATACTCAAATGTCAAAATTAAAAGAAAAACATTACAGCCTTACTGATATCCAGACAGGTAAGAGTGGGTGGGGAAGGGGGAAGTATCATCATAAGCTGATCAAAGAGCTTGGGTTGAAGGTCTGACATAGGCGATCCAGCACTGAGGCATCACTAACCAGTCAGAGCAGAAATCATGAGCCAGGTTCTGCAAAACCATGAAAGAAGTATGCAATGGATTCATGTCAAAGATTATTCCGTCCCTTTTGGTTTGTCTTTGGTATTGGAACTTTCCAGCTCGATACATGTCCACAGGCATGTATGTGTTTCCATGCATCTATACATCTGTATGTATGCATTACACTATTGATTACTCTTTCTTTATAGAGCAAAGTGAGTTTTGCCAGCTGGTACTCTTAGTGCACAAGTGTACCGTGTATGCCCCTCAAAACCATCAGAGACAATTCTGATTCGCTCTATACTATTGATACTTTATCTCCAGAAACCTGCTGGCAATACATATGCCCCATCTACCCCTAGTGGTCTGTCTGCACTTAGAGTACCCCCTTCTCCTGCTATTAATTATGAGCGCTTTCAATAGTACTGATGAACATGTGGGCCTCATTAGGTTTCTTAATTATGAACTTTCTGGAGGCAGGTGAAGAAATCTGGAAAATGAGATACACAGAAAAATTTCATTAAATGAATACTCAGACTGCACAGACTGCACACATTATGAAGTTAAGAGATGCACGTGTAAAGAAAATTCAACATCTTGTTCTTTACTCATCATGATATTCCTTTTAGTTAATTAATTGCATTATAATCCTTCCAGGGAGTCTCTGGGGTGCTCAAGATAAACCATGCCTACTACTCAAAGCAGGTCAGTAGAAAATAGTGTGCCAGAACACTTGTGTGTCATTGAACATAATCATATTTTTGGGAAAAAAATGCATGTGTTCAGAAGGCTGTGGGTCTCACTGAGATCCTGAGAGCACCAGACGGTAGGCTGGGGGCAAAGCAGGCCCCAATTCCTACATCATCAAGGCATTTTGACCAGTAATACCTTACTTTTGTGAAAAGTGTGGGCTCCTGCCGGGTTTTGCGGCCATATCTGAACTTCTGAAGGATCTAAGAATTGCTGTTGTGCTTAGAAACCAACAGAAGTGGTGAGCTAGGAGAATCCATACCCTACCAAAGATACCTGGAATATTTTCCTCCCCATTTTTATTGCTAGCAGTGCTTCAGGATTAGTGATTGTATGAGGTAGGAGCTGGTGGTATCCACATTCCAATTAACCTAATTTCAAAGCATTAAATATTACAGTATTGCTTTGGAAATGAAGCCTTAAACAGAGAGACGATTACAACGGCTCCTACATAAGGAAGAGTATAGTAATAGTGGTATTCTTGTAGTGTGTAAAATCCAAGTCAGATCTCAGGACTTGGCATAATGCAAACACATAATATGACAGTAAATGAGCCAAAGAGCATATGGCATGTATGGAAGATAGCAGAAGGGTACAGACAGTCAAGACACTTGAGTGAATCAGACAGCTATAAACCTGGTCAGCACAGCACAGCAGCCTCAGCCTACGGGCTGCTAAACCACCAGCAGCCTTGGTGGTTTTATGGAAAGATATGAAAGAGGCCGACTTAAATAAAAAGTCATCCCAGTAAAATAACTCCTTCTCGTGTTGTTTATTAGCAGAGGCGGGACAAGAGCAGAAATCCGTTTGCAGCAGGGCAGGCCCATCAGAGGTCAGCGCACAGCCACCGACCATTAACTTGCGATACTTTATTGCCTGAGAAGCGGGCTGACTTTCAGATAAAGCATGCCCCTTTCTAGGTCACTTGGCTGAAGTTTGCTGTGCCATGTATCTGTAAGTCTCTGCTGAGAACAGCTGACAGCCTAATAACAGAGTTTCTCCAGCTGATTCACTGAATTTATTTATTTTTTCCCCATGGACTCACTGTATACCTACTTTATTCTGCACATCTAATGAATACATACAGCACCGTAAATAAATTGCACAACATTTAGCTGATGCTCGGTCAGAGCGCTGAAATGAAGGTGACTCAGTAAAAAAAGCAAGATCCAGTAAAGGGTCCCTCCGCTGCCTGCTCCGGCTCATGCTCGGCGAGGCACTGAGTCAGATCTGCGGCACTGCTGGGCTCGGGGCCCCACCGACCTTCGGCTGCGGAGATTGTGCTTGGCAAGTTTTCAGGTCAAAAGCAGCAACGTTGTGCTCCGTGGCCCTCCTGCCCTTAGCAGCGGCAGCAGTCAGCCCCAATTTAGCTCTGAGCACTTAGGTTCGCAGCAAAAATCAGGTACTTCAAACAGATAGATGAAGGCTGACAACAGCAAAGCTGCAGAAAATGCAAGTTACCATAAAATTACCAAATCCTTGCCAGGATTGCCATGTGCTGCCATTAGTATTCAGTGTAATTGAGGAGAGGTAGTATTCGGAGAACAGCAGCGAAACAGACCCCCAGAGGAACAGCAATCCCCCTGGGCTAGAAACTCGGCTAGTTAAAATCCATGAGCTCCAGGATTTGATCTCTTACCTAATCTATCTGTCTACAAAGTACCTACCTTTGAGATAGAAACTCATCAACAGACTTGTTCTTTGAATGCTTTCTGATTGTTACCCTAAGGCCCGTTCTGCACTCACTTCTGTATTTTTAACTTTTTAATTCCATACATCCTGTGCCACCCGTTGCCTTCCCTTTTATCCCTGCTGAGAGAGAAAAAAGCCTGCATTAGTCATAGGCCTTCGGTTAGGAGTAAATTTCTGCCCTCTTTATCGTCAATGATTCTCGATGAAAACTGCAAAGCTGCAGTTCTTAACTTACTTCATAAGCTACAAAATGCTTTTTAACGTCTATAAACTACAGTCCCATAATCAGAACTTGTAAACGCCACTGAAACAAACTTCTGAGGTTGCAAATTAGCATCATATGCTCTTCTTGCAGTATGACATTTCTTTTACTTTCTTTTAGAGTTGAAAAAATGCAGATTGCACCCAGAATCTAGCAGTTTTTTCCTAAGGCTTTTATATGGGGACTGGAAAATCACTTTGGGCCAGTATTTTTGAAGGAGAACAACAATTTCATCGATCCCATCCAAAGAAAACTTGCGGTTTATATTCCACAAATGTATCCAAAATTCAAAGTACAGCGAACAGGAGCCGTGGCTACAAACCCCGGTGAAATTACATCCTGGTGGATTTCAGGTTATACATTTAAAATTGATCTATCTGAAAGCAGTGGCCACTTCTGAAAATACGGTCCCCCACCCTTCTAAAACACTTTCCTAGCACTTACAAGTATATCTACCAAAAAAAAGTTATCAGAGAGCCGAAGGGATAAGTCTGTTTAAATATGCAGAGTATGTTACAGTGCATCAGCCGGTACATTAACTTGCTTGTGATTCTGAACCACTTGAGATCCTCAGCTGCTCTCAGCCACAAGTGAAGGACCTGCATTAACCACCTCCACCTGCCCCAAATGCTGTCCCTATCCTGTCCCTGCTTCCCTCTTTCCCCTGTACTAAGGTCTCTCACTCAACTCTCTATTTCCTCTCCATCCTCCCTGCTCCCACTTTTCTTTCCTTCCTACCTGGGAAGTCCTTCAAAGGATGAGTGATATTTAATTATGCTGGGAACACTGAGAGGGAGAGCACTGCCCTGAGGGGCTGCCAGAAAACCAGCATCAAACTTAATGCCAGGTCTTGTTTTATTCAGCCATTTAACTTACCGATTAATTATACAGTAAATAAAGACTATTTCCACCGGGAGTCAAAGTGCAATCCTGACAATCTCGCTGGCAACCACACATCCCCAGATCAGGGACAATCACATTACGACAAACTTTGTGATTAATGAATTCATGATATTCAGATAGCGTGACAGCTGCAGTGTTGCCTGTGGCCATTGCTCTGTAATTCCATCGCTGCTCAAACCCCTGCGTGACTAACGGAGGGGACCGTGAATGCAAACCTTGTGCCTGATGATGAAATTTTGGACTAGGGAAATTCTTCGCCCAGAATCCACACCAATCGCTTCAATGGCGAGACTCAACTACCTCTGCGTGGGTACTATGCTGTCAGGCGGGCACCCTGTGCAATGTCAGGGCTCTTCTGAAAACAGCACTGCCAGGGACCAGGTAACTGCTTCATCACCCAACCTTCATCCTATCCGTACCAGTGACGAGCCAGACACACGGGGACCCCACAGCAGATGCCTCACCACCACGGACACAGCCACTGTGACTTCCCTTGGCCTCAGCAGCATCAAAGCGCTTCCCCGCTCCGATTCAGAAACTGCCGGCGACAATAACAAATACTGGCCACGTCTGTCGCTCCAGCCCATTAAGAGAGCTTGTCGGCCTGACTGCCAGTATGATACAAAACCCAGTGTTCTTCCCATTTCTTTACTGCAACCAGTGGTTTTTGCAGTCAAGAATGGATAGAAGTCACAGTGGGAAGTTCTCTGATAAGGTGTACAGTAAGTCACACAGAGGTACTTTCAATCTGAGTAGGAATGAAGCATTCTTTCAAAAGCTGTTATCCAAGACTGTATGATGTAAAATCACATAATGATTTTATTAATCACACTGTCAGGATAATCAGCAGAGGAACTACCAGAATGCATTACAAGCTTTTTCCAATTTTACATTTGACTTATTTGGAAAGTGGCAAAGGAAGCTTAATTTCAAAATGTGAGACTGGAAGGTTGCCTAACAGTTTTTAAAGTCAGATGAAAATACATACCAGCAATTACATTTTTTGTCCACATGTTAATCATGCAATTCAAAGTTTCACAGCTTAAGTTCACATGCTTGTTTTGTATTTTAAAGAAACACATCTCATATATCAAAGAAAATCACATGCCAGGGACTATGAGTACACATCAGAAATTACTCCTCTTGCTTCCAAATCACTATTGCTCTCACCAGTCAAATCTTCACTTGCTATAACATTATCAGGTTAGACATTAGGTGTGTTCCATTCTAAGAGTGTTGAGTTATGATGAAAAGTTGGAGTCCTGACATGGTTTCTGCTCTGCTAGCCAGGTTTTTCTTCCATCCATTACCTGGTGCGCTAGCAAGGATGTCAGACCTCACTTGAAACAGTACCAGGACCTTTACAACATACAGCCCACCTGATGTGCCCATATACTCCGAACTGCTTCAAACATGTCTCTGAAGTGGAAGAGCAATATCCAGAAGAGGCTGACAGATGAGAGCACCACCTGACTTCAATCCACTTGGGTTTTTTTCTGTGTCGATGCAATAAAATGTTGGGTTTAATTGCTTTCAGTCATACCAAGTGATACCAAATGAAGGAAGAGGCAGCCTGACTCCCACAAAGCAGAACGAGGAACAGGGAAGGAAACAGGTTGTAAGATGAAAAATGAGGGAGGACTGAAAGAAAGGAGATCCAGGGGAATGGGAAGGATCATGGTGGGAGGGAGTGGGAAGAGTAGGAAAAGTAGAACAGGTATATAGAGGCATGAAACAGGGCTCATACGATGTGGTTCAGGTAGAGTAATCTGATGCTGGGAGAGAGCAACATCATAGTTTATCACTTCTAATAATGAACCACATACAAGAGCAGAGCTCTTTGCCTTTTTATTTTAAGAGGGCCAAATTAGGAAAGTAAGTAAAGAGTAGGTGGGTTGCAAGGATACAACAGATGGGACGTGGACAAACCTAGTACAGAAGTGGGAAGGGAAAAATGACACTCTGTGCAGCACAGAGAGATGAAGGAGGGAGACATTTGGTGCAGTACAAGGCAGGATCCATGGTCTGGATACTGCAGGTCTTGTGATATCACAGGAGATACTGGTGTTGAAGTTGAACTCTCCTCCAGAGTGTTGGCAATAAGCTGAGCATCACTCCAGACCCTCAAGATGCTGAAGACTCAGGAAACTGGAATCATAATTAATAAAAAAAGCCTGCCCAGGAGATGGAGGCTTTCTTTCCTGTCCCAAGTTTTCACTCAACCCCTGGGTTCATAAGAGAGGTTACAAGGTCAATGACAGCAGATCATATGACAGCCAGAAGAATGAACATAGCATGTAACTGACAGCAAGATCTTGCTATTTTGAGCAACTGTTTCTGGAGATGAGACATTTTGACAAAAGGCTTCTTAACTGCTTGCTGAGAGCAGATAATGGTAAAGACTTACAACTCTAGAGTCAAGTTCCAGGTTCATCAGGAAGCATCCTTCAGCTTTGGATGGACACCTCTGCATGACCCAGAGTCAAAGAAACCGTACATCTTGCATGTCTCAATCCTCCTCTGCTGTCAGCACACGGCTGTGAAACCCATCCACAAAGCGTTCTACAGACACTAGACACTACTAATTACTGACATAAGGGAGGACAAGCAGCCTACAATAGGTATCAGTGACTGCAGACTCAACTAGCAGTTAATAGGGTTTGAAATGGAGGAATTTAGTATCTTTTCTTTGTGCGCCTATGCGTAGTGTGTGCTGCTTAGTAAGAAAAATTGCAAAAATTTTGATAAGAAAGTTTGGAGAAAAGGCACACGCAAATTTAAAAAAAAAGTCAAAAGGCAGCCTCTGCAGGTTTAATCTTCTGACCTTATGATACACCATTAAGATATGCATTATGATATTGTCTTTAATCATATGATCACACAGCTCTCGGCGCATATTTAAAAAATGATAAAGATTAAAGGTAGGTGGAAAAAATTGTGTCTAAAAAAACCTAAAAGCAGAAATAATCAGACAGAATTCTGGATTGTTGCTTCAGAAGTTTGTTATTCTTGTTTTCTCATGTATCAAAAGCTCTGGCTACTTTTTCAAGTCAGACTCTTGTCAGGGAAAAAAAAAAAAAAAAGAAAAGAATCTTTGCATCTTTAGAGGAATTAAACCAAGACAGTGGAGCCCTGCATTAGCCTTTGCAGAAAGGCAACAGCACTCGAGTCCTCACCAACACTCACGTAGCAGTGAAGTGCAAGGACCTGCACAGCATAAGGAGCCAAAAAGGAAGGAGAGCTAAACTAGACACTTGTCCAGGGGCATAAATCTGTGCAGGAACTGGACCTGAAACCCTACTTCTCATTTCTAGTGATAAAGAACTAGGATTCTCTACAGCATCGGCAGGAGGATAAACACCACATTTATTGGGGCATGACCAATTTCACACCATATAAATAATCAGAATCTATCCAAAGCAGTTGTAAAAAAAAAAAAAAAAAAAAAAAAAAAAAAAAAAAAAAATCAGCATTTTCCACGTTTACAAAATTCTACAGTGGTTTTATCTTCAAAAAATAAGTCAGCTTGTAGACTAAACATCCACTTTTCAGTTCCAAAAATCTAAATTTTTTTGCAAAGTTGAGCACTTGCCAATGACAAATTTGAAAGCCCCCTTTGACAGAAGAGCAAACCTGGGGAACCACTTTTTTTCTTCTTTTTCTCCTGTGCGTTCTGCCATTTCTCAAGTCAGAGATGTAATTTATATGTAAATTTTTCCTGAATACTACTTCAACCATTGACAAAAGTAAATATTTTAGAAACAGTATATAATCATTTGGTAAGAACACCTAAGTAGTATTTAAAGTACAGTGGTAATTGAAAAGAATACAACATTAATCAATTATAACTTTTACAGTATGTGCTACATTTTCTAGGACAAAGTCAAGGAATAAATGAAAAACTGAAAATATTTGAAGCTAAACACACATGGTATTAAGTGAAGCAAAATAAAGTCTATAATAAAATTCATTTCACCCATTGCAATTTTTATGTTTAATTAAAACCTGAACACTATCCTCAAAGAAATTCCTTGAAAAAGATGGACTGAATACAGCCTAAAATAAAGCTGTTAACCCAAACTGAGTTTTGTTACCATTATAGCTACTGGTTTGATCGCTGTTGCTCTTGATTAAACATGCCTGTATAAAATATTCTTCAAAAGTTAATACACTAGACCAAATTCAAGTATAGCTTAATGATAAGCATTTCCAAATATTTGTTTGAATTGGAAAACATGGATGATTCACTTTGATCATTCTAACTATATTTATTTCTGAAGGTGCCTGGAAAATAAAATTATATTAACGTTGAAGAAAAAACTTCTCAGAGGAAAGCTTTGCATTTTGAAATCAGTTGAGCTAAATAGGAAGCCGACACCATACTTTGGTACAATTACTTATTACTGCTTAATCAATGACAGTGCTGCAACCTCAGCTTTTCTGTTCGTGCAAAATGCAGAGAGGCTGTCGTCCTCGAAATATCGCTATGAGTTAGCTGAACATTGTAAAAGAGTCTGAAGATGCAATGCACTGTAAGAATATACATATATAACAAGAGCCAGAGTGTTTGTGAGTAACAGAAATCTATACTTTTCTGGATTAGCCCCGAGAGGTTAAACTCTACAAGCCAGTAAAAACGTTACATAGATGGTAGTAAAAGCCATTTTACACTATCATAGAGCTTAATGATAACAAGCTGGGACCCTTCAACAGATTTCTAAAGTGTACAGGCACGACAACTTGTTCACTTGACCTTTATTTAAAGGATCACCACTTTAAAGCCAAGTCACCTTCTCAATTTGTTTTCAATACTGCTACCAGCTGAACTTCCATCTCCGCGGGCATTGTCACTGGCAGCAAACTATGCTCTTTAAGAAAATTTTCAAATATATAAAAGCAGATCTTTAATACTTTATTGTTTGCCATAAATCTTTCGTATTCTAGGCTGCAAAAGATGAGGCAACATAAATGGCAAAATAACAGGATCCTTTTCCTTTCCAACCAGGTCTTGCAAGAGCTTTCAGAATTAAGGAGGAGATTCTCAATGGCCACCTAAGGAGATGGCACCAGTGATAAGCACTTCCAGACTATATTTATATTCCTCTGGATGACTAGGAACACTGGAAAGTTTGCAACCTTGGATAATTCACCCAAACTCACATACTATCACAACCACCCCAACAGCTTTGTCAGACGGGGGTCTATGTTATCTGATATTTTTATATGGTGACTAGGAGAACGCAGCTGTAGTCTAACTTCAGTACTGCCATACAAATTAACAGGACAGATGTCCCCAAATACTGAAGATATTCCATGTCTTTTTTCATCATAACTATTTTTATTTTCTTTAGACCCAGTGATAATCACTGTCTACATGTTTTGTCATAACATGAAATGCAGTTACTCACAAACTCAGATTAACTGGTCTTGTGCCTGTGCTAGATAAACAGAAGGAAAATATGCTTTGGATATAACAAAAATTAGGCTTTAAGATTCTCCTAAATTAATCTTTCCTTACATATAAATTCTAGCTACAAGTGTTTATTGGGTTTGTGTGGCAAGGTTTTGGTAGCAGGAGGGCTACAGGGGTGGCTTCTGTGAGAAGCTGCTGGAAGCTTCCCCCATGTCCGACAGAGCCAACACCAGCGGGCTCCAAGTCGGACCTGCTGCTGGCCAAGGCCAAGTCCATCAGCGATGGTGGTAGTGCCTCTGGGAGAACAGATTTAAGGGGGAAAAAACCTGCACAATTGCAGCTGGGAGAGGAGTGAGAATATGTGAGAGACCCCCAGGTCAGTGCAGAAGGAGGGGAGGAGATGCTCCAGGCGCCAGGGCAGAGATTCCCCTGCAGCCCATGGTGATGAAGACCCTGGTGAGGCAGGCTGTCCCCCTGCAGCCCAGGGAGGTCCACGGGGGAGCAGATCTCCACCTGCAGCCCGGGGAGGACCCCTTGCCGGAGCAGGGGGATGTCCAAAGGAGGCTGCGACCCCGTGGGAAGCCCGCGCTGGAGCAGGCTCCTGGCAGGACCCGTGGAGAGAGGAGCCCACGCTGGAGCAGGTTTTCTGGCAGGACTTGTGACCCCGCGGGGGACCCACGCTGGAGCAGTCTGAGCCTGAAGGACTGCAGCCTGGGGAAGGGACCCACGCTGGAGCAGTTCGTGGAGGACTGTCTCCTGTGGGAGGGACCCCATCCCAGAGCAGGGGAAGAGTGAGGATTCCTTCCCCTGAGGAGGAAGGAGCATCAGAGGCAATGTGTGAGGAACCGACCCCAGCCCCCATTCAGCATCCCCCTGTGCTGCTGGAGGGGAGAAGGGAGAGAAATTGGGAGTGGAGCTGAGCCAGGAAGGAGGGAGGGGTGGGGGGAAGGTGTTCTGAGATTTGGTTTTATTTCTCATTATCCTTGTTTTGATTTGATTGGTAGTAAATTAAATTAATTTTCCCCAAGTCGAGTCTGTTTTCCCTGTGACAGTAATTGGCTGAGTGATCTCTCCCTGTCCTTATCTCAACCCATGAGCCTTTCATTATATTTTCTCTCCCCTGTCCAGCTGAGGAGGGGAGTGATAGAGCAGCTTTGCTGTCCACCCAGGGTCAACCCACCACATAGTATTACTTATCAGTGTTCCTTAAAGAGAGAATAACTTGTACGTGAGTAAACATTCATATACGGATATATTTTAAAGATACTGAGATAGCATCTGATATCATGCATATAATTGCCCATCTGTTTCTCTAAATTACATTTAACATAACATTTAATCACTTCCTATAGAAAAGGAAGTCAGATACATACACTTTAAAACTTTATTGTGAGATGGTATGGAAGAAAAAAGGGAGAAATGAAAAAGTAGTCAGGAAAGTGATTTCTACTATATTTCTTCTTTTTTGACAATATTTACAATTGCAAATACAGGTGAGTAATGGGGAGGTAAAAGCTAGAAGGCATTCCATTCAAAAGTAATCAAAGCTGAAAAAGATCCCTGATTGAGCTTTGTATTGCCAAATATAAGGAGTAGTCTAAGCTTTACAAATGCCAATCATCAATTGATTAATTTATATATATATAATATGAGAAATAAAAATAAGACAGAGAAAAGAAAATACAACAGAGAAGATTCCAGGAATTATAGCAAGCAGCATATTTCCAGTGAAGTAATCATACTTTTTATTACTGGCAGTCTGGATGAAAAACTGAGGCAAGATAGCAAAGCTACTACATTAATGTTTTTGCCAATGAAAACAAAACCACAATGGTGGCTACCAATAACATCCTTGAATCACTTGGCTGATATACAGGTTTCACGGACTGTTCCTCTGGCAATTGCAACAGAGCTCCCATAAGCTAAGATTTTCAAAGGTGCCAGAAAAGCAGTTGGATGTCCACTTCACATTTAAAGTTTAACAGATTTGGGTGACGAAAAACAGGGGCAGTTTTCAGAAACTGGAGTCTTGCTTTCACAAACTCAGAATCGGTCTGTTGAAAGCATGCTTGCTTGAACTGAAAGACACTGGAAGCATGAACATCACTGACCTTTGATAAGCCCAGAAAGCACACCATCCACCTGACAGTACCAAACTGTACTTACAAAGACTGTAGGTCATAAAGAAATACATTTTAACTGTAAGGGATTTTTTTGGTGGTGGTGGTGGTTTTTTTTCTTGTCTGGCAGATGGCAGTAAGATCATAGCAACAGTCATCAGATGGATATGCAACAAATATACCACAACATCCTTTTTTTTCCCCAGATTCAAGGGACAATGCAGCCAAAGAGAAGGACAGCTTAGGAAAAAAACAGCTCAGTTCTGTCTGTGGGATACCAGAGATGTAAAGCGTGGGACAACGGTCAGCAAAAACTCCATCCTGTGCAAAACATGGTCCAGGCACATCAAAAAGAGGACCCAGGGAAGATGACTCAAAAAAACCCAAACAAACAAACAAACAAATAAAAACAACAAAAAAAACCCTCAATTCAAACATCAGACTATATTCAGCTGTTTTGGAAATTGCTGTAAAGAGCTATTCAGAGAAATAAAAGAGCCATAGAGTTAAAGTCAAAAGACCACAATCCAGTGAAGAGTGTGCAGCATCCTGCGTCTTGAAGGGGACTCTCAAACTCAGCCTGCAGCAGGCTGCACATGCATGGCACTGCTCTGCAGAGAGCACGCAGAGCTACGGGAATGAACAGAAAAGAGTAATGTTATGACAATTATCAGGCTGCCCAGATTTAGACTTACTCAGTATTTCTCCTATGCACAGAGAACTCCAAGTATTCTCATTTTTTGTTATTGTTGAAACCGGCTTTAAAGTCTCACTCAATAAAATCAGACCATGACCGGTAACTTAGCAGAAGAAAGTGAGCTTAAGAAATTTCCCTTTGCAACGCTTTTTTAGATAACTACTGATGATGATAGAAACAACCATAACTGAAGAGTGCAAGGGAAAAAAAAGAAATAAAAGTTCTGTTTGATCCTACTACCTTAATCCTGCTTTCCTGACAAAGCAACTTGGTGTTGTAATAAAAGTAGTTTTTGTAAGGAATCTTCTCAGGACTTTTTGCTTCATAAAGAGGCAAATGTCCTAGGGCCTGAATCTAGTTTTTTTGTAACAGTGATGATTAGTGTAACTAATCTTTGAACCACTTCACTAAAAATGAAATTAAATAAGATCACTCTGAAAGGGAAAGTACAAGGGTTAAGGCTTCAGGCCCCCTTCCCACTGACTGATGCCATGACTCTGGGCAAGTGACTGAGATTATTTCTACCTGACTCAATACCACACTAACCAAATTCCTGGTATAGATATCTGCTCTTAAAACTGTTTATGCATCTTATAACTCTATCACAGAAAATGAGTGGAGTGTTCCAAGGAGCTGAATCCAGGTACATTTCTTTAGGGAACTCTTCTATTTCACATATATGGAGCTCAGGCCTCCTTTTCCTTTCTCTGTCCTATTCTTGGCCCAGACTAAGAGATGGATAGGTGTTCCCATTGCTCCTGGGCTGCTGGCGAGGCTCCTCTCTCTCAAGACAGCTGAGAAATGAAGGCTTCAGCCCCAGTCTGCTCAAGACAGCAACGAACACATGCTTTCTTCTTGCGTGTGCAAACCAACCAGTGGCTTACTATGTGAAAAATGGGCAGCGCTACAGCTACCACCACTCCTTCTCCAGACACATTGTGACGGAAAGGACCAAGCCTCCCCTCGGTACCAAAAGGGCAATCTCAGTGTCTGACTCCAGCACAGTGTGGATCCTAACCTCACAAAGACGTCTAACGTGGGCAGTGGGTGAACACCTAAACCCAGCCAGGAAAGGGGACGAGACACCTTCCCCAGCCTCGGTGTGACCCCAGGAGTACGTCTGCCTGCCCTGCTCATCCTGTTCACTGCAGAGAAACCAAGCAACTAGCCTATGTTAGGACCTAAGGCAAGTCCATGGAATTAATTTAACCAGCTTTTGCTATATTGACTATTTCTTAGTTTACCAAGTAGCTAAACCAGCAAAAGTGTGTAGTCTTCGGGCCTGACTAGCAGCTAAGGTAAGCTGGACCAGTAAGTACGGAAGGGGAAATTAAGGGAAAATCATTTAGCCTAGACATATCGATATCGTACCTGTAAAGCTTCAGGGGAATTTAGTAAATACTTACATTTTGAATAGAATTTTTTTGTAGGAATTGATAAACTCCAGGAAACAAACATGGACATTTTTAAAGGAGTACTAAAATCAAGTTAGGAAAAAGGAAAGTTAAAAGCTCACATCAGCATGAATTAACCCCCCACAAAATGAAAATAACAGAAATTTTTATACATTCAGCAACTACAAAGCATGTACTGCTTGACAAAAAATGGAATGAGAATTTTGTAAGCTAAGTGAGCAAAAAAAGCAAAAAAGAATAGGTTTCAGGATTAGGAGAAACCTGCAAACTACTACCTTGTCTTAGCCAAAAGGTCTCTCACTGTGGGCAGTCTTAAAAATACTATGGTTGCCCAATTGTAAGGCATTCCTTCCTTCATGTGTCTTGTTAGTGTGGGCTTAGTTTTGCTTTAAAAATCAACATTTATACAATTTATGAATAAAAGCTTGTCTTACTGACATTACGCAGGGTCCTCAATTTATGTTGATTTCTTTACTGTGAAATCTGAGCTGAGGCTTGAATTTTTTAGACTTTCTAAATATATTCAGTATAAACTACAGACTATGTTACAACTTTCATATTACTGGGCTAAGCAGGTTTTTAAGTTTTTTTTACAAAATAAACTTTAAGTGCATGTGCTTGCTGCTAGAGGACATAAGCTGAAAAGATGGTTTTCTTCCACCCACACCACTCAAATGGCTCAACTGATTTCCCTCGTAGGTGAGCAAGGCACGGGTGACTGGAATGAACAGAAACGCAGGGTATTTCTCCACCAAAGGAAACATCATTCTGATGATCAGCAATACTGGTTACTGGCATGACAAAGACATTGCTGTGCGTTTGCAAGAGTTTGTCCATCCCTGTTGTCTCTACAGACCTCTCTGTTCCCCCGGGCATTGTCCTAATGCCTCTAAAAAACAGCCGGAACCAATGAGATCCCTGGTCAGCAAGATCCAGCGGCGGATGCTCTCCCTCTGTATTTGCTTCTGGAGTTTATAACCAGCTCTGAAGAAGAGTTCTGTATTTCTGTGTTCCCAGCGGGGTCCTGGGTCTTGCCACCTCCACTCATTACCCAGGTTACTTTTTCTTTTCTTCTGCTCTCCTTCCTTTTTCTCCCAAATAAGCAGTCTAGCATTCACAATAATAGTAGGAAGTGGTAGAGTGACTGACCTTTCCCGTTTAATTCAATGACATAAATATGAAACATTTATCATTTATTCAGCTTATAGGTCTGCTGAAGACAAATTCACCTGTGACACAGGCATCAAGATAAATTCATATCTCTTTCTAATATACTTCCATTAGTATCAGATTTATCATCCATTCTCCTAAAGTCTTGAGTACCACCCATGCAGCGTAGGAGAAGATGACTCTATTCAATTCAACAGGATTCTATTTTAAAAACTCACAGCACAGACATTCAGAGCTATGACTTCATTCAGGCATATTTGCTTAAGCTGCTGTCTCCTTTGTCGCAACACTGAGCTGAAAACGGATATGTAATCCATTGCTTAGACGTACTCTTTATTCAACTTTTTGTTTAAGACTCTGCCTGTGCCTAAGCTACATCTACTATTCCTTCCCCCAAGACGACCAGTTTTCCAACTCAAAATGTAGAGGTATGCGAGTTTTTCTTTGAAAGTCTACAATTCTATGATGTATTGAGTGTCATCATGTATGGACTGCAGTACACCTGCAGTACCTGACACATCACTGCTTTAAATACAAATTTGATGTCAAATATGACATCTTTACACATCACTGAAACATACCCATTTTTTTCCTGTTAGATAAACACACATACATTTCCCCTATATGTATACATATATCTGTCCTGGTTTCAGCTGGGATAGAGTTAATTGTCTTCCTAGTAGCTGGTACGGTGCTATGTTTTGAGTTCAGTATGAGAATAATGTTGATAACACTGACGTTTTCAGTTGTTGCTAAGTAGTGTTTAGACTAAAGCCAAGGATTTTTCAGCTTCTCGTGCCCAGCCAGCGAGAAAGCTGGAGGGGCACAAGAAGTTGGCACAGGACACAGCCAGGGCAGCTGACCCAAAGTGGCCAATGAGGTATTCCATACCATGTGACATCATGCCCAGTATATAAACTGGGGGGAGTGGGGGGGATCACCACTCGGGGACTAACTGGGCATCGATTGGCAGGTGGTGAGCAATTCCACTGCGCATTGTTTGTATATTCCAATCCTTTTATCATTCCTGCTGTAACTTTATTATTGTTTTCATTATCATTATTAGTTTCTTCTTTTTATATTCTATTAAACCATTCTTATTTCAACCCACTAGTTTTATTTCTTTTCCCAGTTTTCTCCCCCATCCCACTGGGGTGGGGGCAGTGAGTGAGCGGCTGTGTGGTGCTTAGTTGCTGGCTGGGGTTAAATCACGACAATATCAAATAAAAGTTTCAAACTGGCATGCTTCCTTCAACGCCTTTATCTCATCTGAACCATGAATCCCTGAAAAATTGTTATTCATTTCGACCTTTTGGATTTCAGAGCAGTATAAAAAAAAAAGGTTGATGTAGGGGAAAGACACTCTTGTGAAATTAAATTCCCCAAATTCAAAATCAGTCCCATCTGCGATGTATTTTCTTCCTCTTCCCTCCATCTCTTCTCCCCATGCCTTCATCCCCGCACCTCATGGTGGTTCTGTTACTATATCAGAGACCAATTCTTATTTTCCTAACCGCACTTCTTGAATTTAATAAGCCTTACTGTCATTCCATTCGCTTACTGTCAATGGATTTTCTTTACTAAAGATGCATTTCCCCAAGATGCGCAGTACTTTGGGGGACCCTCTCTGCCTCTTTCTCCTGTTTTGCTGCAACTATACTGATGTTGCCTCGCATTTTTAACCACCATTACCTATGGGAATAAAGATGATAGTCCAGTGAAATGTGGGTAGATTTGTTTGGCTAGACATTGCCCTGTCACCAAACAGATCACTGACTAACTGCAACCACAAAGATTCATGAAGCCTCAATGACATGTGAAAGAACCAGAAGGAGTTATTCCATCCAGAAATATTTCATGTTTATTAATAGCTACTTAGTAGGCAATTCTTGCTGCTTATATAGCCTAGTTTATAGCTACATAAGCAATACTCCTCATAGCAGCAGCAGAAGGCAAGCTAATACAACAAATATCAACTAAGCAGTGGCTCTATCTACCTTTTCTTGCTACCAAGACATTTCAAGGAAGTAATACAAGTAGGACCCGAGTAGTGAAAAGATATGAGCAGTGACAAAAAGAGGGTATGAAAGAAAACCACTCTCGCGTACTCCATTAGTGCCTGTCAGCTCTTGAAAAGCAGAGACTCAGTCATCATTATGAGTGTAAATAGTCCTTATAAGGATGAATTTTATTAACTCTATTTTACAGCTTTCCTGTTTACAATTATATCCATCTTATTACATAAGCAAGCCTGAAGAAATAGTCCCCTTTTTTTTTTTGGTTTTTTTTTTCTTGGTGTATTGTGCAGATCCATAAGGAGATGCTATGATTTAACAAATCTGGTTATGGCAGAGTGTGTGCATGTCCAGGTGCACGTGTGTGTGGAGGGGGCAGGGGAGAACTGTGGGGGTATCTACTTTTCAGCTTTACTTTGCTGTAGACCTGGGAATCCAGTAATGCTACCATGGTGTAAAACATTCTTCTCCATTAAATTAGTAAGCTAATAATGTCAAAGCAAGTATTTATTTTCCTACATTGTAAGAACATTAACTGAAATACAACATTTTCTAACCTATTTTTAACCAAAAATGAGGATGGTCTAATATTCCTTGAACAATAGTGTGGAGGCAAAGCATGGAGCATTTTCATCTAGGTAGAGTACTGTAACAAAAAGAAGTGCCAATCACAAATATTTACGTAAATTTGTAAAACTACTTTTCAGCTCACCATCAGCTCCTGCTGAGACAACTATTGATCAATATTCTGTCAAGTATAACATAATTCTAGAGATTTATTTTCTTTGTCCCTCACCTTAACCTAAGACCTGCTGAATTTCAATTGAAGTAAATAAATCATCTTTACTTTTTGACCTTTTAAAAAATATTCACTAAGCACATTTTATCTCTATCAAATTTGATGTTCTAAAGGGATTCAGGTGGCTCCGTTAGCATACTGACCTTATACAAGTTCTAGGATGGCTATGATGTAAAGCACAATACTTTTAGTAGAAATGAATAGTTACCCACCATTGCACACTGATCATTTGGGTCTAGGTTGAACCTTACATAAAAGGCAGCACAAACCCACACTGCTCTAGGAAAGGCGTGAGTGATTAGGAGGACAGAATTGGCAGGGACCACATCATTCATCAAGACACATTCTTCACAAACACAAGTTGCCGCTTTACATGGAAACGCTCCTGGAAGATTACGCATCCCTTCCCTCAGCACACTCCCCTCAACAAATTTCACATCTTCAAAGTAAATGGCGTAAAAACTCTAACCTACGAGGCTCCACTAAGGATGATCAGAGACAACCCAGTGCAAGAGTGTCAGGTTTCTGCCTGAGCACAAACCTTCCCCCCCACCTTCCTGCTGGATTATATGGGTGGGAAATTGATGCAGTTCACGGTGAAATCATTAAACGCTGAAAGAATGTGGCCAACTCAGTGGCCATCGCTGTGCTGGGGTAAGGATGGTGCCACCACGGCTCGGCTCCCTGGTTGCCACCATTCACAGCTTACACTGAGGACATTGAGTATGCGCTCATCAGTCTCCACCAAAACGAGCCACAGCTGGGCACTACCAACACAGGGAGTTGTTGCTCTGTGAGAGCGGACAAAATCTTGTCCTAACTTATGCAGCTGGACCTGGGGTGCAGAGATTAGAATCAAGTTCTCTGGAAATCTGGAGAGGTTAAAATACAAGGTTTGCATCTCCACATATTCTGGTTCTGACAGCCATATCTTCCAAACTGCCTTAGAGAGGGCTGTTCTAAAGTATTCTTCTGGAACTTGCTTGTATCACCAGTTTTCACTTTCAGAGAGATTTAATATACCTCAGATAACTAATAACTTTTTTTTTTTAACTTTACCACTGACTGTGTTGCTATTCCCCAGTTCTCTCTCAATCACCAGACCAGTCCACCTGTGAGGGCAAATGAATGTTTCCCCACCTCCCTGAGCCATCTTTATTGAATGTGTCAATACTTGCACCGAACATCAGAGCAGCTAGGATCTTCAGTGCAGTCATTCCCCAGAGACCTCAAACCAAAAGGTAACAGGGAACTTACTATAAATCTAGGTTTTCTAATTCATATAAAAACATATAAGCAATGTGTCAAAAGCCAGCTATTTTTAAAAGGTATAATCATAAAATCAAATGTCAAATATTAACTGTTCAAGCCATTCATCACGGTAGCTCTGTATAACTGTCTTGTCTTAAATTAGTAGGGAAACTGTCTGGAATAGAAGCTGCAGTTTTAAGACTAATAGTTTTCACCTTCCAAAAAAAGTCAGGGCTTGTGCTCACCCAGAAATCCAATTAGTCACCCAAATGCAATAGGACAAGCAGTAACAGTTTTAAGCTAAAATAGGGTAGATTTAGACTAGATAGAAGGAAGAAATGTTTTACGGTGAGGGTGGTGAAACCCTGGCCCAGGTTGCCCAGAGAGGTGGTAGATGCCCCATTCCTGGAAACACTCAAGGTCAGGCTGGACGGGGCTCTGAGCAACCTGACCTAGTTGAAGATGTCCCTGCTCACGACAGGGGTGTTGGACTAGATGACCTTGAAAGGTCCCTTCCAACCCAAACTATTCTACGATTCTATGAAATACTGCAGAACTTCTGATTTACTCAGATTTTGAAAAGCAAACAAAAACCAGCAACAAAATAGAAACCAACATGAACATAGAGGCATGGGCTTACGTTCCCTAAGCCAGTCTGAGCTGCCCACTGTGTGGATCCGAGCTGAAAGAAGCAAGTGCTTAAGGATGTACAAACACAACTTGCTACAATAGCTAAAATGCCAAGAGGTGGTTCTTGAGAATATGTTCTTGGGTTTGGCATGGCCACCAAAGCGTGTTGTTCATTGCAAATGGTTTTCTCTGGCTGAGTTTACATTAGCTCTTGACAGCATTATGATGGCACTGTGCCACTTCTATATTCTTCTTTGTTCCAAATCTGTCCAGTTCTCAGCAGAAGTGACAGCAGCCAAAGCACCACTACAGCATCTAAGGAGCTTTGGAGAAATCTTGCTGGTCACCCCTTTTTTAATCGTGATAGAATTAGAGAGAGACTGAGGAGTTACCATAAACCACTTACAACTTGGCAATATCCGCTGCGCACCAGTCTTTCTTGTGTCTGCTCTAGGTTGACAGGGACCTGAATATCCGGCCTTCTAGTGAAGGCACTTGGCATGATCTGAGCCACTCAGATGTTGTGCACTTGGACAGTACCTTTCTTACCTCTTACATGAGCCAAGTAACAATTGCTGGAAGTTCAAAGCCTCCTTACAGGCATTGCACTCTGAACATGCATATGAATACTCCCAGATTCATCACTGCTTCGTTCCTGGTTTTACACCTGCATTAATTAACTGAAACCACGAGAGCTCCTGCATATCCCATTGGTGTAACGCAAAGGAGAGCTACACTCATAACTTCTATTATTGTCAGTGGTAGTTACGTATATGTGCTGCGCAGAGAGGAGCAGCTGTCCTCTAATAAGGCGCTACTCGTGACAAATATAATACTGACATGGGACCCACATAATTGTCCTTATAAGCCCGCTGCAAAGCAAGAATGACTGCAAATGCCAGGAACCAGAAAAAACCCACAACATTCTCCCCCCACTTTTTTTACTTCAATTCGCAAAGAACAGCACATTTCTGCAGCAAATAGAGCTTACTAAACCAGCTGCCTTTTGTTATTGTCCTTATGCCTATCTGTGATATTATACAACAGATACCACTTTATTGGTGTCCATAAATAACTTTTATTACGCATCTGAAAAAAGCACAGTTTAGCACGATGCAGAACAGGCACGATCTCTTCCAGCGGTTGAGGCCAACAACTTTCTTCTGTAGCTGCCATTACGACCCTACCCCCGGGTGATAACGTTCATTTAAAACAAATTAAGAAAGAAAAAAAAAAAAGATTGTACCAGGCAGCAGCCCCTGTAAATATTCTGAGAGGTTGCCAGGACCAGAAACAGGCATTACTAGGTATATTGCTGAATCCAGCCCCAGTTTGTTGTGGTTTTCCCTCTGCAGGTACCAAATTTACTGCCAGCTCCACACTCAGGAAAGCCAGTCTGATAAAATCCAAGACAATGAACTCTGTTTTCAGGATACGCTGAAGCCCATGTCTTATGTTAACACTACCAGTGCCATCATCTGGCTTGTTACCAGCTGCTGTCACTGCCTGTGACTGCTACTAGCGTCAAAGAAAATAAAAGCTAACTGGCCTCAAAGGCATCAGGTGGGTGTGGCCACGAACTTAAATTAAAAAAAAAAAAAAAAGAAAAAGAAAAAAGGGAAAATCAACTTTATAGCTAATGGCAAAAATAACATCCATATTTTCCATTCTTTTCTTCAGACAAGCCTCTCATTCTTTCACATTCCTTTAGCTGCTAATGTTTTCATTTGTTTTACTGTCATTTGCTCTGCCAGTTTGAGCAGTGATGTCATGACATATGACTGCCTGATATTCAGTGGTACTCACAGCACCTTTGTCACTAGTGGCTTGAGCGCACAATGAACAGTATCTTGAGTTTAATGTATTTGTGGCTTTGTGAAGGCAGCAATGACACACAAGGGGCTTTTTTCTCCTTTTGTTTCTGTGCTCTGTAATAGAACAGCCTGCCACAGAGACTGTGACCAGAGAATAATGAAAAATGCTGGGCCATTGTTGGTCAGGGCAAAAATTTGCAAACTTCACAATTTGCTTAATTATTGAAGAATGGCTTTTCAAAGATCCATGCATTGTTCTAAAGAGACATCCTAGCATCTATCTTCCTTTCCTCACAAAAGCTTTTTATCTTCAAACGAGGAGAATATACTTGTTAAGGGCCAATTAGTAGTCCATCTACGAAGAAGTTTAAAGGAATTTATAATTAGTAAATTGACCCATGGTGTGAGTCACCTGGAAAGGAACTACATCATTTCCTAAGACAGTTAAGCTTTCTTACACAAATATGAGTCAATACCCTAGATTCAAGACTCTATATCTTAACCCTAACTTGTTCGCGCAGACCAATTTCATTCACTACGGCAGGCTCGCTCAGACAGTAAATGTTATTCAAGGTGAACAGGGACAGTCCTCTGACCCCTGTTCTAGGCCTCTAGCACAACTTCCATCCATCCAGAAGAAATGTTATGCATCCTCCTGTATATTCTGCCTAAATCCTAAAGAAAAGAGTTTCGCAGCCTATCCTCTCTCCTTTAGTACAAAGATCCTATCAAAGATCGGCAAGCGTAACTATATAATGAAGTAAAAAAAGGTGCATGCAGAAGAGAGGCTGGAGTTTCATTCCCAACAGGGCAGCAACTCAAAGATCCCTATATAGTCAATGGAAAGAGGCAGCCACCTCCTGAAGGTGGTTAAAAGCCTATTCATTACATGCTTAAATGAGGTAGCATGCATCTCTCTCCCACCATCGGAAAACGGTCCTGCATTTTTGCCTTCTGAAAGGTGACGTGACATATAAACATGACAGGCATCATCACTTCGACATGCCTCTTTGAAATAATAGAATTAACCTCATACGCTGCCTTCGGTACAAAACTCCGCTAATGAGAATTCCTTCATGAGAAAAGAAGGGTGAGGAAAACAAGTCTGTTACAGTACGAATATAGATACAATAGACTGTTCCTATTCACATAACTGGTGACTTGCCACTAGAGGTCCAGCCTAACATCCCAACCGAGGGGAGGTGCTGGGGGGGGGGGGGGGGGGGGGGGGATCAGAAAAAACACCCCAAACCCCGATGTTAGAAAGCTATTACTTCAAACAGCATAGAAAAATCTGAGGTTCATTTATGTCATATAAATGGTACTTTTACTGATTTTAGCAATCAGTACAATAATCAGCATTTCTTATATATACTACATCATTACGTAGGCAGCAGAGAAGCAAGTTTGTGTATAAAAGGTAAATCTGAGCCTCAAATGAAAGACATTTTCAAGGTATCCAGATATATGTAAACATTTGAGTGGGAATCAGCAGAGCCCTAAACTGATAAACATTTCTCATAAGTTATGTATGAATTAAAATCAAGTTTTTATTAAAAATGCATAAGTATGATCTGTGGTGAATAGAACTATTAGCTATGCATGTTTACTTTTTAGTGGAGACAGAAATCAGTAATTTTTCTTCTAAATGTCATTTCTAGCAGAGCGTTATAGAATGATAAAATGCTGAAACAATTCTCAGATGCCATTCAGCTGGTACACATACATCTGGGGAGAGGGGATAAAATAACAAACTGTGAAATGTTTATTCGCCACAGGGGCAAGAAAATGTCATTTCAACTATTGTGTCCCTTCTACTTTACAAGGCAAGTAGCACTCAACAGCCCCTCTCTTTCACTCACCGTAATAAAAAAATAAATGAAGATTAATCTGGATGACAATAAACTATCTGATGCTTTAAAATTACTGTGTTTTCAGCATACTCTGTAAGATCACACATTACTTACAGTGCTCCCTGTCTTCCTCACTCCTATTGGAAGCCACAGAAAATCACCTAAAAACCAAAGCAAGCATAAATTGGTTTTATCCTGTTGATTTTACCAGTTTAATTTTTTTTAGGGGATCTTAAGGGACATATGCAAAAAAGCTGACATTGCTCTGGTGAAACCAGCTCCTTAGTTTCCTTCTGCAGTCAACAAAGAGACAAATACCTTTCCAAAACAGCATTTCGCAATCTGGAGATCACAGTCATCCTTAAATTCAAAAAGTCCTCAGTCAAATGACTAGTGAAAATGCAAGAGGGAGGAAAAATGTAAGTAACAAGTACTGTGGATGGCAAAACAGTGTACAACGGGTCTGTGATTTCTTCTCTCCCTGCCCCCCCCAAACAGCCTCCTTAAGCTGAAGGACTGTTTTACTTAAGACACAACTCTAAAGGTCAGTTTAGGGCAAGAAACAACCATGCACTCTCACCTGCCCCCTGAAGGAGTCCCTCTTCTGACTGCAGAGGAGCCTAGAGAGATTATTCTGATCTAGTCAGACCATCAATACTCTTTCCCCCACCGAAATATGAAAAGACTTACTACTGTTATTCTCCGCTAAGTGTCACTTAAATTCAGAACCATAAGGAAAAGTCCTGTAGAAACTCAAGATTTCTGACACACTGTTTCTTACAAAATGTCATTGGGCATAGCTGTCTCTTTTGGCATTGCACACCTCGGATAATCTCTTGAGCTCAGTGGAACCATGGTACCAAAAAGGTTGCCTGGAGTGTATGGGGACACCCAGGTAGCTCACCAGGCACTGACAGCAGCCTCCAGAGCAGACACTGCCTGAACATCTCCAGTCCCTAAGCTCAGGGAAGTTTCTCAAAACTTCATGCTAACAGAAACTAGATGTTGAGACCCTCATCACTGGATCCACCAGGACATTGAGAAGACTTCAAATGGATTTAGATTCTTTCCTGGAACAAGTCGCCAAATACCTGTTTACAAACCTTATCTGCTGCACTTGCATTGTATATGTTCCCACAGCTCAGCCTGGGACACTAAAGTCACTACCAACTCAAAACATTATGTTTCTGCTTTGAACCATTCTGCAATGGAGCCTGTTCCTTTCTGTTGACTACAGAATGAGAGATTTCTCTCCACTGACTACAGACTGACTACAGAGTTTTCAGTGTCTTTTAAAAATGCTTACTTAGTGCTTTTTGTAAAGAAACAGAAAAAGTAAAAAAAAGAAAAACACCAAAAAACAAACCCACACCCTGCTGCTCATCATTCAAGGTGCTAGCTCAAATCTCTGTCAATACGAAATTAATTCCTGCTGTCAAAGATTTGCCTTACGGCTATACAAGAAGAGTAACTTCACTAGATATTCTAGGTCCCTATATTCAGGTAGTATATTCAACTCCTCTCAATCTATTTAAACCTTCCCTTCCTACCCATCATCACAGTATCTGAATGTTGAATCTGCTCACTGAACTCTAAAGAAGTTCAGCTTCAAAATGCAGTGAATTAAACCTGCTATTCAGCCGGTCTGAAATCTTTTACCCCTGTAACTTAAAACAACATACTCTGCTTTTCTTGAAGTGCATGATTGGTTATTCACAATTATTATTCATTCACAATTCTATGAAAATTAATACTGTACCATTCATAGTGAACATCAAGCCACTAAAATTAAATGACATAATGGACCGTTACCTCTGACATCCATTTTTTGTATGCATCGCTATTTTTGACCTCAAGTTATCACAAAAAAAACCCAGATTTTTTATGAATCCTCAGCATTTTATCTCAAAAACAGAATAGAAAAAGAGTGTTTACTTTTCTACCAAGGTCTCACTTAAACCTGGAAAGGTTGCTACATATTTCTTTCATAGCAACAAAATATCTTAGCTCTCTGAATTCATGATCAAGTCCTTGTTTTATATATTCCCAGCAGCACCTCAAAATCTACTCCTCAGTGTTATACAATAGTTTTCAAACATACACCTGCTGAAAGTCTGCTATTCACAGGACCAGTTTGTTTTCATTGCCAGTAGGACCACAATGGTTTCAGATACAATGAAACTAAGACTTCCACTTTCTTTCCTATCAAATCAAAACAAAGCAAGAAGCAGAACTTTAGAGAAGACACAGACACAAGTTGTTGACATAGTCACAATTTCAAAGGCAGTACTTAAATATAAGTACTATCCAAAACATAGGAACCAATTCTTTCTACTCTCCTTCTAGATTGATAAACCTACAGATCCACAGGCCAAGACCAGCAACATCACTTTCCATTCCACGTGGAAAGCCCACAATTTTAATTCCCCTTTTGCTAGCAGAAAATGTAGGAACATGTGCATGTCATCAGAATTTTCCATTGCAGATACTTCTCTCCTAAAGCTGCTATTGAAAACCATTGACAACAGTGACAATGAAACACAATTAAAACACACATGCAGAAAGAAAAAATAACCCTCCCCAAAATCCAGCAATTAAAAGCAAACACCAAAAATTTCCATACTGCTCCCCTATAGAAAAAATGAAAAAAATAAACATACTACATACACTGATTAGGTGGTTTGGTGTGCTATTGGAAAGTACCCTGATGATATGCATAGTTTAAAGCCTATATTAACAAATAGAGTTTCCTTATTACATAAAACTGCAGAGTAGCCAATCCAAGGGAGTATCTGGTCTGGATGCCTTCGCTTTGCTCTCAGAGGGACCCCAGCTCTAATCTGGCAAACCTCACTCCCTGAAGGTCCAGAGACAATTCAACCTGCAAACTGTTAAAACCTGAGTTTTTCCCCCAAGCAAGGATATTCATGGTATTAAACTGTGCTAAACCCAGTAGGCAGATTTGTGATATAGACTACAACTTGCCACGATCACCATTCCTAAAGTGTCTGAACGAGCATAAGAATGCTGCTGCTCATGTTTAGAAAAGGCAAACCAAAACTTTACAGGACTGATCGCTAAGGCAGACTTTTTTCTCTAAGAACCAAGGTCTGTTCTCCGTACTTACACATACTGTCGTTTTATAATGCATGTGAGAATCGGAAGAGAACAGGATGCTCTTCAGTCTTATCTCATGTGTGCAATATAGATTACAGGCATCTCCCGTGACATCAGAAGAAGTCACAGAAGACATAGGGTCTACTGTATTACTTCCCAGTTTGTATGTAATTCATTTCCCGGGTTTGAGTGGTTCCACCACTTTATCTGCCACAGATCTAGTATGTGTCTTCAGGTGCAACAACATAACTAAATATGTGTTTATGGACATTGGTATCACAGGTAAGTAGAGAAGTTACCTCAGCTGATGCAGTTCTTGAAATAAAGTATGTGAATTTTCTCTTAATTCGCATTAGTCATTTGTGGAAAAGCAACGAACAAGGACATTTCCATACAAGCTGTTAGCGTTTCAATAATTTTCTTCACTAGCTCAAAGCAAAGATGAAGACTGGAGCCATGTTAGCAAAAGCAACCAAATTGGGGTGCTTTTGCCATTCTGCTTGGCCACAATGACACACTCGGACAGTGGCTTGGGCCAGACTTGTAACTGGAAGAGTTCGGAAAGAGATACAACTGGGCTGTGTGTCGGTGTGCTTATGCCCCGAACGGCAAAATGTTAGTGAGGAAAAGGAGAGACTACAAACATTATACATTGATGCCCATGAAAGACTTTCAGAAATTGGAGAGTTTGTGCCCATTATAATACATGCTTCTTTAGAGCACGAGACCGAAAGCCCCAGAATCACTAACCGAGCTTTGGGATATACACAGCTTGTTTACAAATTGTATATAGTTTTCAACACTTAGCTGGAATATCTGAACTGCATTACAATTTACTCCAAAAAAAAAAAAAAAAAAAAAAAGGAGAAAAAGAACAGGCAAAATGTACAAAGAGAATGATTTCAGTAAATTCAGATGGAAACAGAGGGAAGGCAGCGCGAAGGCTGAATTATCTGTCATCTAATTAGCCTTAGGAATGTGGCAATCTTTGTCTGATGGATAGAAACAATAAGCCAATGATTTCTGGAGACTTAACGTTTCTTATGAAGTGTTGTCCTTTCTCATCACTGCACTTAGGAAGAGAGCTGCTGAGTTGAAAACATGCAGAACTTTTTACTGTTTTGCCACTGCTCCAAGTTTTCCCGAGCAGCAATGGCAGACACGTAAAAAGTTTCAAACTGGTTTCCACGGGACTCTTGAAACCTTCTAGAAAGCACAATAATCTTGGCAGTTTCACCTTTGCTGGTCTTGCTATTAAAAAGACTGAGCAACAAGATATTAGTGTTACTGATGTAAGCTATTAATAGAAAAAGAGACACCCAAAAATAAAGAGGTTTAAAGGACAAAATGCAATAACAGAGAATTCTTTCAATGCAACCAGGATAGTTGACATACAAAGAAAACCACCAGGGCCCCTAATGCCCGGGGTTCTCTTCAGAAGGACAATGGACACCAGAGACCAAAATTAGCATCTAAAAAAAATGAAAAGATATTTTGAGATAATTAGCTTTGTATACAGAAGGCAATGCCTTGTTCCCAACATCAGCAAAATTAGCTCTTACTTGCTGTTAATTCTTCTCATTGGCTACAAATGCAGAGGAAAATGAGCTGTCAAAGGTTGTTTTCCATAGTACAAATGAGAGCACAAACAGGAAGGTATATGTATGTTAATAAGCAGGGGAGCAATGATCAGCATGCCCTTGAGAGCAGAAACATTCCTTGAGCTTTCTGATAATCTGATGGTACAGTATGTTGCCTTAGCTATAAACACTTAAAATGCATTTATGAAAATAATTCTGCTTGTGCAGGGTCTCTCAAGTTGATATAGCTCTACTCCCGCACTGGTATTTGAAAAAAACCCACCTTTTTATGTCCATTTGCGACATCTACATCATTTATATATGCACAATATGCAACAGCTTCTCTAATGAACTGCAGTGGTCCTCAACATTATTTATTGTACAGTGCCTACAAAGACCAATTAGATCACCACTCCCTAGCTCTGCAGAAATGGAAGAAAATATTTTCATTAAAAAAATGATAGAAACCTTTCTTTATACAAACTCTTTTTCCTCAAGCAAAAGTCTATTTTCTACTTCAAACATGACCGTTTTAAAACTGAAACCCAGGAATCAGTAGTAAATAATCTTCACATTAAAAGTTTTATGCAATTTTTTTTTAAAGTATGGTTCTCATTGCAGAAATGTTTCCCATGCCCATCTCCTCAGGCCAGATAACTTCACCCTTTGTTTTTGTCTTGGATCTGTGGTAATGTGGCTGCTAATTCTAGGATGAATCTTGACAAAATTTGCTCCTTTAAGTAGCCTTTACCTGAAAAGTAGTGACAACTGATCAATCACCCATAGGCCTACATAGGAGAGTTAAGTCCCCTTGATTTAAAACTCATGACCTGGTCCCATCTGATGGTATGTGGCGTGTGAAGGAATGTGACAAGTGATTTTAATAAAGCATATCATTTTCTCCATTCCCGATTCCTTTTTCTCATGTAAATGATTATTCCTGCTTTGAACCTATCTAAATGTCATTACCTAGGCCAAGCGTTCATAAGAGGCTTGTGCTGCTGCTAGTGCATCCTTTTCTTGCTCAGTAAAAATTTTCAAGTTTGCTTTCAGTTTATGAAAATGTTAAAAGCTCGCTCAAGCTACTCCAAAATACAGTATTTACTTTTTTAAAACTATATCTATTTGACCCTGTAGTTTACAACCACTTTTAGAAAGCTTACAGTAACACTACAATTCTACATTAGCTTACCTGCTCATCCACCTGCTGATACATTCCTACGGGGCATTTCTGTTGATATTTTTACTGTGAGTTTTGCATGTATTCTTGTCACCATGAGTTAGCAAATATGTTTTCCTTCACAGACTTTGAAAACAATCATAGTATAACATCTTAGCACATTCCACAGTTATCATAACCTCCTGGTTGTTGAATGCATTAAAAAAAAAAAAAAAAAAAACCCAAACCCAACACACAAAACCCCACAACCTTTTATCTGTAAAAGATACAATGTAAGCCATTTTTTGTTCCCTTTGCAGCAAAAAAAAAACCAAAGAAAAAGAAAAGTATGCCTCTGAAAGTTAAATGGATCTGAAGAACTTCAGCGATTAATTTTATGTTTCCAAATTGCTGGAAAAGGTTACATTCCTACCATTCCACTCAAGATTCACTACTTCTATTCAAGATTCTTTTTTTAGACAGTGTGCATGAATAAATCACATCTAATAAGATACATCCAGCTACAAAGAATCAGATAACTTAGGTGGAGAACAGCACATACAAATGAAATGTTTTCCAGAACACAAAAGGATTAAGGGTTGATTACAACTGATAGAAAGACCATGGGCATTTTGAATCTGTGATCTGCTAACACATCTTCCTTTTCCTACGTACTGTTTTACTGATTTTGGTCCCTGAAGTCTACTTGGGTTTTTCTGCTGTAGTTCTCTTAGTACCTGTCTGCAGGAGAGGAATTGGCAACAACATTGGTTGCTATTGATACCGACTCACACTTTCTCAGCAAAACTATTCAGTAAGAGGTAGAGGGATGGAGAAACATGAATTATTTCCTTCCCTGCTATAAGGTTAACTGCTTAACAAAGGTGCTTCCAGCACCTGTTCTGCCAGCACACGAACACTTGGTCTAATGAAAATAAGAAACGGGGCGCATGCCATTGATATGTCTCTAGCTGCATTATCTCCACATCCGTAGGAATTCTATACCTCAGACATCTGATTTGATAACAATAAAATCAGCCACGTATATATTACAGGAAGGGGCATTTCTTTAGTTTCTTAACTTTAAGCCCAGACACTTTTGAGGTGCCACAATACCATTGCACAGGCTAACCGTCTTGCTAAGCATATCTATTTTTAGGCGGTTTCTTTGTTATTGTATCTCGGTGCCTACTTTTTAAACTCGGCTCTACTTTTGCTGGTAGCCGAGCTTACAAGTGCTGCCACATGTCTCCTCTCAAGAGAAGTATAAATATATAATTGTTTTAGTTCCGTAACAACGTAACGATACAACGTTAACCTACACGGGCCGATAAGTCTGAAAGAAAAAAAAAACAATAACAAAAAACCCCAAACAACCCCAAAAGGTAACACAGCTGCAGAAGAGCTCCGGCATCACAACTTCACCCACGCACACCTGTACGGCAAACCGCGAGCCACGCATCCCGCCCCCCCCCCCCCCCCCCCCCCGACACGGCCCGCGTCCCTCCTTCACCGAAGGCCACCGGCCTGCCAGAGGAAAAACCGGCGACCAACTTAAGCCCACGCTCGGGACCACCGCCGCCCGACTTTCTTCCAACTCCGCCGTGCGCCCACCCGCAGCCTTCCCCGGCCGACCCGCCGCCAAACTACCTGTAACGCAGCCCCCGTTTCCCTCACGCCCTTCCCCAAACCCCCTTTCTCCGAGCCCAAACCGCGGGTGCTGCACCCACCCCCCCTCCCCATCCCACACACACACTCTGCGGGCAGCGGGGGACCCGCCCCGCCGCCCCCTCCCGCCTTTTTCCCCTCACACACGCACCTTTCCACACGCATTTCCACACACACACGCTGTTATTTCCACACACACACACACCCCGGCTCCGCCGCCACTCACCAGCTGCGCGCCGCACACCGCCACCAGCGTGCACCGGCCGCTGCAATAGCCCATGGCTCCCGGCGTCCCGCTCCGCCGTCCCCTCAGGCGGCGGCAGGAGGAGAACACCGCCCGGCCGCCGCCCGCCTCCCGCCTGCCGGCGCTCCCCAGCCCGGGACCCGCATGGGGGCGCGCCCGTTCGTTCGTTCGTTCGCCCGTTCGTTCGTTCGTTCGCCCGCCCGCTTAACTCGCCCGCCCCTAGCCGCGGCCGCAGCGCCCGCCGCCTCGGCGCCCGGCGGAGACGGCGGGGCCGTCCGCCCCCGCGGAGGGCGGCAGAGCCGGGGGAAGGGCGGCGGCAGGTGCCTGCAGGAGCAGCCGCGCTCTGCCCAGCAGCCCCAGAGGCATCTGGGCTGCAAAGTTTGCCCCCCCTCCCCTTTCAACTCCGCTCGCAAAGCGGCCGGGCTCGCAGCCGGCTGCGGCGGGGGGGTGGGGGGGGGGGGGAAGGAGAGGCGGGGAAGGGAGGAGGGAGGGACGGGGAGGCGAGGCGAGGCGAGGCAGGCGGCGGTGCTGAGCTCAGTTCACGCTCGGAGAGCGGCTTCCCTCCTGCCCACGGCACAGCCGCTCCCCCACCCTCCCTCCCTCCTTCCTCCTCCCTCCTCCTCCTCCTCTTCCTCCCAGCCAGCCCCGGCAGTGGACTCCCCCCCTTCTCCTCAGGGGGCTCCCCGGCCGCCGCTTATTGTCTGTGAGGGGCGCGGCGGGGGGCGGCTTCACCCTCCCGCGGGTGCCTTTTGTCTCGGCGGGACACCGCTCCGCCAGGGTTCCCCCGCACCGCACCGAGCCCGCCGCGGCTCACAGCCCCGCCGCTGGGGAAGCCGGGGTGGGGGGGTGGCTCGGCAGGGTCCGCAGTCCCGGCAGGGCAGCGTTGGGGGCGGGGGGGGGACGGGGACGGCAGAGCGCGGTCCGCGGAGCGGAGAAGCGCAGCCACCCCCCGCCCCCGCGGTGGAGCTCGCTGCTGCCGCCTGCCGGGCCGCGGTCGGCGGTGCAAATTTGGGGAAAGCAGCCCCGGGAGGTTCTGCCTTCGCCGAGGCTGCTGCCGCCGTTTACGGTCGGCACCGGGGAGAGCTCCCGGAGAGCCCCGGGGCTCCGGCCTGGCCTCGGTCCGCAGCCGTGTCCCTCCCGGGCAAAGCAGAGGAGAGAGGAGGAGGCTGACTTGGAGGACCGGGAGGGATCCGGAGCAGAGGCCCGGAGCTGCAGGGCGAGGGCTGGAAAAGAAGGAGAAGAGCGGGGAAATTTGGAGAAAAACACTGATTGGTTTCAGGGGGCTGGTTCTGCTCACCATCGCGACGAGGAACGTTTGCACTTAGTGGCGCGGTCCAGCTTTTCTCTGCTATCAAAGGCATGGGGAATACGTAAAGTAGGTGGGAAACGGTATGTCAAGTTCTGCTGTGTCAATCCGCTCCAAAGGCTTTTCCTTGCTGTGTCATCGGCAGCAGTCTTGACATTGCGTTCATACCAGGTCACTTTTTTGCTGAGCCGTCCATTGACAGAGGTAGTTTTAGCAGTGACAATTATGAGCTGGAGGAACGCCGCTAGGTTTTCTGAGCATACGTGGATGCTTGTTTGCAGCACAAACATTCTGTGAAACTGGACGCTCTCGGGAAGCTTAGAACCCCATGTAGTTTGTCTCTCACTTTCCGAGCGGGTCTGTCAAAATAGTTGGCAGGCTGTCAAATGGACCGTTATGATTCCTAAAATGCCTTGTAACGTAATAAGCGCTCCTCGGGGGAGCAAAACGCACACAAAGGTGACACTGGTTGTCCTCTACTCCGTAAGGACATCCTTCTGATCGTCAGCTTCTGTACGATCAGAAACAGCATTGACCTGTCAAATCACTGGTCATGCAGAGTACCAAACACAGCGAACACATTCGCTCTAGGACCTAAGGAGGCAACAGCTAGTGAGAGCTGCATCTGAGAAAAAATAAAGCAGTGGAGCTGCTGAGGCTCAGAGAGCAGAGATGTCCAGCAAGTGGCAGAGAATAGCTCAGGTACCTCTGGACTCAAATAGTCTTTCTTGACTTCTTCAGCATGCCATTCGTGCATTTTGCAGGAGTGACATTGGTGTGCAGGTATTAGCTGGTATTATGGTTGTTTGAACTTTAGATTTCAGCTAGACAAGATGTAGCAGTACACTCTGCGGTCGCTGTGTAATTACTCCTGTCTCATCCCAGGCATGTTAGCGTTTGTGTACTGATCTCTTCTAGTATAGTGAATCCTGCCCAACTGAGGAGCTGAGGTGGTCAAAAAAAAAACGATGGAAAACACTTTTTATTTACCCACAGCGATTGCCTCTGTGTAAAACTGGCGAAGTGGCAATAATGGTGTATCTGATTATCTGAGACTGGGAGCTGGGAAGCTAACAGGAGAAGGGGTAACTTGTATTCATTTAGACTCTTAAGAGGAAGCTAACGCTAGTGCTCTCTGTGTGCCTGTAACTGATCTGGTTGTTTATTACAGTGGGAGGTTTCCTAAGGAAAACGTGGGCAGTAGTGACACAGTCCAAAAGGATGAACTCCATGGACTCCTACAGCTTCCCAGAGCTCCCTGATCCTTTTCCTTTCTCAGCACCTTCTCCTATAGCTTTGCTTTTTAGTAAGAGCCTCCACTTCTTTGCCTTCTCCTGAGCTTCAAAGTAATTGTCTCTCTCTTCCACTCTCCTCCAGTTCCCCCTGGTCTAGGGCTTACCTTTCCACACAAGCTGCCTTTCTCCATGTCACTCCTATCCATTCAACCTCTCCTTCCTTTGGGCTTCTCTGGGCTGTCTGTGCCCTGTTTTTCAGCAGGGCTTGGGTAGCCTTATGGATGGCATTTTGTCTTGTCTCTGCTTTTGGCCAGAGCAGCTTGCTAAGGGCCCTCTTAGGAGCAGAATAAAGCCTCGGCAGAGGAAGTCGAAGAAGTCAGTTGTGCGAATTGGTCTGTTCCCTGACCTTTGTCTGAGCTCTGGTGCTGCCTCTGGTGCTGTTTCCCTCTGCTGCTGTTCCAGTCTTTCTAGCTTTCCAAGCACAAACCTTCCCAAAAGCTGAGTATCCCTCCATCTCCGTTAAGCTTGTTGACAATAGTGACGTTTAGGTTCTCTGCGAGAGTCTCCAGCCATAACCCACTGTTGAGGCGTCAAAGAAGGTTCCTCCTCCCTGTAAGCCAACAGAGTCGCCACAGTTAGGCTTGCTGTCGGCTTGCCTTTGCTTGCTCTGTGCAATCAGAGAAGCTACAAATTATATATATTGGGAGGGAAAAAGAGTTATGGTATGACTCTGTAGAGCAGACAGGGAAGGATGAGTAAAGCACAGCCCCTGAATCCTTACTAGACTGCTCCCTGAGCGCTCGAGGTGAGCCACAGGATTCAGCTCTCGTGAGGTCAAATGCTCAGGGCCTTTCCCAGGCCAGTCTAAGCCTATTCTCGGGGCCCCACAGCTTCGGCGTGCGGCGAGATCAGCTGTGTACATACAGTAATATTGTTTTTTAGCTTCCCAGTTAGACTTAACAAAAGGCCTGTTGTGTGTGCTCAGTGAGTAATTTCCAAATGTTCATAACTTTGTCAAAACAAAACCAATTTTCTGCAAAGCCAGGCTGTGCAGTGCGCGTCACCGAAGGTTATTCCATGCAAAATATTAACTTGCAGGTCCAGTGGTTTCACCACTTGGTTTGTAACCGTAAAGAGCCGACAAAGGGGGGGGGAAGGTAAAAATAGGTTTCCCTGTTTCCCTCTTCTCATAATCAAGTGTAATTTTATTCTTAACTCTATAACTCATCTTTGGGAAGAGATCGGTTCCAAAATTTGTGACTGTCACGAATGACTGGAAACAGGAGACTACAGATTCATTTTACAGTCCCAGTTACAAGACCTCGCTGCTAGTGCCTGTACACCCACGGTGTCTGCTCTTTCGAGGGGAGCGGGGAACGCACCTTTCGATGGCATAACGGCAAAAGCCTGTGTCCCCCGCAGTGCCTTCCCTGTGATGTGACAGTGCTTACTAATCGGTTGTAAGCCTGTCCCTAGCCTGTTCCTTCCCCGAGCCTGGGGGAGTGCCTGGGGGAGAGGGGAGCCCAGGGAGGGCTGCAGCTGCCAGCCCGCTCCATCAAACCTGCAGCCCCCGGGGAGAACAAGGACTTCGGAGAACAAGCCGCAGGCCAGATGAACCGGCATGAAGGGCCACAAGCGGCTCAGGAACCGTAGAGCTTGTATATCCCTTTCCTTTAATAAAACTTTGATGTGAAATCTGTTAAAGCCAGCGCATTACCCCGAGCATTCCAGCCATGTAGGAGCTTGCCCGTCCCACCACCAGCACCCCGCCTGCCCAGGCTGTCGCAGGCGCTGGTAAATCGGCGTGGGCTCCTGCCTACTGTATCCGTTCTCATATCCAACCGGTCTGAGAACGCTTGGGGATTGATGATGTTGTCATCAATAGTAAAGAGAAAATACTGTTTCAATTTAACCAACACCTTGTTAACAGAGCAGACCTTGCTGTGTGACGTGCGTATACATTATCTGGGGAAAAAAATCAATTAGGGGGGAAAATACATGATTAAAACATAATACAAAATTATTGCAGGCTTAAGCACACTGCAGTAAGAATTCTATTCAAACCTGTAAGACTGTAGCAGTATTAAATTATTTTTTGAACCTCGTCCCTACCACGAAGATTGAGTGTCAGGTACTTTTTTTTCCTCCTGCAGGATTTCAAGACTTGATTGCCCAAATGACAGTTTACTTATTTTACTGTCACATACTTTTGTGAAATGCCATAACAAGTTGATTACAGGTTTCACATTTTGCATAGTGACAAAATCATCTGTCATATAATAGTCTGATGCCTGAAAGCCATTTAACTAAGAAGCAGTTTCTGCTGAAAATAATGATATTTGAGACATTAAGGTGGGTTTAAATGTGTGCATTTTCTAAGCAAGTCTTTGTTTTAACCAAACGGGAAGACCAGTATTATCCCTTTCAGGCATGAATTTAAGACTCGTAAAAGTCGTCAGACAACAACTAGCCAGAGGGTGAGGCAAATTAGGAGGGGCGTCATTTCATGAATGAAATGAAGGACAGAAATGGGAAGCCTAGTGATACATCCCGGCTGCTGCAAAGACGACAAAGTGCTTGGCTCCTATTTGGAAAACCCCTTATTCCTACCAACCTACGCTGGAGATCTGAGGCCGTGTCATGCATTCTGGCTCCTGGAAAGAAGAACAGGCTCCCTTTCCCCTCTGCGCAGACATATTGACTCACTGGAACTGGTGTGAAGAGAAGAGTAAGATTTACCTTCCTTATTCAACAATATCCATACCTTAGATGAGATATAAGTCATAAAAGTAATAAAAATAATCCATTCGTTTAATGTATTCAGTTTCTTGAGTGATCCTGAGTGACTGGATTTTGTAAATAATGTGATGTATCATTTCTACCTAGCGATGCTAACCAGTAAGGGAATTTTCTGGGCATTTTATTATAGCTAATGAGCGGCTGAAGTAGCAGCAGGAGCATTCTAACTTCTTGTGCGTGGGCAAAGGACAAGCCAGTTTTCAAAATGTGAAGGGAATAGGATGGGGAAGCTCAGCAAGCTGTTAGATTGAAGAAGAGAATGATGTGTCCCTGGCACGCTGTCATACACTGACTTTGTAGACTATGTAGCCATCACATACCTGCCATTACGAATGCTAGTAAAAAATAATAGTAAATTATACGTGAGGCTGAACGCTGCACCTATCTTGAGGGGTGCTGCAGCCAGGTGCTCCGCTGACCTCCTGCAGTGGGATGCAGCCCAGGGCATCCATCGGGTATGAGCAGAGCTCAGCAGAGCAGTGCCCAAGGGCCTCCTTGACCTTCCTGGGCCACCAACTGCAGCACAACACAAAGTGGCAAAAACCTGCTCTGGGGTCACAGAACGATAGCAGCCAAGTGCTGTCACTGCGTCCTCGCTGCCGAGTTTGTTCTCCACCCAGGCTGGGGAGACAGCGAGGATGCAATGGCTCTGGTGGTTCTCAGACCGCTCCACCGTCTGCGGGTGAATGGGAAGAAGGAGGAATCGGTGGGGAGGAGGGACGTCTTGCTGTGTTGTATTGCTTCACACTGGGGCAGGGTTAACAAAATTGTCATCCTGGAGGCTTACCGCTGCTCTCGGTGGACATAATTTATCCAATGTTTTTCTTAACTAACACCGTAATTTTCTGTGCCTTTCTGGGGAAAAAGAAGTCTAATAATGCTATCACTACTTTCTTTTTAGTCGATGCTTTCTCACTTGTGGATATTAAAGCATTGTATAGGTAAATGAATATTATTGATCCTACGTTTCAGTAGACCTGAGCACAGAGGTTTGAAACCCTTCATATGTTAGGTGCTTTGGACATTCCCATAGTAGATTTCTGTTATCTGTCTCCTATAAACTTGTGTAACCTTTAGCAAGTCGCTTAAACATTCTGCTTCTTATATACCTCATCTGGAAAATAACTGTGTTCTCATTTTGCCTAGGGCAAGGTAACACAAGGGAGAAATCACTTTCCTAGCATTGGAATTTCCTTCCCCTTTTAAAATTGGCCAATGTGGAGGTCAAACTATTCTTTGTGACCATCGTTTTTTTCTGTTATTTGCTTTGTTGTCATGGAATCATGGCTGCGTTTCCATTAGGAATATATTTTTAAGCATTCTACTATTAATGTGCTTGAAAGTTGCCTTTTCCATAAGCCACTGTCAAATCTAATTTCTATTTATTAAGTTTTTATTTAATATAATCTAGATAGCAAAATATTTTAATGTCTTTTAATTGTGAAATAAATGGGCTCTGTTTTCAGCAAATACTCTGATTACCAGTGAAACTAAAATCTTGACGTTTAAAAAAGACAAGGAGATTTTGGTGTGTGATGAAGCCGTGACAGAAGTGCGATTACAGTCTTAGAAATGGAGGAAAAAAACAAAAGTAATGTGGGAAAAGGGGAAAAAAGCCTCATCTGCAAAGAGGAAACTTGATGGGTGAATAGAAAAATAGAAGGAACCCTCTTATTGCCTTTGTGGAGAGATCTCATCACCACGGGAGCAGTTGGAAGAGCTCTCGCAGCTCTCAGCCGCAGCTAAAACCTTGATATTCTTGACAAACTACAACCCGTCAAAAGAGGGCACTGTCTTCATGGATAGACACAGCACCCCAACTCGCTGGCGGCTATTCTGGTGGATGGCGGGGGGGATGGATGTTTGGATGGATGGATGGATGGATGGATGGATGCGCAGCTTTCCAGGCAGCGAGCGCCTTTGCCCACCCTGCCCTCTGCCCCGGCCAGCACAGCCGCGCTGCCGGCCCTGCTGCTGGCTTCCCCCGGCCACTGGAGAAGGGAGGAAGCCGACGCAGAGATATACCGAGCTGGTGCAGAGATACCAGATTAACGGGCTCTCCACCAAGAGTGAAACGTAAAAAGGAAATGTGGAAGAAAGGCAGCAGTTCAAATGGTCTCTTCTGGGTTCTGATCTTGGAAAACTCTCCTGAGAGCATGAGTGGACTTGCAACTCGCATGACAGATCAGAGAGTATAACCCCTCGTTAGGTCTATTTATAACTTTTTGATGGCTTTCTAGGAGAAACGGAGTCTCTCTCTTTACCCAGATTGGCCTCCTGCAAGAGGTCCTTGGTCTTCCTTGGGCTGATTTCTGATTGAACCAAACTTTGGGGCAATGCTGATCCACACATGATTTTAAATTTTCTACAAATGAGGAATGCACAAAGTGTTATGTAATATATCCCAGGCATTCAGTAGAAGATATAATATTAAAAATTTGCATTTTAATTCTAGTCTAAAGCTTATTTTTCAAGAACTGGTTCTTGCTCAACCTCTGCCTGCAGCACTGAAGATTTCCCTTCAGAAATTAAAAAAGTCAAAAGTTTTCTTCTCTCTATAAGCTTGCCTAGAGTGTTACCATTTCAATATACCATCTTCCTTCTGATAAGTTAAAGACCTTGGTCTCACTGTGTCTTATACTACCAGGTAAGTTTTTCAATCTTTCAATCACTCTCACAGCATTTCTGGAAATCCTCCCTAGCTGTTCAATATTTTCTAGAAATGTGGGCAGCGGAAGTGAATATAGTATATTAGTAGGAAATATGGCATTATCAAATGCAAAAAGCCTCGTAGCGTTTTTGCTTACATCATCTTGATGAGAGGTCCTGTCCATCTTGTGCATCTCCCACGACCTCTAGGGCCCCTTCTCTGGTTTTGTTTCCTGGGACAGGCTCCTCCATGGGTTCCCTCTGAACTACCTTGTCTGTTCTTGACTATGGGACTTCATATTCTGCTCTGCTCAGACAAATATGTTTCTTTGCGTGCAGCTTGCCGAGTTACCCCAGTTGCATAGAAAGTAGCCAGTCCTCTTCACAACATGCCACTGAAGTTATTTTTCATCTTCAGACTATATTCATAGCAATTTCTTTTTTTCCTCTTATGTAGAAATAATTGAAATGGTAGATAGCACAAGGTGCTATTGACATATTCAGTGGTTGTTTTCCATTTAAAATTAGAATTTGAGACCTACCAATTAGCTACCTTTTTGACTACCTTAATAAGCTCTGTGTTGACTTTTCATCATTCTAGTTTTCTTCATCGAACGGTCATCAAAATGAGCTCACAAAAGTCTAAACTTTTTAAACCAAGGCACCGTCATCGTCCAAAATTGTAATCTCATCAATAAAAGCCATCAAGTTAGCTTGACAAGATCTGTTTTCCATAAACTCATGTTGATCAGCATTAATTATATTATCCTCCTTTAATTCTTTATTAATTGGGTCTTATATCAGCTGTTTCATCATTTTGCTTCAGATCAATGTTAGACTGACAGGTATATAATTGTCCAGGTCATCTCATTTACCCCTTTAAAATATTGGCACAACATTAGCTTTCCCTCTTTTCTCTGGGGCTTTTCTGGTGCTCCAGCTCTTATTGAAAATCAACATTAATGGTCCAGAGAATTTCTTTGCCAGGTTTTTCTAAAACTCCTCAGTGAAAATCATCTGGACCTTTTTATTTGGAAATGTGTGCTGTTAGTAACTGCCTTTTGATTCTCTGGAGTGACCACTGGAATGGAAAGCATTTCAGCATTACCTTATGATAAAATTTCTACATCTTCCCTTCCTAAACACAGAACGGAGCTATGCACTGAGCACACGTGGCTCGCCTGCATTCTTTATTCTGTGATTCCCACCTACTAGTACAAAGCCAATATTGTTCTTCTCTTTTATTTGCTTTTAATATCCTTTTAAAAAGCCCAAATAGTCTCTCTTCCTATTGACCTTAACAGCCATGGCAGGTCTTATTGCCTTTTCACTTTTGTAATTGATTCATCTTGATTTACTTGGATCTGGTGAGGTCCATTATAAAATGATTGTGTATTCTTTTACTTTTGTTTCCTTTATCTATTTTCTCCAGTTCCTACTTCAATGTATGCTCATTATATTGTGGTACTCTTTTTTTTTTTTCCCCTTTCATTCAATTTGGTTCTTAATTGCTCTCAACTCTCTGAAATCAACCCATTTAAAGCAATACACAAACAGTGCTGCCTGGGCTTTGTTCTCTGTGCAAATAGCAAATCTAGGAATTTGCGTAAATGTAACCATGATTTTTTTTACCTAGTCATATGTGAGAAATTTTAACTTTTTGAAATTCTAGAGAAGTTTTAACACTGGCATCAGAAGTTCCTCAGCGTATGTCACTCAGGCTGAAGTCCCTCTGATAACACAGCCACTTATTCCTCCTGCATTATAGACAGGTACTCAGCTGAGCACCTGGCTTCCCCCTGCAATATGGTAACTTGCAGCAAATCCCAGCTGGTACTTTGCACTTTGCCAGTCAAATTTACCCATAAACCTTCAACATTGATCGCTTCTACGCTGTCAGCACTTGGAAAGAGGTAGTGCCATTTTTGACATGAAGTGTCATTTTCCACTCTTTCTCCCCGCTTCATCTTTCCTAAATGGATTACAACCGGTGATTTCAACATTCCAGTCATGCAGATCACCCAAGCAAGTCTCAGTAATGCCAATGAGGAGAAATTCATGCTCTTAAATGTGCCATTCCAATTCTTGTTTATGCGCCAGGCTCCTAGCTTTGGAGTATAGGCAATTAAAGATTTTTTTTTCTTCTTCACATCCCTTGGAGCTTTGATTAATTTTGTTCTTGGTGTCTTGATTTTGTGCTAAGTGACTGCTCTGTTCCCCTCCCCCCCCTCCGTTCTCCCCTTTTGTTATTAGTTTATCATCCTCAGGCAACATTTGCTAAAGGACCTCGGTGCCTTGCTGCCTGGTAAAATGCGCAGTGGAAGTTAGATGTTCCCAATGCAACTCATGTCAAGAGGCTAAAAGCAAATTCCCAACAGCAAGAGTAGAGTGCTGCCAAAGATAGTCAGTAGGAATTTCTCCAGAATCGGGCATCTTCTTCCACCATGATTCACATCCCTTAAACATCCTTTAGGATACAATTTCCCATTACGTTTCTGCTAGTAGTGAGACCAGTTGAAGAAGTTCCCACGTTCCCCTGCCACCAAGGCCTCACCCACGATTGCCCCCCTTCCCAGAGATGCTGTACAACTCCACAGGGAAGCAGGCTGTCAATAGCAGAGCCGTGAAGAGATCCAGCTTTCCAAAACCCCTTCTCCCCGGCAGGCTGGGAGGGTGGGAAAGCCTGCGGGAGTCGGTTGCCAGAAGTCCCCTGGTCAAAGTGACAGAGGCAGGAGCCGTGCCTTCCTTTCCACATGGTGACCACGGGGGGAAAGCAGCGCTCGGGGTCACCGTCTGAATTTGCAGGTCCTCCTGGCTCTTGGGTGGGAGTCCCGGCACTCTCCGGTGGGGAAGACGTAGGCAACGAGGTCTCTTTTGGGTGATGCTCCTCTCCCGTGCCCAGAAAGCTGCTGCGGACAGCACAGGACCAGCTTCCAGCTGTGTGATTAACACAGTTCTCAGAGAGTAGGGGAAGGGCTTTAACGGATCAGGTTTTGCTCACTCGCTTAAAAAGTTTATCAAATAGCAGTGTCGTGTTTTGTGTCTTGGCATTGGGGTAACTGCCAACTATGCTGTGGTTTATATGTGCTACATGAAGAAGATCCTTTCCATTTATCTTTCATGAATGGTGATTTTCTTCAACTATAAAGCTGACACAGAGATTTGAGATAGATTTAATATGTGGAGATGATAGTAGCAAGATGTTATGCTAAAAGAAGATACATGTTGGAAAAATATTAACCTTTACAGACCACTAAATGTATATTAGTTTAGTTATAATAATAACCCCCAAACTATTTTTTTTTTACAGATTAATTTTCTTTTTCTGTCAGAGTGAAATAAGGAAAGTTTAGGTCAAACAGTTCCTCAGGACAGGAATTAGATCTTTTGGTGGAAGGTAGCTATAACAAAGCTGTAAAAAACCTATCATCTCATCATAAAAACTGTGAAGTAAACCTCTTCCCTGCTATCACCAACCTACCAGAGAGCCGTGAAGGTAGATTAAGCTTTGATCTTCAATTATGATTCTTTTTTCTTTATAGTAACGAGCTCCTGAAGTTTCCACCAAGCTGATGATTTAGAAGTAACAGTCTCTGATTATTTTTAGAAACTTAGGGTCTATTTTGTCCTCTCACTCATCCCATTAGCTTCTCCTTCTTTAAACCTTTCTTTAAAATTAATCTCTGACATGCTTTTTCCAACATGAAACATAGAGCTCACAAACCGCTGAGACACACGTAAGCTTAACAAGCAACCGCCTGAACAGTGTAGCCTGGTATTACCAATTCCAGTTCTTTTTATGAAATACTTTTGTTCTAAGTTGTGCTTTAAATCTAAATTGAATTTTCAGGACAGAGATTGTGCCTTTAACTGTATCATAAAATGTTTAATACATTTGGGCATTTAAAAAATGAACATTAAAAAGGCTAGAACATTAAAGGACTGTGTTCTTTAAGCTCCTATTTTGTGTATCCTGTTAAGATTTATTGCAGATTTTTTCAGTTGCTCTTAAACCCACTGAGCATTTCAAAGGGATTTAACTTCTTTTTTTTTTTTCCTTCAGCTGCAGCAGTGTTTTGGGTTTGTGTGGCGGGGTTTTGGTCGTGGGGCAGGGGCTGCAGGGCCGGCTCCTGTGAGAAGCTGCTCGAAGCTTCCCTGGCTCCAAGTCGGACCCGACTCTGGCCCAGGCTGGGTCCATCAGGGACGGTGGTAACACCTGTGGGAGAACAGATTTAAGAGGGGAAACCTGCAGTGGGGCAGGAGATTGGAATCGGAACCGCTGTGCAGACACTGAAGAAGGAAGGGGAGGAGGTGTGCCGGAGGAGGGGATTTGGACGAGAAAGGTTTGACAGCTCCTGCAGCCACCAGATCTGGGGCTTTATTGTGGTTGTTCCTACATTTAGTAATTTTTTCTTTGAAAATTGTTGTTGCTCCCTTCTCCCCATGCCTTTTACTGATGGTCCAGGGTATTTCTTTACGTTCCTCCCCAGAGAGAGCCATCCTGCTTGAGAGACGTGTTTCATTCTCTTTGTGGATGCAAAACACCTATCTCTATTTTTGTGTTTAGGACATTATGTGTGTTGTTTCTTGTTCAGTATTTAAGTTCTTGAGGTACATTTCAATCCCTCATGCCTTCACCCAACAATACCTATACAGCTTCCATGTGTTCCCCATCCATCTCTCCATGCGGTGACTGTGTATTACTCTCCCATGCACCTGTGCTAGAAGCACCACAGACCAAGGTAGCCTACCTTTGACTTGAAGACTTCTCAGCAAATAAGAATTTTACCAGCATTTTCCTACAGTTCCCTGGAAATAATAAAAAAACTTTCTCTTTTTGACTGACCCTCAAGAAAAAGTGTGGTAGATGATAGCAATAAGATGGTAAATAATGGAAAAGACCATTTATTTCTGAGGATAAGAGTTCAGTAGTATTTCTACCATTGCATTCAGTAAAAGTCCAAAATGAATCTCCCCTTCAGTCTGTTTCTCAGGATTATTTTGCCTAAGAAGTTTTAACCAGCCTGGAGTAATTTTTCTCTACTCATTAGGAAGATTTCACATAAATAAATCTTCTGTAGTAAAACTACATTCTCCAATCACATTTTGTTCCTGTTCCTGTTCTTCCTTTTTTATCACTTTCTCTTCAGCTGTTTTACTCCCTGACACTGTTCTTTTCACACATATTGACTCAGTTTCTTTTTGCTCTCACTGCCTGTAGGTGTTGCTTCTGTCACTGAGCTTTCTTCACTTCACTGAAGTTCGTTCTTCACTTGCTAAATTCCCTTCCATACCCCAAACTTTAAGAACTCTGCGGTTCATTTGTGGAAAGTTCTGGCAGGAAAATCTCAAGGTGAACTTTTTGCTAGTCCTGGGGCTTTCTTCCCAGTTTATTTGTTTTTCTTGTCTCTCAAAACATTCGTTGGAGCATTCTGATCATTGCTTGAACAGCACTGGGGGAAAAAGTCATGGCAGCTGTGCATTCAACATGTGGCTACAGGCTAAACCAGAAGAAGACTCGGAGGTACTGGACATTCTTCCCGCTTCTCCTATTTTCCCATTATATTAGTGTGATCAAAAAAATATTGAAAATACAGTCAAGAAATGAAGATACTTAAGTCATTCAGGCTTTGTCATTGCCCAAGTTCCCTATTATAAGTGAGTCTTAAACTTGATTCTCTTTGTAGCTTTCTTTTTAATTATCTAAAAATGAGATGGGATATGAAATGTAATTGAAAAAAAACAAGTATCGGAACTGAACATCCAAGGCATAAACCTTCATTTTTCTCCTTATAGTAAGCAACTTCTCCTGCAAATATGCAAAGTAATAAAGTTATAACATAAGAATAAACAATCTTGTTCTCCATGCCCTCTGCAAACTATATTACTAAAGCCACTTTCATTTTATCAAACAAGATTCTAGGAGTGGATAGAGCTGACTGGGATAATGCAAATCGTTGTGAATAAAGGAATACGATCAGTGTTACTTTTTTTTTTTAACACTGGCTTGTACGAGTTGAATTCATTTCTCTCCAAATTTGCCTGCTTTATCTCTCCTTGATGTGCTTATTTGGGATGATTCACTCAAGGTGATCTTTTTACAGCTTACATATGGCAGCCACCATCTCGGTCAACACGGTGGGGCTGTTTTAAGAACTATTACCTAACCAGAAGCCTATTCAGTCCGTCAGACCATAGGCTTCCCTTCTCTCCCTCCTATCTCTGCACATCCACCCCACACACCATGCAATCGGCTTACGGATACATCAATTGCACAGCACTAATCCACTCCCCTGGGGTCTGCGGCTTTCGCAAAGGAGTAAGACCTTCTTTTTGCACTTTACAGATGTAAATGGAGCTCAGCCTCCCACCCCTTTCCTCTCTCGATTATTCCTTTCATGCAGGCCCACACAATTTTTAACAACATTGCAGCCGACCGAAACTTCTGATGAGCGGTTACGCCTTCGTGTGCCGGGAAGCAGAGAGCGGCTCGGTGCTTGCGGTGGGCACAATTTTGGGTTCTGAGCTGACCTGCCCGTAGCTCTGCAGAGCCAGCAGCTGGCACCTGCTTTTCCTTGGTCCACGGGCTTTTTGATTAGCTCAGATGAACAACCAGCGGAGGGGAAAAGTGACTTCTGGGTGGTACAGGCTAACATTTGCTGTCAGCCTCGATGCACCGCATAGGGATTCTAAGGCTGCACCGAGAAATGAGTAAAAAACTGGGTCTCAGAGAAGCACGCTGTCTTTGGGGGCTATTCAGGCGACATCTGGGCTTAAAAAGGGGTACCTCAGCTGTTGTCTATATTGAAAATCCTAATCCTGACCGTAATAACAACCTGTGCATGTTTCTTTTTCTCCTTCTCGTTCATACAAATGGAATAAATAGACACAGGCGAGAAAATGGAAACACAGAGGGACTGAGGTGTGTAAGTATTAAAAAGCTACCCGGATTTCTTCAGTTTGTGAGCTGAGATGCATAGGCATTCGAAATTGACTCCATTCATTGTCCTATATCCAGCTGGTATATTTTAAATGTGGATGGACAACAGAGCATAAATATGTTGTGCATGTGCATTCTGACAGCACATATATCAGAAGAAAGTTTCACTAAAAAGTGCATAAAACAATTGTCACAAAAACATTTCTTTTTTATATCACAGCTAGTCATCTGCCAGCAAGATGCCAGAAAGAGTGTTAAAAATACTGTATATATTCAGCTCAAAGTGTGTTTACATTTGCAATATGTTCTTTTATGTGAAAGAACAGAGACAGAATGAAAGGAGAATCCTCCCCTTGGTAATGACTATTTTAATGTCTGCCCAAAGCTTTGTAAATAATGCAGCACTATAAAATTTAGTCATAAGAAGTAATCATTGTCTCTCAATAAAACAGAATATTTTTTCCATTTGACCTGCCATATAAATGTCTATAAACATTATATTTATCTCTAAGAGTGTTCCTTCTATTCATGTTCTAATACAAGCAATGTGAAGGTTTAGAACATCTCAGAAAGTTACCCTATAGTATACCTCCTGGTTCGCTGTTTTTTCCAAAAACGGCAGTCCTGAATGGGGATTTTTAATCTTCCAACTGATTGGGTCAATGTCACAGAACAAATAGGCTGTCAAAACTTCTTTTGATTACTTCTGTAAACTTCCCTCATTAGCAAGATGCTGAGAGATGTATTAGTGAAACATACTCCTGTTCAAACAGGCCAAAACCTCTTTTCATGATGAGAAAATAGTGGAGGAGTACATTTTATCTTAAATCAGAAGACTTTTAAGCATGGCTTATTCATTAAAAAAAAAAAAAAAAAAAAAGGCAGCAGGTGATTATTAAGCAATTTTATATTACACTGTCTTGCGAGAGAGGTGATGACTGATGACTGATATATTCCCAAGGAATTTTATCTTGTTTATACGGAGTGTGCTGCTCTTATTTGGTCACAAGATGTGACACATGCTCAGTGTGCCAAATTGGGAAATATTTGCATTCTGTTTGTTGGCATAGTGAATAACAGTGCATTTTGTGTGATGAATTACTTACAGCTGGCTGAGATCAAAAGTTTTAATGTAGGAAAGGAAAACAGTAGCAAACCTAGCGTGATACACTACTGAATACCAACATAACAGAGGATGCCTCTGGGACTTCCTCCGGGATTTTAATTCTCAGGTCAATCTTAAAATGAGATATATATTTAAAAGCTTAAAGGCTTCCATTTGCAGAACGCAAAGAATGACGAGGTGGAAGTCGTGAGTGCTGGGTTATGACTCGCGCTTGGAGTCCTGATTTACAGAAAGCAAAGCCCAAGCGTAGGTGCGTCAGGTTGTCCTGGTGGGGCAAGAGAAGGGCGTGCACCCACTCTTCTCCAAGGTTTTCTTCTCCCCCCGACACTTTCACCCAGGCTCCAGTTTCCCTGCAAAAGAAATCCGAGTGCTCTTTCCAGATGGGATCTCTGATGCGCTCCAAGCAATACCAGCCAGCACGTTGCAGGCCTCGGGGCTCAGCACGCTGCGGAGCAGAAGGCAGCAGAGATGCACCCCAGAGAAGTCATTAAGTCATGCCTGTGTGGGGTGTTTTAGGGACTTGCAAGTGTAGGTGAGACAGCATACTGAAAAGTCTTGCTTTACTGTTACCGTCTGAAGATTTTATGGGTCTGTTTTGCGTTAATGGTGGTAACCAGGGGGAAGAACCTGGGCTGCTAATCAAGAGTTTTGATTTGCAGTGCCCTACCTCCAAGAGTACGGAGAACACCAACAGCTTCAAAAAGAGCCTTGGTAAAAGGGCTGAAAGAGGTGGTCTGTGTACAGATCATGAAATAGAGTTATAAGCAACAGTTTCTTAGATACTACAAAGAGTAGATTATCTGAAATCTTGCTAATAGCTACTTCCCTGCAGTCTTCAGTTGGCATGAATATGAAGATGGAAACTGAGAATCAAAAAATGTTCTTCTGCAATTAGTCTTACGAATTTCATTTAGAAAGGTATAATGGATCATCGTTGTCTTACAAAGTGTGAGCCATGAGGAAAATACGATTGAACGTCTCTCGTACAGAGTATGGACAAATAACTTTTTCCCCCTGTCTTAATCACATAGTTCGTACTGTAGCTTGTAGCTACTAGATCTCATGTGACTAATCTGGAGAAACAGCTACATACTATTCTGTTGTCAAGGAAACTGTCCTAATCACCAGTTACACCATAGTAGTAGGACGTTTCTTACGTTCATGGTAAAGATGGGCCATTCTGCAAAGAGATGACAGAAAGGGGAAAACCAGCTGTAACAAACCATTGACTAGAGTCTTTATCTGGGAGGGAAGATACTGCCAGCTTCTGGTTCCTGCTCCAAATACTGTTGGTGTATTTTTATCTTATTATTATTAAATACAGAGTCTTGGGAGCTGGGAGGTCTAAATCTCCAATTCTATCCTGAGGACTATGTTGGATTTCAACTACAATTTTACATTAGGGACCTCAAACCCTGCCTAAGTAATTTGAAAATAGCTGGAATATAATCACAGTAGGTTTTTTCTCAATAGATATGATATAATTACTTCTAAACCAAAGAGAAATAAAATTATATAATCATTTTGTAAGAGAAAAATATAAACAGGAATTGAAAAAGTTATCTACATTGTCAACAGCTAAAGTTAGTAAGATGATTCCTACTGAGTCAGTGGTAAGTCAGCCTTTTTCTAAAGTAAAAGCTCAGAAGAAGTAGAATAAATGGCATACTCATGATATAGGAGATAATACATTTTGCAGACACCACTGAGGACATACACAGTTTCATTTGGGGAACAGTATAATACAATATAACCCACAGAGGGTAACAGCCTGATTTTCATTATTCTTCAAAGGAGGAAGGGTGTCAGTAGGCAGCAAAACAGATATGCCATTTTAATACTGCATCTAGGAAGGGAAACAGATCTTTGCTTGACATATGTACAGAACAGGCATTAACAGGGACACAATTACTGCTGTCCTGGCTACACTTGAAATACTGTGACCACTTCTGGGCATCTCTATGTTAGGAATATATTGGGAAAAAAAATTGAAGGCAGCTCTGAGAAGAAGCTTAAAAAGTTTTTGGACAGCTTTGGAAGAAAAGTCGCCAAGAAAAAGTCAAAGATCATATACAGTATGCATGTAGAAATAAGGACATCCAGATAATTCAGCAGCACTGAAAATCTGACCAGTATAAATACCAAATTTAACTCAGAATTCAGGGTTTTTTTCCCCAAAAGTCTTAAAGAGTCTAAATATCTGGAACCTAATCCAGTAAGGGTGGACATCGATGCAAACCTTTCAACAGACTGCAGTAGACCCACTGTAAAACTCCAAAATGGAATTGAATGTTTTAGATGCTTGTAGAGAAAAGAAAAATCTTAAATTAGATTGGAGTCTCATGTTCCAGCTGTGTTTATCTCTGAGTTTCACGGATGAGAACTTTATCTCCTCACTTGTGTATATTCTGATTTTGTAAATGAAGATCCGAATGAATTTAGAAAGACACTTTGATATGTAAGAGTGAAAGATCTGCTGCTTTAAAAAAACAGCCCTTCAGACAAAAGTCAAAGGAACGCGATAATGTTTTCAACGTTTTTTCCAGATGTAACTACACTGAGCAATGGGTTATTATTAGACAAATTGAGGTAATTCTGGGAGTCATCTGACAAAAAAAAAGATCTCTGAAAAATCATCTTGCGGTATCTCTGTAGTCAACAGAGACCCGATAATTACAATGAAAAGAAGCTATAGAAGAATTTCTTCCTCAAGTAGACTCCGTGTTAACTACACAGACTAGCTTTCCATTGACTATAAACCCAGTTTGTTTAGAGTGACTATTTCATATATAGACATCTACCTTGTGGGCAGTTAAGGATGGTCGGGGAAAGATGCTGAATCTGAGAAAACAGCATTACCGAATTAGGGTTATGTATATGGGATAAAAAAGGCAACCTTTTTCATGTTCTCTGCTTTAAAACTAGGAAAATAAAATGTCAGGAGAGAAATCACAGGGAAGTTATCGTGAATATAAATGCCTTTCAGTCAGTAGAGCATCAATGGAACTAATATAGGAGCTTGGATGTTTTCCTTTCAGGTCAATTGGCTGCAATCTGGCTTCACTCAACTTCTCCCTGTGTGCTGAGATCAGATATTTTCTCTCTAAATAGGCTCAGGTCAGTCTTCTTGCTTTACCGTATGCAAGCATGTACTAAGACAAGGGAGTCTTTGCATTACGCTATTCTTGGATTAGGGGAGGTAAGTACAGGAAAAAAATGCCTATACAGGTCACATTTACTCAGATGTATTGCCAAGCTCTGTAGTGTTCATGCTCCTGTAATACAGTCCAGAAGAAAATGTCTACTTCTTGAGAAAGGAGTAGGCTTTGCAGAAGCCAAATTGTAAAAGCCCTGGGGGGTTTCCGAGTCCAAAGTCGGAAGAAATTGAATTTAAGCTGGAACAGATAACTAAATAAGTAAATAAGTTATGCCATAATGGCCCATTAGAGTATAACAATATGTTGCCTTTTAGATAACTTTCAGTTTGCTAATTTGAAAATTGCAACCATATGAAAGCTTTCAGAGTGACAGCACATTTGTTTGTAGTTCGGTGTTTGAATATGCCAAATATTGGTTCTATTAAGCTATTATAAAGCTAAACATCTACATCAGACACATTTTCTTTCTGCATGAACACAAAGGCATAATGTTCCATGTTTTGCTGATATCTGCATGATTAACTACATTTGTTTCCTATTTACCACCGAAAGTGGTGCTCTGGAAAACCTATTTGAAATATTCAAGCTTTCACTCAGGGACATTTCTCCCCATATAATGACCAAAACCCAATAGATGCCAGTAATCAGAAATCTCTAAGGATCCTGATTTTTACAGCCTCATTAGTAGTGTCTTAATTAGTTGTCACCCAGGTTAGCATTGACTTGTTAAGCTCATACGGAATGCACTGAAGGGCAACTGATGTGCTCTCAAAATGTCACATCTTGTATCCAAGCTCCATTATATGATATTTTTGTTTAAAAAGATTGGTCTAAGTAACAGACAAGTGGTCCTGTCTTCTGACCTCTTTTAGCTCTCTTAGTAGGCTCTGTGGCTTTGCCTTTATTTCAGGAGGAAAAGACTATTATTTTAGAACATTTCACGTAAGCATATTCCTTTTTGCAAATGCAATTTCTGCTATATATGTATATTTACACAGCCTTTCACATGTCTTTCCAACTTACGTGTTTGTGTCTTTATATATGGTGTGTGTATATATATATATACATGCATGTAAAGCATAATGTGTGTGTGTCAGAAAGGTAACTGAAAAATGGTGTTGCTTAATGTACATAATTGTAAGCTCCTATATTATTTTATCACAAACATGTGTCTTTCATAGCTGTCCTGATGCCAATATAAATAAATAATTTGCTGTTTCTAGCCTAATTAGTGAATGTATGTCTGTCTTGAGCAGGGGGACAGGGCAAGATGACCTCCAGAGGTCTCTTCCAATCTAAATTATTCTGAGATGCTGTTTACACATACAAAAATGTTCACACGTGCACACACATTTCCCAAGCAAAAATTGGTTACAAAAATGCCTTGATGATAACTAATTGCATATTTATATGTCCCAGGTGTCTTGATAAGGTGGAGATTAAAAAACACACTCACTTAAAGGGAAGGTATATGCAAGTGGTATATGTACCACAGGAATAGGGTCAAACTTTCTGGTGATCGGAGAGATGGTGCTTGGGCTTCCCTGGTTTGGAAGAAGAAACTTTAGTACAGAGAGCAAGGTGTTCCAAAAATTTCCACAACAGTTGGAACAAACTGGTTTACTTCATATTAGTGTTCTACACAAGTTTAATTATGATGATAATTTTATTATTATTATTTTTGTTATTATTATTTTTATTATCATTACCTATCCTGTTAGACTTCTGAATGACGTCAAGTCCTGATTTGCCTATGTCAGCAGGAATCTCTACATCTCTGTGGATGGATGATTAATTTGTCAAAAAAAGAAAAGCAAAACTTATAATACGTTTGTTTAAATGATGTGGATTCTTATAAAAGTGTTACGGGTGGTTTGACACCAACTGTGCTAATTTCTCTCTTATAAATGTAATCTAGAACTACTAAAATGACGGAATCTCAAAAATTTCTCTAAAGGATGCTACAATTTGATCCTTATAAGTTACAAACTATAGAGATACAATACAAAAGCTACATTCGAGATCACAAGGCTGTGATGAAAGGCTTTTTCTGCTTGCTTCTTCTAAATGATATTTGAACCTCACTGATCTAAAATTTCCGCAATGTATTTTCCGACTGTGTGTCAGCTGCCCCTGAGACAGACCGGCCATACATTCCTTTAAACCTTTAACCAGGAGAGGTAAAACTACCTAGGAGATGAAAGAGCTCCACGACTTCAGACAGTAAAATAGCTCAGACTGTTACCAGCGTATGACTCACACAAAAATACGTTATCCTATCTCCTCTTCGCTGGTCAGACACACTGACTGAAGTAGGTTACTGAGGCAAGGGAGAGAAGTTCTCAGTGGAAGAAAAGGTGAAGAATACATTCAAACTCACTTGACAAAAATGAATAGGAGAGCCCTCCACCTGCCCCATCATCGTCTGCCAGAGTGACACATTGGGCAATAACACTCAGGGATCAAAAGTAGTCTCCTGGGTTGTTAATCTTTTAGGTGGAATAGTAGCTGGCACTAAAACATGTATTTCTAGTAAAGAAGACTTTTTTTTTCCTTTCCTAGGGAATCCAGTGATGTGTTGCCAATATCTTGAAAGGTTTCCACTCCAAAAATATGCTCTTTACCCTGTGATAAATTCTTTCAGTAAGGGTTTTTATTACAGAGGGTAAAGGCAAGGTAGCGGAAGGTATGTTAGCTTATTTGCTTGCTTAGGCAGAAATACTTTATTAGAAAAAATAGCAAAAGAAAGAAGGAACCCACTACTTGATAAACACCTAATCATCATTACGTCGAAGTTGTTTGTCATATGGCTCGTTCCTGAAAATACCTCTCATGCATTCATCTTGTACAACAACTGTCAGCTGGCATGGTTTAAAAGGTCAGCTGTGTTACGACAATTGTTGGTACAATAAATCAAGATCTATTTGGACACAGGAGCCAAACCAAAAGTATTCCGTTGTTCCACGGCAGCGACCTGAGTCTGGGGGTGCAACAGGTTTCTCTTCCTGCGTGACGGCACCATCAAGTAACTCTATATGTTGTACTCTGCAAGTGGAAAGACCCCATTATTGCTTCTCCAAAAATCAAACATTTCTCCGGGTAACGGTTCGGCTCCTCTTTGAGAGAGAGCAGCGCTGGCTGAGCTGCTGCTTTGTGGAGCCAGCTAACAAACCTTGAGGTAAAACTCTTCTTGTCCTTTCAGATGGCAGGAGGGCCACCAGCTACCAGAAGAGCGGTTCCAGCCTTGCACACTCAAACTTCTTCCCGCTGTTGAACAACCATCTGCCGCACATGCTGTTGCTACTGCTTTTTCACCAACTATTCTGACAGATTTTCTAAATCTAATTGACTTCTGGGGCAGGCTGAACTCTCGCACTCACTCCCGCATCTAGTCCTTTTAGCCTTTCTTTACAGTCATAAATTCAGCTAAGAAGCAAACTGTAGAGAGATACTTACTGAGAGTTATTGCTATTTTATAGCTTAATTAGTACAGTTAATTATATTTTGTAATTATACTATGTTTTGTTTCTATAAACATGGAGGTCGCATTATGTGTACTTGCATCTACTGTCGAATTTAAGCTAATGGTTATTTAATTATGAGAACAATTTATTTTTTTTCATTTTTAAGGCAATATACTGTCAATAGAAACTGGGGATAATGTCCTGTGTTGACCCACTTTTTCATCCATTTTTTATACAGGCTCTGTCCTTTAAGATTCATTATTGTGCTCCTCTTTTACCTAAGATGAATATGTTCAATTTTTAAGTTTTCTCCATGGTCTCTTAAATCCCATATGGGAGTCCAAAGTTATGAAAGGATTACATAATATGAGGAATTTTATTTACTCACCTGCTTAAAGATGAAGAAATAAATGCAAGAACTGTTGAGCAGATGACTGGGGTTTTTACTGTGTTAATGTCCTATTAAAGCAGTCTTTCTGTATATTATGTAGAGAGGGGGGTTTATGCTCAAATGTACAAGTTAATATGCCTGGTACTTTGATAAAAGATGTTGCAAAAACTAATCAACTTTTAAAGTTATCTGTTATTTTATTAGTAGAACAAGTCATGTTTTTACATCTAAATGCGTGCTGATAAATACACCAGCACAGAAATACCTTCATGAAAGAATCTCAGCATATGAATGTGAATTTGATTCAGTTTGGAGAGTAAGATTTTAATTATGCAGTTCTACAAATTCAGCTGACATTTTTGATTGCTATTTCAGTTCTATTCTCTTGATGATTTTGATCACGATAAGTTTTTTAATTTCATGACTATATAACATTGATGAATGGCACCTTATTCTTTAATGAGAAGAATTTAGTAAAAAAGAAACGTACCTTCTCTGAAATCTCATAACACTGAATTCACCATATATACTATGTAATCTTTTAAGAGAAGATGTTATGATAATGTATGTAGATATAATCACGTGAGCGGAATAATTGTTCAGAGAAACTCTATCAGCATAATAGGTATAATATATGATAAGAACTGACAAAAGAATTGTAAGCAAATTTTCAGTCAGAATGGCTTCACACCACAGTTCAGTACACAGGTTTGCTGTAACATTGCTTCTCTAATTCCTTGCTGCTTTAATGCCAGAGCATCTCACATTGCTTGTAATATTTCAACCTTTTACATCTTCATACCTCTGAAGACACTAAACTTCACGTGTAAAAGGAAAAAGAAAAAAATAAATCTCTCTCATGAAAGGTAAGCAATTAAACAATTACAAACTTCTAAGTCTTTCTTGAAAGTCTTTTGGTGTTCTTACGCCAGCACAGCCCATCAAATGTTCTATAACCAGGTACAGAGGAGAGTAACTACTACAGAGAAAGTTCCCGTAAATATAGTAGATAATACCCTTGCTTCTTTTTGGCCACTATGGGATAATTTTAAACTGTTTTTCAAATGCAACGAAACTATTAACTTATATTCTGTATTTTACACAATTAATGTTTGCATTTCATATGTCCCCTGTTAATACAGCCTTTTTGCAGATTTTTGTTGATATAGAATACAAAAAACTTTATTTTCCAGTCACACATTTTGGCTTCAGTCAACTGAAAATATTGTGATTCAAGCTTATGACTCATGTATGAACAACAGTGACCTCATGTGGCTATTGCTTCGGGGATACATGTATCAGGCAGTACAAAAGGAACACATCTGTCTTCATGGCAGGAATATAAAAACATTAAGCGGTGCCCATTGTGGTTCATTATAGTGGTTTTTTTTTTATCTTAAGACAATGTTAACTACAAGATGTTCACTGCAATACTGCTTGAGAAAGGAGTTTGATGAATGCAGCCATGAAATTGGCCAACAACTCTGTTATACATAGTCAAGGTTTATCAAATACCAGGCTCAAGAGTTTCTGACTTCTTCCCTGATAACCCTGGTGATTATCAGTTAGAGATAAAAACGTTTTTAACTTGGTATCTATATTTTTTTTTCAATTTTCTTCCTCTCCTTGCCTCTCCACTCCTCTCCTCTCCTCTGTCTTCTTTTTATAAAACCTTTATTCATGATATAGGAGTGTGTGCATTTATTTTAATTTTTTTTCAGAAAGGATATTCCATTAAAACATATTGACTCTTTTCCACAGTCAATGTCAGAAATAGTTATTAGTTAAAGAAGCTTTCAGAGAATACTGACTGAGTCTTTTAGAATAAAAGGTCTGTGTCATTCCACACACTTTGTCTACACAGAATTAATATTTTAGCATGAAAAGCACAACAAAGTAGACGACAAGGTCACCTTTGCATCAGCTGGTAAAGAGGTGATGTTTAATTGACACCTAATGTCCTGCTTATTTCACCATTAATGGCCACAAAGAAGTAATTCAGTGGTTTGGGTTGGTTTTGGAGGGGGTTTTTTTGTTTGTTTGTTTTTTTCCTTTAGATTAACTGTAATTCTATAAATCATGGGATAGATACGTAGGTAGATACACAGATATATGAATCCACATATCTACAGAAAATGCCTATAGGGCAGTGCAGAAATCCGAGATTCACCATCAGCGGTATGGTCACCTGAATCTGTGACACCATCAGTGAGTGGTATCACTTGAACTGACCTAACAGAGAATGGGTGAAGTTTGCCGGGACCACTCAGCCCATGCAGCTTCTGCAGCCGTTTCCTCAGAAGCCTGGGAACTGATGGCAACGAAAAAACTTGGCTACTCCATAAGAAACCAGCTCTAATTAGGAAGCTCTAACCAACTTCATTTTTTTGCAGACACCCCCCCCCCCCCCCCCCCCCCAACGACTATGGAGCGGATTGGACCTATCTGTATCACGGTCCTTAGCTGTTTGGGTGCTGGGAAGGAGTATCAGCTTGGGAACTGTGCTAAGCAGAGGGCAGACTGCTTCTGGACCTAAAATATCCCTAGTTAAGAAGCTATTCCATAAGCTGGAACGGACAGAAGTATAATATAGAGCTTGTGGAAGAGCAAGAAGCAGTAAGCTTGTGACTTCCACCGTCAGGGGTTTTCTACCGTGCTGGGTTTTCCAACACACCATTGCTGCAAAACCAGTGACAAATTGGAGGGAATTCAGCTGAGGACCAGCCCGATGATTAAAGGTTGGAGCAGGTTTCCCAGAAAGGCTGTGAAACCTTGCCCTGAACAACTTGCTCTAAGCTGCTCGTACTTGAAGGCAAGATAACCTCCACAGGTGGAGAACCAAATCCAGAAATGTTTTAATTATATGTAGCAGATGACAGCTCCACCAAATTGCCCTGGTTTGAAGGAGATCTCTATCAGCACCATAAAAATATCGCATGGGGTAGAACGTTATTGAAACTGGTGAGTTTAGTTTAATGGTTTTGTTTTACCAGGAATATTAGTGGAAACGCTTCCACAGGAGACAGCTGAGTAAATAACAGTCTCCAAATCCCCAACACAAAGCACCCATTTCCACCCAGGTCAAAAATAAGAGGACATTGCTGACTATTTTCTTGAATAGGTACATATATGCATACGTGTGTGTGGAGGGAGAGAATAACAGAACAATTGGAGCAGCAAGTAGTAAAATTTAAGGGGGGGGAAGTATCATCCCAGCACTGTAAGTGTACTTGAAAAGAAAGCTGTAAAGTCAGGACACTAGCTGAAAAAGATTTGGGAGTGTGAACAAGTAAACTTTCTGGTGGTTTAATTCTTCCCATATTCAAGATAACATGATGATTGCATTCATATTAATAGGATATTGTGAAAAATGCTTGATTTCATCAATACAGCGTCCTCTGAATTAAAACTACCAGCTAGATCTTTATTTTATGGGTAGTTAGGGAGGAAATAATAATGTATATTTATTAGAACTGAGAAAAAATATCTCCATACCTAAATTGTGCAACCAGCTATTTCCTCTGATCCAACCCGGACAAGTGAATCCTGACATTTTTATTAAAACTCTGTTATTTTCAGATTCTCACAGTATTTATCTAGAAAGTGTTTCTTTTAACAACACTCACAAAAGCAGTTGTGAGGCAATGGCCTAGATTATGCATCTCCTTTGGCAGACAGCTATGAGCTGCTGAATTCCAGCTGCAGAGGGAAAAATGTAAGTTGCCAAAAATATTAACCTGTCTTTATGGCCGAAAAAAATCATTAAATTTGTTTTAGATGAATGCTTGCTTTCCTTTTCTCTCTCTGCTTCTTGAGCTAATGCTTTTAAGCTAGGAGGGAAAGATAGCATGAGAGTGACTGCAGAAAAAAAGGAATAGTATTCCTTTTTTTGTTTTTTCTGACTCACAGTACAAATCAGCCAAATCTGGCAACTATTGTTCTACTATTCTTGTAAATCATGAGATTTTGGTCTAACAAGGACTCGTGTAAACTGGTGGAAAGTTAAGCATTTGTTTAATTTCAAATATGTGAGAACTCTCACAAGCAAAAAACCTTTTATAGACGAGGGTTTTCTGCAGATTTTTGTAGATCTTCTTCCTCGGCTCAAACCCATTCCTATATTTAGCACAACCTTTGCAACAAGGGAGCCACCTGAATTCTAAGACGACTGATATCAGTATACCTTGTTCTTTTCAGTGGTGAAATCTTCTGCCCTCCAAGTTTTCCATTTCAAAGCAGAATTAGTAGTCAGGTCCTTTTCTCCTGAAGGATTCTACCTGATGATTAAGGGAAGCGGGATTTCACTCCCTGTCGTACAAAAGAGCTCCTACATACATTTACTGGCTACTACATTGCACTTCAAACATAAGAAATAAGTCTCAGCAGTACATGTGCATAGAATAGATGTCTCTGAGAGAACATTACTCTTAGGTCCATAACCACCCATCCTCTGCAAAACTACAGGTCTTTTCTAGATGTTGTGACACTTTCAATTTTAAAATAAAACAAAACATAACATAGAGACAATGAGTCATATCTAAGCAGGCAATCAGGAGAATGGAATAGTTCTCATCTAGGCTCCCTGTCCCTCTCCCGTGGAAGGTTGGACCAGATGCCTCCCGAGGTCCCTTATAGCCTGGGCTATTCTGTGATTCTGTGACTTTCAGTTAGCCCTTAAAAGCTACAGGGATGCTCTTTTCACACTGAAGTCAACTGCAAAATTCCTATTGTCTTCAAAAGGAATAGGACAAGGTCTGCAAGTTACAAAAATACATTTCCAGACAGAATAAAATGTAAATTTAGGTAATGATTTGGAACTTCTCCAGTTGCAGCTTAAGCCTTGAAAACAACGCATTCCCTCTGAAAGTCCTTGTAGCCGAACATGAAAATTCTTGTTACAGTATAGCAATTTGACATCACACAAGCATAGGTAATGACTTGTACACCAAAGAAACAAATCACCTTCTGGTTTTTAGTTCTAGAACAGGAAAAAAAAAAAAAGCACAATCAGCTTTGTCTGAGTGAATTATGAATTAAAGTTTGTTTTGATACGCTTACTTCATTTTTTTTTTGTTCGCAATTGATTCTTTGAGCCATAAAATTACCTAAAGAAAAATTGACCACACTGTTTTAGAACGGTACACAAAAGTTACTCAAAAGACAAATTGATAATAGCAATTAATAATTTGTTTCAAAATGAAGAATATAGTAACCCTGAATCCAGATAATCCCTCATTTTCCCTTTTTCTTTCCATTTTCATGGTAAAAAAAGAAAGTAACAGTTGAAAGGAATAGATATGAATGAATTATCCTACCTCTCCTTACAAGTGAAAGTAAATGTCATAGCATCAACTTGACTTCATCAGAAGTAGGAGAATAGAATTTGCAATACTGAAAGAGACAATTTGTCCATCAAGCCCTATAAAGTATATCTGGCTCAGCCCAGTAACTGAAACATTACAGAAAGGGGAATGTAAAGACATGGAATATTCAAATAGATAATGTTTTCCTTAATGAGGTCTATGCAGGTTTTATTTTAAATATATAGATATAAAATTATATATATATATTTTATTTTTAAAAAATTCTGGTGCTTGGAGATTGCCACTTAATACATTACAATAATCAGATGCTGAAGAAGCCAGCTGCTTTCACAAGCAGCAGCCATAGCAACCAATCTCTTTCTGGGTTGGGAGCCAATTCCACAATTTGTAAGTAATTCCGAGGGGTGTTTTCCTGTGTTATAAAGCCAGTTGAGTCATTCAGCAAAATCTTAAACTTCAGGAATATACATTTGGCTTTGTTAAGGCAGTTGATATGAAAAGGAAATACTGTATCTTCAGCATGACTAAAGTTGTAATACCTATGTATGAGGAAACCGTAGAATTTCTTTTTTTTTTCCTCATTACAAGGATATCACCCGATAGTATAATTTAGCAGTGATAGTCTTCCTGTGTGTTTCTAGATCCAGTTTTGCAAAAATTTAAAGATGGGATCTGGTTAAGATTATTATGGAAGCTGCATAGAAGACATCAGTAAAGCTTATAAATGACAAGTTTGGCTCGGGAATCCATGAGATTAATGTCCACTCCAGTGAAAAAGAAAAGTGTTCAATCAAAGGCTGATTTTGATTCCTAAGCATTGTATATAGTAGATGTCTGAGGTGATGTTCAAGACAATACTATCATTGCTTTGTTAAATAGTACTAGTCAAAGAACGTGTCATGACAATTCTTCTTTGTTTAATATTACATTACCAAGTTAATAGCTGTTGGGGGAAACCTCTACATGTGGAGAAAATCACTTGTTTTCCCTCAAATTCTTGGTGTGATTAAACAGTTTTTTCACTAATCCTCAGACAGCTCAGATATGCCTTGGGGAGAGAGGAATTTAAAAAAAAAAAAAAAAAAAAAAAGATGACTCCCCATGTCATTGTTTTGGAAAGTCTCCTGTTAAAGAGAAATACACAATGTTATTATCAGTTTTAATGAGGTAAATTTATCTTGGAGAGAGTGGTGCCAAAAATCTCAAAGCTATTGATGAATTTGAGGCAAATGCCCACAGTGAAGATGCAGGTTCGTGACTCCAGAGAAGAAGCTGTCCCTGACCATCTATTATATCATGTTCTGAGGTGGGGGGGCAGAGCTCTTAACTCATTGACTTACATTTGCTTTGTATGAATTGAAACTTTGCCTAGATATTTGAGTCTGGAAACAGGATCACCAAACCGCGCAGTGGCAGGATATTTCTTTTAATCTTCCTTTCATAGTTTTAGCTAGGCTTATAAGCCTAGTACAGAATTTGCATAATAATTTAGCCCAATTTCTAGTAAATTATTATTACAGAGGGCAAGCCAAATCCAGACTTTTACTCAAGTAAGTCATTAGCAAAGATCTCTGAATCATATCAAGATGACTGGAATGTTTATATCTATGATAGCCCTGCTTTACGCAAACAATTATTTTAATAATTGTCTGCAATACAGCATACATTAATTTAATTAAGAGATAATATGAATTGAACAGAACATTGTCACAGAATAATAGTCTCTTGCTTCTACATGAATCCTAAGGCATTGGAATAAATAGTAAAGAAACTCTGATACATTTATTTTCAAAGAAGAGATGCTTCTTGTTATGTGGTTCTTGTTATTTGGCTATAATTGTTTCTACTGCACCAATATTTTTAAGTAGATCTGAAGCCTGAGCTACATCTAGGATAATTTGGTGCTTGCAAAGTAAGGAGTTTAACCCTACTATATTGCTTAGAAAGAAAACAGAGAATGTTTGTCTTGAGTGAACTCCAAGTTCTCATTTTTCCAAAAAGCTATTTCCCATTTCTTCCTTGATTTCCCCCACTCACAGAAATTACTCACTTGGGTCATTTCTACCTAATAAATGTGGTCATAGCCTCGTCTCACTGATTTTGAACTTATCTGACTCTAGCAGATTTATTGAAATTTTCTATGGAAGACATTATCATAATTTAATCTTTTCCATAAATAGCTCTCTTTAAACCTCAATGTTATTTTGTTATTTTTTCTACCATGTTAGCTGTATTTGATTCAGACTCTTCTTTGCTGTCTCCAAATTTACAGTGAGAAGATAATTGCTGCTTAAAGTTTAAGTATGCAATGATAAACAACTGGCCAACTGAAGAGTTGACAGGAGGGTTTTGGTTTGGTTTGGTTTTTTTCACTTTCAAATCGCTTCCCAGGATATGAAACTATCATGCGACTGCCCTCATAAATTTCTCATGTTCCAGCATAAAATGCATTATTTTTCTGGGCCACATGCTGAGTCTTTTGGAACCCTGCTCTCGAGATGCTTAGATAGCTTCTAATTTCCAGCCTGAATTAATTCCTCACCGATGAGCACTGATTTGTTTTATGCCAGTTCTGTCCTTCATTGTAAATCGCTCTTACTTCTTTCTGGTATTTACCCTGTGAGAGAACAATCAACTCTCTTCTCAGCCTCATGATTTTAATGGCATTTATTCTTAATTTATATCTGGAAAATAAAGATCTCCTCTAAACTGTTTCAGGAATTTTGCCGTTATTTTAATAGCAGTACAGAGTTCTCTAGCGTGAAGGTAGATCCTACCTGTAAAACCTTTTAAAACACCTTCCTCAAAGGTGTTTGACTCATATTGATTCTTTTGTCTCTTTTTGTCCCACTTACTTCTCTGCAGTCTCGCACAGCTTTAACATTCCCTGAGATCCCTCTTACCTGCCTTTATTTCTTCTTTTTCTGGTCACCCTGCAGCCCTGCACTCCACCATGTTCATGTAATATTCAGCCTCATGTCAAGAAATGGCAGCAGGATGTTGCAAATTAGTTCAGTAAATAGCTTAATTCTTAATACAGAGAGGTTTTTTAAACATTCAAAACCCAATGCAATCAGTTGACTCCGGGTGTTCTTCCTGTAGATGGAGTATACACAAGGAAAAGTTCAGTGGTGAATGAGGACAATCAGATTAATAAGTGAAGAAAGGTGACATTATAGGCCTGAATTCTGTGCAGAATTAGAGTTGCTACACAGATGGTGTTATTCTGTATCTTCTCAGCTCCTAATTACTCCCTGCACAAAATTCCTTCCAGGCTGTTCTCCTAGGGAGGACTTTCAAAGGCACTTCCAGCGGGACTTCGACATCTAAATCCCTTGAATGTTTTTGAAAATTCAAAACGGAGTATCTGGCAAGAAGCTTTGGAGTAGAAATCTTCTAGAAGAGAGAGTTTCTAACAGTTCCCTCTTTTGCTTGTGATTATTCTTCCATACTCTAGCAGATTTGTGTAGCTACTCAATGTTATTATGTGAAATGAATAATTTATTTTTATTTTATTTTGTTTCTTTTTTATTTTTGAAGTTTTCTTTATTCTTATTCTTTGAAAAACATCTTATTCTTTATGGTATTATGTCACTTTAAAATTCGGAATCATCCAAGAGTCATTTAATGGAACTATCATAATCTCTGAGCACAAGAGGCTAAACAAATAACAAATCAATGTTTAAAATACTTAGGATCTGATATGCAAAAGTCAGCATGTAGAATGCAAATAACTCAAGAATAATCTTGGTAGGATTGCTGTTCTGATAGGCAATATTATATGAGAGAGCTACATTTTAGAAACTGAGATAAGCAAAGATACTTCACCACTTAAAATCTAGAGCAATACAGAGTAACGAAGACAGTAGTTTCCGACTCTAACTGGAGAAAAGCAGCTCCTGACAGAGCATCGATGTTCTGTTCTTGCAGCTTATCAGCCAGCGGCTGAACTGATTCTTTTTGCTTTGGGTGATGCCTAGCCAAGGAACAGAGAAATGCTGCAGTACACTTGCAAGAAAGTCATTCTGCCTTCTCTTCTGCTCCCTTGTTCCCTGTCAGATATCCTGGGGAGTAAACTGGCCGTGCATTTTGGGGTATGCCAACACACCTGCAAAAGAATATAGTTCTAGCGAGGTTCACTACGGGTGTGCAGAAGTAACCCCAGGAAACTCTTTGAAAGATATGAATTAGCTTCTCATCTCAACTTCACTGGTAAAATGTGAGAGCAACTCAGTTATCATCACCGGATTTAAGGTAGTCTCCATTGCTGAGATAGATATCTCTGCTCTGGATTCTTTCTGCCCAAGAGTGCTCTATTACCTTTTGTTATCACCAAATTTGGCTCCAAAATATTGTCAGAAAGTCTTTGGTTATAACTTAAGTCTTTCTGTGTGTGAAGAAATGTGAAGTAAATAATCTAGGCAAAATGAAGTTAAGAATAAAATAAGAAATGTTATTCTCCTCCTTCCTCCATGCACACAGTAGATTAAAAAACCCCAAAGATTTCTGATTTAATGTCAGCTCCTTCAAGCATTTGTGTTATTCAATTAAAATGCATTGAACAATAAAAAATGCATGGCATACACATGGCATATACAATAAAAGTAGCTAAACAGGCTAATTGGAAACTTAGCTGTTACAATGACAAATGGCTCCATCTCTTGCTTTTAATTCATATATCATTATATATCAATAGGGACTAATTTGTAAAATGCCTCGCAGGCTTTGATTGACACTAACTGACTGGCTAGCTGTAGCTGCCTTAATGATAGACATTTGCAACAGTCTCAAGGGTAGAAAGATCAGTATTATGCAACTTCTGATATAGCTTGCTTGCATGTTTGAGTCTATGACGAATAATAAGTTACAGCCATGGAACTTAATGTGGATTAGCGTTCTCTTCCCAACTCACATGTCATTGGAAGGATTCACTTTTGTCAGAAATGTTTAACCTCATTATAATTAAAGGCATTATCTTCAAACACAGGTTCTTCAATTAATGGTTTTGGTTTGTCAATGTAATTATTTCAATTGGTTTACTATGCAAATTCTGTGACTTTCTGAATTCATCTCAGACGGAGATTGTTAAGCCAGTATTATACTGACTGTGCCAAGCTGTTCTTTTCTTCAAAAAAAAAAAAAGTTATCACAAAATTATCCACAGAGGACTGTGCTTGTATCACGTCTGACAGACAAGAACGTGGGACCAAAAATTACTGCACTTACTCGGTGGACAAAAAAAGCTAAGAGGACAGGATATTCCTACCGTCTTAACCATTTTCTTTACTGGAAGATCTGAGATCCACCCCCCAGGGTCCCGTACCCAGGATCTTTGGGGTTTAACCGTAACACCCAAAATTTTCACAGCCAGTTGTGAGAAATGCCCTGAACATACCGCGCCAGATGGAGACAGCTAAGTGCAAATGCCGGCTTCACAGTATGAGCTAAAGTCCTAATACCGCCACTCTTTCCCTCGTGTCTTTTTAACTCCTTTCTCTTTTTTTGATCTTTTTTTTTTGGTTTTTCTCTTTTGGTCTTCTCTATAAAAAAAGAGCCAGCCACAGCTTCACCCCACAGAGGTTGCTAAAGAAATGTTCTGAAATAATCTGCTGCTGGTAGAGCTTTTCCCAACCCCAGACAGCGACTAACTACCCAGTGAGGAAATACTTCATCCTCTTCTGGCTCACAAAAATAACGTCTTTGGGCAGCACGGCTGTGAGCAGAAAAGGCCGTGTGTCTCTGGTGGGGTGACCAGACATCATGGATTATCTAAGACAGGCCCTCAGCTCTCTCGGTATGCAAGTATGCTAATGATTTTGAGGAACCTTCATCTTTTAGAAGGTTCACATCATCTTTCTGAAGGGCAGGTTAGAACAGCGTGACCTCTGTCCAGACCGCAGGATCGTCTTCTCATTACGGGCAAAGAAATTTACCCATTCTCAAACACCTTGGAAAAAACCCAACCCAACAATTGGGGAAGGGAAGCTCTGACCCAGGCCTTGAGTCTTGCCCTGGGTCATGCATGCCCCAGGGAGGAATGTGCCCTCTTCAGGTTAGCCAAAAAGAGAGCATGGCCTTCATCATAGTTAAAAAGCTGTTAAACTCTAGTCCATAATTCAAAAGTGAAGCTCAGAAGCAGAAGCTACACTTTGCTTTTTTTGCTGCTCTTTTTATCTTCTTTTTTTTTCTGTGTTTATCTTCTTTTGTTCTGAAGGACACAGACTGCAACAACAGCATCTATCTAAACCGCTTTTACTTTTTTTGTCTGTCCCAAATGGACAGCAATTACCATCTAAAAGCTGTGATATAAGGAGTCTATTTCTAAAAGCTTTAGAGCAAAAGCAGAGAGTAATAGAAAAAAATGCTGTTTAAAATTAGCCTTGTTTAGTTCCTTATATGTCATAAAGTTTAACTGTGTTCTCTTTTCATTTCTGTATCTTTAATAAAAGTTAAAAAGATTTTGGATAGCGTTTATTATGATGGTACTCAAATTCTGAACTTTACTTAGCTGTTCATGGTATTACAAAGTAACAAGGTTATGAGAAGAACTTTGTAAAGCCCAGCCAACTTATTCCATCTGAATTAATGCAGCACTACTATATTTTTCTAGGTTTTCTATTAGCACCTGTCATGGCGCTATCCAAGATCCTAAACAGTCTTTTTAGAAAGAGAATGCCATTAAATGACTTTAATAACATGCTGGATATAAATTAACCTTATAAAATGGGGGTTTTAAGGTTTTCAAATTGTAGTGCCCTCTCTGCTTTCAGAATCCTACTAATATATGTCTTCCCTTATCTTTTCCTTGTAAGATTTAAAATTAATTCCTCTCTTAAAAAAATACATCGATTTCAATTCCTCTGTCTGCATCTCTTTGTCCACCACAGGAGAAAGGGTTTAGCTTAGCTAGATGCTCATGTATCTTCTTCACACATCAACTTTTTATCTCCAGAACTGATTGTCAGAAAGTAAAATGCTGATTTTAGGAAAGTTTCATTATTTGAAGGCATGTACCTAACATAAATCAAACTCAGTTATGCTCAGAAAGATTAACCACCAGAAGAATGTATAAAGAAGGATGGATATACTGTGGAAAGCATGGAGCTGTTTCCTTTCCTAAACATTATTTGGGGTTCAGTTAACTGTTCACTGGTTTTTTTAATGATGCTTTTGGTCTCAGAAAGTTAAATTCTAATAAGAAACATTCCCCTTTGAAGAAGACCTGTCCCAGCAGGACAGCAGTGGCTCCAAGACAAGTTCTCCCCCAGTTGGTCTCAAGGGGAAGAAAATCCCAAGTTGGGGAATGAGGTAACCTGGATATTCGTTATGGCTTTTCAAATGAGAAAGACAAGGTTTGGCCGTTTTACCTGCAGTTAGATGAATACTAAAGTACTTGGGGCAAAATGGTGTGTTACGTATGGCACAAAACCTGAAAACTTCCCATATTATGCCTGAACTGGCATATCCCAGTCTGGGCTTTATTGTTTAAATCACTGAAGACTGGGATTTAAAGTAAACCTTTACCTCATACATCCTGGGAGAGCCTTTCAAGCATTGCACTTCTGGGAAACAGATAGCAGCCCCAACCACTTTTTACAAACTAGCCCTTTAGTTCCTTTTCTTCTATATAAATCAACAAAGCAATGTCTATTTCCCTGCTGTTAACAATGAAAGCTATCAATAGTAAATATTTATTATTGTTTTACCTGAAGTGAATTTCTTTTGTTTTGCTTTTTGATTTAATGAAATCTGATTTTAATTTCTTGCATTCATTTTCTGCACAGCTCTTCAGCTGTGCTTATTGGAAACAACCTCTTATTTCCCAACACCTGCTTTGCCATCCCCACCGCCCCTTTGCCATCCTAACAGCAACCCGGTAAGCGTATAGAAAGAAAGGTATTGACAGGAATGTAATCATTAGGAAAGAAATCAGATTTAAATAGGTATGCTCTAATTTAATGCCATCAATCTTTCTGGAGTTCCATTTATGGGAATGGATTTTAGAAAACAAGAATTCAAAGCATGAACTCAAAACCCGCTCATTTTGTAAAACAACTAGCAGTAAAGATGCATTCATTCATCACATAAGTATTTACAGGAGTAAAGTGGCTCTTTTGAGGTCAATAAGAAGGCTTGGGGAGAATGTCTTGGCAAAAGCTACCAACACTCTCTTAAGTGCTAGAATAACATACCACATCAAAGTTTGCCAAACATTTGCATGAAAGAAGGAACACTACTCTGAGACAGGAAACATTAATAAAATGAATGAATAGATTTAGTCATCTGAAGACTGGTTATTTGTAATGTTCTCAGGAGATGTAGCGGGAGAAGCCTTATGTATGCAAACTTTAGCTCTCAGGTATATCAAGACTTGAAATTCAAAGGAGTGCTAGCACAAAATTTAAAATTTTTCTCAATGCCAGATAAATTAGTATGCTGGGCCGTGATGTTTACTTAAAGCTTGGAAGGTTTGGAATTCAGTGTAACAGATATGTAAAACCCTCATTTAAGATTTTAACAGCCAACAGAAAGTTGCTTCTCTAAAAGAACAACTTAGAAAGAACTATTTTTCATGACTTTTGGCTACTGAGTCAGCAAAACCCTGGTGAAAATTCAAATTTAGCAAATAGACTAGAGCAGTGTCATGCCATAGGTATCGCAATGGCCACTTTTTGGAAAAAGAGCATCAGCTTTTTACACAACGATGCTGCCCTGGTGTCTAAACACACCATTCTTCCCTGTCCTACTAGGAAAATGGGTGCCATGTTCCCTTAGCATCTCATACCCACAGAATCACTGAAGAAAATGCAGGCAGGATTATTTGGTGATTATTCCTTGGGAAAAAGGAAGGGTTAGGGGAAAAAGAAGGGCTTGGGGGGAAAAAAAAGGGGGAGAGAAAAAAGGGGAGAAAAGCTGCTGTTGTAAGAGTGACAGCAGGAGGCTGTAGTCATTAGGGGAGGAAGAAGGGATGGGAGCAGATTTTGGCAGCAGCTTTTTGCACATTTTGGAGACGCTGTGCTGCTTTTCAGGGTCCCTGGAACCCTGGACTTGGCCATAGCTAACCTGAGGCAGCCACAACATCAGTAGGTAAAACCACCCAAGACTGGACATGAGCTTGAGGCAGTTTCCATTGTAAGAAAAAGAGAGAATTAAATATGTAGTGCAAATAACCTGATAATACCGAGACTCCTCGTGACAAGCAGTTTACATAGTAAAGATAGGAGTACATACTCAGCAGCTTATGAGAGTGAAATGCAGAAGGTGATCTGGAGGGTGTCCGTCTCTTCTCCCAAGTAACTCGTGATAGGACAAGAGGAAATGGCCTCGACTTGCACCAGGGAAGGTTTAGATTGGACATTAGGAAAAATTTCTTCACCGAAAGGGTTGTCAAGCATTGGAACAGGCTGCCTAGGGAAGTGATGGAGTCACCATCCCTGGAGGTATTTAAAAGACGTGTAGATGTGGTGCTCAGGGACGCGGGTTAGTGGTGGACTTGGCAGTGCTAGGTTAATGGCTGGACTATACGATCTTAAAGGTCTTTTCCAACCTAACTGCTTCTGTGATTCTACGATTGCCAAAATTGCCATGGCGTACTGTCACAAACACAGAAGAATAGTACAATTGCTTAAATAAGAAATTATGCAGTCTTAAGCCTACAATGTTTTCCAGGTCTGGAACATTTCCAATTAGGAGCCAATGAATATGGGTTTCCATGGTGATTAACTAAAATGTGGAATGAACTTCATTTCATCATAATTGCTACATATTTGCAGCTGAAGTGCATCTTTCAGTTTCATCCTAAGATTTTTTCAGGCCCTAATCACAGCTCTGGATCTGAATCTACTGATGAAACCTATAATAAAATGCAGGGCTATCCTACATTTGTTTTGGAGGCAGGAGCGTTTACAGGAGACTGGATGTGATTTTTGTTAAGGCATTTCATTCTTTCGGCTTTTGTTTGGTTGTTTGTGTAATCTTTAAAAAAGCAGTACATATTCTACTTTAAAAAAAAAAAAAAAAAGAAAAAACTTTAATAGAAAATCCCTTCTTACAACACTCGTGAAAAGCAGCCAGTACTTTGATTATGTCAGTAACACAGGGCTGCATGTTCCTGTTACATTTTTCTCAAAGCTTATATGTATGCTACAGTAATTGAATTTCACTATAGCTGTTCCATACCCTATACTTCCGCACATTTTACATCACAATACACTTGCCAGCGAAAAGTAACAGCATACCCTTTCACAATTTTATGGCATTGTGAATGTGTGCAGCAATTAGACTGTAATAATAGGATGTCAAATGCTTCTTTAATACCAATTCTGAAAGCCGTCTTTTCTTGGTGGAATGAATGACTATTTACAAACCCATTTATCTTACAAATTCTGGTTGAAATTGAGGAGGAAGATGACCTGCTCAATTAGGCCCTCCCGCTGGTGCAAAATTAAAAGGCTTGCTTCTCTGCTGAAGAAAGTTGACATACTACTTAGATTAGATCATATCCAATTTTGGACAAAAAACTTTTTCCACTGGTCTCTGAGCTCTATAGCTGATCATACAGGGGGAAAAAAAAAAAAAAAAAGCTTTTTCTTTCAACTACTAAAAATTCTTCCTTGAACATGTCTTTTAAGGTTTAATATCAGGCAATTCTTCAGTGACCCATTGGTTGTCATGCCGAATCTGATTTCTGTAGATGGAAGGCGGCGGAAGAGTCGCGGATCCACCCTGGGGAAGTGAGAAACACTGGCTGGGGGTGGCCCTTGAGAAGGACATCAGAGTCAACTGCAGAGCTGCTGAGCCCCAAAATCTTGGTCAGTATGCTCCAAAATTGAAAAATCATGACTGTATGTGAATGGTTTTGTCACTGTATGCTGAATTATTTTGGTACAGTAGGAAGCTGAAGGTGTCTGGGAAGATAGGATGGATCTCACAGACTTCTGAATTTTTAAAATCTGAGGTATATGTCATCCACCAAAGGATGAAGTTTTGTATAATTTGTCTTTGTGTTATCTGTGTGGAAAATTCTGATATTTTTCACACATAGCTCAAAAAATGGGCGGTTGGTAATACAAATACTTTAATTCTGACTATTAATAGCATTGCTTTAGTCCCTATAAATTTTTATTGCACTGTGGATTCCATTTCTTATTAGAATCCATTACAAAAAAATATTCAGCTCCTCGTATCCATTCCCCTGAATGATTTGCATACACGGGCCAGCAAATGCAGGAGGCTGAAAACTGTAACATAGTGCAATTTTACCACAAGTGATGGCGGAGGTATCTGGCTGATTATTATTAACAAGTCTTTCCCTCCTGTCAAGAGGCCTTTGAAAATAACAAAATAAAATACCCAATTGCATTGCTTTATCATTTCTCTTTCTTTCTTTTCCTTATATTAAAAAAAGACAAAAGGAATAGTTATTGCTTTAGAATGAAAAGCCTTTGTTACTCAGAGATGGAAAAGTTGCTAGACTAGATTGTTTAGAACAATGACATTTTTGCAGGTTGAAAGGCAACAAAAGTGTTGTTGCAGGTGAAACCACGATGCATAATTTTTGAAGCAAGCCTCTGGTACCCATTTTATCTATGACTAATGTGTCACAATGATCAGTAAAAGGATTCACTAATGAAATAACAGCTCTCTTAATCACTTGATTAAAGTTGCAATAGGGCTGTATGCAAGGGGTTGCGAGCCAAATTAACATCCGGCATGTTGTAAGAATAGAAAAAGAATAGCTGAAGGTAAGTGGAAGTCTTTGCAACAGGAAATGATGTTCATTCTGTGATTATTTAAATTTATTTTCTGAATATTTTGGAATTGTTTTTCTTTAAAACTTACAAAGGAAAGTAAGCGTGTGTTTTGAGGAAAAAAAGAAATAATTTGTAGGTGGATTTGATCCTGTGACAAGCTTAGCACTGCAGTGAAATATCAAATGCACCTAGTTCTGATTGGATAATCTGAACCACAGATGATAAAGTATTTCTATTAAAGGTTTATTGAAAAGTATAGAGGTGAACAAAGAAATAACTAGAAACAGCGTGATGGCTTGAGACTAAAGAAGTCTGATTTGTATTCCAAATTCTGTTGTTCAGTAACTGATGATCTGGGTAAATATATATTCCTCTCTGTGGTTTTGTTTCTCATGCCTGAAAATGGCAGTTGGTAATCTTATCTCATGATACAGAGCTCTGAGAACCACCAATGAAAAGCAACCTGTAAGAGACATACAAATTATGGCCAAAATTTACAGATTTTCTGCACTTTATTTTTCGTTAATCATGAACGTTCAGTGTTATGTGTTGGCTGAGAATACGAAAAGTGTCTTCATAACTTATATGCAGCTGTACAGGAGAATTTTTTCTGGGTAGACTTCTGGTACAAAATTATAATTGTAGAATAGGAAGAAGTAGTCTCTTCTGGCATCTTTACTGAAAGAAGAAACTTCATGCAAGTAAGCGGGGCTACCTTTCATGCGTGAGATGGAAGTTGAAAAATGATACCAGGACCACTGGACCCTGTCAAACATTGTCTCTGAAAGCTACTGAGACTATGTATTAATTAGGATACGTCAAGTTTGATCACACATGGTGAGCTGTGCCTCTGAGGAGTCTCAATTTGTCATGATGCCTTCCCGGCATGTATTTACGGCTGCCTTTCCTTGTTATTTAAATTGAGAGGACTGAATTTGAGGGTGGAAATATACAGCGGTAAAAAGTCCTGAAACACAGTTTGTGTATAAAACCCTCTCTGAAATCTGCTTATCTAATAGGAAATGTTTCCTATTCCTTCCAGCTATTAAAAACCTTTACCTCCTCCTATCAGTTTTTTGTAAATTGATTGAAACCTCACTAATTTTTATTGATTCAAGAATTCCCAAAGCTTACCGACAGCCTGGTGAGTTACTGTTTAAAACATTTTTAATCTGTATTCTTTCCAGGTGCCACACAATGTTCTTTTGTAATCTGGGTACAAAATATAAACATCAATGGAAATACGATGACTATTATTAGAGTTCTGGTATTCTCATAAATATGATTCAGAGGTGAAAATACTTTTTTACACTTTGCATATGAAAGAAGGTGTGAGATTTTCCATAATAGCAACTCCTTCTATTTCAAGATTTGTTTAAAAAAAATCTGAATATTTTTCCCTCTAAAACCTATTGTTCAGATTCCCATCTAAAATTCTGCTCATTTTGCAGAAAGGAATGATGGACATTGTCAGGAATGCATCCCTTAAGGTCTGCACAGTGATAACATGGAAAATGAATGTGAAACTCAGCCGTTAGCATTTACTGTCGTGCTATTTATATCTTGGATTGAAAACTGCTGGTAAGGCCTGGGGGAATTATTATCACAGGATAATCAAACTCCCTGTTGTGTGTCATTGATTCTTTTTTTTTTTTTTTTTTTTATATTTAAATTGAAGGAAGTTTCCTAAAAGTTATTTTTCATTTTCTTTTCTTGCATTCTTATTTAGACATTTCTGTATACTTTTTGAGTTTTGTATCTATTTTACTTGGTTTGATGTAATGTTAGTTGATCATGAGAATGGTTAATATATGAATATATAGGAAATAACATGAGACTGCTAAACTAACATAGTTAATGATGACAAAAATGGCATATTCCAGTCTGTGAATATTATTTCCTTTATGTATTAAATGAAAAAAAAAAAAGATAATCAAGAAAAACAAGAGAGAAGAAAAGTAAATCTTGGCTATTTGGAAAGAGCTTACCCCCACTTTGGTTCCATGATTTTGAGGTAAAGACTGAGGTTAGTCATGTATAAAAGCTATGAAAACTCCAGGACCAGGTTGAGGACAATTCCTGTGACTCGGAAACGAAGGAAAACAGAAGCAGGAAGGTTTTTTACAACATTTACAGCAGTTCTGCAGTATGTTGGGCACAGTCAGAGTATGGCAGGCATGGGAATGATCTGGGCCACCCCACTATCCATGGTGGGGATCATTGGTGGTGGGCAGGAGTAATTTTCAGCTACCTTCTAGGAGTGTCAAAGGTATTTGGGGGTTTATTATCAGCTATTATAAATTCTTATTAGCTATTACAAATTCCCAAATGAGTATGTAACTGGAAATAGAGTTGCCATGCATCTCTGTAAAGATTTTTAGTCTTCTTTAGAATTTGGCATTCAGTCATTAATTCCATACCGTTTGTAATAGTTATTCCTTGGAAAGACTTTCAGAACATATATGCTAGTGCTCTTCTTTTACAGTGCATACTATGACTGCTGAGGGGAGAAATCCTCTCTTCTCAGGCTCCGGTAGCACTCCCTGGATGCTGACCCTTACTCCAACGGGGAGGTCAGGGGACACTTTTTCAGATTAAGTCAGTTCCTTCTGTTACGTGGCTGACAAGGACCACTCAGTATCAAGCTACCTGCCGTGGTTCCACAGTAGTGACCCTCCTACTTGCAAGTGACCACCCTAAGTTACACTTTGTCCTACCCTTGGCTCAAAACAGAGAAATAAAGTGACTTATGCCTGCTTTTTCCTCAATTTCCCATTCACCGAGGATCTTTTAACATCTAATAAAGGCTGATCCTTTGTGAAGGGCTCAGTCGCAAGCTGTACTACGTATCTACAACAGGGAGTTGGAAGTCCCTCCCTTGTTTTCTCTAGCCTGCGCGCAGGACAGTGAGCAGCTGCTGATGGCCGGTAATGACCACTTTGGCAAAACTCCATCTCCACCAACAAACTCTTTGTACCAGCGCATTGTGAAATGAGTTGGCAGGGAGAAGAACTAGTGAGCGATACGATCTGTTATCCAGTGTGAGTGAATAAATACAGTCACTTACTTAAGGCTAACGTATCTTCAATATTCTAGGCTTGAGCAGCAAAAAGAAAAGGTGTACAACTTTGATCTAACATGGAAAAAATATTCAGTACTGAAATATTCTCAGAGTTTGGAGCACTGGCAAGACCTAGTAGAGATATTTGTCTCATTCATAGCAAAATATTCATCCTCTCTTTCTCACGTTTTACCTTTTCTTTACATTGATTCAGTTCCTTTGGGATGTAATGACAAGGTTCTTATAGACTTGAAGCTATAGATATTAATGAAAAATGATAGATCAACCATTATCTGTACAAGAAATAGCAAAAGGAGACAGTTCTGATATGGTTATTTAATATTTGGGGGGAAAAGATAACAAAAATTCTCTATTTTATATCTGTTGTGCTTGCATACTCAAAAAGCCATCACTGAAAGTTGCCAGGCTCAAATACATTTCTAATATATTTTAGCGAATGCAACATAAGGTATTCCTTATTCCTTGATGCCTAAGTAATATATCATAAAGGTCCCTACGTGGAATAGTGACACTCATGCAGAACAAGAGGAATCAGGGTCCTTGAAGTTCTAAAGAGATGTTTTTTTCATGTCTGCCATTGCTTTTCTTTCTTCTAGTTGCCTAGAACTGAACATCTGGTTGTCACTAACACATGAGAAATTAATTTCTTACTACTCAAGCTGTTAACTTCTGTGGCTAGAAAAAACTAAAAATATCATAAGAAATGCCCAATGGAAAAAAAAAAAAAAAAAATTACAGTCTCATTCAGGATGCAAAAGGGTTGACTTTAGAAATGACATTCAGACACTCGTACTGTGTTTCAGGAACTGTAGACCCTTTTACCGACTCTAACAACCTCTAACCCATCTTTCCTAACCACTGCCCACTGAACCTCTGGGCATGTGGTACCTGTAGTAGAAAAGCTTAAGATGGTTTTCTCTAATGGCAGTGCAGATGGAGGATACAGCAGGTACCTCCAAAATTAATTCCCATTGCTCCCTGTTATCCCATTTCCTGTTGGTATCCCCCACTGTTTTCTAAGACTGCACTTGACTACAATCTGACTTTAATCACTTTTAAGAAATTGTATTTATTTACCTCTTCCTTGGAGTCTTTCCCAACAATAAATGCTATGAAGTGCCTGCGATGGTGCTGCTGCTTTATTTTCTCTAACAATTAGAAAGTATGATGCTAGTCCTGATATATTGAAATAAATGGTTTCTAACCTCTTTGAAGTCTTTCTTTAAACCCACAGAAGTCTAGTTGTGGAGCACAGCTTGATCATGCACTCTACAACTCTAAACATCAATGAGGTCAGGGAAAGTCTATTCCTCTTGATCTGTAGCTAAGTCCCATTAGGGTAAAGTGAAAACTGGTGTGTGCCATTTAAAATTAATTGATCAGCCAGCAGGTAGAGAACCACATCATCCTTTGCTAGAGAGAAATAGTTGGGATTCACAGTTTCTGGTAAGCCATTTGAATAAGGATACAAATGTGTTTTCTTTCACTAATGAACAATCACAAAAGCTAGCCTCCAAATACAAGAATACCAGACTCTTCAAGAAAATGTGGGCATGTGTAAGGAGGACAGTGTTTTAGCACCAGCCTAGTACCTTGCAATGCCTCCTTGCTCAGATCTCTCAGCTTACTTTTCTTATACTACCCTTGTCCATAAGCAAGTTTAGAAATTCCACCCTAAAATAGGATTCTAGCCCTGGAGGTTGCTCCAGTGAAACACATCTTAAAGTTACATTTGATTTTTTTTCTGTGTTAATTTTGCAGGCATGTGTTATTTCTCTGTTTCCTTCTCTGCTGGGGATGAGAGCTTCCACTGTCTGTTCCCTCTGCGCTTCTCTCATATTCTCTGAGAGGTCAGGTACAGAAATGAGGGCTCTGTTGCAGGGTGCTGAAACCCACCTTTTTACGGAAACACTAAGCACTGTCCTTCTGGATTTAGATTTGGAGCAAGACAAAGATAACAAAACCCTAAATCCCTTTAGGGTGTTTAGGTTCGAGCTACTCAACAGTGATGTGACAGGAGACTGCTAAAAACTAATCCTTTGCCTTCAAACTTTCCTTTTCATTCCATGTAACTTTTTAGTTCCTTTTTAGTTGCACTAATAGTTAAAAAAAAAAAAAAAATATATATATAATGATATATTATCTATGGGTCCAACCAGCTTCTAACCATCAAAGACTAATGTGGGTAGAAGATAGGAGGAAAACCCTATGAGTTAGTCTTTAGTCAGTGAAAATTAATAGAATTATTTATATTCAGTTCTCAGATATCCCAAGACAGTTTCAGCCAAGTGGTCTGTGCATATTTAAAGCAGAGAGAGAGAGAGAGACAGCTTACATAGTTTTATTTTAGGAAGAAATACAGCAGAAGTAAATCAATTCATGAACTCGTTCTATCTTGGTGCAAAGAAATGCATGTCAATTTGAAATCTTCAGTGATTTCAGCAATAGGCAAACTACCAAAGTAATTAATACAACTTAGAAAAAGGAACCTTGGCAACATCAGAGGTGTCTTCAGTGCTCAGAGTCTTAAGGATAATTTGAGTCAGGGGTAAACGACATGTAAGAATCTGGAGTCCTGAGAGAAGGCTTAAACGAAAGACAAAGCCGCAGGAGTGTTTTTGAAGGGAATATTTCTATTTATCACAATTCTCATGAAAGCTTTTTTCCCTCTTTCCAAACAAGTGTTAGACTGCAATGAAGCGTGACATGGGTACATTAATAGCACTACTCAACCACATTAAAGTTAAAACCTGGTACTTCTCAGCTTCTTACAGTGAGAGCAGGAGCAGGTTCATAGGTCCCTTTGGTCCTGATAGGCAGTGTTATATATTTTGTTACTAGACTGTATTTATGTCTTTGCAATGAAAGACCAGCAAAGCTCTGTACAGTCAACTAGTGGTGCTGTAGCGAAACTTTTAGATGGAGTTTTTTGCCAGTCCCCACCACTGACCATCAGTGCTCCAACACTTGGTTCAGAATGTTAAATCTTGACTTCTTATGTAAATTTTAGTTTGATTTTTGACTTTGTCTTTTATTTATTTTTTATCTCCACTTTAGGCTCAAATTTGAAATATAGAGATGTCCATAGCTTGCATGCTGAGTTGTGATCCTTAAGGAGATTTGACAGGGAGTACTGAGGTGAGTGTGCTGAATCGCTAAAATGGAAAGAGTAGAAACACTGACGCAACTGTCTCATAAATTAGGCAAGCGGTCAAATCAGCTGGCAGCAGGTAGCTGTGAGAAGATAGTGAAGGTCTCAAAGGACTGGTGGGATTACTAGTCCCATAATTTTCTTTTTCAAAAAGAGACAAACCTGGAAATTGGGGCAACTGGTATTTTGTGGCCTCTGATTTTGGCTGTTGGTTATACTCAGCCTTACACCTCCAACTGTTAGCTGGAGATTCTGCAGTCGCTAAAGAAGCTGCGGTCTCTATATGAGAACACTGTAACCATAAAGACACTGCAGTGGAGCTGCCAGCTCCCTACCCGGTGCTGTGGTCATCAGGAGAGAAGCTGTTTGTCGGTAATGGGCTCTATATTCCCTGATATGGTGGTATTATCCAAGTAACAACAAAAGCCCACCTCAAGGGGGAGGGGGAGGCTCGACATGGTAAGAAACAGCACCCAAGGACTCACAAGGGGAGAAGAGGCCTGTGGCTAGTGTTGCCTGTATCTGGTGAGTGTCCGTAGTGGGAGTTTTGATGACAGAGACTGAATGAACTGCATGAAATTAATTCATTTATTCTGCCACCGAGAAAAAGTTAGCCTGGTCTAACTAGCGTCGTACTTAGAGATATTTGCATTGTGCTGATCATCTTCTGTCTAGGCAACCATGCTTAGAGTTGTACAGCTTATTTCTGATGGCCCTTGCAAGACAAAGCAATCCATTGTAATTCATCAGCATGTGTCTGTGGGAATTAATCTCATTTCCATACAGCTAAGGAATAGGTTTGTCTGGGTAGTGGAGGGTTACACTGGAGCAACTGGGCTTAGAGTGGTAGCAGTCTGACAGTCTTCACAGGTATCAACTGCCACTGGTACTGGTGCTCCCCAGTGATTAAGGGCAAAACAGGACGAAAGCGGACAAAGCAGGTGTGTAGAATTGGGCAGAATGGCTTGCCACTCTCTTCTGGTCTGTACGTCCTTGCGGCATGCTCAAACTGCCAGAGGAGGAGAGCGGTAGCTGCGTGAGAAACATGGGGGGCATATTTTGTTCCAGTATTTCTTTTGTGTCAGATGATTTTTAAAGTTAAAGGAATAAATGATAAGTTCAAGGGATTTGTAATAAAGACTTTGAGATAGAATAGTGAAATAAGGATATCAAGAAGAGACTAACTTCATCTCAAACTCAGTGACAGAATCAATCTGACATTGTAAAGATCCAGGAGATGTTTGAAAATCTGGAAGACAAAAGATCAAATTTGTAAATGCTAGGTTTTCCAGAGGGAAATGAGAGAGAAAAGAGGCTGTCATTTTATAAATAACTTTTAAAGGAAATCTTTGCGATCAACTATGTGTGTGCCTGTTTTTGCAATACAAAGGCAAATCCTTCTGCTGACAAGTCATCAAGTGTAGTGATAGTAGACTTTCTGATCCTCCAAAATATGGTGAAGGTTTTAAAATTTGCCGGGAAAGGAATGTAGATTAGATATTGATCTGTGGAGTAGCTGGGGTTTCTTGATACAATCTGACCAATGGACTTGCATTTTAGCTACAGAATGATTTTTCTAGCAGCAGTAGAAATACACCAGTCTGCTCACATCAGGTATCCTTTTTGCTGCTGTTCTTTTGGTATGTCATTGGTGGATATGGCCAGAACAGTTTGTTTCTATACTGTGCTGAATTCACATGGTAAATTTGCTCCCCTTTGTGTTAGGGTATTCCTGGAAATCTTCTTTCTTTGCAAAATTACTTTATGAGCTTCACAGCAGCTGAAGCTTCAACAAGCGAAGGAGGTGCGGTTTTTCTATTACCAGCTTGTCTTGGCCCATTGGGATCGTAAGCGTTCTAACTCTGGATTATCTATAAAGGGGTGCCTGGATAACATAGAAGATTTCAAATTTTGCATTTTCTTTGTCTTTTTCCAAGTCAGAAAGGATAGGAGAAAACTAAGTGTGCATGTACTGGTATATCATGTCCTTTTGGTTTTGCATTTTGGCATTGACACTTTCTAAACATACTTTCTCATACAACCGAGGTTGGTTCTTTCATTCTGAATTTAACAGGTATAAAATGCTGGGCTTTCTCTCAGCAGTGATCAGGTGTGAGCAGCAGTCATCTGCTGTAACAACCAGTAAAATTGCAATTGCCACTGGAATTCCTCAACCTTAATAAGACTATATTGTGTGGCTGTCAGAAGGCTCAAGCACAGTATTTCCATCACCAGCGGCTCCTTCTGAACAGCCTCAAAATACGCTCTCTCATTCTCTGTGTAACGTGAGTATGAACAGTATAAAGAGCAAGGCATATATATTTAATTTTGCCCTACTGGTTGTGAATGCAAAAATAACAGCTTGATTTGAAAGGAGAACCTTTAAAAACTCTTTCAAGACTAAAGTGTTCATACAAATCACTGTGTTAATTATATATCCTGAAAATTATGCAAATAATCTTTTTAGTGGTGAATTAATCAATGTTAATCACTTGAAAAATAGCTTTTAAGTGGGTTTTTTATAAAAATGTGTCAAAGTATTTAAAATTCTCATGGTGAGCTTACATGTTAATAGTTCTGTTTTATTTCTTTTTAATAGTGACAGACGAATACTCCCTGTGTTATTTTGGTGTTGAGCAACAGACACAGTAGGTGATCACAGATGTAAACCTCATACACTGGGTTCCAGATTCTTGCAAATGTTTGTAAGAGAATCATTTAGATTTCACATCTTAATGTTTCATTTTTGAAGCCTATGGCACAAGAGAAACCATCATAATGCAAATGTAAAAAGTATACCAACTAAGCGAGCGAGGCACATTCAAACGAGGCACTTGACCTCTTCTTTAGAGTTGTGGATATAAATCGCTGTCTAATACGAAAATATGGTAGAAAACAATTCTCAAGACCAGGGCATGGGAACGCATTTGGATCAGAACTTTTTGTTTGTAAATTATTTGACATACCCATACCTGTTTACTGTCCCAAAGGTGTATTAATTTCCAATACCTCCTCTGGCGAAGGTTAGCACAAATCTAGAAAGCGCGATGACCAGCGGTTGACTCCTCACTGTGTCTCCCCAGCTGTGCTCTAGCAGCTGACCCTGTGCTTTTAAGCACGCCTGGACCCTGGAACCACAACACTGCTGCTGCTCAACCTGGGGCTGTATATACTTCTGCGTCTGGGTCCATGGTTGAACTCTTGAGTCCCAAAATTTTCCAATATTTTGACTTGGGCTTTACATAACCAGAATCCTACGCAGCTAGCCAGCCATCGCGGCCTCTCCCAGGACACAGCCAGAAAGTGCCAGCAGAAATTTTTAGGCATCCTCTCAGCCCGGATTTTAACAGCAGGCCCAATCTGAAGCTCTGACGAGATGTTTAGGTGGATTTGGAGGAACGTAACAGTTCCTATCCCCACAGTAACACAAGGCTACATGCAACACACCCAGATCTAGCCAAGACCTAAATGAAAATTATTAGTGTAACATTACTGTGAAAATTAAATCCTTAGAAATTCTCTAGAAACGTACTTGATATGTCTGTGTGGGGAATGTATTTTCCACATTGAAGCTCATTTCCTTCCTATCGGTGACTAACATGAGGTAGGTGCCACTGTGTGAGGCACTACTAGCCAACACCCACTTGATGAACCTCAGGATTTTGTACAGTATATCTGTAATGGTCCAAGGAAGTGCAAAACAAACTACTTACAGAGTTCACAAAATTAAACTGAAATCTGAGAGCCGGTGTCTTGATACTCTCAGTTATGGAAATAAATTCTGTGGGGTGTACTACAAGATTATTTTAGAAGTAAACAAAAGAGGGCAGCAAGGTTTGCAAAGAAATATGACAGGTATTACATGTCCTTTTACACTGAGAATACCAACTAAAAAAGCACTAGACCTTTAAAATATGGGGCTACTATTTATTCATTCATTCGTTCACACATTCCTTCCATAACCTGACTCAAATTCTCTGCTATGTTGTGCGTTTAATGAAAGACAATTGGCAAAGTGACTGCAAAACTTTGAATTACTTAATAAAATGATTGTCTTTCAGTATGGTCATAGCTTTCAACTAGATACTTATGTTTACAATCATTGACTGCACATGCAGTGCAAGTATACAAGCAATACAAGTACATAGCCCACATTCTATTTTCAAAATTTCCCACAGTTCTTGCTTGCTTTAACTGAGATCTTTGACACTCTGAAAATTGGGCTCTAATTGATCCAGCTGGGTGAGGAAGAGGTTCTTTGGTGCCAGGACCTCTACTGTAATGCGTGAGCAACAGGTGATACAAAGGTTCTTCCATCCGTGCTGTAGCAGGAAAGGAACTTCTTTCCTTGAAATGTTCTTGTACTTCATGCATGACTTCTGGCTGATGACCCACTGAGACAGCTACACTTTGAAAGGGCTGCGCGGTTTGCTGTGCTGGTGCTGTTCCATTGGGAAGCAGCAGAATGCAGTGTCCTTCGTGAAGTCCTTCAAACAGAATCGGATAATTACCAGAAATAACTTCCATAGCCAAATGTTCTTCATCTGGCATCAGACACATCATGGGAGACAGGTACGCTGTGCCATAAATAAAGGAACTAAAATTTGCTTTTCATACTTTTAAATGCCCTTTCATTTTCCCTCCCAGTGACGGTTCATTGCTGGTGTGTATCTAAAGACTGCGTTTTATACATACTTGGCCACATTACCAGTGCCACAGGAGGGATTTATTAGCATAAACTGTGAGAACTTTTTTTTAGTTAGCACATAGCATTCAGTTCAGTTCCCTGAGTTATTGCAGTAGATACTACTGCTCTTCTTCAGGACTTAGGCAAAAATTTTGTAGGATCAATTTCTACTTTCTTGAAAGAAGACTTATTATCGCACACAACTGTCTAACTTATCTATGCCACAGTCTTTGGTGGTTAAAATAAATAGTTTATCAGAAATCTTTCTGAAATATTTTTGATCTTTTTATATGAGATTCTGCTCAGGAAGGAGACTCCATACCTTTGTCTGATTCATCCCTGATCAAAAGGAACAATGTGAAGGAGCCTGTAGGTCGGGTTTTACACTTGAAGGTGAAGGAGAGCTGGTAACCTGGCAGAATCCTTCACACTCAGCACTCAGAAATACTGATAAATGCTAGTGACAAAATCCTAACCGCCCAGCAATGACTGACACAGACGTTATTTTTGCATATAACAGTCTTATGGTACATGAAGCATTAGTCATATCTTTAAAATAATTCAAGAGAATATTAATATCCCCCAACTGCCTTGTACTTAAGAGTGACAGGTGTGTTTAAATTAACCTCTCAAAAAACACCCCGACTATTCGGGACATGAATTTACTTCAGGATCACAAGCTTTAAGTGCCTGATCCTCCACTCCTTTTGACTCCAGTGAAAGGGTTGATAGACCTTGTCCAGCCAGACAAGGGAAAAGAGCTTTTGTTCTCTTCCTAATATGCTTTGGTGGAAGTCTTTTAGGAGGAAAAGAGCAGGAACAAACTTATTTCCCAGCCCACTTGTCTTAGTATGCAGTGCAAGAACTGGTAACGTTACTCTGAGTGATTTAAAACCACCGTTAGGACTCAGTCTGCCCACAGCATTTGCTGGTCACTGTCAGGGCACTACTGTGGCAAATGAAGAGTTGGCTTTTCACTAAGAAAAGGAATGTACTGATAGGGAAAGTGGGGTAAGAAGGACTCATTTGACAAATGCAGTAACAGAAGCAGGGTGGTGTCATTTTCAGAGCAGGTCTGCCAAGTCAGGTAGGAAAGGACCATCACCCTGCCCGTGGCACGCACCTCTCGCTGCTTGCGGTCCTCTGCCTCCGTGCGTAACCTCCCCCAGGACTGTGCGGCACCCAAATTTCTGTCAGGCGCCTCTTTGCAGTATGTGGGACATGATCGTCAACATTATTAGTTCAAAAATTGGTGATGTGTGAAAAGAGCATGTTCTGGTTGGTTGTACTTCCAGTCCTGCATCTGTGTAGTTTCGATGCTGTCTGGACTTTGTTATTGCTGCAGCTGAACCAAAGCGTTGCTTAACCCAACTGTCATGCTCTGTTTCTTATTTGTAGAACAGATAACATTTTTTGTTGTTATTTTGAAATGTGGGGAATAGGAGTATTGTTATATCTGCCTTCCACAGTTTAAATAAAACCCCAGCTTCCTTCCCTCTCTCAAACAAATAAAACCCAAACCCTCCCCTTTCTATTGCCTGTTACCTAAGTAACAAGAAACGTGGCTTTTCCTTGTCCATCATAAGGTAGAAGTTAGGTGAAGCGGAATCCAAATATCCAGGTTGCGTTTGCTTCACAAAACCTTTCACCAAATGTGAATCTGAGAGCAAAAGTCTGAGCTGTCCAGGTAGCTCAGGAAAGGGGAAGAACCACAAGTGATCAGAGACGAAAATCCTGAAGGCATCGGGGATATAAAAGGGGATTCTATAGCCAAATGCCCACTTCAGAAAGTGTCTATGAATATAAAATAATCAACTAGAGTTAGAATTCTTTCCAAGACCCACAAAATGATCTCAAGCACAAACCTTTATACCGGAGGCCAAATCCCCCCGATGCAGAAAATATTTGTGTCCCACTCTGGATCGTTTTCCAATGTCACGACGGCTCGACGTGCTGCGCTGCTGAATCTGGCTGCGTGGCCCCTTCACCCCGCGGGGAACAACTGCCAACAGGTCCTTGGCAGCTGCGGTTTGTGCCAGTTGTACCAGAGCTGCCCAGTTTCCTCAGGCCCTGGGAATGCAGCCGGCAGCTTCCAAAAGTCCCCAACGCCCTTGACTTGCCTTCCGAGCTCTGGGGACTCAGCTGAGGATCTTCTACTCTGTGTCTCCAGGGTAATACTTTTATTTTCATTTAACCTGCGAATTTGGAAAAAGAAATGGTTTGACTGTCCCTTAAGAATCGTTGTATCCCTCTGCATTTGGTCTGTCTGTGTTCTGCTCTTTCAGGGAGACGGGGGAGGAGTAAGGAAGACGTAGCAATTCTTTTCAGTAAATGCTTTGCAGACAAATATTCTTTATGGTTTGCATTAGGGGGTTGGCTTTGGACATATGTTGGAGCTTGGACAGGAATCTAATGTGACTGACAGTGACAAATGGTGACGTACTGTTCAAGAAAAATTAGTGTATATCCACTATGATGAGTGGTAAAGACATTAATGCTCAAATTTGTTTCTCCTTTTAAAATATACTTTATTTTTTAGACATACTTTTTTCAGTGCAGTTGCAGCTGTCAGCACTGACAAGGCTGAATTTACTAATTGGTATCTTCTATTTGCACTCTGTATAAAGAAGCTAAATTGCCTAATGAAAAAGCACCCCATTTAGATTTCCTTTTTAAATGGTGATGATGATGATAATAATAATAATAATAATAATAATAATAATAATAATGTGGGTTCTTCATCTGCAATTCTGACTTCGATCTGTCCGAGACTGTGGCTAGAATGAGGAAGAATGAAAGAAAGAGGAAACAAAAAGAAAAATTATAGCTATTGTTGAAACAAACACATTTTTTTATAAATCTGGTTTCTGTCATGTAATTTCTTTCTTATTGCTGATAATTCCCAAAATATTTTGCCTGCTTTGTATCTTTTTCTCCTTTCGTCTGTATCTGTCACTCTGTATACTTGTGACAAATAGCAGTTTTTCTTGAGTATTTTGCAGCGTAGGTTTGTGTATTCCTGGGTGGGTGACTGTCTTTGTGGCACACAAAGGGTTAATTCCAGCTGCAGCTGCAGACTTTTGCATTTCAGGAGTCAAAGAATGATTTATCCACTGCCAGGAGCTGATATCTATCCCATCTGTGGAAATGCATAACTCCAGCAGGTTCTAATGTCCCAGGGCAAACAGGGACCTGGGAATATCAGAAAGCCCTGCTGTTAAAAAACCCCACGGGAGACACCCACTGGCCGCAGGACCACTCTTAGAGATGCAACTGTATCACACACGCCGGGATGTCCGGGACAAAAAGGCCTGCTTATACTTGTAAGAAAGGTCTAGGATGTATAACCTTCTATTCTCCAAGCCTATTTCTACTCTACTCTTGCATTTCCAAACAAACGGTGCTCAGCTTGGAAGTGGCTTTTAATTCCCTGTGCCCAGATCCTGTGTGGGAGCTCTCAGAAAAGCTAGGAAAGGGCCAAAACCCAGATGAGCCTCCTGAGGTTTTGACTGGAGTTAGTTACAAGGGGAATCCTTTGCTAATGTGACTATGGGAAGTTCAGTCAAGCCTGGGTGTCTGAGAACACGTGGTCCATAAGGTGGCATAGCAAGCAGAAGAATAAGCCATTAAATGAAAAAGAAGGTGAGATTTCCCCTTGGTTGTGAAGGTCAGGCTGAGCAGATAGTTTAGAGCATCCCCAAAAGGGTGCACGTTAGCAAAGGTACAATTAAGTGTTAATTTTACCCCATATCTTTTCCCGAGTACTTGGCATGAGAACATATATTTGTCTTTTGTCTTTGTCTTTTCACATCAGACTTTTGTCCCAAATTGTCTTCCTTTTGGCAGTGTGCTCAACTATGATCATATCTGGGAAAAAAAAAAAAAAAATTCTACGTTGATTTCTGTTGAAACTTTTTTTAAGAGTAAGGTCTGAACACAAACCTGAAATGTATTAGTGAAAATTTGGAGCTGAGTCTGAAATTTGAAGTTCAGGAAAATTTTAATTCTTTTGCTACATGTATTTGTGTGATATATCTCTGAATCTTGCTCCTTCAGCATGGGAACTTGGTTTAAAATAAAATTTTGAAAAAGTAGTAATTTAAAAAAAAAAAATATTCCTGTTCTCAAGGAAAAAATCATCAGAAGTGAAGTCATCTTGCTTTGAAAGAACATTTTTGACCAGCCATCACACCAAGCTAATTAGAATATTAGAACAGTTCTCAATATTTCTTACAGGGGTAATTCATGTTATGTCAGAGCCAACCCCCACCTCTACTAATTGGTTGGCTACTTTTTGTGTCCTGTACACCATCAACTTTGGGTGCAGCTTGTCATGAAGAAAAGGACAATTAAAGTGGACTTTTTGTCCTTGCTTCTTAAAAAGGGTCAGTTCCAGATATCCCTTCTTCACCGTCGTGGAGGTTGTGCAATCTGTGAGACAGCTTCTGAGAAATTTCCCAGATGTGAAAGTAAAGCCACAAGGGTGCTAATCAAACAATACTCATTAAGAATAGCAAGAATAAAGTAGGTTAAAGGAAAAGAAAAAGCGTGTAGCATGGAACCGCTAAAGCTCGTCCAAATGCAGTCCACCTTGACGTGCTGCGGTAGATGCCCTCCCTGAAACTAGCTCATAGTAACACTTGGTACAGTTACTGCACAAAATGCTGAAAAAAACCACTCTCCTAAACGAGGGGGCTGCTTTAGCCTGATTTCCCTCCACTGACTGTCTACTCTGTCAGCTTGCAAGAAGACCAAGTAGAATATCTTGTAACATCCCTGTTTTATAACCAAAAGTGGTCCTTTTTGGATGTTAGAAATGGTTCCTTATTCAGTCGCACATCCAGACTGAGGTCACGCCCGCAGTTTTGCAGTAGGATGTCTAGTCGGGAGTCTTGCCTGTAGTAAAGTGGAATACTCAGTGTCATAGATATTTTCTTTTGTACCTGCTGAGTTTGCATCGTGTAGCTTTGGAGTAATTTCTTTTTGTGAAACCTAACCTACCCAACGCCCCTTCGTGAGCTCAGAGTGCCACGGTGAGGTGACCCCGGTGTGTTGGTCCGCTGTCCCCAGGCAGAGGCTGATTTGCGTCCAGACCACTCTGCCCGCGGACAGGGCTTCTTACCTGCCTGTCGGTTGTTCGCCTTAAATGTGGGACAGATCTAATACAGAGTTCAACTGACAGTCTCCTACATATTAAAGTAGGAATTGCTTAAAGGCACTACGTATGCAACTCTCTAACTGGAAAAATTATGCAGGCTGATTTATGAGAATGTTTAAACGTAAACCAAGCTTTAACTTAGATCAGAAATTATACCTAGGTCTTGTTTAGTTCTGTACTTTGGGTGTACGTCAGTACATCCAAAATAAGTCTATACTCTGGTCATCTAGATTCCAAAAACCTTGCAAATGTTCTTCATGAAATATCAATCGCGAATGGAAAACAATTACTTTAGACTTGTGTAATGTTCCATAGAGGGTCACAGCTACATCTCTGACTGATCACGACCTCAAGGGCATCAGAATGTGAATGTGTGCTCCTGTTTGTACTGAAAAACACAGAGTATTACTACTGGGACTGAATGAAAATCTCATCTATAAGTAACAGTGTTCCTAAACAAAAATCAAACAAAAAAAAGGACTGGAAATGTCTGTTTCAGTGGAAACCAGCTGATGCATCAAACAAATATTAGTATTTTTCTTCATATGCACATCAAAGCTCAGTGACAGACATCACTCTAATCCTACCTTTGCCTCTGCATGTGTCTTTATTATCCACTGGATTCAGTACCATACACCCTCTCCCTGGCATTATACTTCCATCCTATATTTAGTTCTTATCAGTTGATTACTAGCTGTTTCTGATAACAACATACTCCCAGGATTCATCAGATAGATTGGAGTTGAGGTTAAGTTTCCTTTCCTTGACCCTGCTGTGCTGCTGAGCATGCACTGAGATACAAAGCCCTTTTCTTTTGCTTCGTTTGATTTTGTAGGACCGAACTCTGACAATTCCTCGGTAATGTGTTAGCAGACAAGCTCAAATCTTGTTCTGCATTTTCTTGTTGACTGACGGTTTTACTCAATTCCTCAAATGCTTCCTTGTATCAGTATGAAAGTCTCTCTTCTCATTACCTAGTAATTCAATGTGATCTATTGTCTTTCCCTATTCCCTTTTTAATAATATCATCAAGACAACCCAGAAATCAGCTCATAAAGTATTTGTATACTCCTACTTTGATTATATGAACAACACAACTTTTCATCTAAAAGCAGGAGTTTGTATTTGAATCTGTCAAATAGGAAACCTCTGACATTTTCCTAAAATAAATGTTCAAATAATTGCTTTTCTTTGATTCATCAGTTAGGATTCTCACTGAAATACACAATCTGAGATCAAGGCACGTGGCTGCACGCAGACATACAGTACTTCCTTCTCCCCTCACCGTAAAATTGTTACTTTTTCCCCTATCTGGGCACCTATAGAGCAAAGAGAACCTTCATTTTACTTTCTTTAACACAGACTTGTATATCTCAAGAATCTGGTGTGGGAAGGAACACTTAACCTGCTGCTACAACTCCCTCCATCACCACGGAATGCGAGACCTGATCCTGGGACAGGTCATTTACCACGTAGCCCCTGCGAGTGGGAAGGGAATACCTATGGCTAACTCAAGCCGAGAGCGTTTTCACATTGTGCCCGAGACCGGAGAGGAAGAAAATGAGGAGAAATTGTGTGTGTCCAGGTTTGGATATTGCTTGCAAGAACCAAAGTAGTTTGAAATTTTTCAGTTTTGTCATTGTTCAAAATATGAACAAGGAGAGAGAAAGGACATTTTACAAAGGAAGATTTCCTATCAGGTTAGACAGAGAAGGCTCCCACCAAAATGCATTCTGGGTCAGGTTCAATATATAACCTAGGTCAGGGAATTAATGTTTACTTTGTTGGATGAAGAACTGTAGAGATTTTGTGCTGGCCTCCTGCATAATGTGAATTTCACAGATTAGTGTAGAAGAAACTCCTAAACTCGGGTCAGGTGCTAAACTTGAGATTTTAACTAAGCTTCTAACCAGCGCTGAACAAAACTTTGAGAATTTTCCTTGCTTAGACTCCTAAAGAGGAAATATGATATTCTGTGTAATTTTCAGATGGCAATGTTTGTTTTTCAATATAAAAGTACATGCACATACACAGAAGCAAAACTTGGTTTACCTTAGTTCTATGCATTTTTGCAAAGGCTGTGATTTTCTCCAGTAAAAATGACACCCAGCTCCCTTGACTTTGCCTCCCTTAAAGGGAGCAACTGTGTAACTTCCAATACAGTTGCCCAGAACTACATTTGTTCTGAGATTTTTGTGCCTGGGACAGCTTTAGCCTGCTTTCCACAATGAATGTTTTGCATATACAGGGGCTGCAGAGACTACCAAGCAGTTCTCCTTCTGGCCACTGGGCTGATGTTGTGGAAAATTGATTTCCAGTTGGATTCTCTCTCTTCCTCTGCTCTTGTATTTTGATTTCAGAATATCAGCCCGTGATTGAGGGTGAGCAGAAATAGCAGCAAAGGAAGTGAGGCGTGGAGGCGAGAGGGCAGGTGGTAGGAGCTGAAATGGAAACAGCGAGGGACAGGCAACCATACACGTAGTTACACAAACAGATATGTCTGGGTATGGTCCACAGTCTCAGGATCTTGCTACATAAAACAAGAACAAAATTCAGACTTTAATATTTTCCCCAGTTCTCTCTTCTCACATACCCAAACTGAACCTTTATTATTTTATTTCAATTTGAATAGTAATACAAGTGAAAGCAATCCTGACTTTGCAATATTGATTAGCTCTGTGCTTCGGGTATTCAGCTGAGATGGTATCTCTCACATCTCAAGCAAGTAGGATAGATGCCAAAATACAGGTGACTCCAAATATTTAACTGTTCACGTGGAATGGAAGTGCTCCAGCAGAAGAGAAAGAAGTAATTAAGAAGGGCAAGGGCTTTGCCTTATTGTCACACATCCTAGCACACTTTCCTATTGTGGGCAGCCGTTTTGTTGATGTGAATGCGATTCCACAGAACATTTTGGTATTCATGAAAGAGTATTTTTGAAGGAATAAGGTTTTGTGTAATATCTTTTCAGCAGCCTTAGTGAGGAAGATCCTCTGAGGGACAGGTTAAAGGAGCAAATGGAGGGTTAGGAGGATGAACAGAAAAGCGCTGACTACTGAGCATCAAGTAATCAAAACTCGTCAGTGCAAAAGATTTGGTCAGTAGAGCTGAAGAAGAAAGGGGATGGAGCGCTGATTGTAAGCTTTGGCTAGAAAAGGCAAATATTTTCATGTATGTGGCAGGTTTGAAGTGTGTTAGAGGGAAGAGACAAATCCTGGTGGTGTCTGTAAACTGTTCAGTGAAGCTTCACTTCTGCATCTTGTGCACTGGATAAATAGATTCCTTTCCCTCTGCTTTACCACAGAGCCAGGTGCTTATATCTCCTGGGAGGAAGATGAGAAGTGCAAATGCCAGCCCGTGTAGCAGAGACGAGCTGACTATAGGTTCCCTAGTAAGAACTGTTTAAGACGGTTTCTGGTTTCATGTGACGATGACATTTATGTAGAGGTATGCTGGCTCGAGGGCACTTTTTTGCTAATTCCATTTTCAAGCTCTTGCCCACATATGTAATTCCACAGCTGTGAAATTGCAAGCAATGCAATGAAAAGATTGCTCAGGTTTTTAAACCTTTATTCTTATTTAAATGGTCAGTGGTTTTGTTCCTCTAAATTGTTTTAAAAGTCTGCTTGTTTTCAGTTTTATAAAGTCTTGTTTAAAGTCACAGATTTTTTTACCTGTTTAATTGTTTCCATGAATAAGACCTAGAAATAATCTGATCTGCTTAATATTTTTGCATATTACCTACATTTCTAACAGTGTTCTGTACTTAGATGAACTTCACAGGTATGTGTGATAACGGCAGCAAATCAGCAGAGTACCAAAAAAAATCCAAGCTGAAGAAGTTACCAATTTCATAGTTTTAAAGTGGTCTCTTAACTGGCTCTGAACTGCGACTAAGAATCAAAGAGGAGAAAATCACCTAAATTTACCCTCCCCCTTAGTCAGCAGTAAGCTTCATAGGACCCTCCCCAAACCAAATAAGGCCAGGAAGAATGTGCTAACCACTGAGTGTGCTAAGAATAAAATTGAGCTGGGATGGATAAGGTTACTTTGAACTCTATATTTCATGTTTCCTGACATACCCTCTAAAGAACTGCAATTATGCCAGCCAGGCTGCAGGAGCGTTAAACAGTTCTTTCCCCGTTCTTTTGGTTTTTGCTGCCTTTCCATGCGTTCCTGTCCGGTTTAGAGCTTGGCCTTTTTCCTTTTTATTTGTAGTGTGTGTGGTTCTTAGGCTGTTAGAAGAAATATGCTGAAGAGTCGCTGTGAGGCATGGCTATTTTTGTTAGAAGTTGATACTTTAGACTGAGTTTGAAGTGTTGCCTCTGGAAGGCCTTAGGTTGCTCTGCGGAGGAAACAGAAAGTTCAGAGGGGTGCAGAAGAAGAAGGAACAGAATTAGAAAAGCAGAGGACCTCCCTCCTCCTCATTCTGCAGCTCCTGCAAGAGCCAGCAACCCAGAAGTATTATCTGAGCTGCCACAGTAGATCTTGACCTTTTTAACAGAGTATCTCTTACCATCATCATCATGGCCGAGATTACAGCAGAAGGTACGGTAACTATTTTCAAATATAATTAACCAAAAATGATATGTACTTTGACAGTGTAATTGAGCCAGCGTGTCAATATGATTTGTTGCTCTTAGCAAATAGTGCTTTCAGTCCAGGATTGTTTCATTTCCTTTGTTGGATTGCTTTCTGCCTTTCTTTCCTCTTTTTCCTTTTTTCATTTCCATTCCTGTAGCCTGAGTCTCTACCGGTTACTGAAGCTAGATCTCTGTACACCTCTAAAAATAGCGTTAGTCTCGTTTGCAGAACAGCAGCGCTTAGGCAGCTCCATTAGAGTGCTACAAGAAGGGCAATGTCTGGCTGTCAGGTGGTTCCACCCTCAAGCCTTTGCTCAGGTAAAGCTTTGGTAGTCCCTTATAATCAGCTTTGCCAGAGTCGGAATAGCTTAGTTTGGTGGCGCTGATTTTTCCGTAAGGAGCCCAGATTACTTGTGAACCGCAGATGAAGTTACTGAAGGGTAGAAGCTATCAGCCCCGCAATCCTTATTCAGGTGAACTTCTGAAGGAGTCAGTGAGAGTTGTGCTGAAGTACTCCAGAGCTAGGCTTGCAAGAAGGAAAGGCAATTGTATTAACCAGTAAATACATATTCTAGAATATGAATATTTCATGTCCTTTAATATTTCCTGACCATTCATATTTAAATAACATTTTAGATGCATAACAATATTTTATCAACCTCAGTCAGACAGGGAATATATTTAAAATGCAACCTTCTTTAAATTTAATACTGAATATTTTAGTTGAATTTCATTCCAACCCTTTTTTTCCAGTGTGGATTACTCCACTGTTTATCTGAATTTAATAATAACACCACAAAAAAACCCTAACTTTTAAACAGTCTTCTGAAAGTTATTTTTATTCGACTTAAGGTTATGTGGCATTTCAGCGTCTGAAAGTTGTACTTTTCATCTTTCATTTTTCGTTGTTAATATTTGTAACAGGATCTGCATTAAGCGCCGTTAGAGAGTGAGCTCACTGTCTTCTAAAGGATTGATGTTAGGACTATGTCAAATTGTACAATCCTTGCCTGCCGTCTGGTTAGCCACAGCAAGGAGACGATGCGCGTATGACTTTTTTAATCAGCATTGGACAGATCTATAATTCGCTTCTGGCAGCAAACACTACCAAAACAGGTAGCTCAGCCTGACAGCCCTAACCTACATGCTAGCACTAGTTTATTTGGATATTCTTAACCTGTTTTGTTGGAAACATTGGTTATTTTGTAGCTGCTATCAGGGAAATCTGTGAAATAGTATTTGTCTTCCAAAATACATGCATTAATACCATCAGTGTCAGAGAAGCAGTATGGAAGTACCTCTTGCAAGGTTCTCCAAGTGAAAAAAAAAAAAACAAAAAACAGAATTAGCAGGAATTTTAGTCCAAAATTAATAGCAAAAACAGAAGGCTTTTCAAACAGTCTGGAAGTGACTTTTCAGTCATTTAGCTGACTAAAGAAAGAAAACAAAAGAACCTAAAATAAAATAAAAATAAATAAAACAAAGAGTCTGAAAATGTTTTTATAGTGCTTTCATAATGTTTTTACAGGTATCCCTTAGCTGTAATACTGTGTGTCTGTCTTCTGTGTTTTTTCTGTGCAAAGCAATAGACTTCAGGTGATAAGGGGCGTCAGCTCGGCAGTAACCTGACCTTCAGCATGACGGGTAAATAAGCTATGTAACTTGTTTAGTTTAGTGTAGGTTAGGTTTTGTTTTCTTATATTTGGAATGGACTATTGTTGATTGGCTGATTTTTAAACTCTGGATCCACGAGATAGAAATTTTACTTATGGCAGAAACCAAGAATTCAGCCTGGGGCTAATGTTTCACTGCAGTTTATTTTTCTCTGGGGCTACTGCTGGCACTCACAAGGCAGTCTGAAAGTTCAGCTCTAAACTTCAGCAACATATAGCCTGGCCAAATAAAAATCAATTAAAATACCTCTTGCTTCACAAAATTCCTGTTTGATTTTATTTTGTTGCATCCTACAACCCCGCCCATGATTTGCTGGGGTCTTCTTTATTAGGATTAAAGTACTTGCTCCTCGTGGTAGGTATTCTTAACTCTATTTTACGCTATGGGCCACACATCAGCTAGGCTGTGGGGCTCCTTGTCTTTCTGGGTACCGTGCCGGCACGTCGGAGAGCGCGGCACAAAAGCGATGCAGGCTTCAACACCGCCACGGCCAGTGGGGCTGCCGGTTTAGAGAGACGGTCCAGCCCTGGCAGAGGGATGCTGCTGGTGCCCAGCTCAAGGTATCTTTTTTTGACAGCCCGTGTCAATACCGTGATCTACTCAGAGACAGATGCACAGGGCCGGTGGGGTGCTCTTCCAGGTCAACATCACGGTAATGACAATGAGACTAAGTGGCTTAAAAGTGTTGCCACCGAGCAATGACCCTGGCCCGTCTACTTGCGTTGCAAGCCCCGTGTGCTGCCTCTTCATTTCCACAGCTACAAATTATTAGCTGTGGAAATACTGGTGAAGTGTACCCGGTGAAAGACAAAAGGCGATCTCTCAAGATAGCAATTTAGAAACGTCCTTAGAAAGTTGGCAGGGCCTAGGTCTCCTGCTGGCAAATATTTAGGAAAAGATGCCAAAGGATTATCTTCAGCATCCTCGTATTACATGTAATTGCAACCACAGAAATGTACTATGAAAATGTGGAAGTCCTTAAAACTGTATACAAAAAAATCTCAGCACAGATACCAAGTACTCTGTCTTTGCAACACTGTCAGGATAGTATTATCATTATTATTATTATTATTGTCATTATTTTGTGGTTGTTATTGTTACATTTCAGCTGCTACTGAGCATTCTGTAATGGCCAGGGTCTTTACTGTGATCCACTTCAGAGCTTGCCTAGAAAGCCGCAGGTGTCTAACTATGCCGCTCTGCTGTGTTTATGAACCCGGGGACTGGACGGGACCCAATGGCAGATGCAGTTATCGCTGCCGCCACTGAAACACGAATACAAAAAGCCCGGCACCTCTGAGAAACGGCTTCTACCAACGTACAGCTTAATCTACGTGTGCAGAATAGCTCCGGCAGCAGCCCTGTCGTTGGTCCTGTCTAGTCCGACCTCCTGCAGGTCACACAGAGTGCCGGGTCGCTGCTGTCCCCTGGCGCTTTGTTGTCCCACGCAGGGACAAATGGACAGAGACTGGGCTCCGCCTGCCGCAACCCACCGGAGACCGTGCGCCGATCTAATCCGGGGAGGCGAGGAGAGGAGAAAGACAAGGTTTCTATGCCAGCTGTTTGTCTGCCACAGCTTATTTCCCCAGCGGAGCAAGAAAGAAGCAGGAGTCGAACAGCAATGTGACAATGAGTCACAGTTTGGTCCTTATTTTGCTGCTGAGAGCTGTGCAACTACGCATTTCGTCTGTCTCGGGGCAGGCTGCAAGGAGACGGGCTAGCCCTGAGGCTACACACAGCTTGTCAGCAACAAAATCAAAATTAGCTTCTGGATTTCAGACCTTTTCTCAGGCTGTTTGATAACTAGGAAAAGTTTTGAGATGTAAACCATTTCAAAAGGCGGATGTAACAAGACCTGTATGCTTGAAGATTAATATACGTGAAACTGATAATATATGAGAAATAACACACGAGAGCCAGAGGGTAAAATCAGGACGACTTCACAAGTGTGATAGCCAGAAGCTAACAGCAGTCTCCAGTTGGCAAAAAGTTTAGCGAAGTCACACGACAGGCAAGAGGGAGATAGCTACTTCTCATGGTAATTCATGAGTTGCTGCTAGAGGTGCGAGTTGTGCCGACTGCAAAAGGGGCCTAGATGAATAAATTAGATTAGATGATCCATTTTGATGGCTAAAGGCATGTGAGGTGTTTCCTAGCCTTCAGTTAGACTGCGGTTTAAGCATCGAGTTAGGAGGTTTCTATAGCATTTATTTGCAAAAAGCAAATTTGCAAAATGAAAAGATGTTTTCTTTTTCTGGCTTTCAATGTGGATGCGGAAGCAGAGACTATACCTTTTGCAGTGGGGTAGTGAAAATACAACAATTTTGGCAATGATTTCTTTAAGGAATCAGTCTGCTTTTTTTCAGAGGTACCAGGTTAAGTTAACAGCCTAATTACCCAGAGGGACAAAAAAAATCAAAAACCCCAGGACTGCCTGTAAAAAAGTAAGTCTTTGGGGCTCCAAATTCTCACTGAAATTCCTTAAAACTTGGATTCCCCTGTGCCTGTGGGCCTGGACAACTGAGCAGGTTAGTTTGGCTGCAGCCTGGATGCTTTCTTGTAGCCTATTGAGGCAAGCAAGCGTAAAGCCAAATTTGTTAGCTGAAGTTTTAGGTTTAAGAACTTGGGGCCAATGTTACTCACAGCTGGTACGGTGTCTATGCACGTTCAGTTGGTTCAGAGAAGCTCTAACATGTTGTTACCTCAGGTAGCCCCTTAGAAAGTCAGCTAGCTATGGACCGCAGGAAACCTTAAAACCTTAGAACCAGAGGTTTGAGCTAATGCACCCTTTTGTTAGTCCATGATGGGCTAAAAGCGTGTGCGTGCAGTTACCTCGTGTTTACTTGTGTGCAAACAGCTGGACGGTAGATCTGATCATTTATTCACTTTTTTTAAAAGAACCTTGTGCTCATAAGTATTTGGAACATGTTTTAAGGTTGCTTATATAATGAGAAATATGTTTAAAAGCCTAGTAGTGTTTTCAAGTTATTGGGGTGATCAGTTCCCACTGATTTAAAAACAAAATCTGTGCAACTACTTAGCTTCTCAAAAGTCCCAGTCTACACTCTCAGGTACCTAATCCTTGTAAAAAAAAAAATCTAGTCTATAAATAGTTTGAGTACTTTTACCCATTGCCTACAATGTAAACCGTGAGTAAGAGGTGGATTCATGCTGCTTTTACTGCTCTGCTCTGGAAAGCAGAAACTGGTTCAGTTTAAAACACGTTTCATAATACAGGCCTGGCTGCAGTCCAGGACACACTGAGGACAGAGAAACCAGAGATGCCCTCTTTGAGGCAGGTCAGCTGCTTACAGAAATGGAGAAGCTTTCTTTTTCTTTCTGATGCTGAAATTCCCTGGTTTGTGCTCTGTTTAAGAAGATTGAACTAGTGGGCGGTGCTCATTTTTCCAGCTTAAACCATATTTAAAATAGTAGAAGGTGGATTGCTTTAAATCAAAATGATTGAAAAACCTTTTAAATCACCAATTTTAATCATGATTTAAACCAGCAAACAAGAAACCTGGGTTTCAAAATAGCAATTTTAATATTTTTTGCATATGTCTTCTATCATTCTTTTTCCCAAAAGAATGGAAAAGAGGTACTGATTTCTGTTTGCTGATTATTAATATGGTGACTGAGTACAGCCTTTCTCACTAAATTTGTGCCTTTTACTCTTAGAGAGAAAGAGAACCTAAATATTTGTCTATTAAACAGTTCTGTAGTTCAGGAGCCATTTATCCAGATTCTTAGTCTTTACGGGGGGGGGTATGATAGAGAATGGTAAATGGTGCATTTCTTTTTTACTAGATAATAATTTCATTTTTACTTGTGATTTCTGTCAGGCTTCATTAGGATGGAAATTGGAATTCAATTAAAATGGTACAAACCCAGCATTTTAAATTGTTTATTTGTGTCTTGTAGATGTACTGGATATATAGGAAAAGTCAATTTTAAATAGAACCTGTTTTGATAAGCTAAGTGATTTATTAAATAAATATAATACTATTTGTAATTTAGTTTCTGGCCACTGCATCCTACAAGAATATATAACTGACGGAGCTCATTTTCTTTCATGTAAATGTTTATTCAAAGGGTAGAGAAAGAAAATGTATTTTCTACTTTAAAAAAAACACAAACAAACTAATTAGTTCTTGACATAGAATAAGATAGTAATTGACTTCAAATAGTAAAATAAATTGAAATTAAGAACATAGTCTTTGCATTTGCAAACAGGTTATACTAAAAAGAAAAGGTTAGCTTAATTTGACTCCATTTGCTTAACCAGTGATTTCCAACAGCCCAGTGATGTCTTTCACTTTCTTGCTTGATCATAGCTTTTTGTTTAAACAAAAGTGATTTCTGTAGGTGGTAGTGTAAGAGTGTAGAGTAGTGTAAAAGTGTAGTCCTTAGCATGGGTTTTCTCATTTTATATTACAATTTTAAAAGGTGGATTTTTAAAAGCATTTATAGAAAAATTCTGTTTGTGATTCAAAAAGCACCAACAATTATATTCCCTGCCTTCCCCTGCTGCAGCATCATTTGAGTGGGGCTTCAAAAGGAGAATAATTAAAGATTAATATTGAAATGTCTTCAGTAGTTGCAGATGTATAAACAGGTGTCAACCAGCAACAATGTCTTTTTCTACAGTGCTCTCACACTGATTTAAAACCAGTTCAAAGGTATGGTCAAAGAGGACTTTACAGAGACGTGCAGGCTTAATATCCTTCCTGCTTTACATTGGCAGATCACACTGGTAACAAGGGAAGACGAAGTAGATAAGCAGATCTGAACTGTAAAGTCACTGCGTCTAAAGACTTAACTTAAAGCTATGGACAACCAGCTATACTTCTTATCCATATGATCCCACTGTCAAGTTCTCCTGTCAGCTTTAAACATTTGTACTGGTAATTGCCATTATTTCATATTTTAGTCTTAGCCCTGGGTCTTTATATAAATCTTGCGTTGGTGCATTGGAACAGGACCATTCAGACTTTAGATCCCGGAGTGGGAATGTGTTTAAGCAGTATGTGGTCAAATGGGACCAGCAAGATTTAGCATCTAGTTTTATTCCTAATAAGTGCCTACAACACAGCTGATTTACATAAGTAAGTCTATGTCAGGAATTAGGAAGCACGTACATGGCAACCAAATATTTGACTAACGATGGAGGCAGCGACACCACTAGGTAGCAGAGATACCAGATGACACTGCCAATGGATCTTCTCCTGCCCCATGTTCTGTCCTTTTCTTCATAGCCCCTGATACTTTTTTTTGCCCTTTAATAGTTTTCCTTTTTCTGTTTCTCTTCTCTTCCCTCTTCCAAGATCTGGTAGATAATACTGCAGGTAATATGCAGAAGAGGTAACTCCGGTACCTTCCCTAAATGCAAAACATAATCAGAACATGGTAAAGCACACAGCAAGCAGCTACATTATTCTTCAGACTGATTAGATTTTGAGGAAAAGAGCTGAGCTAACAAAACAGATCATGTAAAGTGCAGGAGGCCAAACAAAAAAGCTGTAGAAGGTACTGTTGGGGCTTTTTTCCATCCCAAACTGTCTCATATGCTAAAACTCACCTATGTTCAATTTCAGTCCAACCAGTTCAGTCGCTCAAAATCGTGGTCATTGCTGGGTTTTGCCCTTAGAAATCAGAATGAAAAAGCTGTGGCTTTAAGTCCTGAATAAGTCTCACTTGAGTCCTGTAGCTGATTTGGGCTTTTTTTAGAATCAGTCCTACAGCACAGTATGAACTTACCTCTGGCCTAAAAGTTCTGCTTGGTGCCATGTGAAGGCATTTACCATAAGAAAGGAAAATATAAAATGCCAGAAAAACTTTCTGACTGGCGAAGTCTCCTCTTTCTACCCTCAAAGACAGTTTTAAAAAATCCTTTACAAATATGTAATGAGAAAAGACCTGCTACTCCCTGTACATGCTTATGTTCTCACAGCTTCAAAAGTTTTTCTGTACCTTTGCCTGGAGTCAAATTGTCAAAGGCACAATGAATCTAAGCCTCTGTAGCCTCCTTTGGTATGTAAATGAACTCATTTTTTTCCTATATTCCATTATGTAGATTTAAGTTGTGGTTCTCTATGCATGTCAGGAAGGCTAAATCTTGTTTCAATCTTCGCTAAGAGGTTATTCAGAATTGACACAATTACCATAAATACAGTTTTCTGGTAACTATTTTACTGTTTTTAGAGGCATAATTTAATGCATCTATTCAAATGTTAAGATCCTCATTTTGCTTTGACCTTTTCTTCCTATAGCAGGTAGGACCTTAATTTTGGCTTCAGGTCTACCTATGTAACTCCTACTGAAGTCAACTGAATTGCTACAGAAGCATGTATGATGCAGGATACAGCTTAACACCCCAAAGAGGCAATATCACATGTATATGATACAGTTCAGTCTATATACATTTCATAGTTTTATAATCCCAATATTGAAACTGTAATCATAACATGAAATCAGTATATTTTCAATTGCTTTTCTTTTTTTAAGAGAAAACTTCAAACCTTCTTCGTCCTATAGATTTTCTTGCATCACCATGCGTGGTAGGATTAAAAAATGTGAGCATTTCACAAGGAGATATCCAAAGTTATACTCATCCCTTTAAATACTTAGTGGTTTTTTTTGGTTTGGGTTGGGGTTTTACCAGTATTATATCACTAATTATAGCAAAAGATCCCTGACAGAGGTTGAATGTCACCCCTGTGTGCTTGGGACGGCTACATGTCTAGATGGCTGACTATATCCTATCACTTAGAGCAGAACCATTACACACACTGCTCTTAATTTGTGTTACAACCTGTAAAATCGATGAAGACGTTGTTTTGGTAGTAGAGAGTGAATTCTGACGATACAAGTTTTTCTTCTGCTTCAAAAAAGAAAGTGCTTAAAAAGCTTTTTTTTTCTGTTTTTTTTTTTTTTTTAATCTGTATATATATTTGATAAAGTAATCACTTTAGTAAGAGGCACGTCAACTCAGAACTAAATACAAGCATTTTTTTCACAGCAAGAGTAGCCCTGTTATCAGACACCCAAACAGAATTAATCCATGTGAGATGCATTTATCCTAAAACGCATCTCTCGTTCTAGATATTGTAATTTTGTATTGATTACATAAAAGCCACCTGAGGTGCTCTGGAGAATGTCGTGCTCTGCTCTGCTGTTAGCAAACCAGATGAAGTGATGAATTTCCAGATCAGTAATGGCCAAAACCCCTCTTTCCCAAGCTACTCTCTTGCTTCCTTCCCCTTCCAGAAAGAAGTGCAGCAGGGCCCTCTGCCCAGATCCACACCTCCACGCCTATTCCCTTCATTTATCACGAGTGAGAAATCCATAGATTTTGTAATACAACTTTATTATATTTTGCCTGCAAGTTGCTATCGAACCAGAGGTTTCCAGTGATTTGTTGTTGTTTTCTTGTAGTGATTTATACAGAGCTCACGTAAGAAAGATCACAAGGGAAACTTCGCTAGGTGGCTGTTATTCTGGAAAGAAGGGAATTTAGTAATTTTGGAAATTATGAAGACAAAAGCTACAAATATGTGAGAATGCAATTTCAGGAAAGCCGTTTTGCTTTGCAAGGTTAGCTGCAAATATTGATGAGGCTTCAGGACACACTTAGAATTAAAATGAAATGTGAATTAAATGTGCATATGCAGATATTAGTGCATCGGGGTGGGGGGCAATGTGCAATTTTGCCCAAGTTAATGAATTAAGATAATTTCAACTCTACAGGCAAAACAATGATGAGGGCTAGGTTTTTGTCTTAAAAACTAATTAGCGGGAAGTTTCTTTTAAGAATATATTTGCCATCGTTTCATTTGTCGCCCAGTACAGGCTAATGCATTTCACACTGTGAAGTGCTAAAGGCAGTTCCACAGAAGAGATACAAATGACTAAGTTAGTTTTACAACATGGTTGCTATCCACTCTTTAGTGTGTCATGCTAAGCGCAGAAATCCAGAAATCCTCTGCATCTGCAGAGGCTGCCAGAACTATAAAGTGGCATAGGATCTGGTGGGGTTTTTATTATTCATTTACTGTGATAGTGCCTAGAGGTAAGGACTGCATTGGGCTAATCACTTTACTTCGAGTAGCAAGAAACAGTCTCTACACTAGAATGTTACAGTAATTTCGACTTGTAGAGATTCTTTGATTTCCTTAATATTTTAGAGAATAAAGTCCTCTTGGTAATAATTTTAAGCTTTAATGGTCTAGTAAAGTAAATATTAAACTATAAGACTCTCTAAAAGTTAACATTGTAATTCCTGAGAATATTTTTAGTGATTACCTGTTATATAAATCATGCGTTACGGTTTTTGCTTGCTGACTATTTTTTTTTTTTTGCATAAGTAACCCAAACAAGAAGACAAGAGATAACTCCACTCTCCATTCTGCTGGAGACAGCCAGATCTCGTGGGCTTCAGGACCCACGAGCGTCCTCGCTGCCCCACACAAGAGCCGTTTGCGGCGAGATGCCTCTCCGCCCAGTGCTAGATGGCTGGGATGCTTCCACATCCCCAGGGGCACTGATTTTGAGTCTATTCTTGAGGCTCAGAAATCTTCATGTTCCAAAAGAATTTTTCACCATAGCAGAAATTGGTCTTTAAATAAATGTTTGTCTTTGAGTTTTAACAATAAGGCTTCAGACCCTGGAGTATAGGGTCTGCCTGAATTTAAAACTGGACAAGTATCTTTGCAAGTCTAAGGCCCAAGATTTCTTTCATAATGTGGCCTTTCCTTAGATATTGCAAACATTATGTAAAATTTCAACTAACCCATGTCCATTCTTCTCTCTATGGCTCTGAGCTGCTCTAAGAGATGTTGAATGCAACATAATGTTTATTTCCAAACATCATCAAGCTGTAATCATTGATTCCCTGTATATGCAGACTCAGCCACTTTCCCTTTTATTCTTTCATTAAGCTCGTTACATTTTCTTGGCATTTCTCAAATGTGAACACAATTTTAACTTCCAGATGTTCCTTCTTTCCCTCAAAATGCCCAGGTAGACAGATACGGATTGCAACTTCTCTTGAAAATAGATGTACATCGTTTGCATTGGAGCAATTCCAGTGTCAATATCCCACTGGAGGAGGCAGCTGTTTTCCAGGTGAAACTATTTAACTAGCAACAAAAACCACCTTATAATGCTATTATGTGTCTGTTTTCTAGCCCGGCAATCTCATTTTCAGCCAATTCCACCTCTCCCTGTTTTTCTGTTTATGTGAATAAGTAGGAAGAGAGACGTTTCCTCTCATCCTGTGGGACGTCTGCAAAAAATTGTGCAGAAGTCTGAACTCCTGGTCATGTAGGCACACAGGACAGAACAAACGGTTACAATTAATGTTAGGTCCTTGTGTTAAGAATTAGAAAGGAATGGTGAAATAAAGCTTGTATTAGTAAGTCCCTAGAAAACTCCCTAGATCTTCTTCCCACTCTGCACTACTCATTTTCTCAGATATCTGGTGACCAGCCTGTAGTTCACTATATAGTATGGCGATCAATCTCTAATCTGAAAAAAACCCACCCACCCAACCAACTAAAAAATCACAGATATTTTTATTTGCACAAGAATAGGTATCAAAACAAACAAAAATGTGTAAAGTGTGCCGAAAAAACGGAGTGTTTACAAAAGCCTGTGAAGTCCTGGTTGTACATCATGTTCATCTTTCTCCTCTCAGTTCTCATCTTTGAATTTAAGCAATACCAAAGGTATTCTCTTTTAGAGTGTGCTTTATTTAAGTAAATATAAATTAAACATGAGATACAACATTAATGCACTTTAAAATAGAATATTCTGTGTATTCTGCAGACAGACAAATGGAGGTGTTAAAATCTTCAGGCTTAGTGCACTTCATGAAGAACTGTACCCTGTCTTAAAGTCTGTGGTTTTGCAGAATCACATTGTAAACTTCAGAAACTTCATCGTACTTTTGAAAGTATATTTTATTATAGTAGTTGTCTCAATAGTTTCCTCACTAAAACTACTTTTGTCAGCCGTCCCTAAGGAACATACAAGTGAAAACAACCTTCCCACAGATTCACTGGTTCAAGTTAGCGTGAATGAAAACTCAGTTAATGTGTTCATGCTTTTACAGGATACATTCTCTACTTTCATATTCTTGAAGATATCATTCCACTTTTTTCTCTATTTCAGTCCTAGTTTTATTCCACTTTTTGCATTTACTGTAAACTCTTACATTTGTGGACTCATTGAACATGTCAAGTCAATACCTTTGAAATCACTGTAGTTGCTATCACTACTAATGCAATCCTTGTTATCTTTAAGTTTTTTGTTGAGAATTGCTTCACTTTGTCTAATTGAATAATCCTAAGTCTTCAAAAAGTAGATGCACTTACTTAGGTCTTTCATGAAAGTTGCCTAAATGAAATTTGCTATATCTCTGAATCTGGTTTCCGAAAAGATTCTCTTGCTTTCAGCTACAGTCTGGACTTCATATCTATGTTTGCTTTCAATCTTTCCTCTTCTTTTATGCCTTTATTTCTTTTAATTGGAAGAATCAAACTTTTCTGCTACAACAAATATAGAAATATTACCTTTTATTCTCCCAGTGATTGGAGAGAATATTTTCAATGGTTTTGAATAAACCTAAAATTACAGTAGTGTCTCATCAGCTGAAAAAGAAGAGCACACATTCTATGTGAAAGAGCATGTATTTTTAGTCCTTTGTTATCAGTTAGTAAGCTGCTGATTTACTTTTGGTTGCAGAAACATTTCTTTTGTTTTGTGTTTCCAACTTGCTTAGATGCTAGGGCAATGAAGTGGGTAGATAAGGAAATCATAAATTATTTTATTCTTCATTGATTTTATAACCAGCATTTCATGAACACCTTTTTGGACATACATATGAATAATGTGAACTTCCCAACACACAGACTATTAATTTTCTGTGGATCTCTAGTACAAATACCATTTTCATGGCTTGTGCGCTTCCAAAGGTATCATCTGAATTTATTCCGTGTAAAAGCTACCTGCCCAAACTTCCACTATATGAATCTGCAAGTGCTTCAGCACCCTAACTCTTCTTAATCTATACTTCTCTCTGCAGAGAAGTAGCTCCTGACTAAGGGTGATGTGAATTTAAGTATCAGCTGGGACAGAACTACACTGCGCATGATACAAATCCTGACAATATTTTTCCATGACGAGTAGACCTTGCACTTTCTTATACTCGCAGATCTGCTATCAACATTTTCAGCACTTCATCACAGGAACGGTGACTTTAACAAGCCCCTGATGTCTAGTGGTCTTCCAAGCCCATTTGTGTAGTAGTTTGCTAGGGAAGAGCACCCTCTGAGGAATGAATACCCAAGGGACTCTGTCAGGTTGAAGTCTGCCAGGTCTGAGCGTTTCTGGCAATGGAGGGAAGAAAATCTAACCTGCACCTGCCCACGTAGGGACAAGGAAAATGTTCCAGCTCTCTCCCACAGCAGGTATCTCATGAATGTCCCTTGAAAGCTGACAATACCACTCCTGCCCTAATCAGCAGGATGAGCAGGCATGAACTGTTGATCTGGGCTTGGAAACTGGCTCAGCTGTAAATAAGACTGATAGGTCTTATTTGCCTGGCTAAGTGGTGCGAACCTTTTTTTGCAGTTCCTAATGGTAGAAGAACCCTAAAGGCACTTTATCTGTCAAAAGCAGTCTGCCTGCGCAGGTCCTGGGGAGCGCACGGGATGCCCTGCAGTATGTAGGTAGAGTTCTTTAAGAACAACATCCACTACAGTTTCTTTCACACTTCCTATGTGGCACCTGGCTTAAGGCTTAAATAAAGCACTACCTTAAATAAAAAGCCAAGACAGGTTATAGCAAGTATGGTACAATGTCTTATAGCCTACTTCTATTTCATACTGTGAATCTTTTTCATTATTAGTCATTCAATTATTTTAGATACATTTTGTATCTATTCTTGTCTTCCACCATAATACTTCAACAGCGTTCTGAATGTATTGTCCTTTTGGGGGATGAATTGTGTTAGTGAGTGGAAGATTATCAGTTACGCGACCATAAGAATGAAGTCAATGTAAGCTGTAAGGCTGAGATATTGACTGTAATGTAAATGTTCATCTTCAATAAATGTGAAAGTATGCATTTTTTATTTATTAGCACTTATCTAATTACAGCTGAAGCTGCACTCTATTGATAGAATAGAAAAGGAAATTAATAAAGAAAGGTTAGATGATGAATAGGCCTTTGACCAGAATATAACAGCAGGCAAAATCTTGCAAAGATGTATACAGAATAATTAAGTAGCTCTCGAAAGCTTTCTTAAAAATTTAGAAAGGACTATCAACATCTACATCTGCAGAGGACATCTCGATCTCTTTTCATTATACTGACAAAGTTATGAGTTGAGACTGCTGTATTAATATTAAAGAAACTTCAGAGAATTGCTTGAAAGTTTCCTTAAATGAGAAAGTAGCAGTAGCTTTGCTATTCTTAAAATCCAAGATGGAAAGATTTCAAGAAACTTTATATACATGCTGAATGTGTATAAATGGCTTGAAAAGATGGGCAAAGAAGATGAACAACTACACTCAAAAGCAGCCTGTGATTTGGCTTTAAACTTTACACAATGTAGAGGAGCAATGAGCCAGAAGTTAGGACAGGAGACCCGGGTTCAGTCCTAACAGATTTCCAGTAAGGCTTTCGCTTGTCACTTAATTGCTCCATCGCTTCCTTTATTTCAAATGAAAATACTATGGCTTTACATCAGAGTGTGAGCTGGAGGGAAGATCAAGGAGAGAAGACTAGGGGCAAATAAACCCAGATTTGAAGATGTATAAAAATACCCAGACCAGAACTGCACATTTTGGATATGACCTGAGACTATATGAAGTTTAGTAAATAGGAAAACATTGTGTTTATATGGACACGTTTGAGCATCACTAGAAGGTTTGTGAACACAGCCCAGGCAGTTTGGAAAGCCATACCAGGCTGAAAAATGTCCTTTCAGCTGCTGTCTCTATTTCATTGATACGGAACAAAAGAGTTTTTCTGTTGGATGAAAGTGAGTGGTATGAAATCAGGACAAACATGCATAAATACCCTTTTCGGGCATCACGGTTGAACCTGAGGCACAGGTATGCAACTTTGTTCTTCTCCTTTCCTATCACCGTGAGAGGCGGGGAGGAAAGCACAAAAGTGCTACGGTCGGGGCAAGATGCCAGGGACATCACAGAGGTCCTGCAAGTGCCTGATGTCCACGCAAGGCGGTCAAGCTGGGTGGAAACTTTGCAGCACCTGCTGTCACTGTGGGTTAGGAATACGGGAGCTCCTACCAGAGGGATCTGCTATTACAGAGAGTGTGGGGAGGTGTTACAGCTTGGGATTGAGAGCTGAATGGTTTTGCAATGACTTTGTGCGTGGTTACAGCAGATGCTAAAGATTATTTGATTTAGAATCCATGGGAGGAAATAAGGGAACTATCATTCCAACCAGGTCAAAATTTTTCCCTGCCGTAGCTCACTTTCTGTTCCAGTTAGGAATAACAACATGGAGGGGTCATCTCGAGATGGAGGCTTTTTTTTAACTCCAATAAAATCTTTTAAACAGCACTGAGGCAAGACTTTAACATTATGAATGCTTCTTGGACTGATTATGCCATTAAAAAAGTGGAAAGGTTTTCTTCTGTTCTAATATGTATCAGTGAGGTTTGAGGACTGCTCTGCTGAAGCCTACTTAGATGTTAATTAGCCTTCCATGGCTAGATAAGGCGGCACCCTATTTTGTCTCAGTGTCTAATATTTTGATGAAGACACAGGAATTAAGAGAGACTATGAACTTCAGAAAGATTCACATTCCAAAAATATAAGTAGATGGATGCCCCATCCATGCACAGGGCAGAGAGGAGCCCAGAAAGGGCAACTCAGAGATATTTCAACACTTCTGTGCCATTTCTATGCTAGTGCTGATTAGAAAAATGCCGTGAGAGTGAATTAAAATTAATGATAATGTCACAACATTCTATGCTCTGCACAAGCATGTGTAGTTTGAATTTGTTTTCTAGAATTTGGATTCTTATATTGTTAAAATAATTTCACAAATATGTCTTTCAGTAGAGATTATTTTTATTTCATTTATATTACAAACACATAAGCTTATCATGAATTTGTTCTTCCTGGTTTGGGTTATATGCTTAGAAGCTTAATGTAAGCAGGATAAAGAGCTTTTTTAGACATACTCTATATAGATAGATATTAAAAATAAATTAACTTTTCTTTTAGATAATTTTGAATTCAGAGAAGATTTTTATCTTACCTGTCACTGAGTAAGTTTAAAGGACTGTTAGCCTACAAGTAAATTTTTCATATGAATCAGTTTCAAGATTAAGATGTCACTTCTTCGAGTCACTTAACAATTAATCCATGGATCAAAATTCTTTTTTCCTTTCTAAGGCCTGAATCCTATACCAGAAACATCCTCCTCGGGTATTATAGCTTTTATATGGATAAATATTTACATGGACAAGGAGGTAGGGGAAAAGCCAGTTTTGCTTTTATGATTCAGCAAATTAATATTAAAAAAATAGATATATTCACATTAGGAACTTGTTCTGTGTACTAGTGTTGGCAATTTTGTGCTTAGCAAAAAAAAAAATTTGCTTTACAATTATGTCATTATTGCTTTATGTGGAAGCCATTAATGCAGAATGTTGTGGCATATATACTTGAAAAAAGCATTCATTTGGGATTTGGATTTACTCTGTCAGGTGAGCAAATAAGTTAACATCTTTTGTAGGAAACAGGAAAATCTTGAGCTATCAGCTGATAACTCTGCCAATTCTTTCTCTGTAAATCACAAAAGTTGTATAATGCTGTTATTATACGCCAAAAAGACTAAGCAAAGAAAATATCCTGCCCATATAATAACACTAATATCATACCCACAAAAAAATATTTACTTTAATAACCTTGCACTTCTTGATATCTTCCATGCATATTTCCATGGCTATCGTACAACTTACATGACATTTCAAGTTAGAATTGATGTAGAAATTGGAACTTCACTCATAGTTTGGAAAAAAAAACAAATAACCTTTTTAAGTGCACACATCAAAGTGTTGCTTTTCACGCACTTGTTTTTGCCAGAAAAAGTCATAGCTGAGTTTGGATTCCACAGTTTCTTCAGACAAGTAGTACTGGAGAGGCATGGAGCTTACTTGTCCACAGATTTTAATCCAGACTTGTCTGTAATTTGAAGTTTTATTTTATATGCCACATCAATATCTCACAGCCTAATAAGCGATAATTCTAGAAAATATTATAGAGAATAGCTCCATTTCTGGAGCTAAATAATATAGCCAGGTGACAACTTCTTGTCATTTATCACTAGAATAAATTAGAGACCACTCTGAATCTCATATCTGTGTGGTCAGCTGAAGTCTTTATTATTTTATCTCATCTACTCTGCGGAGATCTGAAGAGGTGTTGTAGGAAGATTTAAATTGTAGGTCATCTCTAGCCTCTTAGATGAGGAGGGTTTGGGGCCTGACTTCCAGGTCATGGAAGCAAGAGTTCTAAACCAATCTGTAGGTTATTCATCGTGCTGTTGAGTAACTTTTTCTGGGTTCGTTTGTTCAGAATATGGTAGTGTGAAAATTAGCAATATTAGAAGTCCTCTGGGCTTAGGTATGGGTACAAGACAGACTCACTAACAGTCTCATTTATTGTTAATTTACTTGTGGATAAAACTCAGATATTGCTAACAATTTCTAAAATCTGGTCATGACCTTGTTCTACTGACAGGTGTTGATTGATTTGGCCTGACAGAGGAAGGATGCAGAGAAAGATATGATTACTGAAGTGATTTTGTTTTTTCCTCAGGTAACCTTCAAGGAATCCTAAATATTCTTGGTTTTCCTTCTTTTCAGTGTGTGAATGAGGTGCTATAAAAATACCTGCATAGGGAGGAAAAGAGAAAAGAAAACAAGATACCTAGGACTCTGTACCTCTACATGCATACTATGTAGTGATCTCTTCTCATCAAACTTGAATTGACAAGTTTTTCATACATTCTGAAACTTGGCCAGGGTATAATCCTAAATAAAATGGATTGAGACATGGCTAAGTCATGGTGGCTGGATCAGGAATGACTGTGAGTAAGGGAGGGCACAGTGACTTTTTCCTACTTGGTCAAAGATTTTGGTCCTTAGCAGGGGTCTCAATAGTCTCAAAACCAGCCCATTTTCTCCAGATTACTTAATGCTCATTTGAAATAAAGTTTTCTTCTAGAATGTGAGTGTCTGGCATAAGCTTCTGTTAAAGAAACCTTTGTAAGATAGTGTAAAGATTTCCCAGCTCTTGAGAATCTCGGAACACATTTTAGATGACAGAGGTACTGTGAATATGTACCCTCAGCAAAGATCAACTGTCCTCACTGTGACGACATATCCTATGTGTCTCAGCTGCCCGTAGGGATCATGCCTATTTCCAAATAAAGATCAGAGATGAATGATAATATTAATTTAGTCTATCAGGGTTAAACTTCAGATTACTATTTTTGGAATCAGTATTGCAAAAGGAAAATGATAAAACACACCATTAACTTTTACCTAAGCACTGAATTCTATTCCATGGTGTCAGTTCAAGAGCCCTCTCGTGCCCTAAAACTAAAGGGATATTTTCCAAAGGATTCTTCCAGACCAAAGAGGAAGAAAAGAAAAAACTACCCAAAACCTTCAGAGGAACCATTTCTATCATGACTGCCACTGCTTCCTAGAATTCTTTTCTTATGGGAGCACACACTGAATACAAATAGTATATCAAAAAGCATTCGGGGCATATATTTTGATAGCCCCATAAGTGTCAAAGCAAGCTTCAGAAAACCTTGTTTCCCTAGTATTTCAGGTGCCTATGTAGTGGACTTCCCTTTAGCTATTCCGTGAGTATACAGATGGAGTACTCTCATATTTATTAGAAAATAACTCCCTGACAGAAGATAGACCTTGGTTCTTCTGTTCCTGTTGACTATAGCTAACTACTGTCTGTCATTAAATTGGTTATACTATTTTGCAAGCCACATGAAAGTTTTCAGTAGATCTCTTTCAGTTTTCTCTCTCCCAGACAGCACAACCTGTAATATAGTTTCCTGGGTAAATTGTCAGGTACACATGAGATATATCACTGACATAGATGACTGACTTGCCGCGAGTCACTTGCCACTTATTGTAGTTTTCCCCCTTTGTCAGATGAGGAATTTTGTCTCCCCACTTTTTTAGCAAGTCTTTTCAATATATATATATATATATTTACTGCATAACTCTTAGGATAGCAATTTCTGTATTTTTGTTGGCTAAAAATGCCTTTTTTCCTCTGTCTCTTGTAAGGCAGCTGGACCAAGTCTCTTCATTATGACTTATGCATATATATACTGAAACTATGCACGTGGTGATCTCCATATTTGAGTGTTGTAATGACTGGACAGCTCCATATGGAAGACTTGGCAGACTTGTGATGTGAGACACTGTTTGCACCATAAGTTGTGGAGAGTATATTGAATTATTGCTAGAACTACTTTCATTTTCAGAGTCTGTAGATATCAGTCCAATAAGACATAAAAAGTTGGTCCTTCCCCCACTGTCAGGTTAGCTTGGAATAAATGAAATCAAGCAAATCATCTTATTAATCATTCCTAGATACACTTATTTGAGAGATAACGGTAGTTCCACCAGAGGAAGCACAGATCCGGAATTGTCTTTACAGAATTTCTTTATACTGATACACTTGTCCAGAGTGAAGACAGAAGCATTTGTAACCTACCATTTATCCTAGTGACTTTCAATATTTATTACGACTATCATTATTTTACAGATGGGAATAGATTCTTTTTCTTATTTTCCATATTGAAAAAAAAATAGTCAATGTTTTTCTCTAATCCCCTCTGAAAGTTTCAGGGATGTGTAGATTTGAGTCTCCAAAAACAAATAACAAGGGGAATGCATACAGTCCTCTTGCTTCAGAAGGTTTCATGCTATTTAAAGATAAATGGCAACCGTTTTCCTCCAACCTTCATTTTGACATTTTAAAAGATAAGATGTACCTCTCAGTTTATATCAACTCACAAGTATGTCTAAATATCCCGTTGGCATCTCTTTCTGAAATGTCAGATTTCTAAGATAAACAGGAAGTTAAAACTTCTTTTTACTGTTTTAGAGCACCAATTTGTTTCCAAAGAAGGGAAGGTGTTACTACCGATCAATAAAAAAATTCAGGTGTGGAACCAAACAAATAATGGATTTTACAGGCTGTTGGTGGTTTAGGATTAAGTGTTCAGAATTCAGTTACATTCTTATCTCATCTGCATACTGAGAAGCTGGAAATGAAACATTTGCTTTTTTAATAAATCTCAACATGTCTAAAAGAAAATGTAAAAACTGTATCAAACTGAAGAGGTCTTTCAAACAGAAAAATTTAAACGTCCAACTTGCAGATCATGAAGGTCTACTGCCTTTTGGAAAGGGAGCAGCTCAATGTCCTTTTGCCATGCTTGAAAACTGCAGTAAACAACACTTTTCTTGTTCTTATCAACTGTACATCCTGCAGTTTTGATTTTATAGAAGTAATTTATTCTGTGTTGATTATTGTTAACCCCTGTGGTCTGCTAAGTTCTCAAGAAATTACTACACAAAGTGATATAGCTGTAAGTAAAATGATCTATAAAATTTCCCAATAAAACCTGTTAACTTTTAAACCTGGTCCTTAGGGCTTCCCTTACTTTTCTTTCTAAAGTCATTTCAGGTATGAATTATTACAGAGAGGTTTGCAATACAATCAGTCATGTAAGACTATTTCAGCAGGCTCAACAACACAGAAGATTTTTTAACTACTAACTAACCACTAATCCCTTCTGCGTCTGTTGTATCTGAATAACCAGAATAATCTAAAAGCTCTTTGAAATACATACGCACATAAGAAACAACCACACAGAGACAGAAGGTTAAAGGTCGTATCAGCATAATGTTCTTTATAAGCAATTTTGGAATGATGTGAAGGCATTTTTTACACTTCCTTCCAAAGGTATAGGAGAGAAATTTTGGAGAAATTTGGACTATTGACCAATGGTCTACTAGACTATGAAATTCACACAAGTAAGGAAAGATAGAAATTCAGCTCCAGATCACGATCACAGAAGTTCAACTTTTCCAGTGATTTAGGACTCATCTCATATGAAGTTTCAATGGGATGTGGGCTCCTAAATCCTGCAGCCATCTGCTGACCTAAATGGGCTCTTTGAATTCAAAGGTTAGAAATATATCAGCTGAGAGAGAGTTATTTTACTGCTGATCATATTTTAAAACACAATGTATTTGTGGTCTGACCGAAACTGGTCTCCACTTCACCTCCCTGAAGTTCTCAGATTGCTTCAAGACATCTGTACAAATAGGGAGAATTCCTCTTCTTCATACGTAATTCGTCTAATACTACAGTTCATACCTTGGCCTATTCCAGAACAAGAAGTAATAGCTAATATTAGTATTTCTTCAACAGGATCCAATGATGCATTCCTCAAAATGCAGATGTTGCCTATTTGGTTTTCATCAAGGCTTTTTTGGGGGCGAGGGGAAGTGTTTGGTAGGATTTTTGTTCCCACTCTTCTCTGCACTGGAAATCTGTCTGGAACAAAGAGACCTTTCTCAGTTAGATATCCTTATTCCTTTTCAAAATTTTCTAAGTTACACCTGTTGTTAGAACAAATTGAATTTCCCGACTGTAGAAGACTTCCTTCCCTACTACCCCATTCCATGCTCTGAGCTTTTCTAGACAAACCATCCTTAGTTGCTTGGATTTCTCCCCTCGATCAGGAGGGCTCCTGGGGGGGTGAAGTCCAGGTTTCCCTCAGGGGATTCTGACTCCTTGCGTACAGCAGTGGTCCAAATCCATCATTCGAATCTGCACGGCAAGGAGTTAACCACATATGCCAACTTGTTATATGAGATAGAACCAATCTTTTATATACACAAAAGTATCTTTCAAGTAATCTTTGCAGTTGTCCTCAGAAAAAACAAAATCAGATATATGCTTTCAATTAATTGTAGCTACATGGAAAATGTGGGGTTTGGAAATATTTTGATTTGGTGTTCTTGGAGTATGATGAAGTGCTGTGCTTCAGCTGAATAATTATTGCAAAAAGTGATGCATTATATAGGAAAGAGCAAAATATAGTAAGAAACTTATTTAAAAACATTGGAGCTCAGTTTCTGAGTTTTCCATATTTCTTTTGTTTAGAGTCACTAGCACTTCACAGCAGGTTTTGAAATATTGTTCCATGTGGAAAAAAAACCCTCCCATACATTTTATATTTCTCCTTTTTATTATAAAGGGCATTTGCATAAAAATAGTAGATTTGTTTCTTAAAAGTTTATTTTCTCTTGCTGCTCCGTCCCATTTAGAATCATCGTAATCCTCACAATAGATTGACATGGAAATGGTTGTAATATCACAACGGAAGAATTATGACTGCAAGTAAGCAGCAGGTTCTTAAAGTGAAAAGATCCTGCTTCTGTACAAGTAGCATTGCACATAAAGAGCAATGGAGAAGCAATAAGAGAAATAAAATATTGTTAAAAATGGATTTTTCTTTGATATTTATTTGATATTTTTTGATGAAAATAAGGTCAACAAGAACATGAGAACAGCCAACATGTCAGAGGATTGGTCCAGCTGGTGCATTTTCTTGTCTTCAATAGCAGCAGCCAATGGCTGAGGGAAAATGTATAAGTTCAGGCATTAAATGCTTAACCCCTGCCCTGCCAGACTACTTGCTTAGCACTCAGTGATATGAAATAAAGGAAATTCCTGAGTCAGAGATTATGTCTTTCTATTCAGAAGCCCTTTTTCCTTTCATGCAGTTCACCAGTCCCTGTTATAATCTGGTCATACATCACTGGAAAGTAATTTTCTGTTCATAGATTTAGGGAGGTTTTCTAATTAGTATTAGTTAAACTATTTTCTTCAGAGATTCTTTAGGGTTTTTCCCACATAGCACATGGTGGTGTACTGTATTTGTATCGGGTTTGTGTGGCAAGGTTTTGGTAGCAGGGGGACTACAGGGGTGGCTTCTGTGAGAAGCTGCTGGAAGCTTCCCCCATGTCCGACAGAGCCAACACCAGCGGGCTCCAAGTCGGACCTGCTGCTGGCCAAGGCCAAGTCCATCAGCGATGGTGGTAGTGCCTCTGGGAGAACAGATTTAAGGGGGAAAAAACCTGCACAATCGCAGCTGGGAGAGGAGTGAGAATATGTGAGAGACCCCCCCAGGTGAGTGCAGAAGGAGGGGAGGAGATGCTCCAGGCGCCGGAGCAGAGATTCCCCTGCAGCCCGTGGTGATGAAGACCCTGGTGAGGCAGGCTGTGCCCCTGCAGCCCAGGGAGCTCCACGGGGGAGCAGATCTCCACCTGCAGCCCGGGGAAGACGCCACATCGGAAAAGTTTGTGGAGGACTGTCTCCTGCGGGAGGGACCCCAAGCTGGAGCAGAGGATGAGTGAGGAGTCCTCCTCCCCCTGAGGAGGAAGGAGCGGCAGAGACAAGGTTTGAGGAACTGACCCCAACCCCCATTCCCCATCCCCCTGTGCCACTAGGTGGAGATAGGTAGAGAATTTGGCAGTAAAGTTAAGCCCAGGAAGAAGGGAGGGGTGGGGGGAGGGTGTTTGTAAGATTTGGGTTTATTTCTCATTATCCTTGTTTTGATTTGATTGGCAATAAATTAAACTAAAATTCCGTCAAGTCCAGTCTGGTTTGCCCATGACAGTAATTGGTGAGTGATCTCTCCTGTCCTTATCTCGACCCAAAAGCCCTTTGCTCTATTTTCTCTCTCCTGTCCGGCTGAGGAGGGCAGTGATAGAGCGGCTTTGGTGGGCACCTGGTGTCCCGCCAGGGTCAACCCACCATAGTATCCTAAGAAACAGTCATTATTATAATCCCAGAGTATATATCACGCTGTAGAATACAGCATCAATAATGTTCAGTTTTCACCTCGTAGTATTTAGTAGTAGTACTGTTATTGGTATTATTTACTGATACTGCATGAAGTACACATTTTCTTTGAACTAGATAATGAAATGGCTTGATAGGATGTATCTTTTATTCTACAAACTTCTTAATGAAATCGATGAGATTGAAAGATTGGTGTACATAATTTCTTGGAGAATGAATGGAAAAGATTAATACGATTTACTTCCTTAAATTATCAGATGCTCTCTATTGATCAAAAATAAAACCAATACAGATATAATAACAGAAAAGGAAATTAAAAAAGTACACAGCACCATATGTAATTATAAATGCCTTTTCTGAATTCAATCGTTCAGTTAATTTTCATGCACCACCCTCTCCATATTCCATAATCTCTATCCTATTTCTTTTGTCATGTAGAATTGGCTGCTGGATAATCTCCAACCCTATTTTCCACATTTCATAAAGAATATTACATTTTTATAACTATCAGTCACCAATAAATCTGCAAATGTTCCCTCACAGACAGTCCCAGTCACAGCTTTCTAAGTCTTTAGTCTGCAGAAAGACTACCTTTTAATTTTGAGAAGTTTGCCAATATATACATGATATGTGTTGAGAGGTTTTTGTCTTTGTACTTTAATTACATAAACTGTAGAGCAACATTTCAGTACTCGGTGCGATGAATTTAGAAGTCTGTAAATTCTGGTATCAGTTGTGAAACTCCTTTTATACATTATTCCCTTTTAGTTATTCCAGTTGCATTCATTCATTCCTACGCACGGAGATGTAATATGGTACAAAAGAAAAGAAATAGCTGAATGTCAGCCGTCTCAAGAGAAGATTTATGCTGCAGCTCTAAATAACTTAGCTTTTCTTAAAATTGTCACATTTCTGCTTGACAGCTTGCAGAAACTCCTTCATACTCAGAAAGAAGATCTACACTAGGTGCCCGCCACCCATTTCTGGGCTGAACCGTAGATCACTGCCCTACTCACAGAGGCTATTGCAGATAACGGAGAGAGAGAGGAGCTTTCAACGATAATCTGAACTTGCCTGTTTAAGTTGTTTTTCCCCGTTTCCCTCTGCCCCTCTATCAGCAGCAGGAAGAACGTTGCCTTTATATTACTATGTATGTCCAACAGAAAACATGATCCATATTAGTGGATTTAACTAGGTTCCTAACCTACTGAAGTTTACCAGGACTACAGATCCTCCCTAGTAAGTGGTTTTAAATCCACTGTAGTCACACGCTTTAGCAGCATTTGGAGGAGAGCCAAAGGTTTTGCCCAGCTGCACTCCTCTTGCTTTTCCTCCTCTGAGCTGTTCTACGCCCTGTTACTCGTCACCCAGTATCTGCATCTCTTGGCCAAATAAGATGATGGAGGTTCTCTGTCCAAGTGCGTCCAGTGGGTTCCGAGTGGGTTCTTCTTCCTGCTCAGCATTTTGTTCCCCCATAAATGTATGAAGGAAGCAAAACACCCGAGTCCAGTGAAGAGTTTTCAACCCCCTGTGCCCATGGAAGTGCTGGGAAATTGGCTACATGCTTATGACAAGGCAAAAGCTTTCTGGACAAAAGTCATTAGACCGCTTCAGGAAAGAATATTGATACTGATATTTTATTGCAAGCTACTAACTGTTAACCACAGCAGAAGTTCTGTCTTTTCCTTCGCATTCGTATAAGCCAAGGGTGCAGGAACCATAGCACAGAGACGCAGAGAGGAGGATGCCACAGTCAGGCACCAGTACGACGGGCGTAGGTACAGTCTTTTCTCGTGGTAGAAAGCCCTTTCTCTGCATGGGAAAAGAGTGATTACTGTGAGAGCTGCAGAGGTCTGTGGAATCACTAAGGGTTGGTGTGTTGGGCCTGAAAAAATGCAGCAGATTATCATATATCCATCGCCCAGTCCTTCAGTGAAGGGTTCTAATCCCTTGTCCTCTCCTCCCTGTGGTACCCTCCTTACCACAGGCTGAGACTCTGCCTGCCTGGTCGCAACGGTGGCGGATTGATAAGGTCACCGGGTTAAAGCCCAAGGCTCGAGCCGGTGCTTAACGTACAGTGTCAATTTATACAGTCATTCTTTCTCTTTTCTGCTCCCTTAATTAGTATTTAAATATTCCAAGTGAAGTGGAATAGGTCGAACAGGAGCCATTAATGACCTGAATCCAGAATACTCTATAGCCTATTTATTGGAGTGTTCATCTGGGGAGTGGAATAGACAAGTCAAAATCTACCAGCTCTTTCATTTAGAGCAGACTGCACTGAGGCTTCTCACATCCCAACTGAATTGCCCTAGCAACAATATTATTATTTAAAAGGGAACAACCTCTTTTTTTCAGTAGCGTGACTAGCCCTCCGCTGTTAATATGCTCAGCCTTAAAAAGGCACTGCACATTAAATATTTTACTTGATTTTTTTTTTTTTTTGGTGCGCTTGGCAGAACAAGGACTGTTATACATAAAATAACTATGAAATAACATAGATACAGAAAATTGCTATTTTACATTTGAATGAGTCTGAATGGAGTAGGGATATTTTTTCGTTTCAGTTTGTTTTTTTTGTTTTGTTTTGTTTTTCTTCTGGGGTACTGGAAGGTATAGCAGCTGAACTGTAAAATCAAGTGCCCATCCTTAACCGTGGACTCCTATGCTTATTATGCCTTAAGGAGAGCTTAGCTCACAAATATAAAGGGTATTGTATCTAAGCTGCCAGGACTACAAGCTCACTCTGGACTCTGAAAGTCGCACGGTGTTCTCCTCAAAGTTGTCACCAATTGTCAAGGTTTATTTATACTTACAAGACCTTATGGGTCTTCAGATTGTATCTTAAGTGACAATTCTGAAACCAGAGGAATAGTAAGAATCTCAGAGTTTTAGCTGTTTGGAATTTAGGAAATCAATCTGTTGATGTAAAGGTGACATTTGTGACCTGATGGGGTCTGTGAACTTCTGTGTGCATGAAAAATTGTGCTGTGGAGTCAGAGGTATATATCCCCGGAGTAATCTTTTTATAGAAATGTATATATAACTTTTTAAAGTTCCCATCCTCATTGAAAATCAATAGCAATCACAACCCAAAGTGCCAGGAGGCTCTAGCAGATATGTGGTGGGGGATTAAAATTGGATGGCTGAAATTGTAACAGCCTTCAACTGCACCCTCCACTCCTGTGACAGATGTTGCCTCCCCCAAAGCAGGGACAACTGATCTGCTCATGAATCTCCTGATCCACTGCAGACTTCATCGAAAGTAAACTGACCCGGATTCTGGTGGGCTGTAATACAGACAGTGAAATTTGCCTTGGGACAGAAAATGTGTATTATATGGGAGGTGGCAAGGATGACTGGAGAAGTTCAGGGATCTGATTTTGACCTGTTGCTGAATGATCCCTGCCAGTTGTAAAAGTAAAACTCAGTAGGCTCCATCAGGTGATTTCAAAGCAACAAAAATGCCTGTCTTTCTCATCCCCCCACCGGGCACCTGAAGCCCCACTGACCTCTTGGGCAGGAGCTCCGCTTAACTTTGGCACTTTTCTGAGAAAAAGGAGAATTGCTGCTGGCTGGTCTGACGGAAACATTGCCCATGTGTAGGTCCCCTCCTTCTCTACCAGTCCAGCAGCATAAATGGCATCACTGCAGGTTTGGGGAGGAGGTTAGAACCGGTAGGAGATGGACAAAAATGCACACAACACCTCAGCATGGCAAAGCAAGGAAGAGGCAGAGAAAAGCACCAGGGTAGCACCATGGGTACTGCAATAAGAGAATAGTTGTAGGAGGGAGGGCAATCACCTTGGTGTTATTGCCTCTTCTTTTGGAGTCGTGAAATTCCGATGGTATCGATATACAATCCAGCCTACCTGAGAATATGTAGCAGCAAACAATGTCTTTCTCAGGAGTCCTCAGATAAACTCCTCCAGCCAATTTTGTTTATATTAGTATCTAGGGACATAAACATCGATTTTCTGTGTTCAGCGGTTAGGACACCCTGTCTGGATTCTTCCAGGCAGTTCAGAAGTCACTGTCTTGTAGATGATGCCTGCCACTCCTGTGAGGATATCTTTGATATCATAAGACATCTATAACAACACCAGAGACCTTTCTTAGGTACCTGAATCATACTGTAAGCACCCTCATCAGGAAAATCTAGCAGTATAACAGCATTTTTCTTAGCTTGACTTCCAGTCAGATTTGAGTCAATAGCTGTTCACTCCCACTTCAATGTGTGAATGTAAAAGTGGTGATTTTATTGTATAACATCCTGAGTTTTTAAGGGGAAATCTCACGTGGCTACATCAGTAGCCAAAAGCATGCAATAGATAACCTTCTAGCAAACTTGAACTTCATCTCTGCAGCATTGCTCAGATTGATAAATTGTGGGAAACTATTTCTTTCACCAAAGGCGGCACATAGCACTCTGAATTTGAAAAGTTATGTATAGTAAATAGGAAGAAACTCTTTTTATATAGCAAAAGACCTAGAGGAATGATCCTTTGAATGGTAATTATACGTATAAACCTATATCTATATACACACATAGAGTTTTAATTGCTTGTATTATAACTGTGCAAATATCTGTCATTAGTATGTCCTTGGAGATATGCTGTGGTACTAATCAGATTTGTCAAGATGAGACAGTACCTTTCCTTTCTCTCTTACACATCATAAACTCTGACTGATATCCCCAAGGGAAAAAAATGCATAATGTGTCATTTATGACCTGTTGCATGCACCAATTACTTGCATTTTGTATGCAGTAGGATAACAAAATGTTATTGATTTTGAATTTGACTTTAGGATGCTGATGTTTATTGCTAGTTGTCACTTGGCAGATTTTTCTTCCTACTGTGAAATGTTTGATCTAAAATTTATGTTTGGAGAAAAGGAAGCAGTGATGGCTTTATAATATTAAAAAAAAAAAAAAAGTGTATAAATCCTATCCTAGTAGATAGACATTATTCATAAGCAGAATAAACATTCTATAAATAAGACTAAATTTCAAATAAGCAACAAAAAACATGTAATATGCCAATCTTGTTCTGCTTACACAACACTGCTGTGTAGCAGAACAGCTTTCCGGGGCTTGAAGCGAGGCACTGATCAGTGTCGGGATGCTTGTGCAGAACCAAGCTTAAAAGGTAGAGCTAAGGGAAGTACACGTAAATGCAATGCACTACATAATAAACAGAAGAAATGTAGAAGAGTAGAACACTCTACCAATATGACAGATTAAGAGTTAGGGAACCTCTAATACCAAAATTGTCCAGTTCTGCAGATATATGTGAGATCCATAAAGGTCATTTCAGTATCACTTTAGAGTATTGTTCTCACTTTCTGCAGAAAAAGGAACAAAACCATTATTCTTTAGTAGAAGGGTTGGAAGTTTAGTTATACCATCTCTTTTTATTTTATTTTTTTTTTTTTTTTTTTTTTTTTTTAGGGATAAACATATGTGCCTATGGGTAATATCAAGGATCTAATAATTTCTTCACTTATTTCTTTAAGAATATCAATACAGTGATTCTCAAATAGAGGCTACATACATATTGTGATGGGAAATATCTGAAAGTCTTCAACAGCCTTGTACCTTAGTTCTAGTGATAGTTTCCAAATGCATATTTACCATTTTCTATGTGAAAAGTGAAACTAGATCTGTTTATCTTTGTATAGATCAGCTCTGCCACTTTCTTTGCCTCTGTCATCCTAGAAAATTATCAGCTTTATAGATGGTATCAGTTGTGACAGAACATAGGTGATCTCAGGGTGAGAAGCAAAGGTATGAGCAAACCAGGCATCACCTGATTCCTTGAAATTTCAGACCTCTGAGTGAGCAAGGGTCCCTGAAATCACTGACGTTAATTTAGGAGAGTTGGTATCATCAACCAGACCAGGAACATATGTAACATGTCTTTGAATATTTTTACGGTAGCATACAAGCAAGTATTGTAAACTAAGTGGAGGTACTGTGCTCTTCTACTGGTTTTGACTGTGGAGTTATGAATATTTTGACTCTTGTTATTGTATATACTGCAAAACAAATACCAACCACGATTGTTTAGGTTATCACTTTCTTTTGCAAAGAAGAGTAATTTGAGAACTTTCCAATGTGATCAGGTTTCAGTTACCATAGTTTTGGTTTATGTCCAGAATTAACATTTCTTAATACCCCAGGAAGAAGTAGGTTAAGTCACTACTGTTAACTGTCCATTAAACAGTTAATGTGTGTCTACTGTTTACTCAGCTAATGTACAACTCACCTTTGTACCAGTTTCCTAGTACCAGACCTATGCTTTCTGGAATTAAGTCTGCTCTGGCACTGTAACTCTTGTTTTTTAGGAGATTATTTCATTAAGTGAAAAATGCCACAAAGAAAGGTATTTAAAAATCAGCTACAAGCCTCTTCCCAACTTGTAACAGTACTGGACATGTAAATCAATTGTGTTTCTGTTAGATGAAATGGAGTATATACGTTCCTATTGCCATTGATAGGTGTCCTTGACAGCAGAACTCCAGCCAAACCTCGAGCGGCATAGACACATTAGCTCCATTACAGTCGATGGAAGTACACTTAATCACATCACCTGAGAATCTGGCCTACAGCCTGTAACAAGACTGTCCTTTGGAGAGTAATAATATTTTATGCTTTCATCAATCACTCTCTTAGGTCTGTAGCTATTCATGGCAGACTAAAAAATGTCATATTATAATCAAAAAGGCTGGTCGTGGCTATTTCACCATGGTTGCTCCCAAATTAACGTTGCTGAAAGTGGCCCCAGTTCAGGAAAAAAATCCTTCCAGAAAGCACAAGAGCCTGTCTTTAATAATGCAATATTTATATTTATTTTAAGTATTCTGATTAGAGCGCAATTTCAAAATGACACTCATATTCTTGATTTTTAAGCTCCAAGTCTTACATTCTGTTTCCTCTGCTTTCCCCATTTACCTAGGACGTATGTCTACAACCACAACAATAATAAATGGTAAGAACGGATCCGTTCCCTCCTCATCCATGAAAGTGGGCAAGAAATCGGTTACAGAAGACCTCGTGACAACATTCAGCTCACCAGCAGCATGGCTTCTTGTTGTTGCTCTGATTGTTACCTGGTCAGCAGTAGCTATTGTAATGTTTGACTTGGTGGATTACAAAGCCTTTGCAGGTAAAATTCAGCATATTCTGTTTGACGTCTTGTATATTAAAATTTAAAAATTTATTAGGGAGTGTGTATTGTGTAAATATGCATGTCTCTCACCTTCTTGGAGGCAGCACAGTGTCTCTGCTGAGTTTATCAAGAGAGGAGATATTGTGAGAAATGTCAGAACATATTAGTTTACACTTCATACATCTTTATAATTTAAGTCTCTCCATTTTGCAGCCCATCCTCATCCTGGAAAATGTGTATGTTGACAGTAATATAATATGTATATGAGCATGTATGGTCAGATTTCTGTTTTGCAATTTCAATATAAAATTATTTCAAGAAAAATAAAATTCATTATTAATGCACATTTTCTGAAATATATTTTAAAGTCTTTCATAGTTGCCTTGAGTATTCTGACACCTGCTTACATAGTTCAATGGCAAGAAAAATGCAAAAGATCATTTCTAAACATGCTAACCCTAAAATCATCTTCAAAACCCATAAGCACAGAGGACCAGATTCTTAATATTAGCTAAGTTACACCCTTGTCTTCAAGAAGGCAATAATTCCAGCTTAGTTTAAGACTTGGCAAACTGACTGAACAACATCAAGTTTTGGGGTACATATTGGTTACTGAGGGCAAAGATAAAAATGAAGCGGGTGGTACGAGGAGTGTGATTGTGGCTGAGAACAGGAAGAAAGGAATGGGGAACAGAAATTACGTCACTGCTACTTGATTTTTATGCCTTGTAACTGGCAATGATATATAATGAAAAATAAGATAAACTGACTACTTATGTTTGTAAAGAGTGCATAGTGTTCATCAAGCCACTTCAGCACTAAAACTTTTGTGAGATAAACAGCCTGTAATGACCGGGGAACATGTATGTGAAACAGAAAACAAATGATTAGGGTCCTTTTCTTTCTTAAATAAGAACTCCAGCTCTAAAGTTATCACATCTGTCACATTAATTAACTAGGAATTGAAATTCAGACTTCGGCCTTTTAATTCAAAACAAATTGAGTCGATGTTTCAAAGTTAATTTCCTTGACTTTATTAGTTTACTGATAAATCCATAGATTTTTGTCCTGCTATATATCAATATTGACCTCAAGATTTACTTAAAAAGCTTTTGAGACATAGATCTTGAAAGAAACCAATCAGTCCTGGATCAATGGATGACACAGAAGCTTGAAATGTGGAGAAAATATATTACAAACCTCTCTTAAATTTGCTGCTTCTCACCTGTCTTTGTTTTCAGAAGGAAATCACTTGAGTCCCAGCAAAACATCAAGTTACTTTTGAGCCATCCTTCCAAAACAGGCACCAGATTTTAGTTTGGACACCACACGCTTAGTGCTGTAACATAGTTATAAAGCAAGAGAGGGAAACCAGCATATTCTGCTTTTAATTTTCCATATTAACTATCAATCAGTCAGTCAAGTTCCTTGTATGTTTTCAATGAGCAGCCGAGAACCAGGGCATAACTCAGACTAAACTCTTAAACAAAGCAATTCCTGAACTGGCTGTCAGCTCGTGCATGCTCGATATGCTTACTAGTCAGGGTAATGCTAAGCAATGAGAATTTGCATTCATACTGGAGACTGAAGGAAACTTTCTAAGCAGATGGAAATCTGATGTTCATGTTGTATTGGTTAAATGAGCTTAAATCCCCCAAGTGTTGATGGAAACTGACATTTTCAGACCAGGCTGTAGAAATAAAAGAATGTAAAATTTAATCTGCAGGGTGCGTTCATATTTTGTGGAGATCTTTGAGAGAGGATACTTTAGTATTTTGAGTTCGTGAGTTCGTTTCATTTCCTTCCCGAAGATATTTCTGTTCCTAAGTGATTAATTAAGGCAGCATTTAAATTGGGTCTCAGTGGTCAAATGTTAAGAGAAGGAAGTGCTGTGCTCCTTCAGACCAAGATTTATTAGACTTTTTTCTGTATTTACATAAATATAACAATGGCTACGTAGCTCTTATCGTGACCCTTGGGTTTCAACTCAACTCCTGAGTTCCTACTCAGTCTGATTTTTTCCTGGTCAAACCCACGGATTTATAAAAATTCCATGGAAATGGCTGAAGATTTCACATAGGACCACCCGGCTGGTGTCACTGATACTAGAATGATTTTCACCCTCTGCCAGTTTGGCCCTTTGCCTCCAGTGGAGGTAATGCTGTCTTTTCGTAGTGAAAGTAGAATTTGGAGCATATTTTTAAGTGGCTCCTTTAAATCTAAAACCCAGTGATATTTTCTCTTGGGTTTGACACTGTTCTTTGAACAAGACCTGCATAGAAAAAGGGAAAAGTTATTTGCAGGACTGTAAGTTTATTTTTGCAAGCATGATTAAAATTAATTTCCTAGTTTTCAAATGTAAATGAAAGATGCCACAGAAACTGTAGTCAGCTGTATATTTTTTAATCTATAAAACACAGAATATTCAGTGTATTTTTCCTCAAATAACACTTGCCTTTCATAAGTCAGTGCATTCAATTTCTTTCCCATTTCTTTACCTGAAGTTCCATGAAGTTCAAGTTTAGAAAGGATGCACAGCATACGAATGAGGCCAGCTGAGCGAGCTGAACTCGATTAGTCTAGAGAAGAGGAAACTGCGGGCTGACCTAGGAGCAGCCTGCAGCTTTTTGAAGGACAGTTACAAAGATGACAAAGGACTCTGACCTATGGGCTCCCACCAGAGACTTCCCCGACGTTTCTGTGCCAGAAACGACCGTCCCCATCGCAGAGCCGCTGGCAGTGACGGTGCTGCAGCAGCAAAGAGGAGCGGGTTGACATAGGAAAAGCAGGCTGGAAACTGTGGCTGAGGGATGGACACGGGTTTTGTCCTCCTGATTACTCTACAGAGCTGCTAGCCTCTGGCTAATGCAGAAAGCGGAATGCCCTAAATTATGAGTTATCTAGATTATACAGAGATTCATGGAGTCCAGTAGAAAGACAACACATCAGCAGAGTCGGAAGTATTTCAGACTTGAACTCAGGCATTGTTCTCTTATTTCAACAACTAACAATTTTACTTTCATTATCGTAAAGGCAAATAGCTCCAAAAAGACATAAAGTAGTGGTATATGTATTTTAGCTCCTATGCATTCTTTCAATTTATCAGTGTAAACTTCACATTGCCTCTATGATCAGAGTGCCACCCCATAGATTTTGCTTCTTGATTACTACGGCTTCATGTTCTTTTAGAAGTAAACTGTCAAGTTTGGGAATTTTGACAATTTATAGAAGATGAAATTTGTCCCAGAAGTAACTATATGAAAATGAGGTGTTTGGTTTCATCCTAAAACAGATGTGGTAAATTACTTTTGGGTGGGCTCTCTTTATTCAGTACTTGAAAAGGAGCCTTTAGAACTGAGGGAGGATAACACTTAGGCTGTAGGTAGCTGAAGTCAGATTACATGAATTCAAGCTCTACTCACAGAAAGATTTAAGATATATTTTGTGTTATTTTACACATCCAGAACATGATTACTGTAAATTCTAGTATTCACGCGGTGCCGATTAGGATATGAAGTGCTGCAGGAGGACCCTATGCTATGGGCTGCGCGTGTAAAGCTGTGCCTCCCTGGTGGTTACGTGTCAGTTTGTTCGGAGGGAAGAACAGAGATGGGATCTGCAAGTCAGCTTTGGCAGTGGATTTTGAGGAAAGCATGAGACAAGAATTAGACCAGTGCTGAAAGATTCACCCCTGTTCTATCTACCCAGAAGAAGGAAATTAAATTTTGCAGTGTTTCGCTTTAGTGTGTTATGCTCATTCCTTTGAGGAAAGAAATGAAAGCTTGCATTCCTATCATGTTGTGTTGTACAACTATAAACATGACTGAAATATTTCTAACATGGCATGGAGGTGACATGCATTACAAAAGCCCGAGATAAGAAAGTACGAATCTCATGCAGTACGTAGCATGTATGAATATGCAGTAAGCAGCATACCGCATTGGAAGATCTCTTGTACATTCTCGGTATTTTCAGAAATGCAGAAAAAGATTTGTTGTGGTTTGATGTTTTGCAACAGTTTGTTATTACTACCATCCTTTCTGTTAGAAAATACACCTTGTTAATTGGCTTCATAATTCACGAATGTATTTCACGCATTTCTTGTACACATAACTGGATTATATATTTTAATTGGTAAATGTAACTAAATAATTTAAGATTATTTTAGTCCTAAAGATTGATTGCCCAGGAATCCACGTTTACTAATGGGCTAATAAAGTGTTCAGAATTCCCTGCCATCTCTGTGACCAATTACAGCTAATTAACACCACCCTAATTTCAGATCCAGAGTGTTCAATATTCAGAGTAAATTGATAGTGATTTAGCCAGTCACCTAAAGGCCAGAGTAAATCAAACCTAATGAAACCTCACCAAATCTATGAAATCCAAAACTATCCGAAAAATAATCTAAGTGAAAATATAGAACAAACACACAGCACGATGAGCTTGCCATTTTATCGTGACTGCTTCAATAAAAGAAAAAAAGAGCAGGCTTTTTGTTGTGGCTAAGTCACTTTGCTCCACCATAGAGAGGCTTTTTAGAGACCTGCAGCAAAGGCAGATCTCTGTGGAGGTAATGCCTGTCAATGACGGGAATGGGGACTTAACAGGGCATGGAGGCACCGAGCTCCCAGCTCCACAAGAAGCAGCAGGGATTCCAGTCAGATGTTTTCTTTAATGTTTGTTTGTTTTCTTTTTAAGTTAATGGGAAAACATCTGGCCAAATTGTTGTGGGGTTATACCTATTAACATGTCAGTTAACAGATAGTATTAACATGTCCAGTAGAGGAAAACAAACAAACAAAAAATTAGGAGCCATATATTCACATGAGCATCTGTATTTTGGACAAAAAAACCACATGAAGGTAAAGAACAGGACTCCAAACAACTTGTCCTATAATCGACACATGGGCATTTTTTCCCCCAGTCTCCTGCATGACAAACCTGTAAGGTGCAAAACCTGTCAGGTGCAGAATGTTTGTTTCATCATTAAGAGAAGTGGAAGTCAGCAAAATACAGCTATTCTACTGGGTTTCTTTTTTTTTTTTTTTTTTTTTTTTTTTTTGTAAGGCAATCATTATTAGGAATATATACCTCCATTTTTCTCGTGGAATGTCATCACACTGTAGTCATTGTGCTGAGCTCGTGTTCATGGGAAACTTTTAAGAATTGTAAAAAGAAGAGTGTACCTATATTTACTCTTGTGTTTTATAACTGTATATCCTTCAGTATTAAAACTGATAATACCTTTGAACTTATTCAGGAAGAAGAATGAACTTCTGGCTTAGTTTAAAGCACCAGCAAACTTAATGGAACAAAATTTTGTCTCTTGGTTCAAGAGGTGTTTCACAGGGTCACCAAATGGAAATAACTGGTAAAAGCTTTTCCATACATGCAAAACCCTAGACAAATCTCCCACAGAACAAAGGAGTAGGGTGTAAACAAAAAGGTGTTGGTCCTCGCTGTGCTCACCTTGGAACTTATCAAAATAGTGCTACAGTCTTTTGAAATACAATTTTTACTGTCTTTACAGGTGTCAATCCAGAGCACGAGTAAACAGTTTACCCATTTCAAAGTTCTTCATGAAATTCTTAATTGAATTATATGGGACTTCCACTAATGTACCCCAAACCTACAAAACCCCTTTTTTCACTGTTTTCCACAATGATAAAAACAATTAAAGGGATTTAAACCCAATTCCAGTTTAAAGAAGGGCTGCCTAGATAACATCTTCTTTCCCATGTTTCACTCTGCAGCAAATCTCACAGCTGAGTTATAAAACCCTAGAAAATGAGTTTATACTGGAAAGAATGACAGTCTATGAAGTACTGCAGTACTGTGAGTACTCTGTTCATCCCAAATGGTCTAGCATATACAAGATGATAAATTGTGAGACATCAAACCTCATGAGGTCATGAAGTTGAAAATATGAAATTTCAGAAACAGACTCGAATAGGGAAGGATCTAAGAAGAGAAATAAGTCTTGCATGCTTAAATGCACTTCATGGGATACAAAACACAAACCAAATTTCCAGCCCATAATGGTATCTGTGAAATTTCTAATTTTAAACAAACAAACAAAACCAGTAATTCATTTCAGTAACAATTGCAGTAATGTAATTCTTTGGTTATTTGCTGTTGAAGAAATTGAAATAATTCAACTAGCATCAACTATACGTAATGTATTCTTTTCAGCAATAGAATGTGTTTGCAACTTGTGAAAATACCTGTGCCTATATTTAACCGTGTTTTTACATTGCTCTGATTCGTACTGTGTTATCTCACACCTACAGCGTATTGTTTTTCTTCTTAATGAACTCCAATTTCTGCTTCATAACAGCAGCCCCACAGAGATTAAAGAGCTCCTCGCTTCCCTCCTTGACTGCTTCCTCCAGCCAAGCGCCAGCTGAGGATGTTCGTTATGGCTAACCGTGTTTCTTCCTTTTTTTTTTTTTTTTTGTCGTTGGCCATTCTGGGGTTCATCCTGTTGCCATCCGCTCTAGCCTCCTATTCCCAACATTGCGATGATCCCTGTTTACCACCTGGTAAAGACGTTCTGCCTGCAGTGTTCCGAATACGCGCGGGCGCCTGGTCTGCGCTAACACAGCATGGGCGCCAGCAGAGCGCCAGGACGCGGCAGCACCGCTTCCCCCCTAACCCCAACGCTGGCCGCCCGGGGACGCAAATTCATTGCAATAGCCTCCTCCTGATTTTTTTTTTTTTCACATCGTGCTTGAAATAGATCTGTCAGCTGAGAGACGCCCTCCGTCAGGAGATTCCTAGGAAATGGTGGCGAGCTGAGGGCTACTCACTTTACCCTCGTAAATGGCCTTTAAAAATGCCATCGTACAATTATTTAACAGCTCTGCCTTTTTCATCGGAAGTTAAGATCTGTGTTCTTAGTCAGTGAATTGACTCCTTAGAATAAGAAAAAAATACAGCCTCGAATTATTTTAGATAAAATGTCTGGCTCTTTCACATGACACCACCTAATTAGGGTCTGGTCCATCAAATCAGAAGCCTTTTAGCTGATATCAAATCAATTTCACATAAATTCCACGTGAAGCCCATCCTAAACCTACATTGCTGTCCCTGTGTGTGGCTATAGCAAAAGTACCTGAAATTACTTGATACTTTGTGACGCTTTGTGAATTTCTCTCTAAATTTCACCAAGTAGATTCTAGTTATAACTACTTTGTTCGCATTTGGCGTAAAATGCTTTTGTCCACTTTCAGGTGAGGTTTTCTCTATGGACTTGACCTCAATATAATTAGCTAAGGCTGATATTAGAAAGAGGCAGAGAAGTTTTATACTACAGACTGTAGTCTTCATATTTACAATTTAAGTACCTATAAAATGGAAATTAATGGGAAATGTTGAGTCCGAGTTTTCTTTGGCATTGTTTTTATACTTATAATTCAATATACTTATAATTCAAAATTAAATTATTTTTATACTTACTTATGATTCAATGATACCCACCAGAGTTTGTCCTGAAGCTTAATGCTGTAAGCAAGACAAGAATGTCAGTCTATGAAATAAGGAAGATAAGACCTAAGGACACTTATGCTGATAAACTGGAATATTAACAATGGAAGACTTTATGTGTGTATTGAGTTTTCTATGTTAAATAATACTCTTCAGAAGACCACAGAGTAGGAACAAACTACTACTACTACTAAGAAACCTTAAAAATATATAAACTTTCAAATTAAAATACAGGTGTCTATATTTATAAGAGAATATTTTACTAAAGCTAGGATTTTTTTTTTATCACAAACTGGTGTTAGGCTTTTGTATTTTATCAAACATGACAGAAGTTCTCTGTCTTCATCAGCTGTACCTTGTCAGTATCAATGAATTAGATTATATCTCATAGATCAATCTTTACACCAGATAATTACCATCATTTGTAATTTAATTGCATTCAATTCACTGGAGTCAAAATATGTAATTGATGAAAATCCAACAATTATTAAGTAATTCACTGCAATTCATTAAAAAAAAAAAAAAAAAAAAAAAAAAAAACACTTTAAAATAGGTTACACTCTGAGTATATATTTAACTATTTGACAAGCAAAAAAAATTGATAGGAGACTACATTCCTGGCAGAGTTATTAAGACTGGAATAATGACTGATGTGATTTGCACAGATAAATCAATTAGTCACTTTTTGTTGTGCACTTCACATGAATAAATGACACAGACCATGAAACATAACCAAATTTGCTTGAGGCAATACAACAAATCATACTATGTGACTAATCAATTCCTATTTCCAAAAAACACTGTTAAAGCTCTGTCAGCTTTAACTCTTCCAAATTTCAGCACTTGCCAGAAAGTTCTGGAATTAAAATTTTGAAGTTCCCACTAAAAAAAAAAAAAAAGAAAAAAAAAAAGAAAAGGCAAGGCTGTGAATTATTCTCATAGCAGTGAAAATGCCAGCACAAATAGATCTGAAAGGAAAAACATCTCATACTGTACCAGTAATAAAAGGCCATGACAAAACAAAATGTTATAGCAGAGCACTGTTGGTGGTACCCGTGCTGTTTTGGAATGCAAGTAATTTATCGATGTGAATAGTATATTGTACTGGAATTAATTATGAATATAAAGTTACAAATCTAAGTGCTTAGCCAAAGTGACAAGGATTTAAATATGAAACAGCACCACTAATAGGATCCATGTCACGTACCTCAGTCATATGAAAATAAGGTGTCATGTCCATGCTAATTTTTCAGCCTTCCTTTCCTTCCTAGTCAATGGAAAGGGATGGGCATCTTTGGAAATTAATTCATATAACCCTAAAAAAGATGTCAGAGGAAAGCGAGACACTTGCCTTCTGAAGGTCACAATGTCTTTCTGCATTGGCTTTTAAGGGAGTCTGGAAACCATCAGGAGTTCAACACCTGGCTTTCAGATACTTTTGGCTAGATAGGATAATCTGAACTTAAACTGTGATTAAATGAAATTACATACTGTCAACAAAATTCTTCAATATTAATTGCATGTTTCATCCCTGAGCTTAACCTGCTGAGTAACCACTCACTTCCTTTCCCCTCCTTCCTCCTTCGACAGACCTTTAGTATTTTTCTACTACATTATCCAAGACGAACAATTGGCTCAGTCCCTGTTTACAAGTTCAGCAAAACGTAGAACTTCACAGCCTGTCTCTACCTGAGAAATACTCTGTATTCATAAAGGCTCTTTACAGTTTAAATTCAAGATCCTGCCCCTGCAACTCCCAGCACGATAGATGATAGATGATATATCATATATTAGTTATACTTTATAGTTATAGATCAGTTGTAAATTATATATTACATACTATATAACTTATGCTAGCAAAAGAAGTTTATTGTGAGCTTAGTTTGAAAATAATCTGTGTTCTAAGGTCTGCCAAGACATGAAAAGTCAGGCAGAGAACAGCTAATCCAGTCTGAATGTGCTGAATCCAAGACTATTCCAAAAAAATTCATCATACTTTACCCTTGCTGGACATCTGTAAATAAAGAAAATATCTAAATTACATCACGATACCAAGCTTAAACTTTGTTCTGCAAACCTGCATTCTCTCAGCTTCACTCTTGAAGCAAGAGTATGCAAATCCTCTGGAAATGGTTACCTTTGTTTGCATGTGTGTGAGGCAAATGGCATCTTCCTCTCTACTCGTTACCCCCTGAATTGCTTTATTCCCTTTCTTTCTTGTGTGTTTTGTTCTACTAAGGAAGAACCTGCCGTTGTCATAGCTGTGGGGAGAGCTAAAAGCATGGATTTGATCAGTCGTAATTTTCACTTCAACCTTACATGGTGTGGTGTTCTTAAGCATTTTAGGACACATGATTACTGTTAGCGCTACTTTTCCAAAATGTAGGAAACACAACAGAAGTTAAGCAGAATATCTATGCACAAGGAGACAACTTTCCAGGCCTGTGTCACCTGCATCAGACCGCAAGTGAAAGTCACAGTATCTGTTTGTATACAAAATTTAATTTTGCAAATACTACTAAAGTGTCCTCTACGTAACCCCAAAATGATTCCTCTGAACTTTTTATGTTAAACAGGATTTGCAACTTGGGCCTCTTAGTTTAGGCATGACTAGAGATTTTCGCCTCTGGACACTTACAATTTCTAATCCCTTTTCATAGTTCGCTGTGAAGATGTTATGAATTAAAGACCAGGATATGACGTTGAGGGCTCTGATTCATCAGCAAAGATGGCTTGCCTTGGGGTGGTTGGAATAATTTCCTCTGCTCTTGATCTTGCTCTTCTCTGAGCATTTCCCTTGCCTGCCCGGGGGGACAGCTCTGCTACCTGTGAAGCAGTTCTTGAACTGCTCGTTGATAGACTGGTACATTAAAATAAATTGACACCAAATCTTGTTTAGTTTACAGCTGTAGTCCCTGCGGCTCTAAAAGCCTATGGCTGTAAAAGCAGCTGAGCCATCCCTAAGCAAGCAGTGGGTAAAGGGTAGGTGGGGAGCCAGAGTGGAAATCAAGGCAGCTGTCCGAAGTTAAACCATCCCTGCTTGTGAATCAAAACCTCAGTTTCGCTGAGACCCCTCTGGCCATGTCCGTTCTGTTGGTCCACTTGGACTCCTTAGCACCTCTAGTTTAGAAGAAAGCGCAAATGACATCAGGGGTTGGGTTGCAGATTTACTTTTTAATGGCCTAAATAGAGGTATTAATTCTCCTGGTAAACACTTGAGAAGAGCATTTGTGGCAAATCACTTGAAAAAATAAAATCTCTACATCTCAGTGCGTGAGGCCAATGAAAATAAATAAATGCCTTGTGCTAAGCGAAGTAAATATTCCGTTATACTACTTAATCTTTCTGAATACAATAGTGCACGCAATAGTACACTAAATGAAGAGATCATGCATATTTCTTTGTAATTGTGTCATTTCATCGTGGCACACGATTAATTTATTTAATGTGCCTGATTGTTCAGTAGCATATATCTATCTAATACAATCTTCAAAAAAACATTAACTGAAATATTTCTTTGGCCTACGTTATTAATAAGCAGATGCAAAATAACAGAAAATCAGCCTGGTCGTCGCTGTTTCCGATTAATTAATTAGAAATAAAAGGAATTATTTATATTTCAAATAAAGCTGCTTGTATATTTCATTACAGTACTTTTAGAAAATGACTGTTCGTACTGCTGCCATCAAAGAAGTTGCTTCAAGCCTGCACTTTGCCTGTTTTTGTAACCTGCAAGTCCATGTGAGACTACTTCTAATTACTGCTAAGATTTGGCTTGTGAGTCAGAACACTGCAACCAGAAGTAGTTCCGAAGAGACTTGTGTTTAACTTCCTACTAAAATATTTGCATACAGAAAGATAGTGGTAAACAGCGATATGGTTCCCATCTTGATACTGCTAACTTCAGAAACTCCTAGGAACAAGACTAGGCCAACAACTCAAGTCATATTTGTGTTCTACCTTCAATTGTCTACATTTGTGGGAAATCTTCACAAAGATAGGGCAATCGTTCAGTCTGCCATTTCAAGTGCAGTGGACAGTAACATAGACGGGACCAGAGTTGTTCCTCTTCGTAAGCAGTGTTTGGTACAGATTTCAAGAACACAAAAGTTTGCTGAACAGAAAGGTCAGAAGAAATACTCTGTCAGAGGCTGGAAAGTTCCTCTGAAATACTACGTCGGCATAAACAGGGCAGGAAGAAATCTGGTGAAATCACGGTTGGAAGAGCCTTTAAGGGAATACTTGTGTTGCCCACTGGTGGTTGCTGTCCCTGGGCGGGGATGCGGTGGGGACCAGGGACCTCCCTTCCACCGGCGGTCCCAGGAAGGTGGAGCACATTAAACTGCACACCTTCCTTGGTTGCCACCTTACTTGCCTACAGGAGCAGAGAGACCAGAACTAGCCAAGTATGAGGAGGTGCACAAGTGTATGTGAAAGAAACTCTAAAAAAGTGGTGAGAGAAGAACCAGATACACCAGAGTACGTGTTTGAAAGTAGCTGTCTCTGTGTCACAATTTGGATTTACGTTCCCCTTCATCCTGGACTCGGGTTTGTTTTGGCCCGAGTATACATAGCTTGGCTTCTTCCCACCCTGTACACGTAGTCTGTGGCAATGATGGCACTTTTCTGTAGAGTTAAGCCAGGGCTCAGCAATTTCCTCAGCCCGGACTGGTGTAAAGGAGGGGGGAGATGGCATGAGGAGCGGGACACAGACGGCAGTGAATCCTAAGCAGGCATCAAGAGGCAGAGGACCTGAGCCAGAGAAAAAAACTGGGCTGTGAAAGGAAGAGATTATCTAAAAGGATGAATAGGAGATAGAATCAAATCTATATTTATACTTTGCCCAGCCAAGCCTTAGAAGAAGAGCCAGAGCTCGGAGCGCAGTATCAGACTAAATTACCCACTGGGTCCTTAATCACCCTGCCAGCAGCAAGTACAGTAGGATACAGTTTATACCAGTCTTGCACAGGAAGGAAAGCTGTCCTCAAACCCTTGAATAATAAAAATTAACATTCACAATCTTTGTTTCTGTTAAAGGAAGTAGTATAATTAGTCCTGTATAAAATGAAGATTAACTTTAACCACTGAAGGAGGTGTTGTTTTGTTTTGTTTTGTTTTGTTTTCAAACTGCTTTTGTTTTCAACTCTGCACCCAGGAAGATCTGTTAACAAGCTCAGCACAGAACCACTGAGAATCATTCATGAGACATTGGAAGAATCCGCTGATTGGCTTTATGGCTTTATTTCTTTACTGTCTGACATCGTATGGAGTGATGATGATGACAGTGATGAAGGTATTTCTAATGTAAAGACTTCTGTAACTGCTCTAACTGCTGGTTTACATGCATCATGTTGGCTTACTCAGCTTTTAACCTCACTGACAAGAAGGTCAAACAAAATGAAAAGTGAATGTTGTTGCTAATAAAGCATCTACTGGCTATTCTAATCAGTAAATTGGTCTCTTTGTTAGCTTTCATCTCATGTTTAATGTACCATTACAGAAAAGCTGTCAGAATTAAATATTACCGTTAGTACATCTTGAAGTAAAGAGCACTAATTTATACAAGACTTCAAAGCTACAACCAAAACATGCGTCAGGATATTGCTTCAGAGAATGGCAATAGCTATTTTCTTTTAATCAGCAAGAATCTCAAGAACTCCGGTAAATATACAAGATAGACCAAGAAACTTAGAACTTTTTTATTTGATATATTGATGACAGGACAATATATTGAAATAAAAAAAAAAAAAAGGGGGGAAAGAAAAAATAACATTTTGGCTGAACTAAGGGGATTTTGGATGGCATACTGCAAATGATTCCGTTTGCTAGAAATTATGGTTCTGCCATTATAATAACATTCTTCATCTGACATTATCTGATAAATGAAAGTAAATTGCCAGCCTTTCAAGTTTGGAAATAACTATCCTTCTGTTATAAAAAAAGTAGTTCCCTGGTATGAGCAGAGCACTAGTGGATCATCATGTCACATCGTATTGGTCATTTTGACAAGCGATGAGTGTAGGAGTGACATCTTCATTTCACGGTAGTTTATTTTCTATTCTATTTGGTTATACTAGAATATAATTAAAAAGCAACATGTACTGAAACTGACTTCTACCCATTTGTTCATACACTTGAGATATTATCAAGTTTCTACCTTTTAAACGTGTGCATGAGCTTTTTATATTAGCACCATGTATGAATACTAATAGATAGGCTGCTACATGCGAGTCTGTGAACTGGGCATCCTATTCTGAGATATGAATTACGACTAACGGAAAGCCAGTCTCTCATATGGCTGAGAAACAGAAAAAGTGTAATATGGAGAGCTTGCTAAAATTTGAACAGTGTTCATTTTTATCATTTCATAGCTCCCAAAGCACGCGCAAGCTTTCAAATACTTGAATGGATAAGTGTTAATGCAAGTAGGAAAGGTCATAAAATACCTGACATACAAAAATTCAAGATCTGAATGCTCAGTAAGTGTTTGGAAACCTCACTCCTACCAGCCTTTGGCCCAAGTGGAATTTCATCAATTTCTACTAGGAGTGTGAAAAGGCAGTAGGCAACTTTACTGCACTCTATCATAAAAAGTAAATACATGGGAACTCCCTGCCCACCGTGGGCTGCAGTCAGCGCGGCTCAGGCTGCACACTCACCACAGTCATTCAGGCTAACTCCTTTAAATTCCATGTCCTACGTGGAGGCGGAATAACATACTGCAGCAATCAAGTGCTGTAGTTCCACTGGAGTTGAGTATTTTTTGCCTTGGATTTCACTGGAAGCATTGCTAGGTTTACAACCTCGTTAACCTGCATATACATTTTATCATTTGGAGCTAAAATGGAACTGCTGGGCCTTTCCTTAAAACATGGAAACATGCATAAAATCAAGCAAATTGTAAATTGTAGTCACAAGTTGACATTCAGAAGCACAAACGCAGATTTGGATATTTCCTTGGTTACTGCTGCACATTGAATTTATCTACCCTAGACCCAGGAAAACCTCTATGGCAAGAGAGATATGTTATGAAAAATCCCAAATCTCAGAATAGAGTGCTTGTCACTTAGCATATAAAAGAATTTTTTTCTTTTTTTAATCAAAATGAGCCAACATGAGAAAAAATGTGATTTTTTTTTAATTATTTTTTTTTTATGATGATATGTCTTCTCTGACATTTGTTCTTTTCTCTTGGTTTAGGTGAAGTGGAACCTTCCCTGAAAAAAGGTTGGTCAGTTGCCTTACTGTAGAGAGCAAATATTTGCAGCCTTTTTAAGAATTAACTAGTATATCTGTGATACAGATTCTGTCATTAGTTACATGTCAGTCTACTAACCTTGTAAACTGTGCTTTAACAAACTCATTAAATAAGAGAGTCGAGTAGTAATACTTGCTGTACTGTTTGCTGCTCTGTGAGAATTCTTGACTGTTTTATTATTATCCAGAAAAATCTGAAAAATATTCATAAAAACCCAACAGAATTACAGAAATATTATCTGTACCCTTGCCTTGCATGTGGGACTCCTATTAGTGCCAATATGAGTTACGTCTATGTGTGGATAGAAATAATATTTAGAAATAATAATATAGAAAGGATATTTAGTGAGAAATTATGGCGAGGCGTTGTAAAAGCATTTTACCTTGTGCCAACGCAGAACTCTAAAATAAGGACTACTGAATCTTCTGAAAAAAATTACTTAGTTATCACTGACTTTTTAAAGCAGGCAAGTGAAGCAAGTAGGATTTATAATATATATCTTTTCAGACATTAAAATTGTTATGCTGGAACATAAAACTTAAGTTCAACTTCTATTAAATCAAAATGAAAATGTATTAGAAGACTTGAGATATTGGTGATAGGATGTAAAGCTTTTCAAAACTAGGGTGTTTTTTTCTCCAAATTGAGCACAGCTTGATAATCAGAAGATGTGTAACCAGCCCTATGTGATCTGAATTTGGTATCCATCCAATTCTCAGTAGGTAAATGCCCATACGGAAGAACCTATCACCCCCGTTGGTGCTCAGATTACAATCCATTTTTTTCTGAAGTTAATTGGAACTGGATCAGGCTTCTATTTAATGACACATTTTGTCAGTCTCAATAGGGCATCCAAGGAATTAATGGACTTGAAGACCACGACCATTCATCTTTCTATGGATGATCCTTCATGTTAGAATTGAAAAAAACCTTATAGACAGTGTAGGAAAACATTCCATCTCTTTACTCCATCGGTAAGAATCACAAAAGGTTCAGCATTGCCCTTTCTCTGCTCCCAGAGAGAGAAACGCGTTGTTAATTTTACAGTGGATGCAAAGAGTCTGAAGCTGTAGAGCATTGCTGGCAGGGACACCGGGTACAGGGGTGGGAGGTGTCTGCTCACTGTGGGCCAGTGTAGGTGACCAGGCTGGGAGTACTGTGGAGATACTTCACTGCTGGGAAGGCTTGATCCATAAAAACATTATGGACAACACGATGCTCAGCATTGCAATGCCGCCTTCTTTGGAAATGGGTGACAAAGTCATGCCTTACACTTTGCATTGGGACACTAGGCTGTAAAAATAGAATTCAGAGAAGCCATGAAATAAGCTGGAAGCTGCTTAAATTAGTCAGGTGGAAGTGATGAGATGATTGTTCAGACCTAAAAGTCCTCCATCCAAGGAGCTGAGTATCTAACTGCCAGCTTGAAATGTTTTCCTTAGTATTCAAAGCTCACAGCCCTGCTCTGGAGAGAAATGAATGTCTTCTCTGTTTGGCGTGAAGGAGATGGACAAGGAGCTGGTGATTCCTCTGGAGCTGGTATCTCACAGGATAACTCAGCCACACAGATGTGAAAAGGCCCAAATTCAAACACGCTTCACCTGCCTGGGCAGTAAAACAGATTTTGCGTGGGCTTTTCCACTTCCTCCACTCTGAGGATGCGTGCTCAAGGTCTGTCCGTCTGTCTTTCAGAGGATAAGGAGTCCCATCATTGTCTCCCTGCAAAAAAGCTGTTTCTTGGCTAGGACTGATGAAGAAAGCGGTCTGAGGCCCTTTCTGGGTATAGCTGTAAGCTTTCACTTAGCAGCATCCTCAAAAAACTTACCTTCTCCAGACGACTGGAGGTCTCCATTTCATCCTGGCCGCCAGGATCTGACCTTGATTATACTTGATTTTGCCACCTCTCTTTCTGGGGCTACAGAAATACAACATATGTGGCCTGAAGCCACCATGTCCCTTGGAAATGTGATTCCAAGTCCCTTGGAAATGCCAGTGCAGAGCATGGCGATGTCCACTCGGTGACAGGCAGCTGGGAGCTGCTCAGAGCTGTCACCGTCCCTCTTTGCAGACTTCTCTGAAAATTGTGTAAACGTCAAGGAGCTGAATTGCTGGGCTCTAAGCCTATGTAGAAGTTTTCTGAGAGCTCTGTCGTAAAGTCTAGTCAACAGGTTTTCTGCTTAGGGACAGTGAAATTCAGTCCAAGGGCTAAAGCTCAGGAGCGCGGAAGGCAAAGCCCTGGGAGGTGAGGGCTCAGACCGCAGCACTCACGAACACCGCAATCCGCTTCTCTGAGCACAAGGTGCAGATCTCTTCGAGTAGCTTTTCCTAACTAATGTGTGCTGGCATGTCCACGGTCCAGAAATAAGAGTCCCAGAAGAAAAGCTTTCTAAACCAAAACAAGACTTTGCAACCGTGATTTTTGCCATCTGACTGCAGTTAGGGCTGGACCCAAAGGAGGACCAGCTATACAAATTAATTTTGAGACTTTCTGGGTATCAGAATGTTAGTAGTTAGATCCACAAAATCGGAGCCAAATTTTTAGGCTATGGGAGTATTCTCTGTTTTCATGTAAAGGAGCATTTCTGCATCAAAGCCCCTTCCACTCGGCACAGCGCTGTTATCTATAGCTTTGTGAACGACCTTTTCTTTAGATGGCTCTTAAGCTTGTGGCATTTGAACAGCCTAAACAAAAAAATGACCCATTGAGATGGTACAGTACACTGCTGCTGTCTCCAGAAGATGAAGAGTTTGACTTTTTGCACATAGTTACAGGAAACCTCTCTCAAATTCCTCTCTGGAAATGTGCATTATGGTTGCTGTGCCTGATTTTTAAGTATTTGTATTGGATCTAACCCACAGTTACTGTGGTATTCAGGAATAGGCGGAGAGTTTTTGAAAAATCTCCATACCTATTTTTGGTGTATGAACAAGCCTTCACTCTTTTGCTTTCTTGATTACCAGATGTTATGAATGCTAAAAAGTTAGCAGAAAATTTACTTTATAATGGAATATAGTAACTGAAAAAAATAAGAAGATTGCTGGTACTACAATACAATTATGGATTGGAAAAAATTCAAGGGGAGTAGTAAGGACACTATGTAGTGATGAAAGAAGGAGGGAAAAGTGGAATGATAATTACGAACCCAAAGAAAGCAAAGATCACCTTCCTAGAGATGCAAATTGAAAGTAAAGATAATAAAAGTACAAGTAATGACAATGGGCTTGCACGTGCAACAGGACTAATATCAGTTTCAGAATCCTTTAGAAAGGATGAAAATGCTTCTTGAGTGCCTTTTTTATTGCAATTATTTTTGACAGTCCAAGTCTTATCATTAATATTTATCTTTAATAATTGGAAAAGAGTGAACATTTGATATTGTCTGGAAAAAAAAAAAGTGTTCTTCAGTGGAGGTAGTGAAAGATTATTCTGTAGAGGACTTTGCAGTTTTTAACAATGCATATTCTCAACATGCTAAAACTACAGAACATTTTCACAAAAGATAGTAAGAAGCCTAATAACTGTTTGTTGCATGCTTAATATGTTTTTAGCTTCATTTCTTTCGAGAACAATGGTTATGACTGATAATCTTGTTCATTTTTTCAGGGTTAGTTTAACGTTTAGAGACATATTCAATTATTTGACAGCTGTATGTTTTCTTCTATTTTGGTCCTTTTTACTAGAAGTTATTGTTATAGAAAAAGAGAGAAATATTTATTACTTTTTGGTGGATGTTACTAGTATTAGTTGTGAGTTTGGAAAAGAGCTGAGAAACCTGGTGCACAAAATTGGAAATAATGATCTGTAAAATATAACCAAGTGCAGACACTTCAGCATTCTCATCCATGGCTAAAAATGTCATTATTAAACTGTTCTGGAGCTTCATTCTAGTTTACATATGAGTAACGGGAAATTTAAAATCTGAACATGGATTCCTCGTTTAGCTAACCAGGGTAGACCTGACAAGCTGTGCACAGTGAGTTTTGTATGTTAAGGTAGCATCTTCTTTTGCTTCAAAACAGCCGATGCATTCTGGCTTGGAAGCTTGAATCTGGTATGTGGCCTTAGGAATAAGTTGCTGGAAACCTTTGAAAAAGATTCCAAGGTCAGAATTATTTGGTTTTTTACTTTATACTTTGAAGCTGAGGAAATTGTTTTCATAAGATGTCCTTCCTTGATTTTATATTTGGGTTTAGATTAAATCCTCTCTCTGTCTTTCTCTTTCTCTTGCGCTCTCTCCCTCTCACACACACAGACACACACACACGTAACTCACTATGTAAGTAATTTTCATTTTAATAAGTACAATGAATTTAGAAAGCAGAGTATGAAATAAAGCACCCTCATGACACTGTTAACCATCTCTGTGCTTCCAAATAGGTTTTTATTGGCACAAAATTATTCTATACCAATAGTCAAAGTAAACTTGATTTCCTTGAGGTAGAGGTGTATCTCTAAATTTCTGTGAGTCAGCCTATGTATGAGGCAGAAAGATGTATACAATAGTTATATGAAATTATCCCATTCTCCTTACTTGGCTATAAAACTTTTTCTTAGAAAAATGTGGGTAAAGAAATGATAGATTAAAACAAGAAGCCATAAACGAGAGACATTTCTGACAAAGGTTGCAAGAAATTTTGTTAATTACAAGTAAACTTTTTGGCAAAGCACCTTATCCTTCTGTCTTCAGTACAAATGAGAATATTGTTGCCTGAGCATTAGGCTGGTTGTTAATATGCTGAAGACATAGACATCATGCTCTTCTTAAAAGACGTGGCAACTTCTAGGGGTAGAGTCGGTTACACTGACTTACCCTCAGCAGCTCTGGCCAAGGTGCAGGTCCCCCAGACCCGACTCCAGACACTCACTCCCATTAACCCCCACTTCCACCCCAAGGTTAAGACTGTCAGAATTTACTCAGCACAAACTATTTGTTTCTTCAGATCTGGGTATTAATCTGTGCTAATGACGACAAACAAAATACTCCCAAAAGGAAAGGTTTTCACACCAAATAATTTCCTATATCTCCTTTTGAAAGTGATCAAGCAAACATCTACCACAGCTTTGCCTGGGGAAGGGGAGAGGTAGGAACAACCGGCTTAGAGAAGACTGGTAGGGGATTTGCTAATTTGGATTTGAAAGTGGGTTTGGTATTATGGCTTTGGTGCGCTTTAACCCCAGCCAGCAATGAGACCAAAAAGAACTGTTTGAGGTTTTCAGACAGGGTAAGGAAGAACATACCAACAAATATTTAAGGTTTTAGTCCTGCAATTTATAATGTGTGTCAGATTGGTTTTATCTATTAAGTACATAAGAATGGTTATATATGATCAGACCAACAGTGCAGCTCACCCAGTGGATGGGACAGAAGTCCCTCTTGCTGCCCAAGAGTGACCAGTTCAAATGCCTCAGGACGGAGAACTGTTAAAAATACGGTGATAATTTCCCCAAACAGTTTTCCATACTCTAGATATTTGCCCCAGTCAGGGACTCCCTGAGCCATTGGTGTCACTGAATTCAAGAGGGATCTTGCGCAGCCGTAAATCCGTCTACTGCTTTCTATGAACCCAAGGCTACAGCCAGTATGTACATTAACTTTAGGGAGTAAAACAAGCATGGCAGCAAGTTGCTGGAATGAGTTCGGTTTCATAACAAGATTTTGAAGAAGACATTTTTCTTTCCCAAATTCCCACATGATTAGTTCAATAGCAATTAGTCCCACTCAGATATCTGTTATCTTAAAGAAGTCCTGTTAGCAAGTTTTAACTCATTATCGTCCAGCAACAACCTTTTCCCACAGTAAAAACATATTGGGCAGGATTCGGATGAATAAACAAAGCTGACTAGTGACATTTTAGATACCACATGGTGCCTCAGACGTAGCATGGGACTGGCAGAAATGACGCAGGACCTATGGGAGAAGGGCACCCCTCTAGGGGAGCTGATGACTACCAGAGTACCTTAGGATGTTTAAAATGCCACCAGGTGACTATTAAGGTTCTTACATTTAAAATTCTTTACTGAAAGGGTTTTCTAAAATTTAAAATAACTATAAGTTATAGATAAATAATAATTTGTTATTACTATAGTTTATATCAAGAATATCTGGCAAAATTCACATTGCTAGCTAATTACTTTATTTCTGAGCAAAATACTGAAATTAGAACGTGATATTTTATCAGAAAATCTGGAAAAATAAAGAAAGCAAGTGGGCTTTCTGGAGGTAATATTCATGTTCAGAAAACAGTTTCCAACCAAAAAAAACTGGAAACGGACTAGAGAAAAGCAATGCGGAATACCATAGATGCAACCTGAAAACTGAATTGCTGGTGTGGTTGTTATGTGTGTGTCTTAGAAATTAATTATGCAGTTGCATTCATCCCTAAAGTATATATCTATTTGTACTGGTAATGCCTTCTGAATTCAGTTTCTTTTATGTTGCCATATGGTAATGTTCACTTTTCTGTGTATGAGTTGCTATTATAGATCTCTCTAAAAGGCTTTCACTGTCTCCCTAGGCTACACTTTACTACAAAGCATTTTGCATATCTTTGTGTAAAGTACACCCTGTGTTAAAAGATGAAAATCATTGATTGATTCAATTCTCAGATGCTAAACCGCTTTCCCAGATATGTATTTTTTTGCATTTTGCATTTTTGTGGCATTCATTTCTGTTATTAATATTCTTTTAACAACCTCATCTTGTTTTACTTACTCTGATCAATACAGTAACAGCATATCCACTATAAAATAGCATTTTATAATTTAAAGAAAATAATTTCCATATTATCCGGATGAAACAAAACTGTATACACTAGGGAACAGGGCTGTCCCATTATAGTTCTTTTGCCTATGGAGGAATAGTGACTGGGATCCAAACTTGCCAGCTACTTTTTAAAAGATACAGAGAGAACTTGGAGCCACAAGGGGAGGAGGAATCCTGGGCAGAACGATAGCAGCACGGAGGTTTGCAGCTGGTTAAGCTACCCTCTTAAATGAGGGAAAACTTTAAGCGCCTCTATCCATGTTACCTTCATGGAAATCCCCATTTCTGCCCCAGCAATGGAGCACTGGGGAGGTTTTTGCTCTAAAAAGGGAGCGTTGGGCAGATGTCCCCCCCACTGGGAGCTTGCCCTGCCTGAGACAGAGTAAATGCCACACCTGGGAAGCGAGAGGGTCTTCCAAAACTCAGTTAGACCCCCAGCACTGCAACCGGGGGTCCTGCGTGTTTCTCAGGGGACTCGGATCCCCCCCCGGCTGCCGCTGTGCCAAGGGGACAATACGGCAAATGGAGCCCCGTGCTCATGACCCGCAGAAAGAGGTTCTCTCTTCTGCGTGCCAGACCCCTAAAAAAAAAAATAAAAAAAAATCAGTTGGACCTAGAAGTGATTGAATTTATAGGAATATGTATTTGCAGACTAATACATTAAGGTAGGAGCCGCAGAGCTGACATTTTATAAGCTGAGCAGAGGAACTGTGGTTAGTCCTGTGATTTCTTTTTCCTATTTTGTTCCTCCTTTCACAAAAAAACCCTACTGAATAGATTTATATGGGAAAAAATTTCTCTGATGCTAATCAAGATTAGAGATCTTTATGTATTACTCTCTATATAATGTTGCTCCACTTAGAGGTCTATAAGTTTTGTCTGCATTTTTTCTGCATAAAATTACATCTAATTAAATGCAGACTCCGATAAAATTGATTATGAAAAACATCATTTAAAACTGGTCCAATAACATCTTTGCAGGCTGGAATCCATAAAGGAAAACATGTCGAGACAATTTTACTTTCCACAGAAGGAAAAGAAAAGCCTGGTTTTGATCACATGGCTCTAGCTCGGATTTGTTGGGGTTAGGGGTTTTTGTGGTTACGTTTTGTTTTGTTTTGTTTTTTAATCAAAGTGCAATTAGCATTCCTTTTACATTTCAGAACCAAGGTACAGACCTGCAGTATGGGAATGAAAAAAAACAGTCTTAACATATTTATATACTTGGAATAAAAATTACTTTTGTGTAAAAAATGTTTAGGGTTGAAGATCTTTTAATATCTTCCACTTTTAATTCTTTCAAAAGCCCAGTCATTAAAATTCCTTCATATAAAACAGTCTGTGTATGGTCTTCCTGAAAGATGCCAGTGCTGCTTACAGGATGATTAGTCAAAGATAATTGCAAATACCCTCCTCCCCTTAAAAACCTTTCTGTTAAGATATTGCTTTTCTGCTGCAAATGGAAACCTCACCAGAGGGAAAAGAAAACCCGAAACAAAAAATCAGTTAGGCTTTAGAAAGAAAAGAAAAGAAATAGTTGTGCACTGTGTCAAGTTCCATTTGTGTTGGTAAACTGAGGCTTTCAAGCTGGAATTAGCCACAACCTTTTTTTTTAATTATTATTTTTTATTTTATTTTTTTGGTGGAGGATGCAGTGCAACTTTTGGGTTTATCTCAAAGAAACAAATCTTCTGGGAACTATGTAATAGCTCCCATGTTTACAGCTAATTCTCCAGCCTTGGAGACTTCTATCAAACTTTTCCTCTCATCTCAGCTTTTCGGGAAAAATAAATATTTTCCCATTTTGCTGAAAGACCATTTTGTATTGAAAGAGTTTGTGGGATTAGGTTTCAGAGCAGCCCTAGTAGATACATGAAAATGCCCAAACATATAAAAACAAAGGGGAAACGTCAATGACACCAAACAGTGATTTTGTGATAAAACTCTTAATAACTACATAGTAATATGATACACTTCTAGTCACCATTAACTGCTAAAGCTATTCTATTCTATAGCAATAGGAATGCTATTTCAAACATAGCAATATGGAAAAATATGTCTGTATTTAATTGTCTTTAACATAATGTGAAAAAGATGAGTGGAATAAGTTCAGTTTAGAAAGTTGGAGCTTATGAAAGAGTGGCTTATAATAGAATCTTTACATGGGCTGGGATGTTTTGATGTTATGAAAATAACATGCACGCTGTTCTGAAAATGCCTTCCCCACAATGCATCTCCTTCGTTGTATAGTTTTGTAAAAATAAATATAAGATGAAACATCACCCTGGAATCAAAGCACTCATTAGCAGGATGATGAAGATGTCAGCAGGTCATCTACAGTGAATTTCTATTATAGACCAGTGAAACTGCAATAGTGTGGAAACAATTGAATATCTGTTGAACTGGAATCAAATCTTTTTATTTTTGTTGTGTTCTGGCTTTATGAAGAAGGCTTAACATATATCTGGAAGGCCATGTTAAATCCCTGTATTCTTGGGGGAACATAAAGCCTACTTGTTTGCTGTATGCTACTCAAGATAGGTAAATTGTCCAGAAATGTTTGAGGGTCACGTTCTCTGTACCTCTGACAAGTGATGCCAAGCAAAGTATCAAGTGGAAGGAATAAAGGCAACTAAGGTGAAGTAGCTGAGCTTTGCTGAACAGGTTTAGGACCAGTCAATGTCACTTCACAGCGACATTTGCAGTTTGGAACAACATGTTGTTTGGGGGGTAAATATACACCAGGGCAGAGGGTTTGCACCAAGAAGAATGAGAAATGGTCTTCTGTGACCTCTGTCAGACGTAGTCTTACACAGCAAATGAGAGATGCTGTAAAATTCTGCAAAATATGAAAGAAAAAAAAGAAGAGAAAAAAGAAACCGCCATTCTCACTCTAACCTGTAGTTGTGATTTCCAAAGAGATGCATAAATAATTTTGCAACCATACTTAAGAGAGACTACGGGCTGGTATCTCATGCAGTGGACGAGCACACAAACCGTTCAGCTTTTTCATCGGTAAGAGGCAATTCATCTCCTGTCACATTTTCAAGAAAGGTCTTAACAACACATGACTTCAGGAAAAGTTGTTCTGTACCCCAGCCTGAAGTTGCTATGAATCCTCAGAACAGGGCAAGATCTAAGAAAACACTGCAGATAAGACTGTGCTACTAGCAAGCTCGTAGGGAAGTCACCTAAATTAGTCATATGTGTCACTCAGACTTTCCAACATTGAATGCTGGTACTTAAAGCCTTCTGTTACGCTGTCTTTGGTTCCTAGATATAGGCACGATACACCAATGTAATTCCCCAATTAAATATTTCCTATTCTCCCCCTCCCCCGTGGTTTTGTCCTGTTGCAAAATATGTGGGGTTTTTTCTCTAGAGTACAGCTACGTGATGTATTAGTAGTTAGATGGAGGGTGCTCTAATGTACTACTTCTTTTATTCTCCTCCTAGCCCCACAAGGATAACTGTCACCCTCACCAGCTGGTACTATCTAGATTAAAAATAGATATCAGCTGCACAATTGCAAATTTCTCCTGAGGATACCAGCAGCAAGAGAGTTGACTACAATTCTTCATACAGACAGCATCTAGAAACATATTAGAAATGACATCCCTCTCATCTTCTAAAGCTCTTAACACCACTCACTCTTGCCTTGCCCTCAGTATCTATTTCCACCAACTCTTCAGGATAATCAGCTGCCTGCTACCAATTAGTCTTGATAAACTAGCAAGGATATAGCCCCATTAAATTGCTGGCAATAGCTGTAAGGGTTTTAACTGCTCAAAAGCAAATTATTAACCTCTGGTTCACCAGGACTCTGAATAGGACTCATTTTCCTTTTCACACTTAGATATCTGTAAGAGAAAGAATGTCAAAGCACTGAAGGTGTATAACGCTGTATCACCTCTAAGAGATTATGAAAAAGATGACCAACTGGTAAAATTTGCTTAGAAAGAACAATGTATTATCATTTTAACTGAAATTCCATCTGTTCAATTATATCTTTAAAATAGTGGATACGTTAAACCTACATTCCATCCTCACTACAGTATTTAAGTAGAAACAGGGTAGCTTTAAGCATGAGGGGGATAATATTGAATGTCAGGGATCAGAGTTAAATTCCCAGTTCTTTTGCTGACTTTCTGGGTTACCTTGAGTAAAGCATTCTTGTGTTTCAGATGGGGACAATCATCCCTTTTTTTCTCACTTTGCCTCTCCCATCATTAACATTTTTTATTTGGTTTGTTGTTTTTTCTAAGATATATTTCACCCACAAGATGAAAACTCAGCAGAGGGTGAGACCTAGGACCTGGTTTAGCAGTGCCACATTGCTGCTCACCACTTCATCCTCTAACGAAGCAAGATGCAGTGCTGTGTTTTCCCACTCAGTGAAGAAATGTAGCCCTCTTAAAGTTTGAAGTCCTGTGTTACAGAGATGGCATATTCTATCGTGTTATCATAGAATCACAGAATGGTTTGGGTTGGAAGGGACCTTAGAGATCACCTAGTTCCAACCCCCTGCCATGGGCAGGGACACCTTCCACTAGACCAGGTTGCTCCAAGCCCCATCCAACCTGGCCTTGAACACTGCCAGGGATGGGGCAGCCACAGCCTCTCTGGGCAACCTGTCCCAGTGTCTCACCACCCTCACAGGGAAGAATTCATTCCTAATATCTAATCTAAATCTACCCTCCTTCAGTTTAAAGCCATTACCCCTTGTCCTATCACTACATGCCCGTGTAACAAGTCCCTCCCCAGCTTTCTTGTAGCCCCCCTTTAGGTACTGGCAGGCTGCTGTAAGGTCTCCCCGGAGCCTTCTCTTCTCCAGGCTGAACTCTCTCAGCCTGTCCTCACAGGAGAGGTGCTCCAGCCCCCCTGATCATCTTCTTGGCCCTCCTCTGGACCCACTCAGGCAGGTCCACATCTTCCTTATGTTGCCCCCCCCGAGCTGAAGGCAGCACTGCAGGGGGGGTCTCACCCGAGCGGAGCAGAGGGGCAGAATCCCCTCCCTCGACCTGCTGGTCACGCTGCTCTGGATGCAGCCCAGGACACGGTTGGCTTTCTGGGCTGTGAGCGCACGTTGCTGGGTCATGTTGAGCTTCTCGTCAACCAACAACATGGAGTTATGACTCCATGTGTTACCTAAAGCAATTTACGTGGGCTGAAGCCCATATGTGCTATGATAATACAATACAACTAAAATAGCTAAGAAGAATGCTATATATTTAACTATGTTAAAAAAGGAGATAACAAAAAAATCAAAATCAGAAACATGAGAGCTGACGAAGAAGGGAACTCCATTTCAGGAACCAGGAGAATCTCCTCACGCCCTACCACGAGGGGCTGCGCTCTTCGTTCACGCTGACGTAAACCTGCACGGTGCTGCACCACCAGCTCACGCGGATTCGGGGGACTGTAATTTTTTTTCCCTTTCTCCCACCTTGATTTTCCTGGAGCTGGGGCTTTGTAGGGAGCAGCCAGTGCTGGGCTGTTGTTAGACACTGTGAAAAGCTATTAATGGAAATTAGCTGGGTGAGGGGTGGGGGAAGCTAGCGCCCAAACTGCATGCTCAGCAGGGATTTTCGGTAAAGCTGCCTGCGATACTGATCCTCAGCTGATTGTGAGGGCCTGCTTTGGGTCAACAGTACATAAATATATCGGCCTGCTAACCAAATAGTCAAATATATCTCCTTTCAGCATCTTGAAATGGTCAGTGAGGAGACTACTAGCTTCCCTTCTTGCAGTTATTTTAAAATAATCGCCCTGCATGTTCCGTGTATCTGCACAAGACCCGAGGTCTAGAGAATTCAGTGTCAAACAGTATCCATAGTTAAGGAAATAAAGTACTTATCCATTCAAAACCGAAGAAATACAGGGGAAAGATAATTTTTCATGTCTGCTTGATAACTGAAGAAAACAAACAATGAAATACAGCTTTTAAAATACATACTCCCTTACAATAATTTAATAAACCACGCTGTCATCTCATAAAGAATCAGGATGGTTGCCGTGGTGACACAGATTATCCTTGCTGCTGCTTGATTCTGTCATTTTTCTAAACATGAATTCATAATATTTAGGATTTATTAACAATGTGTCACATTGATAGAGATAAATTACATGCTTTAAACTGGCCATGTAAGTCTTCTATGATATTATAGCCACTTTGTCAACTCAGCAATAAGATATGATGTGATTACAAGAAAATTAAAGCTATTTGTCATAAAAGATGAAGCAGAGAGTACCAAAACTCTCAGAACAGAAAAAAATCTCCAATAATCTAATATGTTTCCTTATTTTAAATATTTTTGAGTTAGCAAAGAGTCACTATTTTCCGTCTTGTAAATTGATCAAGATCAGCATATATTGAGACTAGATTTATTTGTGCTGGGAAAATTTAGCTTGTAATGTATCAGAATTGATGGGTTCCAGGCTGCAATTTTTTATGACGGTTCAAACTCTAATGGGAAGCTTGTGACGAGATCTTAATGATGGCACGCTTTGCAATATATAAAAACATATATGCACATACTTATGTATTATGAAGACGTATTTCACTTCAATAAATTTGTGTAGGGTTTTTTGTGATGTGTGTATCCTAATTGTAGCAGCAAGTTAGATGAGATTCTCAGCGCAGCTGTCTAGAAAGGATCTTTTCGTGTAAGTTACTGAAGCATTTGTGTCAAGTAAGCTTCACTGCCAATACAATGTGAGGCTGATTTAGGTGGCCAGCTCTACAGTCATTGCTCCATACGTATTTTGCAGTCAAGCTAGCAATAAGAAATTCCCTAAGACCATAGTAATTTTAAAAGCCATTTTTGAAATAACAAAGGTTTATACTGATTTTTTCAAGAAAAAGAGGCCTATTTTCTGTAGTGAGACACATAACAGATGGTGGGAACCCAGCGGAGCTGAGGCATCTTAAGGCAAGCAAGGAATACGTGTCTGTGTAGATGACTCTGCCTGAAGAATGTGATTTATCACTTAGAGGGCCATATTCATCTCTGTGTGTAGGATGACCTCTTGAGCTGGGTGAGATACATCTCCGCTGTATGTTGCAATGCAGAGGCAGTGACTTAGCTTTCTTTAAATGCAGTAAGTCAGGGTCTGGAGGCAGTCTGGAGCAGCGGCATGGAGAACCGCTCCAATGTGCTCAGAATCGGGGAGCAATCCTCTGGCTGTTCTTGTCTTGCACCCCTCCTCCCACTTACGCTACCTAAACCAGTTTATGCATCCTTTTCAGCAGGACAGGTGGGAGAAGTTTGAAAATCCACCACTAGATTCTCTCAGTTGCTAGAAAAAAAATCTTCACACAGTTGCAGAAAAATAATCCAGGCTCAGCTGAAATGCAGTAAATCAATATGGCATGATTTCTTCCTAATCACAACCTTTGAGGTTTATAGAACAATAAACAAACTACACACCCAGGCGGCAAGGAGCAAGATGAAAACTGAATAAAAGTCCTTTTAGCTTAATGACATCATATAATTAGCTCAGTTATGCTGCCATACATTAGTGGCAGCGATATACATTTTGGCCTTTGTTACGCTTTATCTCAGTGAAATAACGTTCTGTCTGATGACAACGTAGGCTGATGCCCTAAAATAGTTACATTTCTTGTAAACCAGACACAATCATTTTTTTCAGATGGCAAACGCTGTCCAATAAAAACCTATGCAAAGATCAGAGTCTTGGGAAGGGAAGATACCATTTTCTATTGGATCTCTTTGGCAACATGCATCCTGTTACAACCTGAGCAAATAACTAAGGATATAAGTGGGCGATTTTAGTTGTCTTCAACAGACATTAAAGTAGCTCCCTAGAGTGGAGATGTAATATGCATAACTTTTTCTCTGATGTATTAATTTTGTTATTTAGACCCTGCAGACCGAATCTAACCCTAAAATACAGGGAGGCATCTCCCATAGAGTCTAGTGAGATTTGCATGTGCTTTTGTCAAAGACAAATTTGATCCTGTCTTTTATACCAGTTTCCTACTGCAGGAAATACCTGCATGATACCATAAACCTGGCACTCTGTATAGCATTAATGACCTTATTGCATACCTGTAATAAACAGCCTCTAAATTTCTACCACTGCATGCAAACACTGCTAGGCAAGCTTGATTTAATTTTGGTTTGCTTTTTCTCAAATTCAACATTTTGCATTTTCAATATTATCCTGGGTTTGGCACAGTAAAGACAGTAGGAAAAGTCAGTTACAGAGGCATATAGCAGTAATTTAATATCAATATCACAGGTGAGGAATTCTGTTTGAAAGATATGGCATAGCAAGGGCAGGTAAATAGTGCAGCACTTCCTCCTCTAACAAGGCAGTCCTCGGTGCTTTGGTATACAGCATGATTAAAATGAGTCATTCTCCAAGACAAGGATCCCTAACCTGGGAACTTTTATCTCTGTAATTTGTATACAGCATTGGGTCTACCTTTTATTGTGTGTTGGAGCTACCAATTTAGCATGTGAGCTTTAAAAAATTTAGAAAATGTAGTAAAAAGAACATTATTTCCTTCCAATGGTAATTTGGAAAACACTATGTACTAATCCTGGCAAACAACTCAGGACACATAGAGAAAAATGTTTAGTAAAAGCATGTTTTTTTCTGATTCATGACCAACGCGTTACTGTATAGCTATTACAGATCAGCAAAACCTATTCTTGACTTTAAAAGCAGCTATATGGCTCAGGTAAAAAGAGAATAGTTATTACAGTCACTTAGTGTTACCTTTTTTGTCCATATATATTGTCTGCATGTATATATAAAATTGAACTTTATTGTATATAATTCTGCATATGCAGGTGATAAAGCCATGGCTCTGCTGTAATATTTGAAGCACTTATTTTTTACTGTGAGAATGCATCTGATATTTTTGTGTCTGAAAATTATTTTAATATTGATAACTCTACATTGCATTGTTTTCAGAAATTCATAAACAGAAACCGGAGAGACATGAAAAACGAACACCACCAAAGGGTAACTTCTTTTTTTTAATGTGTTTACCTACATAAATGTATGTAATATACAGTGTGTTTGTTAACTACATACGTTACCACTGTTGTATCATAGAAGCATTCAAAGATAGTTGGCACAGACTGTAAATGATCAAAAATTCTTGTATACCTTAGCATTAACAAATAGGGTCATTTTATGTTTGTGTGGCTATATTGTAACTGCACATTCATAATAAGATTCTGCTGCCCAAACTTATCCAGACATCTTTTTTGTAGCAAAGGTGCGAGAAAGTAGAGTGCTGATGAGCTTCCTCTGGTGCAAAAGGCGTGAAGTGTGTTGGGCAAGGAAGAAAGCCAATTTATAGGCCAGTGGGTGCCATCCAAGTTAGGAAGTCATAGTTAACAGTGAGCCAGGTGTGTATCGGAGATAAGAAAAGCCTCCATTTTAAGAACCTACTCTTTTTCAGACTGTTAATCTCCTCTAACTGGCACTTTCCAAAAATCCACAGAGGAACTGGTTTGGACTGGTTTTCAGAGGTCACGTAAATAAAGAAGTTTCCTGGGATATGTGCAAATTTTTTGCCTAAGAAAGCCTCTGTAAAGGTTAGGCCACGTATAATTTGATGAGCATCTCTCTGATGCACCAGTGCTGTGCTTAGTAATGGCAGGAGGAAGTAAGAAGGAAGCTTATTAAAAAATAGTGTGTATATACATACACCCTCCCTCACGCAATTATATTCACTTCTGTATATATTCTTTATATGCTTTTATAGTATTTTACACCTCTAGTGCTAGCTTTCCAGTTCTGTGCTAATCAGGGTCATCTGGAGTGCCTAGAACTGCTTCCCAACTACTTAATAAATCATGTTGTATGAAAATGAATTTTTTAGGGTATCGGTGGACTAGCCAGGCAATAATGAACTCAGATCCATTAGCAAGGGATCCCAGTTAAGGTCTTTTCAAGCACAGCATTCTAAAACCACAAATGAAGTTGCAGCCTTGAACAAAACAGCCTCTCGTGTACCACTTCATCTATACAGAAGTGCATTGCTTTACATTGAAGAACATTAACGTTGCAGAAATGATTACTAAGAAGTTATAGGATGCCAGGAAAAAAAGGATTCGGGTGTCATTAGTTAAGTCCCTTTATTCATATGCCTGATAAAGCAGTCTTTAATTATACAATCACTTCCTGAAGCACAGGACAAATAATTTTTTTTCTATTTTTTGTTTTCATATTTAGTCCCAAAAATGCATCTTGTACATAGAAGGAACGATTACAAGAAAACATTCTGTCAGGCCTGAAGCTAGAGCATGATAAAGGTGTGAATCTTTAGGGAGTTTTACTGTTACCTTCTAAAGTACCTCCAGGAAGTGTGTGTAAATATAATCTTTTGCTGTTTTTTAACAGGAAAAATCTAGAGTTAAAATGAATGTTTTTGACAGAAGCAAACACCTCAAACAAATTTCAGTCCTCCACCCAAAAATAGGGGGACACTGGGGTTTTAAAAATAATTTTACTTTGAAATAGTCAAACCCCCTGAATCCAAGTCCCAAGATTTGCAAGGGAGTTCCATTCCTAAGCCTCTTTTTGAAAAGATTCTACCACAATATGAGGAACAGATATAATGAATGGAAATCCCAGATGGAAGTGGCTGAAATTATAAGAAAGATTCTTAGAGTATTAAGAGCCAGGCAAACTTGTGCCCTAAAATTTTGTTTTAATTAAATATTTTGATAAACTACTAGTAATAAAGTTCATTTCAATTATAGTACTTAGTCAATTTAATCCTGAAAAGAAGAAATACTCTGAGGAATGATTCAATAAAGCATTTGCTCATGCTTAAGAGCACTGAAATTCAATTATTTCATGGTGACATGTACACATAGGCACAAATTCACTACAAAATAGGGTCTTTCCAATTTGGTATTTGATGTATTAGTACTTTCACAAGGACCGAGGCCACCCTGGACTGTATGAGCAGGAGCTCGGCCGGTCGGTGGAGGTAAGGGGATAATTAATCTCAGCTCTCATGAGACACATCTAGATACCGCATCCAGTTCTGGGCCTCCCAGTTCAAGAAAGGCACCCATAAACTGGGGCGAGTTCAGGGTGGGACCACTGCAACGGTCAGGGCTGGAGCGGTCGTCCTGAGGGGAAAGGCTGAGGGATGGGGCTGTCTCAGCCTGTTTCAGGCGTAGGTGTCGTAATTGTTATTACTATCAACGAATAAGAGAGAGCTATGCGGTACTTTGGCAACAGGGAAGAACAATGATGAAATATATCGAGATAAAACTAAAAGTGTATAATTTCTGTCTAACGGAAGGTTCAATGATAAGCCAAGTGGACTGATCATTTCTGATTTCTATGGAAAACTGATATTAGCAGTGAACTGAATCATCCTGCATTTCTGGGAAATATCTCTTGTTACAACAGGCACTGAGAAGGAATGGGAAAAGGTTGATCTACTGTGTGGCTTTTCCCAAATACACTTCACTTACACGTTGCTGTTGGAGTGAGGGATGGAAGAAGACAATGGGATGATGAAATGCTACCTCTGACAGCCATACATTTAATCACCGTGATTTTAGGACAGATACTTGTGTGCCTCTGAAATAACACTAGTCTCTCTGGTTTTTTGTAGAAAGTATCTCTGAATTCAGCCTGATTTGACAAATAGATTCCAGGCCCTACAAAACTATTTCACTTACTATGCGTAGCACATATCTATCCCTCCTACTCCTATTGAGTTGTTAATAGGGCCGTACTGATAATGCAAATATTAAACATCACAGAATAAAGCTGTCTGTATTTGAGCATACGGATAAATTATGAGATAATAAAGACAGTTGTAATGTGGCCCCATAATTTAATTTGCTGTAGCTGGAAGTCAAGGTATTTGAGACATCTAAATAGAAAAATACAGCTGGACCATACAAATGCACAGTACACTAGAAACCCACATAAATTGACAAAACTAGCAAGTTAAATGGCGTATTTATGTTTGACACAGGGGCTATCTACCCTGATTTCTGGAGGTATAGCTACAGATTCACCTGAGTTAACTTTAAATTAGGGAACACGGTGCAGATAGCAACGTAGCTGTAGTGGCTCAGGTAGAGCTGCCAAGTATTTATTTAGCCATATGGGCTTACAGCAGCCTCGGGTAAAGCCAACGCTGTGGGCAGTTTGGCTACCACCAGTAGCTGTCAAACCTAAGTCTCAGTTCAGACAGATGTAAGGCTGTCTGACTGATTGTTTTGATCTGGAAGCCTGTGCCCCTCTCCATATCAAGCCCTTTCCCCTTTTTTTTTTGAGTGGTCCTTCAAGAAGAATTAAGTTATAGCTATCTCAAGTTACTTTACTTCTGAATAAAAGCATCTACACCGAGGTTTAACGCTCTCTGACTAATGCACTCTAAGTTCATTGTATTAGTTCATTTATCTTAACTTTCCTGAGTGTTGCCCTGTAGACAAGCACTTAGTCAGTTAGCTGGAGCAAGCAATCTCTGCTTCATGCTTACTGCACTCATCACCTAGCTTTATACTAAGCAGCAGACTTAGGACTTACTCAGCTGGAAACTATTTTTACTTCCCTTAGGTATGGAATTAGTGACTCCTTGTTACATCTCTTCTTTTGGCACTTGCTTTTTTGGGGTGGTGAATGTCTCTGTCTCAAACGCTTTAATGAAGAAAAACTAAATCACCTCCCCCTTCACTATGTCTTCCACTTGATGCAAATCAAATATACTATTAGATGATTGAAATTTGGAAAAACCTATCACCTATGTGCTATGCTTCTTTTTAATTTTATGTGAAGTAGATAGCAACAGTCTTATATGATTAAGTTTGGAATGCATTGTTAAATTACCTTAAAATTTTCCATTATAAGCTCCTATTTTATATTATTTATGAATTTAACACACTTCAGTCACTGAGGACGAAATTTTTCATGCTCATCTTTTTGCCTAAGGCTGAATTTTCATTCAAAGTCATATAAAAATGTTTCAGCAATTTCCAAAATCTAGGTTAGTGAAAATTAGGTTGGGGTGTTATATTTTTTCCAATGCTAATAGCAGTTCATTCTGAGCTTATGCTTTTTTGGTATTTGCAAATATTTCCAAGGAAATTTCTTTAAGGTATGGGAAAATTTTAGCTTGCACAATTGTTGTAAAACTTATTTTAGTTATTCTTCTTATTTTTTCTGGATAACTCCAGCATCCTATTATAAAAAGAAAAGAGGTGATCTTTTAATTACAAAGTGTATCATAAAGCAAATGAAATTGTTGAATTAAAGTTAAATAAGCAGGTTTAGTTCCAGCATTTTTCAGCTGAAGAGAACTGGACTTAGCGGCCTTAAAAACATTTTTATGTGCTTTCTCTTTGTTTTTTTTTATATGCAAAAGAAAATCTTATTAACTCTAATTTGTTTCACAGAAACATGGCAGTACGGCCAGCCTGGCTTATTTCTAAAACCTAACGCTTGCAACTAAGTGCTGCGGGCTTGAAAAAGGGCAGATATTAAGCCCTTTACAAAGGAATATATAGCCAAGTGACTAAATCTGGAAAAGATCTGTAGAGAGTGAAGTATTTTCTTGATAGAGCTTTTAGGACTATATAATGAGGCTGAACAAGAAAACATTTCAGGGAGGGAAAAAACAGACTTAAGATGCAAAAGAAAAATCATATTTAAGTTTGTCAGCTCAAAAGCTTCAGTGGACTTTGGTGGCCCTGCTGCCCTGTGACTGAAGAGTCAAAAATGGCCAGTCATCACAGCCCTGAAACATGAACCCTTTAATTTTCGGCAACACCTGCCCTTCCTGGATAAGGTTCTACCCAAACGCTATAGCTCTGACAGTGTCCGTAAGAGGGAATGGTAAAAGTTACAACCTGAGATTGGCAAGCTCTGAGGCTGTGGGGATATCAAGGCACAGGGCAGGGATCTTGAACTAACCGGAGATCGCCTTCAGCCTATTGCTAGGAAGAGAAAAATAGCTTAGGCTTATGCCAGCCTGGTCTCTGTTTATCCACATTCCAGGCTCCCTGCCCAGATACTTCAAGTTACTTTTATTTCTCAAGAAGGAGCCAACTGATCCCTGCTCCCTGTTTTTAGCTTGGGTCCACATGAATATTGATTTTTCCTTGCCTTTTAGCCCTTTATACCATTTTGATGATGTGAAGGAACCTTAAATTAGATTTTTCTGTCCACTTTAAGGTCTGCCGACACTCAATTCAGTCAGTGTCATTCAAGGCTAGTTTTGGTTTTTTTCCAAAGCATGAAATAGGGAAATGCTATGGAGAAACTAGAATAAATTTAAAAAAAAACACCAAAAAAACCCACAACAGTTTCCCTTACACAAGACGTTCTGTGGCTAAAAACAAGCTTTCTGACTGTTCTGCATAGTTCGACTATATATTTTGGCATAGGGACTACAAGGGCTTTTGTCTGATATGCAGAATCTTATGTTTCACTGCCACTGACCACCACAGAGCTATCGTTTGCAAAACTGTGCTATTGCCCCATCCAACGCTGACAACCCGCTGGCTCGAAGTGTTTTGCACAGAGCTAGCACCTGCTAATACAAATGTAAGATGTAAAAGCATGCTACAGTTCCGGCAAAAATATTCAGTCTAAGTTCTACACAGCACAGGGAGAAAGGAGGCTGCTTTTCCGTGGTGCGCTACTAGATGTCCTAAAGCAATTGAATGAGTTACAGTCTGTAATTCATTCAGTAATACATTGCTGGTGCTGCTGCGTTCTTCGCAGCCTGTTTTTTTAGTGTAAATTGGCTGTCTGCATTCCTTAAAGGCTTTGAAAAATCTCCCTTCAATCTCCTTCCACTGTGCTGCTAATTGTTATCAACAATAATTTACCTGTTATGACTGGAAATGTATTTGGATAATGCAAACACGTGCAAGACATAATGAAACTGCTGAATGTTTGGAATGATTTTTCATAAAGACATAGACCTATTTTTTAATGAGGAAATGTTTAACCAACAAAAGAATGCTTGCACCTCTGTGAAATGACATTTGCTGCAAAGCTGGTGAAATGAATGTACGCAAAACCATTACTGTGCTTGGGTATAAAGCTCACAGTTGTCTTCTAATCAGAGTTGTATTTTCTGTGGTTTACTCGTTGACAGAAACTTGAGTATTGCAAAGAAAGTCTTTTTTTCCCTGAAATGGCAAAACGCTAGTCTTTTAGTAGCAGAGGTTGACAAGGACCATTTTTGTCTGTCTAAATCATTAAGATGTGGAATACAGTCCTGTCCAAAAACATGGTCTGAAAGTCAGGTGGGCAATAGAGTCCGTAAGGATTCGTGTTTGCTGCTTCTAGCAGGACGTGTCGTCAGTTGTATTTTGAACAGCTGCTCTTCCTGAAGTTACGCTCTGATTAAAAGAGATGTTTTCTTATTAATCCATCTCGTGGCTGAAGTAACAGCTAAAAATAATTAAAAAAAAAGAGCATGGAAAGCAATATGGTAGTGATTTTTTGTTAAGAATAGAAAGCAATGCTGTCAAGGACTGAAAATAATTTCCTCTGTCAGAAATCTTAGAGTCAGGGTGCTTGTGTAATGGGACCAAAAGAGATCCTGCAGATTGGATTAAGCTTGCTGAATAATCACTTATTTTGCAAAAATATGCTTTATCATCTGCAGACTTATTCAAGGAAAAATATCTCTCTTGGATGTGGAATTAAATATTGACATTAAGAAGGTCTATATATCATCTAGTACCTGTGACTCAGAGCTAAAATCCATTATTTAAATTTACAAATATTTTTCCTCGATCACTTTGGTGAAATAGTATGTGTACATAATACCTCCAGATTACAGATTTATTGTGGATTTTTTTTCTATTATTTCTAGTAATTTACAGAGACAAACCTGAAAAACAAGAAAAAATTGAGAGGAAGGAACCCCTAAAGGGTATGTATTTAGCATTTGGTGTTTGCCTTTTTACCAGTGGTTCAAAACAGTCTAATCTATTGACTTTTAGACCCAATTATGTTTAAGGATGGAGGAGGTGTTGTGAAAGCCAGCTGGAAGGAGAATGAGGATTTTAAAAGCACTTTGAATTCATCACTCTACAGAAAGGCTAAAATTATATTCAGAGATTAATGAGTAAGTTTTTACTGTATTATTAACTTATGTAAAAGATGCCCAGAGCATAAATAGGTGCCTTTTTTATTCTTCTTGAATAAATCCAAGCATAATATTTGTCTTTGGGAATACTTCTGAACAAAATGTAATGAGTAAATTATAACATACAGGGCATGGTCCCTGGAGGCATTCTGCTTCAGAGACCCGCCTTAGAAAAAAATTTCCCTAGACTCATTTCAGAGACGTTAGGGAAAGGGTGATGGAGAGGGTGTTAGAGAGGATTTACTAATTTGCTGTTGCTGTATGCCAACAACAAATTACAGATCTGTCCGTTGTAGGAGTCGGAATCAGTCTACTGCTTCTTCTCCACCCACAACTCGTGAGTTAGTTCTGGGCTCCAAGAGCCACCATCTAGTTTGCCTCGTGTGAGGGATTTTTTGGCAAAACGGTATTTTGCTGGAACGTACCTACTTGTCAAAACTCTTTAAGCCTTCTGAGAACGTGTCCTTTACAGAAAAATAAGATTAATGAAGTCTCAAGCTGGAGGAAGAAACCCATTCTGGAAGAGCAAATAGGCCAATGGTCATGATAAATCACCCAAAAAAGGGAAGACCCAATATCCAGCCACGGCTGATTTATTTCAGACCAAGAACACAAGCCTCACAACCCAAGTGAACGTGCACCTTCCTGAAATCTGTGCTTGACTAGGCCTTTCTAATGGTCTCAGACTGGAGCTTTTCCTTTTTATATAAATAATTCAAAACACATTTGGTTAGCAAGACTGACTCTAGAGGTTAATGGCAGACACATAAGTTCAGGTTTCTGTCAGAATGAATATTTATTACTAGAAAATGGTGGTAACAAGACAAATTTCTTCTGAGACTTGGAAAAATGCCAGAGCAAAGACTATAATGTCCCATATTAAAACATGAATGTGTCATTAAGACTTGTCCTCTTATTTTGTGGAAAACTTGGGAAACTCTTCAATTTGATTTTATAGCAGAACAATATTTAATGTTTTAAAAAGTTTCTTAGAACAGGAAAAAATGATCCCAGCCAATCTCAGACAGCCAGTGAATAAGAATAAGAATTATTATACTGCCTTAACTTCTCATAACTCCTACTAATATTCTGTCTACCTAACAGTATTTTATCTTAAAGTGAATGTATTACTTCGTTTTGTTTAGTGAGCTATTGCTACAATTGCTACTAAAGCAATACTGCGTATAGAGTTTCTCTGTATTCGCAGTACTAAGAAACATTGCTTTCAAACTGTACATTATATTTTAAAACTATTACTATGGATACGTGTCTTTCTAAGGCCCATTTCATTGTAGTGTGACTGGGAGACTCCAAAGTTTCACTGCATCCCTGAATTCTAACTGCTTATTTTCTACTTTAAATACATTCCATTTTCAAGATTTAGATAACGGAGAGAGTAAATAGCATCCTGTTCTAATTTCTAATCAACTTCTGTGATATAGTTTAGAAAAGTTATCTAATGACAGAGAGAATAATTAGAAGTGTCTCTCTCAGTCACTTAGAAGTCGCTCAGTCAGCTATGTCAGGAACTTATTCTCATGTGTTTCATCACTATGTTGCTAAAAAAATGTGAGCGCCTGAAAATTCCCTACCCTTCTTTTGCTTCCAGTTAGATATGGAATTCACAGTACTGTAAAAGAACTTCCTTATTTTCTCATGTTTGACAAAGGGAGTTTTACTAAACTGGGATAAAATCTCCGCGGAAGCTAGAGTTAAAGCTAGCTGGCAGTTTCATGGCTGATTTTTCTGTAGTGCTCTAAAATCCACATGCTTATTTCCAACTGTCTGGAAAATTATTGCGTAAAATCCTAAGAAAAGTGAGTGGGAAATGTTATGGGAATGAGTGGATAGCATAATACAGTTTCCACTGTCATAATGTTAGTTTTTACACCGCACATACTGGGCATCTAATTATGGCTCTGAGATCGTCATTGCCAGGGACGGATCTCAGCTAGCGTCCATTACTAGCTATCCGGATCCATTACGGGTTATCCTTTTCAAGCCAGCTGGCAAGTGACAGATGTGTCATTTGTGCATGTGATGCTATTATGCTCCAGGATTGATTCCAGGTTTTTTACAAGCCTCTGCCTGACCACGCGCGGGGTGGTCCAGGTGACGTCCCCTTTTTAGTGCAGGCAGCAGCACTTACTGCGAGCTCTGCCTCAGTCCCTGACAGTTTTCTGAAAAATCTCTCTTCAGGAATGGGCAGACAATTGCAAGCGATGATGTTTCTGTAGTAAAGAGCTGAGTCATGTTACCATGGCTCGGATGGTGAGCAGTGATTCGTTAGCCAGAGTTGTCTGCTCGCACCCACGTGGTGTGATGGATGCTGCGCAGATGTGCACGGGATAGCTCCGGAGTAACACAGTTTGCCATTTTGTCTCCCAAAGCTTATCTTGGCAGAATTATTTTTGATTCTTGAGTTTTTCCGCGGGTTTTTTTTTCATATATATGAACACATTTCTTCTTTCCTAGTGACACATAAAGATAAACCGGAAAGACAAGAAAAACCTGAAAAAAAGGAAAGGCATGCAGGTAATGATTTAATGTCAGCACTTATTTTACATTTTGAGGTACCCCAGGACTAATTGACTCCTCAGTTTCCATTTATGTATCCCATTGATTGGAGAAAAATGTTGTAGAACTTTATGAATAGAAATCATGAGATCATATAAAGATTTGCAGACATACAGACTGAGTAGCATTTTGTATCCCTTCTGCATGTTTGTTGTTTCTTTTCTGAGGAAGGGAGATAATATATTTTATACTCTGGATTAGCATAATCTCCCAGTAATCTCTGAGTATTTCCAACACTTACAGTAAGTATGGTTCCTAAGACAATATGGTCATCCAGGAAAAACACCTGGCAATCTGTAAACAACAGTAATGAGGCAGTCCATGTGAAAACTAACATTTTAAATACAATACAGAATAGGGCAGGACTACTTCTTTAAGTAGTTACTTGCAATAGATAGGTATCTAGCACTGCTTTATCTTCCACAATTCTTACTTGCTTTTGAAAGACCAACACATGGCTGGAGAGTACATAGCAATGCTCACGCAAGCATTTTTGTGTTCTTAGTATAAACTCATATGCCAGAGTCAAATAGGCAGCTGAGTGTTTTCACACGACTGGTCCCTGTAAGGGGCTTCAGGGGGTATGGACCCATATAAATACCAGTTCTGCACACTCCTGGACAACTTAAGGTGTAAACATTAATCGCAAAAAATTAGCAAATCAGAACCCACATAGGAGGATATTCCAGACTACCCACCACTCAGTGACTATTGCACATCTCAGGTGTATTCTGAAACCTGGGCCAGAAATCCAGTCACTACAGTGTACTTTATTTCAATTTGTAAAGTGGAAATTAAAAGCAAACAAAACGCCCCAATGAGCATTAGTTATAATGCCATTGCAATTAGATTTGTAATTAATTATAGTGTTTAATCATTTGTAGCTGGAAAAACTGTTAGTTATGTGGAGTTCAGAAAATCCTTCAGAAATGAACCAAAGTAATAAACAAGAAAGCTCCAAAATAACAATAAACAAAAATAAACCAATAAACAACAGTATAAACAAAGCAAACAAAATGAACCAGTAAATAACCCAAATAAGCATGACTTTTTGGCTAACTTCTTTCATGGGATTACAGTTGTGCCTGAAAGATCATTCCTCCCCCAGCTGATGGCAGAGACCTCAGGGATGGTAGATGAGTTTTTGAAAGTTTGGATGATGTGTTTTGGCATAAACAGCAGCAGCTGAGTCAATCTGCTTCTTTGCATGGATAGCCGTGGTGCCTAGTTGTGTTTCTTGATCTTTTTTCTCCTTTTCCTCACTTAAAATGCAATTTTTCTCTTTTTTTTTTTTTTTTTAACCATTAATGTTGTTATATATTTCTAGCTATTCACAAAGAGAAACCTGAAAAGCCAGAAAAGCATGAAAAGAAAGCACCTTCTAAAGGTAACGCAGATTACTATTAGATGTTGTACAATTTTAGATTTTGAGTGCTTACACAGTTTGGGAGAGTGTGGAGATGAGTATTTAAAGTGTAAAGCTCTTCTAGCCCATGCTGTACATTTTTTGGATGCTCTCAGTTTTGCTTGAGCGGGTCTTGGTCAGCCCCTGAGTGAAGTCTTGCTCAGCATATATTTCTTGCTTAGTTCTTTTGTTTGGATGCACAGAGGTAATTATGAACCATTCTTGTGCAGCTAAAGAAATAAGCCTACGACTATTATATTTGCATTCCTTGATGTTTTTTCCTCCACAATAGGATTCAGTAATTTGCCTGCAAAGAAGGCTTTCTCTTGCGTATCAGTTTTCAATCTGGTGCAGACCTAATGCAAGAGTGTTTACTGTCTCTCAGTCTCGGTCTTCCATCACATCCAAAAATAGATTTTAATTTTCTTGCCTTTCTTTTTTTGCAATAACATTTTCATTTCAGTACGTGATTTGTACTGTCCTCCATGGCAGAAGTGGCTTTGGTTAAGATTTACATATCTACTAATTATCATATATATCCTGAAGCAATATCGTGTATGAGAGGTGATTTTCAGTATTCTTTTGACTGATAATTTCATCTTTAGCCATGATTTGGACAGGGGGATTTAAAAATCCAATCAGCTTGCCCTGTTATGCCGTTTTTTAAAGACTAACATTTATTATTGCTGGGCATTTGAATGTCTTTGCTCTGCGGTTTTTCTTTCTTTTTTTTTTTCTTTTTTTTTTTTTTAACATTCATTGCTTTTCAGAAGCCAGATATTTCTATAATGAAGTTAGGTTTCAGTCTTCTTGCTTTTACTCAGTTAAGTCTTGAAAAAAATACTGTGCAGTGTATCTTAATTTCAGCCTGTTATGGCATTCAGATTAATCTCATGACAATGGGACGCATGAATTAATTAGGTTTAATTTGAAGCTGTTAAGACAATATAGATTCATATGTACAAATCAGTCTTTATCGGACTCGACCTTACTCTAAGGAGAAACGTAAAACAGAAAGTAGGAGTGAAGAAAGAGAAAAAGTGGAATGAAGACTTAAAGCCTTAAAAGACTTTGGAAGGTAGCCATTGTCCAGTCTCTCTTTTAAAGAGATATTTGGTCATTTTTTCTACTTCCAGTACGTAACTTGGAAGCATAGGATTTTTTTAATAAAGTGAAATCACACTGAAGTAATCCGGAGAAAATAAATGCCCATAGTGTCTGTGTAGATTTGAAAAGCAAATAACTTCCAAGAATCACTGAGATAGTCCTAATGAGCAGCCAGCCTGTTTACCCATTTATCTTCCGCTAGCTAACCAAATAATCACTTAGAGCTTTAATGTGTTTAATAGCAGCCATGACTCCAGTCACTGGCTGGAAAATTTTATGAAGAACTTGGCCACTTTGTAGCTAGGGAGATTTGTTGCCGTGGTGTGACATATAGCCACGCTACCCTCTCTCGAATAATTTCCACGCCGTGCCAGTCCATATGGGTGCACTGGGAACTCCTCGCCCTCCCTCAGCGCTTCCAACAGCGCATTTCTGCCGGCATTCTGCTGCTGAGCTATCCATCGCCGGGACCACCTCCCTTTTGGCTGGGGGCTGCTCTACGCTGGGTGAGGGGCCATTTCACCCACTTTTGCAGTCCCTAGAAAACAAGGGTGCTCAGGGCAAGGCCAACTTCAGGGAACGGGCGTAAGGAAAATGGGGTGGCCACTGCCCGCCCCCCCCAGTCGGCAAGTTTGCGCTACGCTCAATAAAAAGCCTTAGGGGAGTTCTTCAGCCCCTGTTAAAGGCTCCAGAAAGCTTCAGTGATATGAACGCTATTTAAACACGTCATCTAAGAAACAGCTATCTTAAGAAAAACAAGTCTAAAGATCAATCATGGCTCATACAGGCAGCAATTCCAGGCTGGAATTTAGTTAGGGAGGATGTTGCTATTATGTAGTTATCACCTGAAAGAAGTGTAATTAACTCTCAAGGCTGTTTTGTCCCGGCAATGTGTCTGGATGGGGACCAAGAGAAGAAAGATAGAAGTCGCCGCACAAAATGTCGACAGCCTTTCTGGGACGTAGCAGCGGGTGTTTACACGGCGTAACCTGCGCAGGCATGAACTCGCTTGAGCTCTCCTCTGAAGTGAGCACCAGGCTTGTGCCTGTGTTTGTATGACTGTGAGCCACGCCAAGAAAAACACCTTTCTGTAAGAAAAATGTAGCCGCGTGGCTTCCAGTTGGCTGGAGCACAGGAAGATCAAGCCTGTGTCCGCTCACAGCTTGAGCTGAGCAAGTTGGTGTCATCTGGAATACATGGTATCAATATTCCTTACTGAGCTTCAATCTGTGTGGCTGCCTTGTCTTCTGGTTAGGTCAGTCTCAAAAGGTATTTTGAAGATTTTTGCCCCAGCATGTAAACCTGAGAAAAAGAAGCGAGAATTTTGCCAACTAAATAAACAGGAATCCTGAAGAAATGTGAAACTTCCAGGGATGTTGTTGTATTGTAGCAATATTTTCTCATTCTTTGTGAGTTTTTTTCCCTAATATACACTTGTACTCATTTCTAGTAATTCAGAAAGACAAACCTGAAAGACATGAAAAAGCTGAAAAGAAACCTCCTCCCAAAGGTATTTATTTATTTATACTACGTTTTTAACCAGAATTTACATTAAAATTCATAAACTCTATTTTACTGGAGCTGAGAATATAATGTGTATGAAAAATCAGCTACATGATACTATAATGAAATTAAAATATAATTTGAATTAAAATGTCTCTAGAACATCCAGGGGTTAGTTCTGTGCATGATCCCTTTTAAAACCCGTCGAAATTTCAAAGGTGAGCATTGAAGGTATGAAACAGTGTTTCCCTGAAAAAGAAGTAGGCCTATATGTAAGTGATCTGACATACATATTTTCACTATAACTAGTTAAGGAAATTCTTTCTTCACTAGGCAGCAATATTTGGTCATGCCATGGTTTTGTTTGGAAGTAGGAGTGTCCTTATATAAATATCTGTACTCTGGTTTAGAATAGGTAAAAATATTCAGTTTACATATTGATAAAATCAGCCTAGTCAGCCCAGTGGCTTAATAGAAATAGAAGTCTAGAGCCTTGCAGAAGACACAGATTTTGTAGCATACAAGTTTTGCCTCAAGGATGGAGACAGCTAAAGCTATGAAGAAAGCAGGAGTGAGAACAACACACTAAACAGAGTAGTTTAATCCGACTCAGCGGCATTTCAAACTACTGTTGGATTTTCCACCAAAGTGAGCTAGAAACACACATATTGTCAGCATCCATGTCACAGATGAAAAAAACCTGCTGATACATACAAGCAGAAGGAATACCCCTGGTCTTATCAACCTCTGTGTAGCTTCAGCCACTGGTATTTACAATTTGGTAATTCTCCTTGGAAACCTTCGCACTCTGCTGCAGGGTTTGTCATGAATCAGCTTCCAACAGAGTTTAGCTCTGATCTCTACAATCTAAAGTTACTCAGATTTAGCCTGGAAGTACCTTCCATATTTGTTTGCTTAATGACCATTTGTCTGCCTAGTTTATACCATAAGTTACCACATTGTCATTAGAAACATTTAATATTATTTACCATCGCCTACTATATTTAGTATCAGTCACATACTTGGTACAGAACTGAAGACAAAACATGCTTGCATCTCATATTTCTGTCAAAGCCTGTCTGGTTTTGGGGGATTATAGTTTTCATCAGCTCTGAACAAGGTGTTAATAATGAAGAAATACTCATTAGTAATAGCACAAGGTAAAATAAATGGCATTGAGTATTATTTCGGGGGGAAAGAATGACACTGAAAGCTTTTTCTTTGTTACCTGCAGAGGAGAAGAAAGTAAAGAGCACTAAAGTGGAAGCAAAAGTTAAAAAGGAAGTGAAGGATGGAAAAGGAGAAGCAAAGACGGCTGAGAAGGTCAAGCAAGCAGAGACTAAAACAACAGAAGTTGGGCTAATAAAAGCCAAACCAAAAGTTAAGGAGGAGAAAGCTCTTCAGACTGTAACTAAATCGGAAAAGAAAGGTAAACAAAACCAGGAGGAAACAGATGAAGATCTTAAAAAGGTAGTAGGGAAGAAGCAGAGAGAATGGAGTTAAAGCTGGCAAGGACCAAAGTCCACCCATGAAAAATGAAAGTGCAGTACAAATAAATTCCAGATGAATCTCACACTGCTAGGAGGAGACTCTCCAGAATAAAATAAGTTTAATCTATATAACCAGACTGTTTGTCATGGCTAAAGATTCATTTTAGTTTAAATCCTTCTTTACCAAGGACCAATTACTCTCCGGATAGGCCTGAGTCTTCATGGGTTTGCTCAGTAGCATCTTAGGTAGCGTATTGCTAGCTGAGTTATTTTGGAAAATACAGACCGTCCATTGACCTTTTGGGAATTCCGTTTTGTTTCTACATCAGTGTACGTCCTCCACAATAATAAGGAAAGTAGCAGCAGAGGAAAGGGAATCATTTGTCTTACATCAGATTATATGAGGTTGTCAGGGTTTGTATGACATAGTGATACACCTGCCTGCTGTAATTTGATGTGAACAGCTTCCACGTTTCTCCTAAAAAGGCAGGAAATGCCATTACCCTGATGAAAGGAAGCAATTAAGTAATAAAACAAAGAATCAACATGCCTCAACACCAAACGGAGATGTTAACCGTACGTTCCTCTTTGTCAGAGCCAGCCGGCGTTCTTCCACCCCCAAGCTGCACTGACTCGTTCCCTAATTTCCCCATGTTTTCCATAGCTTTAGGTACAATTTTGGCTGACTGAAGGCAGCGGGACCTGGCTTTCTGTGCAAACTGCCACGCTGCAGGCACAGGATTATTCTGACGTTAATAGAGGCGGCTCAGCGTTGCGTGGCACACCTCTCTGGTCCTTTCAGCTGATCGCCACAGATAAATCGTTATGCCTGAGCATCAAAGCAGCCATCCCTGCCTGGATGGGCAGATTGTCTCAGAATTTCATAACCATCAGCTCTGGACCCCGTAGGAGTTGGCTAAATTATACATTTCTAGAAATCTGAGAGGTTTTGAGACATAGCCCCCTTTCTGCCCTGCATCGTGTGCTGAACTAGCATTTTTTAACATTTATTTGTATTCTAGTTAATTTTGGATTTGACTTGAAATATTGGAACCTTTCAGGCATAAAACCAAAGCAGCATCTTTCATGCCGATTGCTGTGACCAAGGGGAAAGTTCAGCAAATTGTTGAGCTCCTCTTGGGAGGTGCGAATCGCTTTCAGTTTTTGTTTGCTCTGACAGAGTTTTTGTGCGCAGTAAGTTCCACTCCATACTGTTCAGGATAAGGCTCTCAAAAAGCAATGGTGTGCAGATGAGGCACTTTACTCCCTGACAGCAAATTATTTTAAGTAAGTAGGGGTCAAAGATTACAGAGAGCAATAGAGAGTGGTGGGGGAGGTTGTTTGGGGGTTTTTTGTGGTTGAATTTTCCTCCCTTTAACTGATAAATATTAGCAAAATGATCCATCTGAACATCAAACCTTAACAGATCGCCTTGTAAGGCTGCTTTAGAGAGTGACCGCGGTGACTGTGCACTGAACCGTGGCACGTGAAAGTGGGAATGAGCAGCTGGAGTGGAGGAAGGAAGGAGCCTCTTAAACTGCCCTTATCAATGGAGATAGCGTTGCACACGTTCAGCGCGAGCTGCCTTTTCTACTTCCATCCTTCCTTTTTTCTACTGGAAGCCGCTGCTGCCCAGCTGGACGCTCGCAGAAAATTTCAGTTCTATCTTTCAGTCCCACTGTGACCCAAGGTGAACATAGTTTTGAAGTCAATATGGTTTTGACAAGATTTCCTGATCCCGCAATTTTTTTTATTTTTCCTTGCTCAAGGGAGTTTTTCTGCCATTTTTTTTGTGTAACAATGTGAAAAATATAACAGTAGTCATAGAAGGGTTGTTATGATGTCCCTGCCTTTGCATCATTCCTTACTCAAATTCAAATTAGTAAAGATAGGTCATCTCCTAGGGTAACTCAGATGAGATCAATGACAGAAATATCTATTACTGTTTTTATCAATAAGAATCTAGTCCCAGACTTTGACATAATTTTGTAGTACTCAGATTAATATCTGTGCCACTGTTAAAGAGTTATAAGGTGAAAACTATAGTGTGAAATTTTCTTTTCAACAGGAGAGTTTAAATTAAAATGAATTTTTAGCCATGAAGAGACATTTGCAAAATCAGATTCATTAAAATTCCTTAGGTTTCAATCTTAGCTGATTGGCAGAATTCCCATGAACTTCAATGGGATGTTACTGTGCACCTTATTATTTCATATATAGTAGAAATGCTATTTTTGTTATTCAGAGTTTAACATTCTGCCTTCAGTTTTTTATATAAATCCCAGTTTTCAGGGGTTGAGTTACTAAAGAACTCCTATGAGAAGATTAATACAAAATCTTTCTTCTCAGGTACAATCAAGATTAAAGCTTTTTTTTTAAACTTTATTCAAGTTACATTTCCACAAAAAAAAAAACCCAACCAACCAACCAAAAAAACCCAAAACCCAAGAACCAACCAAAAAAAATCCCCCATCCAAACACCCAGAGTCTATTTTAATCCTGGTCTATATCACTATGTTTAAAAAATGGATTATTTTAATATCAATGAAATGGTGTAGCTGCTAAGCCCTCAGGCAATGTCTAGATCATAACCTAAATAGAACCATCATAGGACTGTGCTCTGTCCTGTGATTGTCCATACAGCTTGTGTCCCCTGACATAGTTTTGTCCCATGCCTCCTAGCAGTCTTCCATACAATGCCCCAAAACCATCCAGGGGCTTTTCCCAATGGGCAGCGTGGAAGAAGGCAGCTTGTTTTGGCAAAAGAGGGGTAAGGAAAAAGCTTTGTGGGCAGGAGCTCTGCCCTCCCATTTGCTTTTTCTGGGCTAAAGACTTGGCATTGGTCCATTTTAATTATTAATACAGACTGTCTCACTGAGGCCAGATTTGCAAATGCCTTGAAGTCGGTGCAAACACTTTGCCGACTTCAGTGGCTTTAGATGGGCTTAATGAGAGTACAGATTTGTACTTACTTGTTTTCTGACACATTTGCTGCTACTTTTTTCAGAAAATTAGCACATAGATTTAGGGCAGATATTGCAGCCAAATTCTTCAGGTTCCTTAAGGATGGAATCCAAAGCTGGATCCAGCCAGAATGATAAATTTGAATTCCTAAATAAAAAAGTAGAAACTATTATGAATAGTCATTAGATGTTTTAAAAGCAGTGTTTATAGCCACATCCCTGTGTATGTCCTGAAAGCTTTGCCCCAGGTTCTACAATACTGACTGGTGTTAACCTCGCCATCTCAGTAATGGGAAATAGCTGCGTGGGCTCCTGTTGGCTAGTAGAAACAATCGGATATTTGCCGAGATTATAAACCCTTTCCTAATTTCTACAACTGCATAGGAAATCATGACTTCAAAGCTGCAGTTCTCCAGCCGAGGACTTCTATGGCAGTCAACATAACAGAGCAGCAATCACATAAATGTGTCAACATCAACTAGTACTGACGGTCCAGTGAACTATCTAAGAAAGCAAACAGTAAAATGAGTTTATATACTTGGGACCATCATTTTGCATTTAAATACAACGCTTATTCCATTATTAACAATTTTAAGTATTTGGAAGGCTGCATGATTTTATTTTGAAGTTGGCAAAGAGAAAGTGGCTTTGTAGGTGAGTAAGAGGGAGATGCAACTGCAGGTGGAGGCAGATGCAACACCGATAGCCTAGGAAGTGTGCTAGAAAAGTCTAGGACCGATGGATGAATATGCTTAACTCAAGGAATATTGTGAACTAATTTGGCTAACAGGAGTTGGCATTTAGCCATCAACGTTAACTTTCAAAGCTAATGTCCCTTAGAGTCCGGCTGGGCAACGTGCTTTTTTCTGGCCAGCTGGAGAATCCAGCAGTATTATTGCAATTCTTTTGCACTCAGTTACAACTGGTAATTTTTCTTCACCATTCTTAATGTTAAAAATTTTTATTAAGGTCTTCAAATCTGCTTATGTATAGCAGAAATCAATAGACAATCAACATTTCTGAAATCGGAGTTTAATTTAGTTTCAGAAGCCTTGATTTCTGAATAGCATAGTTTTAACTATCCAGATTTAATATATACATATATATATATATTTGTAAAGATTAGTGTTTGGAAAATAATTCTGTAGTGAAATGATAAAATTCTGTGGAAAATCACATCGCTGCAGGATTGTAAGTACACGGAGTTCTCTTTATATTCCCATTCACTAAATGTACATATTGATTATACTGTTAAAACGATATTAACAAAATACTGTGATATAAAAATTTATTGAATTTTCTATCACCTGGCTGTGACTATTTGAAATGGATCTTCAAGGATAAGGAAAAGACTTTGGGCCCAGTGACCAGGCAGCCCATACTGGGGCGGGGGGTGAGGCCGTATGCCAAAACCGAGGCTGGGCACTGCGTCTTGCCAACCCAGAAGAAGAGTCGGTAGCTCTGGGGCACTGGTAGCTCTGAAGTTCTTGGCTGGGAGGCTTGAATTAGATCTGGACAATAAATTGCCTCTTTCTGAACATGTGAATTACTTGAAGGCTGGGGAAAAAAACCCCAAACGTACAAGTAAGCCTATCCCTGAAATGTGTCTCTGCACTGCCAAGCTTTATCTTCACTGTTAAAAAGAAGCAACATTTTAAATTTACTTTCTTCATTACTCTTTTTTTCTTTTTGCTCTGTTAGATCAATATGCATTCTGTCGCTATGTGATTGACATGTTTGCGCAAGGGGATTTTTATCCAGGTACTTTCCTACATCATTGAAATATGTTCTAATATTCTTCTGTTGCCCTGAGAGTTTCTGCTCCTTTATGTATCAGAAGTGTGTTTTGTATTGTTGAAAGCTCTCACAAGTGCAACGAAGAGTGTGCAAATAGTTTTAATAAAGCGTAAGAGCTAATGGCTGTATTATTAAAGCTTTTAATTTTCTGTCTACAATGCATGAATTAAAATTAAGATTATGTTAAAAGTAGAGTCAATAGAAGGCTATAGAAATTGCTAAAATTCTCCGTGCTTTTTTTGGCTGAGATGCAAGAGGAAGGAGCTTATTGTTAATAGTTTATTGGTTTTTTCCCCCACAAATAGCAAGCCTTAACCCCAGAATGCTTTAAATATAGAACTGCCATTGCTGTTCTGAGTATATAAAATTTCTTAGCTGTTCCATCACTTCTGTGCTTTTTCTCCTCTCTTCCCACATCTCCATGCTACTCTGTTCTCACACAGACACTTAATTCTTAGCCAGAAAAAGAAGCTAGAGCTACTGAAGATGACTAAGCATTGTCTCACAATATTAAGTCAATCTACCCTGGCCTTATTTAATGGACACTCTTCCTTCTGAAATCCAGTGCAAGAGGACATACTATAGGGAGGACATAACCCTAGGAATGATAAGCAACAATATTGATGAAAAGAGTCAAGGACAGAATATTTAAGGACACACTAAGCCTTACAAGCTTTGTTTAGTCAGTTATTTGCTCGAGAAGCTCTCTCCACTGGTACTTCTCTGAATTGGATGTGTTTTCTTATCTCTACCTTGTGGCTTAGGTCCTCTCTTGACCTGCCCAGGTGCAATCAGAGCTGGGAAGTCCTAAGGATGCAGATGAGAAATAGAGACTCTCAAAATGGGGAGAAGGAGGACACAGATTTTTTGGGGACGGAAAATAAACAAGCTTGGGAATTTGGAGGGAGAGGGTTTGTATTTGCTATTCTCAAAGAGCGACACGGAGAGACGGGGGCTCCGTTAAAAGAGACCAAAGTATTATATTGCCTCTAGAACTTTTAAAGACAGCCAGTAATAAACAGAGGGACCGGTCTAGGCTCAGAGTGGAAGAAAAGTTAGCAAAACCTTCCAGAGACCTTCAGTTATGCTTTGATTTAGAAAATAACTCCCTGTACCAAACGTGATTCACCCCGTTTCTGGCTTTACATAGCTGTACCATTAATAAATCACAACACAAAGACTTGCATGGAGATCTTCAAGATCTCTTATAGTTCTCCTGACATTTGCAAGCAGCTTTGACACATGTCAGAGCCCTTTTTTCCAGATGGCTCCCTGGGCTGCTTGACACTCTTCTAATGCAGAGCAGACCTGCTGTGGGAAGGGAATTTTGGAGAAGATTGCTTTTCAGTTTTGACCTTTCCAGCGAGGAGGAAACTGGGAAGACCATGAAGGCGAGCAGGGAGGTGGACAGGGAAGTCTGTAGTGACTTGAATTTCAGAAGATAAAAGACATGCCTGTCTGCTCTCGCCTCCCAATATTTGCCTTGTGCCATTGCAGCGTGCTATGATAGTGTTGTGCTAAGAAACCACAGGTTAAACAGCTGAAGAATGTTCAATGGTCATTGGGTGGTCAGCTGGCCTTAGAGGTGAACAGTGAGGGTGACAGCTTGAGGCCCCAGAAAGTGGAAATAAGTCATAAAGGAGCTTACATCATCTGCTTTGTAGGTGAGAAGGAAGAGGACAGCCCCTTAATTTAGGGCCTCCAAAATTCCACCCATGGCTCCACCTGTAAAGCAATTACTTTTGGACCTGCTAAGTCCTTTGTCGACATCTGAAGTGAAATGCTGTGAATGGTTGTTATGATGGAGCCTGATACATTTTTCTGGGAGGTAAAATAAAGCATTGCCTTCAAAACAAGCTTCAGGCAACCCACAAGCTGTGAAAGGCAATGCTGAAACATCCAGACCGTGTCTCTGAGAAGCAAGGTAAAGGCCAAGTACACCCAGCAACGTGCTTTTTATAGAAATCATTGCGGAGAGTGCCACCAAACACTGCTCAGTTAGTGTTTGTCACTGCTTTTCTCCGGCAACGTCCTCATTTCACACTGGCCTTTGTGAACTGAAATATTAACGTAATTCATTTTCTTGAGTAGATAAATGTGGGGGAAACACCAGCACACTAAGTCCCTTTAATAATCCTAATATCCAATTAGCTTTAAAAATGGCTATATTTTATCCTTTTATTGGTTTATATATTTTATGGTAAATTACATTGTCCAAACAAAAAGATCTGAGTGCAATTCCACTAAGGAACTTAATTACAGTCACCCTGACACTGCAATACTTTCAAACCAGGAATCACTTCTGTCAATCCCAGTATTGCCATTTGTGAAGGAGAAAAAGAAATTTTTCTCATAGAAAATTCTTTCACATAGGTATATTGGCTTTTTGTACGATTGTTTACACCAGATATGAATTTCTGTCTGCTTGAGTTTCTAAGAGCAGTGTCCCACTCATTAGATTCCTTAGGCACAATATATGGATTTATAATGTCAGTAATAACAATACCATTCAAAATTTATTCTTTGATAGCAGTTTTGGAATATTTGTATTATTGAAAAATTTCTATTCCTTACTGGCAACAGGAAATTATTTTAGGCTTATATAAACTTTATGCAAGAGTTTATAGCAAAGTAGAGCATTCAAGATGGCATATTACAGTGATCAAGTAATTAAAAGTAAAACTCAGATCCTTGGATTTCATTAATTAGACACACTTTTCAAAATACATCAATTCATACGTTTTGACAGTCACCTGAACAATCTATTGGAGGTCAGTTAATGGTCTTGTGTTGATTTTAACAAATGGGGCTGAAAAGTTGTTCGTTTACTCAAAGTTTTGTCACGTTGCTGCAGCCCTAGCTTTAGAAAATGACTGAAATGTATGTAAAACTGTTCACAGCGAATTCATAGGAAGCCACAGAATGGTGCTAAGCTGTTACATGAAGCATTAGCTGGTTTTCCTGTTTCTCTGGCCAGTATTTGACCCTGATACCCTGACTAGTTTCATACAGATCCTCCTGTAAATTACAATAATTATATCAATATCAATTAACTTCTGAGGCTTCTATTTTATTTTTATAAAAACTTCTATTTTACTTTTCTATTTTACTTAGCCCTTTACAATAGATGACAGTGGACTTTTAGCCATAAACTCAGATAAGTTTTGCTAAACCAGCAGTCCATCTCATGAATATCATGACTGCAACAGTGACCTACCCTGGATTCTACTGAGACATTTATAGATAGCCCTCTTGAGCTCTACTGTATACAGTATAAAAAATTGCTTTCTGATTTTATCTGATGAAGTATGGAGCCTGAGAATATTTTTTACTTTCTGTCTAACACGCATGTGATAAGTGACAGTTTCTCAGAGGGACTGCTGAACCACCTTTCCTCCAAAGGATAGATTTGCTGATCTTATTTATTCCTGGACTACAGTTTCTCAGCCGAGTACAGGCAGTACTGTCTCAGCATTAACAAATCGCTCTGTCCAGATTGCTTTGTACTCCTTTTGGCTGCCTGTAAATGAAGAATTAAGATGCATTTCTTCCAAGTTTTACTTCTAAAACTTTAAAACCTGAAGAGGAAAGCTGTTTTTTAAGAAATGCTGAGACACATTGGTTCTGACTGGCACCTCTATTCTTCTACCGGCACTGGTGTTTCTGAGGTCCAAGATAGCCTTTCTTATACAGAAGGCTGCTGACTTTCTTTTGTTTAGTTTCATGGATATAGTCTATTCCATGTATTTGATAATTTGTTTGATATTCCTGAATTTTGTTCTGAGTAATATTTCTAGTGTTCTCATTCACATTTTTATATTTTATTGGTAGGAGAACAGGTTCTATTTTAGTAGAAACCTTTAACTTCCTTTTCATTACTATTTCTTGAAATCCTCACCTGTGGATGGATTTCAGGGACACTGGTCGGTCACTCTTCTAGCATGTAGCACATGCTTCTCTAAGTTACCTGGATCTGTTCTATTTTACTCCACCTGTGCCATACTCCTGTTTTACCACTCCTCCCCTGTTTTCCCTGCAATGTTTGCTGGCTTGCTTTACGTTTGCATTTCCCAAACTACTCTGGCAGGTCAAGGAGTTGTTCCAATGAAATGCCGTGGGGGTTTTTTTTTGCATCTACCTAAAGTGTATTTTTGAGTGTCTGTCTTTTTGCATGCCCACCTCAGCATGTGGTTGCGCATGTGGCGTGCTGCTGAATTAAGAGTGATAAGCATCTCTTGGGTATTTGGTCGTAACGTGGCACCCTTGTTTCTCACTGGCATACTGTATATTTATGGTCAGATTTTGGTTTTATTTTAATCACTTGGAAGTTTATTTTCCATGCATAGTCTTACTGTGTCTAGTTTTGGTTAAACAACTTGCCTTTCACAGTACCCTGGACTCACTACTGGATGATCTTTACCTGATTGACAACAAAAACAGTGGGAGCACAGTTGTGATACTATTGTCGATTTAACCCATCTAAAATCTTTGCACCGAAGCGCCCAGTTACCCTGTGGAACTCATACCGCTACATGACTGTTTCCAATAATAACTAGACTGCAAAGGCATGTGGCCATACCATTTCCTTTCATCAATTTACCCTTATACGTTTATTTTGTATTTCCATGCTAGGGTCTAAAATCTAAAGCGATGCAGACGATTTTGCTAATCTTATGCTATTGAAAAAATATTTGCCTTGGAAAAATTTGACAGGATTTCTGGCACGTTTACATGGCAAGAGTGTATGCTATAGGGTAAAACAATCATCCTACCGTCTCATGAAAAATCACCAAAGTCTCACCCTTTGCATTAATGCTCTTTAAAAAAAAATAATAAAATCAAACAGACAGTTAAGAAATTCAGGCATATTGTGGCGGGAGTCCATAGGGAACCCTACAGTGTGCTTGGTCCCAGAAAGAAGTGGCAGACTGAATGTCCTTCGTGTCTGCAATATTCTTCCAAGCTTTGTCTCTTCTCTTCCCTTGTCAAGAAGTATTCAGTCAAAGAGCAGGGATTATTATTACACAATGTGGTAAGAGAATTCGAAGACGCTGTCAGTATGCTACTTGCCATTTAATATCCAAAAAGATTTATGGAGAGACTGGTGTAAAAGTACATCAATATCGCAAGGTCATGGAGTATATTACTGCAAAAACTCTGAGAGCATTAAGTGCCTAACTTTGAAAGTAAAAATGCCTGTATTTGCTGTGGGTGGGCTGTAGCACTGGAGTTAAATACTTGCCCTCTGCTGTTCAGATAGCAAAACGCTTCAGGCTCTTGAACTATTTTTAAGTGTCACTCCTACTTGATTAAAGACTAGGATGTGTTGTGGATATATCAGTGACAGGGTGTAACTTTTCACCTTGTTACATTACATTTACATGGGGACAACTTTGATACCAGTGTAGTTTCTCTGGGGATATATTTGATGCAGTGCAAGAAAAAAATCAGTCATCATAAATAAGGAAGTAACATGTTATTTGCTTCTTGCTTGGAGAAATTCAGCATGAAAAACTGTGGACCAAGTTACATTTGAGAGAGAACACTAGAGAATATTATTTTTTGTATGGAGAGATGCTTTCTGATGCTACTTACTCAAAAGTCCTCACCCCCAGAGTAGGAAACAAGCAAACCAGATATTTTTCTTAGTGAAATGCTAAAGGGAGAGTTTGACAGCTGTGAAACCTTTCCAGTTTTACTTTTTAAACAGGAAAGGTACCTAAGAACTAACATGTCTTCTCCCTGTGAGGGCAGTACCGTACCCCAAAATTTGCAGAGGCTCATCTGGATTCATCTTCAGAGTTGACAGTTAATTGTCCATCAGTTTATAAAAAAGTTGTTAAAATGATGAAACACCTGTCGACACATTTGTTTCTGCTGATGACTCAAATGGAGATGACTGAGCGACAAAAGCATTTATTCCTCTAGTAATCTCCTGGGAGAGTTCTGAATACTTTTCAAACAGTCTGAAAGGAAAGAAGTAATGAAGAGTAATTTTAAATACATGTATGAGAAACTGAAAATTAAGTTTTAATTAATGAAAAATTTCTAACTGATTTATTAATGTGGAATTCTTGCAATAATTTTAGCTGTCGTTTGGAGTCTAGATATTGCTTCTTTACACATCTAGTCAGTTATGTAAAACTATGAGAAGACATCCACTGATGTCATTTTAACCAGGTTCTTGTCTGTGACTCCCCTCTCACCCCAAAAGCTGTGTCTGTTTGGCCGAACTCTGAAATGACATTGATCTCTTAATGGGGATGTTATCAGCACACGATCCTGCCACCATCCCACAGAGGCAAACCAGCTATCCATTATTCCCTGTTTATATCATCCCACCGGGAATCAGAGCCAGATGCTGGCACACAAAGCTGCATCTGTCAACACTCTTATGGCACTTTATTGTAACTTTGCCAAAAAAATTTCAAATGACTTTCACTCTCTCAGAAGCAGCTACCCAGGGAATGCGTGGTATTCTGCTTCTGCACAGAGGAACGGATCTCTTTCTTTGATCATTCACTGCAAGCCACTCTGAGGAGTCAGACTCCTGTGTTACAAAAGGAAGCCAAAACCTTTGCTGGTGTAAATGAGTCTAAATCCTTGATTTTAATGGAAATAAACCAATCAAATCTGTGCAAGCAGAGAGACTAGACTAACAAAAGTATTCTCACACTTGTATTATATTTTATTACTACTATTTCATGTTATAACCATTTCACATAGTTCAGTAATCAAGTTTCAAAATCAAGGGTCATTTCAAAAGATTTTTAACAATGTCTGAAAAAAGCTAGCTGTCTTCTGAAGGATCATCAAAAGACTCAACTACTTTAGTTTTGAAAAGCAAGCTATTTAAAAAGTAAAGGCAAAAGTTAAATGCCAAAAAAAAAAGATAATAAACAAATTGAGTTTCATATTAAAATGGTAAAAATAAGTTTAAGCACTTATAAAATAGTCATTGCATTTAATGACTCATTATCATCATTGATTTCCAGTTATCATTATTACAACAAATACTTATGGTCTTTCAATAGGTTAAACAATGGAAACATTATAGAGCCACACAAGCCTTCTGGAGTACTCAATATCGTTTTCAGAAGTTAATTCAATATGAAAAATATTTGCAGAAAATTATTTAAGCCAAAAGTGACTTTATCCATATTTTTGAGGCATAGTTGGCAAGGAAACAACTCAGAAACCTAGAAACTGTAAGTTCCAAATGTCAGCCTATAACAGCATATGTTTCTTTCTTAGAGCTTGGATGGCTTCGTGTATGGGGAAAAACACAATTCCCAAAAGAGCGAGCTTCCTTTTCAAGCCTAGGTTTATTAACTTTTAAAAATCACTATATTGCAAAAGAACCCAGACAATGATCATGTGTATTGTGGATTTTGCTGACAGTATTTCTAGTTGGAACACACATAGGACTAGTTATTTAAAGGGATGGGATACAATTGTCAATAGAGCTGAGATTGCATTATAAGCAAGTTTGGTAGAAAAGACTGCCACTGAAGTCAGCTACATATAGCTCTGCCAAACTTCAGCTGGTAGGGTTCAAAACTTGCCATGACAGATTATTCTTCCAGCAAAGATGATTAGTTTAGGCAAAACATTGCAGCCATTTCCAACACTTAGAAAGATATTTTGTGTTGACCATTTAAAATTTGTCTCCTTCAGTCCTTCCCTTCCAAATGTTCTAAGTGTTCCTGAACTAGCTAAAAGTGGGACTCGCTAAAAGCCTTGACTTAGTTTCACAGGTTGGAACATCTGCTCAGCAATGTCCTCTTAGCAAATAGTATAGTCAAAAAGAGTTTAGGATTATCTACATGGATTCACATATATGTACCTCTTGGTTCTGTCATTTTCTAATGTGGGAGAGGAAGCTTGACCTCTAGAAAGATTTTGGTGGTGTAACACTGAGCACCATATTTTAAACACTTATCAACCTAATCGTCTCTGAAGACCTTAACTAATTGCTTAATCTCCTTACGCAATGCCTGGGAAACCCTAAAGGCCATTATGGAGTTGCTTAAGCCAACCAAGCCAGCCAACTACATCTGAAATGCCAACCATTTCAGGAAACTCGGAACCTTACATGAGTTGCAAGCGAACATCTGTCTTTGGCAAGACATCACAACCCACAATCTTCTCTTTCAGTTAGTTGCATAAGCACAAGTAATATTTCTCTAAAATAGATATATTTCTAAAATTATAAGTGAGTTAATGCATCCATTACCTTTAGAATATACTCCTCAAACTGTCTTAGGGAAGTTAACCACCATACAACGAGTCTCTCTCAACTTTAATAGGAAGGAAAATAGCTGAGATCTATGCAAATGTGCCTTTAAACTCCTCCTGATGCTCAATACACTGAAACACCATGAAGAAGAAAAAATGTATACTGAAGGGCTTCCAGTTTTCTTCTGAATTTTTCATTAACAAGGCAAAACCTATAGCTTCATTGTGGGACTGAGAGCAGTTACATTCCTCAGCCAAACATAGATTCTCTGTTGCCTCTGCTAGAAAATGAGGAAGCTCAGTTTTAACAACAGAAACGGTACCTGGCCACTGTACCGTGGAGATAAGAAGAGCATCGGCGGGATCTACAAATGCTTTGGCAACATACCTTCCATCGTGAAGCCTTTCCAGCTTAGCAATAATTCCTCACCTCTTCTGCCGATAGAACATAGAGTGCAGAAGACAGACGAGTGTTCAGCTGTGGCCTCAGCAGCGTGTGCTGTCCTTGCCTTGCTTGTCTCCGCATCCTCCTCCATCTAGTCCGCAGCCACTGCGACAGTCAAGCTGTGGCAGCTCCATTCCTTTCTCCATCCTCTGTTCAGGCACTTCTTTCTTTTGCCGTTCACTTTCTTTCTGCATGTATCTGCTTTGTCAAAAGAGACATGCAACTTACTGACATATACCTAGAATGAGTCAAGGCTAATTTATTTATTCTTCATCGGGAAACGCTGTTCTTCCCTCTGGTAGTTCACTTTCCTTTCTCTTGTTTTACATTGTCTTTCAATGCACTCAGTATCATCTGACAGAGTAAACAGCACATAGAGTTCAAAAGGCGTTCGATGCCGACACACATTAAACCTAAACAATGTTTTTATCTTCTTTTTTTTTAGTTGACAACAAAAACCTTTCTCTCTGTGTGATATTCATTCATGTAATTTCTGGGGGTTTGGGGAGCACTGTGTTTCTAGGCAGCAGTTACAGTGTGAAAAATCATGCACAGATCTTGATTTTAGTCCTGGAATATTTTGGTGGCATGTAGGGTCATCTTTATGTGGAACTGCAAAATGAGATGTCGGCAATTCATTGCACCTCACAGATACCCAAAAGTTAATTGCCAAACTTTAACCTTTAGCTGTCTTTATAGCCAATGGTATGAAATGGAGGCCTCCAGAGGACAATTTCATCCTAAAAAAGATGCCTAAGATAGAAAAGATGAATCACCCTTTGAAGGTACCAATTTCTCTCCATTGACTATAAATGTATCCCTCGGGTGACTTATCTAGATTTAACTGTCTAAAAATTAACTTTTAAATGTCTGGTTGAGAAAGAGCCTACATACACTCAAGAAGTATGCTAAAAATATGCAAGCAAGGATTTTGCCCAAATGAAGACTTGAAATGACACATTTTCTATGAGATTTCAAATGGTATTATCAGGAGCAGGTCTTGGCTCAGCCATGAAACGAGCGGTGCCACTCTGAAAAGTATAAATAGCAATAATAGCATTGCTATTGCATTTTGGGAGTGAGCGAAGGGGAAGAGGAAGAAATGTAGAGGGAAATATTTCTTGAATAAAAATGGAAGGCATTCCCTTTCCAAATGTGCCAAACAAAAGAAGCCTAAATGATTTTAGCTTTAGAACAAAGCTCCAGTCTTTACAGCTTCCACTTTATAGAATTTAAGCTTTGGAATTTTTAGTTGCTGTATGCTTTCAACATTCAATTTTATTATTTTTTTAGAAAGTTTCTGTTATATCCATTTATAGGTGGAATAGAAAGGCATGGTAAGTTAAGTCAGTTTCCCAAAAAATCATAGAGAAGGCCTTGAGCACAAGGGCTGGAACTCATGACAGCAAATCCCAGGACTCTTGTCCTAAAAACAACCTCTTTATAGGAAAGAGGATTCTTCCTGGGAAAAGGAAAGGGAAGGAAGAATCAGAAGTTACCAAAATGTTGTTGGTTTAACATAATTATTATCTCCAATATCACAGGGTTTTTGTTCCAGTGTTTCTCATAATTTTTCCTACCTTTTACGCAAATCCAGCAGCTTTAGTTGAAATTGTTTCAGCCTGAAACAACTCAGGCCAGGTATCCTGACTTGCTATAGAAACCACAGCTGCTGAAGGGTATTACATCAAACCTAACAACCCCATATGTTTTAAAGGATGTAAATTTTAGCCTCGAATTTCAACATCTATTTTTTCACTATCACTATGTCATAAGCTTGTAATTCCTAAAAATATTACAGCCATTGCACTTTTAGAAGAAAGAGAAAGCTCACTGAGTTTCTTAATTACACAGAGCCTAACCTTCAAAGGTATTAGGTACTTAACGTCTACCTAATACTTATCTTTCATTGATTTCAGTGGGAGTGAGGAACAGGAGTTAGTAGCCAACACCTCTGCACTTTTGGGCCCTACTGATATTTGATCTGATAAAATCTCTCAGTTCTTTTTCCTCTAACATCAAACTGCATTATTGAAATTCTAACTTCAGAAAAATGGTTATAGATTCACTCTCTTAGGTGATTGTCAAGTATAGACAAGAGAGGTAACATAATCATTAACTTGTTTCATTCTGGCGAAAAGATTCATAGAGGTGAAAAACTTCTTGGCTTGTGGTCACAGCTATTTGGATTCAGTTGGACTTCTAGTGTTTTATATATTAAACATATTCATTATCTACTAATATATCTAACATTGAGAGATTATCGTATCTGTAGTTTGATTTTATCAATGCTAGGCTGGGGTTTTTTTGTTTAGCAAGACCTGGCATATGCACTCTTTCTTGAAGACAACATAAAGTTTTAGCATTCTTGAAATAATGTCTAGATAGCTTTGCTGACTTTAGCACTGAAAGTTTCTGAGATGTAGTTGGACTAATGACAGTTGAAATGATGCTATGTAGAGATAAACCAAATACAAATAACTCATAAATTACTGAGCAGTGATCCCATGGCATAGTCTGTGTCTATTACCTTTCATCATAACAGCTTATCAGTCCCCTCCATTCTGTTTAATTGTTAACAGCAAGTATTTAATTGCAGTGTTTTCTTTTCTCTGTTTTAATTATTTTCCTGTGGATACTTCATATAGTGTAAAGTATGCATCTATACCAACTCCTGATATTCATGCTAATTATGCTAAGGTTCACTGTATTTGATACCAATTTATTAAAGGTTATTTGGGGAGAAGGAGGAAGGCTGAATATGTCTTTTCATTTTGTAATCTGCTTTTACAGTCCTTTTGCACTCCAGTATATAGCAATAACTGTAATAACCCATCATTTCCACACAATAACCCATCATTTTCACTGTCCTAGGACTTAGTTCTTTGAGATCCATCTTTCAGTTTTTCTAAACATAACATGTGGGATTATTTTTACCTGTTAAATGTACATGATAAATAATGGGAGGAAGTGGAGACAATTCAATTCAATTTTCAGTTTTTTCAATTCAATTTTCTTTTAATGTCAGGAAAGTCTGTGTGACTTCTTACTTAATGTGTAATGACAAAATTGTTAAAACTTAACCTTTAACTCCTTAATGACTTCGATCTTCTGAACAGAAAAATTAGAACAGCTTTCAAAAGATATGGATTGACCTAAAGAGGGATTTTGGAGCCTCAATGTAGTAAAAATCTCTGGAAAAGAATTCTCAACAGATACATTGCTGTAAATGGATTTAACTGCGCAGATCTGTTGTGTGGCTAAGATACATTGCATACATTTCTGGTTGAGACCGATAGCATCGGTTGTAGGTTAAAACAACAAAAAAAACCCACTCATAGCTCTACTCATGCCTTTCTTGCCTGCCTAATTTGTACACTTGTTATGCAAACTTGCATTCTGTGAAGTACAAATCCACAGGAAAAGAAAAAATATCAAACAAATTCCCAGCTGTGACTTTAATTGGGTTTGGTGGCTGAGTGAAAATGTACCGACTGACTGATGTTCACACAACCTCCGGGAATCTGCGCCAATGGAATCTCACACCTGTTCAGTTTCCAAATCAAGTAGGGCTAGAAAAAGCATTTTCTGTTCAGAAACATCACTAGATAAGTATCTATATGTATTTGTCTATATATGTGCTACACATGTGTACACACATGCTCGTACATACATATATATAGTATATATTATAAAGGTATAAATGTATATAAATATATATAAGAACGCATCATCAAAACCAAAGGATGAACTCAAATCTCTACATATTAAAAATAGAAGACTATCAAGTTGTTGCTACTTTTTGCTTCATGCCTTGAGAGGGAAATTTAATCCTTCCCCCTACTCCATTCAAAGGAGCATTTAGATTATCGGTCTGCATCCATCCTTCCTACACCTTCACTGTTAACCTACTGGTCCTTGCTTTTAGCTTAATAGATGGATGGCCTCCCAAGGCTGCTAGGTTATTTATAATAACCTCGGTTTTGTTGTCTGTGTGTTGAAGGAGGAGTATATCTCAAAAACATGCTTTACACGTAAGTGAGACACTATGTAGAGCTCCAATATTATGATATGATATGTTTAAAGTATTTTAAACCCAAGTGGAACATATAGATAGATTGGGCATTATCTATGTAATCTTTCCTTTTCTTCTGCATCATAATAATAGCAACTGGCCGATAGCCAGTGTAACAGAATAGGAAAATTTAAAGGATTGTTTTACTACTGGTAGTCATTGCATATACTGTAGCAGTGTTTTTCCTTAGGTAATATCAACCTCATGCAAAATGAGAGTTTTACTGTATGTTGGGCAAATATCCATTTAATAAAGAGCCAGATCCTGAATGTAATTAAAAACCTGAAATATATGTTAGCTACTAAGATTGACCTCCTTAAAAGCCTCATTTTATTATCCATTAATTCCATCTGCCGCTGTCAAAAATTGAGTTCCAGATAGGTCATTAACACCCTGTTTAAACTATTTTTTTTTCATTTGACATAATTTCATTATCACTTTTAAGGCTTGTGGGCTACATCTAGATTAGTAAATCAAACTCAACTGTTCTCTGAATGTAATTCCTTCTGTCATAGAGTGATGGGCAGCCATTACACTTCTTCAAGGCCAACATGGGCCAGCTACATCCCAGCTGTCTGTTGGGAGTGGTCCCTGGCCCTTGCTAACTCCTGAACTGAGCCAATGAATTGTTTGAGACATTGCTACTTGGTACAGGTCAAAATTGTCGGAAGCTATTCAAAAAAATGTTGCAGGATGTGTATGTCTGAATTCCAGAGCCCAGTGACATTCCCAGGCGCCATTTAATTTACTAGTGTACATAAAACCATCGTGATAATTATGTGTTCCTTAGAAAGATTGCCTATTTGGGGCACCTGTATTTCAATTAATTCCTTCCCCAAAATGAGCATTTCCACTGTCCAAAACAATTGCACAATCTCACCTCTTGGTCCTCAGCTATTCTTTCTTAATGAAAACCAGTTTGCTCATAGTTTTTCATGCACACGTACTAAGGGGACAAAGCCTTCCTCAGAGTAGTGACAGTCTAATGTCTGAAGAGGAACGACTGATAACAAGGGAGAGGCTCATCTTTAACTTCAAGCAACTTGCACGTCAAAACTGGAAGCCTGGACACAGTGGGACTCCATCAAGATTTCAATCCTCTAAAAGCATATTTGGCAGCCTTACCTCATTCTGCTGATCCATGCCTTGTTTCAAGCTTCATGAAACATTTGATTTGAATTTACTTTTCATAACAAATGACTCTGCAAAGAGCACACTTACTTTATTTCAATTATTTCTAGTATCATTAGGGAAAGAAGTGACATCTGCGCAGACTGAAATTTATCTGAAGATATCCTGCTGCGCTATTTGAGAGACACTGTAACAAAGTGTTGGTGCTGTTGGATTGTAGGATTCCTGCTGTTCAGATAACCGGTATATGGACATGAGGAAGTGCACAGTCATAGAAACGGTGTTTCCACATATTGCTTTCTGTGGTGATATTATTTCTCCCCATATGCATTTGGAATGTTCAGCTATCTACAATGCCTTTAGTTATTTAATAATAATAATAATTTTAGAAGTATTTTCTTTTATCTCATGATCTTTTGATTTAGCAAGATACATTTAGAGACTTTATCTATGTCAATTAAGGTCACTGCAGACAAATTGAACTGGGCAGATCAGGGAAGAAAGAAAACCCACATGATTTGCTGTTATAAGAAATCAATTTATCCTCAATGCTCGGACATGACATTTTTGACACATGTAGAAAGACGCTTCCTAGATTGAGAAAAGTAAGATAATTAAAGTTTGTCTTGTAATCCTTATCATGTAATATAAAATCTAAAATATTCATAAACCAAGTCAGAATTAATTTCTTCATGACAACTCAAGTGATTTAATAAACACCGATGACAGAAGTTTCACAGAGCTTGAGGACTGCAGCTTATTTTCAATGAAGTATTCATGTTACCATCTAGTGTCTTAAACCTTCTACTCATCTTTGCAGCATATTTCTTTCCTTTCAGGAAGTGGAGGAAGCTACTCATGACTTAACATGATGCTTTTTCTCCTGGTGAGCACTTTCCCATGAGCTTAAAGTCAAAACATTTCACCATTTCGGTTTCCATCGGCTGTGATTTGTTGTCAGATAGCTGTTTACAATATCATATATGAAGGAGGTATCTGTAGCACAACTGCATGGACAGATGAGGGATAGAAATGTATGCACATTTTTGTGCTTGCAATTATGGCTTTTGGAGCAATCAAAACCTAATAACAACCAAAATCAAGTCAAATGAACATTTTCGGCTTATCTCATAGTAGAAAAATAAAGTCTACATTTGAAATGAGAAGCAAATAAATATGCAGACACTAAATTTCAGTACTCTTCCGTGGCCACATTTTTAAAGCAGTGAGATAACTGTATGTCCAATAATAATAGTGGTAATCTGGATAATGAATTCTCATGATTCATGGACTAATCTGATTGTCCACTGGGATCATTAAAAACATCCTGCCTTCCTCTCATTTACATCATGGATATGTGTCCAACTGGCCACTGCTGGAGTCAAGATAGTAGACACCATTAATCCTAATGGTCTGATCTGCTGAGGCCAATTCCTCATTTCTATTTATGAGTTCTCTGTACTGCAGAAAACCACTTGTGCTTTATAACTTACAGAGGAGAGAAAAAGGAAGAGAGAAAAAATCTGACTTAGGATATCCCCTTTAACATATTTCATCAAAAGAATGGATAAAATATTTATTCAGCTACTTTCCTTTGCATTCCCATCAAAGTGAATAGAGAGACATTTAATAACACATGGAAACATTAAAGAAGCTTTTTATCAGAGTGGATGGGAACCTGCTCAGAGCAAACATTCTGGCCTAAGGGAAAGTTTTTGATCTGTGAAGCTTAAGCTTTTGGTGCTTAAAACACTCTCATATTGGATCATGTGGTCAATTTGCATGAAATAAATGATTTGTTTAAAACTTGTAAAACTATAAAATAGAACTTGACAAGTCATTAGCAATAAGTGGTATCGCACTGGCATTATACTAACACTGGTGCAATCATTAGAAAACTGCTGCTACAGCAAAGAACAGGAAGATAATGGGGCCAGCCTATACTTTGACCTAGAGGTGTTAGATCATTGCCCCACACAGTAGATACCACACTGCAGTCCAAATTATTGACTATCCTTCTTCATTACTGCTCTACTTAACATTCTGAGCCACTGCCCTTTATCATCTTTCACGCGGAACAATTAGTCCAAGTTATAAAATTTATCACTTTTTCCATCTAGGGATAGGTGATCTAGTTTACGAGAAAACAAGGAAAAGAAAAAAAAAAAAGAACTAAACTTTAGTCTAGGACTTTAATCAAAACTAGCAGAAAGAATAAAGATTATTTACCCGTTCTTCATTAATTTTTGTATTATTTTTGTTTTCATTCTGAATTAGGAATTCAGTTAATGCAGTTCCTGTATGTTGACAGAGGTTCTGGATACAATATTTCTATTCTGGTTGGCAACAAATGGTATTCAGCATCTCATTAGCTCAATTTGCAATTTCAAGATGATTTTTTTTTAGACAAAAAATGTTTGGAAAATCACGGCTAGGCATCTGGATTCCTGAAGTTTGCTTACAATTCATTGTAAGGCTAGAGTCATTCTGTGATGAGATTAGTAAATATGCACTTGTGATTATTGCCAAGACAGGAAATACATGTAAAACCTAAGATTTTTACCATTTGTTGCACTGCGCCTTCAATGCATAGATTTTGTCAATGCGTCAACATTTTGTCAGTGTCTTAGGCACGTGAGTCAAGTTTGAGTGGCTCCATGTGTGATATTTTATACAAATTACCGGATGAACTAAACTACATGCTTGCAAATTACTTGCCTGCAATCATACATATGCTGATAAGATGCGATAACATTAAGACCATGGTGCTCAAATCCCAATGCTGTCTTCAAGATGATGTTTTTCTCATGCATTCCCCAGGAGTATACATACCTTTGTAAAATGAGGGGTAAGTATGATACTGCAGTTTCCAAGGCTCATTAAGATCTTAATTTCTCTTCTGAGTCTATCACCAAGCATGAGGCATGGCTTTGAGTTTCTGATGTGGAGCTGGAGCTGAGATTTAACAGCCTGATTGCATGTGGACTCTGGTGCAGTGAATGTATGCTGGTGCAAATGACTGAATCGATGTCATGTTTAACTACTTAATTCGATTTCACAGGTCACAACAAATTGTGCTTTCCAAATGACAATGACACAATAGGTACTGAGCATAAATGTCAGAGAAAGAAATTAAGAGGAAATAAGGAGACTGCAAACAGGTGTTATAAACCAGAAAAGAAGCATAAGTGATATAAGAGTGCAATAGATCTGTTTGTGAATCTTTGGGGAAATGAAGTGAAAATTATTTTGGAAAAAGCATGGTATCTGCACGTAGGCTAAGACAGTACAGAAAGTCCCAGTTCAATACTATGAGACAGTACAGTTCAACACTCTGAGAGAGTAGAAGTGTTTCAGTCAGCAGCTGGAATCAGAACCTCGTCAGCATTTACAGTGTGTGACCTGGTTGGTACTGGCTAATTAAGAATAACCCTTAAGGATGAGAAACATAATAATTTTTTACTGGTGTTTCGAGAAGTTCATAATAAGTGGACTTGAGGGAACGACTGGAGATCATTTGTTTGACAGAAGAAAATAAGCTTTTACTGTAGAAGAGGCATCATGAATATGTAACCTTATTATCACAGTATTATTCTTCAGGTTTTTAGTTTAATGAAGAAAAATAGAACTGTAAGCATTTCAGCATGTGCTTGAGTCACTTGGACTTCACTGATTTAAAATGTGTCTCTTAAAAATAAATTACTTTATTTGTTGAGAAATACATTTCCTTCCTACGGTGTCTGGAATATAATAGCTTTTATGCACAGTGTAATATTTTAAACATGAACAATTCTGAAAGGAGCTCAGCCTCCCAGTGAATCTGCTCAGCCTGTTAGTGAATACATTTTCTATGCTTCTTAACCTGTATACTCATGTGCAGGACATAAGGAAATGGTACCACCTCGTCTTCTTCTTGAACATAGTCCAAGAAAGAAACCAGCAGCTATTGAAGGTAAGTTTGAGTTTTTTCCTCCTTTATTGGCTTCTACTCATTAACTTGACTCTCTGTTCTAATGGATTTTGTTTATAAACGTTACCTTGTCCTGCTTTCAGCTGGGATAGAGTTAATTTTCTTCTTAGTAGCTGGTACAGTGTGTTTTGGATTTAGTGTGAGACTAAAGTTGATAACACACTGTAGTTTTAGCTGTCACTGAGCAGTGCTTACCTTAAGTCAAGGATTTTTCAGTTTCCCATGCTCTGCCAGCAAGCAGGTACAGAAGAAGCTGGGAGGGAGCACGGCCAGGATCGCTGATCCGAATTAGCCAAAGGGATATTCCATACCATAGAATGTCACGCTCCGTATATAAACTGGGGGGAGTTGGCTGGGAGGGGCGGATCGCTGCTCAGGCATCGGTCAGCGGGTGGTGAGAAAATGCACTCTCTTGTGCATCACTTGTCTTTTCTTGGGTTATATTTCTTTTTTATTATTATTCCAATTATTACTATTATATTTTATTATTCTTATTGTTAGTACTATATTTTGTTTTACTTTAGTTGTTAAATCGCTCTTCTCTCAACCCATGAGTTGTTACTTTTTTTTTCCTATTCTCCCCATCCCACTGGGAGCAGGGAGAGTGAGAGATCGGCTGCGTTGTGTCGAGTTGCTGGCTGGGGTTAAACCACGACAAACCTATATTACAAAACTGATCAAATGATTAGGCCTGGGACACGAATGCCACAGTCATATTTGCATGACAAGACCTAAATATTCCTTACAGTAGTCCCACAGATGGCTCAGGGGATTTCCTGAGTGAAATAGATTACAGGATCAAGGCCCAATCTGTAAAATGCTTTAGATGGTGTTCAGCCATAAGTTGCCATCTAACTGTAAACATAATCAACATTATCCCCTTAATATACTTTGGATTACTCTTTCAGCTATTGTTATTCAGAAACGTTTCTGTGTATTATCTGCAATAATGAACATAATATTTCTGGCTCTGCATTTATCAACCCTATTCCTATTGTTAAAACCACTGAAAGAAAAATACAATGCCAGATCTTACCTTCAGAAGATTAAAACATAACCCTGCAATTAAATTATATTGTTTACAGTCTAATCATATCGGTAAAATGGTTGAGGACTGTGTCCAATGACTTAAAACTACTACTGCAATATACATCCTTGGTCTCTACACCATACAATTTAATAGTACAAAACACATGAGTCTTTTCCTGTAATTATGTAGCGGGTTTCATATAATACTTCAGAGTCATTCAGTCACACCATGGCACTTGCTAATCTCTCTCATAGACGTCTTAGTTCTATGTTATCCAGAAAACAATTGCAATCTAAGAGAAAAACAGATGGGATGGCAGCAGAATAAGTAACAAGAGCTACAAGATTTTCTTACATTTGGAAACGGAAAATGAGAGTTAGATTTTGGCAGAGCCTATGACTAAAACAAAGAGTTAATTTAATTAGATATTTCTGTTATGTGATTATTGTGAATCAGAATGTTTGGATAAAAGTAGTTAAGTGATTTCTTATCTCTTTCCCCAAAATATTTTACCTCAAATGAATATTTCTTTATAAACACACTGTTTAAAGGGGTATCAAACTGTGGTTATTGTGACACAATGTAGTACATGAATAGATTTGCAGTCCTGCTTATTTTAGGGAAATGTTTGAACCCTGCTTATCAGCAAAAAGAAGTCCCTGCAACGTTAAACACTGTTATCCACCAATTAACCATAATGGGAAAAAAGCATAATAGAAAAAGACTGCTGCATTTGCCAAGTGATAAATTTAATCTTTAAATATAACTGTTATACAACATGAACTAGCATCAAATTAACATTAAGTTCTTGATTTTCAAAATCATGAAGAGCATGCAATTACTGCAATTGCACATGGAAATGACTATTTATGACCAGTTACACATTTGTGTGTTTCATTAGCTCATTTATGCATGCAATTGTGGTAATTGTGAATGTAAATTAGACACCCATTTGGCAAACAAATTGGGGGGCAGATTATCTGCTCAGAATCATACAACTAAATTCCCTTTAAGGCTCAAGGCCAGTCACTAGGATACAATACTGTTCAAGCCACAGTTTTGGAGGAAATGAAGAAGGAAGAATTACTTGCAAAATGCTGCTGTGAAAAGCTGCTATATTGCGCTGTTCTGTGGTCTCCATATATGAGAAAATACACCACAGTGCCTTTAGGAACCCTAAACCCTGAAGCTTTATTTCAATCCAGGGGAAAATAATTAAGTAATATATGGGAATATTTGGCACAGTGACAGAAGGGAAAAAAGGGAGGAGGTGGAGAAATTTACATCTGTGAAAGATGTAGCTGAAGAGATATCTGTCTGTGACTTCTTAATGCTTACATACCTTTATGACTGGTACTTCACTAAATATCACTGCTCAGGTGAGGGGACAGATTGAAACAAGTGATTCTCCTTTTCATAAATATAGCTGAAGATAGTATAATAAGTTCTCAGAATAGGGAGCAAGTACAAGCATTTGTTAATTGAGAAATGTACTTTATATAACACAGAAGGACTGGCCCAGACTTTGAAAGAAGCAGCCAGCTCTGAAAAAAAGTAAAACAATAGGAAGTAACAGAACTGTTGTCACCCAGAAAACTTATGAAACCTATCTATTTAGACCCTAGGCTTTCCAACTCAGTGATATTAGGACACTCGATACAAAACCATGCAGCTAGTAAAGACTGAAAAGATTTTACCCTTTTTCTAGTTTGAGATGTTTTCACTATTGCCCTGTTTTGCCACTGTCTTCTTAGGTAATCCTGGACCATTCCTGATTTCTCATAAGGTGAAAATAGTGGCAGTATGCATGCCAGATGTCTCTAACATTTTTAGATTATGAGATACTTTCAAATAGAAAGCTTTTCCTGGATAGTAGCCAATGCCCAGTAGAAACTATGCTCTGCTGAATTCGTGAGATCTTAGAAGAAGAGAATATTGTTATTATGTATTAAATCTCAACCTTTCTCTCCTTGTCGTGGCCATTTTCTCTTCCTTCACCTCCACAGTAAATCTTTTGGAAAAGGGGTCATTATGCAGGACAATGCAAATTTGTACACTATATTCTAGTAGTATGCCATAAATTGCATTGAAATGTGTGCATGTGAATTGAACTTTTCAGATATCTCCTGGTTGGAAAGCAAAATGCTTTGTACTCATCTGGTCAGAAGGGAAAAGAACAGGTCATCGCTCTCCTATTTCATGGTGGTTTGGCTCTTTTCAAAAAGAACTGCTGTCTTGAGATCTTACACTCAAAGTTCAATGAAGAATTTGAAGTTTCAGGTCACCAAGAGAAGATAATAACAAAACAAAACAAAACAAAAGAAAACAAAACAAAAGGCCCTGTAACAATAAACAAGAGAAAGAGGGAAAGGGAATTTGTGAAGGGAGAGACACTGATACATAACTTGTGTTCCAGGCTTGGAAGCCTTGTTTGGCAAACCATGAAGTAAATTAACTTATTTTAAATTCTTTATCTTATCTTTTTTCTGGAGGTTTCACAAGGACTTGGAAGCAGCGCTCTCAGCTTGGCTGACACTGATGCTGCCATTTAAGGAGGACGCTAGTGCTGGCTGTAATTTGAATAGTTCTCCATGGCTATCTGACTTCAGTATGCTTCTTCCTTGACTGTACTCTTCTCCACCTCTTTTAACTCTAGCTTTCTTGTATTTTGTTATCCACCGACATCCTAAAACTGCTCTGCAGTGTACATTGATTCTCTGTGAATCTCTTTCTCAGGTCTTGACTGGTTTTGCTCAGCTCACATAGCTTTTTGCTACCCCCATTTCCCCAGTCACCTGAGAAGAACACTCCTTTCTGATAGTCCTCCCGTGTTACGCTTCTGACATGGCAGGGTAATCTCTCAGGAAGATGCTACAGTTGGACAAGAAATGTTGAAACTAAGCTCAGAGGCTTAGTTAGTTATTAGTAAGGCTTCATATTAATTGTTCCAGAATAGTATGTCTCTGCTTTCTCATGAGATCACAGCACCTTTGTGAGAAGCCTGTATCAAAATCTTTCTCTCAGTGGAAGGCATCTTCATATGATCTCAAACAGACAGTATGTTTTGTACCACTTTGAAGAGCACTGTACCACAAAAAAACTCTGAACAGCATTGTATCTGAGTATGATTTTCCAGGTTATATTGTCCTAGAAATCTGTGCTTGTATCTTTGAGTAGGGGAGCATTTATCAGGGAAGAGTCATCAACATAACCATTCTGATCTGCTAATGGATTGTGATGGGCTCTGAAATATCCCCCTTCTTTGACTGAGGTATACTGTTCTTTGCCTTCTTGCTGGTATTTGTGATATTAAATGAAGGCAAAAAGAAGAATTTAAAATCTCCGTGATGTCTTTCGAGGATGTCTGAGGAAAAACAATTATTTCCTCTAGATCACTGAATCCTCTGACTACCGATTTTGCAGAATGCAGTAAAGAGAGTTGCTGTGAAATATGTTTAACTTCCTCCAAAATTCCTGCGGAGGCTAAATTGGCACTGAAATAGAAATCTGCATCTATCTTTGTTGCCGTATAGAATGTACACTATCTGACTAGCTTAAGAAGGATTTCTAGTCTACACCTCAGTTCATGAATATAACATTAGGCGATATAACCAAGAGTATCTAAATTACTAAAGCCAATACAAATTTTGACAAAGCTCCCTTGATGTATAGAAGTGTATGAATCTTGTACAAACCAATCTGCCTCTGTACAGTCTGTCAAAGGCCTTCTTTTCTGTACACAGATTGTTCTATAAAAAACTTCTTTCTTTTGTACTACAAAATCAATTACCCATTAAAAAAAAATCCTTCTAGTGAAAGACAGTGATTTAAGATACAACAGAAACCTTTCAAAAATGCAGAATTTTGAAGTTTTCTCCAAATTTAGAATATATTTAATAATACTGACATGATTTGAGGATGAAAATCCATTTTCTGATTGATTTTACTTGAAGGGAGAATAAAAAGAAATAAGAAAATGTTTCTGTCAGAAATATCATAATACAATGGACTAGGTTTTAATCTAGTTTATTAGAAGAAACAGTTAGGTAGCTTTAGCAGGGTACTATATAAACAGCATAAAACCAAGGGGTTTTTGTGAAATATGGGCTCTCCCTCTTCATGAGTCTGTACTGAAGACAGTAAAACCTTTGAAATAATATGCGGAAGGTTTCAAAGTGAGTTATTTAATGATTTGGATTAGACATTTAAGCAGTAAACTCTAATGATTTAGCTATAATGAAAAAAGCCTAAATCTTCACTGTTTCAGAAAGCCCTTGACATTTTACTTAATGACATGAGGCTTTTCTGTACTACTTTTATTCTAGAATAAGACAGAAAAAAATTAAACAGACATTGGGAAAAAAGATTACTGGAATGTAGAAAAATTATGTACAAAGATATGTATATTTTGATTAGACATATTACTGTTTTCTCATTAATGTAATTATTCATAATAATCCAATTTACAATATTAGATTATGCATCTACCCAATAAAACAAAATCAAATAACTCTGAAGATTATTTTAACTTTTTAAAGTGTTTTTTAACTGTTACAGAAAAACAATAATCTTTTGCGTATGTTGCACCTGCAAATGGAAAATACTTACTTAGATTAAGATTCTCTGGGCTTTCAAAGGCAGAAATTCTGTGTTTCTTTGGAAAGAAAAGGGAAACCCTTGCAGAAGAGGTCCCGCGTAGCCTGGTCAACCTGTTTTCCTAACCCTCAGACATTCTTGCTCAAAGGCATGTCCCATAAAAAAACTCATCAAAACCCTTCCCAATTGGTCCTGCTGTTGATTCTTGTCGCCAAGAAATATCAGTCACAAGGAGGGAGAAGGCTAAGCCTGCTGCCTTAGCTGTGTTGGTTTGGCTTTTGCTAGGGAAGGTCTTACCATAAGAAGCCAGTGCTCCCCTGAGAATTCAGTTCTTCCTCATAATCATATTTGCATCATATTTGCCATTGACCTTTGTCCAATGGATTTTCTATTTCTGGTCTTGGCATGGAAGTTGGCATGTCCTCTCTTTTTTCCCTTGGCACACATACTCTGGCTTCATTACACTGGTATTTGTACTCTTTGCTCCCCACTGTGTTGTTTAGTGAGGGCAACATATGGCCCCATGCTATTAACTAACAGTTTTGGTGCTTAATTCAACAGAGCCATGAAAAAGGAGTCTATAATCACTACGGGAAGAAATAAGGAACACTTATGTGGGTCACATGAAAGCACTAGGTATTTCAAGCATGATATTGCCATTACATACTTTCTGCAGACCTCAAAAATATCTCCATAAGCAATCTTCAAAACTGCCAAACAGTGTTTCAGATTGGGATCTGAAAACACTGAAGCAGTTTCAAAACGCAAAATCAGGCTGGAGAGATTGCCTAGGCGTCAGAGTGTACTATATCTCCACTGACCTGTGCGTTCCATTAGTCCTTCACTTGCTCAATACGAGAACAAATTGCGTTGCATTACTCTGCCGAAATGGAATGGTGTGGTTTAAACAGAGCTTTGCAAAAAATGCACTTGATTTTGGCCTAAGCACTCACCTGTAAGTTAGAGAGAGCACGTGTGTGCGTGTGCGCGCGCGCGAGTGTGGACATATGTGTTTGTGTGTGAAAAGAAACAATTCTAAGAAATTTAGGTTAATATTATTTAGGTTTCTTTGATCTATCTTGACTTTTCAGTAGTTTGGCTGAGACAAGACAGAATGATTTCTCATAGAGGAAATAACTGGACCAACAAGGGGACTCTTACCCCAGAAAGGGTTTTTTTCCAGAGGCCAATTTTTACTTGAAATTTAGATTTAATTTTAAAAGTAAGAGTTTCCATGATATCCTAAACTAAGCGGAAATATTTCCTCGCATTTTTTTTAACTCCTCCAAAATGTTTCTAACCCTAAAGGGGCCTTATTGTGTGACTGTGTATGAAATTGTTTAGAATCAAAAGTGCAACTGCTTAGTCATGGTCAGTCTCCACCCTAAACATCATGCAAAGTGGAAACAAATGTCACCAAAACCTGAAAGGCAATGAGTTATTTTAATATTTAAAAAAGATATCCAGGTCCTGCTGAAATCAACAGCAAAACTTTCACTGAGTTCAGCAGGGAAAGGATTTTGGTCACCAATTAAAACAAAGGAAGAAAAACCATAATCTCTCCAAAATTAATAAGTAGATACAATTTTAAAAATACAACTTGGGATTTTTTGGAATGATCTTTTAATATTATGCCAGTGACAGCTTAAGGTGTACAGAGATGCTTGCAGGAAAATGGAATGAAGTTTTACCTGGAATGTTATTATTAAGTTCAGTCTGAATTACAGTTTCTCAGGAAAAGCTAAATTAATGTTTGTTTTGTTCTGTTTTGTATGTAAGTGAATATACACGTATCTCTGCTGCTCCTCATTTCTGCCAGGACCAGAATCAGTAGGCAAGAAAAGCTGTCGCAGTATTTCACAAAGCCAGGCAATATCCAAAGTCTATCACAAGAGCTTTTCTCCTGAGATTCCCTCACAACAGGGGTTTAGATAAATGCAGACAAGCTTCGTATAAGTATCTGAACTTTAGAAGGCTTATCTGAACCAAAACATCCCCAAACTTCTGGCATTCAGTCCCACTAGTTAGTGTCTGTTATACGCACGCCTCTCCACAAGAAGGTCCCGGTGGCTGTATTTCGCTGCCCTCCTTACCTCAGTTTCTCAGAGGGGATGGGATGAGCTGACAATTCCTTCCAGACTCAGTGTTTCCATGAGCACGTGGAGCATCTAGAGCAATACAGAGAAGAAACTCTTAGAGCACCATCCTCTTCCAGTTCCCGGCTGGCATGCCCATAACCCTATGCCCAGTAATTCACATGCATCCCTAAATTTAGATTCCACTCAGCGCTGGCCCAGTAGCACACTGGTCTTACCAGGCCTGTTTTCAAGTGCTGCATTGTTAGCATGTTTCTGTTATCTCCCCTCCCCCTGTTGTCCAACAATTAGTTGATGTCCCAGAGAATAACACAAAGACATTGTCAAAGCCAGAAAAGGCAATTCAGATTGACACACCTCTTACTTGGTCTCTGTTGAATCTTACTTGGATTTCCACTGGTGGTCCCTCACCCCTTATTCAGAAATAAATAATTCCATCCCAGATGTTTCTTTGCTTTAGGGCTCTTCTCTCTGCTCCAGTCACTTCCCAAGAAAGCTCTTCTGTGCTGCTGCTTTTTTTTCTGTCCCAGAAAAAAAATATTACTTGAATTTCCTGTTCGGTAGCACCTCACTGCTTTAATTCACACTTCTGATGGTCACTGGATTCCTCCTTCTTCTCCATAAAGCCTACAGAAAAAAACTTGACTAAATGCAAAGTCCATTGCTTGTCTTGCTGACTGACTCTGTCATCTGCATATATCCCTATTTCATTTGTGTAAAGGCATTGCAGGCTTTTGAAAGTCAGGTCTTTTTGCACACGTATGTCTTACACCCTGTACATAAAATGTGGGTCGGGACCAGTGCTCCTGCTGTTAAAATAACATTAATTACATTATCAAGAAACAGTAACAATAACAATAGATTTTTCAATAGTCAATTGCACTTGAATTCCATATTTTAGTCGGCCCTGAACCGTCAAAACCACTTTGTGTTTCCTTGTGTAACCTACTGTTCATGCATATTATGATCCTTCTTTATGCAGCTGATCCATGGACTTTTGTAGTCCTGCTACTGTTCCTAGCTGAAGAAATGAGCACTTTCAATTAACAGACAGGGTTCATATTTTACAGTGCAAAAGACCGGCATAAGTTCCTATTTAATTCTTTGCTCTGCCTCTTAATTTAGGTGTGTACATATCTGGAGAAAACCCACTGCATTTACTGCTTCAGAAATGACAGGTTTTGCTGGTGTTAAATATATGCTTAATATGCAACAATCTAAATGTGAGCTACTCAAATTGAGAGGAAATAAATTTATTCAAGAAATGGGATTGCTTCCCTAAATTAGAAATAGCTCCTTCCATAATACCCAAGTCCATCGTTCTCATTTACGTCAACTTTTGTCAGTAGTAGTTGTAAGGGACAGCAGTGGGGCTAGATGCAGCTGAGATGTGGCTGGAAGCTCTGTGACTTTTTCTCAGGCTTGACCAAGACTGAATATCTTGCGTTGGGCAGCGCTAATGGGAAATAGGGTCCACAGTCCTTTAATACCTCAATGTAATCATCCTTTAGAAAATTCATAACAAATGTAGACATCTCTAGGCTGCCCGGACACTCTGAATATTGCAACTTGAGAGCTTGATGGGAGAAAATTATGTCAGTGGAATTAGTTGGTAGAATGACTTAGCAATAAAATCTCTGCAGCTAGGGATGTAGCCTCCTTGTGCTTTAGGTTATTTGCAGTAAAAATTCCTCCTACTTCCTTTACATCCTCTATACAAAGCTCCACTTCTCAAAACTCCAGGTCTCGGTTCATGGCTCTCACGACTCATACGGCTCTGAACCTTGCTATGAAACTTGGAGCAGATTTCATGTGGTTTAGCTGGGCCCCAGAAGCGCACAACACGCTACAAATTCAAAGGCAGAAATGGTCTCTGATTGAAGAGAATCTTGCTGGTTGTAAGGACCTTGGGCTTACAAATTATTCCTGTGCATCACCTAGCACCAGAAGTATAAGGAAGCAAAAAAAAAAAAAAAAAAAGAATCTAACTAACTGGAAAAGCAGAGCTGTTAACAGCTCCACTAGAACCAAGGCACTCAGAAAAAAATGGAAATTACAGAAGTACCAGGATCACTTCAGTCTCTAGTTGCCAGGAGTCAAGGCTAGTCAGAAGGAAGCCTTTTTCTGACAGTAACTGATATGTTTAACGGTTTCGGTTAAATCACGCAGAGTGCGCAAACAATTAAACCGCATTTTAGAGACTAGAAGAGTTGTACATTGCATGTGGAAATGAAACACGGACGAGTCATAGGTGGCACAGGGAAGGGGAGCTGTGGAACAGCTTGTGTGTAATCGGAGGCTGAAGAGTCTTCTCTTCTGAGGAGGCAGCCACGGCCCCTAACGTGAGTGTGGGACAGCACGTCAAAGAGACAGAGACTCCTGGGAACCCGAGAGAGAGGCAATGACAAGAATATTAACATTACAAGAGAATGAAGCTCCGAATAAGCCTGTGGAGGATGAACGCTCCTCTGACGCTCTATACGTGCTTAGGAAATCTCAGCATCGTAAACCACACTTACGACACAAAGGAATTTGTAGCTTGAAGTCCGGTACGCTCAGGGTTTCAGCAGGGAGCACTAAGTGCACAAAACACTAGGAGGAACATTCTGTAAACCACATGCGAGGATTTTCTGCTTCATTTTGTCAGACAATAACAAGGGAAATGCATTGAACAAATCTGCTTAAAACAAGAAAGAACTGGAACACATCAAAATGGTGTTTAACATTAAACACTATTGTCAGAAAATCAGCAGAAGTATGGTTTGGGGAGACCCTGAATATTGGTAAATACATTGCCTCCGTGATAGGCAAAAATAACTTTCTTTATGAAACTGCCACGGACAGACTGTGGAATTCATGTACTCTATGAAAATAGCAATTTTTCTATCACACATACACATATTTTGTTTTGGTTTAGGAAGCACACTCTATATTTCAATTAATTTTTTTTCATTCCCTGTTTGTATATATTTTTTCATGCAGAAGAAAAGTCTATTGTGGTAGCTAGAGAAGTGAAAAGTAAGTTTCTTCATTTTTCCTTTATCTTCATGTTAATTTATGCAAGGGATAATAACATATTTGCTTCCTGGATCTGCTGGCTTTAGAAAATATTCCTATATCTTAAATATTTTTCAAGTAAAGACAAGACTTGCTTAAAGGCTTATGGTCCAGTGTTCGTGCAGTTTTGTATGGTAATAAAACTTGGTTTCTTATCCACATTCATAACAGTAAAACATCACAAAAAGAAAAGTAGTTCCACTAACTACAGTAACACCCAAAGCCATGCAGCACAAACTGAAGGTAACAAATTTGGCTTTTTCTGGATGAGTAGTTAAAAAAACCATTTAGATTAGCTATTCTTGTACTCTGGTATTCTTCCCCATCAAAATGGGGATTCATTTCCCAAAGGAAAAATGAGAATTATAGCTTCTTCATTTCCTCTACTGAACTCTTAATTTTCTAATTAATAACATCCATGGAACAAGTACTGAAATTGTTGTAGCTTTTTGTAAAAGAAGCAAAAACATTATCCTTATTTCTACTGCTGTCTAATTAATTGACAAAATAGAGGCAGACACTTTTAAAAGAAAAAGTCATATTCTTTTGTTGATGATGCTTTAACTGCAATTCTCCATAAATGACTGAAGTCCTGTAATGACCATTTCAAAGGTTCAATTCATAAAAAGTGTTATAAAAATATATTATATATGCAGGCTTTTCATGGCGTTCTGCACTTATACCCAAGTACCACTTGCAAGTTTTGCTGCCATTCAGTCAGATTTTAAATAAGCAGCAGAACAGGTGTATGGCTACTGAATCACCACAATAAACTCTTTCTTACACCAGGTTAATGGGCATAATTTCTTGAATTAGTACTTCCTTAAGTAATTATCTGGTGTACCTACCGGTTCCAGTTCTATCCTCAGTGCCACATTCTGAGTATTAAGCTGTATTTCTGAGCTGCTGATAGTAAACTCCTCAAAAAGTGACCAGCTTATCAAATCTAGAACCTACTGCAGTTAGTCAAGGATTCCCATCCCAAATAATTATACATACCTCTGTGTGTGTGTGTGTGTGTGTGTATATCTAGCTAGCTATGTAAAAGTAGTCAGCTGAACTTTTATTTCCTTTTTTAGAGAGAAAAGAGGAAAAGAAAAAGGCTGATATAAAAAAGGCTACGACTGAAACCAAGAAGAAAGGTATGGTTTGGGAATGTTTTTTATTGGCCTCATTCAGCTTTTACTCCCACTCCTGGCTCAAATCCCGTTGGTTTTTATTAGGTTAATCCAATGCTTCTGGCTCTGTATTGTCCTTCTCTTAGTTGCTTAGTCACTATTTTGCATGTTACCATTTCTTCAGTATCTGTTCAGTGTCTGATATTTTCTAAACTCTTTCTAACAAAGAGAAAGTCCTTTTTGGTGGCCATCTATGGGCTTGTTAAACAATTTGATGGACTCCCTCTATATATCAGGACACAGTGATACTTCCATACACAAAACTCATGGGAGATATCACTCAGTTCATGGTACACCACTTTCTGAATGTGGGGTAGATTTCTTTATTTATATTATAGAATCGCAACCCAAACTTGCAGTGACCAAACTGCAAAGCCTTGATATCCATCTAAATAACATTTTGGATCATTCATTCCCAGGAAGCATCTAAAATCCACTAAGGTCTTGCTTTCATGGGAAAATATTTATGTCATTCATTATTTTTTAATGATCTCATTGCTACTGGAGCTTAAGCTAAAAGGTACCACATTCATGCACTGATGATTTTTGCCTAGCCTTTGATGAATTATTAAGGGTTCAAATCATCCATAGTTGATGCATACTGATTAATTTTCATTTGCAGCTGATTGCTCTGTGGCTAGTTGGGTGCAAGTGCTATAAGGGAATAATCTGAACTAAACTCCCAAATAAGTCACAATTTTTTCAGCATGTGCCCACCAGGACTTGGCTGACTGCATATTTGAGTGTATGATTCAGAGTTCTAGCATATCAAATTACTTTCTTTAATTAAATCTTAGAAAAAGAAGGAAAAAAAGAGAAAGCTCATGAGAAGACAGCTGTCCCTGAAATTAAAAAAGCAGGTAAGAAATTGAAGTCTGTGTTTCTCTGCAGTAGATATCTGACTATTTAGTGTAAGCACTTTCAGGTTTTAAGCATTTGAGATGATAGAGTTGTATGTAATTCATTATCACTTAGAAATCCAAGCTGGAGAGAGAGATATATATAATACATATCACCGTATATTTTTATATATATATATAAGTGTAATGTGTGTCCATTATATTATAGAGTACTTTACGCATATTATATATAGGCATATACGTATGTGTATATATAATACATGTAATTTTCAATTCTGTGAGCTTGGGATTTTTACAAAAACTTTAGAAACACTGCTTTTTCTTATACACTAAATCAGTCGAGAGGATAAGTAGTTTCAAAGGGTGCATGGCATGGAAAGACTGAATGGAGTGCATAGATTTTTGCATTAATTATTTCAGAAATTCAGCTTATTTTAAGTAATAAACAGAAACATCAGCATACCAAAACAGTTAATGTGGTAGAAAATAGTTATCTTTCTGAGGCTTTCTCTACACCCAGAAAATAATTTTTTCAAAAGTTAAACATAAAGTTAGTGAGAGTCCTGAACCTCATTGATTGTGTTCCATGCTATTTAGCATAAAAAGATAAATTTTTCATAAAGATTAGAAATTAACATTTGGGTCTTGTCTACACTAAAATTGTTGTAAATTTCCTTTCCCATTATTTCACTAAATTTGCAAGTAGGTTTCATGCACAAATACAAACATATCTCCAGTAAGTGACACAGTATCATTAAAATCAAGTCTCATTAAAATCAAGAAGAAGCAAAATGATCAAGTCTAGTGGTTTGGTCATCATCTTAATATCTAGAAACACTGATTCTACTTGCTGCTTTGTCAGAGAGTTTCTATATATCCTTCTACGAGCCATCAAGTACTCGGATGAACATTTCTGTAGACTAGAGTAATGCCTAAAACCATGGAGAAAGGTTTAAAATAGGATTGAAAGATTCAGGGCTATAGTTTCTATGTCCTCAAGGCAAGCCTTGTACTCTGTTATGTAATTATTCAAATCTGTTGAATTTTATCAAAAGCCAAAAGGATATATATCCCATTGTTTACTAACATTGTAGATTATGTATGCAAATTTCAATAAGCAACTGGCTTTTTGCCATTGAGTTGTACGTGGTCCACGTAAGCTTTCCTATTCAAGTGTTTATGGACGGGAAGAAAAATGTTAATTTATGTTTGGTACAATATAAAAATACACAGAATGACACAGAATACCTTGGAGTACCATCCCGGTAGCCCCCTACAACATAAAAATACACAGAACGACACAGAATACCTTGGAGTACTATCCTGGTAGCCCCGTATTTAAATAGGCTTCAGTCTTTTATAGTAGGGAGTGGCACACTGGGGAAGGGATGGGGATGAAAGGGAATACTCTTTTCCAAGTTAAGTTGCATATTCAAATGTATAAACACAGATTTAAAAAGAAAATAAGCTGACAATTCAAATATCTTTTCTAATTTTATTCTGGTTCTAAGCTTGTATTTCACTTGAGAATACAGAATTGTAAAAGATTACATTTTATGGCAGAGCTGCAGCATAAAGTTATTAATATGTTCATCTTCACAAGCTGTTGCTAAATCCAGTGAGTCATCCTACCAATGCCAGAAAGACACAAATGAGACAAACCGAGACATCTGCACATTTCTGTCCCTTTTATTAGCTCCGTAGGTTGTTGCATTTTGAAGAGTTTACTAGCCTTTGTGCAAGAGGATGGTAATCCATAATATATTCTAGCTACACATGTTGCTGTTATTCCTCATTCAGCTTGCTCTTTGAATGCATGTGTACTTTCTAGCTTTGACTGGCAGCACCTATTGTTATCCCTAAAAGGTTTTAAGCCTGAAATAATTGCCACATTTGATCAACAGAATAGTAGGGCATAGCCCAGTTCTGAAATGAGGCACCTCAACGTCTGATAGTATTTACATGCTTTGGGCAGACACGGCAAAAGAAGCTCAGAGCGCCTGAATCAGCAGCGCAGATAAGCATCCAAAAGCAAGAGTGTAGGAACAGCTTCCAATTTTCTTACCTTTTCCCATTAAAAGGCTAGGCGGAGGCCACCGCGTTAAAAATAACCTCCTCACTCTGGTGTCCAAATCCTCGCTGGATGCCCCCGGTTTTTGTGTCGTGTTTTGCTCCCCCCACCCTTCGCGACCCTCCTCGCCGTCCCCGTGCCGGCAGGGACCCCGCTCCCACCTCTGCTCCTCATCCTCGCCTACCTCCTCCCAGAAGATTCAGCCCTGCCAGGAGGCCCGTCAACCGGGCTTTCCCCACGGTGGTGCGTAGAGGCGGTCAGGTGCGAGAGAGACCGAGCGGAGGAGATGCTCCGTAAGCATTAAGTGATAAAAACATCTCTAAAATAATGCTCTGAGAGCAGCACTTCCCCCTCTTCCCCTCCATCTCTCTTCCTCTAACAAGGAATGCTTGTGATTGCTAATACTGAATATTCTTGCTGATTAATATTTTCGATTAGCCCTTTTGTCCAGGAGACAATTTTATCTCTGGCATTACCAGAATGGAGTTTTTTATTGCTCTCCATTAACTGCATCCCTGTGATGTATTTGTTTATTTGCATGCTGGCGCTCTCGTTCTCCATTCCTCTCTTCCTCCATTCCTCTCTCTCTCTTTCTGCTGCTGCAGAGGAGCAAGAGTCATCTAATGTGCAATGTTCTTAGTCTTTAGTACAGAGTGAACTGAATGATTCTTAATTAGCTTTTAAAAATGCATTGTAGATAAAACCACATTAATCCTCTGACCTTCAGCTCATACAAAAACATTGTGTTAATTGTCCTGAAAAATAGATAATTCCATTGTTACAAACTCAGAGGTCTTGCTTAAACAAACATAATTGTCAGACACAAGGGTCTGGCACAGTCACACTTCAAAACATTGTACAAAAATCTATCCAGCGCTACTCTGGAGAAAGAAGGAGCTGCATCTCCAAATCCCCATGAAGGGGCTTGCTGAGCCTCGGCAGAGACAAGCCTTTGCCAGGCTCTTCCAAAGCTCCCGGTGGTTGGGGCGCGTTGGTGTGGAGGGGTCCAGCCTGCAACCTGACTGAGGAAGGGGACCCTCTCTCTTAAAACTTTGGTGTCCAGCCCTGCAGGAAAATGAATATGCAGAGGTTGGTGTTTTCAGGTACTCATAGTTTGCTTGCAGAGTGTTTCCTGATGGTCCCTTTCTCAGAGTCTCAACAGTCTGGAGCTTTTCTGCTCCTTCTTGTATCAGCTTTCCTAAAACTTCGTGATGTTCAAACACAGCCTTTGCCTTTAAGTTTGATTGCTGCAAACTCCTTTCCCACTTTGTTTTGGTTCTCACAACAAATAACGTAGGTAATAAATGAGCTTATAAAGCAATGAAAATGTCAGCCTGGATCATCACACCATTTCCTAACTAAAGCTCTGCTCAGCTGTCATTGATGATCTTGCCTTCCTGTTATTGCTGAATAATTTCAAATAATAATGGTAATAAAAATACCTAGGTCTTGTGCAGCATTTTTTGATAGTAAATCTTAGAACCACTTTAGAAGTACAGTCAGTGCCTTTTCCTCCGCTTGCCACACAGGGAAATTTGGGTATAGACGTGTGACCCAGGCCAGCTGTCCACGGGCTTATGAAATATATCTTCTTGTCCTGGTTTCAGCTGGGATAGAGTTAATTGTCTTCCTAGTAGCTGGTACGGTGCTATGTTTTGAGTTCAGTATGAGAAGAATGTTGATAATACTGACATTTTCAGTTGTTGCTAAGTAGTGTTTAGACTAAAGTCAAGGATTTTTCAGCTTCTCCTGCCCAGCCAGCAAGAAGGCTGGAGGGGCACAAGAAGCTGGGAGGGGACACAGCCAGGGCAGCTGACCCAAACTGGCCAAAGGGGTATTCCAGACCATGTGACGTCATGTCCAGTATATAAACTGGGGGAGGTTGGCCTGGGAGGGATCGCTGCTTGGGAAACAAGCTCTGGTCGGTGGGTGGTGAGCAATTGCGTTTTGCATGGCTTGTTTTGTATATTCCAATCCTTTTATTATTGTTGTTATTATGATTATTAGTTTCTTCCTTTCTGTTCTACTGAACTGTTCTTATCTCAACCCATGAGTTTTACTTCTTTTCCTGATTTTCTCCCCCATCCCACTGCGGGGGGGGGTGGGCGGGGGGAGTGAGTGAGCAGCTGCGTGGTGCTTAGTTGCTGGCTGGGGTTAAACCACGACACCTCTGAATGCAAAACCAATGCTAGCTGGATTAAAGATCCCAAACTTTTAGAAACTTTGATCACTTCCCTAATGAAAAACCAGGGACACCAGCCAATGCAAATGATGTTTAGGAAGAAAATGTTTTTGCTTAAAACCATAAGGCCTGATCAGCTGGACAAGTGTTCAAAAATCCCTACCCTCTGACCCCCAGTCACAAACGTTTTAAGGGTGTCAAACACAGGTACCTCCCTGAGCAGTTCTGCTTAGCAGAGATAAAACAAGTCAAGGTCTTGGTGTGCAGATCCACTCACCCCAGATCAGGAAGCACGATCTGACTTGTATTGTGTTGGTACACGCATGCTCCCAACAGAGCATCCAAGCCCTTATGAAGGAGCATTGCAGCCTCTATCTAAATCAGGGAGCTAGGTTGCGGTGGTTGCACATCCCGTGTTGTGGATGCATCAATCATAGAATCATTTAGGTTGGAAAAGACATTTAAGATCATCGAGTACAACCATAAACCAATACTGCCAAGTCCACCACTAAACCATAGAATCATAGAATCATAGAACCATTTAGGTTGAAAAAGACCTTCAAGATCATCGAGTCCAACCATCAACCATGCCCACTAAACCATGTTCTGGAATATCTTGTTTATGCACTTTTTGAATACCTCCAAGGATGGTGACTCCACTAGTTCCCTCACTAGCCTGTTCCAATGTCTGACAACCTTTTCAGTAAATAAATTTTTCCTAATATCCAACTTAAACCTCCCTTGCCACAACTTGAGGCCATTTCCTCTCGTCCTATCTCCAGCCACCTGACAGAAGAGACCAGCACCCACCTCACCACAACCCTCCTCTCAGGTAGTTGCAGAGAGCGATCAGGTCTCCCCTCAGCCTCCTCTTCTCAGATTAAACAGCCCCAGATCCCTCAGCCGCTCCTCATCAGACTTGTGCTCCAGGCCCCTCACCAGCTTCGTTGCCCTTCTCTGGACACGCTCCAGCACCTCCATGTCTTTCCTGCAGTGAGGGGCCCAAAACTGAACACAGGACTCGAGGTGCGGCCTCACCAGTGCCCAGTACAGGGGAACAACCACCTCCCTGCTCCTGCTGGCCACACTATTTCTGATGCTGGCCAGGATGCTCTTGGCCGCCTTGGCCACCTGGGCACACTGCTGGCTCGTATCCAGCTGGCTGTCAGCCATATTCAGCCGGCTGTTGGCCAACACCCCCAGGTCCTTTTCCACCAGACAGCTTTCCAGCCACTCTTCCCCAAGCCCGTAGCGCTGCATGGGGTTGTTGTGACCCAAGTGCAGGACCCGGCACTCGGCCTTGTAGAACCTCATACGATTGGCCTCAGCCCATCGATCCAGCCTGTCCAGATCCCTCTGTAGAGCCTTCCTGCCCTCCAGCAGATCAACACTGCTGCCCAACTTGGTGCTGTCTGCAATCTTATTGAGGGTGCACTCGATCCCCTCGTCCAGATCATTGATGATATATCTGTGCTGCATGATACCATGTCATGTGTTTCACGGCAGCCAGTGATAGCAGAGGAGGGGAGTAGTGATGTCTCTTTAGCTACCAAAATAAATCTTTTCCTTCTGAATAGGAAAAGTCTCTGAGGACTTAAAGTTACAAATACTGGGGTACATTTTAATGATGCCACTGTAACAATCAAGTGAACTTGCTCTGCAGTCATGAAAAAAATAAACTAAAAGTTAATCTCAGATGTAAAAATTGAAAACATTACCTTATGGCTGCCACAGAACCAGGTTAACCAGGTTATTCTTGCTACTGTGTCATCCAGTGAGATCATGTCAGTGGGGGGAAAGTATGTTTAATAACGCTTTGGAGGAGGGATGTTCTAGTACAAGGTGAGCAGACCAGAGTAGAGATGATCAGGCAAGACCAAACAAGATCTACCAGGTCCCAGTGATTTTTTGCATGGGTTGACTGCAGATGCATTTGCATCAGCTGTATTTTCTTTGCTTTAAAGGCCAGTCTTTGTAATTTGCAAAAGAAGCAATGATTTAATAGGAAATGGAGGGGAAAGACCATTTTATACACCCACAGTGTGTTCTTTGTTATTGTGCTCTATACAGACAGGAAGACAAATTCTTCTGTTCATTTTTAAATTCCTGGTCTGAACAACAAAAAAAATCCATTTAATTTTGTGACTTCCTTGGCTCAACCGTTACCCTTGCAGTCTTGATATTAATCCTTCCATTATAATAAGAGAACAACTACTGACACCTGGTGGCCAATTATCTTTCTCTGTCATTCTATGTGCCTGGGTTTTTTGTTGTTTGCTTTCAAATGTGGCTATTTAAAGAGTTTGCTGATGAAATGATGAACCTATTGCGTATTCCCCTATGCTCCTTATCCTAATTCTTTCACAGCTAGAAAGGTGTTAGAATGTCATCCAAATGTGACACCATTCTCAGAAGAAAGATTTTGGAATGACAGTACTTTCAGCACTGCAAAAAAAAGTAAAAATGAATTAAAATATACTTTATGGCATAAGTTGATACTTAGAAAAGAACCCATGCTTGGCACATCCACTGATCTAGAGTAGATGCACACCACGCTGCCTGACATGCTTTGGTTTGATCCATCTGCAATGGATTGAACGCTTCATCTGGGATCCAAATGCTGATCCCAGATTTTTTTTGGATGAGCAAATGGGAAGTGCTTGCACACATTTGTAGGAAGACATCTCTGTTGTCTCTCAAGAGCAGGGTTTGAACCTCCTCACTCTGTCCTGCCTACTCCCAGGAGTGTATTTCCAGCTAGGAAAAAACTGAAGTGCTGACAGCTTTCAGCAGCCCAGTTTGGGCACTGCTGTGTGTCTCGTGTTCCCTAATGTGATAGACGTCACACGGTAGATGTCAGCAGATGGGAGGGTGCACCCCAATATCAGATCTGCAAAGGTCAGTGAGATGTAGAGGCTGTCTCAATTTAGGCTGCTTACAAGGGCAAAATAAAGTTGTGAAGCTGGACCAAGAGACCCCAAAGCATTTTGAAAGTGGCTGGTCACATACGGAAAACAAAACATGTTTATTCACGAATTTTCTTGTGGCTTATTAGACAAAGTATGAAGAAAAGGTAAAAAACGGCAGTGGTGAGGAACTGGGGTGCACGTATATGTGTTACTGTGCATTTTGGATTGGCCAGGCCTGTTTTCAGAGTGGCTGCTACAACATGTAGAAGGTAGGAGTTTTGAGGGGTAGAACCCTGTCTGACTGTTTCTTTGCTTTTTTTTCTTTTTTTTTTATGAAAAAATACACTGTAATGGGTTGACCCAGGCCAGCAGCTAAACACCCACACAGCCACTCACTCAATCCCCACCCACCAACCGGACGGGGGAGAGAACAGGAAAAGCAAAAATGAAAAAACTCATGGGTCGAGACAAAGACAGCTTAACAAGTGAAAAAAAGAGGGGGAAAAACCAAGTGCTGCAATGGCAGTCGCTCACCACCTCCCACAAGCAGACCAATGCCCAGCCAGCCTGAGCAACAGCCACCCTTCTCCCTGTTCTTCTCTAACCTCAGTTTTTATTGCTGAGCATGTCATTATATGGCACGGAATATCCCTTTGGTGAATTTGGGTCAGCTATCGCAGCCGTGTCCCTCCCAGGCTCTTCCAAGCTTAGTGGGGCCAGGCAGAGTGCGAAAAAGAGAAAACCTTGATGCTATGCAAGCACTGTTCAGCAATAGCCAAAATACTGGTGTGTTAACAATGTTTGAGCCACAAATCCAAAACATAGCACCATATAGGCTGCTATAAAGAAAATTAATGCCATCCCAGCCAGACCCAGCACAGGAACCTATAATTCATGTTTATTTGCAGCTAGGTTTAGAAAGATTAGGAGGAGAGACAAATGTAAAAATTAAGTAACAGAAATAATAAGCAATGAGTTGCCTAGTGATTCCTCATGCAGACAAATGAATGTATAAGAGCAATAATTAAGGGAGCACAGTGTGTTACGAGTTGAGAGTAAATTTAGGAACAAATCATGTTAAAGCACACACACACAAAAAAAGAAAGATCAAGTTATGGACCTTAGAACTGTGTGATCCTTCTCTAGGGCATTACTTATCAATATTCTTTTGACAGCTTTCTCTGCTAGACTGTTCATCCACTTGTACATTTCTGCAAGGGCCATGACTTGGCTTGCTGTGTGTTTGCACAACCTTCAGCAAAGACCCTGGCTCCAGTCTCATCTTAACTATTATTTCAATTGGTAATATCATTATATGAATCAATGCCTGTACACCAAAGCCTATAAAAAACATCTAGTTTTCCCAGCTGGCTGACTGGAGCTTCAAGTTTCATCTCCTGTACTACAGGCTGATTCATTCCTGACTAATAACTTGCTCATGACACTATTATGCACATCAGGCCCATCCTGATTTTTTTTTTCTTTCCTACTCCTCCTTTCCTGGATCCTATTCATAGCTCACCTGCTGTTTCCTGACATTTTTGCATTAGTGGAGGCTTCTGCTTTGAGCCATAAGCTACACACCCAGCTCTCAGCACTGGTTGTATTTACTAACTCACAGAAATGCTGGATTAGGGTTTCTACACAGTTACCAGCAGGTGATGTTATTTACTCCTCCTTCTCTGACACAGACAGGGTTTAGTGGCATCTCTTGACTTTGATAACAATTTCCTGTTTGTGGGGCTTTGTACAACAAAATCACAGAAAGTGGAGATGGAAATGACCTACTAGGTCATCTAATCCTTCCCTCTGGCAATGCAGGATAATTCCTTACAGAATATCTTCAAGTGCTTTACCCAGTTTAGTTTTAAATGTCTGAAGTAAGTAGACCTCCATCAATTCCCACAGAAGATTATTCTACAACCTAATAGATCTCACAGTTAAGAAGTATTTTCATTCCAGTCTGCCTAAATTTTCCTTTGCTTAATTTTATCCCATTACTCAGAGTTATATTCTCTTGTGACACCCAAATATAGTCTTTCTAACCTCAGGGCCCAATTCCCTACTGCCTCATGTGTTATATTGCCACTTACATTTACATCTGGAAAGTAGCTTTAAAAGTGACAAGGTGAAAGGCAAGTTGAGGTTGATATTTTCTCATACAGCTGTGAAATTATAAACATTGCAACAGGGGACACAGACCATGGCCACACATCACCTGTCTACAAGGCACTGGTGAGACTGGAACTTGCGTGTCGATACGGTGTCCAAATTGGAGAAAGAACAGAAAAAAGTCACTCAAGTTATTTACAAATTAAGGATATTCTTCACAGAGAGGAATAAAGTATTCTATTCATCTCTTCAGGAAGAGGTGACTTTATTATTGTGGATACTAAGTACCTTCACAGAAAAAAAAAAAAAAAAAAAAAAAAAAAGATTCTGGCTGCTATAGCTCTCTTTAATCTAGTAGGAAGAGTTTAACAAGAATGAATGACCGGGAGCTGAAGCTAACTGAATCCAGACTGAAAATGAGGTACATGTTCTTAACACTAAGCGTGATAAACTACCACAGCGTAGGGTGGATATTGCTTTCCCTGATGTCTGCAGAAGATGATTGTTTACCTAATGGAAGATACACATCAGGTGAAAAGGTGCCTCATTGAAATATAGGAGTCTCTGACAACAAAGTGTCGGACTAGATAACCCGATGGCGTGTTCTAGCCTTGAACATTATGGAGGTATATCCTCAGAGATGCACATGATAAGTTAAAAGAGAATGCAGTGGAGATTCAGTGCAGGAATGCAGCTGGAGAGAACCGTCTTGCAGGTTGATTGGAAAAATGGAAATTCCTTTCTGCATTACTTTTATAAGCCTTTGTAAGCTGAACACATGACTGGTAGCCATCCTCTAACTACTCAGTCTTCCATGGAAAATAGGAAAGCCTGCTTTTCTAATTGATATTTCCAGAAATCAAGAGACAGATATGACTATTCAGTAAAAATCAAAATGTATCTCCCCAAACAGATAAAAACAGAAGAACAAAAACAGGGTCACAGTGAGGGAGAAGGCAAAAAATCCCGCAGAGCAGAGATGCAAACACAGCAGAAAAGTAATTCCCATGGTCTCCATGTGACTGGCTGTTAAGGGAGTCTGCTCCCAAAACAAGACAAAAGGCAGCTCAAATATGTCCTACACTGAAAGTTTCAAAGCACTCAGTGGACTTTGAAGTCTATCCTCCATCATCAGCAGTGATTGACAACATGATTTCAAAGACATTTAAGTGCCTAAAGATGTAGCATGGCACCTGGTGGGATTTATAAGCCCGTCAAAGTAGGCCGGGCACATAACTCCCATTGATTTTCTGTGAGAACTGAGCTCCTAAACACCTCTACCACTTTTGAATAAAGTACAGAGGCTGCAAGGTCGCTGTGGTGTTTCTGAAAACATAGTCCCTTACTGCCTGTTGAAAGAGTTCTTTGGCTGGGAATGATGACATCATTCATACCGAGATCAAGCCAAACACTTATGCCCTTCCAGGACACGGTTAGGCTTCAGTGTTCAAGAGCTAGAAATGAGGTGAAATGCAAAGAGGTAAAGAGTTAGAAACAAGTTTTCTTGCCTTCCCCTCGTCTCTCCCTCATGTCTCCGTAACGACTGGCTCAATGCAAAACTGACTCTCCGTTGCGATTGAGGTGGCAGCTCCGAGGTGGAAGACTGACCTCCTCTCATTTGGTACGAACTGGCTTTGGAGGAAACTCTGCCTCCCTTCCCGTCCTCGCCCACCTCCAGGTGTTGTGCAAAGCAAACTCTAGTAGAGAAGGTGAATATTCGCTGTCTGAGTGCCTGCTCTCTCCATGAAATGGCAGCAGCAGATGAATAAGCTTCAAGCACCTTTCAGCGGCCCCTTCGCTGACTATTGTGAGTTGAGCACTTTCAAGGCAATGCTGAGTATTGCTCAGCCCAGACCTGTTTCTTTGTGTTTGTTCTTTTCCATCTTTGACTGCACAAAGTAGGGAGTGGTGTGAGAAAGGCAAATGCTGGATGATGGTGGTAAGATCTGGTTGGCAAAGAATTAGAAATGCCAACCCTTTAATAAATACAGAGAAAAGGGAGGAGGCTTGGGCTTGTGCTACAAACTCACTTTTTGATGAGTTAGCAAGAGAATCTTCCTTGAGCAAAGCATAGGAGTGAGTTTAGTGTCGGACAGGCAATCGCTTCTGACGCTGCATTGCCAGTCTTGGAAAGAACTTTTGGGGGAAATGTGATACTAGAAAAAAATCAAGCCTGAAGGTGATACATATTCAATCTAAAGTCCACATGGGTAACCAAATAATCAGTTTGCCTTTGGACTTTCAGACATGTAGAATGAAGTACCTGTGCTGTGCCAGCAGCTGGGTGGCATAGCTTTAATTAAAGAATCTAATTCATTGCATCAACCCTGTTTATGTCGGTCTGGGGATTAATGTAATATTTATTTTTCCAGTCACATCCAGAAATAACAGGATTAGAATATGCCTGTGCCTCAAACAACACAAAGTTAATCTTTTTTTATGAAGGAAAACAGTTCTGTGCCCTCAAAATAAGATGTGCATCTGAGTCAGCAGGCCCGATATTTAAGATAATTATTCTATGTGAAACATCCATGCACAGACACATCAGCCAGGTTGCAATGACATACCTATGCAGTGCTATCTATTTTCTGCTGTCGTTCAAAGGATAAGTTGAAGGCTTGACCCACAGCTAAATAAAGTCAGTAGGAATCTTCATAGTCTGAGATCAGGCTGATTTTCTTTCTTTTCTTTTGCTTTACACTTAAAAAGAAAAAGTAAATTTTCCCTTGACTTTGAAATTATATTTTAAAAGCTTTTACTAAGTTTTAATGAACACATATTTGATAAAGATTTTCATGTCACTTATTTGAAAGTATACTTAGCCTCTTGGATGCCTTTCCCCTAGAAAGGTTCATAGACCAGAGGTATTCCTAACTTGTAACAGGGCATCTTTTACACTTCACTCTTATTTTACAGTTGTTTAACTCTTCAGTAAATGTTCCCAATGGCCACGCTTGTTCTCTTGATCTGTTTTTCAAGAAGCAGAGCCAGATTTGTGGCTTTGCTATACGTAACTCTGAGAGACTAAATCTGATGAAGTATTATTGAATGATTAGGATAATAGAATGGGCAGATGTTCTTAGGCGGAAGAGCCATACATAGCTGTGGCTATAAGTGCATTGATTTTTAGCTTGATTGCAGTAGGTTCTGCATGATGTTTCTTTCTGATAGATTTTGCTTCACTTACAAGAGTGTAATTAGAGTAGTGTATCACCTATAAAGATGAACGGATGGACATTACATTATTCAAGACGTCCCTCTTCATGGAGTGAGAATGCTGACTGCATCTGTGTTCAGAAGTATAAAAAATACCTTCTAGTGACAATGTCTATAGATGCCATCTGTACGTCTGTCTATCCAAGAGAAAGAAAGAAATTGAAATGTATTGAGAAGTATAAAAGAGGTATCGCAAGCACGCATAGCATACATACACTTAACAAAGCCTATTCTGACTGTAAAAAAAAAAAAAATCCTCTTGTGAATCATTCAAAAAGTAATGGTGTGAGCTTTCTTAAGAAAAATGTAGAGAGTATATCCTCCATGCTGTTTCAAGAAAAGGGAAATAAAGCTGAAGAAATTTTTCAGCTGTTATAATATTTACATTAATTCAAATGACACTTTATTCCAGGACAAGATATGATTCTTAAATTTTAGGAATTAATGTTATTACCTGCATTTGCTACACAAAAGCATTACCTTTTCCCTAAATGACTGCAGCTTGTGTAATTAACTGCACTTACAGCTTCCTCTGTGTGGATGACTGTGATCTCATGTCGTGCTCCAGAGTTTTGCTTTTTTAAACCACTCCTGATGAATGCAGAAGGCAATGGAACATGTTTCCACCTGCTCTGCAGTGGGGGAGACTGAAGGCATTTCAGCAATTACAAAGCAGAAAGGAGAAATCGCTAATTAGGGAACCATGAATCACGGTACAGTTGAAATTGGCCATTCCCAAAGTGCAGGCTGTTTCGTACTACAGGCGTAGCTGAATCACTTGTTTGCTCACATCCCTCTCTACTTGCTTTATTTTTTACTCTGTTGAGTGAACTTTTTTAATGATCTTGAGAAATCTGTTTGAGGCAACTTTTAGTATTTCAGCCATGCACGTTGCCATACAACTTTCTGGAAAGCTCTGTGGGCTTTAGGCTACTACCTGCCTCTGGTGCCGTGCTGCTCGGGGCTTGCAAGCACTCCGGGGAGAATAGAGAGCTCCTTCATAAATGGTGATGGACACAGTGGTGCGAGGAGACAGAGCGGTGAGGAAGCAACACACGCAGGGGCTGGTGATCAGAAGGGACTTGGAGACACCAAAGAAATGAAGAAATTATCAAAAAGCCTCCCACTGTGAGTGGGGAGGAAATAGAAACGATGGTGAGGAGAGAGGGCACCCTTCCCAGAGAGGGGAAGGAAGGCTTGAATATTTTTCCTGCTGCAATGGAAAACAATCTGTAAAAATTTGAGAGTAGCATTTTAGAGTAATTACAGCAGTATTTTAGAGCACAATTTTCTATTGTAAACAGCAGAGGAATGTTAGTTCGTTAGCTAGTTTTTCTTAGTCCTAAATTCTTCAAACCCCACTTATATCCCACATTGGTTATCAGTACCTTTGAGAATTGTTTTTTATAGTCCAGTCTCATGTTGCCTGAGGAAACTTGATTTTATCTTCCAGAACCTCCACTTCCTCCCACTTCACCCAGCGATAGTAATGTCATCTGCAGTTTCCCCTCACTTTGTGTCCTACAGCCTGGAGAGATTTCAATGCAAAACCTGCAATCTGGGATTCAAGGCTTGCTGCCCTCTGCCAATAAACTTCCCTGTTATTCCCAAGTTATTCTCAAAGGAAGGTAGTTAAACTCTGGTCAGGGAGTTTGTTGCTGTCACCAAATGGGTCAGGGAACAGCTCTGAAGCAGCAGCAATGCAATATATTGTTTTCCTTGTGCACATCTTCAGCCTCGCCAGCGCAGTGAGATGCCTTTCTTATGCTCACCAAGAAATGGTATTTTGGAAAGGAAAGAGGAGTTTCTGTCAGTAATTGTCACAGAGCATATGGCAATATCATGCTCAGTGATTAATATGAGGAACAAAATCAAGTGTTGGTCCAAACACACAATTTTCCATGTGGGAGAAATAGTGGTATTTCTGAACAGCTCTTTTATGCCAGTGTCAAATTTTAGGGTTTTCGGAAAGCACTTTAAAAAATGAATCTTACAATAGTATGAGCAGTTTTGATAGAGCCTTCCTAGATTTTAAGCCCACTGAAAAGAAGAAACAATATTGTTTAATTCCCTGTAATATGAAATCTTTAAAATCTTAATTGTAAAATGGAGACATTGCAATAGAAAATGTAGGCACTCTGATAAAATGCCCCTATATGTGGGCATCTGCTGCTTCAGAAGTGCCTGAAATCAAAATAAAAAATGCTGCCAAAAGCTGTGAAATGTGGTAAGATTGCAATTACTTCATTAATGCCATACAATTACTGTAACATCGTCAAAAATAGTATAAATTAAAAATCAACCGAGTAACAAATTCTTAAAGGTAGTTCAGAATTGAACACTTCTCAGAATGTTGGAATTTTAGTTGAAATCAATACTATTTTGTGGAAATAAGTTTTAAGAACTCCAAGTGAATGAAAAAAGAAATGCTAGGCCACAGTATATTTCAATAGGAGGTTTGAAAATCCTCGTTTAATTACTATATGTTCAATAGCAGTACATTTTTCATAATGCTCAGCTATCTGGGGTGTCGTGCTCTTTTACCACTGTAAATCGCATTAACGGCAAATCTTGGGACTTAATAAATTGTTTTTAAATTCTGGTACATCTGCTAGCTTGGGAGCAGACTGTACTGAGATTGGTCTCTAGGCGACTTTAATTATGTTTTTCATTCACATGATGGAAGTTCTCAGCCATCAGATGCCACCTGTTATCATTTTTGTTTCCACTCTTGTGAACTCTTGCTCAGGGCAGCAAAGGGAACACTAGCTGTCGTACTTGTAAGGTGTATTGTCTTAAAAGCTCTGCTGTTGTATTGTATTTGCAAGGCCAGAACCAAGCTCCCAAAGCATGCTTGCCATTGTGCTTTGGTCAGTAATAACAGCCAGAAGCCTTTTTTTCTGGAGAACCAGCACAATTTTGACTTCAAGACACTGGAAAATATCATTTCAATTTTCAACACATTTCTTTCTGATTCTTGAAGTTTCTGTTCATTTTTTCTGCCCTCTTTTTCTTCTCTTGCTTTTAATTACAAAATGAATTGAATACCCAAGTCAAAATAAATGGTAAGAGTCAAGCAACGACGCAAGATTTGTATATATCTTATTAGAAGCTTTCTTCTTTGAATCAGCTGGTAGAGCTATGCTCAACTTCATCACAGAACATTTCTTCTGTGGGTCTATGTAGCTCATTAGCAAATCAGTGGGGTTTGATTAAGCCCATTCTAGTACGTGATCACCAGCTAAATGATAGAGAAGGTAGATGGTCAGTGGTAGCTGGGGTTTAGGATGAGAATTCCTCCTTTAGTAACTGCCTACCATTTTAAATTTCTCTTTAGTTTTTGATTCAGTGAATCATGTTTTCCAGAGGCATCTAGTAATTCCCCAGGGTCTTGGTGCTTAGTCCAGATCAGGCAGGACAGAGGAATCCTTGCATCTTTAGCTTCCTTAACCTTAGCTATCGGGTTATGCAATGTTTGATTAGGTTATTAGCTACCGTTCAGTTTGGACACTGTGGTTGCCACCTGATGCCGAAATTAGTTTCTGTTTGTAAATGTGATATTACCGTCATGTTCTTTGGTAAGCTTCCAAAGCGAAAGTTTGTTTTAGATACAGCATATAAAATAATGCTTCCAATAGTAAAAGTGGGTTTAGGCAGCTATTTTAAACAGTGCATCATTAGCAGAGCTATCAATATATTGTCTCTGAAATACTCATTTATCTGAATAACACTTTTAATTTAAGATTTTTTTATACGCTTATATATATATTTGAGTGAGAGATTTCTAGGAAGAAAAAGCACAGAGAAGCTTTTCAAGAGAGTACACTTTGAGACCCATTTATTTCCCAGAACTTCTTTCTATACATAAAAATTAAAGGATGTATGGAGCTGCTGAAGATCTGCTTCAATGTACAACAATGATCAAATGTACAACATACACTGTGTTAGAAATCCATTGGTAAAATGGTATAAAACTTTTGTGAACGCCAGATCTAGAATTCACTTCAGAGCAATGTTTGAAACACTCCGTTTTGGAAGTTTGTTTAAACTCAACCAACCCCACTCTGTACTAAAGCACTGGGGCATCCTTGTCTAATGGCTTATTACCAAATCTCCTGGGGACTCACTGGCATGAAAGGCACTATATAAGCCAGAGGGATTTTTTTTTTTTTCTTGCCCCATGTGTAGTTTAGATGTCATTTGCAGCTACTGTGTACTGCTAGTTTACTTCAAAAGAATGCTGATCGAGGCCTGAGGAAAAGATTGAGCTATGTGCTAAAAAGAGGCAAAATAATAAAGTACTGCTTTGCTGTTCTACTGAGATACATCTGTGCTGGCTGCCAAATGCTCATTCCTAGTCTGAATTCAGAATTGATCCTTTTAGCCTGTACAGATAAGAGCAAAGTCAGATCATGTTTGTTTAAATATTTGGTGTTTTTTAATAAAATAATTTTTAAAAAGTTTTACTGTACTTTAATCTTTTCCAAGAGTCAGTAAAAGACAAACCTGTTCATTCACCTGGAAAGAGAGGAGCTTGTACAACCATGCTTGCTTTTTGAGAATACAGACCAGAATGCAACTGTCTTCAAATATCTCCTGAGAATAACTTTAAAAAGAAAAGGGTGCTTCACAGTCCTCCAAAGCTGACAAATGATTTTTTTAGCTGTGGTGCTTAGCCTGTTAAAGCCTCTTGCAGGTGCTTTCAAAAAAGCCCACGGGTAGAGTTGTCAGAGGTATCCAAAACCTTTGGATTGCTCAGCATTTGGGTGGTTTACATAAGCCCTTTAAGAAGACCTAAGTATCAAAGCTGTCCTCAACAATATCTGAAAAATCGTCTGCATCAGACTAGGCAACAAATTACCAAAAGCATCAGATTTTGAAGTCTTACCTCTTATAGTAAGTCTACTTTTTTTTTTTTTTTTTAATTGCTTTACATTGTTGTAGAAGTGGGGGTTTTCTTGAAAATAAAATGCATTCTCCATTGTTGGATATCAAGTAGTTCTGTCACCAATACCGAGGCCAGTGGTTTTGACCGTACTACTGGGGAAGGCTGCTAGAGCACCCAGAGTGATGTTCATGTGTTATGTGGGTCCTAATGAAGTGACATGGCTTCCAAGTGTAGGCGTCATTCTTATGTCATACAGTTGCCCTTCCTGTTGCCGGACTTCAGATGTAATGTTTTAAAGAGAAAATAGCCTAAAACTCTGGAGATTATACTTCCTAGGCTGATTGGCAAAGACATGTTTAGGATAATGTTTATATGTTGCCTGACATTGGTGTTCAAAGAAAAGTTAGTTTCTTCTGGAAATTCCTTTTCTTAACTAACCCAAAAAGACAGACGAACTGAGAGGCCAGAGAGCTTGTTGTTGTTGTTTTTAAGAAAAAGACATAATGACTATAAAAACCTGATGTAATATAAGCTGTGTTCTCCAACCACACTCCCATAGTTTAAAAGTTAAACCCTAGACCTGTGCAAAACAAAAAAGACAGAGGCAAAATGATCATTGACTTAAATTACACTAATGTAACTCATTCTTCAATTCAAGTTTTGGTATTATATTCCTTTGAGTTGTTTAGTTACATGCTATTTGTGCCTTATAGCAGGTAACTACATTTAGGGACTTCAGAAGTCCTGATCAGTTTTCCTTCCTTCTGTGAGATCTACCAATTGTTCAGTTCTTTGCAATTAAGTTATTTATTTCATTCAAGTGTGAGGTGCCTAGATGTAAATGCTATATACCATCAAAGGAACCTCCATGTTTTAAGGTCCTACAAAACCCCCTCTGGACAATTTTTTGTAAATCATTCCAGCCTAGTTGCATAAGTATGGCTTTAGAAATCAAACTCTAGGCACCTTGGCTTGAAAAGAATAGCCTAAGAGTAAAAATATTTACATTTTCATATCAATATGTGTTATTGGAATCAGCTCTTGGTAATTTTCTGCTCTTAAAAAAACATAACAAAACGAAAATACACCAGTAAAACCCAAATTATAAGATTTTCTTATGGGAACAATTGTCCAGATATTTACTCAGAATTTACTATATGTTTTGTATTTCAGATGATGGAAAAACACATTGATTCTTTTAACTTAAATTATGGCTCTAAAATACATTAAAGTATGTTGTCCTAATAAATGATGACTTACATGAAAAAAAGGAAAGAAAGAACTTGAGGGCTTTATTTAGATCCAGTCTGTTATTGTAAATGATGCTGCCAATTTATTTATTTTTTTTATAACCGCCAGCAATAGAAGATTATTGTGATAAATGATTCATATCACTGCAATATACACCTTTTAAAATTTCCATATCTGGCAACTAATAGGCACTTCTTGAAGGCTTCAATAGACTCCTTAGCCAGATTATGTGGCTGAAAGCTGCCTCATGATTAATTTCATCTAAATGTGGTAATTATCATACTTTGAAGTAATGCCTGCAAAACATGCTTTCACAGAGAGTTAGTGGAAGCAGAGGATTAACCTAAAAACATTTCAGTTCAGAGCAGCATATCACCCAAATAGAAATGTATTTTCCTCTGAATTTTTCAAGACTTTTTATTAGACTACTTGGCAGTCATTTGCATTACCTTATCTCATATCAACTTCTTCACAGCAATTTAGAGAGCAACAGAAACTGAAGCAACTTTGTATTATTATCAGTAATGGGATAGTCTTGGTTTTGCAAGCTACTTATTTTGGCAGCTTCTGCCCTGAAGTATTTCTTGTATTAGTGTTTAAAAGCACAATTAATTTATCATTCCTATATGTCGTTGACATAAGCATTATCCTGCCTATGTTCTAGGCCCACTATAGATTATTAGTGAGTATGTTCATTTCCTCATGGGGAGTAACTTCTACCACTGCTCTCTGCATCTCTTTGCTTCCTGACTCACAGGACCTCCACGAACCATTCCTTAGTTGTACGGGTGAGACTAGCGAAAAAGGTACGTAAGGCCCCAAGTACAGTTATAGAAACGGCTGCTTTTTGCACCCAGCTAAAAGCCCTGAGGTAGAATAGCACCTCGAATTATCATGAGTATCGCTGAGCATTTCAGCGTCACTGAGTATTTCTGCCCACTTACATCTGCTTAGCAAAGATTCCAAACCTTCTCTCAGCCATCAGAAAAAAAGTCCTACAAAAATAGTGGCACAAAAATGCCACCTTGACTGAAGATGGGACAAACAGTTTAGTTAAGTGTCTCTGGTAGGCTGCCTGGCCATGCTGTGTTTTGATATAGCCGAGTAATTTTAAGTTTATTTAAATCAAGCCGGGACAGATTTTGCCTACTCTTACATGGTCCGTAGGTAGGACTGACTGAGTTTCTTCAGGTTCATAAGCTATTCCACGTTGGCTTAGCTTTGGTAAGAATCTTATGCGTGCTCTTTTTCACAACCATGAAAGAAATGGATTAGCTTGAACTTTATTCGAACATTGGGGAAAGTCTGGAGAAGCCGGCATCTTTCCTCCAGGCTGGACCAGAGGGATGACTCGGTTTCTCTCTCTCTCCTCATTTTAGCTGTAAATCTTCCATTTAATTTGGCAGGTGGGAAAAACGTGGCAGCTGGGGTTGTGGCTAGGTGTTATGTGGAGCCTTCCAAACTAGGCTTCGATTCTATGGTTGTCGGAAATTGTAGGAAGATAACGCCTCTCATGACATGTCTCTATACTTGAGCTCCTAGAGCATCTTCCCTTGCAGTTCTGCAACCTGACAACGTGCACACGGTGAGCAGCCACGGCTCAGCTAGTACACGTAACCCACAGTAACTCAAACACACGTTGAATCTCACAGATTACTATATTGAAATTAAACACAAATGTTCACGTTCACGCGGGTTTTGTTGCATTCACACTTAAGGTTAAATTTCTGCAACTGTACCGTGAAACAAACAGAAGTGAACCGATTCACTGCATCATTCAAGTGCACTTTGCAGCAAATAACCTGTTTCACCTCGAAAGCACACGCTGCAGTTTTCTATCTACCTATATTCTTCCTGTGTTTTTATACACTTTTTTTTTTATCTTACAGATAAAAAAGCAGCTGCTGTGTCCAAAGAACTCAAAAGTAAGAAACTACTGTGCCATAGGTTATGATCTCTTTTATATGTCATGTATTTTCAAACAGCATGTTTCAATAATCCAAATTAATAGTTATTGAATTGTTGAAAGCACAAAAAAGAAAGTAGCTACACCGTTTATAATTGAAAAATGACATATTTAGACTTCAGCTGCCTCCTACTTTCTAAATCCATTCTTATCCTGCTTCTAATTCCACACTCCTCTGTGACTGACAGTTTTGCCTTCCCCTCTTTTCTATCACTGTCTTCGAAAACAAAGGTTTCATGGGGAAGGAAATGTCAAATGAAGTCTCAGCTGAATGTGCGCTCAGTGGCAGCAGTTTTGGTAAATGGGCTGAGAAGACTGAGAGTCCAACGTGCTGAGGACCACCAAATTTATCTTCACAAATGCAAAACAAGGGCCCTGCCCACCCAGTTACTTCAGATTCAGGCAGAGAGACTTCTGAGGCAGAAGAGATGTAGGGGCTGGGCTCTTCTGCATAAATAACCAAAAAATGCGCTGAGAACGTGCTATTGTTAACAAGGGAACTTTTACGCCTTCCTTTTCTACAAATTTGCAAGCATCAATGCCTCAACACTGAGGATAATAAGACAGTTTCACTGGTAAGACTTCATCTGCTCAGATCTCTGTTCTGGAAGCACAGTATATAAAAAAATTTAGGAAAACTACCGGGCTTCAAAATCTCATTCAAATTCATAATTAGAGCATGCACTGACTCCCATCTCCATATATGATCTTTCCCGACCTGTATGGTAGAATAATCCCCTGCCAACCTCAGTTTTGCAGGAATTTATTAAAAGATTTCTTTTGGCAATCAAGAAAAGCTTATACATTGGGTTCCTACTCAAATTTTCCAGAAACATTGAACAAAAGATTCAACGGACTTAGTCTACAAGTAATGTCCTGTTAGTGAAATAACTGCCCATTTGCATTGCATGAGTGAAACGTGCAGGGTGAAGTTTTCAGCTAAAACTTGTTCATATAAAGATGCAGAGTCATTAGCACTGAAATAATTTATGAATTACAAGCTAAAAAGCATATGCTTACAAAAGAAATGTCAAAACATTTGGTACTTTTGTTTCAAAGCTACTGAAAAGTTAAATAAAAAAAAAATAAATAAATTGCAGAAGTTTTTGGTCAAACAGATCCTTCATTTTAAATTTTTTTCCTCAATTAAAATTATTTTAGTTGCTCAGAAATGAAATATTTGAAAAGAAAATAAAAATCCCAGTAGAATAAAAAGAATCCTAGCTCAATTTGTTTTCATAGCTGTTACAAAGAAAAAGTAAAAAAAAAAGTCTCGCTGGCCAGCAAGCTCTAGCTGAGAGCTCAGAAGGGAATAAATGCAGGAGTCCTGCCATTTTGTATTAAGTCCACTTGTAGAATATGTGTGTTGAATCTCCTGTTTCTTCTGCAAGAACAGGCACTCAGGAAAGTAATACTAAGTAAATTCTTCTCTAAGGTCTTCCACATATTTCCTTGAAGGAGGGGTGAGCACCCCAAGTAATTACAATGCTGTGATAATAACTAAGTTAGGATATAATTATCTGCTGCAGGCTTTTAAATGGATGGAAACAAAACAATCCCACACATGCAAACTGTATTTTGTTTTCATTCTGTTTCACAAGACAATCTGATGCATCTTTTATGAACTTCTCAAAAGACTGGAGGGGAAGAACTCAAAATTACATTCCTGATTTAGCCATATTCTTTTTCTCTGTAATAACACAGTGACAGATGTGAAGGATTAACTAACATTTTTTTGGCATTCTGTAATTCAGGTTGTGATTAAAATGATTAATTATTTCCTCTCACAATACGGAAATGTGAATTTTAAGTTAGAGGATCTTCTAGTTGATATAAAAAAATCCATTATGAAAGTCAGTGGAGTTTAACTTATGGAAATTGGTTAAATTATTGTGGTTTAAGTACACTCTGGTATTTACCTAGACATTGGTAAAGAGTAAATAAATCCGGTAGGCTAGTTTGGTTCTTCTATCCAGGGCTGAGATTCTCCAGGTCTGCTTGGGGGTGCACATACCCTTCATCATTTGGGCCTTCATTCTGCAAGGAAACGTCCCACCCCAGCAGAGAGAGAACACTGTCAATGTTTCATGAAAAGACCAAAACCAACTACAGTTAAGCAGCCCAAGAGGGCCCGTTTCTCTGCTAGGAGAACCCAGCAGTTGCTCTTTCAAGTGCGGGCTCCAACACGAAGTTGTTCTCCTAACGCTCCCCCATTCCTCAGGCTGGAGAGAGGTTCCTGGCGTCGCGGCATCTGGGAACGTACTTTGCAGTAGCAGCCCGATTTTGCCTTTTCTCATCAGGGAGACATTCAGATCAGGGGAAAGGGATGACGCTTCGAATCCCGCCGGGATCCCAAGAGGCACAGCCACTGAATTGGCGGCAGGCGGGTTCAGGACCTTCTGCTCCCATAACCGCACCAGCAAATGCGGAGGCTCCCGGCCCAAAACTGCTGCCTGAGCCGCGAGGCCATGCCCGAGCCCCTAGATACCTGCTTTGCTCTGCTTCGCCAATAGAGATTGAATTACTAGACAGAAAAAGCGAAAAGAAGCAATTCAGTCCCTAACAGCAAGAGTTTGCTAGCCCTTCGGCTAGCTATTTTGTTGATGCTTTTGAGTTTATTGATGGCAGCTCAGCTCTTTTCTCTTTGGGTGACCTCTTTGTCTAACTCTTCAGTGAAAATATTGCCACAGGCTGTATCTCACTGAAAGCCTTTCCTCAGGTTTCTGGGTTTTTGTAAGATATAACACTTTGTAGTAATTGGTTTAATTTGTTCTCTCTCTTTTTTTTTTTTTTTTTTTTTTTAAAGTGCCAGCAAAAGCTCCTGCAGCCAAACCAGGCACCAAGAAAGCAGCAGCACCAGGTAAAGGAGCAAAATGTTCACATTCAGCGTATTTCTTATATTCTTGAACCAGTTTATTGCATCACAGCACCATCTGCTGGATTCTGCAAAAGCCACTGTTTGGGGGTTTTGGTCTGTTTGTTCTAAATTATTGTGATAATTTGTATGTGAAATCTTTGCTAAGAACAAAAGCATTTTGCATTGGTCTCTAACCTTCTGGTGGCTTCTCATCCTCCCATGGCAGCTGTCCTCCCATGGGCCATTCTGCAGGGCTTGAGACCAAACAATGAATCTGAATGTAAAGAGTGATTTTAAAAGCAATATTTACAGAAATGAGTTTTCACGTGAAGATGTATTCAAGCCCTTCGAGAAGGGGATCTGATTTTTCAAAGTGCTGATCTCACAGTACGTTTTACAAAAATGGAGCTCTTAGATAATCATAAATATGCACTGAAAAGACAAGGAAGCTTTGTTTAAAAGAAAATGGTGGCACAAATTCATATCAGAATTTAGAATGTACTATAAAAGTCTACTACTTTTTGTTGATTTCTGACCTCTTCTGCTTTCACAGCCATCTTCAAAAATGCCATGTCACATTTCTGCTTAATTTAATAAAAGCCGATATAATGAATAACAATCTAAATATTCAGGATAGTTGTAGTTTTCCTACATTTTAAATTAACTAACAAAAAACCCCAGGAATTTCCATGTGAAAATGTGATCAATATATAACCATATTATTCTACTCTAAAGTAGGGCAGCCAGTGCTGCACCAGGCTCGGTGCTGCTGAGCTCTGCCTGGTGCTGGCATCGCAGAAGCAGCCAACCCACTCCCTCTGCCGCATCCTACTTCCAGCTGATCCCACTGTCCGTGGCTATGTGCATCCACATGGATCTGGGATCTTTTCCTTTTCTTCCCCCCCCCCCCCCCCCCCTTTAAGATTGTTTTCTGGCTGTCTTTCTCTAATTCAGACCTTTTCAGTGATCTATCTCGGAACTCTCCTCCACCGAACAAGGGAATAATAGCTTGCTTCAGTAGGGGAGACCGGGAATTGGTCAAGGATCAGTGCAAGCCAGGAACATCTTCAGTTGCCTCTTCCACAAAAGGATTTGCAGGCTGGAATTGCAGTTGATATAGGCTATCGGAGGGCATGTTGTACAGATGTACGATGTACAGTGCGAAGGTGGCCTCAGCAGCGCCATTTCCCCACCAATGCTCCCGGTCCCTGACTGCTGTGTTTGCTTGACGCTGCATTCAGTCGTGCTAATACAACTGGGAGAACAGGGTAAACCACACCGTTGCCGTGGCTTAGAGATAAAAACTGTCCTAGAAACGTGTGTGTGTGTGTGTGTGGCAGGGTGTTCAGTCTGGCTCATTTCCGTAAGTCTGGCTCCGCAAACATTTATATCCCTGTAACTGATAATTTCTTAAAGCAGCTTTGTTGCCAAAGTGTGTTGTATAGTTGGACCCTTAGATGTCTTGACAGTACACTGCAGAAATCGTTATGTTAGAACCATATGCTTATAATTAATTCATTCCACCTGCTTGCATCCAATATTTGTGTTCATTTTTGAAAAATATTCCAATGAGTCTGCTTGTTGGCAAGAATGGCGATGACAGTAATCTGCTTAAGAAAAAGAAAAGGGGAAAAACTGGCATGGCTTCCTATGGAAAAATAAAATTAGTTTGCCTGTTCCGACACATTTCTAAATATCTAGTTTGCCTTAAAAGCGATAAAGAGCAGTAGGCTTTGACTTCTGCGTTTTTGTTTCCCCTCCCCAAATGGCACTTCTGAAATTCTCTGAAAATTGATTTTTCCCCAGAATAATTCACCATAGCAAAATATTAAATACGCTTGTTTGGCAATATCGTAACTAGACTGCTGCTTATTAGCACAGTAAATTAAATACATTATCCAATTTCATATTTCATTTTCTTCCACATATCTTATTACATCACAACCTGTACCCCAGAATGCCTAAAGCTGAAGGTTTAGTCCTATTAACAGACTGAACAGACTGGGAGCGCAGCTGGTCATCTTCTAGTGCTTCTACATCACATATGTTCCTGGTCTTAAAGTCACTGGTGAAGAAAACCCTGCCTAATGCACTGTGCACTATTTTTAGCTCCATATATTTATATGGCAAAAGCAAAGAAAGTAAATGCGGAATTTGGAAGTCTAGAAGAGCTTCTGCGTCTGGAAACTGATGGCTGCTCTAGGAAACCAGCCTCAGTGAATACCTCTTACTTGATTTTCAAATTGGATCTTTTCAAACGGAGTGTTTTCTCTAACTGGAAAAAATTACCTCTCTGGCAACCGTCTGAAACCAGGCTGGAGAACCGAGTATTTGGCTTTCCAGCAGAATAGTTTCACAGCCCTCTGCAGGTGATGCTGTTCTGAAGGGAGAAACCAGAGGCGAAGTGCCTTCGTGACACCAGTCCAATTAGCAGAAGGGTGACGAGGTACCCCGGCAGGCAGCGAGGAGCCTCGGGGGCTGCCTTAGCTGGGGTCGGGGATGGGGACGGCTCTTCTGCCAGTCCCTCGCCCGGGATAACCCCACGTCCTGGGCAACGCTCCTGCGCCTTCTTTAAGGACCAGTGACAGTGCTTTCCCCGATGATTCGCCCGTTATAAAAATCAGATCTAACTGTTTTCTACGCTGTAAAAATGAAATCCTAATTGTAGCTTAGAAATTCCCCGGATTGGTCGTGCAATTTTTAATTTAATTTTACAGTATGTTTAACAGATTTTGTACTGTCACTTAACTTCCTAATTACTGATTTTTAATGCCTAATTTTTCCCATCTTCCTCTCCATACACACACACACAAAAAATCTAATTCATTGCTCCCTTTGGGGTCATAACAGAAACTCCTTCTGAGCACCATTTCCCCCTTGAAAATCAATGAAATTTAGTTCAGGCCCAGAAAAAATAAAGTAAGTATGACAGGCAAATAGCCAGTTTTAAGTGCTCAGATGTCAGCTGCATCCAATCTCTCAAACTGACTCTGTCAGTTGTGCTGGAATTATTACTGTTTTATTATGCCTCTGATTTCACCACTGTTGGTAAGAAGCAGAAAGGAAAAAAAAAGAAAAAAAAAAGGGGGCATTATATAGGAAATGAGTTCATAATGTAAGTACAGAGTATTAGAACGAAAAACCCGGTCAGAGGATCGGCTGAAGAGGGTCAGATTCCTCTGCCTAATGCAGGAAGAAGTACTGGTTCTACTGGTAATGGGCAGTATCTATTTAACAAATTATTTTAATTCTTGGTTCAAGGTGAACAACAGAAACTAAAATGGCAGCAGGAAAGAATCTTTGTACTTGCCATATGGTATAACCAGCACTATCCTACTTAAAAAGGAAGAAATAACACAAAGTTTATGAGTCAGTGGGTGTGCTTTGAAACGAAGGAAAGGTTTATTAAGGAGCTGGGCTCGTTGGCTGTCTTTTTTGATCACTGACAGGACACGAGTACATAGAAAGAATGCTAAAACCATGTAAATGTTATAAAGCATTAATAAAATCCAGCACGTCTATTGAATAATTTACCAACACAATGGAACAGGCAAAATTATCATTTCTTTTTCAGGTTTCTCACAGTCAGGTAGCTCTCGCTCGTCACACGTCAGGGATGTATTTTACTCACATCACCACAACCTCTGCATCACCCGTCCACCTACTTATTCTCCTCTTGTGTAGATATATCGCCCAAGAGATGAGACATCAAAAAGAAGTGTAAATTGTATGTTACACACCCCACATAAATACTTTTGAAGGAGGAAAAGGAGAGGGGCAGTGTTTCTTTCTCTCTCGCCCTACGTGGACGTGGCCCTTGTAGAGTTTGCCATCCTGCATTATCTTCAGGGTCTTATATCCGAGTGCCTCTATGTGTCCTGAAATGTCACTTTATAAGCAGCCACTGCCCCTGGTTAGCATCACTGCATGTATTTCTGTTGTACAGGTGTTGCCGGGAAAATTCTTCTGGTAGCTGGAATAGTCTGTTCCGTTTTCTAGTCCCTGAAGTTAACTCTCTCAGGGTTTTCCATAACATAAGCACAGCCATTCTCCGGGTTTACTTTTCTGGGTTTACAGTTTACCTCTTCAGGGACAAATGACAGAGGTAGCTTATTGCATATGCATAAGGATAGGCTTTGCAGTTTATCTTTGGATGAAATAAATCTTCACTCAGGTAGCAGGTGTTTATGCAGCAATAAACAAAATAATGAAACCCTACCTGTATTAATCCTGCTGCTCAGGGTCCTTGGGTTTAGATCCAGGGTCATCCTGTAGTCTTTTTGAATCACAGAGGCTTTCTTTTTGGTCCAGGTTAGCATAATTCTTCCTCTCTCCCGCCTTAACTCTTTGGGAAGTTAAACAGCATATCACCTCTGACTTACTCAGATTCTTTCTGGTTTTAAACAAGACTTACAGGCTTGTTTGTCTTTGCACAGTAAGTGGAAATTTTCTGGTCTCAGTCCCCAGCAACCTGCAGGGGTTAGGATAAACTGGGTCTTGGTCCTCCCCAGTTTGTCCCAGAGGTTTAGTGAAGCCTCACAGCTGACTCTGCTCGTGGTCTGCCAGGAATGCACCGTGCCCTCAGCAGCTAAAACCTTGCTGCTCTTGCAGTAGTCCATCACGCGGCCACTTCTTAATATCTGCAGGAATCTATTATGTGGATGGAGGCGAACTCCACAAAACATTCCAACCCACTAACGTTTTCATCCCAGCTCAAGTCTGAGAAAATATTGCAGACTAGGAGGTCTTAAGTTGTCCACAGGATTATGTAAATTGAATCATTATCTAACCATGAATGGGAAAGGAAAAATGAATTCTTGACTTATGTCACAAGATACGCCCTCAAAGGAGAAGAATTTTCCAATGTTAGAAGATTTTGCTTACAACCTTGAATTCTTTACATACAGGATTTATTTAAACAGAGCATGAAATAGCTTATTTTACACTAAGCTTTCTAATCTGAAATCCAGTTTTTATTCACCAATTTTTAAAATCTTTTTGAGCAAATGGCCTAGAATTCAGGTTATTGTTACTGCTTTTGCTAGGATGTTGAAATGCCTAGTCTCATAGCCTGGCATACTATTGTTGCATTTATACATTCCTTAGAGTATCCCCTGTTTCAGGATCATATAGAGTTAAAATAATTTCGTATACTTCCTTTCACATCATGGTGAACTGTGAAGACACTTGTACTAAAAATGCAGCCTTGTTTCTTTTTTTATTCCTAGATATTATTAAACGCTACTGTCCAGACTATGCAATGCAGCAAAGTACTAACACAAAAAAAAAATTGCATTACTTCAACAGCAAGGCAGGGGGAGCAAGTTAACTACAAAAAAAAGGAATTATTTAATACATGGAAGTAACAATAATGAGAATAAAAGAGGGTCAAAATTAAATGCTATTTAAATACAAATCAGAGCTAAAAGGATGATTTAAGTGTCCACTCTTTATGGAAAAGGCATTTTAAGGTGTTTCGTTCAGAAGCTGACAATCTTCCATAGCCCTGAGGTTGTTTCATGATTTAAGTGCACTTTTGGCAAGAATTGGGCCCAATTTCAGCAAAACACTTAATATATCTTTAGCTCTATCTTGAGTCAGCAAAGCATTTAAGTGCATGCTTAAGCTTTATTGAATCCAGACTATCATATACACTAGGTATATGATTACCTTCCCAGGCATTAGTCTTTTGGAAGTGGTACCACCTTTGCTTCGCCAGAAAGGGAATAAATGGGCCTCGTCTTGATCATTGAGACCATTATGAAAATGGCATTTGATTTTCAGGGGAGCAGTGGTGTGGGCTACAGTTTTCTCTACCGTATGTGATTATATTACATCTACAATTTATGATGTTCTTGAATATGGCAGTGCTATGTTTTAGAGAACAAGTGGAAGCACAGCATGCTTCACTATGATGTTTCTTAAGTATGAATTTTCTCACACCATCATACAGGTCTACATCAACTACAGATTTGAAAGTTTCTGTATTAAGAAGTTGCAGTCCGATATCATAAATACAAAACAAGTCATCACCAATGCACAGTACCAGTTTAGTCTGCAGACTGCCACAAATCTGCCTGATGAGGTTTTTTCTCTTCTATAACAGCTTCTTGGGGTGCCCAAGTTTGGAGCTTTACATATTTCAGAAATAGTGGTTGCTAGGTTTATTTCACGCATACAGTAAGCTTCTCTCAGCGTTTTACTGACTGTCTGAGCTGCACACTTCTCCTAGCGCCTTCTGTCAACGTCCTCCTTCATGACACTGCCTCTGCAAATACCTTCTTCAGAAGTTGCTTGTCCTGGTTAAGGCAGTCAGAGAAGCCTTTCGAAATATTTAACTACATGATCCTTTGATTTCTGCTCTGAGAGCAAATGTACCAAAGCTTTTGCTCACTGTCTCGTTCTCCCCTGCTCCTTTGGGCTAACCAACACCAGTACCCAGCTCTAAGTCAGGCACTGCAGTCAGAGCTCCTGTTCCAAGTTCAGTAACTTGGAATCAAATTTATTCCTTCAGGATCTCACTGCATTAATTTTTAGGGTCTATTGTTTTTGTTGCTGAATTAGCTAATTTAATCTGCATATCATGTTTGCCTAATGACAGCCAAAACCTAGAACTGGTACTTAATTCAAAGTTTTCTTTCTCTTCTGAAATGTCTGTTCCAGACTCGTATTTTCAATGGGCTACACAGCTTGAGGGAAAAGTCCTTCCCTTGTCAAAAGAAGGTGGAGTATGAACAAGCTAAAGCAGGAGCAAGCAGTAACAGCTGAGCCCCATCCAAGCTATGACCACTCTCAGTGGGGATGCTCTTGTCATAAATCAATTACAAAATAAGATGACTCATTCTACCTCATAGTGAGAGATTATTAAGAAAACTGAATTACTTTCACCTTGCTGTGGTCTATGAGACGCATAAAACTGTTGCACCTGATCTCATGCTTAGTAATTTGCCAAGTTGCTTGTTGCCCTCCTTTGAGAAGTTCCACCTGGAGTGATGTAGAAATACCTCCCTAGAGGTGCTCACGGTTTGAACAGATGTAGTTCAAAGCAGTATTCTTCTAAATCCAGTAGAGTGTCCTCACTCATTAGGGATTAACTGGAAATACTTGCACCTGAGCAGCTTAATCATCTTAGTTCTAAAAAGGCTAGAAGTACTCCTCAGATCCCTATTTAAAAGGGAATATGGGTGAAGCTTTTTCACAGGTAAAGATCTACTAAGTAGATACTAGCTCTCTGCATTAAAGAATCATGACAGGTTTATACATATGTTACTTTTTTTGCCACCTGAATGCCCATGCCAGAAATCCTAAGACTAGTGAAGTTAATTTGGTTTTAAAACAAATCAGTGCTAATGATAGGCGTTAAGAAATGTGTCAGGATTTCAGAGAGAGTCCTTTTCAAGGGTAGTAGATCCGTTTTGAACACAGACAGTGCCCTAGTCAGAATTGTGGGATTAACCTGACTTTTCTTTTTAAGGATTCTAAATAAAAAAGATTTTTATTCCAATGGGAAAATAGGCATCTGTGGTCTAGGAATACACCCACGCTGTGTATTGGTTCTGCTCCTTCTGATGGGAAACCAGTAGACCCACACCTTCCCCTTCTCATATGGCAAAAGTGATGAAAGTGTTGTTTTCCTAGGAGTGATCAAATATATTCTACATTTACATAAGCATGTGCTTCAGAAATGTTGGCTTGAGCAACTGATTTATTTGCATGTGGTTTGAGTCCTCGGGGAGTGTTTTTCCACTAACTGAGAGGAGCTTTGCAAGGCTGGCAGGACGCAGAAATCTGCATTCTTTCCGTTTCCTCCTAATGCTGGTTCCTTTTCTCTTAATTATCCCAACTCTTGCAGAAACTAACAGAGTATCTCAGGCTCTGGAAAAGAAAAAGTACCTATCTGTTTTCTGAGACACAGCTTTTACTTTAGGCTTCACTGTGGTTATACTGGAGCCTTGTGGAAAGAAGGTGCTTGCTTTCCCTCTGAGTTAATACAACCTGATATTCTAAAAACAGATGAGAGACTCTCTGCCTACTCAAGTATGGGATGACAGATCCCATCAACTTCAAAGAAGGGTCTGAAATCTAAGAATGACCCCACCTTCGAAGATTCACATCCTAGGGACAGTGCTCTATATATTTTTGTCACCTTTCCTATTTTTCTTTTTTTTTTTTTTTTAATCTGGCTTGCTGATGAGTAAGAAAAGGTGTACTAGACTCGAATGAAGGTTTTTAGCAATCTTTATTCGAGTACATCCACGTAATACAGAAGATGATGTATAATTACAGCTATTTCAACATCAAGATGGGTTTTTTGATTGTGTACACCTTCTGAGGAAAAGGCAGAGACTGTTGACCCCTTTAAAAGTTAAAGAGGGGTTTACCAAGGTATGACCAGTTTAACCTCTTACCCATAACGACTTTGGTAGCAAACCTGATATATGGTCATATTGGAGGATTTTGAAAACACAAGTGCCTAGCTTGTCTGTGGTGAGGACTGACCCAAAATTAGGGACCTTGGCCAATTTGATGGTGTCTAGCCTAATACTAGCTTCCTCTCTGAGCATCAGGCATGTATCCAAAATGATGCAGTAACTGTATTAAACAAGAAATGAGCTCTTTTAAAATGAAGCTAAGGCAACTAGTGAAAGCAAGGGTTTGGATATGAGGCAGCACCGCCATCTCCTGCCTCCCAATTATGTATTTATTTATTTATTTTGTTAGATGAAGTCACCAAAGAGGACAGCATAACCCCAATCTTCTGCAGAAAAGTCTTTTTGGTGGCTTCTACCTTATTCAGGCATCCTGAGACATTTCTCAGTGGTGAAGGCTTCCGTCCTCAGTTTTGGTACTACCACTTTCTGCCTGGGAAGAAAAGCTACAGACCCAATAGACAGGACTGAAAGAATTTGCATTTCATCCAGGTCTCTTTTCTTTCTTTTCTTTGCACCATGTTTTGCCCAAATATTTCCCAACATGGTAGCAGATTTCTAATACAAAGATACTGGTACAGAGAACCGTCACCTGCTTTCCTTTTCTTCAGGAAAATCCATCAGAAAAACTGTTACCCTCCTCAAAAGACATTCATTTACAGAGTCGGGTATATGTGTGACATGATCTCACCAGGTCAGAGGTTTCCTTGGTGTGTTTGTATTCCAGAAAGAAATGTATTTGTCTAGTTCATTGTCTTTATAAATCAAAGTGTATGGTGGCAGTGAGTTTTTCTACATTTCTACTTTTTTCTACATAAGTAGAACGGCAGTCAAATATAGCAGGAGAAATGGAAAAATCTATTTTGATGCAAAATTTTCTCATGTGGATTATCACAGGTCTAACAATGTGACTGAACTCATATTGCAACCTTTCCCTTCAACAGAAGAGACTAAAGGGATCTTTTTTGTATCTAGCTGCTTATGTTCACAATATTCTTAATGAAAGGATATCTTGGAGAGCTTTACCACCCTGTCTCATTTGGTTTTAATTAACCAACATGATATGAAGGTCTGAAAAGGGAAATGACAGGCGTATAGCCTATAAAACCACGACTACAAGACTGTAAGACCAGGCTAACTTTCTGCTCTCTAAGGATTTAAGTATTCAAAACACTGTACGGAATATGACAACAGTACGCTTCACTGAAAAACTTGTGGTAAAAATTAAACAACAGTACAGAAAACACCGGTTTTACGCAGCTACTGAGTGCAAACAGAAAGGTGTTGGTTATTTAACGTGTGGTGCATGCCACAGACCAGCAAATCCACTTGAAATGCCATTTATTTAAACTTTTCCCAAACTGTCTGATTCCAGATGCAATTTTTATTTTTCTGAACACTTCCTGGACACGAATGCTTTATCTGAATTAGGAGATAACACCCATGCCCACACACAAGTATATGTGCACACATAGCTATACAAAGCGGGATGGGTTATCAATCGTTCTCTCCGGGCAGAGGGCTGAGGGTCACAGGTTGTGACTGTCCCTCCTGGTAGTAAAGATTAAAGTGCACCACAGCAAATGTGCCAGCCTTGATGCTGTTCAGCACGGTTTTTGCCGTAAGGAAGAGCTGCAGAGGCAGGTTCAGGTTCTCTTTTGTCTCTCACCTGCTCCAGCAGTGTCTAGGAGTATGTCACTAGTAATGAAACAGAAAATACATTTATAAGGTTTTATGGGCATGTTATACATAACTTTGCCAATATTGATGAAAAAGAAAAGCCATTTGTTCAAAGCATCAAAGCTTATAAAGATGGTGAAATGTCAAACTAAATCAAATCTCAATTCCATGTATTGTAGAAAAATAATGCATTACCAGCAAAAGTTTCCTGGATAAAAACATACTGTACAGTCTCACATACATACAAAAATGGTTAAATATAAAAAGAATGACAAATGTCAAGGCAAATGCCTCATGTCTCTACAGTTGGCAATATCCTTTTATGTGTCATACAAACTACTTGTTAGTAAAAAAAAAAAAAAAAAAAATAGGGAAAGAAAAAGACATTGAGATCAAGCAACGATAACTTATAGCAGAAAGAAAAGATCTAGGTGTGAACTTCCCTGAAGTTTATAGCTCATGTAATGAAAGGTTTCAGTTCATTCCATTAAAATATCAGAGCAGGAATCACCTGAAATTTCATATCACATCAGATTTCCCCAGAAACGCTTGATGTCAAATTCTATGTTATTCATTTTTTTTAACTTTTCCCACGGTAAAGGTTCTTATTTCATATACTTCTGGAAAGCTCTATAGAACTTCCTTAATGTTTGCAGTTTCAAAAACCAGGAAATAAAGCTAAATAAATGGAAAATTTTATACTTTGCAAAAACACTTGCTGAGTGTTGTTAATGTCATACTGTTCCCTGATCTCATGAGAGCTGACAGATCTCAGAATGAGAGGGGAAAATAATTGCCTCAGAACCACTAAAGTCATAATTACATTTCCTTCAGTTTCCAGGAAGCTGTCCTGAGCAACAGCAAAACAGAAAACCCCAAGAAACCAATCAAAATTCTCATTTCACAGAATGAGTCCTAAAATATCTAGATGAAATTGGATACTCTGAAAAGCACTTGGGCTACACAAAACCAAAGCTGCAGCTGTTGTTATGATTAAGCTGATTGAGTGAGCCAGAGCCCCAAACTTCTGTCCTCGCGCTTTTTGCTGTATTCCTCCTCCGTGACCTATACTAGGGTTGCCACCCAAGGTAGGATGCCATCGAGAAAATATAATATTTATTCAGGCAATAAACTATCTAACGCCAACTCGCTCTCTAGCTCCATCGCTTTTCCATATCGCTGGGAAAATCATATCCCTGGCTCATTGCTTTGACCACATCGACCTGCTCCATGATCATTTCCACTGAATCTCGCCTCTCATATACAACGTGACTATAAAGCACCTATGATATTTTAAATATGTTTAAGTTATGTAATAAATACGTTAAAATGTGCTTTATATAAACATATTAAAGCTTGGTCCCTGATTTCAGTCAACTAGTCTTGATGATTTAACATATACATTTTGGCTGAAAGATATTGCTTATGAAATGGTGATGAAATTCCATCAATATTTTTGGTGAAAACAGAAAAATAAAAATCCATTTTTTTAAAATTTTTTTAAGAACTCCAAGCAAAACTTTATTTTAGAAACTACATTTTTCTTTAAAATAGATATAAACTGGCTCCTCAGATGATAGATTTAAAAACTCAAACAAAAATGAATATTTTACTTCAGATAGAACTACACGCGTTGCTGGATACAAACTTACTGGGAGTGTGACTATGGAGCAATGACGCATTTTGTTTAAAACTTAGCAGTTGAGGCGTTCTTTTCATATTTCAGAGCGGCCTGCCCTTTCTACATCAATTATTTTCCTAGCTGTGTGTGGAGTATACATCTTTTAGATGTCCACTGTGCATTCAGTATTAATATTGATTATGAATTAATATTTAATGTGAATATTACTCATATTAATGTTATTGATCAACATATTTAATTTTCTATTGGCATTTCTTGTTCCTTTTTGCTCATTCAGTTCAAGGATAGCTCAAATTTAAGAACAGGCTTGCTTTTAGTGAGGGTACAATGTTCAGAATCACTTTGAACATGGAACCGTCTATCTTGATTCTAGAGTGGAAACTGTTTAAACATTAATATTCCTCAACTGTATACCACAGCATTAAAACAAATACATCCTATAAGAAGCATATAGTCATCAGATACCCGTAAGCGACGAGCGACGAAGCACGTCCTGGCAAGGTGGAAAGAGCTGCTACAGAAACTACCATTAAAAATGTGTAAATCCCAGTCACGGGCTGCCAGAGGCTACAGAGTTTAGTGGGATGAAGCTTTTCGGCTTCAGGTTCCAGAGCCGGTTTTGGGGATCAGCTCCATGAGCCGTGACTGTCCCCACGCTGTGGGTTCCTATGAAAGAGGCCAGGACCCCCTCCCCTTCCCCAGTCCCTTGGGTGAAGGAAGGCAAGGACCCCATCACATACAGCTGCCTCACACCACCCCGGAGTAAAACTGCAGATATTTTAACCTACACTCTTTTTAGAGTTTCCTTTTAGCACCTTATTATAAGACTTAAATCCTTTGGTGTCCATTATTAGCAGCTAACCTGACCCTGGTTTGCGCAGTGCGAAAGCCACTGAAGAGAGTGGTGACGATTCTAAAGGTTTTATTTTGACATGCAGGAAAGTAGGGATGGGCTCACCTGAACTGAGACTCCAAAGGAATGTGCCACATCCAACCCCTGCTAGTAACCTGAAAATGATTGTCCAGGGAAACGAAACAAAACATTACAAGCGAAGTACTTGATTTGTTTTTAATTTTCTTTTTCAGAACCACACAAGAAAGAAAGAACGGTGGAAACTGGTGAATATTCTCCCCTTTTTACCTTACTTTTCAACCATCCTAATGGTTTAAGTCAATTCATGTCACAAGTCAATATTTGAGTTTTGTTTCTTTGTTTTTACAGCCAAAACGGCAAAGAAAGAAGTAAAAGTACATGGTAAGACCTGTGAAAGACAGTAAGTTTTAGAGTCTCATTTATCTGGTTAGGTTTGAAGTTGAGACAGGATTAGGTAAAGGGACAAAAAAAGTGAAGCCAGAGATAAAGATTTGCTGGTTTAATCAAAGTTACTTGAGCAAATGAATGGCTGTGGAGCAGACATGCAGCCATTCCGTCTTCTAGAACTGAGACCTGATCAAACGTCGCTGAGAAGAACGACGAGGGTGAGGATTTTTTTATTTCAGCTTTTCAAAGCTGTATCTTTTCAAGGAAGGGAGCCTGCTTGGAGGTTACATTAAATGGATGGAAAACAAAACACAAAATAAGAGCTTCAGAGTGTGGAGGGGAGGAAAAATGTAGGTTGTTTTATTTTGTTTTTATTCCAAGCACCCATGTATTTTATTGTTGTAGCTAGGTGTTCTTCTTGTTCCTGACTGGAATCTACTTCTCCAGTTTATCCAAATTTAGGAAAGCATAAAGATTTTCAATTCCTTCTACAGCCAAGCTTGATGACTCATTCATCAGATGACTCTATTTTCTCAGATATAAATTCTGAGGAAAAAATACCTACAGTAGACAGTCAATTCATAGAAAAATGAATCTGTCCTTTTTTATAGCATAAAAACCTGTCGCAGTGCTTCAGAATGAAGGGGTGAATAATGAAGAAAGAGAAATGTGGTAGTTCAATTAATTTGGATTTAGTTAATGCAATTATGAAGAATAATAAACAAATTATTAAAAAGAGATTTCTAGCACATACCCTCCACCTATGTTTGATATGTGCCTATTCTCTGCAACCTGTTTTTTCTCCTTCTCTCACCCTCACTCATTACTTGAAAATAGTGGAGCTATTGAAGGTCCATATATAACTTACCTATTGACCTTGTTTTCCATTGCTTCTAATCTGCAGGTAAATTAGTCACCTGCCATGAGACTATCCAAACAAGCAACATACGTGTGTGTCAGTTTTTCTCTGCATAAAAAAATGAATGCCTCCTCTGCATAGATAGGTAGTGTATTGACCAAGGCAAGAGGTGTTAGGGTCAATCTTAAATTTTTTATGCAGTTGCAAAATTTGTTTCTTGGAATGTTTTCTTTTATTTTACAGCATCTGTGGAAGCTCTGAAGTCAAAAGGTGGGTAACTTTATTTGTTTTTAAAATTGAAATGGAAGAATGCTGTTGTTAACTCTACTATTCATGGAAAAGCTTTTGTGACAAAACTCTTAACAGGCATGACATGTAAAACAAAGCAGACCTTTTAAATTCTAACAGCTCCTTCCTCGAAGCACCTGAAAGCACCTCTAGAAAACAGGTGTCTTTTCCCTGAGTCATCCATAGACTAACAAACTGTAATTCTCCAACCATATCAAATTCAGTTTCTAACCCTAACTCAAACCACAAAGTTTTTGTGACAGGCAGAAAGGAGAAGCAACTAATCTCCTATAAAGACATGACACAAAGAGCAGTATTTCTCTTTTTGCCAGTCCAGCTGCAGCTGGCTCCAAAGGTTGCTCCTTTCCAGAGGTCACAGGGAACTGGGATTGGCGAGGAACACCAAGGCCTTAAGTCCGAGCTGGAGAAATATTTAACTGTTTGTGTCATTGTCTGACTTTTTACATATATGCACCTTTTTAATGTATGCAATGCAAGTTACTAGCTCTGAATTGCCTTCACGAACATCACAGGTGTCAACTGTATCCTAGACACAAATGGAATGGCAAGTTATAAATTGCATTTTGCTCTCAGTCCATGTTTATTCGTATCAATGACCACCTTGCTTTCTAAACATTCCCTTTCAAACAAATGGCACTGAATGTATCAACTGCTCAGACTTGTGGATTGTGGTCTCCGAGCTGTCCGCCACAAGTCAAAGGCAGGGAAATGAGAATTCAGGTTGTTAGTAGCCAGTTATCATTCAAGCATCTTCTTTTCCTTTAGAGTTATCTCTGAAGCCTCGTTCACATTAACCAGTAAATACTGAGACCAGAGTCAGGCTGAACTGCAAGGCAGTAGGAAGGGTTGCAGAACTGCAGCTGCAGAGATTAATGTAAGAAAATCAAAGCTGATACATTATTCCCTTTATTGGATGTTTTTAAGTTCCCTGCTTCATGGGCTAAATTCATAATGCTGTCATTGCTCTGCAGTTAATTGTATTGAGCAAAACAGAAACCAGAGTAATTTAGGCATTTGTTCTCTTTATACTCCCACCAGACAAAACACAGAAACTAAAGGGGGGAGAAGTATGTGGAGTTAAGCTTTTGCATTTTTAGCAAATTCCAGACAGCCAAAGCTGAAAATAAAGGTAGACTTGCTGCTATGGGTGATTGAATAAAGCTTTCCCCTATTGCTTGAATCCTCTGAGCAAATCTTTTTGATACGTTATATTTTCTTCTATAACGCTGTAGTATGTGTATGACGTCAATATTTCAACATTCTGTGAACCCATTTCTGCCAAGCCTCAGTCCATCAGGGTCTGAAAAGAAGTAAAGAAGTTGTTTCTTGCAGATTCAAGTCCCTTTCTGCAGACTTGAAGTTTTCTTTGGCCACTACTGTGAAATGTTTTCACATACCTTTCAAAATTGTTATTCCCAGTGTTTATATTTACACTTTTATTGACAGTTATTTTGTTTCAGTCACTTGTAAAGTTTGCAAACAGACTTAGCAGGGGGTTTGAAACTACAGAGCTTTTACCTCTATGCTTTATTGCTGTGAGCGGCCTCAAATTTTTCTAGTGAATCCCATATTTCATATTTATGTAGATGAGAAGCGAACATTTATATATATGATAGGTCCTCATCACGTCTCCAGCATTTTGCAGGATGGAAGTAAATTCTTCCTTGTGAGCTATTGAATTAAGGGGCACTTGAATAAAAATTTATAGGAAGTTCACAGTTCATTAAGGATAAATAGAAATTGTAGGTCTCTATTATAGAAAACAAGAATCATTCTGTTATTTCTGTTGTCAAGGAAGCAGCCTCACAACTGAAAATATTGGTCTCGGCCATCTTAGTTTTACCATAGGATCAGCCTAATGTTGAACCTGAAATTATTCTCCAGTAGTTAAGTAAATAACAACTTTGTTTTAATCAGTCACCAATCCCCATTAAACAGAAATAGCTGATGTTAGCTCTGGAGTAATTGTTAATTTCTGAAAAATTACTTGTTAACAACTGATCTAAATTTAACTTTATGTTGCTAATTTTGAAACTCAAACGTAGCCTGTGCTCCAGGGGAAAATTGATTTTTATATTAAAATGTTACAGCTGTTTCTTTTGCCTCTCATTAAGAGTCACAAAGGAATGCTGTTAACTTCTTCTAAGTACATTTTTTTATGATGACAGACAAATTCTAGTACTGTTAAGAGCTACACCTTTCACTAAGTCTGAACAAAATCATTGCTTTTTGATCTGTATTTGTTTGCTCTCTATTGCTGCTTTTTATTTACTTGTTTCCCATTTTTCTGCTATTAATCCATTTAGACTTAGCAGCTTTCTGGATACAATGTGGTTTCCAATATTCAGTAACTGTTGGCAAAATTTAAATTTTTTAAGCCTATTCATGGAAGGCAAACAGTCCTGTTCTGAAAACAAGTGAGGCTTTTGATTACATTCTCTTCTCTGCTAATTAAAAAAAATTAATCTGCTGGCATGAAAGAAGGTCTAGGCCATTGCCACTAGCTTGTACTTCTGATGAACTATCAAGCTCATATGAAGTTGCATTTTCTCACAAAAGGTTCTGTAATGCCACTATAGCAGGGATTTTTTTCATTTCTCCATCTAACAGAAGAGTTCCTAAACCATAATAGACCCTTCTTAGGTTCATGATTTCTTGATGTGAGTGATGTCGCGATGAGGAGCTCCTGCCTTTGACCTCAGGGTTCAGTGAGTGAAGTGTTTGTTGTCTCCAGTCAGTGATTTCTTTCAGCTTTCCTTCACACCGAACAAATATCTCAAAACAGCTTTAAAATCAGTGACATTTTGGAATGCATATTTCTGATGTTGATGCTAGTTATGTAACCTGACTCTTTGGGGATATAAATATTCTGACAAACTTGATTGTAGCCTACAACTATTGAGACTGCAGAAATATTTGACTGATGAATTACTCTCCTGGCTACTCTCAGCACAAAACAATATCTGCTAAGCTCTCTCTCATTTGATTCCAAAGAGCTTATGATGGAATCAGAGAAACAATTATCATAGAAATCATCCAGTTGATCTACATTATGCCGAGTTGTCAAGAATTTTTCTGAGAAATGACAAAATATAAATGGGAGTCCAGACTCCATTTACTTAATCTATTTTTCTAAACTATAATTTAATGAAAATATAGAACCCTGACAATTTTCTACTTTTACCTTTGTGTGCGTTCATTTTATTTTGTATTATTTCAGGCAGGGGTTTTTCGGTGGGTTTGGTTTGGTTTTATTGGGGAAGGGTTTTGGTTTATTTTAATGCCTGATGCTCTTCTGCTGAGGAGAAAATTTTAATACATTATAACACATCTGTGTTTCTTAAGTCATATGGCTAAAGGATCAGCTTTTCAAATCAGGAAAACCTGCAAAGGGACCATTTTCTACAGAGAGGTCAGGCTGCCACTCAGAAATGGCAAAAAACTTTGAAAATGCTCAGTGGAAGGGATGAAATCTTGACCTACTCGGAAAACTTGTCCCTGTTCCAAGAGCAACAAACCAAAACCTTCTTTGGAATCTTATTCCGAACACCAACTCTGTGTGTGCAGGCTTTCTATTTACACAGACAGTTAAGTTGACAACTATTAACTTGATGATAAACGACCTCTCAGCGTTACCAAAGTAGCTCCCGCCTCCCTTCTCAAAAAGCAAAGGGAATAATGCGATGTCCTGTTTGTCCTTCCAGATCATGCTACTTGGCAGTTCCCAAAAGTTACTAAAGCTCTGACCTGTCTCAGCAAGTTCTTCTTTTCAAACACTCACTCACAGAAGCGTTGTAGCATTACTGAACGCACCGATAGCCAGAATACTATTAATAGTATTAGCTGTTATTTTTAAATAGCAGCCTCAACGCTTCTTAAAGACGGCTGGTTCCTTCATCATAACCACACTTGTGGTCTACCACTGCCACGTGAATTTGATGACTCTAAATACCGGATCTTCTCAGAAAGCTGTGTTGGTCTTTTAGCCTGCAGTTCAGTATCCAGAAAATGCTTTTAGTTTTTATTCCATCGGTATTCCGGGTTTCAGAAACTAAACAAACCCAAACTGCTTTAATTTTAGCTAAAAAGGATAAATATGCTTTGGAGAAAACAACAGTTCTCAATAATTCATTTTCCTCTTATCATAGCTGCTTTAGATGCTAAAAATACATTTTGGAATGCATGTGGGACTGGCTTCTGGTGCTGCTTTTCATATCTTTTTTTCCATATTAAAATAAGCTTATTCTTCAAGGTGTTGACCCCTTCAGCAAGATTTTTAGAAGGACTGTGATATTGGTTTGCTCAGTGGCAGGGCTCAATGCCCAGATTCATCTAAGCTTGTAGGTGTCTAGTTCATCGCTGATTTAAGTAGCCCTGCTGATCTGGGCCTAAGCAACATGGGTGTTAATAGCAGAGATCTACAATAAATATTAAGGGACTTTGCTCCTCTTTGGCTTTCTCTGTGTCCAGTAATACCAATACAACTTTAGGTACTTGGACCAAAATGGAGTACTCACATATTCTTTTTCTGTGGATCCAATCAGCCATTCTTTCAGCCTAGACTTGATTTTCAGGCAAACTGGAGATTATCTTTAGTAAATTAAGTTACCTGAGTGCAAGGTGCAATATTTCACCATTTTGATGGAGCTCGGTCACAAACGCCGGCTCAGCCTACAGCATCCTGGGATAAACAAGAGCGAGTGGCAAGGGAGTGATCGATGTGTGTGAGCTGGTCCAACATGAAGCAGTTCACCTGTCCATACCTGATATCTCGCTGAATCTCAGGAAAGGTTTCCTGATGGGAACAGAAGAGCCTTCTTTTGGCCTCCAGCCCAATTGCAGACAGGCCATTGCTTACTAACCGAGCTGGCTTGCTTGGGCCATCATGCCCAGCATCTTCAGAAGGCTTCCCTGCTCCTGGGCTGCGAGCCTGGCCCCAACGGGACCACCAGAACATCCTTCCAAGAGTAGCGAGCACACCTGGAGGCACTTCGTAGGTCCTTTAAATTCCCTGAATTTCTCAGCATAAATAATGATAATAGAACCTGATCCTTAGCATTTACCTTGGCTCTAAAAGCCAAGCTCTTAATTTACAACTGTGATTTGCTGTAATAAAACATTGTGTTGAAAATATTTCTGTGCTTGACAGGTTGAAATAACAAGCTGAGGGGATGTTATGTGCTGATAAGTCTGTAGCTGCAAAGACATTTCTATACTTACCAGGAGTAAATTAATTTTCACCATGCACTTTACATCCTGCCATTTATGCTGATTGTTTATTCTTTGCACTACTTTTAAGCAAGGCGATGACAGTGAAGCTTATTTTCTTAATGCCACATTTTTTGTCTCGAACACTGTGAGAGGATGCCTTTTTAAATTAAAGCAACACTTCTCATTCGGCATGATAGTTATAAACTATGGCTACAAAAGCTTGGTTTTACAGAAGTGAAGTGTTGACAATGCCATTTACAGCTAAACAAATATGTTTACGTAGTTCCAAGACTTAACCCCGAATAATTCAATTAGGTGAGAAAATGCATATGTTGTTCTAAGTATATTCAGTAATCTACAGGGAATCTTGTACATTGCCAAACCTGACATGTAAATTGTCAGAAACTGTAAAAGATACCCATATTTATGTAAGCTTCCTGAGAGCCAAGTCTGAAGGGATGCCTTCCTGCACCTTAGACCATCTAATCCTTAGTGCGGAGGCATGAACAAATAATCTCTGTCCCTTGTCTCTCAAGCTGTGCAAATCAATTTAGGAACTGTGCAAGCTAAAGCCTGCGAATAGCCAGCTGGCTACGTCCAGACATCCTGACCTGGGCTGTTACAATTTTTTCCCCTGGCATCAGGGAAGATGTAGCAGCCCTGCTGCACGAGTGGTCTGCTTCACTCTTCTCCCTTGCATGCAGAAATCGCAGTATTCACGAGGACCGAGTTAGACGTCTTGTAATACACAGTCTGACTGCAGCCCGCTATCCTCACTGAGTCTATCTACTTGCTTAAAATTAAGAATATGGGGAAGTATTTTGCTGTGTCAGGGATGCAAAGTGGATGTTTCTGCTGGTGCAAACAGAAAACCGTGCTTGTGTGGGGAACCCTCAAGCATGGCTGGGCAAAGTAGAGACCTGCTTGCTTTGCTCTCTCCTCCCTGAGGAGGCAATGCTGCTATTTATTTCTGAAAGAAAAGAGTTCCCTGTTTGCTTTTCCTCTTTTCTTTTGAAGATAGGTAAAAAATACTTTTTACATAGTCATATATGGGGAAAAAAAGGTATCTCATAGTTACAAATCTTTGAAATCATTTGCCTCAAAGTGATCTGTAAGCATTTAAGAAAAGCTTTGTCTGTTGGAGCAACGCTTCCGCCTAGAAATCTTACTTAAACCTTATCTTTGTTTTGCAGCAGTACCTGAAAAGAAGGAAGAAAAAGCAACAAAGGCAGCAGAGCAAGGTAAAAAGAAAACAAAGCATGTTGGCATTATCTCTTTTAAAAGAGAATGGCACAGAAACAAGAAGCTCAGATTCGGACAGCTGGATGACAGGAGCCTTTCAACGCATTGCTCTGCTGGTATTTGTCAGGGCTCTGCTGTGTTTGTCAGAGCAACAGGGAATTTCCACTGGGAAACTGGCTTGATCTCACTTCCACACAACTGCAAGCCTCCCAAAAAGCTTCAGGTGAACAGGCCGCCCGCTTCAGCTTAAAGGTCCCGTGCTGAGACTTCGTGTCCCACAGATCTCGCAAGAGGCTTTCTGCCCCTGTAGCCTGGGCAGGGGTCAATCACCTTTACTTTTCAGTCTTCGAGAGTGACTTGCAGTGAGGTAGAGGGGCAGAGGCTCCCTGCGTCAGCTGAGCTGCCTTTCTTACCCCAAATCAAACATTAGCCCCATGAAGAGCCACGAAGGTCCACTGCAGAGAAAGTCGAAAGCTTTTGAGAGCAGAACTTGTAGAGGTTTTTAGCAAAAAGCTTAGGATTGGTATGGACGAGGCATGAATGGGAATGCCTGGGAGCGGGAACACCAGAAGAAGAAGGGATGCAAGAACTACATGTGTTGGTGGCACGTAGTTCAGAAGGTGACAAAGTCTACACACAGTTTCCCAAGGCAACCAGAGCAGGAACACCAAGGGAAGTTCTACACCCAGGCTAGAACAAAGCTCAAGCAACTGAACGAAGATGGTGAACATAAAAAAGGGTTGGAGCCTTAAAGCGTCTAGATAAAGATGCACCATTTCCCATTATATATACTTATATTGATTACTTTTGGTTTTTTTCAGCGTTATATTCTGCATACTTGCCTCTTGCACACTTGTTAAAGGCAATCCATACATTTTTAGGTTAGTATGGTAAGGAGCAAAGTAGTAAAATGCTGGTGTAACTACCCAAAGCTTATCAGTCCTGGCTTCCTTGATGTGATACACATCCTAATCTATCGTGTTTTGTTACGAACTGTCTGCCAAGGTGATTTTTGTATTTATTCACGTTCACGTTGGCAATTAGAACCCTGATGATGAATTTGGCATTTTCAGTCTTATCATATGAGAGTTTTTCCAAACTTGCAGGTAACCTTATGAATAAGGTATTTAAAGACATATTTACTAACGTAGCTTTGGTCAGCTGAGCTATTATCCCTTTCTTTTCTCCAGTTTCTCAGCTTCAGCTTTACTCAGCATTACTCAAGCCAGTGCAGGCACCCTGCAGCAGCTGTCAGCTGCTTGTTAGTTGTCATGGAAAATGTTATAATTAGGTGGGCCATGGCCTAGATTTCTGTCGTTCTTAGTCTGGGTATCTCCACACTATTTTCCATTGCCGTACAAGTGCTTCCCCAGCCATCTGCACTGCTTCCCCTCTCTTCGCTACCTCATGCGGCAATGAGGTGGTGGTTGCTGTAAGATTTGTCCTTTCTACATTGTGCCACCATGAAATGGGGCTTTATCTGCAAAATATTTTAACTGTGCCGTAAAGAGCACGGACTGAGCGGTACAAACCAGTTTCACATGGTTGGCATTGAGCAGGGATTTCTAAACCACGGGTTGCGATACCCAGAGGGCTCAAAAAAGGAGAGAAGCTCTTTCCCACGGTAGCAGTCAGCAGCAGCACGATGTCCCCGTGCCAGCAGCCAGCCAGTTTCTGCAAGTCAGAGGAATAAAAGCAATGTGTAACGTCTATCGCCGCCGTTTCTGCAGCCACTTCCAAGGGCTGGCAGCAGCTCAGTTCCTCTGCCACGCAGAAGCGAACATCAACACTTTCAGACGGCAATGGCCTCTGCTTCTCGCTTCTGCACCCTGTATGTATGGAGCTACTGCCAACACATTGATCACTCGAAGGCAAATGAGGCAAAAAAAATTTCAGGAAGTTTTTGGAATATTAGCATGTACTTATATTTCTCATGGAAGAATAAAATATAAGGTGATGGGAGGAGCTCTGAATTATGTTTTGAGTGAAAACTGTACTTAACTCACTGATTCCAGGTAGCTGGAAGATCTGAGGAAAAGTGAGGACTCCTTTTCTTAATCAGGAAAGTATGAACACACCAGGAAATAGTTTTTAAACTGACAGGGACTTTTGAGCCCTTTAGACTGAGAAATGAAATCATTTGCTCTGCTAGCTATTGTACGTCAGGATACATGTCAAAAAGTAGAGGGGTACAGACGGGGTCAAAATTAGGATTTGCAATTTAAGAAAAAACACCAAATATAAGGAGACTCGCAGGAAAACCTGGAGTGTTGGCAGCTCTGTTTGTTTGGCACTCAGGACATAGCTTTGCTGTTTCAAACCTGAAAGTTTAAGTGATCAAACATGCTATTGCAGCTTTGACCTCAAATCCCTACAGTCTGGAAATGGGCTAAAAGGTTGAAGCAACATTTTAGTTCACTGATCTTTCATTAGTAGTTAAGGAAAGTTGCATGAAACATTTTTAACCGTTAAGAGGAGAGTGAGAAGGCAGAGAACTGCCAGAAGTGTCTAGAAAAAGACAGTGCTTTAATTCTTTGCCCTGTTTGTTTGACAAATGACACGAGCAAGTGTCAGATGCTTGCCAGGGAGTTACTGCCTGTTATTAACGCAACTGAGAATTAATACTTAAAAGAAATTATAAAAGGCAAAGATTTTTTTTTCTCGTGGTAGCCAATAGTACTAAGGAAGAAGTTAATTACCATCAGTTAAAGCAGGTCATATGAGACTGGGGGTTTTTATGCTCTTGTTGCACATCTGCAAGGTACTAGGTGGGACCCGTGAACTTTTTTCACATACACTGTCAAGCAACAATGGAACAAAAATCACTTTCAAGACATATTTAAGCACTTAGGGACAATATACATTTAAATACATTTTCAATAGCTGACTGTATTAAAAATAATTGCCTGTGTGAACATGTATTCTAATATTTCCTTTTTCTTTTCCCTTTTCTCTTTTGCTTCCCTTCTTTTCTCTTTCCTCAGATAAACCAAAGCCGAAACAAGGAAGTAAGCCATAGTTTTACATATTGCTTCTCCCTATAACTGATAAAGCAATGTCAGATCTATAAATAAATAAAAAAAAAAAAAGTGTGAAAGGTCCTGCTACTAGTAAAAATTGCAGATTATGGTTGATTAGATGGACTAGAACTGATACAACAAACCTGATAATAGATATAATAATGGATATGCTGAGAAATTCTAGTCTGTTTAAGCTGAAGAAGTTTCATCCCAATACTGTATATTCTTCCTTGACAAAAGGAAGAGACTTGTGCAATGCCAGTCAAAAAAACCCCTATTTATAAAGTTTATATTTATTATTTTACATGCAAAATTCTTCTCACCTGCTAGGCTCACTACAGCTCTGCTATGTATTCTGATGTCAATATGAGTTTAACAGTGCAAATCGGTACAGAGCGAGTAACGCAAGGCTCTTGTCATGGGTTTTGTGCTACACGTTGTCATTTTGCCAAGTTGTGGCAAACTGTCTAACAAACCTTGGTAAGTGCAGTCCTGCAGAACATGGCTGGTGTTTAGTTACACTTTAAATTCCTATTTCCAGGTCAGTTCTGGGTCATGTTTTAAATTCTTCGGCAGCATCTGTGTCACATGCCACACCACCCTAAAAGGCATTTTTTCTTCTGGAGATGATAACTATCTCTGCCAAATCTTCTCAAAGGTTTTCTTGTTTGGGGATCATATGGGACTTCAAGCTTTATCAGAAATGACTTAATCTTTCTGTTCAGAATTGTTTAATGTTCTTTTTTTCAAAATGCATCATTGAGGTAACATCTTCTGCAACAGTTTGGGTAACTATGTTCTTAATAATGGAGGTACACAACAACTTTAAGTTCTTACAGGCAGGCTTCTGAAAGTAAAGGGTTTATATTGTAAATTGAATTATTTATTTTACTAAAGGCATAATAATGTAATATTTATCTGTGTTCCTTATATTCTTGTATTAATCAGAAAATCTTTATTTGAATAGTGAATCACACAAAAAAAAAAAAAAAGAAAAAAGAGAGAAAGTCTGTGTCTTCCACTCTTCTTTTTTTTTTTTTTTTTTTTTTTTTTTTTTTTTTTTTTAAGAGACCATTGTATCAAACATGGAATCTCTCTTGGGAATTTTTCATAACTCATGAGCACAGAAGTACAAGTTTTTCAGTCTTCTCACTGATTTTTATTTCTGTTAGCACAGATTTCTGTCATTAACTTAATATTTAAAAATGGGTGTGGGCTTTTTATTAGGGCTATTAGAGATACTTAGTTCCACTGTATATGCTTCACGGACATCTGCAGTAAATTTTTTGTTTTCTCACTTTGAAAATTAGTGACTGAATCATAAACTGGTGAGTATAAAACCTGAAGGTAGAAGCAGGAGAGCAGGGGTAGGTTCTGAAGCAGATGTCTGGGATGTAGTGAGGATGGAAAGAGACAGCTTTATTACAATAAAATTACACTTTTGACCTTGTTCAACAAATTCCTTTCCCAAGTCTTCTCCTTTAATAATTGCATCATCTGGAAGTATTGCCTGTTTAGAAGGACAGCGTAGGAGAAAAATAATGAAACATTTCTCTCTTGATGTCAGCCCCAGCAAAACTAGAGTTTCAATGTCAACAGTAAATTAAGTTTTTTCCACTTGATCGTTACTTCTGCCATAAATAATGTTTTATTATTCGTGGATTCTTTCAATTCAGATTCCCCATGAGCTCAGTTTGTCTTACACAGAGCTGAATACTAAATTGTGAACAAGAAGCTTTACTGATACCATGATAAATTACTTTCGGATACATTCCATGCTTTTATAACAAAAGCAACAATTTGTGAATTGTGTGTGTTTAAGGCAGTAAAAAATTATCACTGCAGCTACCCACTGTAGCTACTGCAAGTTTCATATCTATCTGATAAACACAACCTCTTCCTTATTAGGAGTCTTGGCCTCTTATTCTTTGTGTAGAAAACAAGAGAGTCTTCTAACAGACTTCTTTAAGATCTTCTGGCACTGAATTGCTGCTGAGTTTCTCAATAGAAAGAATTTTTTCTTCATATCTAATGGAGAGCATTAGGGTTTTTTTGGTTGGGGTTTTTTTGTTGGGTTTTTTTCCCCCAGAAAATACCTGTTAATTAGTATTTCTCAGATAATGTGTATAAACCAGTGTAACCAGTAGCAGATGGTTAAAACACTCACTTAACATGCCAGAATTCAAAATCCAAGTCTGTTCTTTCTGACTAGCCTGTTTTGGGACCATGTCACCTGTCCTTTTAATTTTGGTGCTAAAAGCTTTGGAGACCTTGGTTTCATCAGCCCAGAACGATGATCTTGCATTTTGTCTGAAAGAGAATTCTTGTTTTCTGTCTCATTCATATTATTTCTTATGCCTTTAACTGCCCTTCCTCCGAGAATATCCATCAAGGATCGTGTGGCCTAGCCATCTCCACTACTGCTCCGTAGGCAGAATGAAAAGAACTTTTCATCCTCTTATTGTCACTATTGTGTTGGTCTCTCAATTTGATGATACACATGACCCTTAGAAAAGAATAGTTTTAGTAAGGGCACCCTTGGACTTGCTCAGCGAGAGTGGACAAGCCCAGCTGAGGGAAGTAGGACACAGCCAGCTCTGATGAGTCAAAACTGGCAAAGGGTCAGTTCTGTCCTTTCTGGTTAAGGAAGTTAAAAAACTATCCTTATCCCATATTAAGTTGAAGCTTGCAAATTTTATAGGTTTCATAGTTAAATAAAGAAAAAACACATTTTGTGGACTGAGCTCTCTGAATGGAAACAGGTGAATTTTGTACAAATCTTCCGATCCCTCAGTTTTTCACTGTTTCTTCCAATATACAGTTATAGCCTCTCATATAATCTAGAAGCCTCATTCTCTCTTATGATTAGATCTTGTAATTTCACTCAGTTTTGGCTCCTCACTGTCACTTTATCAGTGTGAATACTTCTTTTACAGATCCTGGAAAAGAAAAAGAATCGAAAACTCCAGCTGCTACAAAAGACAAAGGTAATGGCAAGACAAAATTGTATAAAACCCTAAGATCTATGTGCATCAAGGAAAAAAATCTTGCAATGCATTGGCCATTTTGTTTTTACAGTATAGTTTAGTTAGGAATTTATGAGCATAATACTATTTCAGTAAATTTATGATATAACTTAACTGGCATTACCTGGACCAGAAGTGCAAATAGAGCCTTGGTAATATGAAGCATCCGTATGAAAACCTAGAAGTCCAAACTCAGAATTCAGGAACACTTGTTAACATTTATTATTACAAGATGCAAAATGAAATAACTTTTGAGTGACCTTTGTTCTTTCATCACACTTAAGAAAAGTTCATGGTTTCACTTTGTGAGCATGTTAAAAGTGATGACAAACAGTTTTGTACTACACATTTAATTGGTATCATGGCTTAGTTGGAAACCACCAATTATTAAATCAATCATTATCCCAGAAGTATTAGAGTGATAAAATGTTAACATCTAGCTTGAAGAATAATAAATTATTTTTACAGAACATGCCAAGGAAAAGGAAGGAAAGAATCCTACAGCTTTAAAAGATAAAGGTAAGAATACACAATAGAATATAAAACTTGTTGAAACCACACAAAGTAGAACTAAGATACTAATTTTAAAATAATCATTATAAATCTTTCCCGTTATAAATCTCAACCACTCAACATTTAATTGGTTACAATATTCTGCAGGATTTGTAGCATGAAGAAAAGGGGGGGGGGGGGGGGGGGAGACGACACACGACATAAATAGAATATGGTGAGCCAACTAACATTCAGAAATCTCAAAATTATTTAAATTAGTATCACAAAACCCCTCTGAGTAATAGTTAAGAATTTTCCTAAGAACTTGCTCTTCTGAACAATGGAAAGTATTTAAGAGGAGCCAGTTAACAATGTCAGAACTGAATGCTTGCATAAATCTGTGGACATAATAGGAATAAAATAAAGTTTATGAGCATATGAGTGGGCAATGTGCTTTCTGGACTCTGTAAAAGCTATAGTTAAAAACCCGTAGCTTCATCCAGTCAACCACGTGCAACATCAAAGTTGGTCTGAATTTTTTCTTTCATTTCTTATTTTTTATCAAACAGTTCCTATGTTTGTTTTACTTTGGTCAGAATAGATGGTTAGCTCAACTGAATTTCCTTTCATCCGTTATTTTGCTGGGTGCTTTTTATCCATCTTATTGCTTCCCTCCTTTCTAGAGATAGCTGTATTTGAAAGGAAAAGTGGTTTATGGATAAGTTTTATTTGACATGTTCTTTAGGATCTGCAGGATAAAAAGATTTACCATATAGATAGACAATATTTATTCTAAATTGTAGTCATTCTATGCTATTTCAAACTGAATGGAGAGTTTAGTTCAAGCACTATGGAAAGATCAAAAAAATCTAAAACAAAAGGAGGAATAATCTTATTGCTAGACATATTTTCAAAATCCTGGAAGCTGTGTTCATTCACTCACTCTTGTTTAATTGGACATTCCCTAATTAATCACTTCTTTATACACAAATTAAAATTAAATTACAATAATCTGCAAATCCTGTGGTTTGTGTATTGTTCTTCTATGTGTATTCTACTCCTAATATACACATGCCCCATTTACAAGAGCTTAGTTATGTGGACCAGAACTCTTTCTAAACTCTCCTGGGGGCCGGTGGCCCTCTCCACAGACTGCCTATAATCTGTTGTTCCCTGATGGGGTTGCACTGAAAAATTAGAAGACGCACTTGAGTCACAGCTCCGTCCCCTCCTCCTCTGCCTGGAACAGGTATGCTCAGCCTGCTGCTCCTTTTAAAGGATTACTGGGCGGGGGGGGGGGAGGGGGGAGAAAAAATAAAAAGGAGAGAGGAGACTAAAAATATTTTTCCTCTTTGGCAAGAGTTTCATTAGAACCAGTGGAAAGGGGTTTGCCAGCCCTGAACAAGGTTCTGTAGCCTGTCTTTCGCCAAGTGCTCCCACGGCGTTGCTTTTAATCTCCTGGGCTCGTGCTCAATAGGTCAGCGACTTCAATCACTGAGTTATTAACAGGTCCTTCTAACATGACAGAGGGCGTTAGACCTCCTCCACCCAGCCTTTAGAAAGGGACAGGCAGGAATTTATTTTAAACATCGAGTGCAGGCCATGTTATATCAGATTTCCTACATATTAGTAAAACAAGGCAAAAACCTCTGTAAAAATTCAAACATGCTACTCAAAGTGTTCCCAACTAGAGCTCCGCTCCGCTTTCTTTACGCCCCGTAGTACAGCCACGTATGCCCAATGCGTTACCGCTGCTCACAGCGAGATCTCGACCTACGGCTCGATGCTGAATAGAGCCGTAAACGCGCCCCAGGCTCCCGAGCCCCGGCGGCAGCAGCGGCGACGTCCAAAATATGTTGGCGGCGAAGACTCGGCAGGAAGAACTGATAAAGCTGTGTGGGAGAAACCCTTAGAAATCTCGGTGCCTTTCTGCGCTATGTGCTTTCCCTGATGCGTTCTGGATTACTCTGCTACATAAATATATATTTAGCACTATAAATCCCCGATTTCAGTCACCATATTTGCCCAAAATGTGGCTTAGAAGTTAATCAAAGCCTTTTTTTTGCGTGCTGCTCCTTCCCCTCCCCGTCACCTCTTCAAGCCTCCTCAGTGGGTCTCGGTAAAGGTTGCCCAGATTACGGGGCCTTCTTTTCACTCTTTGCAACTTGGTGTCTTACAATCTGTTTCTTGAAGCGGATGTTTCTGGCAAATAAAAATACATTGAAGGACACAGGAAAGTAAGGATTTTTAAGACTGCGTATATGTGCTAATTATGCATCTTAGGAGTTTGTTACTATTCATGTAAAACCAAATGAAGGAACATTTTTAGATGAGGTGTTAAATCCTTGTGATGATTAATGTTTGCCTGGCACCTTGTGCAATAAAAGAGGCATCATCATACCTCATTCTGTTTGAAGGATGGGCTAAGTTTGAATGAACAAGGTTGATGTCCAGACGAAAAACCTTATCATAAAGCAGGCTATTTTTCATAAACTGATGCATAGTATTTCTATTGAAAGCAGAGACAGGAAAAATAAATCCCTGAATTTGGAGTTATCACTGGGATACTCTATAGATCACAACCTCACGATGTTACCTTATCTATTTTATGAGGTGAATAAAAGGTCTTCAATCTTAGAGTCTAATTTTATTGGTAGTAATTAAGGAGAACACTGAAAGACTATACTTTCCATTGTCTTGTGATAAAGGACATCTCAACACTTGTTCTGAATTTATCAGTAGCTTTTCAGCTTTTTCCTGGAGTAAAGAAGCCTACTTACAATAATGAATATAAAAGCTGTTTTTCTGTTGACATAAGCATATTCAAATAATATGAGGCCAATGAAACTCTAAGGTATAATCTGCCATGTGGTTTTTTGGTAGATATCTTACCCAGCTAATCAGAGTAGAAGCTCATTCATCCAGAGTCTCTAACAGTGGAACTAAAAGCTCATGATATATCATATATAACTCCTCACTGAATTTTTCTAAGAAATTCACTAGAATTGCACTATGCTGAGTTATTAAAGTGACAGCATTTGTGCTGTATAGATAATGTAAATTCACTCTTACCCTGTGTTCTGTGATTTGTTTTCCAAACAAATGCTCCTTTTTTCCCTCTTGTTTGCTTTTGCCATGTTTCGGGATATCTTTGCATCTTTTCTTTTGTCAGTTATATGTGAATAACAAGCCTATTTACTTTTATGCACAGATTGGTAAGGGAAATAAGCCAGTAGTTTGTATTTCTTTTTTCCATATACATAATAGTACATTGTCATTAAAGAAACAAATGTGTTGATTTGCACTTGTTATGCAATGCTTCTTCTTCCTTTAAAGTAAAAGTAAAGTGAAATAACATCTTGCCTGTAGCATTTTTTATCTTAATTCATAACACACATTTTTCTTCTTTAAAAATAGAAGGTTATGTTGTGAGACTCACCTACGGAAAAGCAAGGTCTGTTCAGTTAGTGTTTCCTCCTATGGCCGTCTACATATTTGTTGTTGTCATTTGCACGAGAACTAGATCTTTATCTTGAAGAGTTCACATACTGCTGCTGCTACATCTTCCTACACCATCTTCCTAACCTGACCCAGCTTCACCCCTGGAGTAGGATGCAGCAGGAAAGCAGCAAGGTGAATGTCAGCTTTAAGCCACCTTTATATTTTTCCTCTTCTGGGACCGTCAGGAAAGTGGTCAGTGGAGAGCAGAAGTTTGAAAAGTCTTCAGTGAGGCCCTGTTTAAACCCCTGAAGATGAAAATCTCCTCCCTGGAAGGGAAGCAGGACTGGTGATCTTAAGTAGCCTTGGCTCTGAGAGTGGGGATGTTGGTGCACCAGGGAAAGCGTCCTGCACCAACAGCTGCATCCAAAAGTTTTAACAGTCAAAAGTGCTGAACCTGCTACAAGTCGTAGGAAGTCTCAGGAAGGCCTGCTACATGGATGACAAAAAAAAAAAATAATTTGTGGGCCCATGCCACCAAACCCACAAGGCCAAAGGCCATGGTTTGTGGCTGTAACAGCGGCTGCTGATCTTTGAGATCGCAAATGTGCACACAGAGTAAAACGGTCCGGTTGGGTAGCTGTTCCCACAAGGCTTCCTGTACAGTCAACAAAGAGGATCCTTCAAAGGGTTTCAGTCTTCACACTGGAAGTTTCCTCTCCATTCCCTGAAGGAGCCCACCCGCTGCTGGGAAGACCAGGCTCCTAATTTAAGTCCCTATCCCCGAGCAGTGTGATTTCTCCAGCAGCTTCAGCTACCCTGGAAGTGAATTTTTTCTGCTACGACTCACACTTAAAGCCAGATGGATAAGTGGGATCGTTTCCTGGTACTGTGGCAGCCAGGAAGACGATCGGAGTTAAACTTACTTTGGAAAGGATCTTCTTTTAGCTTTATCTGGTTTACGGAAGATTTGGTTAACTTTCATTTGGAATAAATGGCATGTTTTTTCTAGATGCTTAGGTGCTATATCCTGTCAGATGGAGTGTAATTGGGTCTAGTGAGCATCCTGCAAGCTGTGATACTCCCTCACTCAAACCACATATATTCATAAGCTTATGCAATTACTTCTTCACTTCAGAAAAAACTATTTCCTCCTAATATTCCGTTATACACACACTTAAGATGTCAAGAGGTTATTGCTTAAAAAAAAAAAAATTAAATATTAGCTGTTTATACAACATAATGTATGTTTTTCCTGTACTTGCTGACCCTGAATGCATGATCCCTGGAGGACTGAGGCAAAAAATTAGGCTCCAGCCCATCAGAGAAAACAGAATAATCCTTCCTGTCTTCATGAAGTTTTGGATAAGGCCCTAAGAATTTCTAATCCTGTGTTATTACTTGCATTTTTCCCTCCTCTTTTCCAATTTCTCCTTTCTGCAAGGTCTCTACAGACAGAGTGACCTATAGTAACTCCTACTCTTGCATTTGCTACTGACATTATTGCACCTTAAAAAATATACAGTGGTCACTAGAGAGGATGTAAAGATAGGTCAAGGTTGCATCCATTTATGTTCGCAATTTTAGTCTTAATTTTTAAATACTTGTTACTTTTTCTTTTAAGTGTAGAAGGGCAGTCTTATGTTCTAAGTCTCAAAAGCTTAATTATCTCCCCACAGATTCTCTGAAAGGAAAAAATCCCAAGAATCCAGAGGGGTCAAAGGAAAAAGGTAAGTGAAGATGTTAAGAAATTCAGAACTGAATATCAGAACAGCTATTCAAAGCTAGAAACAGATCTTGAGTAGGAATATATGAGGCTGGAAAGCCAAACCCATCCTGGTTCATGTTTAGATTATTTTATCTATGACATAGTTTTCAACAACATTCATGCTGTACAGATCCCCAGTAGGGACCCCAGTAACAACCTGAGCTTCTTTTAAATGCAGAGATTTGAATTAGCATCCTAGGGGAAATACTAAAATGCATTTTTACACCACCTTTGGATGTTAGTCTGTCAAAAACAAGTTCTCTAAATCCCATAGTGGGGACATTCCTGCAGGGAACTAGACTGAATCTGATCCATGTGGCTACAGCTCAAGAATGTGGTTGACTGCAAATGAGACCGGCTGAGGCTACTGACGGATCCAGGTGTTGGAGGGTGACTGATATAAGTCAGGATTTTTTCCTGATTTGTTGGCCACACGGACACATATGTCTCTAAGCTTTTCAGTTGCAGGAGGGTTGCCTGCTAGCTGTGCATGGGGAGGTCACGGATTGATAGTGTCTGTTTGGAGACAGCCCTATTCGTTGCAATGTGACGTGTATTGAACACTAATACAAACAATTATAGGATTCACGGGCACTGTTGGCTTTCTGGACAGTACTGAAACAACTCAAAAATTCAAGGGAAACAGCAAAGGCTATCAGAACTGTGCATTGTTTCTGAACTATAAAGGCACATCAGACAAAGTTCCATCAGACAAAGTTTGTCACAGACAAACTGTGACAAAGTTCCATTTTTCTGGAAGCTGGAGATATTCAGTGCAGTTCAGATTAGGGCTGGTATAGTGCAGACTACTGAATGGACATACAGCAAAGTGATGCACTTCCAGGAGGAATATATTATTCTTTGTGAAACCTCTGGGGAATGAAGCCAGGAAACCTCTTGGGGCTCAGGACTCTCCTCTTTGTCACTGGTGTCAGTCCATGCGTCTCACCTGGGCACCACAAGAAGATCATAGTTTTCCTTTATGCTTAGCCAGCTTCTGGATTTTCTTTTGTCCTTGGGTTCTGCCTTGTCAGGTACAAGAAAGAGAACTAGAATATCAGTGTTTTTTCTCATCTCCTCTAATACTTTGTCATATACTGCAGAAAAATTAAAGATAGAATGATGTTCTTGGACTATTCGTTGTGACATAAAATATACAAATGTACATTCAAAGGATGAGCACTGCTCTTATTTCATACCCAGCTTGCCTGTGATTTTAAAAGGCTATATATATGCAGGAAGTGAAATCCTGTTCACAGGCAATACCCATATGGCCTCTTTGATATTAAAAGAATAACAGAGCCCTGAATGAGTAACCGGTCCTTTTGTCACTCCTGAATAAAGAAAACTCCCACTTACCTTTATCAGCAGCCTCTGGCTTTCAAGACCAGTATTCCTAATATTTTAATTATATCAATGTGGATTAATTTTTTATTTGGGTGCAGCAAAAGAAAAATCCATTGATGCCAACTGCTCTATAGAATTGCTTTCCTCTTTGTAAATTATTATTCTTCATTGCCTACTTGAGAGACAGCTTAACAGTATCTTCAAAATGCGAAGAAGCTAATGACATACTGAAGGCTTATTATTTTGCATATCCAAGTCTAAAAGGATGAATGAATGACCCCGTTGTTTTGTCCTGTTTTTTATTTCCGTGCTGTTAAATCCATTTAATTATCACATCTTTTTTGCTCTTTACATATCAAATTGTTTGACTTGCTTTCTTTTCAAGTGTCATCTTATTTCTCTAACCTGACTTGTGATAAATGTTAAATGTTTCTTTCTAGAGACTGGTAAAAGAAAAGATGTGAAGCCTCCAGCAGCCTTAAAGGAAAAGGGTAATGTCTTATCATTCTGTGGTTGGGAAATAACCAGTAGTCCTCATCAAAGGGTCTGCTGGTATCTCAGTGCAGTTTCGAAATATTTTGAATTACACACTTTTGGTGAAAAGGAACTAAACCTAGCTTCTTCTTACTTAGTAGATCTGATATGTCGAAAGGAGCAGTGTCTGACACGATTCAGAAATAATAAAATCATAACCCTTACTGTGGTGTTCTTTCACTGCTGTCTGACCTGCACAGCCAATGCTGCAGCGGGAACGCTGGTCTATTCTGAGTGAATTAATAACAGAGCTGTTACTGAATTCACATGACAGGCTGAAATGATAGGCTGCGCAGGAATGAGTGCATGGTTTGAACTGCAGAAACTTGTCAGCTAATTTAGTGGGAATTATTTTTGGTTTGCTTTCAAATCTTAAGTTGAGCCCTTTATTGAACTAACCAGAAATCCCAGCTCTTCACACTTACCTCTTTTGCACATTTGGTTGATCTGGTGTTATGCACGTTTCTTATAGTACTGATGGGGACAGTGTATACTTATATTACTAACTTTTTCCTTCTATGTTTGCCTTTGATATCTTCTCCAGACTCCTCAAAAGGAAAACAAATGAAGGCTTCAACTATGACTAAGGAAAAAGGTAACAATCCCAAGTTGATCTGAGCCTTAGCATCAGATTCAGTTGAAAAAGAAATCCATTGTGCAAGTATTTCCAAACGAAATCCTAGCTTCTTCAATTAGCCATCCATAAATATCCTTAAATGGCATCCTTTGCTGCCGGACATTCTTTTTACCTGGCTGATAAATAAGAGATATATATGAGGCTATACAAGCAAGTTGTAGCAGTGGTACTTTATAGACTGCAAAGTTATGAGGACTTCTTTTCTTCTTTCTTAATTTTGTCTCATTCTTTCTATTTAAATTTGTCATTTCATATTACATTTTACTTTTCTCCTGTAATACATTATTTGATTGTGCTTTGCTCTCTCTTCATACGTTGAAATATCAGCACTAACTAGCCATCAAATAAAAATCAATTACAATTTATAGTACCTCTCAAATACTAGGCATTTTTAGGCAGTGATAAAACTGTAATTATAATCAACTGCTTTCAACTTTATTTTTTCATATCAACTAAATTCAAACAAAACTTATTTTTACTTTGACACCATTTGCATATTGATTAAATACCACTTGCTCATTAGAAAGCAGTCTCTCAGGTTAAATGTGTAAATAATTTACAATGGATAAGAATATGTAATAACTTCCTAGCTAATAACAGTCATTTGAACCATGGGAATAGAGTAGTCAATCTTTAAAACTTCCCGTCAGTTTGGAAAACTACTTCAGATAATTGAATAATATTACTTCCTATCTTTAGGTTTTCCCTAAGGATCACTAGAAATAATGGGGCAATATTTTCTCTGACAAAGTTATTAAAGATAGCATTTGCAAGTTTTTAAGTGCGGCTATTTCACATAGCGTATGTAGGTAGTATATAGCAGAATAGTAGAAACCAGCTATTACTTTTCACAGTCGTATCATTCTGAAGCAAAGTGAAGGCTTAAGTGCTACCAAAGGAACTAGGGCTTAAATAGTCTGAAATTCTTTGAAGTAGGCAAAATAGATGAACCCGGATTGTCAGTCCAAGGTCAAGGACATTAGAAAAATAGGGACTCATTATTGTACCATTTCTTTTCATTTACTGTAATCAATGGGGAGTACTGGCGGGGGGGGGGGGGGGGTAGTTGTCGTGGTTTAACCCCAGCCAGCAACTAAGCACCACGCAGCCGCTCACTCACTTCCCCCATCCAGTGGGATGGGGGAGGAAATCGGGAAAAAAGGTAAAACTTCTGGGTTGAGATAAGAACGGTTTAATAGAGCAGAAAAGAAGAAACTATAATGATAATGATAACACTAATAAAATGACAACAGTAGTAATAAAAAGATTGGAATGTACAAATGATGCGCAGGGCAATAGCTCACCACCCCCCGACTGCCACCCCGCCAGTCCCCGAGCAGCGATTCCCTGCCCCGCCCCCACTTCCCAGTTCCTAAACTAGATGGGACGTCCCATGGTATGGAATACACCGTTGGCCAGTTTGGGTCAGGTGCCTTGGTTGTGTCTTGTTCCTACTTCTTGTGCCCTGGCTGGCCATGAGAAGCTGAAAAATCCTTGACTATAGTCTAAACAATACTGAGCAACAACTGCAAACATCAGTGTTATCAACATTCTTCACATACTGAACTCAAAACGTAGCACTGTTCCAGCTACTAGGAAGACAGTTAGCTCTATCCCAGCCGAAACCAGGACAGTATCCACCCCTTATTCTATACCATTGACGTCATGCTCAGTTCCCATACCTTTAGTTACATCCTGATTAATCATCACCACCTTTCCAGTCCTTTGAGACATATGAACAATGATATATATATATATACACACAGAGAGATATTATTCCTTTAGTTCATGAGTTATGTTCATAAAACATTTGTTGAGTTCAATTAGTTTCCGACTCAGGGCTCCATCTGTCATACCAGTCTGTCTGGGCAGGAGGAATGGTGCAAAGTCCTCTCAGTCGGTAGAGCAGAATTGGGCTTCAGTGTGGTGTGATGAGCAGCTGACATTTGACGTAGCAGGAAGATGGTGTGCACCGTTGGATTGTTGCATGCTGGAGTCAGTTCTGGTTCCATCACTATTGCGTTTTGCTCAGTTTTATCACAGTTCTTTCTTGCTATAGTACTATGGATATAGCATATAACAATTATAATAATGATAACATACAGTAGCAGGGTTATATAGCAACTAATATCATACAGTTTAATTTTGGCTATTCTCACCTAAAATCAAATCCCCTTGAGGCACACATCGGACTTCCCCATCCTTTTGCATAACCCACCAAGTGCACCCAGGCCCTTGAGCAAAAGCAATCCCACGAATGGGTTTACCATTGCCTGAGGCAGGAGTAACCCAGACTGTTTTCCCTAACATATTTTTCATGTGCACTACAGGGACTTTATCCCCTTCTACAGTACGTAAAAATTCTGATTGGGCAGGTCCACTCCTATTGGCAGATCCTCTGGTGTTGACTAACCAGGTGGCTTTTGCTAAATGTGTATCCCAATGTTTGAAAGTTCCACCCCCCATTGCTCTCAATGTAGTCTTTAACAGTCCATTGTATCGCTCGATTTTCCCAGAGGCTGGTGCATGATAGGGAATATGATACACCCACTCAATGCCATGCTCTTTGGCCCAGGTGTCTATGAGGTTGTTTCGGAAATGAGTCCCATTGTCTGACTCGATTCTTTCTGGGGTGCCGTGTCGCCACAAGACCTGCTTCTCAAGGCCCAGGATAGTGTTCCGGGCAGTGGCATGGGGTACAGAATATGTTTCCAGCCACCCGGTGGTTGCTTCCACCATTGTCAGCACATAGCGCTTGCCTTGGTGAGTTTGTGGGAGGTTGATATAGTCAATCTGCCAGGCTTCCCCAGATTTATATTTCAGCCATCGCCCTCCATACCACAGGGGTTTTTGCCGCTTGGCTTGCTTAATTGCAGCACATGTTTCACATTCATGGATAACCTGCGCGATAGCATCCATGGTCAAGTCCACCCCTCGATCTCGAGCCCATCTATATGTTGCATCTCTTCCCTGATGGCCTGAAGTATCATGGGCCCACCAAGCCATAAATAGCTCACCCTTATGTTGCCAGTCCAGGTCCACCTGAGCCACTTCAATCTTGGCAGCCTGATCCACCTGTTCGTTGTTTCGATGTTCCTCAGTGGCCCGACCCTTGGGTACGTGAGCATCTACATGACGTACTTTTACAACCAGATTCTCTAGCCGGGACGCAATATCTTGCCAGAGTGTGGCAGCCCAAATGGGTTTACCTCTGCGCTGCCAGTTGCTCTGCTTCCATTGCTGTAGCCACCCCCACAGGGCATTTGCCACCATCCATGAGTCAGTATAGAGACAGAGCACTGGCCACTTTTCTCTTTCAGCAATGTCTAACGCTAGCTGGATGGCTTTCACCTCTGCAAACTGACTCGATTCACCTTCTCCTTCAGCAGTTTCTGCGACTTGTCGTGTAGGACTCCATACAGCAGCCTTCCACCTTCGATGTTTTCCCACAATGCGACAGGACCCATCAGTGAACAGGGCATATTGCCTCTCATTTTCTGGCAGTTTATTATACAGCTGGGCTTCTTCAGCACGTGCCACCTCCTCCTCTGGTGACATTCCAAAATCTTTGCTTTCTGGCCAGTCCGTGATCACTTCTAAAATTCCTGGGCGACTGGGGTTTCCTATGCGAGCCCGTTGCGTGATAAGTGCGATCCACTTACTCCACGTGGCGTCAGTCGCGTGATGTGTAGAGGAAACTTTCCCTTTGAACATCCAGCCCAGCACTGGCAGTCGGGGTGCTAAGAGGAGCTGTGTCTCAGTACCAACCACTTCTGAGGCGGCTCGAACTCCTTCATACGCTGCCAGTATCTCTTTTTCAAGTGGAGTATAGCGATCCTCAGATCCTCGATATCCTCGACTCCAAAACCCCAGGGGTCGGCCTCGGGTTTCCCCAGGTGCTTTCTGCCAGAGGCTCCAGGTAGGGCCATTCACCCCAGCTGCAGTGTAGAGCACATTTTTAACATCTTGTCCTGTCCGGACTGGTCCAAGAGCTACGGCATGAACAATCTCCCGTTTAATTTGTTCGAAGGCTTGTTGTTGTTCAGGGCCCCATTTAAAATCATTCTTCTTCCTGGTCACTTGATAGAGAGGGCTTACAATCAAACTGTAATTTGGAATATGCATTCTCCAAAACCCCACAACACCTAAGAAGGCCTGTGTGTCCTTTTTATTAGTTGGGGGAGACATAGCTGCTATTTTGTTAATTACGTCCATTGGGATCTGACGACGTCCATCTTGCCATTTTATTCCCCAAAACTGGATCTCCTGTGCAGGTCCCTTGACCTTACTTTCCTTTATGGCGAAACCAGCTTTCAGAAGGATTTGGATTATTTTCTTCCCTTTCCCAAAGACTTCTTCTGCTGTGTTGCCCCATACAATGATGTCATCAATGTATTGCAGGTGTTCCGGAGCTTCACCTTTTTCCAGTGCAGTCTGGATTAGTCCATGGCAAATGGTGGGGCTGTGTTTCCACCCCTGGGGCAATCGATTCCAAGTGTACTGGACACCCCTCCAAGTAAAGGCAAATTGTGGGCGACACTCTGCTGCCAGAGGGATTGAGAAGAATGCATTAGCAATGTCAATTGTGGCATACCACTTGGCTGCCTTTGACTCTAACTCGTATTGAAGTTCTAGCATATCTGGAACGGCAGCACTCAGCGGTGGGGTAACTTCATTCAGGCCGCGATAGTCAACGGTTAATCTCCATTCCCCATTAGACTTCCCTGGTTTAATCCAATTTGGCTTTTTTATTTTGAGCTTCAAGCAAGCAAGGCCTATGGCCTTCCTGCTAGGTTCTTGCAAACATATCTGTGAAGCATAGGTAGGTTAATAAAGAGTTAAACATTGATTAGACCCTTAAGTATTTGACTATTGATCTTCCCATTGAGTTTCTTACCTAATTTTTGTCTTCAGCTCTCCATAAATATTTCGGGTTTGAAGACCGATTTATTTAAATTTAAGTGATAATAAAAATAAAATACTATGTATTACAAAAGATCAAATATTATAAAGAAGTAATGCATGCCTGTAAGAGTTTTTTAGCTGCACTGTTAATAAGTTACCTTCAGTGAAGTGTCAAACACCCACCCAACTATACAAAAAAATAAGTATTTAAAAAGGACTTAATTTACTCAGTTTGATCAGCGAGTAAAACAACTGGTGAATAACAGCTCCTTTCACATTCCAAAACTGAGTTCTTTCAAGAAAGGACACATTTAATTAAACATTGTAGGATTTCACTGACTGCACATGAAGTGGTTTATGCTCAGTGTATTTGAGAATGAAACTCAGTACCCAGAAGTGATTAACTCCACTTTTTTTTTTAATAAAATTGAGTCTTTTTCACATAGTAGTTGATAGGACACATGCAAGATTTTCCTTATACCTCAACAGTAGAAAATATGAGCTATGTTCCTAGTGAACTTTCATATCACATAGAATTTTTCTGCGTGGGCTAACTTTTTAACCCATAGATCAAAACACTGTAAGAGACGTAAAAGATTCTGTGTTGTTGTGTCATCTTACAGTTTCCTACTGGTCAGGACACAAGAACCAAGACCTGAATGTTTAGTGCAGAGCATGCTGAGTTTAACTCCACTGAAGAATAAGCTCACATTAGAGACACCTGTGATAATTCTGATAAAGAACAATGGCTTGGATCAAGTCTGAACTAGAATTGATCATTTTTTATGGTAACAGCAGGATATTTGGTTGAGCAATGCTGTAATTTAGCGGGGACTTATAGTGCTGAATCTGCACAGTCTTTACCAGCTTCCCAAATGAGATGAGAAGGACCCACTTTGGTTTTTCCTAGTGGTTTGCATATGGCCTGGCATGTTATCTGTGGATAAACTTGATGCCTTGCACAGCTCACTGAGAGCAACTGCTGTCTCACAGCAGTGAGAGCATTTCTCTTTGACTCTAGCTAGTTTAAGAACTTCAAGTATTTAGATGAGATGCTGTCAGACACACGATCAGCCCATCTGCCTTCTTTTTAAGTCTTGTGTGTCTTAGTTAGGTCCATAAAGGGCTGCAGATCCTTCAAGACCCTTGGAGCAAGACTGCAACAGAAAAGTGCAGCTTGGGTGGGAAGATCTCAGGTTGCATACATGAGTACACCGACGCCACCTTAGTGTCTACAATAGGATTCAGTCATTTTCTAGTCACTGAAGTTCATGATGCAGCAAACCTTATACAATCTCGCTTTGAAGGCAGTTCAGCTCAGTGGCTGCAGGTTTTTAAAAGTTGTTTTTGTCTTTTCGGTTCCACGTGACAGATCTTCATAAGCCATTTCTTAGCTGCTGGGATTCACACAAATGCAGCACTCCCCAAAGCAAATACAACTAACTCAGTGACACTGAATATGTATGACAAGACATTGACATTTTGTCAGAAGAGTGTAACCCCAATGTGTAAAGTGGCTTTAAGCATCCATGTGGGACGCTGTGCTTCACTAAACCTCTCTTTCTTAGCAATGATAAGTGACATGTCGCATAGATCAGGCAGACAGTTTGAGAAAAGCCTCTATAGGGAAAAGCGTTCCAGAAATTTTGTGGCCATTGCCCTGTAAAGTGCAAACGGGAGGTCACCTTTATGAGCACTGGCACTTTTTTTTTAGCCCTCTCAGAGTACACAGGGAGCTTCTGCAGTGGATATCTCAGTTTAAACCAGCCCACCAAAAAACGCCTTGAGAGACAGCAGTAGTTTGATTAGCACTTGCCGTTTGACAGAGATCTGTCAAATCCAGTGTGAATTGTGTTAATAGAAGTGGCCACAGTGTAACCCCTTAGTTAAGATAAATACTTTTTTGAAATGTGAAAGTCGAATTCACACAAGCTGGATACAGAATTGCAATAGAAACTCCTGAATAATAGAGAACCTAAATGTAAGGTAGATATATTAGGGGTATAAAAATTGCAATATCAGCCTGTTCAAACGGTCCATCAATTACAGAACATCATTGTTGAACATTGCCGATAAGAAATACTTCAAGAAAACATCGAGCTTTAAAAGTCAGACACTAAAATAATGACAGATATATAAATACCAAGACCAAGTTGTAGTGGGAGGTATAAAATTCCCATTGTGAGTCACCACTTCTCTGTAAAAAATCTTCAACAGACATTAGAAAATAAGAGAAAAAGAACAGAAATAACATACATAATATGAATGAATACAATTTTATAAAAGGAAGGAGATAAAATTTTAATTCCAAAAAGGAGTTTATATAAATTAAATATGAGGCATATTTTATGGCAAACTGTGAAGTGTAACGTTCTCCTTATAGTTTGATAGTTGATTTTTTATATTATTTTTTTTTTTAAGGAAAATATTCAAGCTGAATAAGTAACGTCTGTGTATGTATGTAGAAATATACAAGCATTAGTCAAAGGTTTGTAAATGAAAGTATGTCTACTGATACTTAACGTATTTCCTGGAGGTAGGGACTGCTGCATCCTGGGACTCCCAGATCTCCATAATAGCACTCTGAAAAGTCCTCTGAATGCATATCCATAGCTTTTTTATTTATACATGCTTATGCAGTAAAACAAAATTCTTGTTGCATAAGATTACTGTTTCACGTAATATTTGAGATCAGAAATGAGGATTCTCTCTGACTGGGACAACGTACTTCTCAACAGCTGACAGAAATGAGCTCCCTCTGGTTTATTGCCATTTTATGGCCCAATTGCACTCTTTTCTGCACAGATCCAGTGAAAAACTGTCCCTCTCCAAAAACATTTTGTACTTTGGGCACTCTCTCTGAAAAGTGAGACTGGCAGAGAGAGATTTGCACCGACTGATGCAGCAGAGAGATCAGATCCCCGGGTAGCTCTGCCCCGCTCCTCGGCCTTTTGTGATATTTTCAAAAAAAGATTTGTGCCTGTCTTTGGGAGTGTGCTTGAATTAATTCTCATACTTCTTGGGTATCAAGTTTCGAGGACTCAGGCAGGGATGGGAGAAGTCAGGCTTCTGCCAGTAGTCAGTATTTCCCATTCCCAAATTGACCGTGGGAGGCTGGACCAGCCTCCAACGCACAGTCAACGGGGACTCGCTCAGGATGTAACCACGCTCTTACCACCTCCACCGAGAAACTTCCCGGGGGGCTGATAATCCATAGGAGCCTGAATCCTGATAATCCGAAGCAGAGCTTGCACACCTGTGTTGTTTTCATTCTAGACGATGTGCTTGTGTATTCTCGTTAAGGCGTTGCTGGTAGTAAAGAGAAAAACACTGTAAATTTTTTGGGAGGTTATCCAATGGATTAAATTTTCCTTAATAGGTCTGACAGCTATGTCTTACAATTTAGGACAAAAGGGATAGTCAGGTTATGCTGGGGAGTTCAACTGCAACATCTTTCTTGCCTGTTAATAATAAAATGCATGAAGATAATTGAATAAGAAGTTATTTCTCCAAACCTGTTCATTAAAACCTGGACCAGAGGAGAAAAAGGGCAGAAAAGGTGTTTGCTGCTACTGCATGAGAATCATTCTAAACACAGATGCTCCAAGCAATTGAAAGGCTAAATTCGCTTCTCTGCTGCTTACTATGCTGTTTCTTCTAACTGTGGTTTCTTAACATGATTAAAATCTCTCTTGACATGAGTAAGAGAAATTCTGAACTCAGAAAGACTGTAAGAGAAAGGTCAAATATTTGTTAGGAAGACCTGGGAGAGAAATATCACTTTATACGGTTCTTAAATATTTTAAAACAGTACCTTCTTCTCAAGCTCTGAACAGATGGACAATTTATGGTGAGATGGGCAAAGACAGTATCAAGCCAGTGAATGCCAGCTGCTTTGCTGTAGCTGCCTACATGAGGTAGTTTTCACTTCAGCATAACAGCATGCACATGAACAGTTTTCACCGACTACCTGACACAGGGGATGAGCCTGCATTTGATCTTGTTTTACCATAACTTACATGTCTATAACCAAAATAAATGTAAGAACTTAGTCAAAACTTCCACCAACTTCAGCCAAATCAGTTACTGTCTGTCTCAAAGTGTGTCAGGGTAAATACAATATTTTAAATTACTCCAGGGTTATTCAGAGATTTAAAAATCAGTCAGAAAATTGGTGAAAACATAATTAAAATCAGAACAAAACCAAATATCTGGAAAATCACATCACAGAGATCTAGCCTGCACGGTTTCTGCAAAAGGAAATTATGTCTTCGTAATAAGTGTTTTGAACATCTTAATAAAGTAATAAGCACAGCATTTATGGGATGGTTTAAATAGGCCATTGGAAAGTTCCAGTATAGGCATTACTGCAGAAATAAATATCTGCTGCCTAAGAGGAACAGTATTGAAGGAAATAAATATCTGATTAGGAAGCAGAGAGCAATTGATTCATTTTCATCTTGTAGCCCGTTTACAGAATAATTGCTTATGACTCCATGTCTGGACTCATGTTATATTCCTTAATTAACAGGAAAAGATAGAAATAGTAATGTAATGAAATTTTCAGATGACATAAAATTAGTTAGAGAGTTCGGGATCAGAAGGGGCTGTGATACAATGAATTTATGAGGTCAGTGGACAGCATGATGCCAAAGAAAATTTAGTGTCAATAAGTAGAATTAATATATACTGGAGGGAAAACAGTAAAGAAGAATTTATCTCTATATTAACTATGTAAATTCAGGAAAGGTCCTAAATATTACTGCAGACAAGTCAGTGAAGAACTTTCTTCCATATGCAGATGCATTAGGAAAAATGCATATAGTGTTTTAAGGCGATTGCGTAAATCAAAGATGTGCCCTGTCTGGAGTGTTGTGTACAAAACTCTTACATGGTAAAGTGGCACTGGAGTGGGCTGGGAAAGAGCAGCAAAAGTCTCATAGAAAGAGAGATAGAAAAGATTCAGATTATCTTTGAGATTAATTAGTATGATCATGAGAAGATTGAAAATCACAAATCTGAGTCAAGGGCTGTTCAAAAACACCGCAGAGGAACTGGATATCTATATGGAAATACAGTTTTCATAGCCCAAATTTTCATAATTAATTATTGTAGATTTAGAAAGAAAGTTAAATTTCATGTGTCAGGATGGAAAACAATTGCTTGTTATAAGAACACAACAGGAGAAGTTGTGGAGGAAATCACTTCTTTGACAGTATTCGGACTAAATATCTGTTCCTGGCTACTGCTGAGTCATAAGGCTACATGGAATGGACTATTGTTGAGTGGGAAACAGTGCTTTCAAGATTTTTGGTGTTTTCAAGACATTTTCAAGATTTCAGAAATGTTTCTCTTTGCTGAACAGCTCAGAAAATAGTCCCTCAGACCCATCACTATGTATGGGATTAAAGGACTGCTGGTGATCTAGATTCAAGTTTCTGATACAAGTTAAAAACAAGAGAACCATCCTGAACCTGATTTTTTTTTTTTTTTTTTTTTTTTTTTTTCTCCATGAAAAGACTTACTACATTGACACACTTTTGTGACCTTTCCATCACTGGAAATTTACCTCTATTTTTCCACTGCACTGAAAAACTTTTGAATAAGGTCTGCCATGGTTTGTAATGAATTTTTGCCCCATTCCCAAAACATAAAAGATGATGGTGCTAACTTCTGGTTTCTGGAGTAGCTGTCAATCTGAATTCATGATCCCTGAACATGGGATTTGTATCCTTGAGAAACATATTTTGCTTTGTATCATATCTATATTGACTGGAAATGTATGATTAGATTTGGATGGGTCTAGGAGAGGAAGACTGTGATTTAAGGCTGTTAATATAGTCCTCTTTGAACAGGTTTGCAGGTACAAATTCCTAATTCAAGAACTAGATGATACCCCTCATCAGTACAGTGCAAAAAAAAAGTTGGCTAAGGAATTTGTTCTTTCTCCAAACAATCAAGGTAAAAAAGAACACAGCCAAGAGCATCTCTCATATCTGAGCATCACATTTTCTAGTTCATCATTCTACTTTATTTCATGTCCTTCCCTGCCCAGCTACAATATATTACTCACATTTGTTCTCAGCAGGTAATCTGGCTTTTTATCAGTTGTAGACCAAATTCCTCGGGTAATCTATCCATCTTTTTGCTGTATTTCAGATACAAACACATTGCTCAGCTTCTGAAAGAGCAATCTAAAGGATGGTGTTTGTGCTGTTTTTCATTTATTCCCTGTCATTTTAAGTTTGAATAACAGGATTTGATCAGAGCAATGCTATTGGCAACAGCAGTCAGAATGAGGTCTCTTCTCTCTCTAAAGATTTGTTGAGTATTTACAGTACATTCCGTCAGAAAAACTGCGGCCAAGGTGAAAATTCAAACAGATGTCACAACAGGGTATAATAGCACAATAACAGAAATTAGCTAGCTGTAAGTGCAGTGGCAGGCACGGACGGACCTTGATCTGCCTGTGCTCGCCTCGGGACCAGAAACGTGGTGAGCCACATCCCGTAAGCTGGCAGGACAGAAGTCTGGAGGAGCCCAGAGGTGCACTGCACGTTCACTTATCAGCCCTACCCAGAGTCTTGATATTTGGGGTTTCTGCTGATTTGGGAGTCCCTCTAATGCGCTTCAAGTGGCAACACAAGTACACCTTGCAAAAGGCATTGAGGCTTCTAGAGCAGCTTCTGGCGGAAAAAATACGAAATCTGCTGTAAGAAGGTGTGCTTCACAGCTTTGGTATGCACGTCCTCTAGGAAAGCAAAGTGATTGTAAAGAGGACCAGGTCCTGGAAATCTTGTGCCTGTTTTTCACTAATTCTAGGCTTGAAACCTTTTTTCTGCTGCTGGGCACATTCCCGAGATCCTAAAAGTTTATTTCATTCTCAAAGGACAGTAAGTGGTAGAAAACCTGAAAAATCTTTGAAATCCGAATCTTTTTGTTTGCTGCTGGCCATTGATAGATAGCGTTTCAGTAATTTCAGGTTTAAACTTTTCCTTTTTGAGCTGTTTTATCCAAGCTGTTTTATCTTTTCATTTTAAGAACAGTGAAGAGGCAGGGATCAGCACCCAAACCCAAAATGCAAACACCTGAGACTGCGCCTGCCCCCTCTTTTGACTTCATGACCCTTGATTTCTGTCCTGCACCAGGGCACATCCTCCAAAGGAAGGGCAGAGCTCTGCTTCTGCTTGTCTCCTTTCCAGTTCCAGTGTCACATCAGGTCCGCTCATACCAGCAGCCTGGTGCTGAGCACCCTTTTCTGGGGAGTAGGACATCTGAATTTTAATTCCTCTGTCTCCTTTTGCCCGCTAATGCTAGCCTAAGGCAGAGGCTTACTAGCACCACTTCTAACAGACTCGTTTCAAAACGAAGTGACCTCTGTAACCACATTTTTAGAAGGTTCAGGCCTATAAACGTAGGCTGTGGAATGGGTGGTGCATGGATTTCAAATGGACTTAGGTATGAGCTTGGCTCAGCTCCATCAGGATGGCAGCAGTCAATGCAGGTTAACTCTCCCATTTTAGACACCTCAGTCTTTTTAGTAAAATTTTGATATGTTTTCAGAGTACCTGTTGCAGATACATGCAATGTTTTATTGAAATCCCAGGCTGAGCTTTGGGGGACTTGTATTCTGTCTCCAGAGTTTGAATACTGGTGACACAGCACAACTTTTTCGGAAGAACCAATTCCACGTTGTTTAAGATGGGTTTAAAGTTTAAAGCAGCAGTTTCCTCCCAGTCTCCTTCCAATCTTCCATCCCACAAAAGTCACGCCGTGGGATTTGGAGGTGGGATTGCTGCCTGATCAGGTCTTGTAATTCCCCACATTAGGCAGAGGCTTAGAAACCTGAACATGACTTCAGGTGGTTTTTCCCTTCTTGTTTTATACATTTGTTTACCACTACAAGGTTTAATAGCCAAAAAGGACATATTTCGCTTAAACAGATGATGCTTCATAACCTTCCTCTAGACTCCCCTTACCCCTTCATGCCTTCCCATTCCAGTCTATCTTCCTTCTTCGTTGATGATTTTGAAATAGTAACTCTGTGCCTCTGTCTCCCAGTATTAGCGACTGGGAAGAACGATGACTTTGTGATTAAAGTTAAGTGTGAGAATCCAGAGAGCTGGAATTTGTTCTCATCAATAGCAGAGATGGGTGTCTGTGAGGAAACACTTCATCTTTCTGTTCATCAGCTTCTTCATCTGGCAAAGAAATTTATTCTTATATTGCATAAATGTGTATGGTTTGAGATATGTACACAAAAGGCTGATATAGAGGTGTTTGAATTATTTTTACTGATTTTCCATGTTATTAACTTCGGTTGTGAAAATATAGTATTTTTATTTCCATTTCAGCTGCCGTGAAAAAGGAGGGGGAGAAGAAAGGTAAATCAATTATTTTCCCTTGACTGAAGTGTCTTTCAGGCTGTGACCGCTGTGAGAAATGTTTCTTTCATTCAGTGATACAATTGCGATGACATACACCACCTCATGTGCTACCATCAGCTGGCTTTATCTACTCCTACTGTGATAACACAGTTGTCATTTCCAGTATTGTTAGCTCCTTTTTACCACAGGCCAACACAGCCCAGTATCAGACACTTCATCATTCTGGTTGGGAAGAGAATGAAAGGCTTTTGTTACCATGTTAGGATCTGTCAAAGAGAACAAAACTCGCAGTGCACCGTGCATGCTGACCTGGCTGTTTGTTCTTTGCAGAAGGCGCTTTCCTAGGGACGTTTAATTTCCTCGTCAGCTCTGTATGTAGCATGAATATAAGCCTTGCTGAAGTCGTTCTTTGGTATTTTAACAGATTAATAGAAAAATTTGCCCTGAATCAGAAGCTAAAAATATTACTTAAAATGTTAAAGGTCAATATACTGTATTTATCAGACCCTAAATATCTATTTACAGCGTCATCTTCCAAAATAAGATTTGCCTAGTTGAAACATTTTTTTGTAATTTGTTGATTTTATTTCAACTGCAAAAATAATGAAATATTAGCACTAAGGTGATATTTTTCTTTAATCTATTCAACTTTACTGATTATTTGGTTTACAAGCCATATCTTGCTTACTAAACTGGGAACATTTCCAGAACTTTTGCATAGATTTCAGAGGATTATTTGAGATTTAGTGTTGAGTAAGTGAGAAAAAAATTGGCTCTCTATTTCTGAAGTTTACAGTTGGGGGGGGAGGGGGGGCGTAATTTTGGGGCAGAGGAAACATCTTCTGTCATTTCCAAAAGGTTTGGAAATTCTGTCATTCACATAGTTGAACAATGGAGCCAAACTTTGCTGTCTATACATGAAGACATTTTCAACCTGTTAATTTATTATTTTTTTCTGTTATCCCTATACAGAGTTGTTAACTGAACTGGAAAAAAAAATTATAGTCTCAACTGTTTTAACAGTTCATGAGTGAAATCTTGGCTGTGTTGATGTTAGTGGCAAAATTCCCATTCACTCCACTGGAGCCAAAATGTCACCTCATGTGTTTAACAGAATAATAAAATTCATTTTGGTTATCAAAAACAACCACGCTTAATAGGTATCAAGCAGGATATTTTGTCCAAAGATTAATTTGCAACAACCGAGGCATGAAAGGTAACACATGAAGCAGGGAGAATCAGAAAACTGGCAGCTACACTTACAGCCATTGGTTTTCAGACATCGAAGTGCCTGCTGTGTTCACAGCCTTGAATTTATCACATGGACTGTTACATCTTTAATGGAAAGAAAGGGGTGAGGTAATCACTAAGGGTGCTGCTTCTGTCAGCCTTGCCACAGGTTATGGATCCATTCATTTACACAGGAACATCAAGGGAATTTGTTCAAAATACCTACTGCTTGCCCTTGGTTCATTTTTCACAGGTTAGGATTTTTTTCCTCCTTAACCGTAATCTTCCTCAACAAAACTGATTAAAAAATGCATTTTTAATGAACATTCTTTGATCTTGGATCAATTTTTCCATTTCATTTTCTTTTCTATATATTTTCTGCTTAAAAAAGCATTTCCTCTGATTTCTTAATTTGTTGAAAGGATTTTACCACCAAGCACAGGTAGGATACTTTGAAGCACCTGGCTCACGGCGGGGTATACCTCACCCTGCTGGTTACCACCAACCTACTTCACAGAAACATGAAGGTGCGAACTGAAAGTCAGCTTTGGTCATTCTTCTGATATCATAATTTTATTTATTTTTGGACTAAACCTCCCTCTGGTTTTCTGAGATCATAACCGACATTGTCAGCAAGGAAGGTAGTGATTCTGGTGAAAGACGTGCTAGTCTGACAAAATTTTCCAGTAGCTAAGGAAAACTGATTCAGCGATGTTCCTGGCATCAGTAGATATGCACTAAACTAGTCAACTGGAGTAACAAGGCCTCTTCCAAAAAACAAACATGCTATTCTTCAGCTTTCTCATCTACCTTCATGCTCTCTGCAGGCCCCACATGGAAAATACTGCATGTTACTAGCTAACTCCTAATATGATCAGGTTTTATTTATTTCTGCTTATTCTGTTACCAGAAAATACTGCTCCAGGCTGCATGTGTATTCCTCTGACTGGCAATAAAAAGGGGCAATGTTTGCTGGTTTTGCTTAAGGACACAGTATTTTCTGCCCAGCTGCAAAAATAATGGAAGTAGCCAAGCAGTGCTCTAAATTGACTGGCTCATTATCCAAAATATATTGTGGTAGTAGCATGCACAGTTCAAATGCCACTTCCCCATCTCTCATGAAAATCATGCAGTGCATAGGCACTGTGCTGTATACGAAGCTTTCCCCAATTATTCTGTCTTATTCAAATACACAGCCCTCTTCTAGAAAAACAAGAATAATGAGCAATACAGAGTGACAAGCCATCGTAAAAAGAGAAGAAGATGGAATGACACTTTCTATCGACGGTACATTCTGTGCATAGCATAAATCAGACATGAAGTTTGAAAGAGGCAGAAAAGACCAAATTAAGATGGAGAAAGCTTATGTATTTCACTGATTTCCCCAAATATGAGTGATACTAACAGGAACCTTAAGGCACAATTCATGCACGAAATTTATGCATTAACCATTTCTATTTGAAAGGTAGGCTCTCTAAGACTTTGTGACCAAAGTCCTAGAAAATAGTCAGCTTCAGCTTCCAGCATCATGTAATGCCTTGTTTCCACATGTGTGGGATAGAGGAGCTGTCATAGAAATGTGTAAAAAGGTGTCAGTTCCTAAAGGGCAAGAGGTAGCAACCCGTTGCAAGAGGAAGGTATTTCTTAATATCCCCAAGAGCAAATCTGGCTGCCAGTACACGAAAATTTTTAACTCTTGCTGATAATTCAAAGCACTGCAAGCAGGGATTCAGGTGAATTACAATAGAGCCAGGTATTGGGGATGTAAGATAAAGCCCATCAGCTTCAGGGTACCTCCAGAAAACAATAAGCAGAGTTGTAACACCAAACTCTTTCAGCATTTTTTCAGTTTTAAGTGCCCTTTTTAAAGGAAAGAAATGTTAATGTTTTTAAACCCAAACAGTATTTTTGTATTTCAAAAATATTTCATAATTACAGAGAGTTCCAAAAATGCTTTGTGCGAAATGGAGCCAGATTAAAGCCAATTTCAAAGTTTTCTGGTTCTGCATAAAATGGAATTTCTCATTTCAGTTCATAGCTCCTATACCTTACTTATTTCTGACTAAAGAGGGCAGGGACTGAGATGGAAATGTCAAGCAACCAACCTTAACAAGCGTAGTAAGTTATCTCTCCAGGTCAGTCTCAGGAAAGCTTGCCTGAAGATTTGTTACTTTTGTGATTCTAGTGAACCAAGACAGGATTTAACCATCGTGTAATCCCTGTGGGTTATGCATCCACATGCATACATGCAGGAATTGTCTCATTGTTTAAAGTGAATCACGAACCTAAGTTGCCAAGAAGTTGGTTTCTCCAGGCTCCCTACAGCTGATGAACGAGAGAGCGAGCTCTGTCTTGCTTCTGAGAGCAAGTTAGATCATGCGTTTAATTCAAGGTAGCTGTCTTCTGGGAGTCTCATCTCCTGTAGAGACTGCCTATAGTTAGATGTTATGAGTACTTGTAAGCCACTAAGATGAGGAAGCTAGTTGCCTGTCAATAATAATATGATTCCCTTTCTCATTTTCAGCATTATCGCTCTAGTGACTTGCTCTTAAATTCATTTAATAGTCTTTAGAAAGCCAAAAACCACATTCATCTGACAAGTTTCATCAATAATAAATCGACAGGAGTGTATGCAGGATCACATTTTGACCTTTTCCCGATAAATGCATCGTGGTGTAAAAAACTACATATAGTCTGAGTGCAGGCAATATCAAACAAATGCAGAAAATGGGCAAGGTATGTACATTCCAGCTCCAAATTACATATTTTTGCCAATCCAGTAAAGGACAATTTCTTTCAATTACTCCTGGTAATGGTACCCTATTCATCAGTTGGAAACTGCTGCTCTGGATACAGTGTGGTACAAACTGGCCAAGGCACAGCAGTGTCCCTTTTCCATGTATATATAAATCAAGATGCTTTCCAAACTGAAAAAGAACTGAGCAGTAGTGCATTTCAGAACTGCTTAGCTTTGGAGTTGACCAGAAAAACTGGAAAGCAGCCTTCTTATCCATAAAGCAAATGGTCACGGCAGCGTGGGATTTCTGCTCAGTCACAAATGCCACTGGCGCCATATGAACCACAGCTTCATTATGTAGCTTTTTTAACATGCCTCAAGGGATAAGGAAGCAGGCTACCTAATTCTATAACTGCAAAGTGTATTACACAGCCCTCTAACAGAATGTGTATTCCTAAATAGAGAAAATCAAAAAAAGTAGAAATACTTTTAAAAGCATTTTCTTAAAATAGTGTCAAAAATTCAGTATTATGTATGCGAAAATAGTAAAACCAGTTACACGCTACTAGGCTGTTGAACCTGGCAGTGCTATTTTGACTGTAGTTGAAGGTAGGCATCTCTTCCGAGAGGTAACAGTCATTGAATTAGCCACAAGATGGAGCCCGAAGGGTCTCCGACCAGTAGTTAAAATTGCCTGCCTGAACCAGCTTCAGAACTAAGTAATGCGGTTTTACCGAAACATTAAGCTACAGACAAGGTATTCTTCAATGTAAATCCACTCATGCCTAAAGATATTTTTCATTTAATAGATGGCTGGCCATACATTGGTGAGCTTTGGCTTCCCATGCTGAAGCAACAAAACCCCGGCATTTTCAAGGAATATTGATGAATGGAGAATTTGCATGAAATATGGAAAATGTTTTGAAAAGTCTACATCAGTTGTGACCTCTGCTTACCTTGTCTCAACTGTCTTTGGGGGTATAAATATTTTATGTCAATTTTGCAGGTTTATGTGAGACTTAATGATCTGTACAACCTCTGTTAAGTGATGGCGAGATCTTGAGGGACCAGGGTCATGTACTTTCCATGCTGCAGGTCTTTCAGTTAGGATAAGCCATGACCAGAAAACACCCTCCAAAGTACCCACTCGATATAAGTAGAAAGTAGGCAGAGGAATGATGAGTGCAGTGGGCTCAAGGCTTTTCACTGAATTCATAAATTTAAAGAACATTTCAGATCCTCAGATGAATTTAATCATTAAGAAACTTTAACTCATACAAATTTAGATGTCTAAAATTAGTCATCTACATTGAAGCTATTCACCCTAGTCTCACTTTAGAGTTAATGGAGAGAAATAAGTATCTGCAGAGAGTATTTCACCCGTCATATATATATATATATATATATATATATATCTGTTAGAATGCAAAGTATTGCCCCCTGGAGCTACCTATATTTCTGATGACTATAACAAAGAATGTAGTTTAGGTTTAGTAACAAAAATAGAAAACAAACGGCAATGAAAATCAGAACAGTTTCTTGTTAATTATTTTAACAACCGTGCCCAAGCCTTTAATTAATTTTTCTCTTTTAAGAATCTGACATCGAAAGAGAAGAAAGGTGAGAAAAAGCAGCAGGTCATTTATAGATCTTAAAAGCTGATTGAATATCCACTCTTATTGTACTTAGATGGAGGGGCCAATACAAATGTTTAATCTAAAATTCTCAGCATTAAGCTGGAAACTCCATGTTTAGCATCCTAGCACCTCATTTTCAGTGTACTCAGTTAAGGCATGTAAAAATAATCATGCTAACTTGCATCAATGTTTTTTTAAAAACACCCACAAATTTATTCTCAACAGGATTTAATCTAAACCTTGTCATTGGTTACACCTTTGTAATCCATTCGAGGTAAAATTGAGATTATACTTTTTTGTATGTCTTAGGTAACAACAAACCTGCAAAACAATTCATATTGATAGAGCTGGCATAGCATTTCAATTGCAGTTATGATTACAAATTGTGTTAATCATTATAACTTACCTTAAAGTACATCAGTAATTTATTCAGCCCCTGCTACCAATAAATGGAGACAGTTAAACTAGTATTTTAATGATTATGAAACAGCTGTGATTTCTGAAGAGAGAGTGATCTGTGTAATTGGTGGCCTGTGTTATTACTATAAGTTAGTTGTAATACATGTATATTGGCATCATGTCAGCAACACTCTCACTTGTCAATCAGCATAATATGCTTAAACACCTGGGTATCCATGTAACACATGGTTAATTGGCTAAAAATTTCCCCATGGGATAAACTATTACTTTATTGCTCTGTGCAAAGATGTCTGCAAATGACGGTTCAGAGGTATTCTACTCAGATGCAATTCTAGAATTAACAGTTCTTCTAGTGTTAATCTACATTTCCTTTTTTATCTATGCAGACATCATTTTCAGAAATGTGCCCTTACAAAGTTGTAATTAAAGCAAAAACAGTGATCAGCAGCATTTCCTGAGGAATGAAGATGGCTCAGGATGTTCTGCCTCTCGAAGCTAGTCATTAGCCCTCTGCCTTAATCATCATATCTTTGGGTAGCATACTGGGAAAAGTCCATCTTTTCAAAAGCTAATTCTTTTTCTATTGTACTCCACTCCTAATATCAACTAATCTCTCCTCAAAAATTCTTCTTTTCTAGATTTTCATCTTATTCTTGTCTTAATGACACTTCTTTTACATTTATTTAAAAATGTATGTAAATACATATTCAGCCATGATTATACTTTTACAAATCCAGTCGTAGTTAAGAAGGAGCTCAACAAAGATGTTCATATTCAAAGTATTTGCATGGAATCCAGACCCACGGGGTTAGTTTGGCACCTTTCACATATAACAGGCATTATGAAAGAGGCTGAAGATTCAAATACTAATGAATATTAACATCTGCAAGATGTGCTCCTGTTGGCTCCAGTTGTTTATAGAGAGTGGTGAACAACACTATTTTTGCATAAACTGAAGTCAATATTCAGAAAACAATGTCATCACTCTAACATCCTGTATACCTCAGTCTGCCCGATTTCACTCAGTTACCCTTTATGAGTCGATAATTTGTGTTGCAATAAAGCATGGCCTGAGCTTGGCTATGTTTTGCCTTAGCTATATGCAAATGTAAAACTGATTATTACTAAAAGTGAAAGCTTGTTAAGCATATTCTCCCTCATTTGTATGTTCCCATCCCACAATTTCAGGGAAGAGCACATGAAAACGTCAGAAGCTGAGGATGATATTGAGAGGAAGCTCTTCAGGTCTTTCGCCACACGTGCCTAAAGATGAAATGCATTAATGCAGCACATGTTCCTCATCTACATTTGACTGAAATTATATTCTTTCCACCTCCATCGATGGAAGATTTGTCCTCCTGGGATTTTAAGACTTATAGTACTTTAAAGACATTAGCTTTCAGCGCTATTATACAGGATTGCTGTTTCAACAAGACTTGTATTTCCCAGTGCATTTCTATTGTTTAACTGACAAACTGGGAAACAGAGAAAGATTGGGATCATTACCGATGGTCCCTACAGGCATGCATCTCAGATTCAAGCTGAAGTAATTCCTCTCATTAAAAATTGTTTAAAAATGTTGGCAATGTCTGTACTTCTTTGCTACTTCTACTATATTTATGCCATGCTAAAGTTTCTCCCTTTCCTCCTCTTTCTGAACTACTTGTTTTTCCCAGTTATGTAAAGTACTCTTGAACTGCCAGTTAAAAATAAGTCTTAAAAAACAAGCTGTTCTAGACAACAACAGAAAATCCCCCCCCCCCCCCCCCCCCAACCCAAGAATCAGCTCATTCTTCACTAGGCAGCCCCAAGGTATAAAGCAAACCAAACAGCAAGGACACAAACATGCTAACTGCATGAAGGCAGATATCTTGGACCAGGCTGCTCTGGTAATGGAAATAAGGCAGAAGGAACTGTAAGAGCAGCCTGATAGCTTTTTTTGGTGGAAAGCAGCAGTAGAAAGACCAGTCTGTTGCAAATGAATACCCTACAGGCTCTAATATCAGTGGTTAATTATTAATTATAATGGCAAACCATGGCATTTTAGGTGGGTTTGCCTTAACCGTTTACCCTATTATCATCATTAGGCACAAAAGTCCTGCTGAAACAGTGGTCCAGGGAAGTCTGTGGTGCTGCACAGACCCAGACGAGCACTCCCCGCTAACGAGTAAAAGTGAGAGCACTAGCTGAAAGCTCAAGTTCTCTACCTCCCTGCAAACCTTCCAGATAGCCTTAGATAAATCGCTTTCATACCTGTCAAATTAATGTGGGGTAATACTTCCTTAATGTATAGAAACCCTGACAAATATCCTGGAAAGTGCTAGGTTTAAAGTAAACCAGAAATGTTAAATGAACACTGTAGGGAATTAAGAGATCCTCTAAGGATAAGGCTTGCACGGCATGCACTTTAATATAATCATACACCAACTGCCTCTGTTTATGCCACCACCCACTTCTTGCTTTCTTTACTTTGACCCATCCATAGGGTAACTCTTCGCCATACACTGTCAAAGCAATTTTTTAATGTAGAGCAGGGTCAGGATGAGCACAAGTCATTCTCTTTATAGGAAGCTTGCTGCAGCTAATCTGTTTTGCGAGGCAACATTTTTTTAGGCATATGCTCATTAGACTGTTTTTCCTGCACAATCAGTCTGCCAGCTGCTCAGCCAGCCAGCAGGACTTGAGTAGGACACAGACAGATATGAGGGATCAGGTCTGCCGATCTAGAAAACTTGTGGGACCATTTGACGTCTCCTTTGAATGACAGAGAGTACAGACAATAACTTCACAAAGGCAGGGAGCTGCTCTTGAGCAGTGTGATAAACCCTAATAATCCTTTTTTCTCCCAAAGTTATTAATATCTGAGACATTCTGAACTGGCACAATGTAAGGAACATGTTTTATTCTGGTTGACTTTTTGATAACACCATTGCTCCCCAGACTGAAAAACTTTGCACTGACTAGAACAAAACTGTTTTATTCAACCTTATATGAAAAGCTCATTGATGATTAGGTAGAATGATGTAGCATCTTAAGTTCTTGCAGACTATAGTATTCCCACTGAATTTTGAAGGAGGAATATCCATTAGTTTGTCCAAGGGCCAAACTGTCAGTTTGTCTAGAGTTCATTTTCAGGGAGAATGGACTTAGCTTGAATAAGGAAATCAAAGGTTTATCTTTCATCATGATGTACAAACTGGAAGGTTAAGGCACAAATCTTGAGAATTCTATTAAAAGACTCCTATTGATCTTGATTCTTCTTTAGGCCTGTAATGTTGTTACGGATTAACATCATGCATGCGTTTGTCTAATGCCCAGTCCAAATCCTGTTAAAGAGTCTTCGTGCTCTGTTTAATGAGAGATGAACCAGGCTCTTACTTAGCCTAATGGAAAGTAACTTTCTTATTTAGAATACGCATGTAACTATCTGATTAGAAATCATTTTCTCAGTTACAGTATGTATTATTATTTTGTTTTTCTTCACTAAAACAAATAGATCTGGTATTGCTTTCACTTCCTGCACGACATATTATTTTCTTACAGAGCGTGCACACTTACAAATGTATTCGCTGTCTGATCAGCAAATGACTGTTATCCAGATGGAAAATAGACATGTTATAATCAAAAAGCACGTTCTGCTTTTAGCCTCACCACTTACGGTTCAATAAACCAGAGGATTTCTTTTCTGAACCCATATCAGAAGCTAATTTACAAAAATATGCCATATATAATTAATACCCTTCTGGCATTCAGAATAGCAGGCAAGAGTCAAAGAAAATTTGAAGTCAATGTGAAAACCAGCAAGATAACTACCAAGCCCAGTTACCAAATTTAATTTAGAATGACACAAAAGAAATCTCAAAAACGTTTTTGCTGAGGGTAGAACCAGATAATTTCATTGATCCGGTTCAGATCTTAAGTAGCTTCAAGTATTTCATCAAAGATCCATCTGTCTTGATTAGATCTGAATGTGACCCTTTTCCTCCTTGAATATAGTTTAAGTGTTAAACGAAGATAAAGTACTTAGGACTGAATTTTCTAACAGCGTGAACAACAAGCAGTTATTTACCCAACAGGTAGTCCTGTTAGTTAAGAACATCAGAACAGCTCTATGAAGCGAGATCAAGAGTTCATCTCACCCAACACCCTCTCTCCACCAACGACCAAACCAGCAAGGGCCTAGGGAGGAGCTCAGGAATAAAAGAGCCGCCCAGCGATCGCCCTGTCACCTCCCGTGATCTCAGCTCAGAAAATTCCTAAGCCAGAAACGGTCTCCTCATGTTGAAGACCACTTAGTAGATTTTTTCTCAAATTTGCCCTGCCACTTTTTGAAATTGTGAAAATTGTCAACATGCGCACATTTTGCAGCATGGAGTTTTGCAGCTTATCTAGGCACTGCATAAAGAAATATTATTTAAACATAACATTTGAATAGAGCTGCTTTACTGTCAGTGCAAGATACTACAGGAAATGAGTAAGAGCAGGAGAATACAGCCTTTCATTTCTCACCCTTTAGGTTAAATGCCATATAATATATCATGAAATGTCCTGGAAAGTCTGACTAGGTCACTGACATTTAGCTTTTATCTTCTTCTCTTTTCCACTAAGTAGACTAAAAATCAGGGTATCTGTGTTATAGACAATTGTGATACTGTACAAATTAAACTAAGGGCCTTGGGATTTCATTTTTCGGCTTTCCGCTTATTCTATAAGTCATTTGAATTACATCTTTGATGAGATAATATGGCACAGAAGAAGGATAGGATTAATATTGAATGGACCGAAATTGTAGTTAGCAGATTTGGCAAAACATAAATGTTTATCTTTATGGCCTAAGGACCATCTCAAAATTTCACTTTGTTTTTGTTTCCAACAAAATATAGGTCTGTTTTAGAATAGCCAACACATCCCGTAAAAGCTTTCAACTTTAGCAGATCTTCATTATTTGATCAAAATATGTGGCAGAAATATCCCTGAGTGTTACGCCAGAAAAAAAAGAAGGCTGGGGTTTTAGGCAAAGCTCTGATTGATAGCGATAATCTCGTTGTTCAAGCTCTGACTGGGTACCAACTTATACGAGTCTGGCTTATTAAAACCTCCACAGAGAATATGGACAAGGGCAACAGAGATACTTTCCTACACTTGAGAGACCCGACCTGGGCTGCATTCCTATTGCTTTAGACATTCTCCCTGACTCACATTCACCAGCAGAAAAAGGGAAATAACTGCACTGGCTTCACTAGAAAATTAAGCTGTAATAGGTTTGTTTTGATTTTAGTGTTTTAAAATGAACTGCAGATCTGAGATAAGGTTGCTATAAAAAAAGCTTGTTTGTAAAATTCATTGAGCAGTGTCAGTAAAGAGTCTTTAAATTAATATTGTTCATGTGTGGCCTAGCTCTGATCATTGTTGGTGGTCACTGAAACTGTTACATGACACAATATTCTGGGATAGCAAGGTATGTCATTCTACCAGCCCCTGAAGTTCATATTATTTTTTTTAATATTTGCCACGAATTTGCTTTTGCGAATTGAAATTCATAGCTAGATGAGCATATCTCGCTATGCCTTTTGACACAATACAAAATTAATTTCCTTTACAAATTTCAGACTTATTTCATGGATACTTAATTACAATAGAATTTACCTAAGCTTACGACTTTTAGGGAACCATTTTTTGTGGGTTTCAGGGTGTTTAGGAAAAATAATTGAGCTTAAATTTACAAGAGGGTTTTCTTATGCACATAAAAATAGCAAATGTGGCTTTGTCATAGGATCCCTGTTTATCTGCCGCTTCCTATTTCTGATTCCTCACTTAGGAGCAAGTATATGCACTTAATTTGTATCTTTAGTCTCTATTACCCCCCAAAATGTTCTGTTATTTTTGCTTTGCTCTGCAAACCATCTCCAATTCCTGTCTCCTTAAATGCACAGCAACAACTTTGATTAAATAGAGACTGGATACAAAATCGGAGCAGTTTTATACTGCAGGGAAAACAAGAAAAACATAAACCCATTTGCACAGCAGTTACTTTTTGCCCGGAGTGGAAGCTCAGTGAATCACAGCCCGGGAACTCACCGCAGCAGAATTCTTGCTCGTGTTGCTGGGCCTGCAAAGGCAGCGCATCCCCTGCACCGCTCCGTCTCTCTGCGGATTACGCCCTTTCACATGCAGCCGACTGCTACGTGCAGGTGGTAGAGCCTTTATGCTCTTAAAAACAACAGCTGCCTTGCAAAAATCAAAAAAGAAAAATCTACCTGGTGGGCTTGGTCTTGGCATTTCAATTCCTTCTGCAGAACCAATGATGGTACCGGGTACAGCTCCCTGAGCTCTCGCTTGCCCTGGGAAATGTTCTCTTAAGGTTCATGGAAAGTATTAGCTCAGTTCTCAGTTTTCTCTCATCTGTTTTTCCTGGAAAAAAAAAAAAAAAAAAAGTGGAAAATGAAATAGCACAAGTTTAGGAGCTGTGGCACTGAAATGCTGAGTCCTTTTGTTTAGATGTGCCCTAATTATGATAATTGTATTTCAAATACATTTTTCTGCTCTTTGGGTATCACTGAAAGTCATTGACATCACTAGGGCAGGTGCCATTGTCAGGGACTCTTACATTCAGACTGCCCTAGATGTCATTTCCTCACCCGACCTAAAATTATTTGCCTGGCTTTGTCCAGTACTGGGCAACTTACGGTCTGAATCTGGTCTCTTAGTGGGCACTGAATTGAGCAACTCATTTAGCAAGGTAGTTGCCCCAGGTTTGATATATATATATATATATGGTCACCAATTAGTGAGGGTGACTCAGCCCAGCGAGGAGGCGCAGAGCCTTCCAGGGGTATTTGTATCAAACATTAGCTAAATGAGGAATTTAGGATGCCTGTGTCCCAGTTAGGTGTCTGGGGCGGAGAGTATAAGTAAGGCAATGCTACCCGTGGCACATTTTAATATAGATTTCACTGAGTGTTTATTTGGCGTGTCTACAAATGTCATGAATAAATGGATTAAATCCTGCATTACAGTCACAAAAATATTAAAATACACCTTTTTGTTTACTTCTAGCTACCTCAGAGAAACCTCACAAACACAGTAAGTATAAAGAATATTATTACTTCAGCTTTTAGGAGGAGGGTGTTTCTTTATGTTGTCAAAGTTTTAGCAGCTTAAGATGGGATTCATCAACACAAGCTCACAGGAAATTTGACTTATGCAACTGGTTTTCAATGATGCTGTAACGCAGGACCAGGTGTATTTCACAGGTCCTAGTTTGCGTGGAAACCGTTTTCCAATTCTGGCTGAGCTAAGACCCACCTGTGCCCTCTGCCTCCGTGGCAGCTTCACACTGGAAAAAATCAAGGAAGACAGAGATGAGGAAGGGTCTGTGCAATTCCCTGGCTAGGGCTCTGATCCAGGGCTCTGGTCAAAGCAATAGAGAGATTTATCTCTTGGTATGCTGCAGCCCTCACCTGCTACATAATTTAGACATAGCTGCTATAAATCAGAATGAAATATATTTTTAACTTTCCTCTGAAATGCCATAGCTTTCTTTTTTCTGTCTCATAATGTCTGGGTTTGGATATCACGCTGTTCTTAAATAGCACAAAACTGCGTACAGCTTGTATTTTAATACGGTGTAATATTTATTATTGTTACTGCCTCACAATATATCCATGGGATCCAGGCTAACAAAGAAATATGGAAGCTATTTTTTCTTTATGCAGTATACTGAACATTTATTTGCCATTCCATATGAGACAAGCCCACTTCTGTTGTAACAAAATACTTTCATGATTTCTATATTAAACATCAAAGAGAAATTTTCCATATAGAAGAGGGGTGATAGCAATCAAAATTAGTAGTAGAAGCATTTCATAATTTTAGAAATTCTCTGATATTGCTAAAAAACAAAACACATAATTGAATTTTTTGATTTCTTAAGCCACATTAAAAAGTTAAAAAAAAAATTCTTTGGCATTTTTTTGTAATTTTTAGGGAAAAAATTAATTAAATAGCTTTTCTCAAGAAAGATATTTATCAAAAAATTCTTCTCAAGTCTAGTGTGAATATGTAGTGCAAAGTCATCTTTTAAAATCATAATGAGATTCTTTTATTTTTAAAATCTAAAAATTAAAAAGCGTTCTAATGTAGGGGTTCTTCTTATTTGCAGAGCATGAACACATTAAACATGAAAAGGTTCCCTCTCAGACTAAGCCAGGTAGGTTTGGTAATTTAACTTCCAGTTACTCCAGGCTCCACTCCATAAGGAGATGTGTGGTTTGCAGAACTTGGAGACTTTCTTGAGCTAGGCACTGTTTTTTTCTTCGTGTTATTGGCTTTTCCAGAGTTTGGCAGAACAAAAATGAGGGTGAAATTTAACTAAAAGGATTCAGCTTTCCCTGTTTTTCATAGTTCCTGTGAGTTTCTCTCATTGGTGCAGTACAGTTTATAAAACATTAGCAAAACCCATTTTCCAGAGTTTGGGGAAGGAGTTCTCGACTGCCCTTTAGTACATCAAAGAGGAATACTGGGAATTACCCCATCTCCACTTTTTCAGTAAACGAGTTGTTACATGAAGTGAGTCTGGTCCCCAAAAAGGAGGAGCTACCATCTCAGCAGGTATATGATAGCTTGCACAGAGGCAGCCTCCAGTTTCTGAGTCTCAGAAGAACAGGAGCTGAAAATTTTAAATAAATAAATAAATAAAAAATAATCCTGGGCTGACTATGCACTTGGGTAAACTGTAATAACCAGCGAGAACTGGCTGTGGTGAGCAGGACAAGGTTCCCACTTTCAAACCAGGGCTTTGTGCCTCGTCGTGCTTTTTGAGGAGGAAGGCACTCCGGGATCCACACGTGGGTCTGGTGTGAAGAAACGAGACCAAGAGGATAAACTCACAGAAAACTCAGCTATTGGGTCTCCGCTTACATCACTCCGGAGTGATCTTATCGGATGCAGTGGGCACTGAAAAGCAAGTATCAGCATCCCATCCACCTTTGCTGGCAGTGCTGCTGTTTGAACTTCACATAAGATGAAGTCCTCATGAATAAGTGATTGGATAAATTACCTAAAACCTAACATGCTCAATGCTAAGCAGGCAGCCTTTTTTTCTCATTACCATTTTTTTCCTGAATTTTTTTTTGAAAGAAAACAATTTCTCCTATGCATTTACTATGTTTCTCATTTGTTTTTATAATACAATATTCTACTTGTAAGTTAAGTATTTCCATAGATATTTTGAGATGTCCTGCAAGCCTTGAGTAGCTGATTTAGTGAAGTTGTATTGCTGGTTTTGAGTCAACAGGGAAAAAAAATCAAAGTTCCTCACTCCAGCCTTCAAAGACACAGAGGCCAAGCTGCTTTTTTTTTTTTTTTTTTTTTTTTTTTTTTTCCCCTTGTTGATCAGTTTGTGTATTTACAGCTAACAGAGTGCTTCAGCCAGGAGGTGGGTGCAGGTGGGCTCAGCCAAGGCAGGAACATCCCAGTAAGGAAGCCACCCTATCCAGCTCTGTGCATCCTGGCAGGGGTCACTGGTGGCCAAAGAATGGGTTGCCTGGGCAGGTGGCACGACCACTCACCTTTCCTGCAAAATTAAATCAGTCCTGCTGCACAATCAGCCTGATCTCATCCTCATAGCAGCATAAAAATAAATTTCCTTGGTGAGGCTTCTGCAAACATCAGAGCATCACATCACAAACCAGTACATTGGACTGACTGGGAGCTCACTCTACTCTAGTACAGTATATTCCAGACTACAGCCCTTGGAATTTAAATCCTTGAAGAAAAAAAAAAAGGCTTGCTAAATTTCCTTTATCATAAAAGATCTATTCTCAGATGATTAATAGTTGCTTTGGAGAGCAGTGGCTGTTTTGAGTTTCAGTTGATGACTGGAAGTATTAATCTGCAAGCACTGGTGGTGATAGTGCTTCTGCCTTCTGTGTGCCAACGAGTGCTCTTGAGTTAGCAGACTGAATCATAAAAGCCTCATTCTGTACCAAGCAGTGGCCTCCTTTTTCACCTTGATTGAGAGCAGCTTCAAACTATTATTCCTACGCCTCCCGTCATCAGACTTGGAAGTATCACATGACTGAGAAACTAGAGAATTTCAGAAAATGTATTGATCCTATAGAGAAATGTTTGAATTAAAGAGTGTTTTGCGTATGTCTGTTAGAGCAAGTAAAGCAAGATAATTCATTCCTGATGTAATTCTTCTGAAACTGCCTGCAATACACAGAGAAATGTTTACAGCTTTATATTTTTCCATTTAAATTAGATTCATCAGGGAAAAAAATGAATATTAATGCTTGTAGTGCTACAAAACTAGAGCTCTGCAGAGGAAAGAAATTCTCTCCAATGAAAGATTTCAGAACTTTAAACTTCAGGCTTATTCAAAATCAGAACAAAATCTGTATTTTTCTGAAATACTCACAAAAAAATTATTTTGGACATTTTGTAGCTTTATGAGGTCATTAGAATTTCTTTTTTAATTTTTTTTTTGCCAAACTCCTCATGGTATAGTAAACAAAATTAGACGAGAAATTGGAATTATTACTCCTGTTCTTGCCAGAGAACCAAATACTAGGTATTATCCTCTTCAGATTTGGTGAACAGAAATGATTTTGTGAAGCTTCCTGATGTCTTGAAGCGTGTTCCCTCATAAAGAGTGTTCTCCTTAAGTTTTAATAATCTACTTCTTCAGTTTTCCTTCTGGCTAAAACTAATAGCTAGAAACTCAGAGAAAAAAGGCATACAGTCACGTCCTGGAGATCCGCCAGGAAACACGTCAGGGTGTTCTCCAGTGGAATCAGCAGATCGATACTTGCTGTGTGGTTAGGTTGCAGAATAAGTAGTGAATGAATACCAAAGAATTACTGTATTTATTCGCAGAAAATGCAAGTCCACAGGCCTGCCCAAGACACTCTGTTTTCAAAAATGAATTAATTTTGAAAAGAAATCCCGCCCATACCTTTAAATGGGTCAGACTTGCCTTTCACTCACAGGCTTATTTGATCGACTCCTAGAGTTACAGAGCAAACATTGCTGGAAATTCTCACCAGAATTAGAAAAAGCAAAAATACCTTATTTAGTGTTCAAAAAGGAAGTGATAACTCCCAAAGAAAGAGAAGCTCCAAACCCTCTGAGCTTTACTTGTCATTAATCCGGTGGATGGTATAGGGCCTATGTTTAAAGTCAGCATGCTGGGCTTTTTGTGTATTGGGACGTGGAAAACTTAATACTCCAGTCTAAATTAGTGAAGTGTACTGTTATATGCTAAAGCTTATCTAAGAGCAGAATGAGGATACTTTATCTCAACAAGTTGCACCTTCAAGCTGCTGGTTGTGCTATAAAAACATTTCTAGCTTCACAGACAGCCATGAAATGGAGATGAGATTTTTTAATTCACTGCTTTCATAAGAAGCTGACAATAACAATAGCTGAGTAAGGGGGAAAAAAAGCCCTAAACTTAATACAAGTGAAGAGAAATTAAATCGCAACCTACCAGCTGACAACTGAAAGGCATAGCAATGCAGGGCTATATTTTACTTCCAAAGAATAGAAAAGATCAGTAACCATGGAGCTTTATCCCTCCCTGTATTTTCCCCCACCAGTACTGATTTTCTTCCAGAAACAAACAAACAAACAAAAAACCATCCCAGACCAAACAAATAAACCCCAAACCACAATTGCTGTATGTTTCATGTCCATACTTGCACTGCAGCTTTGCTGGATGCTTCTGTGCTGTGGATGAGAAACAAGGACTGTGCAGCAATGAGGCTGTTCCTCCATCTATTGACATCTGATAAATATCTTTTTAGGCCTCTTTGGCAATCTCTGGGAATCTCAGAGAGCCAAGTTAAAGAGAAATCGGCACAGAGAAGATGAACCTGCTCTCTGCCCTCAGAAAAAAAAACCACCTCTGGAGGTCACATGCTAAATTCAAAGGAAATGACATGTACGTTAAGACCACTCAACAGTCTGCTTTTCTAAATACTGTACTAGCCACATATTTAGTCAGAGTGCAGACTGGGATTTAGCATCCAAACTTGGACACTTGGGTTCTGGAGAAATAGCCTCCACAGAAGAGCAGCGGTTCTTGAGGTTGACTGTTTCCAAGCAGCTCTGTGCACGCACAGACAGACTACTCGGGAGGGTTTCTAACCAACTGGTACTCAGATGAGTTAAATGGCTTCAGGGGACAAAACACCCCTGCCCGACCTGACCTCCACCCAGCCACGGCCAGCTGCAGTCGGATGCCTCCAGAGGTCTGGGGGGGAAAGGCCAGAGGCATGTGGCTGTAAACTGCTTCCATCAGAGAGAGCAAGGGGAAATACGTTCTGAACGCGTCTTAAATACATTTAAAAAGAAAAGTAGTGATGTATGTCAATGTTGAAAAGTAGGGGTTAGGAAAGAGGTTTGACTTCGGGTATGGGAAAAGAGAACATGGGAGTAGAGCTAGGAAAGGATCAGGAAGGGTGAAGGTCAAGTCAACCAAAGTGGGCAGAGTAGGGATCTGAAAACAAACATCCCAATTCCCACCCGATTGGGCCATTGGGCAGTTAAGACAAACCCCACCTTCTCAGAAAGCGTAGTCCCACCTCTGCCTGAAGCTTCATCCACCACCTTACTGGGAGGAGAAGCAGCTCAGGTCTGGTGGCCGATGTCGGTACGGGTCCACGTCACCCGAGAACTGTGCTGAGCAAAGCCACAGGCAGCTTTTCTTAGGAGATTAGCAAAAGCTCAGGGCTGCTCTAAGGTTTGATGACAGATATCCAGCTGGGTCTGGGTAAGCTTGTCCAGTAGCAGGTGGGATGAACCGGCATTCAGACTGGCACTGTCCCATGTGGATGTGCCTCTGCAAGTCAGTATGTGCTTGGGGGTCTCTGTACCTTCCTCATCTTCAGGGTGTAGACACACCTGGATATGTCCATTCATACTGGTGGTCAGGCAGTAGCTAAGACAGTTCTCAGTGTTGTATAATACCCAACGTGAACTTAAACACTTAGGAAGGTGAAGTTCACAAAGCTATAATACTTGTATTATTAGAATACAGTTTCCACCTGAGTGCCTGCCTGAAAGACACTACCAGGTATGTGGCTGTTCTTTAGTGTCTGACACATTAGGCTCAGCAATTTTTATTTTATTTTTTTTCTATGGAGTATGATCTCACTATGCATTCAGAACTCATAATACATACGTGCTGTTTTACAGCACTGCAATGGGATAGTGATGCCAAAGACATGCATTTATTTTGTCATGGTGAACCATATGTATAATATCACATATAGAAAAAAAATTCCAGTTATATGCACTTATGCTAACACAGTGTGAATTTCTAATTTTAATGCTGCTTTCACAATACAGAGGAGAAAATTAAACAACAAAAGACAACTCCCACTGAGAAGTCAGGTAGGAACAAGTCATTCTCTCCTGATTTATGGGGGGGAGGGGGAGAGGGGGTGTTAAACACTGTTCAGTACTCACATAGTACATTTGCATTGCAATCATTTTTTTCCAGTATTTTGAAATATGTGACTGATAACACTTTTTTAGAGCAAATCCAGCAGAGTGGCAATTGCAGATACCGTTATAAGAACAGTCTTTCCAATGACAAAGACAGGTCAAGACGTTTCAGCTCTTGGGGCTGCTCGGTCCATCCTCTCTGCCAGAGCTGGGCTAATGAAATGGGGTGTAGCTGTAAATCAGATCGCTGAAATGATCCCAAATATCCTTGTAAGGCATTGCTGTTTGTTTTTTCCAACCTCAGATCTTTCAAGCGAAATTACAGCTGAATTTACAGCACAGAGACCAGTGCCCAAGTAGGGAGAGATGCAGGAGGATGAATCACCAGTTGGATTAGGAACTTGGATGGGTCTTAAACTGGCTTTCTCATGGGGAAAATATTTCTGGAACTAATCTCTAAGTCTTTGGGTCTTTTCTATGATTTAGACCTTGTAGGTTTTGTAATAATAATGCTGACAGAAAAAAATTCAAATCAAAACATTGACTGTTATAGAATCCCTAAAGGGTCACCCAAGGAATTAGAACATTCTCATCATCATTGACAGTCAACACAAAGCTCTTTTGAAGGATTTTTCTAGATATCAACCTCTTGATTTCTACTGGGGGTCACCTTGGTCCAAACATAAAATTAAGGATTGCCAAATCTTGGGCAATGATGCCAATATCGGATTTTCATTTGATATGATGATGACGATGATGATGAAGAATATTTTCAATAAAATAAAATGCTGTCTTCTTTTAAGCTAAATGGTGCTTGTTACTACCTCATTTCTATTCTTATTTTGTATGTCTTTTCTTCTCTGCAGTAGCAGAATAGATGTTGTACAGAAGAGTATGATCTGTCTCTAATTGTGAACATTCATATAATTTGTGGGTTTATATTGCTTTCTGTAAGAACTCTCATGATAATCTATCATTTTACTATCAAGTGATGTTTTACAGCACTCTGTTTAACCAATAAGAATACTGTTTTGATAGTTTTTATCTGATCATAAACTGCTGTAGCTTGTTCAAAACCATATAAATTATGCTTCTGTTAATAGAATTGGAGAAATTACTGCAAAATACTTCAATATATTTCTAACCTGGATGTTTAATGAGTTAGCAATTACTGACAGGCAAACAAGTCTGAAGAAGGAAGAAATGACATCTTTGAATTTACAGGATTTTCAAAGCTCAATTCACAATTTTGCTTTTTAAGTTTCACTCTCAGTTTGTGAGCAAAATCAGAAAGCTCAAACTGTGGTTTAGCAGTGGTTGGAAACAAAGCTGCCAGAAATATCATGACTTGACTACTTTCTGTAAGACTGTTAGAGTCACGTCCTTGCTGAGTCTTCTTCCTGTTTGTTGGAACCAAACTAAAAATGCAGTATTTCAGGTTGGCCAACTTAACATAAGCCACTACAGGAATAACTTGTAAGTTTTCAGATCAATACCTGTTGAGCTTGAAACAGGCAACTTCAAACAGTGGGTAAGTCATCCTGTCTTTTATAATGATATGAATTAGCCTCTGGAGATGACTAGTGCTCTCCTGACTAAAAGTATAGACCGATGTGTTCTCAGTGGTGCAAATGAGTTAAATCCCACCCAAAATTTCCAATCGCCTGTTGACTGGTCTGGTGCTACTTCTGATTTACACTGTTGCACAAGGAGAAATGGTCCTGGAATACATAAATGTGTTAATGTGCTAAATGAGAGGATACTGCATTATTTCAGCAGGAGCTGATAGCTAGCGGGAGTTGCAAAGGTCTAAACATGTCAAAGCCTACCTGCATTTTAGGGGCCTGAATGCTGTGCACCTTTACATCAGTGGGGGAAGCTAAGAACAAGTGAGAACAGACTGACATAAAAATATTTGAATGTTAAAAAGAAAAAAAAAAAAGTAGAACATCTTTTCTTTTTGTATCTAAATATTACAATTTACTTTCTTTTGTCTTCTGTAGTCCAGGCAAAACCAGCAAGTACGTGGTACCTACCTTATCAGAAAAAATCCTGTAAAATAGCTGGATATGTGTGGCTTTTTTGACTTTAACATATGGAAACTCTCCCTTAGCAATTTCTAGTTTTGTTTAAAATTAGAGTGTCTTTATCACCATGCCTTCCATTACTTTCATTTAACATACTGTCTTTTCATTGCTATTTAAAAGTCCATTTGACATAACCAATTGCTTCAGTACAGGCATCAACTTATTCTATCCTTCCCATATCAAGATTCTCAACAAAAAAAAATAATATGGGAGTGACAAGCTTTTAAAAAATCGCTGTTAACAATTACTTAGGTTGAATAAATAATCCTGCTGAATTAAAGAAAAAAAAAAGGAAGACATTATCACATTTTCTTTCTAATCATATATTATTTTAGTATAACTGTGCCTAGAATTTTTCTCAGTCAAAAAGAACTGAAGAAAGAGTCCATATATTAACTTACCACAAAGCCTGCTTGTTAACTTGCTATACGTTTCATATGGTCAGCATGCAATGAAAACTGCAAAAGTAAAAAAACCTACTCATTTAAATCCCCAAATACTACCACGCTCAAAAAGAGCCCAGATATGGGAAAAATATCACTCCCCACAGACATAAGTTTTAATTCACACCTCATAAAACTGTTTCCCATTTGAAATTCCCTATCATGTCTTCATCTCGGTATTTCCTGGCATATATCTTCACCTGATATCACAGTTGCTAGAAGTTCAATTATTCATCTAAGTAGCAGAAGGGCTGAGGCATATTGCCCTTTTTTTTTCAGCGGCTACTCACATTTTCAACATTTTCCACTTTACAGCTCACCCTTGTGTCCTTGTTGCTCAAAAAGAAACTGATGCACATTTTTTTTAGCTGTAGGGAACATCACCTGGAAACAAGGCCAGCATAGCTGTCCCCTGATTCCTCAGCTCTAAAATGCATTGTGGCCCCTATTTGCATGCATTTGGCATAGCTGCTATTATGCTGGGAGATCTGTGGTGTGGGCTTTTTTTCAATTCCTTTTAAGCAGGTGTGACTTTTGTATAAATTATGTAGTTCTAGACCTTGTTTTAAAACAAAGCTTCATCTTTTCCATTTCCAGCAACCTAACAAAAATTCTCAATTTTTTCCAGTAATAATTATGAAATAGAAAGGAGGGCAGGGGGTGAGGGGATGCATTGCCTACCAAGCAGTGCTAGTTCTCTAATTTTCCTCAGCTAGATATAATTTATTCATATGGAATAGGATGCGTTCGAGACTTTGGGAATACAGCTCAAGTATGTCAGAATCAACAACATAAAGGTCGAGTGAATGGTTGCTGAGTTTGTTCTGTACTATCCTTTCAAACAACAAAAATGGAGAGTAGATACAAATTACATTTTGGAAATGGAAGGGAGCCCCTATTAACTGATTTCTTCCTTAAGATACCTGCATAACTCTTAGTAACATTAACAGTAGCTATATGTGTGGAGCTATGTGCAGTACTACTGAACTTCGCTATTTAGTAGCAGATCTCTCAGTGGATAATCTGTTAGTAACTAGCCATGTGTCTTTTTTTCCAAAATAACAGCATGATGCAAGAGAAAATGAATGTTTATTCCTGAAAATACACATGAAATCCTTCTTAGTTAAAAAAAAAAAAAAAAAAAAAAAGGGCATACAAAATGTAGCTTAGAAACATTATCGGAATTTTGTTATGTTGTTTCTTTTTTCTAGAGCATGAAGCAGTCAGACATGAAAAAGGTGTTCCACCTGCAAAACCAGGTAAGCACTCCTGTATTTTATGTATTCATTGCTTTTGAAACTGTTATTTAAAGAAATTGCAAAATACAATTTTATATGACAAACATCAAAATCATGGCCCTGTGATCTATTTTGCTGCACAAAATGGCCTTGACATGTCATACCACAGCTAAGGTAGCACAGCACATATTCACAATGCCAGTTGTTTTCTGAAGTTAAATATATATCAAAGGTCAAATTTCTGCTTCTGTAATTCCACCGATGTCAGAGCTATGCCAGCAAAGAATTTGAACTGTTTTCTGAAAGTGCTTGCTTTAAATGGCTTCAATTTGCTAGTTAATTGTGGGCAGCTGCCACTTATTTGGACTTCACAGTCTTCCTGTATGACCCAACTTCTCAGGACCAGCAATAGTTTAATTTTCATCCAGAACGGGTATTATATGATATACTATTCAGATCATGACCTGGCACTATCCATCATCTATGATAAATGTCTCTGCATATCATAGCTCCTATGCAGCCTCGCTTGTACAAGATAGAGCAAAATTACTGCAGGTATAGGAAGCAGCACGGTTCCGTTTCACTGTGAAGCAATCACCATGGGTTTAAAAAATGTCCCCTCCATGCTTCTCCGTGAAAGGAAATAAGTGAAGGGTTCAAATTCTGTGTTATTCATCCTTAACGCTAGCGAAGCAATTATCACGTGTAGAAGAGAACATCCCTATTATTATTATCCATCATTAGATTGTTATTAATTACTGTGAGATTACTAAAAGTTATATTTTGATATGCAGTTTATACATAGAACAAATAAAGCCATTCTCCACCGTAACAGTATTATACTGCACCTGACTGTTCTGACCATTTTTCTTTCCTCTTTTTACTTCCCAGTCAAACTGAAAAACACTGCAAGTACGTGTCATGTCTTGTTTCCTATGGAGTATAAACCTTCTTTTCAGATGCATGTTGTCTCAATTTGCATTTTTGCAATTTTGTCATGCTAGATAATGCTATTTTCTTGCTTCTACTACAGATACTCTTGCACTCCACCTGCTTTCTAACAGCTGAACACACCAAAACTAAGTACATTTACAATTTAATACTGTGAAACCACAACAGTCAAACTCTTCTTGCAATTTTTTCTTTCTTATAAAAGTAAAATAAATTATGCTAGTAGCATAATTGAAGCTCTGGTGATTTTAGATGAGTGTAGACACATGATTTATCTTTATGCAAATATATTGTTTATTAAAAATAACAAAATGGCATGTAGCATAACTGAATTAGACAACCTTTTCATTACTTCTTCTACCACTTGGAAAGGATTTATTTCATTACTTCACTAAGCACATTCTTGGCCTTGTTTCAATAATTTTTTTTTTCCTACCTTAATAAAAAAAAAAAATAAATTTAGGAAGAGAAAGGAGTATTTCCATTTTAGATGAGTTTTAAGGAGGATTCAAGGGGAATTTCTTGCATAACAAAGACTTCCACTGAAGTCACCAGATAAAGTCCTTGTTAAGGTCAGTAAGACTTCTGAATAGATAAAGACTGGGATCTACACTTATTGTGGCAAGTCATTATACATTGCATACTGCAAATCACGATTAGACAACAATCAGAAGGACAGCGTTTACGCTGCATGCTTTGAATTGTGAAAACATTCAAGTACGGACCTTCGCAGATGAATTGGCTGTAGCCTCTTTAGCACGGGATCTCTATTTTCTTTTTTTGTACTGTGCCTGGCACATCAAGACCAAACACCATGTTATTCTGATGTAAAGTAATCTATGAAGAGTATCCAAAACCATGGCCAAGCCCCAGGAGATTCAGACCTCTTCCTGCTCCAGGTCAGAAGCTGACAACAAGGCAAGGCAAACTGATGCCATTAAGCTTCCTAAATTTAGTCTCCTGTGTCAGGTGCTTGAAGTTAGAGAAGAGGAATACCCACCCTTAAACACCTGTCAGAAGGCACAGTGCTATTCTGAACCCCAGCTCCTAGGGGATAAGGGGGAACACGGAGCATCTGAAATGTGCCAACACTGACGGATCTCCTGCAGTCCTGAATTCCCGTGTTCAGTTTTCAAGCTATCACTGCAAAATTATTACTTCTTCTGAAGCTATTGGTGGGTTTATTTCCATTTTTGCCAGTATTTTAAGTAAATTTTCCTCTATTTGAGTCCATTATTCATATCTGTTTAGTCTTGTATTCACTGGATCTGTTAACTGACATTTTATATCTTCTGCACTGATTTATCTGAGACACCCACTGATGGCACTCTCTACTATTAGAGAAACATCAGAGGTTTAAGTGGCTAATTCCTCATGCTTTCTGCAGTGAGGATCATTTCAACCCAAAATCACTGTCTACAATGCTTTTTTATCAAGAGCTTTATTACCCTGGCATATAGTGAATATAAGGAACAGCCAAGGTATTTTCCCTTGACCTTTGCAGAGGGATGTTTGTACCATATTCTTGAGCTTATATCCTGCTGCCTGAAACGATTATAAAGGTTAACAGTGCCTTTAGAAAAAGAAAAGAAGAAAAAAACAACCCAACAACAACAAAAAAAACCCACAAAACAGTAACAAGCAGACCTATGATCTTACACAAAAGTAATTCTGTTTACATTGCCTATTTTGAACTAACCACCCTTAGTTTACACTGCTTATTTTGAGCAAACCATCCTTGAATAGATCTGGTTCAAGATTTTAAGCACCAAAGCTGTCTATTTTAAATTACTTTTTTCCATTCAAAGAAGAACACTTAGTTGGATCACTGCCTTCTTTATTTCTAGAGCTCTATATAGCTTTGCTTCATATATTTCTCAGCCAGGTGTACAGTATACTTGCCATAACATGGACATAGCTATCATGCAATTCAGTATGAGATGTAGCTGTGCACACAAAATATTGACTGATTTTGGAGTTCAGGTCTAGTAGGAATGTAAAATAATTCTATACCTCTATTCTGGGGGTTTAAATCAGTAGAGAGATTGTATCATTAAGTGAATGATAGGTTGTAAATAGAAATACAAGGTTGAGTTTGAAACGTCTTCAAATTAACAACAAATACATTTTTATAGTAACCTGCTATGTGAATTACCATGCAATTATAAAAGCAATTGGTAAACTATCTTATTTTCTCTATTTCTGTTTTAGCATGCAGGAGGGTCTTTGACAGCAGTTAATCCAATATCAAATTTGAACATGTAATGAAACTCGGAATTTACTCCCTGCATACTGACTAAAGACTCTCAAATTTTGAGAGGTTACCTTGAACAGAGGTCAAAACTGCTGGCATATCTTACTCATGCAAGAAGCATTGGCCAAACTCTATTCCCATTTAGTTCTATAATGAAAGTCCCATGATAGGGGTAAATTGTTTCCCAAAACCCTCAGAGTAAGTAGAAGTTTGTTGATGCATTGAGAGGAGAAAATGACACTTAAGTTTCACACATCAGAGGGTCAAACTAACTACCCTTCAGGTCAACAGTCTTCCAGTACCTCGCTAAGGGAGTCAGTCATTAATCCTAAATTAGGATATATGCATTTCACAGGGCCAGTCCAGCTCCCTCAGTCAGATAGCCCCCCAGGGAAGGAGTGAGAGCACGAACCCCTTTCCTAGATTTAGTGCCGCAGACAATTTCTTTTTTTTTTCCTTCTAAAAATGAGAACAGGTATTAATCCATGGGTCACAACGCAGTAACGTATCAGCTTTCAGCAACTATGAGCATGACCACAAGCAGAAATGTAAATATTAAAGGACTTAAGCATGTTAGCATTTACTGGCAGCAAAACTGGCCTTTGCTGAATGCCTGTGATGCCTAAGTATTGAGCACTGACATTTATGAGTCCCCTTATGAAAAAAAGACCTGAATGAAAGTTTCCTGGGGTGTGTTAGTGAAAATCATGCTCAATTCCTCAGTCTTCCTGTTGAAAAAGCATTGACTGAAACATTTTCACCTTGGTATAAGCTGTAGAACCTCATCTGCATCTGAGGCCAAAACTCAGCATGAAGAAAATACAGAGATAATTCAATCAAAGGTGACCCTGAAATATTTTGTCAGCATATTCATTTTATATCCAGCTCTAGGTTCAAGGAATAAAGGATTTGCTTGGCTAGTAAGGTTATTCTCTTTCCTTAAAATTGTGTTCCAGAATAAAACTGGGACTAATGAAGTAGTGATGGGTAAAAAAATCCTGGATTCTAAATCATAATTTAATTCATTCCTTTGATTTAAAAAAAGTCATGATGGTTTACACCAGGGAATTTCTATCCCATTGAATTGATCAATTTTCATTAATTATTGTGGGTATTATAGCAGCATGGGAATATATGCTTCTTTTGTGCCAGGTGCTGTGCAAAGGTGTAGTAAAAAATTTTCCAGCTCTCAAGAGCTTTTACTCTTAAAAGGCAAGGCAAACTGACAATGCAGAAGAAACAGTAATGCAGGGGTGAACGCCAGCTATTCAAGGTCAGCATCAGTCTTTGGTTGGGATGTGTGGATGATGAGAAAAGAGAGGTAACAATTAAACTGAATACATTTTTTGGAAAACAGCATAGTCAGCTATAACCTTGAATGCACATTTTAAAATAACTCTATTTAAATATTTGCTTGCTGGAAAGCTTTGATTGGCACAGTGTTTGCATTTGCAGGAACCATTGCATGCTGGATTATAGTACTTCAAAGAGTGAGACTCGGCTTTCAGTGTGAAATTCTGTGTACACGCCCATTGTTAAGGCACATTTCTTTGCAAATTAATACCCTGCAGAAAAGTTGCAGATGAAAAGGAGAACTATTTAAATGGTTACTTGCCCTGAAAAAACATGGCACTGTACCTCATATTCTTTTCCTTCCTCCCTTCTTCTTCATTTCTGATTATTTTCCTGGAGAGCCAACAGGTGAAATACCAACAGCAGGTAAATGTTACATTTCTCTGGTATGTCTTATGGAAAGAATTAATGAACATACCAGTGTTGATCAATATATATTGTTCATCAACAACACTAATGTAAACGAGCACTGGTAAACTGACAGCATTGCAGCTACGCAGTTCTCTACCAAAGACTATTCTGATGGGCTGATAATGTTATTTTCACTGTTCATCTTCTGCGGCACATTTTGGTGAGCTAGACACAGGTGATCAGCACTGAGCGAGCTAGTGTTAATCAGATAACACACGCACCAGAAGACATTGAACAAAGCGTTATTACAACTGGTTAGACAATATGATGTGAAAACGAACAATTCGAAGGCAGCCTGCCAGCTTTCCGCTGCAGACAACAGGGAATACTGAAATGGGCTCAGACGCCTGAAGCAATACACCTGACTTAATTTTAATCTGCCTTGTTGAATGGAGTCACGGACCAAATGTCTGTGTTTGCGGGCTGGGGAAAAGGATGCTGAAAAGAAAAGAGCACATGTTTTAAGTGAACGTACAATTAGAGAAAAATAAATCAGAATCTACTGCTGCAGGACTTCAGAATGGTCACGTCTGGTGGTTCGAAAGGCCCATCTAGCTCTATATCCTGGTTGTGGGTTTTTGTTCGTTTACGTGTTTCAAACAATTGAAATTGCTCTGGGAAAGTGGGCAAGAATCATAGAATCATAGGATCATTTAGGTTGGAAAAGACCTTCAAGATCATCGAGTAGAAGCAGGCAATAGGCAGAAGGATCCTTCCCTGATGCATTTTGGCTGCCAATAATTAGGGAATTCTGGCAGTAGGTAGGGAATTACAGAAGTCTGGTGCCTAAAACCTTTATCAGGAGTTTCCGAACTACTCTGCAACCAGCAATATTCAAAAAATTTCCAATGACTGTTCAGAAAGCCCAGAACTGCTACTGCCACCAAGGGTAGCAGCCACGGTTGTAATATTAGATATGCTGTATACATGCCGTGAGACACATTTACCACAGTTATTATTCCAGGGAAATTACTAGGGAGATCAGCTTTGTGCAATGTACTTATTGTAAGAGCCCTGTATTTCTGATGCCTGTCACTTAATGTTGTTTCCTTGCAAATCTTTCTAGCCACGAAAAAAACAAAGACAGCTAAGGAAAAAGAAGGTAGGAATTTACTCTGTGTGTGTGTATACATGTAGAAGATGATCACAATAAAAATAGTAAAGGATTACAATTTTGCATGTATTGCTATTTGAAACAAACCCTAAAAGATCTGTGTTAATTTTCAAAGAATTTTACTTGAAAACACTAGGTAATAATCTATCCAGCAGCCAATTTACCAACTGTGCTACTTTTTTCTTGCCAGAAAAACCAGCTGAGAAGAAACGTCTAAAAGATGAAAAAAACAAAGGTAATAAAGGGATGAAAATCTCTGCAAACAGCAATGAAAACGCAAATGTTAGGGGTTTTTCATGGGATTGGAAAGAGGAGCTTTGTTAGTCTGTCTAAATATGTGCAAGTAAGCCAAAATGATGAAATTGTGCATAAATCCCCGGTAATTGAATGTCTGATGGCTTCTTTGCATGTGAGTATTAAGGATCCCATCAGCACACCCGAAGTGGCTGCAGCGGTGCCCTGCCCGTGACCCCCCCTGGCTAGTAGGATTAGTGGTCCCCACTTACTCTGCTGTTACACTCCCTAGTGGGTTGTGCAAAGTTCACCTCCACCGTTTGCGTGATGCTTTAGATCACCAGCTTCACCCTGTAGAATAACTACGCTGAGAACAAGAAGTGCTTTTTATACATAAGACAGACTTTGTGGTCACCTATATTCTGGCTAACCTGCTGCACCCAGCACTGCCCTGATTGTTTCCCTACAGTAATATGCAGAGAGAGAAATGGTTTCTGCTATACCTCTGAAGATAATTAATAATACTAAGTTACACTGATTTATTAAGTTAGAGGTCTAAGACATTTATGTCTTCTCTACATTGGTTAATGACAGTGACTTGCATACAAATGTTGTATATTGAAGTCCTGGAACCTCAAAGGATAACAGTTAGTTAGTTGTAGTAGTGCAAGTTTGCTCTAACTAGTATCTAGAAGCAGTTTGCTTCTATGGTTTTACAAGACATAAAATTTCTATGTTTAAATAATTTACTAGGAAAGTCGCACTTAAAAAAACAATCTAGTTTATAGAGATTCCTATCTATGAGTTGATTCCAAGAAACTAGCATGTTTTTTATTGAAATTTATTTAAATATTCTGGCCTGAAACTGAAGATTAATTTATCATCTATGTTTTGTTCTTTAGGAGTCCCGCCAGTAAAAGAAGCTCCACGACATCACAACCTGACATCAGGTACATGATTCTCCTTTATTGTAAAGGAACTTCCTTTTCCTTTCCAAAACTTTCCTTTTTGTTTTTCATTTTTTGGTCGTGGCGGGGGTTTTTTGTAAAGGAGATCACACCTGCAATCTTTTCACATCTCTCATTCAAGCCTAGGGGACAAGATGTGAGGCAGGCCAAATAAATCAAATCCATAAATATTGTTTCTGTGGAGAATAATTTGCCCAAATGGTATTGATTTACCACCTTCCTAAACTTTTAAACATATATTCAGCTAATTACTTTATAAACCAAGTAGCCTGTAAATAATTTGGCAGTGCATTATTTAAAACAAACATATGCTGCTCATAGAAAATCTGCTCCATAACAAAACCACATGAGGTGAAGCATGTTCAGTTTTTCTCCAACATTAATAAATATCATCTCCTATCACAGTGTGCCCTGCACCCCAAACCCCCACAAAAAAAGGTGAGTAAAGCTAGGGCATCTTAGGAGGAAATCTCCCTGCATTGCATTATCGGTTAGCTCTGTTTTTCCTAGTTTAAAGTAAAAACAAAAATATGTTGCAGATTCTTGAGTACTATAAATTAATCCCTGTGACCTCAGTCGAACTGCACTGATTCATGACAGACAAAGACTGAAGTCCTTACTCTCACCTGTGAGGTGTAACTGGTTTGCACAGAAAATATGAACTAAAGATTAATGTGGATCCTCCCAGTGCAACTCTTAAACTACTAAGCAAAGAATTTCACTTCTAATCACCCAGACTGTTTTGTTCTATGTGAATTATTTTTACCTTTTTTACTAGAAGTATGCTTTACAGTCCCCTACACATGATATAAAATGTGTAATATACGTATAGTTATATGTATATATATATTTAGAAATATCTATTTATCCATATGTATAAACATAAAATATTTGAATAATAATAAAAAAGGTAGTTAAGTATAAAAGCAGCACAGAACAATCTGACATCAAGGAAGAGAAAATGTAAATGAAATACTAAGATCAAACATCCAAATGTTAGCATGTGTATTTGTATGAAAATATTTGCACACATGGCTCACAAGACTTTGTTGCGTAAGGGATACTACATTTACACAAAAGGATGGTTTAGCTTTTTCTTTTTTTTTAATCAGGAATATAGAGTTGTAGATTCAGATACAGACTTTAATTCCTCTTAGTGATGCTGTTAACTGATAGATACAGAAGGTAGACTCTTTGTTAACAAAAGTTATTACTATTTTATTAATATAGAATTCACATAGACCAAAGATTTTGCCAGGAGAAAAAAGTATTATCTTATGCAGCAAAATTCCAAATTCAGTGTAAAACAGGAATGTACTAACAGTTGTCTTGTCTGCCAGTGGACTTTCTCCTGCACATCACATTCCTGCAAAGTTTACATCATTCAAAGACTGTGTTCCTGTGACTTTCATTTACAGTAATTGTTATGATTGGTTAATTTAATTGCACATTATCATTGTGCAATTATTCTTCAGTGGATGCTCACCAGATCATAAGCAGCTCTGTGCATACAGTTCTTCGTAACTGGCTTTGCTAACAGAACTTACTATGTAAGTGTTTTCAAATATTCTTTGTCCACTGAAAAGAACAAGTTAGTTTTCAGACAACAGATGAAAGGTTTCCAGAAGAACATCAAAGTGATTTCTCTTTATGAATGTTGTTCTTTGGTATTTGCTCAAACTGAGAATTTAAAAATTGAGACCAAATCCTAGGTCGTGTGCCCTTGAGTCAGAACTTGATAGCTGTTGCCCGTTCTGTCTGCAGATGAAGCCAGTGCATCTTCCCCAGTGCGCTGAATACTAATACTTTTTGCTGATAAATGGAAGTAGAAAAGGATTTACACATTCTGAGCTAATCTAAAAATTCAAATAGTAAATCTTCTTTCAGCTTTCAAAAGCTGAATATTCACGTGTTCTTAGATTTTGATCAGTCCTTCAAGCTTTCCCTGATATTAAAAAGCAATCAGATAAAGAAAAATAAGCAACTTATAAAGCTGTATATATCTTCCATTTTAGAATGCTCCACATTTAAACAGAATTTTAAGCAGTACTGTATCTTTCATAAACAATGGTGTTATGTGCAGTAGACACTAAATTTCACTCCCTTGTAGAGCTGCAAACAATTACTTAGAATTTTTTCACGTCCTTTCACCTGTCCTAAATGTCAAAATTAACACCTGTACCCAGACTCAAACCTACCCACACAAAAAAAAAGGGGGGGAATTCTTGGGACTCCATTTTTTTCTTTCTATCTTATAATAAACATACTTGCAAGCACACAGAAGCAGATTTTTCAACTCTTGAAGTAAAATTTGAGAAGCGTACAAATTCAACTCTGTGGTGAAGACTACCTACCCTACCCTTTATATGAACAGCTGTATACTTTTATATAAGTCCTAGTTTGTTTCAAGGCTTATACGAGAGTATGAAAACATAAATTAATCAAAAGTTTATTATGTTTATTGCAATTACCTTGTAACTGTCATCGTGGCTGAAAACTCAGGAAACTGTGTGTTGTGTTTGTCATACAGTTAGTTGAAGAGGTTGGTGTTTTTACTGTGCTGTTATCTAAGCCCACAGATGTGCAAATGTGGCAGAAATAAAGAGAGGCTGCTATGGAAGAGCATGAAAAGTGGGAAATAATGAGATTGATACTCATCCTATATAAATTTGTTAAGTTAGAGAAGTGTGTGGATTATTCTCAAGGTCAAGAGAAATCAAACTAGTCATTCTAACTTCCATGTAAATAGATGTGTTGTAAATAGACTTATGTAATTCATGCATCTACCCTCACATATTATTAGAGGCTTAAAACTTTCTTGGACATGAGAACTTCTATACTTACTGTCTAGTCAAAGTTGTACCTCTGGGAAAACTAAAATTATCTCTAAGCAGAGTTGGAACACCATTTATATGAACATACTGTGTTAGCACTTAAAATAAAAAAAAATCTCAACTAGATTTTTCCTCTGCTTCTGCAGTGACAGAGAGCAATACAGTTACTCAGATGTTTTCTAGCATAAAGAGGAATCATTTCATCATATTATCAGTAAAAGATATGCAATGGCACATAGTGATCACCACATGAAAACCTCAGCAACTCCAGTGGATGAATTCATTACATGTCTGTATTAGCACGTGGTGATTGGTTTATTACTGTAAGGTTGTTTTATTGCTTTGCACTTGCTGGCTTCCTGTAATATATTTTCCAATGCAAAGATGATTTCCGAATCTGCAAAAACAGAAAGTTCTATTTAATGTGAGATTTGATGTAAGAGCCATTTGAGAGAACATCAAGGATGTTTCCTCAGTGCTAAGGGAACATAAACTTGTCAGCAGTGCAATGTGTAAGATTTTTTCCATGGATCATTATTTTGAAAGAGAATGAGACCACTTTATTTTTTCCTTGGTTCTGAAGCATTTGAAGACTTTGGAGGAAAATACGATCTTTTTCATTATTCTGAAGTTGCAGTTTGGGGCAATTTCATTGAGCACAAACGTATTGGTACTGTTCTATAAAATAGAAGCATTGAACTACTTTTAAAATAAAGCACAATATTCAAAAGAGAAGACAAGAACTTCATCACCGCAGGACAGGTAGCTCTCATCTACAGATAGGTGATGAACAGCACATACTAGATTTTCTACTCTCCTTGCCACCCAGACAGGCTGTGTATCTCAGAGGTGTGATGGTTCTGGTATTCTGCCAGCAGTTTCTTCCAGAACTTCAGCTGTATAAACTCATAGTCCCAAAGCTGACCATCTGAATGCAACTAGATCAAAGAGGCTGAAGAGAAATGTTGAGGAGAAAAGATGTGGTGTCCTTTCCCAAAATAGAAATATAGATCAGGGAAGGGACCATTAACTGTAACAGCTGTGCCTCTGAAAGTAATAATGAAAACAGTAATAGCAACCTCGAAATAATTTATATTAGTGATTCATCATTTTTTTTCTCACCAGAATTCAGCAATAAATCACTAATATTAATGTTGTATTTTCTGGACACAAGAAAGTGTGCCATTGGCTGGAAAATAATAGAAGGAACTGGCACTCTGAGAAGTTTCCGAATGTTTTATATAAGATCTGGGCTCATTCATTTACAAGACCTGCATCTATACAGAATATTCTCATTCAGTAAGATTTTCTAGGGTGCTCATCACTCTGCAGTACAAGCGCTCAGCATGAGAGCAGGATGAGCCAGGCGTTAAGGCTGCTTGCAGGAGAGTCCATGTAGAACAGCCTCCGTTCTGTGGATACCCGTGAGCATCTCAATATTTCACATCTGTTAGTACTGTAAGGACCAAGACTGCACATGCGGGCTTTCCAGCAACTTGCTGATAGTCATTCCACTGTTCTGAAGTTGACTTTTAAAGAAATACTTGGAGACTAAATCTCAGCAGGCTTGTCTAAGCGGGGACATGGAGGAATACTGTGCATTAACAAGAAGGGTATGTTTAAAGCGCTCAGTTAAATAGTGCTAAATGCTTGAGTGGTCACTTATTAAGAACTAAGATGTCCTTGATTTAATCTAGTTTAACCTATGTTGAAATTGAATTGATGAAAATTTCACTGAGGCTGCTTTAATTCTGAATGAGTGCCCATGCAACGCTTTTATATGGCCTAATTCATCCATTTTGAAAGTTAACGTGAATTAATCTTCCTGATTGTTCCTACATAGAAAAGGCATATAAGGGGGAAATATCAGCCATATTGTAGTAGCTAGGTAAAATGAAAGCTTTATGGTCTGGTCTGAAGCTGATTAAATGTCACTGGAAAACTTCCTATAGATTGCAATAAGTTTTGAAACTTTAAATCTGTAAATACACACCACAAATGAGAACAATACATCAGATTTTATGTTAACTATAAGCTTATAGATAGCCTCTCACCATAGTGACATTGTAAGCTAAGTTATGAATTACAGACATTCTATTTAAATGCCCAAAGGGTAAGTTTTGTCTTTTGAAACAAAGAACTTCTTGGGGAGAATCTAGAAGCACTTTGGGTTCCTGCTGTGTCTTCTACAGGAGGACATCTATCCCTAGCTCTAAACTAATCTCCTTTTTTACCTTTGGCTATATTTGGTAATTCCATTACCTTATCTTGAGCTTATTTGTTGTCAAGATTTGTTTACAATTAGCAATTACTGGGATTGATTCTCAATCGGCTTTGCATTATGATGAGAAGTATTTGGACTCAGTTTAAAGTCCACCTCCCCAATAAACAATCATTAAGTTTTCACAGTTACCAACACAGTGACAAAAGAAGGGTTGACTCAGTTCAATTCCTACTAGCTACATGTTAATAGCACTTGAACTTTACTAGCTCAGTCTTCAAATTACTGAGAACCTTTTCTTATGATTGCAAATCTCAGCTGTACCACAACCATGAATATACTTTACAGACCCCATTGACAGACTCTCATTTAACATCCATATGAGATAAATCCTGAAGATTAATGAGCAGAGAGTCCTTGCCAATCAACAGTGAAACCCACTGTTTGTCAGACCCAAAACCTTATTTTAGAAGATTTTAATGTCTCAAAGAGTCTGTCAAAGAGGTTCCATAAAGCCGAAGATTTCTACATCTATAAGGCACCCTCCCATGCAAGCACAGAATTTTTTGGCCCCTACATCCCTGTTTTTGAAAGAGGGAAAACTGCTGGCCTAGTGTCCGGTTCCTTCAAAAACTTTATTAGGATCCAGAAACTTGATTAACAATTCCTGTCTACCAGACATGCTTTGAGTACCACTAACCCAACAGCAACATCAGGCCCTTGACAAAATGCAGCCATAATTACTTTGCTTTTAAAATGGTGGTAACAGTGATATTTTCTCTATACCTGTATAGCTATTGTGTACTCTTCCAGGGATTTAGCTGACACTCTTTCAGAGCCCTTTTCACCTGGAGACACTCAACTTTATACTTTCCACTTCCCAGGAGAGTACTAGGGCTACTGAGTTACAGAATAACATGGGTGGAACTTCAACTGCCTGTTCCTCTTGAATTTACACAATTCTAGACCCATTAATACAAAAGTCATTGATACTGGAGATTAATAGACAAGATTTATCTATTTGATATAAAGGTCTGTCTCTGCTTCAGAAATCTCTTTATGTAAATTACTTCAAAATGGTTACTGGGTAAAATTTAGAAATAATTCTAGGCTAATTCTTATAATATCAGGCACATCTAATAATGCATGCAGCTAGCTCTTGTGGCTCATGCACATCTACAGCACTAAGTTTAATATCAGGAGAGTTTTGCAGGATATTTCCTGTTGTCATTGGAGAGTTGGTTTGTGAACATCACTTCAAATGTAGGTTCTGTCATTCGACCTAAATCTTGTTCAAGGTGTATGAAGTCCACTCTAAATTTTGGTGCACAAACATTATTAAACCTCTCCCATTACACTTGATAATGTGCCCTCTGAGCTTGGAATGGTTGTTTACACCACAAGGGAACAAGCAAAATTCTACCAGGGAATACACTAAGGAAAAACTGAGTCCATATAGAGATCTCAGAAATAAAGAAATATCTTTGGCAAAAGAAAAAAAAGAGTTGAAGGATGAGCAAAAGTTGACAACAGACAAGTTAGTCAAAAGTTGGGGTTTTTTACAATTAATTCATTAATTGATTACTTCTCATGTTAAGCCTAAAAATGATTTGCCTAGCAAATTAGAGAAACATCTATATTTTCTATAAATGTAGGGATAAATTATTCTAACTAAACAACATATGAGGGTTGCAGCCAATGGAAAAAAAGACTATGAAAAAAATATTTAGCATGCTGGTTTAGATCCAGTAATGAGAATCTGATTTGCCTAAGTTTCCAAAATTAATCCAATTAGTAATGTCATTTATGCTTGTTGGACAATGATTTCATTCCCTTCCTCTTAACTGGGTCAAAACATTCTGCTAAAATTAAACTAAGTGGCTCCAAGCATTTATAAATATATACTAAATTTGTGCCAAGTCAAATGAAAAAAAAAAAAAAAAAAACCAAAAAAAACCCTCAGTATAAGTTTCTGAATGATTTTGCCACAAATGAAATATCAATATCTAGAATCCTAATGCTTCTCATTGTTGTTTGTTTTGCCCTTTAGTTTGACTCGTATATCTTCTTAAATCACACTGCAAGAGAAGAGAAGTACATATCATGTATTTCCATGACATAGCTCATGAAATTAAAGTCCTATACAAAATGTAATTCTTCAGATAAATGGCCATTTCTTCAAATCCCTCTTGAACTTTAGGAAAGTAATTCCTCTAATGTAATATTCCTTCTCTTCTAATGGGGACATTGCTTTGAGGACAGAGCAACTGTCTTACATTTTATCAACATAGATTTTGTTTTCAAACATTTATCAGCTGAAAAACAGGTATCCTGATGTTGGAGTGAGTTCATGTTTCCAGGTTAACATCAGTATAGTAAAATCCAGTGGACAAATCATAATTATCTGATGAAATTCTTAATTAGTGAGACCAGAACTGGCAGCAGATGCTGTGAAATATTTTAAAGAAGCCAGCCTATAGAGCTCCTACGGTTTCTTTCTGGTTTTCCTTGTTCCTAAAACTGTGCAAATTCAGGGTGAGAAAGACATTCTAATGTAGCTTCATCTTTCATTCTAAGTAGCACACAGGCATAGATCCGATCCTCCTAATCATAAACACCTAAATAAGAGCATTTTTGCACAAGTTCCAAGGCCAATGAGAGAGGACCTCCTCCAATGGGTTACTCATCCCTTTGAAATCTGAATTGCCTCCAGCATTACGTCTTGTGGCTAGAGCTAAATCCAGAAGGTAGTGCCTCTAATGACTGATGTCAAGCAGGATGAATTTGCGCCTACCGGAGTTTATCAGCAGCATAGTTCAAGCACTGTCTTTTTCCTGACTTTTTGTTGTCATAAAGGAGTGCTGCTGCTCCCAGCAGAAAAGTTCTCACCGAGGAAGATAAATATCTACACATAATGCTACACGCAACCAAAAAAAAAAACCCTTTATTTAATAAAGATTTCAGTTAGAATCATTCAAACACCAGCTTCACTTTCATTAGTGGCTTAACTGCCTTATCTTCGCTGTTCTTCTTTTCTCCCCTCTCTTCTCCTCCCTCCCGTTCTCCTCCCCTCCTCTCTCCATCCCAGGCCTTCACAGCTGAATAAATACCTGGTATTAACTTCCAGTTTTTTGGTATCCATTCTTGTTAACATAAAAAGATCCCTGATTGGTTTTACCTTCTTTGGTTTTATACATTTTTTGTGTGCATAAATGAGTTTGTATGTAAAGTTTAAACCAATCTTTTACTGACTGACAGTTCACTAGAAACAATGATTTAATGTAATATGTTGTAATTACATTAGTTGAACATGCTGGCCATAGGAATGAGTCGACAGAGACCATGTCACGTCACCATGCCTAGGGTACACGATGAGCACACAGTGCATTCTATCACAGCACCGTCATTGTTTATCGAGCAATTCGACTTTGCTGCCCACCAAATACCACTGTAGTCTCATGGAATTGCCACTGCAGACTGTGAAAAAATCCAACAGATTTTAATAGGCTTTGGATCAGGCCTGCATTAATTTTTGATCCCTCTTAAATATAATTTCTTGAGTGTTTCATTCTTTTGCTCCTATGTTTCACTAAGAAAACACATAACGCCAGTACCAGACTCCTTTGAAAGCTCAATGCTAGCAAAATTGTAAAGACTGTGTACTCTGATCATTGCTCTGCTCTGCTGGAAGTGTCTGTGTTACCACGTGTCACACTGTTACATCTTGTATGGTTTCACTGTCTAACAAAAAGAATTTTTTAATGAATTTGGGGGGAACGTCACTTTGGGGATATTCACACATTTATGTGAGAGTTATGTTGTTTGTGTGCAGTGACCATAACATGGAATATAACACTTTTCCCTAAACATACATTTTATCTATCCATTAAGTCTTCTTACTAGACAAGGCAAGAGCCAGGTAGCAAAATACAGAATTATTTGCTCCCTTAAATGGTTGTTAGGTGTCATCTATCACATTCAAGCTAAAAGATAGAAATAATAAATTTTACCTTTTATTGCAGTAAAAGGGTTTTGTTAGAATAAAGATCTCATTCATTGACCTTTGGTGTTATGTTTCAAAAAGAGCACTGACTTTGATAAGTAACAAATCATAACTGGTTTTAACCAGTTCTGGTCTTAGGATCTTATATATATTTTTACTGTGGTGATATTTTTTGCCTCTAATGACATTAAATATGACCAGAGTGACCTTCTAGTGCTATTGATTTGATACATTTACAACATGTTTTATACCAAGAAAATGTTATTAGAGACATGTACTTCTGACTTTGTACTGATACTGGTTTTGTCCCACTGATTGTAACACCAATAAAGGCTGGTTTCTTTTGCGTATTTAGCAGATTTCCTGAGGGAGTTGGGACCACAGACACTCATAAGAAGTGGAACAGTCTTCTGGGTGTTTTTTGCTCACTGTTGAGCACAATTTTGGGGAGAAGGAGTGTTTATTCTTTTGAAGTATAACAATTTCACCTTCTCCAGACCTTGCAGTCCCACAATGCTTGAAAAAGAGCCATCAAGGAGAATGTGTGATCAGAGTTCTCGTGCCTGTAATAACAATGCTGTTGCTAGTATTTAACTCTGGTACTCAAACAACTTTAGTACTTTTGTATTTAATAACTTATTCTCTGACAGACCCCCTGCTAAAAGCGATATGAAAACTTGGATGGTCTTTGCAAGGATGAGCAATTAATTGCATTGTATCGCAGACACTTTGAAAGTAGCTTTGAGAGCTACTTTCCAACCATTCTTCATTTTCTTTCCTTATTCAAGACTCAAAATAAGATGCAAAAGAAATGTCCTCATGGGACAATTTCTTTTTTTCTCTATCTACACATTGTCTATACAATGCTAGAAAAATGTCATTTTAAGGGGATGTTTTTAAATATGTAGAATTGATTTGAAGTGGTAGTGATATTTCTTGCTTATGTGTAATGGACATATAAACATTTTCTCCTCTTCTTTTCCCCCTGCTCCTTCCCATTAAGCATTGTACTTCCTGAGAATGACAGTAGTGTGGCTGTACAGCATGCTCCGTAATAAGAAAGGAGGTGAAAGGATTTATCAAAAAAAGATAAATCTAGTTTTTGAAGCAAACCATGTTGTTTTGAATAGCCGGTATCCAAACATGGACCGTGTTGTGAGTTTAGGAAAACAGTATTTGGTCTCCTGCATAGGCCCTCAGCATTCAGCTTTGCTCTTCAGAGAAATGGGATTTACTTAAATGTCAGTTACGCAGTGCCACTAAGCACAAGGACTTAGATACTTGTGTTAGAAAGCGTGAAGGCAAAAATTTGTGATACTGAGCAAGGACTCCACACCACTTCCCTTCCCCATCTGCCCCTGTGCTTTCTCTAGTCAGTTTGTCATTCTGTAATTTTACTGAAATATTAAGGGAAAGATCCCAAATTGTTTGATAGGGAAAGAAGCAGAGCAAGGGGGAAAATACCCGCTTCTCTTACTTGCCCTTCAGTAAGTGAAAAAAACTTCAGCTCCCCAGTCATTGGAACAATTTTTCCTTGTTCTTGTGTGGTTCAGTTTTGATTGCTGAACCAAAACACAGTATGTGCATTCCTGAGAAGCAATCAGAAAGAAATTAGTGCAATTGTTAATACTTTCCTCTTACTTATAATTGCTTACTAATTAGTTGTTTCTAATGCTATGATTGCCTGAATTTTTGTGCTTTGTTGGATTGTTTAATTCTATTAGGAGAGCCTCTAGGTGAAGAAATTTGATTCAAACTAGAAAATATTAGTGATAAAAAATGTTTCCTCACACATGCTCTGTAATTTTTCCCTAATAACCAAACTGTTATTGCTAAAAGCTATTGCTTTTTAATGAATGTTTTATTTGGTGACTTGCCTTAAAAACAGCTCTCTGAGCCTTGTAGAAATGGGACTTTGACCATTGTAACACATAAACAGGAGCACCTTTATATTCTTTAGGATTAGTAAATTTTATTCCTCTCTGAATTTTCTGCCCACTTTCCTTATAAGATTAATTTTTAAAAATACTATCATGAAAAAAAAATACATTTATTTGTTTGGATCACCATAATCCCTTACACAAAACTCCCATTAGTTACTTGAATAGGCACCTGAATGGTAGTTTAGCACTTTGAATGGTAGAAAGCTACGCCTAAGCAGTCTTCTTTAAAATGACACTAAATTATATTAACTCAGGAGAAGCTTTCCTGAAAATTATCACAAAGTGCCTGCACATCCTTGGAGTTTAAATATGTTACCAGTTGGACTGCATACAGCTAAAGAAGAAATTGAAAACTGGTTTTCCCTCTTTAGCCCCTGAATTGCCAATTCCCAAACCAGACAGGCTGCTTAAGTAGAGCTTGAGCCTACCATCCTTTGGAAACTGTGGGTCAATGCACTGGCAGCCAAACTCTTTTACAGTGTCCCAGCATCTTGACTTATAAAATCCATCACATCTCTAAGGATGGAGTACCCTCATATTCATCAGTTTTCTTGAAGAACTATTTCAGCTAAATCAGCACAGAAACAATTCCAAAACAGACTGGTTAGGATGTAAGGACCTATAAAGGCATAAATATGCAGGATGGAGATGAGCAAGTCAGTGCTTACCTAGCATTGAGCTTTTATAGTGTCTCTTCCACTACAGAGTTCTTTTAATTAGCTGACAGATGCTTAATAGTCTGTGTCCTGGTGACTGGACTTCTCATGAAAATCTTTCCCCATCCAGATTTGTCACAGAAGGGGACCCCAGGTTGAAGACCCCTTTATTCCCTTCATATGGAAGGGTCTTCTGGTGATCTATTCAGATTTAAAACTCCTCTGTTTCCTAGCAATTCCTTAATGCTTCTCTCAACAGAGAAAGATTTGGGATCTTATTGTCACTTCATCAGTGTCTGCTTTCTCATGCTTTGGTAATGTAAATGGCTGAGTGTGAATCTTCCTGCCCAGACAGTAAATAAAGACTGTTAACCAACATAAGCCACCATAAGGCAAAAAACTGTGACCACCTGTTAAGCAATATTCAAACCTGAAAGTGAAGCTTTCTCATACATTGATTTTAATATTCTATACAGATTCACATAAAACGATGATTTGTGCCATATACAGGTGGATTTAACTCTTCACTACTTTTGCCAGCGATGTGACACAGTAATCAATCTATTTGGGATGGTAAAGGACTTGTGGATGATACCTTAATAGTATCTGTAGGGGATATGCTAGATGTGCATGCTTTGAAAGTTAGATCTGATTCTGGGATGTATTTGGACTTCTGTGAGCCTGTCTGCTGGTTCTCAGCCAAGTCAATTCTGCTGGTATCGTTGCCGTATGAGAATATGTGGAAATGGAACAGTATCTAAAATCACTGTTTAACTATTCCAACAATCTCATGGCTTTGGGATTCTATTTGTTCTCCAGTGTCTCATCCCTTACTGGGACTTGTGTCAGCTAGTTGTCTTTTACCTGTTACCTCTTCCATTCAATAGGCTTAACGAGAACAATTAACAATGAATAGTATGCAATTTCCATTCTAGCTCTTTAAATGTTAAACTAGATCCTCAAAGCAAAATTAATAATCTTTGAACGATCATGGCAACTGGGAGAGGTACCTGAGGACGGGCAGAAAGTAAATGTTGCTGTGACTTCAGAAAGAGCAAGAAGAAGGATGCAGGGAACTACAGGCTGGTCAGCCTCACCTCAGTCCCTGGGAAGGTGATGGAGCAGCTAATCCTGGAAACCATTGCCAGACACATGAAGGACAAGAAGTTGATCAGGAATAGTCAGCATGGATTCACAAAGGGAAAGTCATTCTTGACCAACCTGATGACCTTCTGTGATGAAATGACTGGCTTGGTAGACCAGGGGAGAGCAGTGGATATTGTCTACCTTGACATCAGTAAGGCTTTTGGCACTGTGCCCCATAGGATCGTCTCAGAGAAGCTGATGAAGTGTGGGCTGGATGAGCAGAGAGTGAAGTGGATTGAAAACTGTCTAAACTGCCAGGCCCAGGAGGTGGTGATCAGTGGCAGGACGTCTAGTTGGAGGCCAGCAACTAGCACGGTAACTCAGGGGTCAATATTGGTTCCATTTATCATCTTCATTAACGATCTGGATGATGGAGCAGAGTACTCCCAGCAAGTTTGCAGATGATGCAATACTGGGGGAAACAGCTGGTACACGGAGGGCTGTGTTGCCATCCAGAGGGACCTCAACAGGCTGGTTTCCTCCTTTCTGCTGAAGAATTGAAAGCATCAGGAGAGTCCCCTTGCAATATTCCTCACATTTCTTGAAACCAACCCTCTGTGTGAGATGCAGGTCACTTAGAGATCAAAAGGACACATAAGCTCCATGGAATATTTGTACAAATTATTTGCTATCTATGGAAGGTAGTTAGCATTTCCTCTTGACTAGCCCTAAACAGCTTCACACAAACCTTGAATCATGGAGGTTTTGTTTGTTTCTCTGCTTTCTGGAACTCATCTTGGCTGTTCTCACTCCAAACTGATTTCCATCCAGGCAAAAATCATTTTAAAAGATCAAAAATCATTTAAAAGATTTCTCCTTTTTTTGTGACGACAAAAAGTACCTGATCCTTTCACAAAGTGAAAAACAAAGAAGAAAATACACCCTCCTCCAGCCTTTCAGAAATGAATTCATCTCAGGTATCAAATGTCCTTATATAACAGCATTAGTTAGAATTTGTTAAAAAAACATTTTTATACTTTCCCAGCCTTCTTTTTTTTTTTCCTCAGTAGTACTCATAAGAGAAATTGAAGTAATTATATGAATTCTCATAAGCTACATCCTAAACAAAAGCATAAGGCCAGATATAAGTCTTTTTTTGCCTCAGCTAAGCTGACAAAAGACATCTAGTGTTAAACCACATGTTTTGCTCCTACTGTTCATCTTTTTTTGGTAGCATTCGCCCCGAAGATATGAGACAATATATTCAAAGTGAGAACCCTCTTCAGTTTAAAAGCCACATTCTGTATTCACATTGAACGTGGGAATTACAAAGGCAGAATGGGATGCATTTGTAGTCTTATTTGCATGCCAAAATTCAAATTGTTCTCTATGGCTTGTATCATAACACTGTTGCAGGCTCTGATACAGACACAGTTCCAAAGATGTTGGCATTTTTCGAAAGAAGTCCTTATCTGCGTGTTTTGCAGCTGAGGTTTTCTAGATAAAGCAGCCTCAGAAGGGCAACATGAAAGGGAAATAGTGAAAAAGCACATAGCAAAAAGCTTTAATCTGTAACCATTTCCTCTTGCATAGACTTACTATACTGGCAGCTGACTTTGTCCTGCTTAACAAGTTAGAATATGCTAAAGACAGACCATTCAGTTCACAGAAAGTGTGAATCTCATCAGCCATAAAGAAGAAAGACAATATATGAGATGCTTACCAGACAATATGAAACAAACAAAAAAACCTAAACCACAAACATTTGCAATATTGTCCTTCAAAGCTCTGGTTGCTTGATTAGGTAAAATATAAAAGATCCATCCCAGCAAGGCATGCTGATGAAATTTGAATAGTTTGGTACTCAGAGAATTAATATGAAGCAATCTACAAAGAAGGTATGGACTATCATCCAAAACCTGAAAATGCTCTCCTTCTGTACCTACATTTGGAAGCATAACACCTTGCTTACTAAATCTTATACTCTGATAACAGAGTATAAGATCTCGCATATAGATCCCACATACCATACAACGTATCAAAACAGTTCAATCTTTTAGCAAGTGAATCTGCTTAATTTACTCATGTATAAACATTGCTTTAATATTAGGATAAATCCGTGAAACATTGTGCTTTAGTTTGTCTACCCCCCACAAAAAAATTGAAGAAAATGCGGACTTTTCATTTCAGAATGAAACATTTCAGATTCATTCCAGTGACATTCCAGTTAAAAATTAAAACAATTTTTTCAGAAATATTTGTATATTTTCCAAAGAATTTGAGAAAAGTTTCATCTAAAAGTTTTGAAAATCACAAGGTGGAGCTTCCAAATTTTTGTTTCAGATATCACTTTTTATTTATAAAGTTGCTTTTGGATATTCGGATATTTTAAATCCTCTACTATAATCTGTTTAGTATTGATGAAAAAAGTACTTGCTTTTTTTAGTATATCCTTCCTCAAGATGAAACAGTCGAAAAGGAGTTATTAATTCTTTTCCGGACTTTGATCTTTTTTAATTTTTTTTTGGTAAGCAGAATCTGTATCTTTCCCTTTTTTCAGAAGGTTTTTCTCCAATGAAAAGTTGTTACAGCTAAATTTCTCATTGGCTGCCACCTTGCCTGTGCCTCAGAGGCTAGGGGAAACCTCCTGCAGGTTAATTCCTCTTACTGCCTTACTCATCCCATAGGGAAGAGGAGACTTGGTCAGTGTAAGTGTGGAAGCAGCTTTTGGCCCTGACACCCATACGTGCTGGTCCAGAGCCTGACATTACAGCCCCTGCAGACCCTAAGGGCTGGACCCTTAACAAGGGCTTCTGTCATTTGAACTAAAGGAAAAATTCTCAACAGCATTAGGATGTCATCCTCAAAATGTGTGAGCACTGAAGAGGGATAAAGTACTTTACCGGTGGTTTTGACTGCTGGTCGACAGCAGAGCGATTGTAAAAAATACGGGGTTTGGAAGACAGTATGCTGCAATATTCAGAGGGTTTTGAGCCTCATACCCCTTACACACTTCTCCTGGAAGAAGTGTAATTATTTTTTCCTCCTTTTCTTAAAAATTCTTGTACATACCCTGCCTTTCTAGTCCCCTTGTTCTTTTCCCTGTCCTGTTTTGAGTGTTCATCCTATCTTACTTCCACTCTTCAGGCTTTCCCACTCTCTGTTTGTCCAGAAAGTAACTCCTATTCTTTGTTTTTTAATATCTGTGATAATCTCCAGCCCTTGTCAACCTTCCTACCATGAGGTTCACCTAACACTTTCCAGTTCCTTGGCTACAGTCTCTTGACACAGCTATGTCCATTTTTCTCCTCAAGCTCTTTGGTCAAGTTGTACATCACCTATTTTTCCTTCCAGTCACCCCAAGTATCACCTGGCCCAGGCACTTTACTAGATTAGTGTTGGTCTCCTAAGACAGCAGACCACTTTTTTTTTGCTTGAGCAGTCAGTCTCCTTCATGGCTTCCCATCTCAGTCTCATCACCCTTGACACAAAAGTCAGATGTCTTCTACCCTCAACATTGCCCCTCTAGCCCCCTAGGATACTGACACTTTTTAAAGAAAAGATTTTTTTATACCAAGGAAAGAAAACCTTTTTTTTTTTTTCCCCTAGCTGTTTTGTTTTGTGTTTTTTTTTAAATATACCTACGTTGCTCTTTTGGTGTTCTTCGCCAAAAGCCAAACTCAGCCTGCCACTAATTTCAACACTGAAAGTTTCACCACAGATAGTTAAATATGGTAACAAATTAAGTTACTGGAATTAGAGTCTTATGAAAGGAAGTACCAGGCAAACTTAATAAAAGTCATTACTACCATCCCTATCTCTCCTGAGTTTCTTCCTTATCCTACATTTTCCTGGTATTTTCTGAAGACAGATGATAAGTAATAGGCTATATGAACATTTGAATGTGACATCAAAATGTTGCCCTAAACTTAAGTACATATCAGCCAAACAATAGGGCTTACTTCACAAACACTACAGGTATCTCAGAAATAACAGAATCAAGCATGATCTTCAGCATTACACATTCCAAATACACATACCTTTTAGATTTTTTTATTTTTTTTCAAAATACTTATTTTCTGTGCCAATTTTTCAGATTTAGCCTTACAGCCCTTGTAATCAGTTTGTGGCTTTTGGCTAAGTTGCAAAAATCTGAAAGTTTGACCTTTCCCTTTCCCTCTGTGAATTTAGTGTCTTTTAACAATAGACTGTAAGTCAGATTTTCAAGTGAAATGATTGCAGTGGCCACCGCTACTAGTGATTTTAAAATTATGATCAGATAACACCTCTGGAAAATGCTGTGGTGTCAGGCATGCTATAATTACAATGTATAACCATGTTTAAAATGCTCGTAAGTGTGGCTGCATAAGCTAGTACATATCAGGACTTTGTGAATGCATGTAAAGAAAAAGAGCTAAATTTTTGCATTCTGATAGCATGTAAAATACAGGGGGTATCATAATTTTTTTTTACTGTTAAGTAAACTATTTATTAGTATTTATTTGGGCTAGAAAGTGCATGATGCCCTACTTGCCTTCTTCATAAAGAAGAGAGAGTTATTGACTTTTTTATTTTCATCTTTATATCCTTAAGAGGAATATACAGAAATAATTTCTACATAAACAGTGAAAGGTGAGGTTTTAATTGGCAGCTTTCATCCTGTAAGGTATTTCTCTTTATCAAACTGGCACCCACTGGGATTAAATTTTAGGGAATTGTGTGTTTGTTTGGGGTTTTTTTAAAGAAGATCTGATTGAGAAATCTCTGACAAAGTAACTTGATAGGAGAACATTGTTTTCAATCACAGCGGGTTTTGTGGCAATGTACTACTTTTAGCTAATTTTACTCACAACAATTACTTTAGTTCAAGGATGGAGTAAGTTTATCCGTTGAAAAAATAACATATCCCAGAAACTTTCTGGTCTTGGCCAAGTGTCTTTGTAAAATGGCCAATGGTAGAGGACGTAGCATATCCACACCGTGCAACTGGTTCGTGGCTTGCCAGGCCTCGCAGGGGAACCTTGGTCTGTCACGTTTGGGCTGTGAGCTCTAGTCATGGGAGTTGCTTTCTCTGTTTTGCAAAGAAATCTCAGATTCATCTGACAGAGGAACATCAGAAATACTGAAAATTTGGGGGAAAAAATTTGTTTCCATTCTTAGATTTAGTGGAAAAGCAGTTAAGTCATTTGCAGAAGGATCTGATTTCCAACTCCATTTTCAAGCGTGCTTTATAGATAACAAAGATGTAACCTTTGTGCAAGTCAGGGAAGACGACGACAAAGGATAGTATAACTGGATCAAATACACCAGCATTTCCAACACACCTTTCTGTGTTCCACCATTTACTGTGACATGGTAGTCAATAAATAAACCCTGCACCTCAGTTTATAACGCAGGGATCCCTAGAGTCCATCTCAGTTTAGAACAGTCACAGGGAACAGCTCTTTTTTTTTAATATGGAATGAACAGCAGAAGAAAGAAAAAGTCATCAGAAAATCAATTGCATGAAAACTAACTTGTTTCAGATGCCAACATTCCTCCAATCATTTTCCCAAACACGTAACTGGCTAATAGTTATCTTTTAAAATCTTGTCAACCTTCCTTAATCTCAGAGTGAAAAACTCAGCTTTTGGAATAAATTAGATCAATTCCATCTGTGGTAAAGTATGTGTACTTGAAAGCTTTTAAAACATAATAGGAAGAATTGTGACTACACAGGCTAGAGCTCAAAAATCAAAAGGGAGAAAACCTCCCTGATTGTGAAAGACTAGGAAAGAGGTACCGTCATTTATGATCCCTTTATTTGCTTAATTTGCTTGAAGGCTAATAAAATATGTCATTATCACTATTAGATGTGAGTCCTTCTGGAACTCCTCAATGTATCTGAAAGTGGCTGTGAAATATAAAATCAGAAAATATATGTGTGAATTTTGGGGGTTTCCATTCAGCTGTCCCAAAATGCAAATATTCTGGGAGAAGTAGGACTCTAACACTAGAGGAATAATGGATTTAAGTGTGAAATTGTCAATAATGTCTCATCTTGTGCTATAAAGATGTCTCATTGAGCCTTTTGACTAAAATCTTGTTGATATGTGGGACCTGGCTTGTGATCACACTAGGGATTTGTGCTGTTATAACTCACATAATGGGAATGAAATTATACAGATGTTTTCTGAAAGAACATGGAATGGACTCATGGCCCCAGTTTGGAAGCCATAAACATTAACCATCTCTTCCTTGTTTTCCTAGCTCCTGTCCGCTACTTTCAATGTGTCTTCCTAAATGGACCTAATGGATTTGGACTGCAGTTTCCCACTAATCCCCCTTCAAACAAGGAAGAAAAGACTCATTCAAAGACTTCCAAGAAAAAGACAAGGAAACCAGGGCAGTAGAGAGACTGAGTCCTGAGATCGCTCACATGTTGCACTTTATCTTTCTGCTGAGGTCCACAGTAGTTACAGTGGTACTTGTCATTGCAAGAATGTGATCCACTTGGACACATGTACCTGGAAAAAGTTTCCATGGGGCAGAGGAAAAACAAGCAGTAATGAACCCTGTTTGAGAAAGGTAGAAATGTAAAAGTGCCCCATTTCTCGTGGAAAGGCTGCAATGCTAACAAAGCATTGACCTGGTTGTGTGTGTGAGTGTGTGTGTGTGTGTGTTTTCCTGCCTCTTTTGCTCTTCTTGTTTTTCTTTACCTACCTGCTCAGCATTGAAGTGAGTCTGTTTTCCATTTAATCTTATCTAGGGAGTGAGAGGTTGAATGTAGCTCTTATATCAGCAAGATTGCAAAACTACCTGCGATCCTAAATCATTTCTTCTTAACGTTCAATCAAATTGCTGACAGGAAAAAGCCTCACTAAGTCATGAAAATGTGCTCTGTGACTGGTGCTATTTTTATGTCTCATTGACCAGTGTAGCCTGAAGCTCACACTTATTCGGAGCAGCTCAATATACTATCAGTAAGTTGCCTCCACAAGTCATGTTAATGATGAATACTTCTATTTAACTTGAAGTAGTGAAAGCATGGTCTGTTTGCCCTGCCTGTTCGTGAAATACAAACTCTTCACTTTCTAAAGCCCAAAGTGAGCAGAAAAAGTGAAGCAACATGGCAAAGGTGAGGAAAACCAGTGGTTTACCAACATGAATGTCCTAAGAAACAAGTGAAATAATTTTAGTACTTCTACTTTTCTTCTGCGGGTAAATCAGATTGACTTGCAGTGAAGACCATGTAAATGGAGAATATGCCAGCCAATCATTTGCCATTACCATAAGTCAGATGAAAAGCTATGATGTGAGATGCCACTTATGCAACTAAGGCAGCCCAAATTTCCAATAGGTAAGCACGCCAGTTTGGTGCAATTTCAGATCGGTGAACACAACAAACAAACAAACAAACACACAAGAAAACCCAAACAGGAGCATATGAAATAATCCAGGTAGCTGATTTTACTAGATGAAACAAAAGGACTTCCTCACAGCACACTGCTGTTGATAGCTCATAGATGAGAAATGGAAGTAGATATGCCAATCCTCAACCTTCTTTTGTGCATTTCTGTAGGAATAATGGATTTGTTGCCTTAAGAAAGAGATGGGATGGCATTTGATCCATGTGAAGGCACATGACTGAAAACTGGCATCTCAATTGTCTGTACGTCTGGCAATGTAAATAATCATGTTTTTGCAAGCTGCTATTTGTTTGTATCTCCTTACTATATTTTTTCATTTAATCTGTGAAATGTACAGCAGTGATCTCTAGTTATATAGTTATCTGGTGAAGCAACATGATGCTCTTCGTACAACCTGGCTACTTGTAAAGTCTGATCACACCAGTAACTATATACTGCTTTTTTATTTTTAGCAGAGTTCAAGATAACATCAGCCCCTTCCCTATCCCCTCTCCATGCTGATCCATTCTTACCTTAAGCAAATAATTTACTCACATGAGTTTTGGACAACTGAGTCTTTGACAGGTTAATGCAATTCAGAAATATTTGCTGTTACACTGCTGGGTCAGGTTGGTAATCTCTGATTACTGGTCATGGCCTTACATGAACTGGGTTCTTGGTCTTAATGCGCTTTCATATTGCACAGGTCCTGTGCTGCAAAAACCGTCATTGCAAAAAGCAGTCTAGACAGTGGTTTCTGGAAAGAGGTAGGAACAGGTTCTGCCCTAGGGGTAGCTCTTCCCACAAAGGAGCACGCTGCAGATAAAAGTGTTCATGGTGAATGCCTCCACAGTCACCTGTGAAATCTGCTCAGGAGAAAGAGCTACAAACAGAGAATATTTCATAGTAAAATGACAATCTTTAATTTTCTTTCAGTGGGCCTTTTTATATTTCCAGTGACTTCTTTTCCTTCCCAGTTTGTGATTTTGCCCTAGATTTTTACTGTGAAAACTGTCTTAAAATGAGATTATAACTTTCTGAAAAATCAGCTATTTAATTCAAGACCCTATCTAATTCCAATAATCAGGACAAAATTCTAATATACTATAAGCTGTTATTTTTTTCAGCTTCTTTTGGCAGAATACATTTTTTCATTACAGTTAGCCTTAATCCTTTCTTCCCATTTGAGTTGGGAGGTGACGAGAATATGTTCCAGATCTCATTTCCATAGTGTTTCAATTAGATGTCTGAAAGCTTTGGAAAAATAAACAATATCATTGAGTAAGTGATATAAAATCAGTCATTTATTGTTGTTTCCTAATCTTAGTCACTGCCTTGAAGAACAGGAGAAACAGGTACACTCTCAAAGTGGCAAGCATTTTTCTCTTTAAATTCACCTGGAAACTTTGAAAAAAATACTTGAATTGCATGGGTTTTACTCAAATTAGCCTGAAATATTGCAAAATCATATGCTGATTGTTATCCATTTTGGAAAATAAAAAATATAAACCTTGCTCCCAGTGGCTGTGATATGTTTTCCTGTGAATCCAAAAGTGGAGGACAAGGGTTTACACATGTAAGTTTTCTATCCCTGTTAAGCATATACAGATCTTCTGAATATAAAGATGCGGCATTGCTTACAATTAGGCTAGAAAAGTGAATCATTCAGCATTATATTTATTCCTAATGAGCTTTTTGCAATGCTTATCTTAGCTAGTGTTTTTACACACTTTGAGGATTATACTCTGACATACAAAAACCTAAGTGGTTGCTGCAGTCATTCAAGGTAGGACTTTGTCTGTACCAAAATCACATATGTTCATCAAAGTGGTTATTTAAAATACAACTGCACAACCAATACAGACAAACCTGCAATCTCCAATGACTAGTCTGTAGTCCAGAAAATTAGGAAAATTACCACCAAGAAAATGAGAGTAAAAACAGTGAGATTTCACCACCACCACCATAGAAAATATACCTCGCCTGTATCAGCAATTGCTAAAACAGGTGAGCTGGTGCATGAACTGGACTACAGCCTGAAGACAGCACGGCTGCAGTTCCACAGCTCTGCATTGGGCTTCAAGAGTCTTTTGCCCCATGGAGTTTGGTGACCCTTCCCATGTGGGAGGTTTGTTGCTCGGCGGTTTGGCTGTGCAGGTAGATCGGTATTTCTAATCCCTTCTCCTCAAAAACACACCTTTCTCTGAAATGCTAAAATCTTGCTGAAGTCAACAGGAACAGTAAATTTCCAGCAACTCTGAAAATCAGGACTTGACCAAGCCCAATGAGATCAATTTTTCACTGCTCGGCCAAGAGTAGGTTGCCCACCCCAGAGCTGCCTGCTCTCGCTAATACAGCCCATAGGCCCCGTCCGCAGCCCTCAGCCCATGTTCAGTGGTTCACATTTCTACCCACACCACCGCTGGAGTCTGATTTTGTCCATTTTAAAACCTTCCAAAGAGAGCTTTTCTGAACGGCTCATTTCTGTTGCTCCGGTTGCTGACACGATTTCCAAGGGAAGGTCAGAAAGTCTGTGTAAGAAGCTATTTTGGTGATTAACTGTGCCAGTGTACTCGGTGTAGGTGCCCAGGTGCTGGTGGGGGGCTGGAGGGGACCTCTGTGAGGAGACGCCGGGGCTGCCCCGTGCCAGACACGGCTGGTTCCAGCCGGTTCCATCCACAGGGCACGGCTGAGGCCCGCAGCCAAGATGGCGGTGCCTCGGGGAATGCGTGTGTGAGGAAGGGCAGACACTGCCACAGAGAGAGAGGAGGAGGGAAGAAAGAGAGAGAGAAGCAGCGGAGGGAGCACCAAGGTTGGAAGAGGAGGAGGAAGAGGAGGCACACCGTGCCGGAGAAGAGATCGCCCTGCAGCCTGCGGAGGACCCATGCCAGAGCAGGCAAAAAGTGTGAGGAGAACAGAGCAGTGGAGAGGAACCACCATGTACCAACCATAACTGCTAGAGACTGGAGTGAAGGAGTGAACTTGAGCTTGGGAAAGGGGTGGGGGAAAGTGTTAATGTTCGTCTTTCTGTTTCCCACTATCCAAATTAGCAATTACATTTTTATCAGTTAATTTTCCCTGAGTTTGCTTTGTCCACAACAGTAATTAGTAATTAACATGCCTGTCTTTATCTCGACCCACAAGCTTTCTCATTCCTGTTCTTCCTATTTTCTCCCTCTGAGGGGAGAAGCGAGCGAGTGGCTAGGTGGGAGTTCAGCTGTTAGGCAAGGCTAACCCACCACAGCTGGTTGTTACACAGATCCTCTACAGCTCCTACTGACTGGCAACAAATTGCTATTTGTCCCCACATTTAGGGTCTCCACTTAGAACACAAGACAGAAGATACATAACTTGCACCTTGCCACAAAGATTTATCCCATTGGTCCCCAACTCTAGAACTACACTGCTCGGTTGTTTATACACAGCCATTTACTACTTAATATACTCTAGTTGACATGCCAAATTCCCTGTAGAAAAACTCTATGGCACTGCTTTAATCCAACGTAATATGAGAAATGCAGTAAGCACAGTTGCAGAGGGATGTCTTTATCTGCCAGGACACAGGCACTCAGGAGAGCAGCTGAAAGACTCTTTCCTTTCCTATCTTACTTAAAACTTTACTTCCACTTCACCATCCCACTGTATAATCCACTCAGCATAGTAAGGAATGAGTGAAAGACTTACTCCCTCAGGGAGAACACTGGCTGTTTAAGCTGCTTTGGACTTAAGACAGTCAGCTGCGGACTGCCCACAGTTGCATACCATGAGTAGCACTTCTTTCCAAGGATTCAAGAGTTTGGAAGCCAAGAAAAAAAGTAAAATGATACCATAAATAGCACTGGGTGAAGGAGAAAGTGAAGGTGTGAGGGGCTGGTAACTGACAAAATAAGAGGAAATATCAAATGCCTTATGAGGGTTCCTAGGCAGGAACTATGCAAAAAAAAAGAAGAAGAATTTGCTAAAGATTCAGCTTTGAGATGGTGATATTTCTGTCACCTTTTAGTTCTCCAGAAGGAAGAAACACAAAGGCAAATGAAAATATGAAGCATGCATTATTTATACACCTGAAAAGGTCACTAGATATCTAGCTTTCATACCATCCATTTATCCTGAGTGAGGTTTTCCAGAAATTCCCAATTAGCCAACTAGTTAAGGAGTCATATTATTCACCTGTGGGCAAAACCTCCTTATACAGAATGTACCTCTCAATGTAGAATTCTTGGCCTTTCAATTAAACAATGAAATAACATGACATTTTGTGGGTTTTCTCTTGGTTTATGGTATATGCTTGTTGCTGGTGATACTTCCTCTACACAACAATCTGTTCCGCAGCACTTGCATGTCAAGAACTGTGTTAGTTATTGCTGTAAATACTTCTCAGGAGTTTTCTTCAATTTCCAGTCTTGTCTTTTATTATGATAGAAATCAGTCAAATTTTTAGAACACTATTTTGTTTTCCCTGGTCCACATGCCCAGCAATTTAATTTACTCAGTGATGCTTCCTTTTGGAAAGGTATTGCAAAAAAATGCACTTTCCAGATATCACTTTTATTATGTATGGGGGGAAAGGAGATTCTCTTTTACCAATACTGACTAGATAAAATTTGTTTAAAACTTTGAGCCTGTTTCTTTGCACGGGCTGCTTATTCTCAAAGGGGGGGGAAAATGTCCTTGCTCAAATGAACAGTGTGACCCCTGTGTTCCCTTCAGTTTGGTTCTTGTTCTGCATTAAGAAAAACCTAAGTAAGTGGTCTCATTTTCTTTAGATGAAAGGATACTCTGCCCACAGGCAAACTTCTTTCCAGATATGTTTTTACCTGAAAATTTCCCTTCATTTTCTCTCAGAATATCTAATGGTAATAAGTATGCCCATATCCTAAAACTTTGGGGTTTGTGTTAGTCACCAGTAGGAAATCATATTAGGTAATATTCTCTGGTGTCTGAACCAGCAAGTCACTGAACGTGGTTAGTAGTGGACGTAATAAGCAGCTTCTTTCTGATAAGTGTGATATTTGCTTTTATAATTCTAAAGTTTTCTCATTTTTTGTGCTAAATTTTGTTCAGACATACATTTACTCTCTCACCTACCCCATGCTAAGCTCCAGCTAGGAGAAAAAGTGAACATTCTTTGAAACCAAATCACCAAACTGAAAAATTGTAATTATGGTAAAGGGTAAACAGAAACACTTTAATCGGCTGGTTTTTTATTCTGCAGAGGGGCATTACAAAAGAAAGGTCTTCTCAGTTTTGGACCTGTCAAAGAAATGGGAAAATAAAGCTGCTGACATTAATGCTCCAACACGCTTTCCAGCTGAATGACAAAGTTATAAATGCACATTTATTGTGCAAGCCACTTTCTGTGGTTTTTTCTTTCAGAAGATGAACAATGCAAAGGAGGAGTCTTGAGTACCATGCTGTTAAATTAGAGCTTATCTGTGGCATTTCAATGAAGAAAAGGCAACATGAAGACAACTTGATGAGAACCCTCCATATGCCTCTCTAAATATCGTATCTTTCTGTCAAAGTGATACGGTCACTCTTTCTCAAAACAACTGAGTTTCTTTGTTCTCTCCTTGACCTTGATGTGAGTGGGTGTAAGTCTGGCTTGAGAAAATCTGAATAAATCATTACTGCTTGGTGATTTTTTAGAGTGGGGAAGTCAATACTGTGTTCTGCTCTCATATATATATATATGTGTGTGTGTGTGTGAGCGTATACTATACTTGCATATCTACCACTGACATTTCAATTGGAATGACAACATGTTCTTTGATAGATCAGATTAGTAAACTAGGGCAAGGAACCTGGAGTGGTGAGTCCAATAGCACTAACTATTCTTTTCAAATGCACAAAAAAAGGTAAAAAAAAAATAAAATTACAAAGGTATAAACCAAAAACTATTTAAAATATCTGCTTTTCTAAGAAGACTTTAACTGTTTAAATCAGTTTAAATTAGTTGTCAAGAGTGTTTTTCCCAGGAATGACTTGCCAACTTATTTGTCATCTCTAGGTACAAGTAATAGAATTTAATAGAATACTATAGACTTTAAGGACATTTGGATTGCACCCTGAATCCACTTTTTCTAACTGATTGATCACTTAGCTAATCATTTTGGAAGCTTCCCCAAAAAGTAGAAGAGAAAATTGAAGTACCCAAACATTTTTTCACATATTCATTTTCAAAACAAAAGCAGAAAAGGCACTTGGAAAATTAGTACCGATGACAGTGAGGTTATTAAATGCTAAATGTCACAAAAATGAAACATCTGGGTGCTTCAGCTTCCAGGAAATAAAACAAACAGCATGCCTCTAATTTGCCTGAAACTTAATGATTTAAGGCAAAAATAGCCTAGCATTTTCAGTTTATAGCAGTGCTGTTGATATTCTATTGTTTCAGTGTGTTACAACTAGTGAGAATGATAAGTCCATGTAACCAAAGGCAGAAATATTGTAAAATTAATCCAGGTATGGGAGACCAATTCAGATTTTTCATAGGGATATTTTACAGGTTCATCTGTTTGTGAGCAGCTCTCTCATGGACAGTAATGATTGGCATACTGCAACAGAAAGGATTTCCACAATTTGTTTGGCATCATAAATTCTCTGAAAAAAAATTGCGCCAATAGAGCAGTTAACAAGGTTTGAGTATGATCCCATTTGACAGCTTTCACCCTTCATGTTGAGACCCCTACTACAAAGGGCTTCTATCACATGCAACCTTTGTCAGTCTTTTGCTTCCAAAAATGTACCGTTCTCTGCTTTTGTTTAGATATATGTGTATTTTTAGTGTTAAAATAATTCTCTAACATTTGTTCTCTAATATTAATATGCTGTAAAAATAAAATCATTGGCTAAGATGCAAAGCCTTAGTTTTAGTATGGAGCTGAGTATTTTAGGCTTGTCATGGAACTATTGGTATAAGCAAGTTTTGTTACTTCATTTTTAAATCAGCCACATCTGTTCTCTTATTTTGTCCTAACCAAAACATTCAAGTGAAAGAAAGTTATTTAAATTAATTTGGGAGCCTGTTTGATACATTTTACTAAGATCACTGATGAATAGTATGGAAGACCTTTTCCAGTATTTTCATACACTTTAAAGGCTGTTTTTAAAAAACAGCAATTGATAATTAAATCCAGAATCACTTGACATAGATGCTGTTTTCAGAAATATCAGCAATGAATGTTTTTCACACAGTGGCTGACTTCTTACCTGTTGATGGCTCAGATACCAATCACTTGAAAAGTACATTTAGTGGAGCTACACCATATCAGCAACCTGAGGACATAGCTTTCACAGCCATTGCAAAAATAACATGCAAAGACTGATGAGTAAAAATGTCTCTGTGTGCGTGTATGCAGCAAGGCACCTGTACTCCCATGGACATGAGCATGCAGAGAGCAAAGCACTCTCCTTCAGCACCCATTTGTAAATTCATGGGGTTTAAAGATGAAATAGGCCTTTATATTTCATCCTGTGGCCTTTTATATAAAGTCCAATAATTCAAGCTAGAAGAAAGCACAACTGTTTAAAGTCCATTTTGGTCAAATTGACAAAAGGTTTGTAGATTAAGCACTTTCTTTTTTCCATGCTGTCTGTATTTATAAGAGGTCTCAGTCTCCAGTGCTACCCTGTCTCATCTTTTCACAGACAGTTACCACCATTTTAGTAACAGTTTACATTAGTGTTCTCCCATTGGCACTGATGAAGCTATGTCAATTTATTGTTATATGTGACTCTCAGAATTGGATTTTGCCTACTGTGAAGACCTACAGGAGGCAGAGACCTGAACAAATCACTTCACTGTGGTTCATTGATGAAGCTATGCTAATTATTGTTGTATTTGACCCTGAAAATCAGATTTTTCCTACCATGAAGACCTGCAGGAGGCACAGATTCGAACAAAGCCCATCACTGGTATTCTCCAGGAGAGGAAAAAGTGGAAAAGCTGTAAAGCTTTTAATTTTTGAGCACTGGGGTGTTTATTTAGGACAACAGCTTAGATCATATTAAATGTGCACATTTGTACATTAAAATTTAATGTTTGTACATTAACATTAACTGACAAATAATTTTTAAAAACAGACTTTCTTTTAATGGAAAGCCTTCCAAAGTATCCAAACTAGTGGCTGCTTTATGAAGCCAATTTTAGACTTGTGAGAAAGAGATCTGGGGGCAAACTATTGCGTGGAAAATCACACAGGTGAGAGCGAGAGATCGAGGGCACAAACGCGAGTGCAACTGAGCTACTGGGGTCTTTCCTTACTGAGGAAGACCTTCTTCCATTCCTTCCTTCTCCAGCTGAGAGAAGACACCAGACCTGCAAGGAGTTGGCCACCCCAGGAAGAAATGAGAAGCAGGAGGACAGTGAAAGCAGATGAGAGCAAAGTCAAGGTTTGAGGGATATGAGGCCCTGGGCTATTTGGAGGTTATGGAACTCAAAAAAAAGTAAGCTCACTGCTACAAAGTTAAATTGTAGCACTCTTGAGCATTTTCTATTCTTCCCTGGGACAGTAGCATTCAATTTTGCAAGTATTTCTGAGGACCTGTCTTTGGATATACAATGCTCATGTTCAGTTTTGTGAACAGGGAATTCAATCCATTTCCCTTGCAAACCACAAGTGGGCTGTGTCTGCTTTTGTTCAATTATTTTTTTATAATAGCTCTGATGGATATCAGTCCCTGATCAAATCAATTGGCTTAGCCAGCATAAATCTGCAGCTATCCAGCTGAAGCTGCTGACCCTCTAAAAAATTAGCATTCTCTCTTTTTTCCTTCTCTGTGGCCGGCAAGCACCCAAACGCACTGACCTGTCTTTACGATCCTCTGCTGATGGACAAACATCACCCCAAACCACTTTGTTAGTTCCTTGGGGGAAATAAAAATTCCCTCTCTACAGTGTGATCCCAGTGCTCTTTGGAAAACTGATGATCATGTGCTGGATAATTACTAGACAGCAAAGGCTTGCTTCTGTGATGTGTTGGAAACTTTGACTTTTCCTGGGGACAAAACTGCTGTTACCTCACAGGCAAGTAATTACCTCACCCACCAGATATAGTCTCAAAAGTATTTATGGAGATGGGGCTCATCGTGTGTGTGAAGACTGAGACATTTGCTTCATGAATTTATCAGAGCCAGGGTAGTTACCCTAGCTCGTGCCAAACAAGGTACCCAGGCAGAGTGCTCCCAAACTCTAGGCTGGGTGCTCTGTTAATTGTCATCATTAGTAACTGTCCATCATTTGCACGGGGCTTGGCACACATCTTAACGTGAACATTAACATCATAATAATATACATTAATAATTATATACTATGATAATGACAATTCAGCTAAAAAGTCATCTGGTCTTTAACTATCATGAGTCCAATGTATGTTACTGTGTTAATACTTGTCTTAACCTGAAAATTGACAAAAGCAAAACAGTCACTGCTAAGCTCATCTAATGTAAAAACTTAAAAATATGTGGGATTACACAAAAAGCGTAATGAGTTCTATCCTCTTGTTCAATTTCAATGGGCAATGATTTCCATTATACCCTCACAGGTACAAGAAAGGAAAACAGAAGGTCCCAGATCTCATCACTGTGCCTGACAGAAAACCAACTGCTCATACCAAAGTTAATTAATTTTGCTCTTTTCTCCTCCTTTAACATCTCCAAAGGCATCTTCAGATGTTTAATTTTTTTTTTTTCCCATTGGAACAAATATTAGATAATGCTTCTGTTCTTTGTTAAAGAAAGAAAAATAATCACTAATATCCCATGAGACAATGAAATAGCTTCTATCTAAGATGTAGGAAGAGATGTGCAGAGACTGATATCACACCAGTAAAATTTTTTCCCTTTCCACAGCTCCTGCCTCAGCCTTCCACGAAGGCTTGCTCATCCACGAAGGATTCTATGAAACTACACTGGTTCCATTGCCTGCTTCTGCCAATCACTCATGACAGAATAGAAAACAGCTCAGTCTTTTTAACCATTATATTTTCTTGCAAACCACAGCCCTGGGCTTAATACTTCTGCCTTTGTGCTGTACAAAAGTATAACCTCATATAACAATACTAAGAATTCTCTATGTGAAACAAATATTCATATATAATAAATCTTTTTCCCTGCAGAGTAGGTACTATCTCTTCTGCTCTATATGGTGTAGTACTTCAATAAATGTGATTGCGGTTGCTGAATAAAATTCCAATGTGCATGGATAAAAAAAAAGAAAATGTTCACTCTCACTGCAGAAATAAAGATGGGATTAGATTCTCTGCCTACACTCCGACTATCAGAAAAAAATAGAAATACTTAAGGGTTTGGGTTAAACATCAAAACCACTTTCTGATTGTAAAGATAATCGGTGGAAAAACGGTAGACTCCAGAATTTTCAAAACTTTTAAAAGAAAGGTTAGATAAACTTGTGTCAGGTGTGACACCATTGTACCTGATCCTGCTTGGGGCAAGGATGATCACCTCGCAATGTCCATTCTAGCCCTACGTGCTATGGTTGAGTTAGTGTATATCCTTAACATTTTTCTTTGTGTAGCAATAAATTCTGAAATGCCAAGAAAGTGTATGCTCCTCCAAAGTTAACCAGCTTCCAAAAAAGCATTTGAGGTACTTTCATTGAAACGGTTGCATTCTGACATTCAATACTCTGGCATATTTTCAAGTATCTTTGAAAACAGTGGGCTACATTAAACTTATTTCTGGTAATTCAGACCTCACTTCAGAAGTAAAACCTTTGTGAATCCCAGTGACACAACTTGTCTTCCAGGAACATTGAGTAGCACCAACATCTAGAAATGAAATCCTGTTATTTAAAATTCCTGCAGCTGGACTAACTTCTGCATCTGCAGCTGTCCTAATTTGTAGTGCCATAGAGGAATGAGAAAAAAAAATCCAGCTGTATTATATATTTGTATTACTTTAGACTCTATGAGAATAAATCTACAAAACAAACTGTGACAAGCTCTGAGGCTATATTTCTGTTTTCCCAATAGGTCACAGTGAAGATGAGCTGCTATACAAAAGGAGAACAGCTAAAGCTCAGAGTGAATACAGAACTGTATCACTCAAAGGACACTTTGAATGTGATTTGTCTCAACTTCATCACTGGTTTGCCAGATGTCCAGTCTAAGGTAGTTGCTCAGTCAGTGTTAAGTCTGTAGTCTTTGAAGAGAGACTGGTAACTTCTTATGACAGTTCACCTATTCTGCAATAAATATCTGAGAAGTGGGATGAATCACCCCTGAGAGGAACACATCTTTCTTCATTTGCTGTATTCTCAACTAGCTAAGAGCAGATCTCTCTGCCTTTCCTACAGCTAAAGCTTATGAGATTCATGTATGATGCTATGATGCTATGTGCCTAGTACTAAGGTTAGAAATGTACATACTTTCAGTATATGACCATAACCCTGATGTATGGAAAAAGTGCAGTGCAGCATTTTCCGTATTTATGTCAGGTTTTAGTTGCCAAAAGTAAAAGTATTCATATTGGTGTCATTTCTCTCTTCTCACTCCCACTCCTCTTTTAAGTCCGTGTCACCTACATGTCACAGGAGTATGTTTCCATTAGACTTTCTAATTGGATTTTTTTTCTCACCAAGTGAAGAGGTGACATTTCACAGAGACCACCACTATTTACATACCTGCATCTAGTGAATGAAAATGGAACAAGCATAGCTTGGATTTGTAGACTTTCTCTTCTTGAAGTAAATGGGGTGGAGGAGTTCCAATACAAGGGCTTACTGATGTTGAAAATATGTACTTTCGTGATAGAGTTACTGGAGACCCAAACAAGGAAAACCCATCCCTAAGTACCAATGCTGGCTGCTAAAACTCCCTGATCCTATAAACAGTAGCCTGCTTTCCATTTGCCTCCTGTTTTCTCTTCAGGAATGAAAGGAAGTAACATGGGAAACAGTCTAAAAGAAAAAAAAAATAGCCAGCAGCCACATGGGATTCAAACAACATGAGCATAAATCAGCTCAAACTCTGAACAATATTTTTAAAGTATCCCTTGACTGCTCCCATCCCCATGAAATCATGTAGAACATAAGGGTTGTTTGAATTTTTCAGAACATTATAAAAACTTTGCAAAATTCCTCTTTTTTACTGATACTGCTTGTGCAGGGTGGTTTTTTCTTCCTTTGATTTATTACAATTGCTTCAAATTTACAGAAGTGTAAACCACTCATTTCCTAATTAGTGATCCACTCCTCTGCAGAGACACTGATGAAACCATGGCAGCCAATAATATTCCCGTTCAAGAATAAAACTTTGGCAAAGGCTTTCCTCAGCCTCAGAGCCTGACTTTGCACCGCTAAGGTCAGCTGGAACCTGTCCACTTTTCAAACGACTGGAAGGTCAGGTCCCTAAAGTACAGCTGCCAGTCAGGTGCAATACAAAAAGCAATGTGCCTCCCACCATGTGGATACAGAATATTTGTCCCTGAAACTCTTCTCCCTCAGTGGTAAGCTCCTCAACGACAGCGCTGGAGAGAGCAAGCCTGTGCTGGGCTATACTTACTCATCAGTTGTCCAGAGTGCAAGATATTTCTGCTGTGTCAGCTATGTACCAGTCATGATAAATTTAGAGCTCTGAGTGCATGGTTCTGTCATGCTTCTTACATCTTTAATGAAAGTGAACATCTTTTACTCCTAACTTAGCATATCATAACATCTAGAGTGATTTAAAAGTATCAGCCCCTCTGGTCTTTATCACTGTTAGTGCCCACACTGTATTTTTAATTTTTTTTTTTTTGCCTAATTCCATTTTTCACCTGCACCATGCTTACTGGAGAAAAGATCCCCAATTCTTCTCTTGAACTTCAAAAAAATATACACCTGCTTTCATAGATACGGCAGTCTGAGGTAGGCAGAGAGGGATCAAGAGCATGGACAAGCTGTAGGAGGAAAGGAAGACTGGAGTATGGACCCTGGTATCCTCATATCGTTTTTTGTTATCGACAACTGTTTGACTGTCCTTCGATACCCTGATGAAACTAAAGTATTTCAGTTGATACTGAATGCGTACAGAAGAGAGAAATAATATATTTCTCTATACAACATGCTGTGACGATAATTATTCTGGTTGTTGAACCAGAAAGAAGGACATAGATACATGAAAAAGGGTTTAAGAAAAATTTAGGTCCATAAATTAAATACTCATTAGATACCTTCTTTGTGATCTTATATCTTCACATACCTACAAGTCCATTTCTGATAAAGCATAGAACTGTCAAAACCTACGTGAGGTAGCTCATGTTCACCACGGCCAAATCTAACTCCAGGAGACAGAGTAGCACTGATGGTCCTTGCAGGACCCAACCCAGCATACGTACTGAGAACATGCTTAACGTATAATAAATCACACACACACAAAAAAAATATTTTTATATTATTAAACTGAATAAGCTATTATACCTCTCAATTGTCCATGTTTTTTAAGCATGTTTGAAGGAAGTCTGAAGGAATCGGCTTCCTCAAAGAAACTGATTTAGATGCAAGGTCATGTAATATGTGTATGTGTACTCTAAATGGGTCTCTGGAATTGAATAACCATCCCACCCCAAAATATTGCACCATGCCAGTATAAATTCATGGAGACCGTATCTGTATAGTTTTGCCTGTGGAATACTAAACATGTTACTGATACTGAATATGTTACTGAATTCTTTATTTACAAGTTATTGAAATATGTTATTTTATCAGATTAAATGACCTTTCCATTCTACAAGATTTTGATATCAGGAATATTATTTTTGGTATGAATTACAGCCCTTTAAACACTGCAGAAGAAAAAGCTGCAAAGAAAAGCCTGAAACTCCATTGATAAACAGAAAATAGGAAAATAAAATTGAAAAGTTTTATCTTTCTCTTCATTTGCAGTTTATTCCTCTTTTCAATAGTTTTTTCCTTCACGCTTTGTAGATAAACTTGGGTTTGTCCTAAGATCCCATGTGTTGGCAATTTTTGTCATAGAAAAAAAGTCACAATGAAAATACAGAGTAAAAACAATGTAATTCCAGTTATTCATGATAAATGCATTTGTGGTTTTAATGTTTCCCTTGCAGGTACGTTTTCCAAGTGATTAAGGTATAATAAAGATATAGTGTAATACTGTTAAAGGATTTCTATTACTAATTATTTTTAGTGCTTGAACTTGTTGAAAAAATTAATGAAATGTTCACTTAAATGAGAAATTGTAACTGAAATCAAGTTAATACGATTTCTTTAATAAATCAAAAGACATTTTTTGGCATTTTTTGTGCTGTAGACAAGGAACTGTTCCAACGAAACACCAATTGATTAATAAAAGGCAGGCAAGTGACATATAATTTCTGAATGCTCTGTGTACTTCTTTTAGCATATGATAAATGAAAGATTTTATCGTGTAAAATTTTAATGTGTAGACATTAATATGCTTATTCATTTTTGTGATAACATATTGTCGTGCTATGGCTCTCCATATGTACTTTACCTATGGTGTGTATTCAGAGGAGCATGTATGTGAAAGGTTGATGGTGAACTGTGTTGCAGTTCACTCAGTTATAGCACCACTGAAAGGTCTGACATCACACACAAGTTTTTCTATCATTAGGTGAAGTTCGGGGCTTAAATTTCTCATCATTCTGTCTCTAAAATTTGGCTTTGCCTTGTTTCTTCTCCTTTTGTGTGCTTTAATAAAGAGCTAGTCAGTGAGTCAAAGAACATGTCCAAATATATAATTGCTCTAAGGGCAACAGAAGAAGAGGCAATTTAAAGAATTAAATTGAAAGTCATTTTTTCCTTTTTCTGTGATGGAGGAAAAAAAGCCTATCTAGCCAACAGTATCATTCCAACCACCACAAATTCTCCTTCCAATACGGCATCTATGATGTAATGTGTCTTTATTTCCATATTATTAAAATTTATGGGTTCTTCTCCATTCCACAACAAAAGAAACGAGGCATTTTCTGACCATTCTAGACTTTGACTAGTGCATTTTCTCCCATTCTAACTTCCTACATTCTCACTTCTTCAGTTTCTTAGCTATTCAACATATTGAGGCAAGCTTTATCCACTTTGTCTGCCACTATGATCGCACTGAATTCCTCTTCAGATCTCTCCAGTAAACTCTCTGCACCAAATATATCATATTTTAGTGCCATCTCTTTTTTCATACTCTGAATAATTTATTTCCCACACACAAACCTGTTATGTCTTTTCTGTATTAATATGTGAATAAGGAGTATTATTTTACAAAAGTTCTTCTCAGGAGTTAGTTAACATCTATTGTGTAATTCCAGTTCAGCTTTGTGATAGTACTGAAAGCCACATACATGCAAACAGTATAAACACTGAATTACTTCCGAATTAGGGCACTTTTCACTCTACAATTATGAATATTTGCATATGATTAGAATCAAGCGTTGTAATGCTGTAAGAGTGGCCTGGTCAGTCAAGAGAGAGAAGAAGTAAAACCTGTTTCCCTGGCTATCGCAAGTGTTCTCCAGATATGAAGCTAGGGCCAACCTACAGACAACATGAAAAAGGGGGAAGAATAATCACCTAATGTTATAAAACTACAGAAAGCAAAGGAGGTATTTGGCAGAGTTCATTTTGCATGCTTGTTAAGTTATAACCGTATTGAAGTCTATGACACAGCTAGGTAACTAAGTTAATTACCATCCTGGAAGCATATTTAGAAATAGGTTGGGTAAGACTGCAGTGCACTGCATTGCATTAGTTACACCAGCAGGGTCCTGCTCACTGTGCACTTTCTCTAAAACAGCTAGACTGGGAGATATAATCTTGAGTAGGAATTCAGAAGGATTTAAATTTTTCTGCCTCACACCATCCCCACTTAACTACATAAATGAAGTCAGTCACTCGGGACACACCAAAGATAGGGCAAAGAAAGCACAGTCTCTTCAAGGGCAATAAAACAGCACACCACTTAAGCAGACTAGACAACTTTTCCACTGGAACAGAAAAATGGTCATATTTTTGCTCTGATTAGACCAATGTCTGTTGCTGGCAGAAGATGTCTAGGAAATAGTACCAGAATAGTACAGATGTATAATATTTCCTTTGGAAATTCAACAACATGCAGAAATAAGTTTCCCAAACTGGGGTCGTCTTTCTAATGAGTAACTTAAAGAAATTCTTCTTTCCTGCATTTAATCAGTTTTTAAACTCTGTAAAATATTAGCATCCAGAATATTTTGGAGCGAATGGGCTCCATTGTTTAATAGCATGCTGTGTGAAGAATCATAACCTTTAGTTTGCTTTCACCTGCCTCTTCCTAGTCTCATTTGATTGACCTCCATCTGTGTACTAGAAGGGAGTGGACAGTAGTTTCCTATTTCTGTCCTTTATAATACTCCTGATTTCATGGTCTTCTTTTATATCACCAGTCATACTGTTTTTTAACCTGTAGAGCTCAAGTCTAGGTTGTAATTCATCAGTGAGATAATGTTGAAAAGAGGACGTGTTTATTTGCGCTGTTTTATTAAGGTAAGAATTAAAGAAAAGGTGCTGCTAAACGTGCACATTTTTTGCTGATATAATTTCCTTTATTTACAAAAATTTCCCAAGAAATCCATGTGTTACTTGCCAGTAATACCTATATTAAGGATCCAAAACACAGATTTCCTGTGAGGGTGCTCTTGTTCAGGTGTTTGCTTGAGAACTAGTGTCTGAGTTCTGAAGATGTGCGCTTCTGAAGAAAAAGAGGATCACTTTGGCAGCAGCTTTCCAATAAACCTCTGGGGCACTCTACATTAGTGTTTTAGCATGGATCGTTATCGTACTGAGGACTGTGTAAATTCCAGTATAGTGAGCAATGCTGGAGGTGTAATGCTGCTTGACCCTTCATTAAAAAGCACCTACTTTGTTACCGTTGCTTATCAATAAACCCTAAGAATAGGCTGTGTGTTGGAATAATTCAGAGTGAAACACCTGGTTTTCTTATAGATGTTCTTGCCATAGAGACAGCATCTACTTGGCAAAAATTTGGCTGTGTCCGAGAGGCTTCATTTTAACAAGACCATTAAGCTGGAATACAGCAGCCTTGTTGCATATGTCAGGCCTGGAAATGTCAGGGAGGGTGTGGATATTGCCAACACACAGCTAGATTACAGTGGAGAGGCACAACATTTTACCAAAATGGAGGACCCCCGGAGCTTTTGTATCTAGCTAGCAGATTAGGTAAAATCAGTCACAAAAAGTATTCATGCATAAAATGATGGACTACAGTTGACACCTGTATTTCAACTTACCAAATTTATGTCTGTGAAAATAAAAGGTATAGGTCAGAGTGATGAGATATGAGGCCTAAGAGCACAGCAGAACAGAGCCACCTAATAAAACAATTCATCTCCTGCGAAAAATAACCTGTCATCCGACAACTGTTGAAAACTTAACTTTTCATTTTCCACACCATGGTGCTCCTCTGAGCATGTTGTTGGTAGTTGACTAAATGTTATAGTCAAACAGTTGTAGAGGTCAGAGGAATAGCAAGGGGATACCAAGACTCAGTACTGAAAGCTGGTTTCAAGCCAGACTTGGCTGCTACTGCCTGAGCATTATTTCCACATGACAGTGCAGCCAGCTCCCCTTCCTCAGGAGAGGAAGCATTTCTTTTTCAAAGGGGGGGATAAAATGGATCACATTCTTGTCTTCCCCTGCACCCAAACCAAGGGAAAAAGTGATAAACTTCTGTTGAAATATTCCAAGGAAAACCAAATTTATGTAAAAGTTATACTCATGAAGTACAATTTATTTCTGATAACCTCTACTAAGCACGTATATATTTGAGTTTTTTTCCTTTGTTTCCTACAGTAACTACCCCTTCACCATGAGCTTAAGCATCCTTTTTTGCACAGGAGACTTATCTCAGAGTAAGTCAAAATACAAGTTAAACAAGTACACTGAATGATTATTCATGGAATGGTTAAGGCTAGAAGGGACCTCTGGAGCTCATCTGGTCCAACACCCCTGCTCAGTCAGGGCCACCTACAGACAGTTCCCCAGGACCATGTCCCATTTTTCCCCTCACTTTTCCCGTCTTCCCTATCCTTTTCTTAGTGTAGTCTTTCTTATCTGGTAAAAACTCATGTTTCTCAAAAAGAGATGAAGTCTAAAGCAAAACCAACCAGTTACAGTGCAAGAACAAAGTCCTCATGGCATATAACTATGCTATAACTGTGCTGATTATCACTAGTAAGACTTTCACATGTACTCATATCATTAACAAATCTTTTATGCATAGCCAAATTCCTAGCATCTAGCAGAAGGCCTACAAGTGATTAAACCTGCTCCACTGTTAAACACATTGGTTTTAGAGTTCAGTACCTACCATGGGTTATGGGGCAGGCACTATGTTAGACCACCCTGTTTGGCACTGGAAAGCATACTGCCACATTAGAGGTTGATTTCAATCAAAAGATACATATCTGGATTGGCATTGATCTGTTAATATTGGGTGATGATTAATTTATACTACTAAGAGAGGGTATGCTATTAAGATAAGGTTCTTCTGTTCATGCTGGCTCTGCATACAGGTTCACCTTTCCCTAATGTTTAAAGTCAACTGCATCTTAGATCTTGGCCAAGGCGATTTCTGAGTCATCAGCATATATCCTCATTTCTCCTGGGTTATTTACCAGCAAAATATTTCCAGCTAGAGGGGACATTTGGACAATTATAGGTGTATTTGCCATTGCCCATTCTGTGTGCTGACCCTTGCTGAGGTTTTGTTGTATATCCTCCATTATATCACAAGCAATCATGAAATAGAGCAAACGTGGACATCTTTGGCACTATTTGTTTGTCTTCATTAGGTACTTGCAACAAAAGTGACACATCCAGTAACTAGACAAATACCAAAGCAATGCTACCAATAATATTTTTTCTTCCTGATAATAAAACATGTCAGAAAGAAACTAAAACCAAAATCCAGCACCCTTTGTAAGACAGATAACATTGCCATGCTACCAGGAAAAGGGTGTTCATTTGTATGAGGCAAGCACCTCTTAGTAGACTCCAAGGTGAAATGATTTTGGCTTTTGGTACATCTTGATGTTCTCCGATAGAGTGAAGTGTCTTCAGATTTAGCCCCCTGGAGCAATGCTAAGCCTGTCTGCATTTGACCCTTCTGTTGGGAAATCCTCATTCAAAACTCCCAAATGTTTAACAGCCTGTCAGCGCTCACCTGTGCTTATTCATATCAAGTGCTTTTGTTGACTCTCCCTTAGAATCTGGTACAAACTTAATGTTAGTCTCAGGGAAAGCTGCCTAATGGTAAATGTATCCTAGAACAACAGAGTCACATGAAGCAGAAAAAGACTGATTATGTGAATATATAAATGTGTAGGTAATGTTCCTGTACTGAGTCTTGCATAGGGGAAGAGATAAACTAATAACTCTCAACAAGATCTATATATTTCAACAAGCTTTATTCATGAGATCCTAGCAGAGAAGCCCTGACAGAATCTGAAGAAGAAATGAGATCATGAGTGATCATTTCTTTTCATACGGCTCTGGCACAGGAACACTTTTGTTCTTTTTTAAGAGGAATACAACAGGCTCCCCTTCTCTCTCTCCATGAGGAATCAGATATATTAAGAAGTGGTGTGACACCTGTACCACTTTTTCCCTTGATATCTTCTAGTGCACCAGCAAGAAAGTGACAACACTACAGTGACTGCCTCCCACCAGCTATATCCGAACTGGGGTGTATCTAGTCCATTCATGTATAAACATTTAATGTAGCCAGTTAAGATAGAAGCTGATTCTGATTGCTCTGTATCACCTTCTGAAAGTGTTCATCACTCTCCATGGACTAGAGGGGTAGCCTAGGCTGACTACTTAGCTAACTTAGCTACCTACATTAGGTTCCTCTCTTGCCCCCAAAGAATAATCAAGACAAGCTCTGGAGATAAGTGGCTGAAACACACGATTCCTTTTTTAGACTGTATAACCTATGTTTCAATTTACAAGACAGAAGTAGATAAATGAAGGATCACAATCAAAAAGTGCTAGGCAAACCTAAGCCAGTCCTTTCAAAAGGTAATACTAATGATTCATCAGTGTGATTATTTGCATGCTTTTTGGAACTTTCTAAGTTTCACATCAATATTTGATGTCTGATATACCCCGCACAATTTATTCACTCATTCCAGTACTGGTAGTACTCTTCTGCATTCTTGAGACTATCAGACTGCACATTATTTCTTCCAGGCATGAAAAGTTTACCGTTGTCCACCATTGCCAAGATTCTTTCCAGAACACTTTTGTCATCAGACTTTCTTTTTTACTAGTCCAACAACACATTAACTGAATTAGTTCCCTCCATATAAAATTTCCATGACACATCCTTGCCAAAATCGACCTTGCACACTGTCCTCTTATTTTAATTAGACTTACTTGGACTGACATTTCCCAGAAAATTAATAACAAAATCACTTTTTTAAAAATGGTCTGTGCATTTCCAAGATATGGAAAGAAAGTTAGTATCAATGCATGTATGAGAAACTAAGGAAGATGAAGTTGAAGATATTTGTTTGAGATCATAAAGGAGAGCAGCCTTATTAATGTCATAATCAACAAATAAAGACACAAAAACGAGCGTTGCTCTGCAGCAGTTGAGTTAATGAATCCCCCATGTCCCTCCATGATAGTAGTTCCCTTCCCCACTTTTGTACCATTCCCTATCTCAAGATGTCCTGCCAAACCCTTATGGTCTACTCCCACAATGTCATGAGCTCTCTCCTTGTCACTTAGCCCCATGGAAGACTCTTCATTTTTTCAGCAAAGAGGCAGGTCAAGACACTGCCTGTTGAAGATGTACTGATGTGCACCACCACTTGAATGGCTTACTGCTCTTCCCATTTCCACAGGCTTTTCCACCAAGAGAAGCACCAACACGGGCACCTCTCCTCTACCTAGGCACCACTTCATGTTACAATTGCTGGAAGAAAGTCAATTTAAGAACTAACTCCTCTGCCAAACTTGCTTGAAATTTGCCTAACAGTTCACAGCCGCATAAAGAAAACAGACATAAAGACTGATCAGCTGATTTCCTTAAGAAAATGGTCTCAAAAAAGTGCTCACACAACTCTCTTTCATGGAAGGCTTTCTAGTAGCTAAGCTCTATCTATCAAAATTGCAGACCTGTGGTTCAGTGATGATTCTGCACCAAACTGGAAAGTTTTGCTGCCATAATATGTTACTGTTACCTCATTGCTTTCACATTGCCTGTCTTCTGTGTATGGCTCTCTTTGGATTAGAATATTTTGTCAAAAACTGTAATGTAATACTGGGTAAAGTTCAGCTATCACTTGGCTTGAGCTATGATGTGGCATATGTTTCCCATCAGAATGGTTTAAATGTTTAATTCTTTAAGGAGGGTGACCTCTACTTTCCTGTACATTATTGAAGTGGAAATGCCTTATTCTTTGACATGCTGTCATTTATTTTGGGCATTTGGTAAGGTTCCAATTTCCAATTGCATTAATTCACATCACCTTTACATACTCTTGCTTTAGTCAATTAATGACAAATAAATTACAACCCTCCTCTAATTTAGGACAACGAAGACAACTCTGTTATTTGTCAAAGGAGTCTTTCACCTTGGAAATTTTCTTGAGCTGATTCCTGTTGATGGGTGCTTTTTAACAATATCTCATTTTCCTTCTTTCCTCCCAAAATTCTCCTGCACCTGATTTGGCAGAGAGTGGCAAACTGTCAGTTTGTAGAGACGCGCAGCCATTAGCTATATTGCTATGGCTGTTGATCTGATGTGAAAAAGGAGACCGAGACAATCCTTAATTGAGACCACCTTCATTTTCAGAAGCTTCATGAATCACGCTGAAATAACTGAATAACAAGCTCTTATCCTGTTTGACATGAGACAGCCTTTATGTCCCATATAGTATGTCTTCTCAAACAGTACACGGAGCCTAGCAGGGATTTTTCTTTAATGAACTACTAGATTTTGAAAAGTCTGCCAGTCTAAGACTAGAACAGACAAAGTCAGTGATGGAGAAAGACATAATGCGTCTATAGAGACGCTGATGATCCAAAATTTGTTATGTGTGCTTCCCTAATAAACACAGCAAGTTCCTTCTTGGTTGTAATACTAATGGCAGACAAGTCCCAGACTTACTAACAACTGTGATGGTCTTTCCTAATTTACCTTAATGTTCTGAGTGCTGGCAAGAACTGCTTCTGTCAAGAAGGCTCTTTATTTTACTTTTTCTTCAATAAACTTTGATTTTGAAAATACTACAAGGTCAAATTTAAATCCAGTTTAAAAAAAAATGTTTATGGAGTCTGTCAACAAAATAAAAAAGTTAAACTGAAAACATAGGAGGAGCTTTTAAGTTATTTAAGAAAATTATTCTGAAATAACAAAACTTCACATTACAGCACAGGAAGCTCTGGACCCAGAGAAATATGTAAAATTATCGTTCTGAGATCAGATATCATATTAAAGATCAGTGAACAGACAGTACATAAAAGTATTACTATTTAATTGTTAACAAAATAGATAAGTCTGCCTTTGTATAAGAACACATGAATACTAGATTCAAAAGTCTGTACCAAAATCATCTCTTATTCTAATACAGAAAAATTTTAGATATGACTCCTGCAGGCTAGCTCAACGGAGTTTTACTAGCACAGAAGTGGCATAACCCCAGTGGAGAAACAAAGTTTCTATGCATCATAATTCAAGGACTGATGATTGCAAACTAAAACCACTTTTAGTCATCTTAGAAAAACTCCACTGACTTTAGTCAAGTTACTAATTACTTTACCCACCCCATATAAAGGTGAAATCAGATCCAGCATGTACGAATGTTGAAATGGTTTGGCACTGTGTAATCAGCATCAGAGGCATGGTATTTGCCTGAACAAGCAATTCTTTTCTATCTACAGAATGTCGGAGTAACAATGCCAACAGAAGTGGTATTATTTGCAAGGTACAATTTTATATCACTAGAATAGAAGCTTGTTCTCTTCTTAAGAATGAAGAAATTTATATCAAAAGAAGCATTTTGATGTTATGCTTTGTGGTTGGTGATTGGTGAAAATCAGCAAAGCTGGCTGATCAGCCATCATCTGATGTTTAAAAGACTATTTTTATTCCATTTGGAATAAAAGCATTTGAACGTGTTCATCAAACAGATTTATCCCACAATGATTTTTCTCAGATTGAAAATGTTAGCATTTGGAAGGGTAATAGTTCTCTTTTGATTCCTTTTCTTTCTAGCTTTTCTTCTCCCTCTTTCAGCCTTCCCTTTTTCTACAGCCTCTGGAAATAACAAGATAGCCTCCTTTGGATTAAAAAAAAAAATAACCTTTCTCATCAAGAGCTTTGTCACATTCAATAACTCTTATGAAATATAGGGAAAAAAAATAATTCATTTAAAGGACAAACATTGTAAATAATGTTAAATAATAAAGAATTTCTCTAGATAGATTCTTTTAACATATTAGAAGAGTATGATTCTCCTTTTCTGTATCTTGGTTAGTTTGGTCTTACCAGTCAAATTCAGGTAAATTTTCACAATTTCTTCTCTAATTATTTTTCCAGCTATTTCATTTGGAATGGAAGTAAGTCCCCACTATCTATAATTCCTGGAACCAAACAAAATTTTTTGCAATCCAAAAGGGATCCAATAGCATTGTATAACTGTCCCCAGGATAAATCTCAAAAAGCAGGGCTAAAGCACAAGGTCTGTGCACTCATAAGGCTACATTTCTTAAATTTTTATGTAGTGAAATTACTCCCAGCTGTAACATATCATTGCTACTTTTTAGAAGGGTCCTGTATAGTATATAATATATCATATATAATAGAGCAATGTTTATGCAGCTTGCTGCCTTCTAAGATCTCTCAAATATTGTGCTGCCTGTAACTGTACCAGATTAGTTTCTTAACTGATATCTCTGCTTATGAAACGTTAGAATAAATCACACTGTGACTTTCAATTTCAAGTTCTAGATATGAATGAGTGAATGCTAACTCTTTTCCTAGGATGATGCAATTGTTTCAACATGTGGTATATTTAAACCAATAGTCAGATTAGCCAAACAGAAAAGAGACTTGATTTTATGTCTGGTCTCTTCAGTGTTAAGGACACTTGAATTTTTTTCTTACAAATTTCCCTCCACTAGTAGAAAGGACTTTGACAGAACCTAAAAAGAAACTATAATTGCCTTTCATGTGGGAAAAAGATCTCTTTTGTAACCCATCAGAAACCAGTGTGCCAGGCTGGGGAGTACATTTAGAGAAATGATGGTTCAGGAGAAAGTTCTTCAGCAAAATTAATTTAATTGCCAAAGAATATCATCAAGGACAAAATAACTAGGACTGCAATAATGAAACTTTCATAAGACCTAATAAAGAATAACATTATCAATTCAGGGAGGATAGGAAAGGACTAGATGATCTTCGAGACTGGAATAACAGGGAGGGATGAAACTGAGGACTACAGAGTAGAAGGTTGTTCTCAGAAGGACTACAACCTGATAGTTAATCATTCGGAAATGAAAAAACATGTGAATGAGGATTAATGTTTGAGGGACTGATGATCCGTATGATGCAGCTATGAGAACATACACAAAAAAATGTATCAAGGCAGCTCCCTGTAGATGAAAGAGCAAGTTATAAAGCAAATATTAGGTGCCTTTTTTTTTTTTTGGTAACATTCTACTCCTTATAGGAAAGAAAAGCATTCAGCTTCTGGATTCGTATTTTGACACCTAACATCAGCATCTGCTGTTTATCTGAAATATTAAGTGACATAACTGGAATACATCTCTGTTTCAGATTTAAAATTATGACAGTACATAACACTTGTCCCAGAATACATCACCTACTCTGTTAAAACCTATCTATTGTTTGCTTGAAAGTCACCCAAATTTTTTCATGTGATTAAGATTTCAGCTCCTGGGGGCAGGGCAATTTGATCATTGAAATAAATCACTAGAAAAGCATTTCTTTCACCCTGGTCACATCTTTCAAGCCAATTTCCCCTCAGTGGATTTTCCAAACCTTTCCTAACTTGTATTGTTTGGTTATTAGCTATAATGAAATCCAAATCCAATCTGAGTTCTCTAAGATATATACCTGTCCTTTTCCACTTCCTGAAAATAGAGAGAATATTTTCAAAATCAGGGGAAACAGCACCTTATACAGAGCAAAAAGAGACACTTTGTTTGTCATAGTCTTCCTTAAATGCACCCATTACAGTTGTTAAGCCCTCTGAGAAAAGAGGATGAAAGTTAACTTAAATAATTAAACATACCTAGGGCATCTCACCTATGTGCTGCACTGGCTTTCAAAGTAGTTGTTTGTGAAGAGCCTTTCTAAGTGAAAACTGGGGTCACTATGTCTTCATGTCCTCTATTGAAAAATAAATAATTCAACAAGTAATGTCCTGGGTACATTGTAAAAAACATCCATTCAAACAGTGGAGAAATAGGGAGACATCAGCTATGAACTGAATTTTTTTCTTTTCTGACAACAGGAGGAAAAAACCAAGCAAATTTAATCCAGTGAGACCCTCTGAGGATTTCAGCAGGGATCTTCCTCTGGTTTATTCTCTCCCAAAATGTGTTACACATACAACATTCCCTGAAAAAAACCTCTTTCTGCTTGCCTCATGAAAACTCATAAATTCTCTATAAATCATTCAACATTCAAACAACACAGTGCTGCTTCCTGGCATCAAACTATCAACTCTTAACCTCCAGCTCCTTAGCTTCTCCTGGAGTCTTTTTTTGCAACCTTATTCACAGCAATAGCAAAAGCAGGTGAAATGACCCATTTCCTCTAGTGTCAAGGCTCAGGATAGCAGATTATTCTGTACCTTCTAGGTACTCAGTATTTAAGTGGGGAATGAAGTATCTTTAGCTTGAGAGAAGCATAGGTGTATGGCAGTAGCAGTATTCTGGAAGAAAAATGAAGGCACGAGGTAGGCAAGAGTGCAAAAGAGAATGATATTTGGTTCCTGCTAAGTGACCAGTTCACTCTCTTCATGCATCAGTGATTCCTTTTCCAGCCCAAAACATGAAAGTGGATGGAGAGGGAGATGTTAGCATTGGCATCTGGGCTATATGTGACGCACAAGGCTCTAAACAAGAACCTCCAGTTCTTGGTTCTGCTGGGTGAAAATTGTATGAAGAGCATATTACTAAGGTCCTTTTGGGCAAAGGGTCTCGTAAAATCCCCAAACTAGAGCAAATGCTGCTTGCTCACATTTATCTAAAACTCCACATTTCCACTCCCTGATGCATCAGGCCCAGGGCAAGAAACAGAGAGACAGAGATCTCTATTGTTATCCCTACATCAAAGCATTTCCATGCAGAGCATAAGGACAGTAGAGGAAAGGTTTAGTGTATGTCTTTGTATACATTGGTCATTACATCTGATTTTGTTTCATAACTAATCACAGGGATAAAGAACTATTGTTTACAATTTAAGCTCAGACCTTGCTCCAGTTCTAACAAAAGGAAGAGATCACACAAGTCCATACAATTTCCTTCAGGCTTATCAGAGGTATGGTAATAGGAAACTGAATTGTCTGAAACTGTGCTATTTGTAATGTTTCTGACATTTCAATTACGTTGTTACTCTCTTGTTTCTTCTGAGCTGAAATTCTACACAAATTTGAGGGAAAGGAGTTGTAAATCTTAAACTTGGCTTCTAATAGTGGTTTTTCTCTAGGAGCTGTCTACATTCTATGTTCTTTGAAGACTCTGAAGTTAGTCCAGTAATGGGTCTTTAGTACAAAACTAGAGAGTGTGACATTTTCTGGTGATATAGTGTCATCAGAAAAGCTGCAGAGTGGAAAAATATGAGCAGATTTCATTAACTTTGCTCACTGTTATACCTAAATCTGTGAGGTCACAAAGGAAGCATGAACCTCTAGATATTTCATAAGCTTTCAGATCCAAGATTATAACTTCTCATGGAAATCCCATCCCAGGCAACTCAAGCAGGAATCTTGTAGATAAGCAAAATGCACCAGTTTGATTCAAATCATTTTATGTGGTGAAATGAGCATTTTCTCAATTAAGAGGATGGGACTGTAAAAGAAATAAAGCAGCAGCCATGTACAAATTTCTTTCAGTGTTAAACACTCAGACTTTTGAAGACACTGAAATCTTGAGATCAGCTGCTTAGCAACTGTCCATAGGTAACTGAATTTGAAAGAAGGCACTGTCAGTAACCTTAAACACCATTAGATAAGGATCTGAAACAGCCCTTCCTGAGGTCATTTTGTGAGAGGGGGAAAAAATCCTAGCTAGTTTTAAGATGGAGTTTGAGATCTTTGTGAAAAGGATTTTATGCTGTAGTTATTCTCATGAGATTGGGACAGTAATCACAATGACACTTTCTGTCCCAGTTTTGTACAAAATCTGACACTCTCAATGCTTGGACAAGGTATTTGGGCAAACTCTTTGTCCTGACGCTATTTCAAAGCCTCTGAGACTGTAACTATCCTCCAAGAGTTTGGAGAGACGTGTGAAAGTGCACCAGGTAGTGATTCAGCATAGAAGAGATGTTGTGCCTCATTTAACCTGTCCATCACCCCACTCACCTCTGGAAGGCAGGACCCTGCCAGGCAGGCTGCTGCCCACCGCCGTGTCCTCTGTGGGCAACTGGGCTCTTCAAGGGGTGGAATGTGTCTCCTTCCGACCACAGCAATAACAGATTGGCCTGAGGAGAGAGGAGATGCTTTAGCAAAGTTGGTCTAAGGCCAACAAATTAAACAAAATCCTACTTAGTTCCTAGTGCATAGATGGTACAAATACAGAGGCATTAGTGTGTGCACTCCAGAAAGATATGCTCTTAATGAGCAGAGACTCGAATTCTGTTACATTTTCAATCTCCAGATGGTTGTAAAGTATAGCCCTTGGTAAAATTCATTGCAAAGTCTGAGCTGAACGTAATAGCTACTAAATGCATGAATTACTTAAAGAAATGAGCCCAACTACCTAACTAAATGAGAGTGAAGGACGAGGTGGGAAACTAGATCCCTTCCTCTGTAGTAGCTCTCTGATTTTTTAATATCAGCAGTGAACTAACTTCATTCCTACTTGCCTCTTCTGAGTCAAAAGTAGCAATATTATCTTTGCCATCTGTTCCTGCTGTTTCCCATAGCCAGCACGTTGGTCCCTTTCAAAACAAACATCAGCCAGCCAGCCTTTGGTCCCAAACGCATCCTTGACCTAATAATAGATGCAGTTGCTATGCCTGGGTGCGGTGTTTTGGATGGATACAGCTGAAGGTCACGGTGGACCACTCTCACACCAGACCCATGCTCAGGGCAGTCAAAGGAAACCCTGACACACCTCGTCCACAGAAATGGGAAATGCACTGTGTCCTTGCTGAAGTTCTGATTAAGCAAAATATGCAGAGACTAGATAAATTAAGATGGAGGATCTGAGAAAAACAAACACTTCCTACAGCTGCTACAAAATGTGTATGTTTGTTAGAGATTTTTTCAATTACGTATCTGTTCGACAGGCTAAGACAACGGAAGAAAATATCTGGGGTTTTAACATTTTTTTAAGAACTAAACATTTTGATATTTTCTAACAAAAACCTTAAATTTTTCTGCTTTGAAATGACTTTGGTTTTCAGTTAGGGTAAATATAGTCAATTTAAGCACAATCAACTTTTTTGCATCTCAGTGAAAATTTAAAAAAAAAAAATTAATGGAAAATTTATCTCATTTTAATCAAAGACATTTTAGAGTTCCATTTTGCAAAGCCTTAGATTTTGATGCTTCATTCAAACTTAAAATAGATATTTTTTCTTCAGTCAATCCATTTTGAAGTAAAATGAGAGAAGCTTTCTTCCTCTTTCCCTCCCCAGATTGTCCTTGCAGCTGCAATTCAGAAAGAAGTTGTGTATAAGACAATATCTCCATTTGTGTATTATTCAGGTTATGGCTACTGGGACAACCTTGTTCCAGATTCCAAGTTACTGAAAGATGTCTTATTTTATTACCCAGTCAGGGACTTTTACAGAGATGCGTGCTTCAATTTCTTTTTCGGTCTTTGAGAAAGGCTTCTACATTGTGTGCAAACCTGGAACAAACAGCATGTTATCAAAATAAATCTCTCTCAGCTGAAAAAGTCTGAATAGAGGTTAATGCAATTACTTCATGGTTGTCTCCTTTGGCCTCTTCCTTCAGGCAGCTGTGTTTTTACATGTTTTGCTTCCCTCTTCTAACATGATTCTTTAGAGTTCTTTCCTTCACAAATGAAAAAATACTTCATTGTGCTCTCTGAACAAAATCTTTCTCCATTATGGAGGAATAGAAATATGCGCAAGAAAAATTGTACATGTAGTGTTGAAATTACTCATTTACAGCAAATATTTAATTTTCGTTTAGAGTGAACAGGCCATTGCTCTTAAATTTGTTTGACTTATTCTTGAGGTCAGAACTTTTACTGAATTAAATAGATAGTAGGAATAGCAGTGAAAATTTAATCGATAACATTAATTGATTTGATCGATAACATTAATGCTTGACTCCAGTAAATGCACGACTCCAGAGAAAACAGGATAAATAGCAGTAGGAGTCAAATAAATATCCTTAATAGAACTCTAATGAGAACAAAATTTAATGAACTGCATGTATATGTTTTCAACATTCCTGCTTCAGGGAAATTGAACGTGCTAACTCCTGCTAGCATCATCCCTCTGGGAGTTTAATGCACAACCAGTAAGCTGCAGAAAATGATAACTGACCTACAGGAAGGGCAGCAAATGAACAGTGAATGAGATGGCTGGGACAATTTATCTTTGGCATCCACTTCTAACTTGTGGAATAATTATTCTGCTGCACTTAGGACATGCCAAAATGTTCATACCTAGAGTCCCCAGAACTAGACCTTCTGCGCAGATGCTCAGCACTCCTGTCATCCTCTCAGCCAGACCCACCATAGACCATCCTTGCTAGCGCCTCCTGGTACTAACTGAGGTGGATACTATTTATTCCCCAGTCAACCTGACCCAGTATTCCTCTCTCCCTGCAATAAAATTGCAGTATTTGTGCTATAGACATTGTCCAGAACAGCTTCTGCTTGATAGCATATTCGAACACTAAAATCAATCCTCCTTATTGCTAAATGAAAAGGGGAAACTTGTTTCCCTGTGTGTTTTTACTGTCGTTCACTCAGTGAACAAAATTTTAAGTTATAACAATGGGACTAGGAGTACAGAAAACTAATTTAAAAAAAATCTCTGTAACATTTGGGGAGATGGACTGGATGACTAAACTACAAGGTGGGTGAACTACTTGCTGGACCAAAAAGTAGCTTAAAGTTGTGATCAATGATTCAAACTTCAACAAGGATAAATTTTAGTGCCTCAGAGCAGAAAAAACCCATGCAACAGTACAGGCTAGTGACTGGCCGTCTGGGTAATGCTTCTGCAGAAAAACCATGGGCGTCATGGTAGGAAACAAGTTAAACAAGAGTCAGCAGTGCAGCCTTGCAGCGATGAAGGCTAACAGTACGCTGTGCTGCATTAACAGAAGTACAGTAAGGGGGTTAGGGTAAATTATTATTCCACTCTGCTTGGTACTTGTGAGGAGGTACGTGGTGCCCTTTCTCCAGTTTTGCCATCCCAGTACAAGAGACATGACCCGCAGACAGGCCAGAGGAGGGCCAGTCGCACGGTTAGGGGCTTGTAGTCCATGGGGAAAGGCTGAGGGAACAGGGGGTTTCAGCCTGGAGAAGACAAGGCTAAGAGTGAAGGCTAACTGCAATCTTCCACAACCTAAAGAGTGGTTACAGAAAAGGCAAAACCAGGTTCTGCTCAGAGATGCAATGGTCACAAGCCCCAGCAAGAGAAAAAAATTTCACCATCAGAGTGGTAAGCATCAGGACAGATGCCCAGAGAGGCTGTGGAAGTTCCATCCTCAGAGATTTTCAAAATATCATTAGCCCAGTCAGTCCTTGAGCAAAATGATACAACTTTGACAACAGTTCAGCTCTGTGCAGGAGGCAGGACCAGCTCACCCGCAGAGCTTCCCTCCAACCAGAACTGCTCTGGGATTCCCCCAGCCTAAATTCCAGCTCTGGTCCTGCTCTGTGTAGCAATAAGTAATGCAGGGTCAGTTCCCACCATAGTAAATCAGCAAGAAGGTCATACAAAGCTGGGCTGTATGGCTTCCTTCTCATTGAACAGGGGTTCTGAAATGCAGAAAATGACAGATGTTCCTTCAAGGATTTAGCAAGGGCGATCTGCCAAGGTCGTGCAAGTCTATGGCAGATCTGGAAACTGAACTAAACACAGATTTCCAGCCAGCTCACTGATTAATCAGCTATCCATTTGCAGTACGGTAGCTGCAGCTTCTACAGGCAGAGGCCTGTTGAAGTAATGCCTTCCATCCGCACACTGAATTTTTCTACATGGACCAATAGTAATTGAAAATATAAATCTTCAGTAACCTGAAAACTTTACAAAAGAAACCCTGATGTTATGCCCAATTCTTCTCTGTCTTTGAGTATGTATTTATGTTCTTGACAAAAGGTGAGCAGCATAACAATAATGCATTCATATCCCCTTCAGCAGATACCTGTTATTTTGATTCAACAAACCACTATGATCTTAGCTGTAGACAAAAGACCCTGACCAAGAAACAAAGAACCAGAGATAAAAATGCTGGGCTGCTTTTGAAAGAAAGGAGCAATATAATAATAATTAAAGTATTTTCTATTTCTGTCTTTCTCTGTATGTAAAAGCATCATGATTTCTGATCTGCCCCATTAGTGCTTAATTAAAACTCTTGCAGATTCACATTGATTTGTAGATTATTTTTTTTAAGCCCCTTACATTGCATCAAATATTATGAATTTATTTTAATAAAAGGGTGAATTGTATTACTATAACAATGATGCATCTGAAGTAACAGATAATAAAATCTTAGCTATAGAAACATATCTTGTAAAAGAGGTCAGACAGAAATATTGTCTATACTGAACTCGGATCCAGAGTGCTGCCCAATACTCCAAGCACGTTACAGGATTTTTTCCCTGTTTTTTAAACCCTCAGATATTAGCTAGGGAAAGAGGCAGACTATAAGATATGATGAGCCAGTGATTTGATCTGATATAGCAATCCTATGCTACCGTGATGAAAAAAATAAGCAAAACATACAAGGATCTTCTTCTGTAATGAACCATGTTCCTCAAAACATTCACACACTCGTACAGTTCCCGTATGATACGTTGATGTGGTGAAGAAAAATCAGAAGGGTCATGTCAAAAATTATTAAGAAGTGCTCATCATTTTATAGCTGCAGAGGGAAATAAGATAGAAGAAGAGAGCAGCCTTGCCATTAACAATTCCTCATGGAGACCAGGTTAGTCATTCCTGTCATTTCACTTCTCCCTATGTCAGTTCGAATGTGAAGTACCAAACACGCAAAGAGCAGTATGGGCAAGCTGTCCCTAAAAACCTGACTCTCTTTCAAATATATGAGTTTTATTTGACCCATTTCCTTACAAAAAGGCATGAATAAAATGCCAGAAATTTTCCTGCAAGCTCTTTGTGAGAGAAAATTCCGTAATCGGCCCAGACTTTTCTGCAGTGGAGAAAATCATTGCTGGCAGGGCATGCTAATGTATTCAGAGAACACCTCCATGACCTGCAGTAACAGTTAGGGTCTGTGCAGGTGAATTTGAGTTTGCAGAGCCACCCACAAACCTCCTAGAGTAGGAGGCTGGAAGTCACAAGATCCCTTTCTCATCAACGGAGAGCTTCTCTACATTGTCAAAGAGAACAGGTGTAATTTATAAAACAAGCATCTGAAAAAGAATAGATGAATAGTATTTTTCTCCATTGTCTGCTGAGCAAGTCTGCAGTGACTACCCCAGGCACACCCCTTACTTCTGCCTCTGTCCATAACACCACATCCACTACTGACAGCACCGGTACAATAGTGATTCTGGTAAATACTGTAATAGAAGTTTTTCTGTGTGAATGGATTTTTTCTAAGTATCATATATCCTTACACTGCAGTTCAATGGGTGAAGAAACCAATGCTAGTGGTATATTCCCTGTAGCTCACATATAGTTGCTCAAATCTAGATGAGGTAAAGTTAAGCAATCACTAGCTATCTAATGCCCTTTTTTTGCTGATATTGCCACTATTGCTATCAGTGGTGCAGCTGAACTTTCCTCTCTTCTTTTTTTTTCCATAGGAGAAGGGCCAACTTTCTTGAAACGTAAAGCAAAGGTATTGCTGCGCAAGACTTATCTGGTGGTTGCCTGAGTAGTAGCCCACAGTGAAAAGAAGTCATAGAAAAGCCTAACGAAATTTAGAGTAAAGAAGGCATCCAAACACACAACATAAAGACCTCCATGACATTTTCAGAATCAATTTCTTTACAGTCCACCAAAAATGTCTATGTGCTGCCGTCTACACAGACATCCTCATAAAGGTGTGTCTACCTGAGTGAAATACTCAATGGTCATTTTATTACCAGATAAATACTTGGAGTTTCTTAATTTCTCAGATCTCAAATTAAAAACCCTGGGTGAAGTTTTCGTCATATCAGTGACTATCTCTTTTGATGCAGAGATCCCATCTGTCCTTTGATAACAAAACCTTCATTTGACCATTCCAGACAGGACATACACTGTTCACATGGAGAGGACCATAAAAGAAGTTTCAATCACAGAACTATTAGTTTTGTGGGCTCTACATGTTTCAGACTGATTTTTCCTTCCTAATGTAGACAATTCTGGCAGCACCAAATGTGGTCTTGTCCCTAAATGCATCTTTACCCAGTGGGGTGTGGTTAGAAATCAGTAAGAATGTGGAAGTACGACAGTAGGGGAAGGTGAAGAGCACTAACATACCCTAGGGTCGCAGACAGCTCAGGCTGGACAGGAGCTCAGGGGGTCTCTGGTCCGGCCCTGCCACAGCAGGCTCAGCACCGAGGTCGGTCAGACAGGGCTGCTCAGGGCTGTGACCCCTCGGGGCTGGAAACCCCCCGGACGGACGGAGCCAGCACAGCCTCCCTGGGCAGCCTGCATCTCTGCTCCCCTGGTCCCAGGGGAGAAATATGTTTTCAGCTGCTGTAGAACTGAAAGGAGGCGATGCAAAGAAACAGCTGACCTTGTCTTTCCACATCACCAAACTTCCTAGATGATCTGCTGAGGTACCTGTACAATGGAATTATTCCACCACAGTTTGTGACTGTGGTGGGAATAACTAAATGCAAAGAAAAGATAAAAGAAGAATGCTTGTTTGATTAAGCAGGTTATACAATATATATCCACACGCTTCTGTAGAAGAGGATTTTTAGTCTAAATGCAATGTCCAAATATAAAAAATAAGGACAATAGGTAGTCATCACTTTCAGGGGAAAGGGACATTTCTTTCTCACCACTGGTTTTGAGACACATGAAGCAATGTCATATCACACTTCAACTGACTTTCCATACAATATTCTATGAAATCCAAAACTTCAGTATCACATACTCCATGTCAGGACTCACTCCATTTCTCCAGTCTAAAAGAAGATGACAGAGAATGTGATGACAGTAAGTCCCAACTTCACTGTGAATCAGAATGTAAGCTTCTTTCTGGCCTGAGGACAACTAAATCCTACTGAGAATGTAAAGTCAACATAAGATTAAGGATAAGTGTAGAGAAGTCAAAGCCACTATCATTTACTGCTGGTTTAACTATAGAAAAATCATAGCATTGAAGAAACGTTATTTTCAGTACCCTCAGTCTTCAAATGCGATTTGCAGGCTAGCCTTTAATGATAGGTCTGTTTCATGCCCATTTCCTACTTCATACCTGCAACCAGAAAAGAACAATACATCACCAGCAGATGTATAAAAATCCTCCCATTTTAAGTCTTAGAACTATGATTTCCAAACCTGGCCTTCTAACTGGATTAAGTTAGATGAACACAGCAAAGTCATGAGCTGCTGCTGCTGCTGTAGAGTCTTTGGGTTTCTTTCCCGTCATATCAAATCATGGCAGGGAAATTTAAAAGATATTTGAATGAGTGTCCTTCAGCAATATTACCTTTCAGTAATTTTCTGAGTATTATTTCTGAGTCTTTAAAGTTATCATTTCATAATATATATTTAGTTCATGATGGAAAGGAATACTTCATGTACTTCAGGTTAATACAGCAGCCTGTCTGTTTAGTTATCAAAACCAAAATTCTACAAAGTATTTTAAAAGTTACTATACTTAATAAACTACAGTCAGGTTATTAGATTCCAAAGATGATCTTTGGTTTTATAAACACTATGTCCAATGGAAAAACAATCTAAACGTATTTTTTAAGAAAATCCACATCTGCTGACAAAACAAAGGAGTTCTAACAAGAACCGGTATCAGTTTGTTTTGTCCTTTCCTGAAAGTGGGTGATGTAAACACATACAAGCATATTTCCAAAACGTCTCCTGATATCAGAACATGCAGCTCTCCAGTGATTAAATTCTTAATCAGACCTGCAGGACATCTCTTATCAGCTCTGAAAGAATTTATTTTATGTGACTTGGTACCAGTTGCAGTCTTCTCAATTACAGAGAAAGATATATGAGTTTACCAGAACAATTCCACATTGTGGAGGTTAAAATTAAAGAGTGGAGTTACATTCCTGGCAGATGGATGCTTATTTAAAGCAACCAGTGACAGTGTTTGCAAGATAGTAGGCTGTAGAGTTATTTATTATAAAGGACATTTTGTTCAGACCTGACAACTCCAGAAGTTCAAAAACCATAAGCCAAGTTTCCAAAAGCTTCATTATCTTCAAAATTTTAAGATTTATTTTATCTAATTTAATTGAGACTTCAGCAGTCATCCTATCTGTCGACCAGCATCCAAGAGTCACTTTTGGGCACTAACAAATATGGGAGGTATCATGGTAGGGGGCATAGAGTAGCTGCAGAGAGTTGGGATTATGATGGTGGAGAGGCAAGAAATGCTGTGCAAGAAAACACAGGAAACTAGTCTTCCTCAGTTCTGCTGTTCACAGAATGATTTGTTTTAAAAATGTGGATTTATTGTTAAATCCTTCTTGTGTTGTGTCCTTAGGCTACCTTAGAGTCAATTATTTCAGCTTTTCTCTGCAGTTAGGAGCTTACTTTAATTTTTTTCATTAACAGCTTATGTTCTCACAGTAGTGGGAATGGAGCTTAAAAAAAAAAAAAAAAAGCCCCCTAAAATCAAAAGAAACAATCAAACAAAACAGAACACAAAAAACCAACACAGTTTGAGATATGTGATAAAAATAATAAACAATAGAAAACAGAACTGGGAGGGATCTTGAGAAGGCAAGATAAACTGTGCCTAAACTACTGCCAACAGATTTTTACCTGCCTTTTTATTTTTAAATCCTCCAATAATGGAGGTGCAAAAACTTTCCCGGGTGCCCTGTTCCAGTGCTTCACTATCTTTACATCAACCCTACCAACACTTCCTGCACCAGTAGCTGGCACTGTTGTTGCTAACGCACTACTTGAGAATAGCAGAAAATCTCTTACCAACAAGGACTAAATGATCATTGTAGGTCCTTTCCAACTGAAATATTCTAACAATTTAGAGAAAGACAGGGCCTATGTTCCTTAGCCATAATATGAAGGACAACGGTCTTTTTTCCATTTACCCTACCTTTTCATTACACTGAGAGGAAAGGACCTCACAAAGCCACCCTATCAATGAAACATTTTTACAGAAACATGAGTCCGGCAAAATTAATGTAGAAGAGAAACAGCCTTGTTTCAAGTTCTTACCATCACATCTCCAGGTACACACGTATGTGACGTGCAAAAATTCTTATCAGCTACTATTAAGTAAAATACTTCCTTAAGGGGGGGATCTGCTTTGCTTCACTTTAATCTTGGACGAATCCTCATTGAAAAAGCTTTAAAATTTAAGTCCATCTTATTATTTTCTATGTATTCTGGAGAGATGCTAGCTAACACCCTTCTGTAGAAAACAGAGTAAAAGCTCATTCAGAGACACCTTCAAAATGTCACCTACCTACAGCTACCCAGCCTACTTCTTTTCACTGCCTACCATTAAGAAATTTTGGGGGTCTCATGCTATGCCATTTCTTCTCTGACTGACAAGAAATACACCCCAGGATTTGGCCATGGGCATAAACATGCATATGAGAGGCTGAGACACAAGAGCAAAAATTTAATTCATAGCAATAACATCTGAAAAAAATACCTTGTTAAAATATTAGAAGGAAAGCAGCATCTGCATGTGTTTTCATAAGACATAGAACAATTTTGTTCTGTAGCTCTTCCTTAAACAATCACGATCGCTGCAAGTGGAACTGAAATGCATCTACTATGACACCATTTCACTGTGAATGCTCCGAGATCTGAATATTTGTCCTTCTGCAGCACTCTGAAAGCAAAACTGTCATTTAAATGTAATTACTTTAGCCCAGGGAAGATATGCACTCATAAGAAAAAATCCTGGTAGCTGTAAATGGGTCTTACGGCAGCATTCAGCAAATAAAATGATGTCTCTCATAGCAGTTATGGAACTGGGTTTTCAGCATCTGTATGCTTTGTTCTGTATTTTGAAGACAGCGCTTGTGTGAACGTGTGCCTGATTATTTAATAGTGCAGCGATCCTTAGAGATTCAAAAAGCAGCTAGGACAACATGGCTGTGACTTTGAGTCTGAATTTGCAAAGCTCAGTCATCTTTTCTATGATCAATATAAATGGCAAATGTGTTTGTCCTCCCTTCCCCTCTCCTAAAGGAAGCCGTAGCCCCCACTGAGCTTTCGGGATGGGAACCTGCCTCGTGCTGGGTTTTGCCCCTGGGAGACCAGGACCCTCACTAACGCCTGCTCCATCTAACCACCAACGGCCTTCGGTGCGGCAAACCTTGGCACAGCACCGCTAGTTTTCACTGACTCGCGTCCATCCCAAAGGTTGCCCCTCACCGCGCGTTTCACGCGGCACGGTGGTCGGCGGGCTGGAGCTCAGCTGAAATCCCAAGCTGACAAGGTATCTACTGTTGCCTGACTCCTGCTTTATCCCTCCTGGAGAAACCTCCCGCTGCAGACGCAGAGGCTGAGGCTGAGATAACCTTCCTCGTCACTCCCTGCCATGTCTGGCAGCCCCCCGAGCGAGCGCGTCCCCGGGAGGTGAAGGCCTCCCTCCGAGCTGCCAGCACACCATGGCCCCTGCTCCCTGACGGCCTCCCTCCCCTCCGTTTGCTGCTTTCACTCAGATTCACTTCGCTCCCCGGTACCGCACGGGCTTTGCTGCAAGACAAAGCAGAGGTGTATTTATCAGAGTTAAAGCTAATCAATTCAGAATTAGAATCATAGATTTGTTTAGGTTGGAAAAGAGCTTTAAGATCATCAAGTCCGACCATCAACCCAACACCACCATGCGCACTAAACCGTGTCCTGAAATACCATAATCCTGAAATTATACCTACAGGACTGCAAACACAGGTGATATAAATTGTTATTCCTAAGGGTAAGAAGTTTCCTGACTTTTCCTGGGTGTTTCACACGAGGCCCTTGTAGCATATGCTGACCCAAGAAGCTGATATTCCTTTTTCACGGAACAGTGATGTAGTCAAGTAAACCCACCATGTTGTGGAGGATTTCTCTCTTTTCTCCAGATACACCAAACCCAGCTTCTAGCTCCAATTCATAGAATCATAGAATAGAATCATAGAATCATTTAGGTTGGAAAACACCTTCAAGATCATTGAGTCCAACCGTCATCCATGCCCACTAAACCATGTTCTGGAGTACCCCATCTATTCGCTTTTTGAACACCTCCAGGGATGGTGACTCAACCACCTCCCTGAACAGCCTATTCCAATGTCTGACAACCTTCCCAGTATAGAAATTTTTCCTAATATCCAACCTAAACCTCCCCTGCTGCAACTTGAGGCCATTTCCTCTCGTCCTTTCTCCAGCCACCTGACAGAAGAGACCAGCACCCACCTCACCACAACCCTCCTCTCAGGTAGTCGTAGAGAGCGATCAGGTCTCCCCTCAGCTTCCTTCTCTCCAGACTAAACAGCCCCAGCTCCCTCAGCCGCTCCTCATCAGACTTGTGCTCCAGGCCCCTCACCAGCTTCATTGCCCTTCTCCGGACACGCTCCAGCACCTCCATGTCTTCCCTGCAGTGAGAGCCCCAAAACTGAACACAGGACTCGAGGTGCGGCCTCACCAGTGCCCAGTACAGGGGAACAACCACCTCCCTGCTCTTGCCGGCCACACCATTTCTGATGCAGGCCAGGATGCTGTTGGCCTTCTTGGCCACCTGGGCACACTGCTGGCTCGTATTCAGCTGGGTCATGCCAGCAGCTCACATTTTGAACTACTATCATGGTTTAGATTTTCCCCACTGTGCCATCCCCTCCACACGAGCCAGGCGCAGACACAGCCCAGATCCAAGCGGTGCGGCAGCAGAGCCACCTAGCCCAGCCACTTCTGGTGTGGGAAAGGTGGGAAAAGGCTGAGGAAGGTGGGCTTCCCCCTCATTCCCACTGTAAAGTTATGCTAGCTAGTGTGTATTGTGAGGTGTTTTCAGGTCTATAAAATTTGACCATGAATCTTCCTTATTGTCTTTATTAAATCTTCATTAAATAATCAAAATTATTAAAAATAATGAAACCAAGTCATATTCATTAAAAATACGTCATATCTATTTTATCAAAACTTTGGCTTTGGGTGTTCTTCCAGCTTTTTCTTTGAGACTGCATGTGGCTTTTATGGATACAAACTTCAGGAGAGATGGAAGACTCTGCCTGTGTTCCCTCCCCAGTACCTGTTTCCAGCTTTCAGGTCTCTGGATCAAAGAGGCAAAAGGAGCTCCCCTCAGAAGTGCAGCATACGAGTCTGGGGTTTTTTTACCATTTCCACAGTTACCTCTCAGAAATACTCAGATCACGAAGTCAGGATAAGAAATGATGAAAAACAGACTGAAAGTCAGAGTCGTTTTGTTCTTGAGAGACCTCGCGAATTATCCAAGCCTGACAGCCCTGACTGCTTGGATTAGCCAACTTTCAGAGGAATAAAGCCTCCATGATTTCTTCTCTCTTGGACACTGAAATTACCTCCAGCCTCTCTTCAGGGTCCCTCCAAAGGGACAAGCACATTAAGCCCCTAAGCCACTGTTTTTCTGGAAACAGCCACTAAATAAAGAGGCCAGAGGAAGAACAGGAACTATGGGTAGCTGTGAAACTGTATAGTACTGGGTTATTAAAATTTTTCAATTCTGGTTTTGTAAAAGCCTAAGAAATTACTAAAAATACATAATTTTAAATACAACCATAAAATAACAGAATTATGTAAAGAACAGTTGGGAATATCAGTTAGCCTAACTCTGGCAGGATCAATTATCCCTGTGTCATTCATGATAGACATATGGCTAAACTGTTTTTTAATATCTCCAGCAATTAAGATTTTACAACCTCTGCAGACGTCTGCTCATACAGCGCAAAGCTGTATTTTTGACTAGCACTGTCACTTTCCCTTACAAGTAGGAAGTGTTTCCTAATATTTAACTTGATCTTTTCTTGCTGAAAACAAAGCCCGTTACTCTTTCTTTATCTACCAAAGACATAGAAAATAGTTCATCCTCTCATTCTTTGTAGCAGACTTCTGTACACCTCAAGTCCGTTACCTTGTCGCAATCATTTCCTATTCTGTGTTTTACCCAGGTCCAGTTTTTTCAATATTTCCCCAAAGGTCATCTTTTCTAGAGATTGTCCTGGACTCTCTCGGGTTGCTTTCACATCTTTCTCAAAGTGTAGTGACCACAGAAATCCAGGTCTGAGAGGAATAGAAATCCTGTGGGCTGCATTTCTGATTATAGATCCCAGACATGATGTTCACAGCTGTACTAGAGCTCAAAGATCTGGTATTTAATCCTGTTTCTGTTTTGCCAGTTATTCCTATCTGTGTTGCCATAAAGCTTCACCTTGGTTTTTCAGACCAAATTGTCGAGATCTGTCAGCCTACCTGCAGTCTTTCTGCCCTAATCTCTTTAACTATTAACCAGAGACTTTTGGCACACACTTTACGCTTTCAACCACCAAGCAAGTGTGTTATCTTGCATATACAAGGTAATATTTTTTCCCTTCACTCTTGTTTGTCCTTCTTGAGCACACTATACTGATCTAGGTTCATCTTCTAGTCATATGAGTTATCCCATCTCTGTTATGCCAGTTACTTCACAATAGCGATGAGATTAAGTTTCTTGCGTTAAAATATAGATGCCTATATAGTATCTATGGTCTATAGTATAGAAATCTTTGATGGACTAACCAGCTATTCCCATTTTTATTCCTTCTAAAAAAAAATCTTAGTGACTTAGTGGCTACTAAGAACAATCTTTTTCTATCTAGATCCTTGTTGCTTACATTTATCTAGGATCTTGGCACCTATCACTGCTGATCCGGTCTGGTATCCCTCCTTCCTAGGTCAGCAAGAGAACATTTTAGGGTAGTCTAGGTTAGCAAGATATTTCCCCCTTTTTTTTTTTGAGGTGAACTGTGTTTTGGCAGTGGATCATTGAACTTCATTTTGTGTTGAAAGGACCAAAGCTTATGCTCTTGATGAACCTTAAGGTAGTAAAAATTTGAGTTTCAGTTGCAAAAAAAAGTAATTACACATGCAAAAATGTCAATTACTTATGGAAATTATAGGTTACATGACTACCTGTTCATTTGCATGCACAATTACCCAAACTGAATAAGAAACCACGACAAATTTAATGTGCCAATTGGGTGTGCAATCAGGCATTCAACTAACTCACACCTAATTGGGCACACCTCATTTTGAAAATTATTTTCCTAGTTTTCTGCTTACCTTTAACATTTTGGGTGAAGGCTCTATAATAATTCTTTCATAGATATAAAATTAAACAAAGGGAAATCATATTTGTCCACAAAGAACATACACAGCAGCACTGCCTATAAAGTTTTTTTTTCTTTTTTCCCTCCAGTTCAGCCTTGTCTGAATACTATACCAAGTCCCAGCAGGCCACAACGTTGGTGTTGTCATTAATCAGTTTACAGACTCCATTCCACAGCAATCTATTAAACTTTTGAGAAGAACTCGACACCAATAGCACCAACATGCAGAGTTTATGACTGACTTTTCTTTCAGTCCTGGGACTCATAGATAGTATTATATACACATAGTGCTTGTGCAGCATGAAGTTGTTTTTAACTAGGATGGCATTTAATTCACTGAGGACCAGATTTTCGGTGACAGGCAAACACAGATGTTTGTGGATGCCCGATTTATGTGTATAAATGTCAGCTGGGTAATCACAAATTAGGTTATCTGCACACATACGTATTTATATTCTGAGTGGCTGTGGACATAGCAAACGACTGGTGTAAGTACACAGATCCACTTCTAAGTCAGAGATGGGCTAATACTGGGGGTGCAGTACTAGCTCCCACATTCAGGTTAGTCACAGCTAAACTGAAGAAGATCTCATGATAAAGCATGAAAAGATTTCAGGAGAAATTCAAGTCAATAAATGCAAAATAAATCCCATGAAGAGAAGTAATTGTAATTCTGTATGTACAGCAGCTGGCTTTCAATAAGATTTTATGACTAAGAAATGAGACTTTGGAGATACTGCCAACAATTCTTTGAAAATGTTAGCCCTGTACTCAACAGCAATCACAAAAAAAATTAGAATATGGGGAACTACTAGGAAAGGGAAAGGGAAGAAAACTGTATAAGGTCACCAAATAAAACCCTTGTGCATTTATGTCTCAAATGCTGTGTGCAAGTCTGGCCACCACATATCAGAAATCATACAGCGGATATCAGAAACTGGTAAAGTAGAATGAGAAGATGCACTGAGAAATGTGACAAGGATTATAGAGGATTATCAGAAGTATGTGATGGCCTCTGAGGACAAATTACAAAGAGTAGAACCCTTCTTAAAATTTAGAAAGCCATAATCAGCATTTATAAAACTATTTTTTAAATTAAAAAAAAACAAACAACTTGTCATGGAAAACATAAATAGGGAACAATGATATATTATTTTTCATAATATATAACATAAGGGACATATGATGAAATTTAGGCAGCAGGTTTAACACAAACAAAAGGAAGCAGTTTTATGCGATACAGCATTAAACTGTGGAATCTTTTGCCACAAGATGATTCAGATAGCACAAATATGAACAGGTCCAGAGATTTTTTTTAATAAATCATGGAAGATCCACTAAGGTATTCTAAAAGAAGATGTTGGAGATGAGACGAGACTCTGCTTCAGTAAACTCCTAATCCAGAGTGCCCGAAGGGCAAACAGTGCATCAGGAGAGGCGGCACTCTGCCCTTCCCGTTTCCTGTACTCTGCCTAATTATGAAATGGTGTTCACTGTCAGAAAGAGACACTAGTCTAGGTGGACCTTTGCCCTTACCGCATCTGGCTGTATTTATATTTATATTACAGCTCTTGATCCTTTCCTTGGGAACTTCTACCTAGTTGTTTTTTTCCTGTCTTGTGTGCTGCTCTTATTTTCATGAGTCTTCATTCTCATTCTTATTGAACTGCAACCTAGTTTTTTCAGACCATTTCTCCAAGATCATTATATTTAAATCCATTTTCTCCCATCTTCTCTAGTAACAATGATTACCTGAAGGAATGGTTGATGACAATAACTCTAAATCTTTCAACACCTGCACAGTTAAATTACCCTAAAGCTCATAAAACTGACTGATGCCATATACAAGGGAATTATGGTATTTTAAAATTGTGATATAGATGTCTGGATAGATCTGGAAAGACAGAATAGTATGGTTCCCAGAAGTCTACATGATTTTCCTTGCATGCTGTTACTTTGTGTAATATCACTATTAGTATGGAACATCCTAAGAGTTGTTTCTGACCTATTAATATTTATGAGACTGGTGCAGCTACTGTTCTCAGTTTGTAGGCACCTGTTGAAGTAAGACAAATTAAAAAAGGAAAAAAAAATGTTTAATATGGTATTAGTTTGAATGATCTCATATTGCACTTTCAAGGTAGAGTTTCCTTCTATTACCAAATGCTAATACTTAAAGCCGCAAAAAGCATTGATGTACCAAAAGCCTAGTCTTCAGCTGAAGACCCCAGAGTTTATTATCTTCACTCCTGGCAGTAAGCCTGGGAAGGGAAAGGGCTGCTAACAAGTGCAATATAATGTTGCTTCCTCTGAAGAGGAAAAGTATGTTGACTCTAGCAGAGTGCCATGCTGAAATGGCAGCGTGATCAGCGGAGACCGATGTTTCCCAGGCTTAGACTGAGGCAGAACACATGAGTATTGGTAGGCAACGGTCTGTGCAGATATCCTCCCAGGTACCTAAAAATGGGTTGCACAAAGGCCGAGTTGGGAGATACCTAAACTAATCATTCAGAAGCAGAGGTGGAAGGAAGAAGAGGAGGGAAAATTTGGACACTTTATCCTGTGTTGCACCTCTTTCCAGTAGGAAAGTTAATTGTCTTCTTCTGAAGCTCCCATCTTTCTTTCAGAAGATAAGGAAGAGCCAGTGCTTTTTTAAAAAGTACATCTGGAGCAGAGGACTTGCGCTGCCGCCCAAGCTCCCCCACGCCTTTTGTCCAAGAGCACAGCGTACTAAGACCTCTCTCACAACCTGTGAAAAACAATTTGAGTAGTAAGGTATTCAGGGAGGAAACTGCCAGCAAGAGGAGGTATCTTCATGCCCTTCCACTGAAGATGCTACACCTGATACTACTTCAGTTTTCATGAACTTACCTGAAAGTAGGCTGCACCTGGGTTACAGTTCAGGCTCCCAGTTCTAAATTCCCTCAGTGAAATTAGCCCTAAAGAAATATTTAAGTACTTTTCCCCTTTAAAAGGTGTTTTGACTCCAATTCTGTAACTTAGCCCCAAGATGACTGTATCTATGGTTTTCTTTGATGAGATTTCTAACTTGTTTGACAAAAGTAATTGGTAACTTTTGCCTTTTAAAAGGTGTTTGATTTAGTACCACATGTGAGTCTTATTATAAAATTAGTCTCTCATAAACCAATAGAGAACACATTAACTGGATTAAGAACTCACTAATTGGCAGATGCCCAAATGCAGCTGTCAACCTAGAGTCATACTGAAGTGAGGAATATTCTAACAGGATGACCCCCTTGCAGGGTTTAATTCAATAATGCTTTATAAATGCTCTCAAATAATACACAATATCATTGCTGGTAAAATCTGCGGATGACACGTAGATTGCCAGAATAGTGGATAATAACAATGAAGATATCCAACTTGTCCGCTTGGGCCAACTCAAACAAATGATCTTTTTGAACAGCAAGTATCTCTAGATCAAAGCATCTGGACCATGCCTGTGAAACTAAACACTGCCTGTGGTACGGGGACTCAGCGAGAACCACACAGGATAAGCAACTGAGCATGAGCTTCCAGAGTGATGATGAGGTGAAAGGGGGCTAACGAAATCACTGTAAGTATGTAAATAGTGGAGCAGAGGTTGGGGACGAGCGTGTACTTCTGTATGTGACACTGGTGAGGCCAAACACTAGTGGAGAAATTTCCAAGAATTCTCACAATCTTCACACGCAAGCAGCAACGTTGCTCGCTCCCTGTTGCTCGTCACATCCTATTCTGCCTTTGTGTAACATCCACTGGACAAAGCACACGAGTGGTTTCAGGAGCAGGAGAGTGCCGTAACCACTGGGCAGCACAGCGTTACCGCGCTTGCAGCCCCTTTGCCTCTGCCCCTGCTGCTTCGTGTTTGGTATCGGTGCTGCTCACTGCCCCACGCCCAGGTCAGAGCAGCAGCGAGCGTCCCCCTTGACTCACACCCCATAATCCACATTTCCCCACAGCCTGATCTAGCGTACGAAACAGAAATGGGAAACGTGTATCCCCTCAGGTCAAACCTCAGTCTCCTCGTTGTTAGGAGCATTTGTTGCAAATACCCTTTTACACATGGAGTAGGCAGGGAAACTAGTTGTGGGTTTAAGGGCTAAAGCCTTCTTGGTTTTTTGAAAGAAATGGTGCAGCTCATTCCCGTCAGCAGACAGGCTGTGGGCCCTGAGTAGGTGGAGTGAAAAACATGATTTAATAGCCCTCCCTAGGGGATGTGCTCAGTCTCTTAACCCTTTCACAGCTGTGCAGTGAAGCCAAAAAAATACTGCATTCATGCTGATAACATGACAACTGGAAAAGCGTTCTTTATTCTAATCAAAATACATGCAAGCATTTACCTCACCAGCAGGGCCTGATGTATAGCTGCATATTTCTGAACTTTTGGACAGACACTGAAAAAATGTGTATTTAACTGATTTATAAGATAAATCTTTTCAAACACACCACATTATTGACATTCTTAAAAGAAATATTTATGTTTACATAGTAAAACAGTAAGGTAAAAGTTGATTATAAATCTTCAGATAAGCTTTCCAACAATGAGAAAGTTAGACCCAAAAGGCTTCTCTTTGCTTACTACAAACAAGACAAATGACACATTACAGTTTTATGCTATAAAGAGTTCCCCTTCCTAAACATGTTATTTTCCTCAGATTACATAACTGAAACATACATAAACTATTATTGTTGATTAAGAATATAACAAGTTATTAAATATACATCTACTGTTTAATGTCCTTGGAGTCACAGCACTGTTGAAGATTAACCTTCCAAGCTTCTTAGAAAACACAGAAATGCCTACTAAGGGTTTTGATTTTAAAACTTCCCAATTAACTAGTTTAGACTGCTCAGAGTAACATTTCAGACTCATGCATAAATACATCACAAGATAAATTAATCTTGTTACTCTACTAACAGGAACTCTTTCTCCCACTAAATTAAATATATACTTATGCCCGAGGTCCAAATACTGTTTTGAAAATTTTTAGGTACTCGCCCAAAAGTATATCTGCTTTCTGCTTGCATATATAGTGTTTAAAAGAGTCTTAGTAAATATCTTCATAAATACTAAAATATCAAATTTTGAGAAATACAATAACGTGGTCAGTACTAATATCCTCCCTTCTATGTCTGGATCTGATGGGAAGGTTACTTCAGGTCATCCCCATATCGGAAAAAAAATCTGACTCCTGACCGGCCCGTGTGTGAGAACAGGCAGACACGTACCTTTGCGCTAAGCACAAACAACTCCTCTTCTCCTAAAGCAGGCAGGAGAAGAGAAGGACCTTCCCCACCCAGCTGGAAGAGGGCCCTGCCTTCACATCCAAGGAGAAAGAGAGAGAGGAGTGCATGCAGGTTATGATCAGAGTAAAAACTAAAGTTATGTCAGGACATAAAATGTCTATTGTTCTTTAAAACAAACATTTTGAGTTGTCCTCTATGGCCTCCCAGTTCTTCAGGGAGTTCCATGCCATCCAAGCTGGACACTCAAGCTATAGCCTGCCCTTCTCCAGAATCCTTTTTGGAGAGACAATACAAGAGGCCATGGGCTGAAGAGAATTACTTTAATGTCATGGGGGACGGGGAACATAATGCAGATCCTCTCAAAGGAGGGTCTGAAGCTGCAGTCTGAAGCCACAAAATCATCTGATGCTGCGCTGTTATTATAAATTCTTCCTCCCTTATATTCATAGTTGCATTTTTATTTATTAATAATGTGCTCAGTCGTCTAGCATGAAACCATGCTAGCTCCTAAACATACCACGTGTGTTCCCTGTAATCCCAGAGTAAAACTATGATTAATATACAATGTCTTTATGCAAGAATTTAAACACAGTAGGAGTACAGCTAATTAATGTTTTTTAGAGATGTCAGCCGTCCTAAATCATTGGTAAATACAAGTCCAGGAGATCAGACTGCTGCAAAAGCTATCAGTGAGGTGCAATAGATTGCTATGATTAACAGTTTCTAATGGCTTCCCATGGAAGGAATGATTCATTTCCAATAAAAAAAGCCTTGGATTCACAATAGGGAAGCTACCACCTGCTTCTGTTTAAGAAAAAGGCCTGAAATTTATAAACTAGTTTGTGTACAGCATTTTCTTTTCCTGCTGTTAATTTTTTAAATTATCTTTTAACCACTACTGACAGCATTTATTTTTTGTTCATTAGTCTTAGGTGGCCCAGCCACAGAATTCTCATAAAAAAACCAAGAAAATATTGTTCAAACCTGTATAGTAATCATTGTTACCATCCGCCCCTCCAAGGAAATGTGACAGGAGATAATGGTATGACAAGTACTCAGAAGTATAGACAATTGCATGGCTGGAGCCAGAAGAAAGTAGTATACCACAGCAATGTACAGGAAGGTAAGAACTATCTATCTGATGTGTTACAAGCTCAGGTAGTTCACAAAAAGGCACAGTGGAGGGTTTTTTAAATTGCTAAGAGGAGCAAGCTGCCATTCTGAAATAAACTCAGACCTCAGAAAGTCCTGATTCTTAATGAAATAGATACTGTCTGGCCACACTTGGTTTTCAGGCTCCCAAATCTTCTGATGCTACACTCAGTCATGCTGAAAAATAGCCAAATTCAGGCATATCAGCAATACACAGGCTTTGGTTCTGCATATGCAGCCTGTCCCTGGCAAAGGGTGGGTGTGTGCTTACAGATGTGTTAAATGAGAGCAGCTTCCAGCTTTAGATAACGTAAAGCTCCACCTCACACACCAAGATAAGTATCCTAATACTTTAAATGCTTTGCTGTCAACTCTTCTCTCACTTCTCTTTTGCCTCCTTTAAAGCCTGCATGTACAAGGATAGCTGTCCTTTTAAATTACAGAACAAATGAGGACCAAAATAATTTGCAACTGACCAACGCAAGCAGCAAAAAATAATCCTTCCTGTGCAGGCTGGTGGGCCAAGAATCAGAGCTGCGTCTCTATTCCCTGTCCACACGTGAGTCAGTGTTCAGCCAGTGTTCAAACTCACGAAGTCATTGCTCAGAGCAGAGGTCTAGGTTACTGATATCACCCAACAAATCACAGTAACCGCAATACCAAGTGTGTAAGCACTGCTCATTCTGAAGATTTCCTGCACTTTATGAAAAATGAAGAGTATTCCGAATTTAAACATGTGGTAAATTCTAAGTGCACCACCTAAAACAGGTTTGGATCTCTGGGTTGTGATAGCCCCTTAGCAAAAGGAACAGGGAGATCTTAGAGTAAAGTCTCCAGGGGGAAGGCTTTGAGCCTCCATTGCTATTTGAATAGAGGCTGGGATTTTCAAGGAAGGGATTTAGTTGACCGCAGAAGAATTGTTCTCCAGATTTATAGGCAACGAGTCCTTCGATCCAGCACAGGACCCTATGAATTTTGGATTTTTTTATTTTTAAGGGAAGAAGAAAAACTTCAAACTGCGGTATGCACCCATCCCAAAAGCTAGTTTAATATCGGTGTGCGCTGAACGTGAGAAGAGGCTGTCATGGTTCAACCCCAGGAGGCAGCTCAGCCCCACGCAGCCGCTCGCTCACTCCCCCCTGGTGGGGTGGGGGAGAGAATCAGAAGGTGAAAGTGAGAAAACTCATGGGTTGAGATAAAGACAGTTTAACAGGTAAAGCAAAAGCCACACACAAGCAAAGGAAGGAATTCATTCCCCACTTCCCATGGGCAGGCAGGTGTTCGGCCATCTCCAGGACAGCAGGGCTCCAGCAAGTGTAACCATTACTTGGGAAGACAAACGCCATCATTCCCAATGTCCTCCCCCTTCCTTCTTCTTCCCCCAGCTCTATATTACGGAGCGTGACGTCCCATGGTCTGGGATGTCCCTTGGGTCAGTCGGGGTCAGCTGTCCCAGCTGTGTCCCCTCCAACCCCTTGTGCCCCCCCAGCCTGCTCGCTGGTGGGGTGGGGTGAGGAGCAGAACAGCCCTTGGCTCTGGGTAAGCCCTGCTCAGCAGGGACGAAAACATCCCTGGGTTATCAACACTGTTCAGCACAAATCCAAAACACAGCCCCACACCAGCTACTGTGAAGAAAATTAACTCTACCTCATCCAAAACCAGCACAGAGGCACTTTTTGTTAAAATCCACTATAGTGTCTTTTATTGAGCCATCACTACACAGATCAGTTTTTCTGGAAGCCTGAGCTTACTTTCCTCACACTTCTGAGGACTCGAATATTCACCGTAATAAAGATCAACTTGGAAAGGCTTTATGCGATAACACAGTACATTCCTTTTGCCTTGCCTCTGGAAAGAGTAGCCTGAGCACATTTCAGTACTTACAGCGTGAGTGAACACGTTTTCTGGGAAGGAGAGGGCAGATGTGTTGCAGTCGTGCTTCTTTGAAGATGAAGGCCCTGATTAAATATATTTCATCAAGTATGCATTTTGCTTTGGAAACCTACCTTTTCATTACAAATAAAAGGTGTCAAAGGGCTTCTGCCTGCTGTTTCATAATTTGTAAAGGAAACATTCTCTTCTGCTCTGTACTGCCTCTGTGCAGCGCATATGCTGTTTCAGGCTCCCACTATGCCCCCCTTGCCCGTCATACCAACAGTTTCTCCTAGCTGATTTCTGCTTTAGAATGTGATGAATAGTGCCTTAGAAGTGACTCTTCCTCTTATTGACTAGGGTGTATAGAACTAGGTCACATGTAGCTGGAGTTTGGTCAAATGAATCCCACCCATTTTGCTTCAAAGGATAATCATCACCTGTTTTCGTTGTACGTTCTCCTTCGCCTAAGTACCTGGTAGCTGTACCTTTGCATCAAAAGATCACACCATGACAGCAAGCAGTTCCCTTCAGATTAACAATGCAAAACAGAACCTCTGGAGCACAGATTATGTGAAGAACCCTGTCTCAGGGTAGATGGAGTATCTTCAAAGCACCGTGGTACATTTAATATGGCTGGAGAAGGAGTGGTGATCAATGTAAATGTCATCATGAAGAACCAATGACCTATTATAGATGAAGAGGAAGCGAAAAGAATGATTTTCAGCTCGGAAAAAGTTATATAGATAGTTGAAGGTATAGGTATAATTGTAAGTATAGATGCAGATAGACTTCGGGAAGCTGTTCTTCATGGGTGATAAGAAAAACATTCAGGTAACAAACAAGCTTCCATATGGCAGAAGGCCAGATGATTTTATCTTGAAAACAGAAACAATACTGAAAATGATATATGTTATATACCTGGATACAATTCTATTGTGAATGAACTCAGCCACAGGAGCTATACAGTCCAGTTCCTCTGAACCTAAGTAATAGCTGCCCACCATTGCTAGCATTGCCCTTCAGGTGCACTGCTATGTGTACATCTCCTGTCTGACACATTCTTAGGCAGCATCATTTCCATAACGCAGCTTTTAAGAGCCAGGAGTGATTTTAATGCTTTTTTCTCAGTCTTAGCCCTTTGAATTGTAGAACTGTGATTTTGGAGGAACTACATGACAATAAAGCAATTAATGTATTTTTTCTAGTCATATTTATCTTCTGCAGACATGTTACACTCAAGGAGAAAATAAAGGATCTTTCTGGATAACAAAGCCTGTCTTTAACACCTCTGTGGCCCACAATCTGGTTAAAGTCTGTATGCCAGAAAGCGTTTCCAGCTGGCTTGCCCTTGCATTATTGTTTTAGAAAATACACTAATCTCTTTTTGAAAAAAACAAAAAAACCCAAAAAAAACCCAACCCATATTTCCTCCATTTTTATGCAAAGTACTCCACGAGGGAGGAAGCAGAACCAGGATACAGGTCTCTACTTGCTTCCCTTCCTTACCAATTGTTCCTCACATTATCTTCAATGGGGACACCAGTCAAGGGCAATGGGCCAGCTAACAGAAATCTCCCAATTTCAAAAACAGTTTTTCTAGTTAGACTGTCACCTAATTCCAGACATAGTGGGATTCACATATCCAAATTTTGACAACTGCAGTGTAGGTGTCTACATAGGAGTTAGTCACTTGGCTCCCTTTACAGAGAGTGATACGCTCCATAGCACACAACTCATCTCCTAGGGGAGATGACCCTAACCATGAATTTTTTTTCTCCACTGATCAGAGCAGGGATCCAGGTGATTACCTCACACATAGATCTCTAAAGTTTGGTGAGATGAATTCCCCACGCCTGTCTTAAATGATAGCAAGCCCCTACAGCATGACAGCCGTTGAAGATTCACAAAAGAAGACAGCTCTTATAACAAGCAAATCTCAAATCCATCGCAGTGTTGGACACTATAAAAAATCTGTAGCATGAGAGCTATTTTTAGTGAAAGTAGGAGAAGCCATACTGGGCAAGACGAAAGGTCCGCTGGTCCTGTTTCTGATGCTGGGCAGCAGTTGGTGCCCGGGATGGCTATGAGAATGCTGCAAGCAGGAATTGATGCTCCCCTAGTCAACTGTCAGGATACTTGGAGCCCTGTGACTCAAGATCTCCCCGAGCCAGCGGCCATATTTTTTTTGTGTGTTTAATGACCCTAGAAAAATAATTTTTATGAATATGTGTGGTGGGCTGACCCTGGCTGGACGCCAGGTGCCCACCAAAGCCGTTCTGTCACTCCCCCTCCTCAGCTGGATAGGGGAGAGAAAATATAACAAAGGTCTCAGGGGTCGAGATAAGGACAGGAGAGATCATTCACTAATTACCGTCACAGGCAAAACAAAGTCAGCTTGGGGAAAATTAGCTCACTAAATTACAAATCAACCGGAGTAATGTAATGAGAAATAAAACCAAACCCCAGAACACCTTCCCTCCACCCCTCCCGTCTTCCCGGGCACAACTTCACTCCCGGTTTCTCTACCAACCACCACCAGCAGCACAGGGGGACAGGGAATGGGGTTTATGGTCAACTCATCACAAGTTATTTTCTGCCGCTTCATCCTCCTCAGGGGGAGGACTCATCACACTCTTCCCCTGGTCCAGCGTGGGGTCCCTCCCATGGCAGACAGTCCTCCATGAACTTCTCCAACGTGGGTCCTTCTCACAGGCTACAGTCCTTCACAAACTGCTCCAGCGTGGGTCCCTTCTCCAGGCTGCAGCCCTTCAGGCTCAGCCTGCTCCAGCGCGGGTCCCCTGCGGGGTCACAAGTCCTGCCAGAAAACCTGCTCCAGCGTGGGCTCCTCTCTCCACAGATCCGCAGGTCCTGCCAGGAGCCTGCTCCAGCACGGGCTTCCCACGGGGTCACAGCCTCCTGTGGGCATCCCCCTGCTCCGGCGTGGGGTCCTCCCTGGGCTGCAGGTGGAGATCTGCTCCCCCGTGGAGCTCCCTGGGCTGCAGGGGGACAGCCTGCCTCACCAGGGTCTTCATCACCACGGGCTGCAGGGGAATCTCTGCTCCGGTGCCTGGAGCATCTCCTCCCCTCCTTCTGCACTGACCTGGGGGTCTGCGGCGTTGGTTCTCTCACATGTTCTCACTCCTCTCTCCAGCTGCTGTTTTTTGTCTGTCCCAACTTTTTTTTCCCTTGTCAAAAATGTTCTCCCAGAGGCACTACTACTACTACTGCTGGGTTGGCCTTGGCCAGCGGTGGGTCCGTCTTAGAGCCGGCTGGTATGGGCTCTCTCGAACACAGGGGAAACTTCCAGCAGCTTCTTACAGAAGCCACCCCTGTCTGCTACCAAAACCTTGCCACACAAACCCAATACAATATGGTTTTGGAAGTCATATATACTTTCAGCGGTGCCCTGTGGCAATGATGTAAAAAGATTTTAGTTAGAGGTTGCATGAAGACCCACCTTCTCTTATGCATCCTGAATGTGCAGTCTGATCATTTTGCGTGGTGACTCTGCTCTTGTAAGAAGAAAAAGAAGGCTATTCAGTTTCTCCAAGCCACTGAGTTTGTAGACTTTCATCATGCCCCAAACCCCACTGGCTATTTTCTGGGCTGAACTGTCCTAGCACATTTACTCTCCATGTGCAGATACTGTTACATCATCTTTGTTACCACTCTCTATTATTGTTTAGTTTTATTATATCCTTTCTGTGCAAGCTAGCTCAGAACTCTACTTTCTAGATTGACTGCTGATTGCAGTCAACAACACTGCAAAGGGCATACAATCTTTTTTTATAAATAACACAATAAGGTGGTGTTTTCTCTGCTAAAGTAAATTGATTTTCAATTGATAGCTGATCAGAAAGGAAAGGGAACCCTTACACGCTGGAATAACGCTTTGAGCACAGCAATATTTATCCTAATGCTTTAGTTACTTGCCATCACTGTCAGGTCTGGATCTTTGCTTTTTCTTCTCTCTTACCCACTCCCTCCCTCTCTGGTGTGGTTATTTTTGCTTCCTTGATATACATGAGTTGCTTGTCTACCATGGTATCAAGAAATGAGTTTGTTTTCACATGTGGTTAATACATTAGAAAGTGCTTCTGACATAGTATGTCTGATAGTTGTAGGATTTTGAAAGGAAAGATGCAACGACACCAACTTGTTTGTTTAAAATACGCCTTAGAAGATCTCTTTGGTGTCCTCAGGTGAGAGTGGATGAGGCAGAAACTTTGGGATAGATGAGCAGGAAAGAAAAAAAAAAGAATAAAACTCTGAATGGATGAATATGCTTCTGAAGGGCTGGAGGCATATACTAATCAAATCATGGCCTTTCTGAAAGTCACCTACAGCAAACTAGAGAGAGAAGCTGATCCAAACAAAAAATTAAAAAAGGAAATTTTGTTCCTCAGAACAATTTATGGATTGCGAAAGTATATTTGTCTCAAATTATAATGAAGTGTAAAAATCCTGTAAGTTTTAACAAAATAAAATATCCAAATTGGAGCAGACATATTTTTTTGTCATTCTTTTAACCAAAACATCATCAAAGGAGAAAATGTGTCAAAATAAATGTATTTAAACTGTTTTAAAAATTTACTTTGAAAATGTAGATGAAATTGAAATGTTTCACAGTTTCAACTTTGCTATATCCAAAATCTTCAGCAGGAAAGAGCTTCCTGGACAAATTCTGACCAGTCTCATGCAGGAGAATAGGGAAATTTGCTTCATGATGGAAAAAATTCGAAGACTTGAAACAGTCCCCTCCCACTCTACCTGCCTTACCACGCAGATGCAGGCGGTTTCTGATGCTCTCTGATGCTGGGCTACAGTAAGGAATCCAAACAGGGTGACATTAATCATCTGTGCTCTGGAATTATGGACCTCACTAGCTGTGGATGTCATGGAGGTAATAAAGCTGAGGGATGAGTTGCTTAAATTTATAGAGCAGGTGCAAGCATTAACTAAACTTTTCAGAAGACTAGTCTTACATTTTAAGATGGGAGTTAATGATCTGGTTATTTTTCTACTTCAGTAAATCAGCAAGTAAGTGACTTATAGTGTCCTCTTATTCTCTTTTATCTTATTTGAGTGAATCAGTGAAAGGAACCGATACGTATTTGCTGTCTATGACTTTTTTTGACAGAAGTCAAGCAACAGAGAAGCTTCAATCTAAGAGTTTCTGTTCCATGAGAAATTCTGGTAGTTTGGCATTTGAGTTTATTCTGACACAGAACCAAACATGACCTGAGAACAAAGCATGACCTGAGACTTCCTTCAAAAAAAAGTAATGTTAATAATTCAGACTCGTAATATCACATTAACACTAATAATCAGAATAGTGGTTTTGATTTAAAAAAAAAAAAAAAGAAATTACTTTAACAATTTAAGTTATATGTTATAAAGTGTCATAAAATCAATTTTAAAATCAAAGCCATTTTGAGAGGAAAATCAAAGACAAGTCATTTTAATCAAAATGCCCTTGCAAATAAAGACTGCAAATTAGAACATTAAAATCAACACCAGTAATGCTACAAACCTCTGGTAGTTTTCCTCACAAAATAGCAAGTCCCTTTGGGAAAGTCTTCCAGCTCAGAAAAGCTGACAATTTTATTCCCCGCCTTCCCGAAATTAGGTCTCTGATGGCACCAATACTTTTCTCCCTAGGGTGCAGTAGTTTTGTTCAGTGAGGCTATGTGACAAAAATCCCACAGAAGCTAAAACCCATTTATAAAGAAGAGGTTTGTGTATTTCAAGTCCAAACCAAGGAGTTGTGCCATATCTGGCCTCTATGGCCCCTCATTATTTAGTGACTCCAGCCCATAACACAAACTCACTCCTGCAGTCTGAAGCCCACAAATGTCACTGCAAACGAGCAGCGGTGAAAGGCAGCAGGCAGGCACCTCTTCATTATGTGGCACCCAACAAATACGCAACTTGCCCTGACAGGCATTTGTAATAGATAAATTCTTATCTGAGCTTAAAAAAATAGATAAATAAAAACCAGAACAAAACAAAACAGCAGTCACCTTATTAGTGCATATTTTTTCTGCACAAGGAAAAATAATGAGAAGGGAAAATTAATTATTTCCAGGGGAAAATACTCAAGCTAAACCATGCTATTTGCATTTTATTGTGTCTGCAGAGGTGTAAATTGCTGTCATCTTGGGCTTTATATTGCATTGATAAGGTGCTTCTACGAAAGGGAAACTAGGCAGAAAATTGGCATCATTATGCATTTCTGAGATGCTTATATTTAATCATTACAAACAGCAGATCTTTGAATAATAAACTGGGGGGGATTAAACAGTCAAAAATAAATGTCTGCAGCTTCAGGGTTATGAAAAAATCATTTGATGAATTACTGTGAAATGGAAAAAAGGACTTATCTCCCCACGTTCCCAAGAAAACCCCTAATACAAAAAGCACCTCAGCATCAATAAAATTAGAAGACAGGGAACTGGCTATAAGCGCAGACTAAAGAAATTCTTATATAGCAGATCCATCTGCTTCCTCTCGTAATGCAGGGACATTAGCAGAGAAATTTAAAAGCAATGAGCTTTAGAGAACGCAAAGAAGCAAAGTAGCAATGGTAGTAGGTCACATTCCCATTTTCCCTGAAAGCTTCCATAAGATCCTCTACAAAAACAACAAGTGGCAGAGGACGTTACTCACAGGAATTATGACTTGAGGTCAATCTCAGTTAATGCCTGAATTTTAATTAATCCACACTGTACTGCAGTAGCCTCTGCATTTTACTAAAGCCTGATAACGAGGCAGTTTTCTCATAGTAAGAAATTAACAGTAGGCTAATTCCACTTTCCATAGCATGGTCTCTTATGAAGTCAGCTGATTTACATGTATTACTAGCAGACATATTCATTTTCCCCTTTCCTTAATTCTGGAGCTTGAAGGCCATCAAACCCTAAAGTGACTGCAAACCATATGTCTTGAAGAGACTATGGACCTGACAGGTATGTTTGCAAGGGTTTTTCCAAACACTCTCTTCAGTGCTGCAACTTTATTCCATGATCGAGCTTAGTCTGTAATTTTTTTCAAACTATACTATATGTCAAATGGTTTTGATGACACTATAATAATGTCAGAAGCTATTACGGTTTAGCAAGCTTGTACAAGGGTGCATCTCCTTGGTGGACTGCATGGGCTGAGATCCATGGCTACAGTTTGTTTAAAAAAGAAAAGAAAGTCATATGTATGAGGAATTAAGTCAAGAAAGATCAGTACAAGCTGTGGTATGCCAGTTCCGTGTTTCTTTTCTGGGTGGTTTTGGGATATTTTTTTTGTTTCTGCAAACAAGATGCTTTATATGTCCCTGAGGTCATTGCTGTATGAGCATTAAAAGGATCTAATAATAATAATGTAAAGGCTTAATTGCAAAAAATATTTCCAGTTGATAGTATGATGCACAGTTGTACCCCACACTTTATTCTGAGCTCTTTAAGATTTCAGGGTATTTTCTTGGGTTTTGGTAGCTTGATCTGAACTGTAAAAGTTTATACACAATAAAAAAGGAGAAAGAATTGTAAAACTTTTGAATATGTTGTCATTCTCTACCATTGTGTTCATTTAGAAATTAATTAAAAGCTTCATATTTTATATTCAAAAGTTATAAATAGTCAGTTTATACATCAAAGTAAAAGAAAAATTGGGGGGGGGGGTTCTCATTAAGATCAGCATTTCTACAGCTGCTTCATCGAGGTTAGTCTTTATGCAGTGATTCTAGGAACTGGATACAGTAAGATCAGTCTCTCACTTTGTTGCTTCATGAGGAAGAAATTACATGACTGTTAAAAAAAGTATTTCTTTCCAGAGACTGAAATGAAAAATATTGCTATCAAATAATACGATTAACTGTTTCCTCTAGCATTACCACTGCTGGAAATAAAATTTAAACAATGATATTTCATTAACATTTTTTCATTAATAATTTTTTTTTCTGTAAATTTCAGGAGAGGCAAGGTGTTAATTTTTTCACAAAAGACAAAAGTTAAAAAGTTGTAGCTCTGAATAGAAGAGAATGATAATGTAAAAAAAAAAAAAAAAATTACCTTCATTTTGACCGGTGTGACATATTTTTGCTACATACACACTTTCTCAGCTGCTAATCTCCGGAGTTTTCAACAGTTAAATTGATGGATGAAGGGAAAAAAGATTGCTTGACAGCCTGGTAATCTATCCAGAGGGGAAGGGACACTGTCAGTCAGGGTTCAGGTACTGGAAGGGCTTTTGACCAGCCAACCGTCTGCACGTGTCTAGAAGGCCAAGTGCTGTTTTTCCCCACTACTCAGTTCATGGGAATGAAACCAACGAGACAAAATACTTGATTTTCTACTGTCATAGAGAACTGTCAGCTTTGTGAACACTTACAATGTCCACATTATGCTCAACAGACACAGAGTTGTGTGAACACCACCAGTACTATCGAAATTAATAGCACCGCTCCCAATTTCACTATCCACTCCTGTATTCTACACCATTACAGTGCTATTTTAGGCTGCGTCAAACCTGTGCTAGCATGGTAGGTAATTAAGTCCCCAGACAAGTCTTTGTCAAGACACTCTCCTTTTGGCTGGAAGTCACGTATGACCTCCTGCCTGTACAGAAACGTCGGTGCCACCAAGACCTGGCTCTGCTCTCTATCAGGGAGCATGTCCTCCGCCCACGTACCTACTTTTATGGTACTACAGGTCTAAGCTGTCTGCGTAGCCCTAGCATAGACCCCCATCCCATCCCGGTTCCCTTAGACCATAGGCAAGTCTGGAACACCTTCCCCCGTTCTCCAGCCCTCAGCCTGGTCTCCACTGGTGGGAACCGAAGATGCGGGAGTCGCGCGGGAGCTACAGGATGCTCCAGCCATCTCCAACGTCAGGGCTGGGCAACAGGGCTCCAAAATGGGAGGTGGGATGTGCTGGTTTTGGCTGGGGTAGAGTTAGTTTTCTTCACAGTAGCTGGTATGGGGTTGTGTTTTGGATTTGTGCTGAACACAGTGTTGATAACCAAGGGACGTTTTCGTCCCTGCTGAGCAGGGCTTACCCAGAGCCGAGGGCTGTTCTGCTCCTCACCCCACCCCACCAGCGAGCAGGCTGGGGGGGCACAAGGGGTTGGAGGGGACACAGCCGGGACAGCTGACCCAAACTGACCCAAGGGACATCCCAGACCATGGGACGTCACGCTCCGTAATATAGAGCTGGTGGAAGAAGGAGGAAGGGGGAATGTTTGGAGCGATGGCATTTGCATTCCCAAGTCCCCGTTACGTGTGATGGAGCCCTGCTTTCCTGGAGATGGCCAAACACCTGCCTGCCCATGGGAAGCGGTGAGTGAATTCCTTGTTCTGCTTTGCTTGCATGCACGGCTTTTGATTTACCTATTAAAATACCTTCATCTCAGCCCATGAGTTTTCTCACTTGAGAGCGAGCGGCTGCGTGGGGCTGAGTTGCCAGCTGGGGTTAAACCCCAACACGCGGGGATACAAGCAGACATGTACACACACACACACACACACACACACACTGGCATCACATTTTTTTCAGGGGAAATCAGCCTAGCAACATACAAATGGATAGTGGTTGTAACTGAAAGTGCTGTAGCGAGGTATTACAGCAAACCAGTCCAGCTTACAGGGGCTTTAATTCTCCTCCGTAAGAGGGATGCGAGTGAGGGGTTTCAAAGGGAGCCGAGACCTGTATTGACATCTATCTTGTTACAGTTGTATTGATGAAATGCACCCTTGTGCAGCAATACTTATATACTGTTTACAATAATGCAGCGCCCAGGAGCTGAAGGACTACATTCCCACGTAGATGAGAAACCACAGATATTTTTTTCAACATGGTAATTGGGAAATCCGTAGTTCTTCTTGGGAAGTTATACCTTGCAGAATTGGCATAAGGAATGCATCTGAATATACCACTGAGATATTGTGTGAAACAGAAAGCTACTGCAGCCTATTAATTTTTTTTAATCTCTGTAAACCAAAGTTAAGATACGGAAAATGTACAGAAAATGTGAATAAGTGTCCTTGTGCCTAAAGTAAGGAATACTACAGAAAGGACATTGGAGAAGCACATAAACACACGACCATCATTTACTGGGTCTCTCCCTCCCAAGAAGAATAAAATCTAGAATGAAATATGGTCGATCTGCAGGCACTGTTTCAGTGTCACATAGCCTGTTCTGTCCTACCCTGGTTACTCTCTCCCGAGAACAGCAACGTTTCCCTGAAGAAAGGGACATCTCTGTGAGGAGCTAACATCACTCCTCCCTGACGTGGCATCAAAAGACAAGTCACTGAACATGAGGTGATGCTAGGGAACACAGTACAGAAGCAGTTAAGAGGCAGGAGAGTAGGAAATATCTTTGAGGGGAAAATGAGCTTTTCTTATGCTGCATCTCTGTGTGATCTTCATCTGTGAGGACATTCACAACCTGCAGACTTCCAAGAAGTGACAGCTCACAACAGTATTGTAAATGTGGAATATGTTAGCTCTCTAAAATTACTGTTGGGTGAAAAGAGACGTTCAGTGTTACCAGAAAAAAACTTATATGCTGATATACCACTCAGTTACTTCTCATTTCTCTTTCAAAACCTTGATAAAGTACAGTTCATCCCATTAAAATATGTCCTCCATATATATTTTAGCACAAGCAAGCCAGACAAACACTCCCATGTACAAACACAAAAATATATATGTATTTTAATTTCCATTTGGTCGTATTTTATTTAACAGAATGTTGTTCTTCCTCAGTAACCAACAATGATTTAAAGTAGTAGTACTCTCCAAAGCAGCCCATTGATCACAGAGAACTGATGATATTTAAATATACAATATAAAGAGTGACATGTTTCACAAAGTTGCTTAGTCTTCAGATTTTAGGTTGGAACACAACAAACCAAAAGTAACCATCTTACTAGGTCCAAGAATGAAATTCAAACTGACAACAAGTTGTGAAAAGAGAATAGTTATTGAAACTATACATAGAGAGAACATGATTGATAGACTTGTCCTGGCTTTACAAATCTCAGACCCCCTGAGTCCTAACAGTACTAAACTGAGAAACAAACAAACAAATTTTATCCTGAGGATACAAGCACTGTTTGCAAATTACTCCTGTAATTTAATTTTTGAATTTTTGATACGGTGCTATAGTATTTTCCATAAGGCTCCAAAGTAGATTGTTGCATGCGAAAAAAAAAATGTATTCAGTGGTTACTACTACACAAGTACTACAGATCACAAGAGCCTTAAGGCACAGGTAGCCAACCTAGTAATTGTAGATGTCGCCTCGACTAGCTGTTAATCAGCATTCTCCTAGCAGAGTTCTATTAATAGATTGTGTGAGTGCTTTCTCAACTGCATGAGTGCAAAATCGACAGAGTTAGTGTGAGCTGTGCACAACCTTCACTGGGACAGGAGTACTTCCATAATCTGCTGTTGCTTAAATGTTGGGCCAGTAGTCCCTATGTGAAGAGTGACAATTAACAGTCAGGGGAAGGTAACATCTTAAACCTCACGAGCTGTCTCAGATGACTGTCTATCTACACCTGTGCAGACTCCTAGCCGGAGTCTTTTTCGTATTCCTCTATGATGAGGTCAGCTGTTGCTCTCATTTTCCATTTCACCCTGTTACCAGAGATTTGTATAAGGGCAATATTTAAAATAGTGCTCCTCAAGCTCTAGTCTGCAGGTTATCGGGGATTTGGGGTTTTTTTACAGTTTTCTCCAGTTATTCATAGAATAAAGTACATACAGAAGACAGGATGATGTTGAATGCAAGGGGGTAGGAGAAGAAAGGATGCGGAGCTGGGAAAGTTTTGTGGGACACATTTCACACAACAGTCCATAGGGTGAAAGAGCTAGAGAACCAAATGATTTAAAAGAGACACTGTTGTCAAGTTGAACATTAGTTAACTGCAAAACAATTTTTTTTAAATAGTGTCAGGTATTCTGTATGTGCCCCTCTGAATATATTTATAGATTTAGAATCACATTTTCTACTATTTAATTCCTTCTGCCACTGATGCGTGAAAGATGCACACGAACCTCAGGAAAACCGTATTTAGGGAAAGTGATTATACACTAAGTCCCATCAAGGTTACAATGCAACCAAACCCTGAAACTCTTTAAGTTATCGTAATCCCAGGCATTCCTTGTAACAATCACTGATTTAATATTTTTAGATGTTAAGTGTAATGCTTAAAGTTGTCAGTTTCCTTTAAATCATCTCCACTCTGAGTGACTAACGGCTACAATTAACATCACCAGTGGAACCCTTTAAGGACACAGGACACAGACCACCAGCTACAGCTGGAAGGCTGCGTAATTAGCACAAGACACCACGGTGTGCCGGGGAGATTCCCACGCCGCTTACACTCGCAGCCTTCTACACAGAGTAGGTGCCAATATCGATGTCAGGGCAAGAGACGCTTTAATCCGAGCAAGCGCCGAATTCTCCCACGAAATTATCTCTGCAGCAGGGACTTGCAGAATACATCTCTCCTTTCTCTTCCTATGGACAGGTTGGAGAACGTTAGTTTTCCAGCTTCTGCGTGCTACGTGACACCCACATCCCAAGAGCCACCGTGGGAACGGTAGCGGCAGAGGCAGTCCAGGCCTGGCAACAGCTTTAAATACGTTGAAACCAAGTTTGTGGAAAGAGAAAAAGATGTTCTCCCTCCTTTCCGATGTGTGGTGGGGTTTGTAAGTCCTCTCGTGCTACAGAGCAAGCGAAAGCCTCCCTCGCCATTCCATCGAAATGATTGATCAGTTCACTCCAACTCCCTGTCGTCGTTTCCTCCATAGGCCTCCCACCCAACCTTACGGCGTGCGGCTCCTCTCCTTCCCTCCCTGCATGACTTCTTCAGCCCGGCAGGACACGGCATTTCGCACATTCCTTCAGGTACCAGGTCTCAGCCAGCCTGGGGCCCATCTCCAGGTGAGGAGCTGGTGGCATGCGCTGATCCAGTGACCCATTTTCATAAGCTCAGCTACTGCACCTACAATTTCACATGGTAACTCAAGCATTTTCTAAAGAATTAGGGAACTCCACCACGGCCATACAAGGCAGACCAGGTGAGGAATGGGAACTCTGCTCATAATGTAGATGGGGGACGCAAGATAAGCTACTGGGTCGCTTCTTGGAAATGTCCATTCCAGTTCACTCACATCATTTTTGCCATTCATATGGTTCTGCACTCCAGGCTTGCTTCTGTTTTTTATTTCAATTATTGTGTTTTATCATCTTCTATTATCTTTTCCCTTGCTTTTTTCTTCCCTGAAATTTTTATTAACCAAGGGACCTGATTTGAGATGCCTGCCTTTAGGCACTGCTGTGCGCTGCCGATGATGCAACAGCCTCTTTAAGGGATCACAGCAGCATTTCCATATCAAATACAAATCCTAATCAACCCTCGCCGTTTCTCTGCTGCAAATTGTGAGATATGCCAATTCTCTGAAAGTGAATTCTCCACTAACAGCAATACCTTTATTAGAGAAGACTTGTCGTAAGTGACTGATTCAGAAACAACAGAGCTGGCTGACCACGGTCTCGATAGACAAAATACTTTGGCCAAGTTTTAACAAAAATGAGTGCAATAAAGAAGCGTCAGCATCTTCCCTTGGAGGTCTCTCTGTTTTGCCTATGATGTGCAGTGCTTCCCCTCCATTTGGATTCCACAGCGATACCACCAACTCAGATGTTGAACTCACTGCAGAAACTTCTCTTTTTTCTCTTTTTTTAAACTCGTATCATGGGAGTCTGACATGTTTGTTGTCAAGTCCCACACAACCGAAAGCTGAAATGCAGACTGAAGGGTATGTCCAAGTCGATGTGCTAAATACAGACCCTTGACAGAGGATCACTCAAATTACAAGGCAATACAGGCTGTGGGGTCCTATCTACCCAGCTTGCACTTTCACTTGTGGACACTTAAGCATGCCTCTAAATAAAATGCTGATGTTCCTTGTATAGCTAATGGGAGATAAGTTTCTTTCAAAGCCCTCAAAAGAAGGTCCTCCCTGACCGAGTTCAGAATTCTTTACTGGGCAGCCAAGATTTCCTTTTGGGGGTCTTCAGAGTAAACTACCTTTTTTTCCATCAATTATACAGGGAAGAAAGGCATTTCATTTGGGGGACATACTCCCTTCTTACCCTTTCCTTAGCAGAAATAGTAAAATGTACATTCAGATTTAACTCCATGGGAAAGCAGATCACCCCTAGCTTATAAAGGTCTCACGGCAAAACGTTTAGGTAGGTTTCTAAAGAAACTAGGCATGACTGAATCAACGACCAGACATTCTTCTCGCACAAAACAGGGACACATCACTTTCTCTACTGCAGCTCAAACCAGACTGAGTGATCAAAGTGTCATTTTTGCCATATATAAACAATGTGAATGTCTCCCATTGAGATTTTAATGTCTCTAACTGGCTGTGTTCCTGGTTTGCTACCTGAGAAATGGGGTAACTATTATTTTCTTGATTTCATACTGTGCTTTGAATTTCGTGGACAAAAGTACTGTTTTCAGCACCACAGTTACATGCTTATAAGCTACTTGCAAAATGCCTTTCTTTAGAAGGACATGATACAGCTAGCCACGTGATTGATTTTTCAGTACAATTCTTTGAGACCCTTGCCCTTGCCTTTCACATTGAGATTTATTTTCCAAATTTTCCTGGTCACAATGCTGTTAGTAGCTAGCGGGACATTCCCCATAGGGAAATAAAGATTATCAAAACCAAACTCAGTGCCCCCTCAATCCTATTTTAATATTCTAAACAAAATCCTGAAGCCTGATTTTGAATTTTTCTCTCTTCCATGCTCTTTCAAACACGACTACTTCAAAAATCTTGATGAGTACATACACTGATAATAACAGAAACAACATAATAACAGGGACGTGACCAAAGTGTTTCCCAGGTAACTCTAAATGGCAGCTCTTATGACACATGGCAAACTTTTTAATTTCCTAGACAGAACAGGTAAATAATAAAAGGCATGAACAAAATACTGTCGAGTTACAGTTTTGTCAGGTAATGTGCTTAGGCTTTGCTGTGGCTGTGATTAAATAATACAAAGAGCATTCCATGCAAGGTACTGAGCTAAAACAATTCTTTAAGAGAGACATTAAAGCGAATCTGCTCCTCCACTTATCAATGACCTCCTGAGGTCCCTTCCACTCCTATTTTCTTTAATTCCGTGTTTAATTTATGTATGTCTCTACAAATATCTTTTGTGAGTAGGCGTAGCATGTTTGTAGAGTCCAAAACACCTTTTTAAATGCACTATACAGTAAATTTACATTTCTGTAAAGACATCTTAAAGCTATTTTACAACTAATAACAATTGGGAGCCTGGGTATTTGTTGGAGCTTAGTGGGACTGATTACCTGTCTTTATAAAGCCAAGAGACTGTTGACATCTCTGATCACAGGAGGAAGGCTTTGGGCATGGAAGTTTCCATAACTTTTCCATATATTTTTAAACATTTGTGTCATGGAGGAGACATCATATAAGGGGACATTTTTAGATCTTGCCAAAGGCCTGAAACTATCAATTTTTACACTTTTTTTTTATCCCCCTTTTTTTCACTTAGTTGCTTGGACAGGTGTATCCAGTTTTTCCACTAAGTTCCTCATATTGCAGGATATTTTTTTATATGCATATCAGCATGCATAATTACAACAAGGTTTATTCTATCCAATACACAACAAAGGTAAGAAATTAAGAGAAATTCCTCCCAAGCATTTGAATTCTATTTTTAGCACTTCAATTCTGCTATAAAAATTAGACATCAATTCCTATGATAATAAAGATTGGAAAAAGTTTTCAATCCAAATTTAATCTATTAAAAATTGACCTACCTATAAAGATTTTCTACAAGAAGCAAGGGAAAGGTAGAAACCCTTTATGTACCCTGATGTGTAAAAGAGAAATGCCTTTAAAGAATACTGAGAGCATGTAAAGGATAATTATTCTTCTTACCCATTTTCATATTCTTATTCAATGTCCCAACTGCAGTTACCACTGCCAGAATTTGCTTCAGCAAAATAAAAGCTGCAGCCAAGACCTGTAGCCCAACTCTTTAACAGTGAGGATCTTATTGAAAAAAAAGTAGTTTTGTTCTTGGTGAAAGATGAGGTCCCAGTTACACAAAATTATAATATATCCTACTTTCATTTTACTGGAAAGAATATATTAATACTCATTAACTTGAAGCTGAAATCAGGCATCAGAAAACATTACATAAATTACAGCTAAGTGCATAAATAAAGGATTTGCAAACAAATTTATAAGCTTCAAAACAAATTTTGAGCTTCATACAGATGAGCAGATACACTTCCCTACAGAGATGCTCTGTAGGGGATGTAAGAGGCATTTGCATTTTCTGACCAGACAGTTGGTGTACTCTAAAATCAGTGCTGTGCTGGTTTACACCAAGGTTTGGTCCATGTATCCAAAAGCATCCATGAAGATTATGATCACCACTGTGTCACAGTTTGCATACATATGGAATACTGACAAAATCCTGAAGCCCTTACAAGGAGAAAATTTCTACTGATGTTAACGTTTTATGTGATAAGGATTTAAAAATCAAATCAATGGCAATATACTATTCTACTAACTGTAAGTGTGGGCGTATATAACATACATTCAAACGTGGCACGTAGGCAAACCCTAGAGACACATCTCACCTATCCAGCATGATGTTACAAGGTATGTGAAAAATAGGACTGAATAAAATAGTATATAAGAATTCATCAATCTTTCAAGTCTCTCAAACCATGGAATTAGTATTACAACAGTTTCTACTACTGAAAACTTGTAGGACAGACTGAAAAGACGTTCAGGAGAAGAATAGAATTGGGAGAGCAGAAAGGCGATGACTTGTTCAGACGAGTTCCTGCAATGCGATGGCAAGTTGGGGCATACACTATTTATCGGCATTGCTAACGAACCGCGAAATAGGAAAGCTTTATCTGTGTGCTGCCTGGGCTAATCAAGGGTGATGCTGGAAGAGACAGGGTCGTCTCAACCCTGAGAAACACCAAAGCTGCCACCACAGGAGTTACACCTAAACTCTGAGATGACATGCTTCCAAGATTTCACTCTCCACTCTCTCTTAACTCATCCCAGCCTACTACATCTTACAGCTGCAGTCATCCTGGGTGAGGAGAGGTGACCTACAGCCAGGGACTTTGGAACTTCAGTGATCACAGAAGTGATGGAAGAAATTCTTTAAACTCCGGCGCTTGGGAGGTGGGGTTGCTGTGAGCCATCATCTCCCCCACCGCGGTCAGTGTATTCTTAACTAATCCCTGCATCGCCTGGACATGCTCTTACAATACCTCTCACTATTTAGATGTCTCGGTGGGCACCCTGTGTCTTCTCACTCTGATTGCCGAGTGAAATCCTAATAAGAAATGACATTCTTGCCTCAGCGTACAACAGGCTGCACACACGTCAGCAAGCACACAAAGATGACACGGCCTCCGCGTTTCAGCTGATTTACCCAATCCCTAGCAAAACCTGTTGCCCTTTTGAGGTAAAATGTATTTCTCTGTTATGGCACATGTTCAATATATACAGTTACACAACAACCAAAACAAAAGTGTCCTAAACACATAGGCTGAGATGTTTGACTACAACTTGTTATATTAATCCTTTCTTGGAGTGGGATGCTGTTGTTCTATGGAAAGTTTTACTATATTAATAATGACATTGTCTCAATATACAATCTATAATATATCTAAGTACATTGAATAGGTATGATTTTCTGTATAAACCTTCAATTAAATATACTCGTCTAACAATGTCACCTTGTATGCTTGTCAGAGATTGGTAAAAATATATATATGTATCCAGTCTCCCAGTGCACAGGATTCAGTGATTCACTTTTAACCTCTGCTGCCAGGCTTTACTTTCAAATACTGGTTGTTACACTGTATTTAGAGGACTATTATCTCATTCCAAGGGAGAACAGAGTTCTGGAAAAATTCTTGACGTGCACCCAAAACACAAGAGAAGTAACTCCAATGTGTCGCACATTACAACACCCAGATTAGGGTAACAAGCCAGGTTACCTGCGAACTATAAATGAAAAGTTAAGGAAGAAACCTCACAGATCCATACAGCCAAACAACAAAGCTGTCAGAGTTGATTCCAGCTCATCTGTTATCTTTTTCACAATGCTACATGGTTTATGCTAAATCACAATCCTAAGCCACAACGTTATTTGGGAAATCAATTCCTACATATTTGACTGATTACAGCATCTCCAAGTTCTTATATGCCCTCTGTATCTTTGCACGCTACACGAGCATTGCAGAGAGAAACAAAACAGCAGTCAATACACTAGCTGCAATATGGCTTCCTATGAGAAGGACAACATTTAATTGGCTTTGATATTTTTCTTTGTCCGGTATGCGTTTTTCTGTGTGTATGTGTGTGAGTGCGCACACTTCTTCTTCTCTTTTTTTTATGGTGCACTTCACTGACATATTTAATAGTCACTCATTTCCATGGCATTTGTTTACCATAACTTACAAAGTCAAACTGGAGGATTATGTTATATTTACAAACAAGTTGGCACTTACAGAATAAATTACTGATCCCTCTTTATTTTTTATTTCATTTTATTTTCCTTTTTTCTCCTCTTCTTTTTCACCCCAGGGCATCCAGAATTCAGGCAGAATAGTAAAACCTGCTGCCTGCTGCCATTATGCTACATTAACATGAGTAAATAGGATTCCAGCTGGTACACGCTTTCCCAACGGTTTGCTTGTTGCTGAGAGGCAGTGCCTTCCACCTCGGTTCATGTCCGATGCTCAGGAACTGTTAGTCAAGTGAAAGCAAAGGCTGCATGTTTTCTTCCTCATTCTTATCCATGCGTTTCAGCACCCCAGGATCCACAACCGACTGAGACCTGCAAAGGGATAACACGTTTATTTGACATTTCTAGATCCAAGACAAATGAGGGTAAACCTCAGCTTTCTTTTGTTTATTTTAATTTCTGCCAGGGCTTAAAAATAATGGTACAGCATTACCCAAGCATCTGATCCCTGCAAATGGTCCGAAAATACCCTCAGGGAGTGATTACATGGCTTTAAAGGACTCGGTGCTGGTTTGTGGATGTAGAAGCAAAAGGTAAAGTGGATCCTCTTCTCTTCCGTAGAACAGTGAATCAGGGCGCATCCTCAGCACACAGCAGAGGGCAAACTAAGCTGTCTTGCGTGCGGACTTCAGTACTGACCCCTCTACCAGAAGGTTATATGCCACCAGGCTGGTAAAGAAGGTACAATTCAGCCACCCAGCTGGCTAATGGCACACTGCAATTAGTGGCACGTGTTAGCTGGAAGCACAAGTTGCTCCTTTTCTGAACAGCACTTAAATGCAACAGTGTGAGATCCTCAGCCAACCCTCGGGAATCCTGCCATGGCCAGCAGGATTTCTGGAGCAGTGGACACATCTGTCAGACTCACTTATCAGCTCGACTAAACAGAGCAGAGAAGGATGGTAAGGGCCAATTCAATGACGATCGTACAATTTCTCCAGGTTCTCTGATTCAGCACAGAAGCATAACACTGGTACTGGTATCCTGCAACAGCCACGTGTGAGGGAAGAAGAAGAAACCCCAACCTCCAGCAAAATCAAAATGCTCCAGTAAAAACAAAGTCCAAAGTGTTAAGATGGGCTCTTAACTTCACCCATGTCTCAGCTTGTCAAAAAGCAGTCACTTCTGGGGTACAGTAGAAGCAACCCTTGTTAGAGGTTTCCTTTAGTGAGATGAATCTCATGCTAGAAATGCCTGTTTCTCTTCCTTTCTGTAAAGAAGATTTGAGGTGGCTAGAGCATGTGTACATCTCTATAATGTAGGCACCTATTTTTGATCAGTGAAAGCATACAGTTACTGCAGTATTGCTACAGATTTGCCCGTATGGAGGGCTACAGGACAGAGAAAAACCTTTACGAATTCTGCCTTCTCCTAAGACAAATGTACAGAGTCAATCCCCCGCTCTTATAAACTGGCATCATCTGCTGAAACCAATGAATGAGGCTGATAGCCGGACACAATTTGGTTTTTCTCAAAAAATCGAAATCCAACCTTCAAAAACACAAGAAAAAACATCTGAATTAAAGCCTAGGTGAAAACTTTAAGGATATTTTCTAATAATATTTACCACATTCTCTTACTCATGTTAAAACCAAGAAAATTAGCTTTAAATATCTGATGGTCTCTCTTGTGGTAAACATAATTAAAAACTTTTAATTAAATCTGTACAATAACCCTCATCTAGAATGCTGGTCAGTTCCTCAGGCAGAAATCTAAACCACTGAATTAAAAATGCTTTTTTTAAATCTTCACACAGTACCGTGCCAATGCAAAGCTGATTGAAAATTTGCTGGTGGGAAGCTGTACTCCTGGAAAATCCAGTTCATCAAGATAAAAAATGCTGTGGAAGCATACTAATTTCAAAAGATTCCCAACTAAACGTAAGTACTAATAGGAGATTGAGCCTCTTCCTCGGCTGCCAACGTCTGAGCAGCCAAGGTTTCCAGTTCTCATCTGGGGAACTGAAGGGGAGCAGAAAAAGCTGCAAAACTGCCCTCAAATTCCCAGTGAGGCCGTTCTGGCCACCAGTTCCCAGGGCCTCCAAACTCCCCAATGCCAAGGCAGATGTAAAAATGGAGCTGCACAAATCCTGATCTACGCCTTGGAAGCTCGGGAGCATAAATGCCTTGAAGGAGAAGGAGAAATAGTTTTCGTTCAGTTTTAAATCGACATTTACTGTCACGTTTCAGTCCATTCAGCAGCAATTCATGAATGAAGGTATGTAAAAGCAAAAAAAACATTTGTGTAAGGCTACAGCAACTTCTATCTACCTCTCCCAAATAACTTTACAGACACTATTGAATAAATTCTCACAAAACACAGTAGGACAGCGTTGTACTACAAAGTCCCATTGCAGAGGTGAGGAAACGAAGCCACACACAGATACTCTCCAAAGTTGATCAACACAGACCTCTGCCCTGCAGGGTTGGGTGAGAAGATGATGCAGGTCTCTCGGCCATGAGAGCCACAGGTGGACAGAGCCACAGGCTAAACTTGACTGCTGAGGCAGCTGCAGCGGTGCCACGTGAAGTGAACATTTCTCCCCAGAGATCTGTACTACAGGCGGGATTAATTCCTCCTGACCTCCACCACCCTCCCCATGATCAGCCTTCCTTTCAAGCAGAGGTCATCCAATTCACCAAAAGTTCAAGGAGGTCTGGAGGAATGTCAGTGTTTCAGATGGGGGCAAAAATGAGTGATGAAGAAATGAATTCTCAGTAGGATTTTGGTTTAAGAAGGATATTCTTTCAAGGCGAAAAACTAATTTTAAAATGGCAAGCCAAATTAAACAAGACAATTGTTGGAGATCTGCTAGACACTTAGAAATTTATTCTAAGCAGTTAAGCACTATTCAGTGACTCACCGTCATGGGGTTTTATATGTTAAAAACCTTCTTCTGCACTTATATACCACAGTGAGTGTGGTTTTAAACTGAGAGAAACAATCCATCAGGTGCCAAATTCAAGTTAAATTTAATTTTTAATGAAATAGAGTTTATTTGTTTTACCTTAACTTTTCTATTTCTGTTTTAACAAAGTCTGTGCACTTAATACATCAAAGTCCTGGGACTTTCTGTCCATCTTACTACCACCCCCTTCTACTTCGTACTAGCACAGTAAGTCTATGTAGTACTTTTTATATCCAACAGCAGGGAAGGAGGATTCCTGCAGGTGCTGCAGACGCATTAACTGAAGAAGAATGCGAAGAACGTGAAGCAATTTCAGCTCAATATTGTGTAGATACAAATTTCAACGTGCTTATTTTCTGCAGTATGTCTCCTACTGTGTCAGCTAACCCAGGCTGAAAGAATGTCAATTTGAAGCTGACACTGGAGTGCAATTCTGCATGAAGGATTTTTCAAGCACAAGTTAAATGAGTATAAAAATTCTTCGAGAAAGAATAAAGAAACTGGTCAATCCACTGCTTTTCCACTTAATAATGTGCTTGCCCAGGATAGCCTGGAAAAGTCTGCTCCAAAGGGTCTCGTCACAGGCCTCCTCATGGCTTTTTGTTGCATCCTTGGATGAAGCCATTTACCCTCATGACTTCATTTTGCAACAGCAAGACTTCTGCATTTCAGCTCCTAAATTCCACCCTTCTTTCCAAGACAGCTTCTTCTCTATTGTCTCATAATTCTTGTATTACGTGCAAATCATATATAAATCTATTGCTCACTTTTCCCCTTCCCCTGGCTCTTTGCTGTCCCATTTTCTCGATTACTTGTGTTAATTGCATCTTTGTCGTATGGCTTCAGGACCTTTTTTAACTTCTCCTTATCCCAGTTCATTCCCATCCAGTCTCTTGTTATTTTCCACTTTCAATGCACTGTAGATTTTTTCCAACACAAAATCCTTAAACTTCACTGCTTTTTTTTCTTTTTTATTCCTATGGCAATCTCCTGTTGTCTCCTCTCTATTTCCTGAAAAATTATCTCCCCTCCAAACTGCACTGTCCTCCCCAATCTATGCAATGTTTTCCAGCCAAACTCATCTTCCTGGCTGAGGAGTCTGAAAATATTTTATCCTGTTTGATCTGCTTCCAGAGTGTCTCTCCCTTTTGTATCAAATGCCATCTCCTGAAACTAAATTTTCAGCTTAGCATATTCTGACTTAATTTTAATGACTGTATACATTGTTTTCTGCCCTGTTTGTTCTCTTCTGATTCATTGCTAGGCCTACCCATTATGAGCTGCACTCTGACTTTTGCTGCGCTGCTCAACCTTTTCTATCACCCTGCTGTAATCTTCCCCCTTTCTCTTCCACTGCCCTGGCAAGGTTGGACCAGGTTTACCTCTCCCAAGTGAATCACCTCGCTGCTTCCAGAGATACTGGAGAGGTTACTAACCTCTTTCTATACTTTATTTTGAATGGTAAAATGCAGCAAGCAATTATGCTGTATCTTCTCAAAGAGAAGATTATCAGAACGCCAGGATGGTTTCCAGACTCGAGTATAACAGTTGGCCCTGACTTTTGTCCTGGTCCTCCTCATTACATTTTCTCATGTTGTGTGCAGTCACTGTGGCTGACAGTTCAGATGCTGTAAATGTCGTGGCACCAACAGGCTGGCGGATACCAGGCACTGGGCTATGAGGTGGGGGCAGGTAAGAGTTATCATCACCACCCAGCTGGATAATTGGTCCCAATTTACCCTCTGCACTGAGGCTCACTCCAGCTCACACTGTCTCTCTAATACATCCTGTAGGCTGGGCTGGGATATCAGCTTATTCCAAACACAGTACTCTAGACACTACCTATATGGCACCGCAGAAATAATTAGCTGCACTGAGCTCACAACTCACATGGGTAATAATCAACAATATGGTCTATAGTCAACAGTGATCTTCTTAAGAAAGGAAAAAAAATGGTCCTTGTAGATAATAAACTGAGGGAAGTACCTGCAGCTTCATGAAAGAGGAGGAAGGCAAATGTTAAGCTTATGGCATACTAGAAGACAACAGTACCTTTAACCCACCTTTTCATGGATTTGGGAGAGAGATCTTTTTCTATATCCTTTGCAGGAGCGTTGTAGGAGTCCGCATTGCATTCACTGTCATCGTCGTATTCATGGTCAAGCAGTGTTCTTGCCCATGTCCCCATGTCATAGGGAGGCAACATTCCTCCAAACTCTGAAGGTAGGATCTCAGGGTGTATTAGCTGATGCAGGCTGTTGAGGTTATTACCATGCAGGAATATCTGTATGTACACATGCAGGTAAAAACAAAGCGGTATCACAAAAATCGTCACAACCCAAATTACATCATCATTATTAGAGGATATTGTACAGTTTCAATATTCTGGCTGTGTTGGGCTAACAGAGATGGCCACCAAGGCACATGTCGCCTCTGCCTTAAGCATGGTCATACTATGTTCATAAACCTACAAAGTCATTAAAGCATAAACGACTTTTAAAATATTTGCAGGACAAAGGGCCTACGGAGGGTAAGAACTGATGTCTGGTAACTAGATGGACTGAAGATTAGATAGACAGACTGCCTACCTCTTGTAATTTGCTCTCCCTAATCCTGTGAATTAAATTAAGTGAAAAAATTAAGAACATAAATAATAAATAAAATTAATATTCACCGTATACATTAAGGAATAGATATTGGCTTCCAGCATCCAGCCATGAGTTCTGTAAATAAGATAAATAGTGCAGTGTAATGAAAACTCCACTGGAAAGATTTTCTTCCTTAATATGGTGGTACTAGTAACTACCACCCATACTTGACAATTTATGAAGTAAGTAATAACGGGAAACTAATTTCTGTGGCAACAATGAGGGAATAGTTGATGGACTATTTGATATTTTCCATCAATGTTTTGGTAGGCTGATTTTCACATATGCTTTGCATTTATAGATATATATATTAATATAACATATAGAATCCTAGAATCTTTCTATGATTCTATGATGTTGCCTCCCAAGAGCTGTTCCCCATGGGGCAGGCAGGGGTGCGCGCACGGACAGGCACCGTGCACCATCAATTCACATTGCAGGGCATTGCACCTTGCGGGGACTTCTCCGGACAGCCCTAGCACGATTTATCATGAGTTAAATTCCAAAGGCAGAAAGACAAAAAGACCAAAGATAGGCTCGTCTTGTATTGCTTATTTCAGCCCATCTTCCAGTCAGCTGTGGAGAGAGGGAGCTTAATGCAACCATGCGAACCCAGTAACGTTCTTCCATCTCAGAAAGGATTTTATCCTTGTTTGAAAGAACAAATATTAATGGCAAAAGTAATTTGTTTTATGGTGCTTTTCCAACTCAATGTTTCACTTCTTAGCAATTGTTTCTGTACACGACTAGTACTACATTTATCTGAATATAGCTATCAGTTCCAAATCTAACAGACATATTAAAAAAGTACAAAATAATTCAGGATAAACACAACAGATAAATAACAAGCCTGATAAAATCCTGAAGAGAATTCTGTTGGGTTGGGGGGGGGGGGGGGGGGGGGAAGTTCACAGTCATTCATTCTGCCTCTCATGGGTTTTTTTAAAGCTCATTTTAAACTTTATGTGCTGGACATAACTTTCACATTTTGACACTAAGTTTTGGACTCTAAATTGGTACTTAACCACCCGACTACTTCTTACAGATATTCAGTAGTGACAAAGACAGTTGTAAAAAGTCAGCATTTCTGAGAATATATGCCACTGGTTCAGGTGTCTAAACAAGAATTTAGATGCTAGCTGATAAGCACCCATGTTCAACTGCCTTCTCACTTATTTTTAATGTTGCAACACACCCATGAGCTGTATTCTACTCCCTGGTTATGCATACGCAGCACGACTTAAAAAGGCCTCAAACGTATCTGGCACCATAATGTTCTTTGTTGAAGCTGTAGTCAAGAGAGTGCAACTGAATCCTGCAAAATGGGGTTTCATTTGCATATTTATAACAGATATTACATAAAAGGCTTTGTGATCTATAGTTCAAAATCCGTGAATACCAGAGGCCTCCCAAGCATAATCTGTCAGTGAAAAACAGCTAAACACCAAGGATCATTGTGGTCTTGTAGACTGTGTTTGAGGACAAAATACAGAGTTGCTTGGAGAGATGACCCCATTTAAAAAAAAAAAAAAAAAAAAAAAAAAAAAAAAGATCATCACATTCTTTGTAGTGCCTTTGTACATGATGCTGATTGTGTTTTCCTGGATGACAAATTTCCTGTTACAGAAATAATATCATTCTATGTGCTATCACCACCAAGCTCTAATTTAATTGCACTGATGCAAATGCTGCAAATTCAGCAACATCTCAGAGACTCCTCGGGCTTATGCACAGATGCATGCACACAAATTTCTTTTCACTGGCTTTCATTCAAATCAGTATTTGCAAACTACTATATACCAGCTGTGTATTTTGGTTCATGCTAATGTCAAGGAAATCACACTAGGAAAGGACTTTCGTACTCACTACCCCTGTTCTTAAAAGACACAAATAATTTTAACAGAAATTGAATAGGGTTGAATTGAATAGAATCTTAATAGAAACTGTAATGTTGGCAATATTTTTTATATAACCCTCAGGAGAAAGCATATGCTTACATTTTAAAATACATCTAAGTGCACTGCTTGACTGTGTCCTTAAAGGGTAATGTTGTATAAGTTTCTAAAACAGTTAAAGATACTCTTTACAATGCAAATGTATTTAAATACTTTCCACCAATAGCAAGCTGATATATTGTGTATATCTGCTTTATTAGAGTATGATACATCTGCTGAGTACAACTGCCAGGTAGTGGACAATTAAACGGAAGAATACCCTTTTTCGTGTCTTCTCCTTCAGAAAGGGACGTATAACTGTGTAGAGGGCATGGATATACCACGGCTGATTGACAAAATGTATTCCTCCAAACCGGGCTGGAAAGCTGTCCTGTGTGTCACAAAACAAATACATACAATGAGAGTTGACTCTTAACAGAAGTTGCACATGCATCAAATCTTTTTTTTTTTTTTTTTTTTAATGCTTTCATTTTAATAATAAACCCTAAAGAAGAAGAAACATTCTTCAAAATTGTGTTCTCTCAGTTGAGTTCTAACCTTCCACGCCCTGGACAGAGCAGTCCAGAAGCATGCTGAGACAACTATGGTATTCAAATAAAGGTATGCCATTTCTAACCTCCAGAAATGCTTTAAACATTTATGATTGGCCCATATATGCAATATATTTTTTTCTTTTCCACTGCTGCAGATTTTACTCATTTTTAATAGTAACTGTCTCAGCTCTTCCAGTATCATCGAAGAGCACTAGAAATGTCCCTCTTGTTTCCACCTTAAAAAGAAAGTGTAAATCTAAACTACTATTCAAAACATCTCCAATATTATCCATATTTCATAAAACTGAGAATGCATTAAACATTATGCATAAAATGTTATGCAATATCCGTGGCAGTAATTCTTGTCACATAGTCAGGGGCCTTCTGGGAGATTAAATGTAAGGATACGATATCTGTATTGAAGCAATGACTTTTCTTTTTTCTTGCTGAAAACCACAAGGGGCAGAGAACTCACTAGGAAAGATTCTGATCTGCATTTTCAATTTATAAGACAAGAGAATATGCCAGAGGGTTTGGCAGTTTGAAGACGGCAGCCACTCTGTGGCTGGAATACTATTGCCAAATTCATCGCGTGTCCTCATCTTTTCTTTGCCAGGTTGATCATAGGCACAAACAGTGCAAGAAGCTGCTGCCGTCTCCTATGTTGCCTAGAGTTACAGCACCGAGCAAGGAAGCAAGAGGTGTAAACAGGCTTGTAAACTGAAGCATGTCCCCTTTTGTCTTCATGGGTTATGTCAGAACCTTCTCGGTGTTCAGGTATACAGACTTACTAAATTAATGGCTTTCATTTGAACCCTTATTCAACAGCTGGCCCACTCTAGGCAGCCACGGTAGTCACTTAGACCAAAATCGGGTTCCTCGCAGCAGCACCAATACCCGTTTGACGATACAGGTACAAACAAGGACATGCTTCCCAGCTACACCTCCTCCTCCTCCTCCTCCTCCTCCTCCTCCTCCTCCTCCTCCTCCGTGGGTGCAGTAAAGGCAGCTTCAGGTCTGCATCAGTGGGATCAGAGGCTCAAACGGAGGCAATCAAATGGTTAGACAGGGCACTCTCTGCAAATAGACATATTTTGCCTCCTTTGGAGATAAGAGAGCAGGCCATATAGAAGCATCCAACAATCTAGATATTACCCACAAATCACCATTTGAAGCATACTGATTTAAGGTCATTCAGCACACAGCAAAAAAATGGTCACGAAAAAATCATAAGCTATAACCACCAATCGAGAACTGTCAGATAAGGAAGGCAGGAACTGTAGGAAGGGAATCTTCCACAAAATGTTTCCAGGTAGGAATATACTTTGAAAAAGTGCATGTGCCAAGAAACCTCCTCAGTTCTGCGAATGTGTACAGACCTGTGGGAATAATGAAGCCTGAAGCACCATCAAAAGTTCCATTCAAATACTGGCAGGCACTCCTAACCCAGCGGGTCTTTACTTCAGGGTGCCACCTGCCTCCAAATCACAACTATGTGGTGGATTACCAGATGAAATATTTTCCATCAAGGAGGCAATGCCTTAACAATAATCTACAGGGAGGATGACAGCCACAGCACACACCACTAACATCTGGCTGGCCACAGCACAACAGTCAATGTAATTAACAGTCTATTTTACAGATTTCCTCCAGAAACATTTGATTAACACCAGCCTTGAAATAAACCAATCCTATTGAAAGGCTGTGCTACAGAAGCCTCATCTTGCTAAATGCCTAGTTCCTGTCAGCACTGACTAAATGTCAAACAGGATGGTTGATAATTTGACACGTAATTCACCCTGTTCAATATCGTAAATCCCCAAACACCATTTTGAGAACACAACCTCTGATATACAAAAGGTAGTAAATTATGTCCCTATCACAGCAATCCAACAAATCCATTAGGAAGGATAAATCACTGCATGAGACCTTAACCTTTAGTTGCGGGAGATACCGTTCATCTCCAGAAGGCTGCGGTTATTTGGTTTATCGTGACTGCTGCTCCAGCAAAGAAGTCCGGTCCAGCATGCTGTGTACCATGCACAAAAGAGCATACAGGAGAGCTGCAGAAGACATCTTTTGCTAGTTTCATCTAGATGACTTTGAAGATATCTTCAGAGGTAACTCTGGAACAGTAACTGGGTTAAGCCTCGTGGGGGTCAAACACTTTTTATAATGTAGGCACTATGGAAGACAGAACACAAAACCAGCCATTCCTGGCTGCATGCCTTCTTGCATTATTTTATAAGCTTTTCAATGAAAACAAGTGCCCCAAAACTTACATACACCAAGTTATGAAATGTTTGTTCTTCATTGCTCAAAAAATGTCTCACACAGAAACCGAGGACAATTTGCGAATGAGAAGATCCCAACAGGCAAACAGCCATGCGCGCAGACAGATGCCGAGCAGAGCGACAACGGTATTTGTATTCTACCACGGGCTCAGAATGGATAACTTGTCGATCCTTGGTATTAAATTTCTAGCAAATAAAAGGAGTATCATTAGAAAATACCACTTTGACACTTCCACCATCTTTTCCTGCATCTCAGAAATCATTTACACAGAGGATCATGAATATATGTGGAACGATACTCAAAAAGAAGATGATACTTGGTATTAAAAGCCTATTTGCCTCAGTGTTTTTCAGCAATTCTAAAGGCATTTTCCAGGACTGACTAAAGCAGTCAGGTATTTATCAATTTCTGTGACTGAACTGAGGTGCCCAAATTCAGAAGCACATCCTAAGGTGTAATTAGGAACCGCCAAATTATGGGCCCTGAAAGAGAAAGGCCGATTTGGTCAGAATGATCCTGCATTGCACACAGTGCTGGGACTAGAATCCAAAAGCTGCTGAATGCAGATCCAAAACCCAAACTCAACCGCACCTGGTGAGAAAATAAAAAAGCAGAATAAGCAACTACAGCTGCTGGAGAAACAGGTGTCAGAAGGTTGTCTGGCTCTTCTCAGATGTATCTGACTTCCACATGGGGATTTGCCAGACAGATGGCCATCCTACACAAACAGCAGGTAGGAATTTCTTCCAAATCACTGATTCTTGTGGGGTTTCACGTAGATTAAGTCACAAGCGTGGTGACAGCCACAACTGCCTCTGTAGACATATTGCAGTTCAACAGAAAAGTCTGTAACCCATGAATCACATGAATTCTAAGTAAAAGGAATCCCATGCCAGAAAACAGTAAGAAATGGAGATCAGCCATGAAGTGAGCCATGCATTTGACTGGGAAAGTAATAAATCTGATGGGGTATTACCAAACTACTAAAAAGAACGAATTGTATGTCCACAGCACGTGGATTTTTTCAGCGTTCACAATAACCTCTGTTTGTGCAGCAGAACAGAACCTGACCATGAACACAGTTTGGGACATGGCCGCACCGCAGACAGAGGCAAGCAGGTAGTTACGGTTAGGGACCACAGACCGTGTGATACAAGCCTTACAAATGACAATTAATAGTGGGCTGCCAAGGAAGAGGCAGCCCCCTACCCTACTGTTTGCAGGACTGGGTGACTACCAGCGCCCAGCATGTTGGAGAAAGATCCCAAGCAACTGCCTCTCCATCTCTGACGACACGGTTCTGCTCACTCACGGCACAGCAGTTTTATATCTCTGCCACACATAATCCATATGTCCTGCCTCCGCAATCTTCCTCTCCAAGGACTCAGCTGCTGTTGGCTGCTACTGCCCTTGGCACATGCTACGAAGCCAGGTTTCTACCTGCTGGGCACCACATCCAACCTGTGCTGGGTTTGGCCATCACCTGAGCCATCTCTCCGGGTTTTGCAGAGGGACCCGCTCTCCGCTGTGGCCAGCAGAAACTCTCACAGCACACGTAATAACAGCAAAACTAGCATGCGACATTTTCAACAGTACCTAGGAGAGGAAAGTGCCAAATTCCTACTGAAAACCAGTGTGTCTTCTTAGTGGTATCAAAACTGTTACCATAGAGATAATAAAAATGACCCACCTTTATTCATCGTTACCAAATGCCAAAAAATTAAAGAACTTCTTAAAGCCCACAGCATTCTCCACTCCTTGGGCGTCGTGTCTACATTTAAACCTCTGAAGTCTACTTTTAAAGAATTAGCCCCCGCAGCTGAAATCAGCACTGGAGTCAAATTTGCTTGCACAGCTCTTAGAAGAGCAGTCTTAGAAGCTGCTGGGACCGCTGTGTGCCCAAAGGCACGTTGGCAGCCCAGCCACATCAGGGCCCCACAAGCGTGCTGCACATCACCTGCAGACAGCCCGTCTGGACTTTGCCACATGCTACCACTGCAGGAGTGCTTGGGCACATATGCTCTGGGGTCATGTTGGAGGGTTTGCTGTCCTTACCGGCAGTGAAACTGTTTTTCCGGACAGTCTAGAGGCACCCTTCAAAGGACTGTCTAGACAAATGCAATGAACATGCTCACACGCTTTACTTAAGGCTGTGCTTGAGTGCTGTGATGAATTCAGCATCTGCAGGCTACAAGAGGCTACAGAGTCAAAACAGTGAAAACTGTGTCTTCATAACAAAACTTACAAATTCAAAGATAGCGTATTAAATTATTAATATCTTAAATGTCACTTAAGAGTTATTCCTGAAGATAATAAAGTCAGGTCTCCTCCAGCTATTCCAAAAAGTCAAGCACTTCGGGGGGGGGGGGGGGGGGGGGGGAATCATTCTGATGAACCAAAATAGTATTTTCATAATGGAAAGCTCTACTAGACAGACACTGAAACATTCTGTCTGATGCAAGATGCAGCACAACTAAACTTAATTTTTAGCACGTTAAAGAGGAAAGTATGGAAAATCACAGAAAGAAAAGGCTCTGATTAGAAGGAATATTTCACTTCCTTAGTACTCCAAGAGTTGAGTTACCAGAGGAACCAAGAGCCACTGCCATCCACACCAGGAAAGGAAACCCAAGTCTTCCTCCCACACTGTAACTTTCACTGAAGGTATGAAAGAACAAGGCATTCCCAATACCAAACTTCCTGCAGGCATCCATCCATGACAGGGGTAATTGCAATGTCTCAAAACAAAATAACCTGTGTGTCAAGACTGATCACCTGTGCTCAAGGCATGACCTTAGATTAGAATCCTATCCGGGATGATAAAGAGACTGAAAAGTGCATCTGGGGAGTTCTAAAGGAACTTGGATTGTTTTATTTATGAAAATAAGCACTGGAAGGCAGATAAACACACTAGGAAGAATAAACAACAGGTGAGGAAAGACCCTTTCAAAACAAAGGACAAAGCTGACACTCAAATGAATGAGAAAAATCTCCCCGTGAACACAGCCAGACTGGAAAGTGGTAGACAGCTTTGAATCATCAAACATCCAACAAGTCTCGGGGGGGGAATAAGCAACCTAACTTATCTTGAGATGAAAATTACTAAATTAGGAGGAAGCTAAGCTTCAGGTTGTCTGTAGCAATGGGAGACTTCTGTCCCTCTGTGTTAAAGCTCTTTCAGGTTCAGATCAAAAAAAATTCTCAGGTTTCAGTGGCAGTGAAATTTTGCTTGATCCCTGGAATAGCTGCATTAGTGATTTCCCTCTGTAAGACTACAACGTTTTTCACGCCTAACTTGAGCTTTTCATTTTTATTAAACAATGTTGAGCCATTTCTAAGACGAACAAAAAGTACCCAAGTAAATTTTTGTTCCTGCGTTCAACCATAAGAGCACTACCTAAAGGCAAATTAACATCATTCAGTGATACTGCTATGAAATAAGATTTAATTATCTAGAACTGGATGTTGTCATTTTGCTAAGAAGCTTCCAGTGAAGCAATTTGACTTTTGGCCGTCCTCCTTTTCAATTCTATTAGTAATTTTATCTTACAGCTCATATAGAAATATGTTAAATTGAATGAGATGAGGAGAGAGAGATGGTATCCATCCAGTGAGAATATTGCTCTTCTTATTGAAATATCTGTTTTAATTTCAAATAATCTTCGATCTTTCATTTCAATATGCTACTCATAAAATTTATATATTGGTTAAATTCATTAGGTGGATAGGGATTTAAAAGCCATCTGACCACATGTGTCTGCATGCTTATATATAAATATACTAAAATAAAAAAATCTACATAGATTTTGTGCTTCCACTATTTGGATAAAGGGCTCAGATCACTCTCATTTTTTTTAATTAGACGGGCTTAATAAAGAAAATATTTTGTATAAAACCCCTCATTTTCATTGGAAATTACTTTATTTTTGCAAATTAACTTCAAGAGGTTTTGGCCTGATTTTTAAAAAAGTTTTAATTAGAAATTGTGTGAAATTCTTTTAGCAATTTTTGCTTGTTTTGACAGGGCCTTGGGGTTTGGGGTATTTTTTTTCTCTTGGCTCATTTGTTTAGTTTGAACCTGGAAAAATGAAGGCTTTAATTTTAAACAGGAAATGAAAAAAGCTGTTTTCCAAGGACAATTCTGTCTTCAACTACCAACACTGTCTGTTTTTTAATTCTAAGTAACACTTCATTTGGAATGTGAGATATTAAAAACGGGGGGGGGTGGGGTGGGGGTGGGGGGTGGGGGGGACACAGGACGGGGACACCCAAAAGTTTTTCACAGCGTGATGCTGTTCTCCAAATTGGCAAAGCCAGAAAATGGTAAGAAAGATGGTAGAAGTAGGTTCTTCTATACTGTTTTCTTTTCCTGTGATGAAAATCATTCTTTACAAGAGGCAATTATCAGATGGTGATTTCTTCTATGGAAATTCCCACAGGGAAAAAAAAAAAAAATCCATTTTCCAGGCAGCTTGTGAATGTCTGATTAGATTAAGATTACAGGCAAATGGAAAAAACCCCACTATACTGCAAACTGCTGTGCATAAATATAGTAACAATATTTTCATAATGCTGGTGGAATAAAAATAATGAGGGAAATTACTGTTCCTAAAAATTCCATACTCAAATTCCTGAAGGCAGAAGTCTTTGGCCAAGGACTGTATAGGAGGAGATGAAATCCCACACCTGCATCTCAGCTTGTACCACCCTGACGCCCAAACAGCCCTTGGTCTCTGCCGGGACCAGTGACCACAGCGTTACTGTCATGATGCTTTTCATGTGCAGAAAGCCTTCCACAGCCCTGAGGTCACCTCAAAGAGGAGCACCAGTAGCTATCAGATACAACCTCCACCTTGTGCCTGACCGCTTTCAAATGTGAGTAGGCTAAATAGCACCTTATCTAGAATTGCCTTAGGGGAGCTACACTTATTTGTTCTGGTTTATTCCACCAAAATGTGATCTCTTGTGCTATCTCACATTTTCTTCATAGCAGAAGGAAGGAAGGGAAACCTTAGGATAATGTTAAGACAAGGATTGAAAGAAACAACGACAAGGTAGAAACCACAGAAATAAGATAAAAGTAAGGAGCAGAGAAAAACAGGCGAGATTAAATGAAAATTAATTCAGGGAGGTATATAGAGAAATTACTATGATGCACAAGAGAAAAACATATTCATCAAGTACCTTTTCTAGCCCCTCTTCAAAACTTGCACAGAAAGGCAGGGAAAGAGAAATGGAAGTATTCCTACATGGAGGATCCACGTTTTACAGGCACATGTCAAGACTGATTTTGCAGACCTAAACTCAAACAGGGTAAGTAAATACCAAATCTTATGCCTTCCATATAGTTTCTGTATATCATCCCAGTTGACAATTTCCCAGAAGAACCAGAGCCAACCTATGGATTTTTAATTCTGGATTGGCTTCAGCCAAATTTTGCAAAAAGCTACATCTGAACTGACCATCGTTAGTGGTGTATCAGTACACATGCCCAGGCAATGGTGCCCACAGCTCTGCAGATGGACAGTGTGAACAGAGATACTAAACAGAGGCAAAAATGCAAGTTTCTTTGTTGTGGCAGCTTTCAAACAACATTGCATAGAGTTGCAGTGCCAACAAGTTACTGAGTTAAAAGATACCAATTCTCCAACCAGAATATTCACTTTTTTCCCTGGAAACGGAGAACTTCTGAACTGTTGCCTACAATTTTATTACCCAAAGCTCCTCCAAAAATGCAACTCTCAGTTTCAGACAGGATGCATTAAAATTGGATTACCACTTTATCAGTTTCAATTGACAATAAGACAATAGACTGAAAACTGTAGCGATTCAAGAGTTATTTCATGATCCGTATGTTTCCTCATACTATGAGGAATCAATCTCCATCACTGCAGTAGGCACTAAGAGCAGTAATCATTTTAGCCATCCAATTATAACCTGTCGCTCCATGCAAATGAGAGTCCTGAGAATTGAACTGAACTGTAAAATTGGAGAGATAGTGATTTAAGAAAAATCAGCTGAGGACAGCCACTGAGATCTAGAATGCAGCATAATTAAGCTTTAAATTACTGGGGAAATTGAATAACTGACTTGAGATCCATTAATAAGTATTATATTTTATTAAAAGTAGAGGTATCATGAACTATGCAGCATACAAATTTTCAAGAGGTCAGTTCCCGGCAGTACAAAACTATTTCCAGTTCCAAAAAGCGTTCAAATGTCTTTGTCATAGTACAGAAGGGAGATTTATTTCAGCCTTTCAGCTTCAAGAAAGCCTTGGTCTGAACTGCTCAGTTATACTTTATCTTTACAAAGGTACCTGAAAAGATATGTTTTCCTATGAGGTAACTCCACCTCAGCTTCTCTTCTTCTGCACTCCTGAATAACTACTGGTGGTACACACACGTAAAATGCTCCTGGGAGCCCAGGGAATTTCAATATTGTTTGAGGGAGAACTGTCATTCCCATTATTACTCTGGAGGATTGTAAATCACTGTTGTTGAATTCTAAATTCAGGCATCAATCCCCTGTCTTTTTAAAGCCATATAAGCATGGCTGTCTCTGTTTTAGCTGCTACAGAGGAAAGCCCACCAGTAAAAAAACAGAGATTAACAACTGGGCAAATAAACAATTATTTGTTTTCTCATACATATCTATGACAAAACTAATGTTTATTGCCCAATCAGGACGTGCCAGTAATGAAGAAATGTGATGGTAGAGTCTATCCTAAAATCACACTTTAGGAACTCTTGAAAATTCATATCCAAGGAGTTGGAAGATCAAAAACAGAAATCCAGATCTCTTCATCCTAAGATAAAAGTGGAACCCATGTGAATCTCTTCTCAGCTAGAGAAAATAACAGTAGCCTCAGTCCATGTTATATGGACACCGACAGAGAAAAAGACCTGAACTCTAAAACCATCCGGAGGGCTGGGTCCAGTGCTGGGCTCCCCAGTACAAAGCAGACAGCAACATACTGGACTGAGTCCAGCAAAGGGCCCTGAAGATGACTAAGGGATTGGAGCATCTCTGATATGAGCAGATGCTGGGAGAGCTGGGGATGGCCAGCATGGAGGAGAAAAAACTCAGGGGGATCTCATCAATGCATATAAATAAAAACCTGAAGGGAGGATGTAAAAAGGATGGAGCCAGGCTCTTTTCAGTGGTGCCCAGTGACAGCACCAGAGGCAACGGGCACAAATCAGAACACAGCAGGGTCCTTCTGAACATGAGGAAACCGTGTTAGAGTGCACAGTTCTGAACAAGTCAGACCCTGATGAAAAATTGTATTGGGTTTGCATGGCAAGGTTTTGTTAGCAGGGGGGCTACAGGGGTGCCTTCTGTGAGAAGCTGCTAGAAACTTCCCCTACGTCCAACAGAGCCAACGCCAGCCGGCTCCAAGTCAGACCTGCTGCTGGCCAAGGCCAAGCCCATCAGTGACAGTGGTAGCACCTCTGGGAGAACAGATGTAAGAAGGAAGGGGAGAAACTGTGCAACAAACTGCACCCGGAGAGGAGTCAGAATATGTGAGAGAAACAGCCCTGCAGACCCCCAGGTCAGTGCAGAAGGAGGGGAGGAGATGCTCCAGGCACCAGAGCAGAGATTCCCCTGCAGCCCGTGGTGATGAAGACCCTGGTGAGGCAGGCTGTCCCCCTGCAGCCCAGGGAGCTCCACGGGGGAGCAGATCTCCACCTGCAGCCCGGGGAGGACCCCACGCCGGAGCAGGGGGATGCCCACAGGAGGCTGTGACCCCGTGGGAAGCCCGCGCTGGAGCAGGCTCCTGGCAGGACCTGCGGATCTGTGGAGAGAGGAGCCCACGCTGGAGCAGGTTTTCTGGCAGGACTTGTGACCCCGCGGGGGACCCGCGCTGGAGCAGGCTGAGCCTGAAGGACTGCAGCCTGGAAAAGGGACCCACGCTGGAGCAGTTCATGAAGAACTGCAGCCCATGGGAATGGCCCACGTTGGAGAAGTTCATGGAGGACTGCCTGCCATGGGAGGGACCCCACGCTGGACCAGGGGAAGAGTGTGATGAGTCATCCCCCTGAAGAGGATGAAGCGGCAGAGACAACATGTAATGAACTGACCATAAACCCCATTCCCCATCCTCCTGTGCCACTGGGGGGGGGGGGGTGGTAGAGAAACCGGGAATGAAGTTGTGCCCGGGAAGAAGGGATGGGTGGAGGGAAGGTGTTCTGAGTTTTGGTTTTATTTCTCATTACCCTACTCTGGTTGATTGACAATAAATTAAGTTAATTTTCCCCAAGTTGAGTCTGTTTTGCCCATGACAGTAATTGGCTGAGTGATCTCTCCCTGTCCTTATCTCAACCCATGAGCCCTTTGTTCTATTTTCTCTCCCCTGTCCAGCTGAGGGGGGCGGGGGGTGATAGAATGGCTTTGGTGGGCACCTGGCATCCAGCCAGGGTTAACCCACCACAAAAATACAAAAACACTGAGGTTACATGAGGTCTTTTTAGCTGGTATTTTCCAAAAACACTTCACTTCCCAAAGCTGTGCTATTTTTGAAGCTCATCATCAGCCAAAGCAACCAACGTGATGACAGACTTCTCAAACTAAATAAAGAACTGATTTGCAGGTAGATGTTAATATTTACCCTATGTAATGTACTCAAGCTTCTTGGCTTGCTTGAGGTCACTCATCTTTTCATCACAAGTGCTTGCTGAACGTGCACACAGCTTATTCCACCTAAGTGAAGGCTTACCTGACTTGAAAACCCTGAAGCTTCCTATGCATCACACTCTCGGGTCATCAAGATTTACAAAACGTAGCCACTGTCCAGCTGTCTGCAGGACACTGAACAGGCTCGGTTTCCAAAGGCTGGGAATGATCTGCTCCCCCAGTTCTGGCTCAACCCCCACCTGTGAGCCCAGCTTTTTGGAAAGGTCACAGAGGGCAACACAGGCAGCTCACAGACCAGGGAAAGCCTGCAACACTCAGATTAACTCCATACATTAGCAAAACCTCTAGGAAAGAAGTTCAATTTCCATTCCGAGACTGACTGTTTACTGCTACGCTCTTAGCTCTACCAACCTAATAAAGGGTGGTTGCATCTGAAAGCATGTCGTTTTCCAAATATAGCGTTGTTTAACAAAAGATATCGTTGTTGCATATGTAACATCTTCAAATGTTTTTAACTGTAGTTTGTAAAATTTTTATTGCTTTACCGTTAAAACGTTGTTCAAATTGTAGCATCTTAAGTCCAATGCAGTATACTAAAACAGTTGTAACCTGTTTATTACAGACAGCTTAAGAGTGTGCACAAAAAGATCCTACTTCCTTCTCCTTCCTTTCTACTTTTCTGATTTGGCCACCTTCTGATTTGCAGCCCTCTTCTACAGCATGGCTTAAATTTTCTGCTTTCTTATCTTTTCTGCTTCTGTCACTCCAATGTTAGCGGTTGATGCTAACAGGAGAATTAAATCCCCAGTACAGGGACGATGACATATGGTATGCCTGAATGGACTTAATGGAAGGGAGAGACACCCTGATGGCTGTCGCTTGCATCTCATCCATTAGCACCACACACCGCACCATCCCATCCAGCACATACATGCTATTCATCACACGACAGTGCAACCACCACCCACTTATCATTCACGCTACAGCTGCAAACGTCCCTGCTGTGACCACCACGTGTACCTCAAAAGGAGCCTGAAAATACAGAACTCCTCACTTTGGTGAGAATATCATTAAACATTAAACCCTAAACAAGCTTCTGTCCCTGCTTAGCTGAACAGTCAAGAGACATTTCTCGGCAACTAAGAAAAGCGACGTACGACAAGCTGAAGCAAAATCAGAGCCAATGTTAATGTAAGTAGACATGGTCTTTTCTAACCTGTCCACTTGCAAAGGGATGCAGTTGTTGAGGGTATCTGGAGAGCATGTCACAAAGCTCTCGCACCTCTACAAAAAATAGTTTAAAGAAGCAAAACCTTCTGTTAGGTACTAACAGGTGTGGGGTCACGGCAAGAGACAATGCGGACCCAAAATGTACAAGATTTGCTAGACATAAGGTATTTTCAACTGCCAATGAACATAACTGCATCGAAATCTAAAAAGAATGTGTCAAATAGAGTGTGTGTCTGTGTATTAAAATCATTATGCCTCAAACATCAAATTAATCTCCTAAATAATTTATTACCATGGATAATTTGTCAGTTTCCAGTAGCCTATTCACTTTAATTTAAAACAGATTTAAGAGCTCAGACTATCAGCGCAGGACAAAAAAAAAGAAAGGCATTTCCTATCTAGGAACCAGAATCAGTTCTTTGTGTCCTACTGGTAGATCAATTATGTATTAGAGTTGCTGCTGCTTGACTTTTAATCCACATTAGTTCACAGACCTTGAGCAAATTTGATGTTACCATATTAAAAAGTGAAAGCACTAGAATAAGCTAGACAGAAAAAAAAAAAGGAAAACAGATCAAGCAAGGGGCCAATTAATCTGCCAAATGCCGGCAATGGAGAGACAGGCTGCCAGCACACAGGAAAATAAGAAATGCTCAGATAATTCATTTAAATTCCCTTAAATGTAATAAATCCTACTTGGAATAACCATAAGATCATCTTTAATATGTTGCATTGTTACCCTTCTTTTTGGCAATTCCAGCAAAGAAATCTGCTGATGTGTATATAAGTGAACATTGTAGTACTATAGATCTATAATACCTGTTCTCATCCTGAATGAACAACATTTTGAGCCATATTCTAGGTACCAGATACCAGCTGTATGCTTAGCCATTTAATGATCCTGGCTGTGTATTTACTGAAATAGATAATTTAAAGCAGTACTCCATCCAGTCAGCTTTGCTCATTTTGGAGCCTGGCTGATAAATCTTCACACATAGCCAAAGCATTAAAAAGTCTTCCATTTTCTGAAACCCAATTCCTGCATCATCATATCCACCACAGCCTTCCAGCACTAGAATTAAAAGCCGCATAAATAGTTAAGTGTTTTGTGATAAGAATGCAATAGCTAAATCTGCCAGTACACAAAAAAGCAAAGGCAACCTTCACATTTGAGTTCACTGAAATACAGGATGGAGGGGAGGAAGGAAGATGTAAAAAAAGGGGGAAAATTATTTCAAAATGCTTGCTAGCTATTACTATTGCCTTAGGAGCCGTAGTTTGAGTGCTCTAAGCTTCCATTTTCTTACAAAGACAATGTTATTTGGTTGAAATATTTCTCCTACGGTGCACAGTATTCTCTCCTGGAGACAGGAACAGATACAGCCTAGAGGTAAATGGGGACGTGAGGTGTCTGAATGCTCCACTCAATACTGGCAGCCTTCCCAAACTGAAACATTTCAGTTTTGACCCATTTGATACTTGTCTACGGAAAGAAAAAAATCTCTAGAAGGGAGACACTTTACATAAACATTTTCATTTAGTCTTGATGGAAAATATGCGACTCTTCTTAGAAAGGCTGTAGAGTCAAGGTTATAATGTTTCTGCTTAAATTTTTAAAAGACCTACAGTGCCCTTGGTTTTGTGCATATGAATGCAGCACCTTGGAGCTATACAAACAGATTCCACTCTGTTATTTGCCGCGACCATATGAAATGCAAGCTTATGCCAGGATCAGAAATTGAATTTCATGCAGATCTGATGTGGAGAGTTACGTCATGAAATAAATCACAGTCAAGCACTAGCTGTGCATCCCAAGACACCCTCCTTATTCAAACAGATTGCTTTGTTATTTTAAGCTGTTACACTGCTGGAAACTTCATCGCCCAGTTCTGTGCCTGTGACAGACCTCACCTGTGAAGCGAGACCATGCAGGTTAATCTCCAGGTGGAAGCCGCAGTGCTGCACGACGGTCATTGGCACTTCAGTAACTGGTTCCTCTCCTTTGGACTCAACTCTGCCCCAAAGCTCCAGCACAACTGAACAGGATTGGTGCGCTCGCTGGAGCTGCCAGCTTTCGGCAGAAAAAAAAGCAGCTGAGCTCTCGACCACTTCTATTAAGCCCCATGGTGCCATTGTAGAAGTAGAAGCATTAACCCCAATGTTTTTGGTGAAATAACAACTCGAGTAATCTCATTCTGCCTATCTAAATTCTCTCTCTACTTTCAGCTGTCTGCAGCATTTTTACTGCAGCATTCAGCTGCCTCAAAGTGTGACCAAGCACTGAAAAACATCAGACATGGCAATTTCTTCGATGCAAGATGTGATCGTGTCATCACTACAAACATTTAACACTGAGAAGATCCATAAAAGTTACTAGCAAGTGGGTCTGCTGAGCTCAACTCCGTGACATCCCAGTCCTGCTCCACCAGCCTGCAAAGGTGAGTGGAAAGATCTCCAAAGCAATGTTCTTCACATACAGCTTGCTCACTTAAACTCACTGTGGACTTGCGCTAGCTTGACAGCATCAGGTGTACTCCACAACCTCTGACTACAGAGACAGGCCTTGCCCTACTAAAATGTACCAGGAGAAGCACCAAGATACACAAAATAACATTTCACAAAACCCAAGCAGCATCTATACAGCACACTTAACGGCACCCAGAAGCATTCATGGAGGAGAAACTCCATTATCTATACTGTGAAACTCTTAGAGCAGGTCAAAGCCACCTAGCTCTCTCCCAAACAATTTGGAAGGTAAGCAGAAAGCAGGCACCATTCCCAAAATGCTCTTTGGACGTAGCTATCTGTTTAGGTTAACAAAAACATTAGTAGCCAGGACATAGCCACTCCAGCAGTAGGGAGCAGCCCTGGGCATGTCTAGTTTATTAGTACAGACACAGTCACACTCTCTTACAGACATTCTCCACTGGCAGCTGCCATTATAAAACAGCAAGAAACCCATAAAAATATGAAGTAATTTTAAGTTATTACACCTCATACAAAGCAAACATATTCACTTTCAAATGTAAGCTATACACCTTTTAAATTCTATTGATTACACAGATTAAACCTTTTAAATGCCACTAATTAAACAGAGTGGCTACTCAAGCACTGTGAGGTCTATTGTGTAAATACATATTAAGGAGTCCTGGGAGCTGTTTCCATCCACCATAGTGACCTCTGCTGAAGAGCGTTTTTTTAACGAAAATTATTATTACACAAATGCTTCTGTTCATATCATCTGTTGTTGAAATTTCTGTTGTCCGCATTCTGTATAGTCTGAAATAGAGACTAGAAATGGCTGCAAGATATAAACAATTCTCCAGGCAAAATATTTGTAATTATTACTTTCTTACCCTTCAGGTCTTCAGCATCCTAGTTCCCTTCCTACAGCACTGAGCAATGCACTGTCATTTATGTTTAAGGTAAGTGTCAAGTAAGTTCTGTCCATAGCCCAATTAACACAGCAGGTAACTCATAGGTTTCAACCTTAAAAGACTGGCATCAATAATGACATTGGTACCTGGGGAAAGTGCGGGAGCAGAAAAAGCCCAGCTCTGAACATCAGCCACAAGCACGGGACACCAGGGCTTACCGACCGGCAGATCTGGTGCCAGCACGCAGGGGTTCTGGAGAACCTCAGCCACAGCAACGTAGCTAACAGCTTCTGAGGAGCTGGACTCTGCATCAGATGAGGATCAGGCCCAGTCTGATTACACAATTAATAAATCCAAAGTAAATCATAATCCACGTGTAAGGTTTTAAATGTTGACACCAACAGTTATTTCTGGTGGTTTTAAGGACTAACTCCTCTGGGCTGGGAGAGTCTCCTTTTTTACAACAGCATACCTGTCTGGAAACAGTTCTCCACTATTGAATAGCTACTGAATGCTTTTTCTGTATAAGATGTTTCATAAGCATAATAACAAAAACAATTATCCCCTATCATTAGCAGGGTGAACAGCACAGCCCCAACAGGAATAGGAGCTAGGCTAACAGAGAAGCTGAATCCGTAGTAAATAAATAATGTGATCAAGACCTTTTCATGGTTTTGTTATTCACAGGAAAAAAATCAATTTACAAGTATTTTATTTTTTTGAATAAAGCTCTCCCTCATTGTGTTTTTTGACATAAAAGTAAATACAGATGTAGATGTGCTCCCAGAAAAATTAAATTGTCTTTTCTAAAGTGCTATTGTTAAACAAGTGGTGACAGGTTAATATAACCCAGCATCAATGCAAAAACCTTGCAACGCGCGTTCCACTAGAGCACGAAGCTTATAAAATAAAAACATCATGGCATGATTAGCAGGCTGTATATAGTTTTATATAGTCCACATAAAATATCATTCTTCCCTGATCTGTATCTATCATGCCGAGGTGTGTTTTTCAGTACTACACAAAGCAGTAAAAATTACAGATGTTATTTACTATCAAAGCATGTGCACAGGTAAGTGCATCATCTACCATTGCTGCAGACAAAAAGTATTCCCAGCAAAGATCATACTGCATTGCCCTCGACACGGCTTCCAGCCAGGTAGAGAAGATATTTTTTCCTTCAGATGTGGGATCTGAAATAATGCCTGAAGCAAGAATCAAACCAGAAGCCACAATTTTGAAATTCAAGCAAGTAACTCTCTGTCCAACCTGGCAGTCCTCACTTTGTTTAAATCCGCATCCAAGTCGGCTCTGGTTGATCCCCACGGACAGGCGACGGCCGCCAGCTCTGGGAAGCTGCAGGAGCGCGGGAGGCTGCACCAGAGCTCGCAGGAGCCTGCGGACCGGCGTCGGGGAAGAAAATGTGTATAGACGCAGAAAGACAGCGACGTTACGGACGGGGAAAGTTCGGAGCTCCTGCACTGGAGCATCTGGTCTAGCTCAAGAGGACGGAAAAGGGCAGCAGAGGTTTGGATCGGTTTTGGTGAAAGGCACCCGCACGCTCACTGTGGGAAACCTCTGAGCCTCTTCTGCAAGGATGGAGAGCAGCGTTCATTACTTTACGTGTGTTAATGAGAAATGTGATTGTTAAATCTAATTAAAGCTGTTTAAAAGCTGGGTTTGATTCGCTGTTATGTAATACTGAGGGAGACGAGATCTATTTTAGGACTCTGTAAATGAGGGCAAAACAAACGGCACGCACAGATACGAACCTCCATCCCCGAGTCTCACCCCCCAGTCTGGACCTGGCCTGGCTCCCACCACGCTCACCTGTTACCTGGGGAACAACCCAGGGATTTCACTTTTTAACACCAACTCCTCTAAATGTACTCCTGACGACATTTTCTTGCAGTGACAGCTCCTATTTTCACCCCTCCTTCTCCTTTCCTTTAGCATATGAACGCATTACAGTACCTTTCACCGTAAAATAACTCACTGTTCATCCTATCTCGATTTTACTGTTAATGCTCAAGAAACAGGATGCCCGAAGTTGTGCATTACTCATTTACTCTGCCTCCTCCCCAGGCTCCCCATTCCATGCAAACTGGCCTCCCCAGGTTTCAATGCTGTAGGTCCCCTTTCACCATCCCAAAGCCTTCAGCCCTTATTCCCTGCTCTCTTCCCACCAAACATCATCCCTGGAGAATTCCCACTGTCATCCCTGTGCCAAAACACATGTCTCTCCGCTTGTTCTGTCTTCCACAGCCAAGCCTCACTCATCATACTACTTGGCTGAAAGCTCACTAAGAGCACTAAGCTCAAATTCTCTCCATTTTTATTTTCTGTAGGGCTGCAGCGATCTCCACAAAGCACTCAGCTAGTAAACTCACACCCTTGGGATCATCTGTAAAGTCCTGTTCTCCTCTAACACCATGGCTTTTACTTCAAGACCAACACTTACCATGTCTTCCCACACACAATGTGTGGGGAACCTGGCCCCTCTACTAGTCTACTGCCAAAGCTTTTTCTTGACTAAAATTCATTCAATTTAAGGGTTGGGCTTTTTTGATCAATTTGGGTTTGATGAGTCCAGGGCTGTGAATTTCACTCCATGTTGAAAGGATCAAACCCGAGAGAGAAAGGACAGGAACGCATCTTCCAGCAGTAAAAGCAGCGAAGGAAACCAGGCTGACGCTATTTGGGTGACCAGAATTGCGGTTTGTGTGAATCCTGACTGAATCTGACTGAATCCCCTTTTTAGTTTTTATTGTGTGTTCAAAAGAAAATCAAGCTTCTGAACAAGGAGGGGTGAGAAGCAAGCAACACCTAGCCCGACGTGACGCACTAATAGCAAAACCACTCTGAAACAGCCTGCTTTGCAGCAAAACACGTCTCCTCCAACACAAGATGTGAATCAAAGCAGATTATGCCCGGGGTTCGCTGCAGAACACGGAACAAAACGAGTTATCCTAAACCAACCTTGCCGTCAGCCCGCGACTGATGCAAGCTCAGGAATGCCAAATAAAAAGCCGAACAGCGTGCCAGGGCTCCACTCGCTCCATCCGGCCTTACCTCAGACAGAGGGACAGATGGTGCCAGTGACTCAGAAGAACTCCAAAAGGCTCCCATCTCACAGCAATAACCTGTGTCCCAGCCCTGCGAACAGTCTGTCGTCCGTGCAAATGGTATTTTTCAAGGACGTAAGGGTGAACTTGGTGCCGGTAGGAAAACACGACAGAGCGCTCTCAGGGGCAACTTCTCTTTTTGTGAACTGGGGAAAGATAATTCTATTCTGCGGCATCACCGGTGTGCTCCTACATGTCAGAAGGCAGGGCCTTGGGAAATAACGCTTGGCAACTTAAATTACAGCTTAGTGTACTACTTTTGACTAAGTTAAAATTGTCAAAAACCTTTCCAGGAAGGAAAAGCCTCAGGGAAAGCGTAAAAGCGTTGTAAGTAAGACTTCATGACTTAAAAGGAAATCAATGCCAACTTTAAAATCTGTTAAAAAAAAACCCTCCAGATTCTGCTTTTCTATTTTCTGGGTTTTTTTCAATTAATGTATTTGCAAAATAAAACAAAGCAGTTGTAGTTCCCTTCCCTACCAACTCTTTAAAATCCTTCCTATTTCCAAAGTGTAAAATGATGGCTTTCCCATTTCTAGTGTAGGAAAACAAATATGCAATTGCAATTGTACTTTTCCCAAGAAGTGACCACACCACAGAGCGAACAAACACAGGGAAGCACTGGCTCAATGTCTGGTCCCAGTCAGGGGCCAGGACTGATTTAGGACAAGGAAACAGGGGACAGAGCTTCGCATTGGTAGACCAAGACCTGGGCAGAAATGAGCTGCTGAGAAGACCTGTGCCAATGACAACTCCAGTGACGGTATTCTTAGAGCCGCAATGCTGTAATGACGTAAGCACGTTAAGGTTCATGGGGAAGAAGAATTTTCTCTTATTAGACAAAATAGCACAGAATGAGACAGTTACATGTTGACCCAAACTGCTATTCTAGGGGGGTTGTTCCACCATGAAAGCTTTAGATGGCACCTTTATGTCCCTTAACAGTGACACAGATACTTCTACTCTTCCAATCTCAGCTCAGTGCACCAAACGCTCAGGGTCGCAACCCCATTTCCACTTGCCCTTCCAGCTCGGAGCTGTTTCTCAAAAGACGCTCCTAATCCGCCTTGCTTCGCATGGGCCCCATAGTACTCTGCCCTCAGTACCTTTCTCTTCTCCCCATGAGTCAGCCTAACTGTGAGTTCTAACATCATCTCTGTGCTGGTAACTCACGTGGAGACCTCTTCTTCAGCCCCCTCCTGTACAGCAACTTAAAACTGCAGCCTGCTGCTCTGAAAAATGTCCAGCTAAAGCCCAATGTAGCTAGAAGAAGAACTGCTGAACTTGCCAGCCTTACCTCCATTCTCAAACACGGTGCATAGCAGAGCCGAGCGGTTCATCATATTCAGGCCCCAGTCTCATATTTGATTTTGACCTCTCTCAAGCCCCGCACATCTCACCTCTGTTTACATCCTGCAAATTCTTCTTTCATGATGTTGCTTAGACAATAAATGGGGCTGAGAGAGCATGCTCACCAATGCAGCAAATTATCTTTTTTTCCAAAAACACAAAGGCGTGCCTGCCTGGTTGTTTTTTTTTTCCGAGAAGACATCAGTGCTGCAAATGCATGTTTTTTTCTTCTCAGTCCTCATGTCTGCTTTCCTAGCCTGCGATTTAATGAAAGATTAAAGACTAGCTTATGAAAAGTTCACCACAGCAACTGCTGATGTCACTGGGAACTGGATTCCCAGTTGGGGCTTTAAGAAAGATGAGGACTGTATTGATAATTGACAATATTTCTGACGTTATTCATCTAGCTAATTAAGCCACAACTCCACACCACCACATATGCTCAAAACTGAATGAACAGAAAATGTAGCACCATTCATAGGCTTATCTGTTGGTGTTATATAAATTTAGCCCACAGAAATTTACTGTTCATGGAAGGTACAGATTATTTACTCCTTCCCCATTCAGCAGTGGAAAAACAGAATTATTCATGCAGCTACTTCCTGATGCCATGCCTTTGATTATCCTACTGAAAAAAAGCATGTGCATTCTGCCTCAGAAAATGAACCTAAGTGCTGTATCCCACATGCTGTAAAATGAAGCAAGGTTTTTTATCCATTTAATTGCAAGCACATTTAAGCATTGAAGGAAAGGAGACACACATTATTACTAGCTTGGACAGCTTTGCATGTTAAGACACAAGTAGTGATTCTCCCCCTCGCCATGTTCGCCATCTTTTTTAGAAGAGGTAAAATTTTCACGTACATACAAACACAAGAACAAAAAGCACATTTAAAGTCACCAAATTGTGCATGCCTTCCCCTTTTGGCTCTTTCTGAGGCAAGTTACTGCTAAAATGCCTTTATGGTAGTTTGTTGCTTGCTCCATCCTCCTAGAGCAGCCCCAAAGCGGTGTACTGAAAGGCAGTCAGCCCCCTGGCATGGAGATACACCCAGTAAAGGAGAATACCTGCCACAAACCCAAAATTCTCAGGGGTGGAGCATGGGGGGGTATTCAGGACTTCAGCAGATATCATGAAGAAAAAACGCAGTTAGAGGAGGAAACAAAGATCCATCACACAGCTTTAAGAAACACTAGCAATGAGTACAAAGAGTTACGCTTTGTGTATCTACTGTGGTTACAAGTACTTGGATGACAGGAATGAGAATGGAGGCAGACGGACCGTCTTCTCCCCGCATTTAAGGGAAAGCCCTGAGTCCTGGGACTGTGCCCGAGTCCCGGACACAGAACCAAGAGGCTGCGCAGTTCTGCTACACCGTGTGGCTGCCATCCTCAGGGAGGGACACGAGAGCTCATTACAAAAAAGCACAAGGTTGTCAAAGGGGAGCTCTTAAAAGAAGACATTTACAGTCACCATATGAAAGTAAAACAATCCATCAAGAAGATTTAATGGGACAGAATATCAACAAGATGAAGAAGAAAATGTATAGTAAGGCTCACCTTGCAAGTAAGATGCTGCTCAGTTTGATTTCATTCCTACAACTTAAAGCGAGAACACACATGGTTGAAGTTGTTCCCGTGGATCGTCAAATGGATTCATTCTTAATTGGCTTTCCATGCAGCTCTCTTTAAAGGCTTGAGTGCTACTTTCATTTGGTACTGCATTGATTTTCTCTGAAGTTTCCTCCTATCATGGCTACCCTGATCAATTAGTGTGCTATAAATAGAGCGGTCAGATTCCTTTCACCGGTCTCATTAAATTGCACCCCTGCTGAATTTCTGTGGAGAACAGAATTAGATCATACCGATAGCAATAGTATGAAGATGCCCTCAGGATTTCCAGAGAAAATCAATTGCTCAATATTCCTAACAAAAAGCTTTGAAAAGCATGAACCAATACAGCTCAGCTAATGCCCAAAACATATGTCAAACCTTGCTTGCAATTGTGCATCCCTAAAACCCCGAAAGATAAAGGATGGGAAAATAAGTGGTTAAGGGGCTCAGCCAGTTCTTCACCGATACATAATCCCTCATCAATCACGACTATTTAACTACATCCCCTCATAGTGGATATATGTTGCTGGAGGTATGCAGCTAACCTATATAATTCTTCTGCAAAGCGGAGTAAGGATTCAAGGAGGAACACAGTCCCAAGGCATGCTTGGTGCCTGTCAAAGTCACCGTGTAATGGTGGTGTGCTTACCGACTCAAACGAGCGGGACGGATAATGTCTGGTGGTATGATGTGGGCTAATTATTGCAGGGGGATGTCAGCTATGACTTCAAAAATGTTAAGCTTTATTTTGTAATGGTATGGCAGTATGGCTTTTAAAAATTTGGTTTAGAGATGACATTTTATTCAGTGAGACTGAAAGCAGCCATAAAATAGGAAATGGAATTGTCTGCTTTGAAGCATATCAAAATCTAATCTGAAGGGCAGCTTTTAGGTCTCCACTCTGCCCTACACCCTGCCCCATATTTCCTATCTACCCTGTCTCCTCCTAACATCCTTTCTCTCCTCTTTTCTCCTCTGTTAAGCACTACCATTCAAAATCTTTTCCATCTTCCTGCCAAAATGCAGCAAAATTTTCGCCACGGACTCTCCTGCAAGTTGAAAATCTCTACTGCAAAGGCTGGGGTTTTGACTAGTGCACTTGAATTAATAAATGTATCCCCTGTGTCTATATGCACTCAACTGGTGTCTGGAGTATACGCTTACGGGTTATTTGTATGAAGGTCTGAAGGATGCACCGCAGACCTCAGAGGACTGGCTGTACCTTGCAAAGGCTTTGCGAGAAGAACACTGGAGGACTACCAGTACTTGATGATTTATCCTGGACCCTTCGTACTCAGCGTGGTGGCTTTCAGCCAGAAGATGCAGTGCTCTAAAGGATACTTTCAGTCAAAGAGCTTAGCGCAGGACGAAGGCACCTCCGAACAAACTCAGAAGATTTTGTGGGTAATAAGGCACATTCAGTGCAATATCAGGTAAGACTCGATGACAGCTGCAGTTTAAACACACCTTTAGGGAGGCCCTCTCCGCAATCACAGCAGAACCACTTTCTCCTTCCAGAAAATGTTTTCTCTATGGGGGAAGTGCAAAGGGTTGCAATCCAGCCCTCAGACAGAAAGCCCTCCCCAAAATGATTCTAACAGATATAACAGATTCTTAAGAACCAACTTGAAAGAGCAAGGTATTAACAAACACATTTTAAAATACAATCTTTAAACACTGATTAATCCCTGTGTGGTATGGGAGTCAGCCTCATAAAATAAGGGGGCTGAATACACATCTTCTAGTCAGAACTCACACCTATACTGTGAGGGACAACATAAAATGCAACCCACGAGAACCAGCAAGCACCTCGACATAGCCAGAACTGTTCTGGGTGAGATGTTGACATGAGACTTTCTCAGCGTCAGGTGCTGGAGTTATATTCTTTTTGTTGATTGAATGTACACCCAAATTTCCACCAATAGGATGATATGTGCAGCCACCTCAGATTTCAGCCCATATCCGTGTTTGGATATTCATTATGTATAGACAAAACATTAGCGCTCATTCCTTTTTATTACAGAAGACAGTGGAAAAGAGTACAAGCACAATTTTCCCATTCCACATAATAAGAAGTTAGAAATGTTTTTTAAGAAATTACTTTGATCTTTGCAAAATATGCAGGAAATGACTGGAGAAATGCAGTTTGCCTGGGGTTTTGGGGTGGGTTTTCTTGAAAAAAATATATTATCCAAGTTAGAGTATGATGGTTTAGAAGGAGTTCATACTTAATTTTTTCTTAAGAAATATAATTTTCCTTATGTGTTATAAATCTAAATTTGCAGTTCCTGAACTACTTTAAATCACCAGAGTAGCACTTATTTAAACATAGTTATGCCTATTAAAACATATGAGAATTGAATTGTCTTAATTTTTTATGATTATGAAACATGAGATGAGAGTAACCATCACCAGCCACATAATTTCACATTTTTATGGTGCTTGCCCCTAGAGAGGTTTCCCAATTTCTTTTTCAACATTAGTGAAATATCACAGCCGTGGTTTTCCTACACAGCAATCACTTATAAAAAAAAGTCACAATTTTGCTTATAACCAAAGTCAAATGGTATTCATAAAAATTATCGTCATAGGAACTGAACACTTTTTAAGAAATATAAAAGAAAAATCACAAAAAATTATATTGTTTTGGGGAACGGGCAGTGAAGGCTTAGCTGATACCACAGGCACTACATGCAAAGGCAGTATGTACTGAAGACAATAACATAAAGCCAACTGTGCACAGCCTAATAAGATCACGGAGGATTTATGAGCATCACAAAAAAAACAAAGGTTACACTGATTTCAGAAAATAATTCCAAAAATGATCCAGCGTATCCTTATGAGGTAAACCTGAAAGATGTGTATGTGAAATGGATTGATACCACAGGCAATTTAGACAGTATCAAAAAAAGTAAATTTAAGCTCCCCAAATGAAGAGGATCCCACTGATTTTCACATCTCACCATCTCTAGTGGCAAAGAAGACAGGAAGAATGTCTCCAGGTCCTGATTCCAGATCATTGCTGTTGCAGAGAGATACTCCATCAAACAATTCCTTTCTTTGGGTTACTGAGAGTCTCCTGCTTTGGACCCAACAGCACGTGGTGAAATAGCAAAGGGTTTTATAGGAGGTGACATTTTGAAATAGAAAACTCAGAATTAATGCTGAGAGGAAATCTGAAGAGCAAGAAGTCATAGAAAGGTTTCCAAAGAATGTGTCAGACCCGTCTTCGAGACTTTAAATTAAACTGTGTGAAGTACTAGAAAATATAACGCATGAGATAATCTTGCCTTTGCAGAAAGGTGAGCTAAGATCTTACTACATGTCTTCTGTCTCTGACATTACGATTTAGAACAAATTAGTTTTATTTCTGAGTGACCTTATGACGAAGAATACTATTTATTTCCTTCATGGCCTTAAGACACTGAAGCAAAGAGAAATATTTAGACCTTGACTGAGAAAAAAATCACTTCCAAAAATAATTGTATATTTTGAAGCTGAGGAATGGTCATAACCACATAGTTGACAAACTGTGGCCTACCAGAGACAACAGGAAGCCAATCACAGCGCCAGGAGTTAACTCCCTACACCAAGTTTGTGCTACGAGCCCTTCTTTTCTCATGCTGGTGCCACTCACCTTAGCATAATATTAGTTTTTCAGCTTAATCAGGGCAATTCAGTCCCTATCTTTGTTTAATAGATAGATTCCGTTTCCCAATAAAAAGAAATAAAACAGAAAAGTGGTTAACATTTAGCAAAACTCATGAAAGAGGCAGTCTGCACGTACAAGAAGAATCTCTTCTATTTTCTTTTCCTCAAGCTGCAATAATTTTCATTTCATGTTTTCCTCTGTTGACAGAACCGATGGGAAAATGTCAACTATGAGCATTTTCATCGGCTTCTATGCTAACCATGGCTACTTTGTTGAAGTAGAAGAAAACTTCGGGTACAAAATAATCTTTTCCCAGATCATGCCGTATCATTCCACTACACGCTCAGAAACTCCAAACATCTCCTGCCTGGCACCATGAGCACAGAGGCATAGTACATACCAAGCAGGTCACCTCCAGCCTGAGGAACTACAAGGGCTGTTTCCTCAACAGCCCTGTGGCTGGAGGGCTCACTTGTTATGTGAACAGATCAGGACTCACTCTCCAGTGCTGCTTCCCAGAGTGGTACGAAGAGCACTGGGAACACCGGTTAAGAGGAGATTTGAAGCTGGGAGATTTGAAGCTGATTAGATGCCAGATGGGGAGAGCATTGGGACAGTGAGACCACAAAAGGCTGAGATCTCCTAAGGAGTCAAAGATGAACCTAACATGCCGTGAGTGAGGTGTTGGACCATGACATCAGGACGCTGAGACGAAAAAAAACCACATCGGTGAAGACTAGTACAAAGTAAGGCAACGTCAACAGGAGCGGGATGAGGACCTGGGGAAGCGGTAGGACTGGGGCAAAGGCTGCTCAGAGGGAAAAGGGCAGGAGGAACGGGCAGAAGAGCCTGTGCCAGTTAGATCAAAGTGCCTGAACAAAAGCCAAGATCCCCACAAGTAATCACGCCTTGCTTACAGCAAATATCTGCAAAATGCTGGCAAAGTGCCCACGCGCTTTCTGGTGCGGGTTCACATGGAAGATGACAACCTACTGCAGGCAGCTACTCTGCTAGCTCCAGTAGCAGTGTTTGGGTGGTGGATATTTAACTCCATTAAGCATCCCTGCAGTTTTCAGTAAGATGCCACATGGCTGAGTTTCTGGGGATGAAAGGGGAATTCAGTTTACGGCATCTTACCGTTTGTTTCAAAGAGGCGGCAACCCACACGGCGTTAACGTGCGGTCAAAGAGCTACTAATCAGGAGTTCTAAATTTAGACCATGCTAGAATTTAGGGTCCTGGCTTGGGGGTTCAGGATCAAGACTTTAGAAGCCTTGAATCCTCCCAATCAAAAATAAATGGCAGCCGGACTCCGAACATATAAAAGGTGACTGAAAATCAGACTGTGGCCTGTCACAGTGGGCACCCCAAATTAGCAGACACTTTCAACAGTAGTCTTTCAGTGGAACAGCTCTCGGCTGGAAACAAAAAAAAAAAAGAAGAAATAATAGTATCTTCTCATCTTGAAAGTGTGTTTGTGAGAATAAATAAATTACCATTTGAAAGGCATTCAACAATTTTTTATTGATGAGCATCATAAAAGAATTTGGCAAGGAAATTAATTATTCTGTCTTCAGATAACAGGTTAACAGCTGGGACCACACTGAATAATGGGTATGTCTATATAGACATGCCTGTAAGCAACTGAACTCGAGCTCCAGCCATGAAGTCCTCACCTGGCAGGTTAAGCCCATCTAGATAGCAGGTGAGGACCTAGAACTAACAATCACTTCCAGTCCACCCTGTTTCCAGAGTAAATTGCTGGCAAGCCTTTTTGATGGCCTTTTTACAAGTAGAGAAGATCAAATATATGCAAACTCTTGTAAAATAACAAGCTCTTAGGAAAGGTATCCCATTCTGCTGCTGCTACAGAACATGAGTTGAACTGGTATGAAACTGTGCTGTTTACAAGCACATTCCTCCACTCTCTGGGCTGGTCCTGGGCTGAGGGCACTCTAGCACTTACAAACAGCTTAATTCTTCGATAAAAAACTGAATGAAAGCAACGACATGATTTATTAGCCCTCCTGAAAGCAGAAGATACTCCCATTAAAAGCCTGAGCCTGCTACTTTTTAATATCCTCCCAAGCACTATATGAAGTGTCAGAACTCCGTTCTCAAAAACTGGCGGAAAACTCAAGCACTGAATGAGTGGGTTTTATGGTTTTAACTTTGGATGCAAAGACCATTAAAGCTCATGTTTTGTGATTTGCTGCTCACTGATACTCATTGCTAGTACTGAGTAACTGTTTCTTAAGCTCATTATTAACGATCCTATGCACTGCACAGAGCATGTGACCATGTAATTATATGAAGTCAAAATACTGTTTTCAGAGGCATCCTTAGTTCTGGAAATTCCTGACTTACAAATTCTTGACACTGCAACCTGCTGGTTGTATAGATGTAGTCCAGAACTAGGTGGCAAAATTTAAGCGCTGTCTGTGCGTATCTAAATAGAAAGGTAAACCAACCATGATGTTCAGGTAAGATTCCCTGTAAGATACTGCTGAAGTTCATGCTTAGAGAAAATGGGAGTAGGAAGTCCTGTCCCTTTCATGACCAGATTGCGCACGCTCTGCTCTCCGTTACTGCCACCTTACACTGCTGCAGGAAATCTGACTGGGGATATTGTCCTTACAACTCACAAGAACAGCTGTTTGAAAGATGTTTTGGATAGCAATAGTAGCTGCAAGCATGCTGTCTTAGTGTTCTTTCTGTTTTGCTTTCACGTTCACAGTAACGAGTTTCTTTTAGCTTGTGAAGCCTTCCTTTGTTACAAAAAATAGTCACAATCGGTTGAAAGACCTGCCTTGTCCCCCACAACACTATCGCTCTCTCTTCCTGTAACATCCTCAACCCAAGAGCAAAACCCTTCTGTCTTCTGCAACAATGCTGACTGTCCACATATGTTCAGCTCCCGGGTCAAATCATCTCTTTTTCCCCAGCTTTTTACCTAGAGGAAAAGCAGTAATATTCAGCCACCAATAACTACTCAGTTTTGCAAAGCATTTGGAGGTACAGCCTGCCTGAGTGACAACATGCAAAACAAATCTGTCATCTATGCAACTACTATTATGAGCTAAATAGAAATCAAATATTTAAGAAGCATTTAGTGTTCCAGGTTTTAGAATCCTAAATATCAGTTAATCAGTTAAAGTGTCTTCTGCATACCCACAACTTTCCATTTTGCAAAGCTCACATATAATTACCCCCAAAGCTGTCTGTCAGACTTAACAATAAACCCCAACTTTCAATATAATTCTCAAATTGAATTTTCGGTCTTTGACACTGTTTTTACCTGCTTTGTGAAAACAATGCTCTCTTGATACTTAATAAAAAGCCCATATAGGTAGCTATAAAAGGACTATCACACAGAAAACAATGACACCCAGAACCTCCTCCCTCCTTCTGCCCCAGTGTTCCCAGCTCAGTGTTTGGGCAGAAGGGGCCGTGGGAGTGCCAAGAGCAGTAAAATGAAAGAAAGGTTATTAAAAAGCGGGGAAGGGAGGGTAGAATACACACTTGATTTAATTATGTCCCACCAAAAGTTCATCTAACCCCACACCCTGTCCTTAACAGAAGCCAAAAATAAGAGCCTAGAGCAGATACAATGCAGACACCGTATGTGATATTTCCAGTCAGCATTCACCTTATCTCCAATTATATTTAGTAATCCTCATGAAATGAGGATTAAATGAAATGGAAATTAAATTAATCCTCCAGTTCATTTCTCTTCCACAAACTTATCCATTTTTCCTGAACACAACTAAACTTTTAGCACCCAGAATTTCCCACGGCAAGGAGTTCCAGAGATTACCCAGCTAGTGTACAAAGAATCACTGTGTCATATAAAGAGCCAGGCCTCTTGCTAGTATCATCTGATGATGCCCGTTTCTTAAAATGGAGGTAACAAAGAACATCTGCAGCTTGTCCACTCTCTCCAGCCACCCATGACCTTGTTTGTATCCTGGTCTGACCTCCTAAGGGACCCTGCTTTAAGCAGGAGGTTAGACTTGCTGAGCTCCTGAGGTCTCTTCCAACCTGAATTATCCTGGGATCCTATGGTTTTATAGATACCTGTAGTTTCCCTTCACAGTTTTTCTTCTTCCATCCATTAGAATCCCAGCCAATTTAGTTGCTCCTTATACAGAAACCAGCCCATACCTTCTGGGGGGGTTGCCCTTCTCCAGTCCTACAGGAGTCTTTCTGAGACAGAAAATCAGAAGCATCCACAACATTCAAGATGTAAGTGATGGCACAGATTTTTGCAGCAGCTTCACCATGTTCCCTGCTCTCCATTCCCTTCCTTACAATTCTTAACATATGTTCTGCTTTTTCGACCAACATTATGTTTTGAGATGATATTTTCATAGAGCTATTTATCAGACCAAAACATCAGGGTGTCATTCTTGTGTGGTGAGAACTTGGAGTTCATCACTGTCTATGGAAAGTTAGGATTGGTTTTCTTCTGAGCTCTCAAGAATTCTCCATTCTATGGGAAAAGTAGCTGAAGCAGACAGATTGTAACCCCTTGCTGGTGAAAGAGGCAAAGTTTTGTAAAGTTTTCCAAAGTTTTTGAAAGGCACTTATTCAAGGCACTCGGGTGTTGCAGCACACAATGCTGTAACACTCTCTGCTTTGAGGAACCCAGCTGCTGAGTAACATGAGCTCCTTCACAAGCCCAAAATCAGTGCTTGGCTACAGAAATCAATGAATGGGGAGAAGTGGGCACCTAAAGACTGGGATTCACAAACACCCATGCATTGCATACACTGGGGAGAGCCAACACAAGGTGCTAAGGTCAGGGCATGGGTTTCAGTCTCACCTCTCAAAGAATGTTTTCCTTCTGCTCAGGTTTCACAGCTCTGAGCTCTTAGGTACTCCTAGGCACCTAATCCAGACAGACCTTCCTCGGAAAACAGAGAGTATTACATGCTGGATTCACTTATGTTCTTACTCTTCACTACAGAAGTGCGAATCCTCCTTCTTATTGACGAGGAACAACATAAATGCTGTAGCCACCAGCATCCCCAGGGAAGAGTATTGCTCCTTTTTTCCCAAAAGCACAAGGCCAGTGTGTGAGCTAGGACTGCCAGCATCAAGAGTCCCAGCCGAGTGCCCCAAACTCCACAGGAGCTGCTTGGCTAGCGAAAACCATTTGATCTAAAAATCAGCACCAATTTGTTGGTACAGCACTGTTGGGATGGATATGTTGGAAATTCACATAGTTTACAGATAATTGCCGTCCTTTAACAGTAAAAATGCCATGGCCAAAAGGCTCTTTTCCTGAAAACTACTACCTCGGAGGTTTTTCTAATGTATACAAGTCGTTTAGGGGTATGATTCTTTTCTTACTCCCATTTAACATAGATGCAGACAAAGTATATAGCAGAACTTGTCTTCAGTAGAAAACTATATATATTTACTTATCTTACTTTCAAAAGCAATTTCCTAAAAAATAAGCACTTGTGAAAAGCCTAGAAATGCCATAGCTTGTAATCAACTCTCTTTGGTACGCACCATATTGAATATTCTTCTCACCATGGAAGCTAAGAAAATATAATGCATATTTAGTAGATTTCATTCCGGAGGCAAAGGGATTTGGTTAACATCAAATTCAGTGGTCACTAATCCCACTTTCCCTGTCCCTTTCCACCCAAGTCACACAAATATTGAAATTCTCCAAATGGTAAAGTTCAGCATCTTGAGCCCTGTTAAATCTTATAAGCCAAAGTAAATTCCATTTCTCTGATTAAACAGAGAGTATTTAGAAAGATCATTAAAAAAGCAATGTGTCTGAGTTGTTCTTGTTTTTTTTCATACCACCCGATTAAGCACTTTTTACTTTGACATCATTCAGAATTATATTTCTGCTATGCATTTTTGTCCAAAATAAAAGAAAAAGTAGTCCCTGCTGAGGGTAAGGGAATGTAAACATTTCAGGCATGAAATCTTGCAAGATGGTGCAAATAAACCTGTGCCTAGCCCAGCATGCCTCTGTACCACCTTTCCACCATGCTTTCCTCTTATTTCCTTCTTGATCACAATTCTTTTTGAAGTGGTGCTCTCCCTCCAAGATACTCAGTACAGTTGTCTTTTGTCCTTTCCATTGATTCTAATATATTTTTACATAGAAAAATGTTTAAGTAAAAGAAAAAGAAAAAAAAAAAAAAAAAAAAAAAAGACATTAAATATAAACACCCCCCCAGGTAATATAACCAGTGGGAAAACATCACTAGAGAATCAGTCAATTTTGCTAGTATAAGAATGTTAGCCCTCATTCTCTCAATGGTTCTCCACAGAAAATTAAACACTGTAATATGAGAGACTAACTAATTGATTTCTTCAAAAGACTTGTGGTAAAAGGCCTTCTAAAAGTTGCTGCTTAGAGATAACAATACCCGTCACAGATTAGGACAGATTCCCTAAGCGTTGGGAGAGTTTTATCTCCCCTTTGCCATTTCAGTGCCTTCTCATTGCCTCTTCTGGAGCATTTCATGACCAGTTTTACATCTCTGGAGTCAACAGGACTGAAGACAGTGGGCACAAAATTATGCCCTGGGTGCTGACCACCATCAGACTCTGGATATTTTAACATACAAAGCTGGGGGCATGAGTAAATTAAGCTAATGGACTTCACCTCAGCTCAGTAATGAACCACGCGATGGCAGGAGAACACAGACCTCGGAGCCCACCTGAAATTTGGTAGGTCATCCATCATATTTTCGGATGCAATTATCCACTGCAGCTCTCCTCAAAATAACCATCTCTGATTAATGTCCAAGAAGAAACACCACCATTTAAAAAACAAAGACTACTAAAGTATTTATTCATGTTCTAAGCATGAAAACAATGGATAACTTTGAAAAACAGGAAAAAAAAACCCAACCCAACTTTGAAAGCAATAAAAGGAAATGCAGCACCATTAGAACACAGATCTCACTGCTGCCTTCTAACATTCTCAAGACCATGGAATCACACCATTGCATAAGGAAACACAACAAAATGAAAATTGAGATCTTTGTCTCATGACTGTCACTACCCTTGTGTGTGCAACAGCAAGCTGAATACTGGTTAAACCATTTTAAGATCTAGATCAAGACTCTATACTACTGCTATGCAAGTTTCTTCAAAAATAGCAATATCGAAGTGAAGAAAGTTCAAAGATAAGGCTGTTATTTTGTTTTATGAGTAATAAAAATGTATAAATGATAAAAACATCACAGAAAAGGAATATATGTCCTTGTAAAACCAAGGCACACTGCCACAGGAGTGAATTACTGGTATTTTTAACACAGCAACTCAAGCTTGCAAAGAAAACAACTACTTTACAGATTCTAGTTTTTCATTTTAATAAGCATTAAAGATCATAGGAGACAGCCAAGAGTTATGTAGTATCCTTTCCACCAATGTGCCTGTGCCATGTAAAGTGCATTTACAATGAGCAGAAAGAAATTTAAATCACTGTACACTCAGTCCCAGAAGCTGCTGCTCAGATTAATCCTGACCCAGCAAAAGAGCCAAGCACACGCTGAACTTTGAGTAAGTAAATAGTCCCAGCTAATTGTCTAATCACAGTGCCCCACACTTCTCAGGACAAATGATGTAGAGCCTGTCTCCAATGGAATCAACAAAAAAAACCAACCTGGCGTGGCAGGAGCAACACATATTTCATTAGCCTTGTGCAAAATTACAAGATAAACTGATTACGTCTAACTTGCTGCTGCAGAAGCTACGGTCTGAATTTACAGGAAGCCAGACAGTTCAGAATAAAGGCAGAAAAGTTACCTTTTATTTATGGCAAAGAAGGAGCCTACACACCGGGAGTTACTGCAATTAGCTGACTGAGCTCCTGTGTTAGCTTGTGCCACTGTAGCTTGCCTGTTCACCCATACCTTAAGCTGTTAATAGCCTTGCTATTCAGAAGTTCTTGGATTTTTGCTTTGTTTGGGGTTTTTTTAGCCACCTAGATTGGCAATGAACTACAAAACGAAGGAGAATTAGGAAAAGAAAGAAAAGAAGAATGTTACCTGAAGGCCCTCTATGGCTAATCTAAGCATGCTTGGTGTGAGCTTGGAGGCCTGTTTGAAGGTGAAGTTGCTCCAGTCTATAATCAAAACAAACCCATTCACTTGAAGCTCAGGATCTTCTATCATGGCTTCTAAAGAAAGAAGTATGGCCCGCAAAATATCCACCAGTGTGTACCTGTGAACGTTAAGGGGAGATTTGGTTAGGAAAGGAGCAACAACCACTGACGTGGATAAGTTCTGAGCGTTCTTCCTTTGTACTGCTTGTCAAAAGTTTAAATCGAAGGAGTGCAAACATATCCTCAGAAGTCACGGGTATGTAAAGCTGGGAAAGTCTCAAAAGTTCAATTAGTTGAACTCATCCTCTGGAGCAGGATTATGTACATCTAGACCATCAGCCAACCAGAACAAACTACAAGAATATAACACACCAAAAGCAAATTTGAACTTCTCTGTAGTTTCCTAAGCTGCTTTAATATCTATACATGTTATTAAATGTCTGTACAAACATACCCATGCAAATTGTATTTTTCTAAAATCATAATGATACCAAAACCTGAGTCTAACACCAGAAGCCTAGACCCAGAGTTTCCTCCTATATTTTTCCAAGGGATTGAAATAACAGCTTCTACAAAATTATGAGTTAAAAAAGGGATTTCCACATGCTCCCCCTGTCCCTCTCTCTGGGTAATGTTTTCTCTTAAATCTACAAAGGGTATTACAGAAGGCTGATTACTCAAGGATCTTGAAAGCGGAAAGTAACACATACTAGGGCTTTAAGGCGTTTCTGGTTAAGAGCAATAGCAACCTTTTAAGAGTTACTTAACTGCCTTCTGAGTACTGAATACTTCGTATACCCAGATTATGTGGTTTCAGGAGTAAGTTTGGAACGTGGTATCTGTCGGTCCTGGAATTTTCTATGTTAAATTTGGGTTTACAAAAATGCCACCTACAATATGTAATTATGTGTTTTGCATACACAGACATAATCTTTTCTTAGATCGATGATCTTGTAAAAGGAGACATAATTCCATATTGCCAAGCCCTGTTAAGTATAATCTTTCTTTTTTGAAGATAAAGCACCTAATACAGCAGATTAATAGCTTAAATATATACAGCAAGGTCATCTTTAGACTGCCATATAATAGAGTTATTAATCAACTTGCAGTTTAGCTTATTGGGTTTTTTTAAAAAAGGTGAAACACCTGAATTACCAGGGCTTTTTTAAGAGATAGGAAAGTAGTAGTTTAAGTTTTGATTTTTTCCCAGACTAACTATGTTTTATATCTAAAAATATTTTTTAAAAGTAAGATAAGTAGTTACTGAAACAGATGTAAATTTCCCAGTCCACACCACAGTATCAGACGCAGCATTAGAAAGCTAAGCCAGAAAAATATCAGATAAGAAGATATTCCAGGAACAAAAGTAAGAGTTAAATCTTCAGGGTTTGTGCTGATATTTTTAAATTTTAAAAGTCTCCCATGATGACATCAAACATTGAAGTTCTCAAAATTACGAGTCCCCAGAGAAATCTTAACCATACTGCATATGTAGCAAAGAGGATGTGTGCCGATTTAGAAATTACTTTAAATTATACTGAATTCTACTTGCTTTAATACGAGTACACTGTTCCATTGTGTACATAACTATATTTTGAAAGTATCTGCAAAAGGAAATAACACAAATGAAATTAATCTGCTCTAGCTGACTCCTTGCATCTCTCCATCTTTTTTTTCTCTTGGCCAACTAAAACTCAGTGAACTTCCCAACTATGTATTCCTAGGAAAAGGACTGGAAAAGGACTCCCCTAGTGTCAGCCTAACAAGTGAACAAGAGAAAGTGTGCTTTCCCCAGAAAACATTAGGGGAAACATTGTTTCACATAATTCTTCTCTTCATCTTGGAGACCCTTATTTTGTTTTGAATTTAGTTTGGTTGACTGGGATGAAAGTTTTCATATTCACTCCTCTCCTTTTCACTTTTCTGAGAGTTAACTTTTTTTTTAAGGCTTTACTTTTCCAAGAACTAAGGTTTACAGGAAGTTTGGTATGCTCCCTCTTTTTGTTCAGCTTTCTTCAACGGGGAGAGGAAACAGCATGAAAAAAATTCTTCTCTAATTCCCCTATAGAAATCCTCAAAACACTAAAATTCTCTAATTCCTTTTGGCAGAAAAAAAGACCATTTCTGTAAAATGAATTTTGTCCATGGGGGATAAAAAGGACATGCCTTAAAACCAATTTTGAAGGAAAACGTTCAAAACCTGGATCCTTAAAATTGTTAGCTCAATTTGATCATCCAAAACCTGTTAGGCCAGGACCCTGTCTTTGCAGCAGGCACAGGGAAACAATCCCCCTCTCCCCAGGCAGAGCAGCTCCCCCAAGCCCAACTGCTGGACGTGTGGGGAAAATGCCACCGTCGCTGCTGAAGCCGCTGAAAAACCAACGCAACAAACACCACCAGCATCACGGGGCGAAGAGCGACCTGAGGAAAAATGAGGAAATCGTTCATCGGCTCTTTCCCAAACGAGCCTGCGCATGTATAATGGGACGTGTAGGGAGTGTTTGGCAGCATGAAGACTATAGACAGTTTTATTGGCGCTAACAAGGTCTTAGTTTGCCTAGCGTGTCTGCAGACCAGTCTATCCATCCAATACAACACTGCTGCACGGACAGTGGAGGGCACCTAATCAACATCAGAACTAAAAATCTCCTGTACGACCTGCATTTTGTACAACTGCCAGCATCGGGATTAAAACACGCACTCGGCCAGAGGGAAGGAGGCTTACAGGGTCGTGTCCAGGGTCGGGGCTGGGCTCAGAGCGTGGCCAGCTGCCTTCAAACCCCTGGTTACCTCCACAAGGTGGTGGTGGTCTCAGAAATACTGGGGGTTTTATCACTTCATGAAATTAGCTGGCGACACGCTCTGTAAGAGGCCTTCCCAGGGGAAACGTTGCACTGGGAAGGAAATTACATCAGGTGAGACATTGGGAGAGCAGCTAATGCCTCGGTCTGAGGAAGATCATCTACCAGAGCTCATACAACACACATCAGAAACACTCAAATCCTAGAAATTAGCCTCAACCCCACCTGACACTTAAGCTGCCCCATTCAGAGGATCTCACTCTCCAGGAGAAGAGCTCCACAAAGCAGAAGGCTGCTGCAAGCACCCTACATCCAGTCCAAGAAGATGGGTCCCAAGTTCCTGATGTAGATCTCTCATGTCCTCCCTCGGGAGCTGAAGTTCTCATGCCTTGGATTAACAGCTTCCTAGTGGTACGAGGCTGCTAGACATCTGGTGCATTAGACAGAAAGATTCTTTGTTTATGAGGCCAATCACATCTCTAACACGGGCCATAAAATGCTTTTTATATATACGCCTAAGTGATAAAGATATAGATGTATACATGTAAACACAAATACACCTAATGATGTCCTGAATTCATTCAAGTCAACTAGAAAACTCTCTAGGTATCAATGAGACCAGGATTTCGGCCACCACAGAGAGTAACCAATGGGCACAGGGCTGGGTGGCCACAAATCTATGCCGTATTCACCATCAACATAACTCCTATCGCAGGTTTGCTTAGTGTAGGAAATGCAGTCCACAACAACAATGACGATATTGTATGTTTACTCACTGAAGAAGACAAAAGGTTGTCCTCTCAGTGAAAACAAGTCCTGAAGAACACGGGTCTAGCTAAAAGCAAGCAAGAACACTTTCTGCCAGAGGAAGGTATCTGAAGTACTCTTTAAGTCTAAAAAGCCACATCAGGAGTACACAGGGACATGTCACTAACAGCCAAGCTTCCCACCTCAAATACCCTTCAGGGCAATTAGTTGAAGATAGGAGCTATCCTTCATTCTGTAATGGACCTCTTTCTCTGGGTTTTGAGACCTTACTTAAGCACAATACAGAAAACCAGACAAGAAAGACAAATCCATTAGTGGATATTTAAAGCGGCTTTCACTCTGAACACATGCTGAGGCAAGCCAGAAATGTAAACCCAGTGTGACAGATGAAATCTTAGGTGGTGCAAATGGCAAGCTGAGTATTGAAAGTATCAGCTGAACTGCCCATGCAAATGAAACATGATTAAAGAAACTATAGTGAAGCTTTCACGCAGCACAGAATTATTTGCATAAAGACTCATCTTTAATCCGCTCCAGCCCCATGTTGTCCAACATTTCGCCTCACTGCTACTACTGTTCATGTCAGCACCAGGAGGCACAGGGTCTCCCGTAAAATACGCCCCGTCCTTGGCTGGACTTGAGGGAGATTAAAATCCTATGTAAAAAAGAACGTGGGAAAAATTACTCTGGCTTGTGTTGCTGAAACTTTTCTTTGAAAAAAAAAATCAACATTTTAGCCTTTAATTTTAAGAGGCCATGGTGTTCGGTCTGGGAGGAAGATGGTGTTGTTTTATTCTTACCAATCCGTGTTAAGTAACAGCATGTATTTAGGGGACAGCAAGCCGCTCATTTTGCCCTAGCCCCAGTTTTACAATGACTGCTCCAGTGCTGTCAGGTACGTAGGGTGTGCTGGGCCTGATTTGCTGCAGTGCATGTTCTATAGTAGCCTGGAGTTAGGCTGTGCAGAAATAAATCCTTATTTATTTATGGCTAAATTCAGTTGCGCTCACTTGTTTAAACAGACTCTTATGCGACATGTTGTAGCCAGCAAGATATTACTAATTGCTAGGATAATCGAGAACTCACGGTTAATTTAAATGTATTTAATGCCCTCTATTTATAGAACCATGCTTAACTCAATAGAAAGCTTAGACAACTTTTTTAGCCCAGTTATTAATGTGAATAACAAATGCTGGAAATATGTTATCACATATATCATGCACTCTTAGTGTTCCTTTTCTGTGTGAGTTCCAGCTTGAGTTCAAATGAGGTAGGGACTGGTGTGCAGACACACTCTGCTACCTCTTGAAATTCTTCATTCAGGTTGACTTTAAAGCAATGAGCCTGGGAAGGCTTGACAAGTTAATAGCCACACTGACAGTGATTCTTTCAAATGCTTTGGGATGGCTACCATTTCTACCACGACAGCGACAGAGCTTTCTAGAGTAGTGCCTCACTGAGGTCTTGATTTGTCAAAAACAGAACGGCTCAACCAATTAACTGAGCATCCCACTCTCTTGTAATTTAACAGTGGCAGCAATTTCTCCTTTACAGAAAGGCAAAGTTCTTTGAGAATTTTTTTATGGGACATGACCAGATTCAAAGTATTTCCAAGGATTTGGGGGAAAAACAGTCTGGCAGACACTGCTATCAACTCTTGGTAGTAGTTCACTATGATCTTTGACCTTTACTTCTTGGTTATGTGGTCTGTGCATCATATTCACTCCCCGAGGCCACTGAGATTTCCACCAGGGCATCAGAAAGAGAAGAGACAGGGAGAATGCAGGGTACAGATGTCTCCTGTCAAATCTAGCTGTGTCAGCTGTTTTCAATATTTTATGTTCTTGATGATGACTGGCATCCACCCTATCATCTGTTTAACCAGATTCTGGCTCCCGTCGACTTACTTTTGAACTGAATAACAGATAATCTGATTTGGCAGAGTTGCCCTACTATCTCTATTGCTATTTGTCATCTCCCCCCCCTGCCGATATCACGAAATTTCAAGTTATTTTGAGAATTAAAGCTGAGTGGCATGAGTCTGCCTCTCAGGATGCAAACTGTTAACTAGCAGAGATAAAAGGTAGGTCGTCTTTGCTTGAATTTAAGCCACATGTCTCCTGAAGGTCCCAAACATGTAAGGAACGCACAATCTGTTTTTCAAGCTCATCACCATTTGGACAAGTAAAGGTTTCCATCAAATGAGTTCTTGTGCCACTGTGGTTTAAAAGAGAAAGCTGGTCAAGTCTCTGAGCCATCATCCCATTTGTAACCTACTGCTCTGGCTTAGTATTTTTTAGAATTTCAGTGAAACAGGAGCTGTCAAGATACATAAAGGAGTACCTAGAAATGATGCCTCAGATCTCCTTGGTTTGTCAGTCTGGGTACAGATGTGAATGCTGAAAAGATGGGGGATCGAAACTTCTCTCATAGCTACTCTGCTTAAATAGTGGCAGCACGCCCTGGGAGCCCTTATTCTAAAGCAAAAAAGCACTACCAGTGTTACAAAAATGCACAGAAAGATAGAAACTGCTTCAAATATTTTACCATATTAGCTTTTTAGATTCAGATTGAATACCATTCTTTACTCCTTACGTTAGACCAGTGCCTAATAGTCACAGCCATGGATGAAGATTCAGCTGATCTAAATTTTACATTAGTATTGATCAAAAAGATCCCTAGCCAAAACACTCACAGTCTAAATACAAGTGATAATAGGCAGATACGGATACCTGGGGGAAAGCTAGGAAACAATAAGACAGCATCAGTCAGCAGGAGAAACTGCGGAAAAAATGACAGCGCGTGTACTAGTTAGTAATTATTATTTGAAAGATATCACCTCTAAGCAAAAATTGACTCTATTAACCAGGTATTTTGTTACTGTTAATAAGTTGTTATTGTTAGCATTGCTATTTATTTTGTCGCACTGCCTCCATTAGAGCTTGAAAAATACCCTGCCAACTCGCCTGTGGTTAATAGTGAGCTGAGGAGCAGACCAGCCTCCTAATAGCTACAGAATTAGAGTACCAAATTTAGAGTATTAGAGTACAGAATACAGAATTTAAATTTTCATTTAATGGGAGGAAAAGAAAAGTTTCTAACACTTCTGCACACAAAAGCATAGTTTTGAAAGCAAACCAGTGGACTCCATCTTTGCCCTGCTGTAAATCATCTGATGCAACAACAGAGCGAATGGTAATGAGTGCAGCGGATTTCCATATTCACCGAGGACGGTGTGAGCTGACTGGGTCACTGTGACACAGACAGGAACTAGGAATCACCGCGCTCTCCTACTGCACTTTTCTGTTGCACTTTCTAGGAAAAATTCTGAGACAATTAATACCGGGAGAGATTTCAGGTAAATAGCATCAAAATGGACTGATTTTCCTAGGGCATTTGTGTGCAGGTGCCACGAAGCGTACAGAAGAACATGCATGACAACAGATCCCTTGCCGCTGAGAGCTGACGTTAACTGTACCATTAATTGGAAAAAAAAAAACTTCACCAGCTGGACGCATTAAGAAAAAGGGAGCCTTCAAATGCCCGTACACACCTACAAGCCAAATGTAGTTATGAATCAACAATCTGGAAGCTAACAGGGAAGGCTGATCCCTCCCAGCGCACTATCCAGCCTCCTGGCAGGAATGCCACCCGTCTGCGCTTCCCCCAGAGGAGAGACAGGACGGAGAGTTAGGCAGGGTCCCATTGAAAAGCTGCTGGGCTACTCAGTGCATTATCCTTCACCTTTCCCTTTTTTGTTTGTTTGTTTTAAATACATGTCTGATTTAGTTGTTCAGATGGTAGGACATCTGGTACAGTTTTCAGGCCCTGCTTTAATTTAGTGATTTAACACCTAGTACACAGGCTTGTTTTACCATAGGAATTTTCTGCCTTCCACGCTTTTCCTTCTAATTGGAACGATGTAAATCGTAGGCTGCTGGTGCTATATAAATCATCTATAGTATGCCTGCTATTCATTTAAATAACAAATTGGAACTTTTTAATTCTAACTGTTACCTGCTGGCCATAATAAGTTCTACACATGTGATAAATTCGCAGGCTTGCTGCGCTCTGTTAACTTAGCTCATGAAACGTACAAAGAGGTCCTAACAAGACAGACTACAAAAAGTAACCCTAGTGTTGCTGTAAGAGGAGCACTGGTTTACGCACTGTAAGGTCTCAAGTCAGTTAAGGCATAAGCTTGAGACATAACCACGTAGCAGCTCTAGTATATGTTCCGTACACGATGCTCCCCGGGTTCAGTGGCTGAACATCAGATAATGGAAGACAGTCAATTTAATTAGTAAAGAGAGTGACCTAGCTCCATTCCCACATCTGTCACTGACTTGTCATGTGCCTTGGAGCAAGCCACTCCCCGCAGCTGGGCTCCAGCTCTCTCCCCTTTGTCTGAGTGGTCTATCCGAAAAAAAAATCCCTCGCTCCGGAGGAGAGGCGTACCGTGGGCGGGCAGCGCCGAAGAGCGATAGGGACCCGACTGCAAACGTGGCCATTAGGTACCCCTGCGTACCCCAGTCACTGCCCTATTATATCATAAATAATAATTTTACCGACAGGACTTCGCGAAAAAGATCGTAGAAATTTGCTGTTGTGTCAGCTGATCTCATGTAGTGTAAATATCAGCACATCCAAAATTAAGAAGAAAATAAACTCACTCTTTTCACATGGCAATTATTTTTTTAAATGCTACTTTGTCTCCAAATTCAAATTCTTGATGTTCTTTTAACTGGGAACTAATGATCTGGAAAGTGTCACATAAAGCTTTGGGTTGTTTGTTTGGGTTTTTTTAATGAGAAATAACAGCATAGAGTAGGCCACACTACCTCTAACAAGGGAACTTCTTCATGGTAGATGTATGAGTTAATAAAAGGCCTAAATATCCATTTCTTTGCTAGTTCCTCATTCGGAGATCTTTAAGAGTTTGTGGAGGTGTTTTTAAAATAAAAAGTTGACCTGGTCCTTATGTGGGAAATAAGGAAAATCCGTATGTGGGAAACGAAGCCCACTCAGAGAGTCCTTAGCCTCATCATCACTGCTTCCTCACTCAGCTTCTTTTGCTCCGTCTGCCAGAAAAGCAGAGCAGCAAAAGGACGCCGGCCCCAGCTCCGCATATGTTCATCCCCACTTTCCAGTTGTTAGCCTGGTCGTGGGCAGGTTTGATTTCTGCCAGACAGCTTTCTCCCAGTCTCTGGGCGTGACTCAATGGTTAGCAAGGGCCGGGAAGCTCTTCCCGTAGGCGGTGTGGATGTGGGCGACCTGTCTGGAGAGGAGGAAAGCCACGGTGGGCCAGCGGCCCCCCGCGCAGGGACCCGTCCCTAGCCGTAACACCGACTGCTGCAGGGAGCCGTGGGAACGCTCCCTGCGACGGCTGTTGACACAGCCTGCCAGGGGACAGCTACCCAAACACTTGAAGGGCAGGCTCAAGTATGCCAGTTCCCCAAATGTTGTCCTTTCTGACCACCCCGCTGGCCGTCCGTGCCCTCCTCGTGTTTTCAAAGAGCTGAGCTTGGGATATCTGCGCTGAGCGCTCAGCGCTGCCTGCGCCCAGCCCGTGCTGACTGCACAAGGACGGTTTGGGTTCCCGTGAAGGCAGCTAGCAGGATTTGAACTTTTCTCACTAACAAGCGCTTCAGACCCTAAACCTGCTCTCGGGTTGGGAGCCCCGGGAAACGCTGCGGTGCTCACGGGAATAAATAGGCTTTAGAGCTCACTCTTCATGGATTCATTCATTTACATGTACTGAAAATCGAGCGGTTGTTGTGGATGTAATTTTAGACTGCAGGAGAAACTGGGCATGACACCCAGTGAGGTATTTAGAATCATCAAATAGTGTCACATTGTATCAAGCCGATCGCTAAAAGAAAGGGCCTTGATGGGAGACAGCTCTTGGGTCAGCCTGCTAAGTCATCCTCAGGCTCGACTAGCCCCAAAAAGGATCAGAGGTTGGTCTAGGGACGGCACTAGCCTCCTTCAGTTTGCTCCCAAAGCTTTGTGCGCTTGGATCTTATTATGCAGGGAATTCACACTTAGAGCAGCGTGAGTGGGGAAAAGAAGCGGTTACTGTAACTTCCATCCTGGCATTTCCAGGTGGCTCAGGAAGAGCTTTCTTCAGCTGAGGGAAAGGATTCGGAGCCGCAGCTTCCTGCACAGGCAAACTTTCCAGCTCAAAACCCCTGACAGGTACGTACTCCTGTTTTGCACACAGCATCTCCCACTTTCTCCTGTGGCACCTGAGCGACTCTGCGGGCGCTGAAGCAGAAAGACCGGCACAGACATTGCAACCAGCCTTTGTCGGGGGGGCTTGGGGGGGGGTAAACACATCATCTACCACGCCAGCTCACTTCTTCATCTACCACGCCAGCTCACTTCGGCTAAGGGGAGGCAGAAGCACGTAAACCTCCTATCAGCCAGCCGAGAAGAGCACCCGAGCAGCTCCTGCTTCCCTCCCAAAATTCAGATCCTGAACGACGAGGAGGTTGAAAAGGCCCTAAGCCACAAAACACGTTACTTCTTCCTCTTCTCCCTCTGCCCCCCCAGGCTGCTGCCCAGCCGGTGCCCCTGCCGCCCACCCCATCCTCTGCTCTGGCATAGCTTTTCCCACGCGTTGCCCAGGGAAAGAAGGGATTAAGGCGGGCAGGTGGCTCCGCGTTTACCTGCTCTGGTCCCAGTTGGCAGCAAAAAGGACGAGGATCTTCCTGCCGTAGTGGTCCAGGTTGGCCAGCCCGCCGGGGAAGCCATCCTTCAGCGCCTGCTTGATGCCCGGGTCCGTGGCCTTGAAGCTCTTGAACATGTCCAGGTTCTGCTGGCGATATTCAAAGTACTGGGCCAGGAGGCGAAACGCCTCGAAGTGCTGAAACTTCCTCGCCCGCAGGAACCGCAGGATGAAGGCATCGTCGGTGCGGAGGAAGCCGATGTCCGGCCTGGTGATCACCATGTCCCGCACCTCCTGGATGTCCTGGTGCAAGGTGTCGGGGTTCTCGTTCAGCTCCAACCGGGCTTTCTCCAGAGTCTCCGGGGAGAGACCTGCCTGCAAATGAGTCATGGCGCTGCCCTCCTCCTCCTCCTCCTCCTCCTCCTCCTCCTCCTCCTCCTCCTCCTCCTCCTCCTCCCCGCCTGCTCTCCTCAGCCTCCCGGGCCCTCGCCCCCCCCGCAGGCGGGCTGCCCCGGCACGGCCGCCCGCCGCTCCCCCACCGGTCGGTCCCCGGCGGTCGAGAAGCGAGCGGCGAGCGGCTCCCGGGGGTGGAGGGGACGGGGGGGACGGGGGGGTCTGGCACCGAGACTACCCCCGGGCTGCTGGAGGAGCCGCGTTATCTCTCTGACATAGCGCCCGCCCCGCCGCGGGGTCCGACGCGCCGCATCCTCCCTCCTCCTCCTCCTCCTCCTCCTCCTCCTCCTCCTCCTCCTTCTCCTCCTCCTCCTCCTCCCCCGCAGCCGGTCCGCGGGGGATGGATGGGGACGGGGCTGCCGCTCGCCGCCGGTGCCGGTGAGGATGTCAGGCCGGGGGAGGTCCCCCGGGCCGGGGCTGGTAGGGGGGCTGCCCTCCCCGGAGCGGCACCATTGACGTAGGAGCAGAGCTCGCTCCGCTTCGGAAGCGTCTCCCCGGCTTAAAAAAAAATAAATAAATAAATAAATAAAATTAAAAAAAAATAAAAAAATAAAAAAAAAATTAAAAACACGCCAAACTATTAAAAAAAAAAAAAAAAAAAAAAGCAGGGAGGAGGAGGGATGCCGATCCGCAGGTAATTCGCCGGTACCGAAAAAAAAAAACCCTCTCCGGCGCGGAGCCCGGATAGACAACGGGAGCCTTCGGCCTTGCGGAGAAATTCCCGACCCCCCCCCTCGTTCCCGCTCCCGCTCCCGCTCCACGCCCCGGCTCCCAAATGGCACCAGCCGGCCGGGGGCCGCCCCGCTTGCGCGCTCCCGCCTTTGCACACTCGCGGACGCGCACACGTGGACGCGCTTTGCGCCGGGGCTGCGCTGAACAAAATGGTGGTTTGCCCTGAGGGGGGGGGGGGGGGAGGGCGGTTTGGGGGTTTTACGGGCCCCCGGGGAGGTGTGTGAGGCCCAAAATGTGCGGGTGATGGCGGTGGGGAAGGGGTCGCTCATCGAGCGGTGTCTTTAATTGCCATCCTCTCCTCGGACCGAATTTCTGAGCTTCAAAACCAGGGGGCTGTGGTGAAGTGACCCCCTTTTTTTTTTTTTTTGTCTGTCTGCCACCTTAATGTAGCAAAGGGCAAAAATATCGCGCTTCGGTGCATTGAGTATTTTTTATATTTTTTTTCTGTGCGTTGAGTACTTCAGCAAGGAAAGATGCCTTTTTTTTTTTTTTTTTTTTTCCACGCAGGAAAGTTTGATGCTGCGGTCTGCTTTCAGGAAAAGTTCCCACTGAAGAACATTTGACCTTTGTCTGAGGGACTGGACCTTTCCGATGCAAATACGCCCGAAAATCAAGCTTACATGAAAGATACACGGCAAACCGAGGAAAACCTATAGCACGTACCTCCTCCTCCTTCCTATAGGAAGCGAAGCTCTTTGGCACTGCGCTGGGCTCCTTTCCCAAGATGACACAGCCAGAGCACACAGACTGAATTATTGAAAAGGCACCGAGATCACTGATCCGTATAGAGAGTATATATGGGGAACACACCAGCGGGAAGTATAGTATGCGTTCAGGCAAATAAAGACACTCGTTTTCTGCAGGCCACCATCAGACGGAACAGATGACCTCGGCAGCGGGAGGGAGCCCTCGGCCATGAGCACGTTCGGAGCGCGCGTCTACGCGGCGAGCAGCAGTTAGGTGGCAAAATTGTCATTCTTCTGGGAGCTAAAGGGAGTTTTGGGGTCTTTTACAGGGTTTTAGAGGGGTTTGCAGTTCTCCTACCAGATCCCCCCTATTTCTTCGCAGCCACCTGATGTCAAAATATCTGCGGTACAGACGGCTGGAAGGGCAGACGGAACCACCAGTCCTTCCTCAGCTGGGTACCAGACTTCCAGCAGCCTAGCTTAAGGCAGAAAGTGTTGGAAGGACCGGTCTGATAGTGCCCGCCCGTCGTGGCCCAGCTTTATTCCAGCGGAATTTCACCATGTGCTTTGAGATGCCTCACAAGAGAGATGCACAGTGTGCCTAAGGGCTGAATCACTCTCTAGAAATGCTTATTTCTCTTTGTCCGATAAAATGCCTTTAAAGTAGCCCCCCTAACGTAGATGTGATTCATCTGGGTCGATAGCTTTTTCTTGGGGCAGTTATTGCTCCAGAAATACTTTGTGCTTTTGTTTGTTATTATTATTTCCTATTTTTCTTAAAGCTTCGTTTTCCGGTGCTCTTGCTATCTTCCTCTACATTACTTCTATGTTCCTCGGCAGAGACCCTTTGAGAACAGCTGTTTCCATCACCCCTATGGAACCAACAACCAGAATTTTCCTGCCATCATTTTCCATTTCTGATGCTACTGCTCTGCCTTTTCCACTGCAACTAAGCTAATAAAAAGAGTAGGTCATGTCACAAGCGCCTCAAATTCACTCGCTGCAAGGCGAGCTGCAGGCACTCAGTGTCTTGCAAAATCAAGTCCATAATATACCCTGTCTGTGACCTCTGGTTACACATTACTTAATTTGCTTTATTTTTCTTTTGCAAATGGAAACATACCCATATATTATATTTTCTCATGTATGCCAACACATACATGCACTGAACAGAGAAAAGAAGTGAGCTGACCGAAATTAAAATATTAACAATTTTGAAACTACAGAAAAGGTTAATTCTAAAGAGTCTTTATTTTTTTAAAAAACGTATCAAGAAAATACATGGAATTTTATCTGAAAACTTTCAGTATTGTTCCTTTTTTTTTGTTTTCCCCATTTTTTACCATATTTAAGCCATTCCTCTTCATACCCTTTTTAAAATAAAAAAGCACAGAAAAACACGGGGAAAAATGTGGAGGAAGAGGACTTAAAAAAACCCTGGAAGCCAAATATATTAATTAATTTCATCAAAACCAACCCAATTTCTGTAGGCTTCCTTTTCAAACAAGGTTCAGTCTCCATAAAAATCAATTTAATAATTTAACAACTTCTAATCGGTACTTTGCCACATTAAAATGAAACTCACCAAATATTAACAACATTTCAAGAAATTCATTTTGTCAATGAATTGTTGAAACATAGGGTAGGTCAAAGAACAAGATTTTGATCATGTTCTACCCAAGTCGCAGACGGGGCTTAATATGACAATAACATTTTCTCAATATTTTGAGATCTTGCATGTAAACACATGAAAGATTTGTTTTAAATATAAATAACTTGGTAGGAGCAATAAAAAATGTTTCTGTCATCTATAAGCAGATTTATCAAACCATTTAAATAGTATAATGAAGAAATATGTGTTTTCCAATATGTCATCCTACCTAAGTCATGAGGGGAAAAATGGAGCCACTAATGCAGTTAGATGCAACATACTGATGGCACAGTGTAATTTATTTATTGTGCACATGCACTTTTCCCTCTGTAAAACAGTAGGGGTGTCTGACTAATGCCATTATGTAAATCTCAGTGTCTTTTCACATGCACTTACAAACTATTATTTTTCTTTGATGCTTTTATAGTCACTTTTGCCTGAACTTCGTACAAATAAAATCCAAGCGCCCTGCAATCCCGTAAGCACCACAATTAAGCACCTGATTTGAAAAAAAAAAATAAATAAACCACAAATAAGACACAAAGGTGTTTGCGTAGGTGTTTGATATCGGAGATGCTAATTCACATTCAGAATTAAATCGTTTAAAATCAGCAACAGACCAGGGCACTCAGGAACAAAAATGGAATACAGAAATAAAACTAAACAAAATAAATACTAGATGGTCGATAAGGAAATAACTGTATTAGGACCCGTGTTGGTACCTCACGTTCTCTGGGGTGGTTTAAGACTCCAGACGGCTCTTGCTGTTCTCTTTGACTTACAGTTACGCTGCCCTCAGCATCCTGCTCTGGGTATTCCTTCAGGACAGCTGTGCATATAGGATCAAATTTCTGAGAGAGTTTGTCTTACTTAGCTGTGATATAGTTAAAGAGATGAGAAGTATGTTTGAAAGTACATATAACCAGGAATATATGCTCGCATCCATTCCTCTTCAGCAGTGTTTATGTTGGTGCGTCCAGTTAAGTGTGTCCTTGAAGACTTTGAAAAAGGCTAAATATAACTTTGTCAAAAGCACCTAAATGACACCTAAATCCAAAGTGGCTAAATTCAAAGTCTAGGTCCTACTTTCAGAATCAATTTAGACACTTCATTCAAACATTTTAAGAGCATAAGAATAACTGTAGGTGAACAAGCATCTTCTTAGTGTGCCTCTCGAGTGGCTTAAGGTGGAAGCCCAAGTAACGGTATCAGTTAGTGTTAGGCTCCTGGACTCCTGAAATATTTTCTTCACCGTGAGTTAATCTTTGAAGTCATTCATTGAGCACAGTGCTGTGACTTAACAAGTTCCCAGATGACAGCTCAGACTTAGCAACTGATCTCACGCATGATCTTGTCTCATCACTGCAAGTGGCTGGTGAAACTTCTCAGTTTAAACCTCAGAGGACACCACATGAGGTTGAGGATTTGCCTCAGATGTCGTTCTGTAACTAGGTGAGTTACAGGAACGCAGTCATGTGTCTGAGCATGATGGTGATCTTTACTTAAGCGTATTTGCAGAAAATGTCAGGATGTTTGACCTAGAAAGTCCCATTATATCTGAAACAAGGGAACTTCTAGAACTGAGCTCTGTTGGAAATCTGTCTGCAACTTCAGATGCTGACTAGCTGAAAAATTGGCTTCTGAGAGCAAACTAGTCATCTGTCTTTTATTCATCGTCATAGGGCTCTAACAACATAAGGATAAATAGCCTTACAGTAGACAAGGGATAGCATCAGACCCTAATCAGAGAAATATTTCAGTATGACAAGCCTACTCACAGAATCATAAAAAATAAAACTGGAAGGGATTTTAAGAGGTTGCCTAGTTTATCTATCCCCCATCCCTGATGGATGTTTGTCTGAGTGGTATTTAAAAACCTCCAGCAGCAAATACTTCACAGCTTCTTTAGACAGTCTGTCCCAGAGCTTCAGTATCCATGCAGTACTTTTTTCCCACTGTCCGGCCTATCCATCACTTGCTGCAATTTAGCCCACTGGTTTTTATCTTATCTACTGTAGACTGACAGAATAATTTATTTCTTTATTTGGAGACTAAAGTCTCAGGTGAAATTTCTCTTCTCCTTTTTCTGGCTGCACAACATCTGTTCTTTCAATCTCCGGCATTTAAAATGCTTCAGATGTACGGTATGAAGGGATGGGTGTGAGCAGGGCATTAGCATCGTGGGGACAGTATTTTGATGGGCTTTCCTCTTCTGTCTACATGAGGTCTTTACATGCCATTTTTACTGTTGGAACAGACAGTCTTCCAGAGGTGAAACTCTAAGTTGAAATAATTAACCTATGATTTAGAAAAGTCAGCATCTCACAAACAGATGATACACAAAAGTAAAAGTTTCGCCCAGCATTAGTGCCAACACAAAGTATCTTAACAGCTGTATTAATCTGGGGGAAAAAGAAAAAGAAAAAAAAAAACCAACCACCCCAAACTTAGGCAACTGCAGGACTCTGTCAAGCAAGTTCAAACATTAATTTAGTGTGACTAAAAACGTATCTGGAAATGTAATGAAGTTCATTGTTATATTAATACTGCAATAACTGGGAGCAAAGCAGTCAGACATATTTCACTGCTATAAAAATTTGCATATCGGAGATATGTAGGAAATAAAGGATAATGAATTCATAACTGAGCCAATAGTTTCAGTAAGCTTAGTCAAATGATGAGTTAGGACATTAAACATTCCAAAATTTCAATACAGAATTAATAGAGAATGCTGAAGAATGCTAAGTTTGGAATAAATGCTCATTTTATTAAAAATGGATGAATGCAGTCATGGAACAAAATTATTCATTAAATCATTTTTAATGCAAGTGCGAGAAAGACATGTAAGTCTGAAAAGCTCCCAGTGATGATCTGTGCCTTGGCTTTCCTGAAGTCAATACCCAGACTTGCATATCTAAGTAGAAGGTGATCAGTTTTGTCCTTGAACACGTACCAGCACACGCAGCAGATGGATGCAAGCCACATTTGGATGCGATGTAGAACGACAAATCGCAGTTGTTTTATGGTACCGGCATTGCCCATGCCAGAATAACTGCTCACATCACGGCATTGGAAACCAGGTGATGTTTGGTTTGGCTGCACGGAGGAAAGGTGCTTGGGACTTCAGTAAGTCTCATTCCATTTACAGCTCAGGAAGCCGAGCACCATCCAAGATAATATCAGCTGTTTTCTTCAAATCCTGATGGGAGAGGTGCTGTAGAATGGGTTCACGGCTGTGAAGGCACTTCCGAAACTCCTCTGCCAAATCTGGGCACGTGTTTTCATCTTTTTAAGAGTGATTTTTGGGGATCCTCAGTATCTCCGGCTTTAAAATCTCTCGGTGGATTTGCTTTTAGAAGAAGTTGCAGCTTTCCTCTGACTGGAAAGACTGCAGTGCTTTGTTTCATAAAGAATGATCTTCTGTTGCTGAAAATCCAGCCTTTGCTAAGTTTTCTGTGGCTTATTACTCTCCCTGACTTATCTTTCTGTCTGTCTGTGTGTCTTTCTAACTATTTATCATGTTTAGAGCTCATTTTGTACCAAGAAAGTAAACGCTTCCTATTTGAACTATTATACCCTGTCTTCAAGCTCTCATTTCCTGATATTTCTTTATAATATTTTTTCACTCCTACTCTGTCCACATGGTCAGGTAACTCTATACTTCTTCACTGGAAGTCAGTTTTACTCGTTGCGTGACATGGATGCCTGCTGGCACCCACAGCATCACGCGTTTTATCTCTACATGTACCACATCATATTTCTCGATAAGACACATAGGAATTTTTTCTTCTTAACATAGCATCTCCTTTAGGATACTTTTCCCATGACGTGTGGTTTCATAAACGGTTTCATAAACAGTTTCATAGTTTTTAGTACAGTATTATTCTCGGTGTTCTCTGGGCAAGCTTAATTCAGATCATGCCCACTACAATAATGATATATGTGACCCTACCAGCTGCAAGATGGATGCAATGTCTGATATTAATCCTACAATATCACCACGCCGTTTCTGGCAGTGTTTGATCCCCACATCTAGACACAATAACAAATCTGTCACCGTTGACTCGGTTACAGCCACTGATCAGATTACTTGTACAAACTACAGGTGAATCCTTCGCGAACATTCCTGTCACCTTCCGCACACAGCAGCCATAAAACCACCTCCTCTCTGTAAAAGTCAATTATTTTCATCTACCATAACTATACAGTACATCCTTGAAATTTTCTGAGAAATATCCATTCTGATCTTAAAGGTCATAATTTATATCATTTTGAATGACTGAGTTTGTGAATTTGGCTTGATTCTGTCAGTCACTTTGAAATACCAGAAATCGCCTGAAAGCAAAGCAATTGAATAAAGCTGAAGTCAGCCTGTTCTCCTAAGGCAGCATTTTCAGCTTGTTCAGCAAAATGTACTTGTACTCCATCCCAGCGCAAATACTTATGTGGCAAGATAATGTAACTAGCATGGGCTATGTTTGATGACATAATTTCATTATGATTTTCCAGTTTTCTCCTTTCTTTGAAAGGCAAATCATCCATATATTTTGTGATTTTCTTTTTGGAGAATATCATGAAGCATAAAGAAGCTTGTTGCCTCTGAAGTTTGTCTCTAGCCTTTTTTCTTTTTTTTTTCAGTTAAAGAATTCAGGCTGTTTGAAAGCTTCATCTATTTACTAAGTCAAAAACAGATTGCACCCAAAAGCTATTGAGTAGCAAAATTGCCTTATGCTGTAACTTGTTTCAAAACAAATGGAGCCATTGAAAGTCATTAAACCAGAATGGACAGAAAGGTGGCCTTATTTTCTAAACTTACACACATGGAGAGCTTCTGTTCACGGCGTTTTACAGGCAGTAATGGTAGCAGGCAACAGAAATTCAGTTTTCTTTGAAAGCAATGATGGAAACAGGTCAACGCTAACAAATGTAGACACATTTGGTTTTGGAAATGAAGTTAATCATGCCACTGCTGCAGGTGATTTGATTTTAGCGCCTTAAAAATGCTAAGTTTAAACTTCACTCAGTCACTTAGGTTTCAATCCAGCTGCCAAAGCACAGGCATTTAGAGTCTTTTGAGACGCCTCCAGTAATCGCACCCGGTCTTCAGCCGCTGCTCTGGAAGGAGCGGGTCGCCTGTAGCTCTTGTGTCACGTCTGCCAACCCTGTGCAGGTGCCAGCAGTACCTCAGGGAATCTCACACGGTGCTGGACACCTGCCTTTTGAAAAATAAATTAAGCCCTCTTGTCCTGGTTTCGGCTGGGATAGAATGAATTTTCCTTCTAGTAGCTGGTATAGTGTTACATTTTGGATTCCATATGAGAAGAACCAATGTTTTCAGTTGTTGCTCAGTAGTGTTTAGACTAAAGTCAAGGGGTTTTCAGCTTCTCATGCCGAGTCAGCAAGAAGGCTGGAGGGGCACAAGGAGTTGGGAGGGGACACAGCCAGGGCAGCTGACCCCAACTGGCCAAAGTGGTATTCCAAGCCATGTGATGTCATTCCCAGTATATAAACTGGGGGGAGTTGGTCTGGGGGGATCGCTGCTCAGGAGCTAACTGGGCATCAGTTGGCAAGTGGTGAGCAATTGCATTGTTTTGTATATTCCGATCCCTTTATTAGTATTGTCATTTTATTATTGTTATTATGATCATTATTAGATTCTTCCTTTCTGTGCTACTAAACTGTTCTTATCTCAACCCATGCGTTTTACCTTTTTCCTTCCAATTGTCTCCCCCATCCTAATGGGTGGGGAGGGAAGTGAGTGAGCAGCTGCGTGGTGCTTAAGTTACCTGCTGGGGTTAAACTACACCTATTGAATGGCAACAGCATAGGATTACATGTTTACTTTCAGTCCAGCTAAAATATTTAGCTGTCTTTTGGCTGTTTGTGGAGCTCTAGCATGGTAGGAGGTGAAAATGACACCTACACTTGATCTGTTGATTAGAGAGGCAAGCAACTGCTTTTAGTTTTGCCTGAGAAATTCAAAGAAGGAAAAGCACAAAATAAGATGGCTGTTGAAGCCTTGTCATAACTTTCCTGAGATCTTTCCAGGCACTGTTTGATTCACAACAGATGCTAAACAACCACCGAAGAATCATAGGTTGCATGTCTAATCTTCCTCCTCTGCAATGACGTTGCACAGAAGACAGGAGCAAAGGAGAAGAGCTGAGGCACACACCAAGGCACGCGGAGATGTTTGCAGCAGCAAAGGGAACCCTGCTTGTTGAACCTAGCCAACCCAAGGAAAAACCCCAACATCTGCTACGGTTGTTCTTGATGACCGAGAGCCCACGGAGACTACCAGAGGACTGAGCATATTCTGGGCTGAAGAGGAGAAATTGTGAGTTCATTTCTCTGTCATCAAGTTGGAAGTGTAGGAAAAAAATTGGAATCGAGAGGTAGCACCCTGGTGCGTCCGGGGGTCAGCAGGGTTTGCTCTCACCGAGCTTTGTTACGCTAGCGGTAGTGGAGGGGAGGTACCTTGCTATCTTCTCTTTCAGTCTCACCAAGTTTCCTGACGGAGCCTAGAAAGGACCCAAATCCTCACCCAGCAGGTCCTGTAAGTAATAATAAAATATGATCTCTGTTTGATCAGTCTCTCGTATAGCCAAAAAGTGCCGCAAAACCCTTTTCCACCTCTGTAAGTTCTGTTGAAGACGGGCATTCTGTTCTGACCTTTAGCTCTCAGCTTGTTCCACTGAATTATCTTACTGAGGTGATAGCACCAAACGTGGAAGGAATTTACGTATTTGTACACATCAGTTCAAAGAAAACGTCATGCAGACGTGAAGTCTTGATCCACAAAGTCAGGGGGAGTTTTCATACTGCCCTTGAGAAGTAAGGGAATTCACTCAGTTCTCAAACTTCTGTAAGTAAGAATACTTCTTGCAACACAGGAGGTCAGCTTAGACCAACACAGCAGTCCCCCGGCCTTAAAAATATATGGATCTGTAAAGCATAATGTTCATGAAAAGGTTACTGTAAATAGTGAAATAAAAAAGAATTAATGATATACCGCAGTGCTGACCAAGAAACCTACAGCCAAGGAACTGGTAAAATTCAGAGAAAGGCAGAACCTGAAACATCAGATGAAGTAAATGTGCTCCCAAAGTCTGAAAATTTTGTCAGAAGTTCATAGGAAATGCAGCTGAATGTATAGAAAATGCTACCAATGAAGCAGCAGGTGTACTTCCACAGGTTCTCTGCCTTTCAAGAGAAACACTCTTAAAAATGAGCATTGTATCATGTAAAAAAGCACTGTGCTTACTGGACAAAAGGCGTTTGATGTTCCAGCACCACAGAAGCATTAAGTAAATCTTTGAACATCTCAGGTCAGAATACCGTCAGGTTTTAAGCCATCAGGACCACATGGAATGAGTCCAGGATATGGCCGTGCCTGTTGTAAAAGAACTTTGCAAAATGAGCTCTGGAAGCACATTTGGCGTTAGCAGTTCCTCGGACTTTCATCACACAGCTTCATAGTCTGTGGCAGAGAGGTAAATTTTAGTTCAGCACAAAAAGGATTCAGCTTCTTAACTGCCACAAATGTTAATGAGAATCTTTTGGCTAAACCTCTTCCCACAAATTTGAAAGTTTACATTTAAAGGTCAGAGGGTTCCCGTGGCGTTTGAAGGCAATGAAATATACTCTCAGGGCACTATTTATTCTGCCACAGAAAATCTAGTTGTTGAGACTCAAAAGTCCTCCCAGTTACATTTACTATGATTTATAAAGAACAGAAAACTGCACTGGCTGTTAAAATAGCAAGAGTCCAGCCAGATTCTTCTGCACTTCACCCTAGAAGTAACCACAAAAGCAAACCGAGACTATACAAAAAAAGAGTGATTCAGAAGTATTTCTAAGCTTCCAAGTTTGGGTGAGATACATGTGTGGTTTTGAACAAGTTTCTACCTGCCAAGTTTGTTTCTACCTTGAAGCAATGGCAAAAAAAAAACCAGCACAAAAAGCCAAGAAGCCCTAATGTTATTGCATACATATAAGCAAAAAAATAAAAAGAATATGTGGACACCACCTAAGTGGGTTTGAGGTTTTGGGGTGTGTTTTTATGAAAAAAATTGTTTTATCCTCCAAAACAGTCTGAGATACACTGTTGTAGAGAAAAGGGTGACACACAAGTCTCCGTACTCTCAGGAGCTGAATGTCTCCTATAACTCGAAACTCTCTATGGCCATTTATCTGGTTCTGAAGGATTTTTTAAAATTGGCTTCAGAAGAGTTGTGAAAGGTGTGTAATAGTTTACTCTTCAGAGAAACAATTATTTTATGACAGGTAGCTCCCTTTTGGTGTTGTTCAATTCACAGCAACCCTCCTAAGATGAGCTGGCTGGTCGAAAAGGATGGGAACGAGAAATGCAATAGCATATTTTCTATGACTTTTTCACAACATTATCTTACAGAGCCTGTCCAGGCACAGATTTAATGCTGTTTTCTTCAGATAGCTGCTGCTGCAAATTGGTTCTGTCTTTCACAACTGTTATGAAAAAGAGTTGCAAACATATAATTCTCTTAAAGACACCCTACCAACATCTGTATTGTATGGCTAGATGCCGTATTAAAAATGGAAACATTTCCTGAAGAAGCAAGAAAAAGTAGATAATTGGATTTTCTTCTGCTTGTCAAGAACATACCACTCAACACCAGGCACTGAATGGAAGAGATACCACTGCTTAGTAAGTCATGGCAATTTGACAGCTGACCTAAAAGGCCATTTGACTGTGAACAATAGGTATCTGTTAAGGATTTATCACTGCTCCTGATTATATTACCAAAGCCTTGCTTAGAAAAAGTCACAAACACTTAACAGGAGCAAGCACCTCCTTCTGTTATCTGGATTTACAGTCATGTAACTCCACTAACCTTAGAAGAATTATCCCTGATTTATAGTACTAGGAGATACGAATCAAGCCAAAGATTTCTTCTTTAAGTTAGATGTTTGCCCCATCTGTTTCACGAGGTTATTTCAGACTGAATGTAAGAAAACCCAGTATGTTCTGTTTGGGCATAAATAAGGATTAAAGACAATCCAGCACATGTCCTTGTTGAAAACTGACACAAGGGAAGATGTGCTGCATTAACTGACGGTCTAAGATAATAAATGGTTGACAGTGCTGAAAATTATTCCTTAATTAGCCAGACAAAGCACAAGTGGAAGAAATCTTGTTCTATCCACTAGCATTCTTGTTCTAAAGCAACAGATCCTTTTGTTAAAATTTGGATATCTAAACAAATATCCTGGTCAAAAAGCAGTGTCCATTCTCCAATAAACTTGTACTAAAGATGGAGATGAGGAAATTGAAAAAGAGATAATTACTTTTATCTGTTATTTGCATTTTGCTGATCTAAAAATAGGCAAATTTTGTATTTCTTTGTAATAGTTTCTTTTGGGCTGTTTATCGAGGGTTGATTTTTTTAAATGTGCTGCTTTCTTGTTTCATATTTCCTCTTATTCTTTCCCACATTTTTCTCCCATACTTCTTTCTTTTCTGTGTCCATCTCTCACCACATTCATCCCTCTCCCCCTATTTTTTTGGCCAGTTAGACTGGCAGCTGGCACAGGAGAAGAAGGAATCAAGGTGAAGGAAAATAAAAAGAACGATAAAAGGAAAATGGAAAAGAAAGAACAAGCTAATGCATGAGACAATATTATAGTGTCAGTTGTTAGGGGAAAAAAGAGATCTTTTTAAATAAAATGCCTATCCTTCTGAAAAGATTGGTCAGCTGTATTTTCTGAAGTCATTTAACTCTGCTTTCTTTGCTCTGTATGTCACTATGATAAGTATCGCAACTGTAAAGGGCAGTAGGTGCTGGATTAGGAAAACAGGGAAGACCTGGCATTCGCTGGCTGCTGGCCAGGCTGTGGGTCCCATTCCCTTCTTGGCAACATATCCCACAGCAAGGCCACTACACCGCGCGAGAGGACTGCCAGCTCGTGACAACTTCCATGACCGTGATACCTGTACTGAAGTCAGGAGCCACAAGGAACTCTCCTGTCTTCCAGAGTCCCTGAATATTATATAATATTAAGTATTAAACTATTGAATAACGTTAAGCACATCCCGTTATTCCCACTGAAAATGCGTGCCTGCTGTTGGTTACTTAGAAAAGCTCCCATGTGAGAATGCTGTGGCCGGTCCAGTCAGCTGCTTCTGCCTTCCAGGGTACGTTAGTTCTTTTTACCCAGTAGGGACTATGTTTTCCCCAGTTTTACTCCGAATTCATATCCTCAGTGCTGCAAGTTATTTATATGACGAGTTTGTTCACGTAAATTTTATTTGCCGTTGAAATGCTGAAAATAAACTTACCTTTAAGTTTACCTTTAAGTGGAAAATTAAACTTGACCTTTGAAACCTGTGGAACATCGTACTTTGTACTACAACTGCTTCCCATGCAAGCTCCGGCTACTGATGATGTGTAAGCCGAAATAACATCAACTAAGTTAACACAATGCTCGCATTAAAAAGTGAGTATTTAACGCCAGTTTGTTTATTAGCGTCTCCTATTCACTGGTTTTGCTCTCTGTGACATATCTGCATAGACAGCTGACGTACCCACAGCAGCGTTTGTGGCAAACGGCAGGGAAGGCAGGTAACCGTGATAGGACATCGAACGGAGGGGATACAGATGCAGAATGTCAGCTCTCCACTTCTGAAGTGGGGACTCTCCATTTTAAAACAAGAACCACTCAGAATGGCAAAAAAATCAAAGGGATGTATTAACTAAATGCTGCAGTTTGATTTAGTTTTTATCGGAGTCAATGGTTTATCTTTGCATAGTTACCCTTTTTTCACAGTGTGCTTATCTATATTTCCTTTGAACATTACTTCTTGGAGTTAATTGGCAATATAACTGAATGATCAGGGTTAGTGATGCCAGTGAACATTTTCTTCAGAAGAACTACATAAAGCAGTATTGGATCAGTAACAGCAGTAACTGCAAAAAGCTTCTTTTATTGTCATATAACAGCACATATATGAGCTCTTATGCTTCTAACCAGCTTTATTGAACTCGTGTTTCTAATACAAAACTTCAGAATGTCCCTCCTTGCCTCATTTTTACACGCTAGTGGAACAAAGTTTTTTATATTGATCCTTTACAAATGCGCATCAGTAGGTTGATTTTATACAGAACTCTCACGATGGAAACCGGGGTCAACGTTCAGCCCACTGAAGTCAGTATAAAGACTCTAATTGATTTCAGTGGACACTGCATCCTATCCTAAACACAGATATCTCTCTGGCGTAGCTCTGAAAACACTTGGAAACCAATTAAACCTATCAAGACTTAGGGAGCTAACAGGCCACTTTCGCATGATTTCTATTTTCAGTTTATGCCGTAGTGGGAGGTCACAGGATAGACTTGACGCTTGGCATTTTCTTTTCCTTCTCCGTGTCTTTGCAGAATTATGCCTGACACCCTCAGGCTGTCGCTGAGGTGTGTGTGCAGAGGGCAGAGCAGAAGAAATGCACAAGGGAAAAATGAAAGGTGATTCCAGCAGACGACAGACTCCTGTTACGCTGTCAAAAGAATTTGTGCTTTAGGTATTTTTGCCACCGTGCTTGTCAGCTTCAGGTTGGCATCTTGGGAGTTTACAGAAGTCCCTGTCAGAATAATACAGGCAGAATTATAGAAAGAGAAATGAAGGAGACAACGCAAAAAGAGAGACTTAAGTTTAATTGCAAAACTGCGCTTTTCCATTTAGATGTTTTTTCTGCTAGCCGGTCTCAAGCTGACACTTGACTCTCATAGGTGTCCTTTAGCATAGCTAGATTACAAAAGTAGACGGAAAACTGAAGGAGGAGAATTTCAAAGGCACGAGGGGGAGTTAAGCTCGTCCTCTCTGCAGAGAAATTACCTTTCATTGGAAAATCTTCCCCAAAAGGATACAGCTAGTTAGGACTTTTGTTTTTTCAGTTCTCTGAGTAAGTCTGGGAATGATCCTTCTCCTGCCACCAAGAACATGGTTTTCTTCATACGTTTAAAATTACAAATTGTAGGCATATGTGGATCAGAGGTGGTAATCATCTGAAGGAACCTGAAGGGTGTAAGTACCCATGAGGAGGAAGGCATGAAAGGGCCCTAAAAAGAGCTGAAGAGAATTTGGAACAGAAAAGAAAATGTAGGCTGAGAGCCCAAGAAGTGCTTCCTGACACACAGTGAAATGGCAAGTTCCCTGAAAATCTACAATCTCGGACAAGATTAAGAAAAGTAGCAAAAGCAGATTTTTCAATTGTATCGGTTCCTAGGATGCATTGTAAAGGTAAGCTGTTTTGCTTTTTTTATAGTGCTTATCTGTAAGTATTTGTCGGTCATTAATTCCAACACTCTCACATGTGAAAACATTGTCCTCCTCTCTTCTCTGTTCTTATATAGCATTCACACACTAATTAGAACAATGTGCTATGTGGAAAAATATTACTACAAAATTCACACTCACAGAATTTCACCTATCTTTTCATGAAGCAGATTACTTAGAAAAAAGGAGAGCAAATAACCGGATAGCTCTTTGCAGACTATCAGCAATTATTCCATTAATCATCAGTAGTCCTTGGATTATCTTTTGAAGATCACCAAGGTCTATGCTTCATTTGCCTTTTGTTTCGGTAGTTTTGGAGTAAAAAAGTACCTATTTCCATCTTGGCAGTGATATGATATGAGTAGAAAGATCACTAACAAGAGCAATTGACCCTCACAACTACTGATTTTAAAGAATATGCTTCCATATCTATTGACAAAATCTTCCGTTTATAGCAAAGTTAAGCCTCAGCCACTTTTGCAAAGCTTACAAACAATAATTGATATTGACCGCATCTTGAGATTTCGGCTTGTCTGTTAAATAAGAAGAAAAAAGTTAAAATGACATGAATAAGCAAATTTTGTTCAAGTTTCCACTTCCTCAAGTAGAAAAGAAGGTATTTATAAAGCGGACTTTTAGATTGTTTATTTGGCTCATGTTGTCCCATAAGATGCATGAAATCTTTCTCTCTTTTTGTATTAGTACAGGTAATTGCTTTACAAGTCCCAGTAGGCAAACTGTGTAGGTTATCTCATGCTCCAGAACATTTGGCAGGGAGCAACTGTAACATCCTATATTCGTATGGGATCCTTGGGAGCGTCTCAGCATGCACGATTTTAAAGGCAGTACACGTTGCAAGGGCAAGGGGCTGACACAGTCCATAATCAAGATTCTTAACTCTGTACTCAAGGTAAATGGGAGACAATAAACTCTCATGTAACCAGAGGAGGACGAACGCACAGTATAAAAGTGATTGTAGCAACATTTCCCCATGTCCTCCCAGAACTTTTGTCTCAAACCAGTCAATGAGCTTTAAATTGGGTTTACTTCAGTCTTTTGCAGGCAATATTGGGAACACACATTCTATGATTTTGATCAATCTAAGACATGTTTATCCATTTGTGGTTGTAACACCTGAGGGTATGTACCATAATACATAACATTTTATATGCTCAAAGTGACTCAAGGATACCATACTAGACTGTGCTGCAGTGCAAGAACACCAAGAAAATAAGCCATAGGCAAAGAGATATAGTTATTTTTTTATCAGGGCACATTTGCATTCCATCTGGAATCAAATCCTCGTGGTAGAGGCTTGAGGTCCCCTCTGGCTTACTTCTTGTCAATATTGGTCAGTTTGCCAACATCGGGATATTGACATCTCTGAAATACCACTGTAGGGCAGGAAGAGGGAAATCTATTGAACTTCTAATTACTAGAAACGAAATGGTAAACAATGTGTCTGTCTACATTCCCATTTTAAATGCCTGTGACTTGTTAGGAAGGAAGGTGTACCCAGGCTATTAGCTGCCTTTTCCTACAGAAAGGGCAGGAAAGGTTACAGCATATTACACCACAAGTAACTTTACATTAAAACACTTGTTATTTCTAGGAAAGAAGAATTTCCATTTGGGTGAATTTTACTGTATCTGCCAGAACAGGGGTCTGGCAGACATCAGAGGACTGCTACCAAGCTGCCTTATGATTTGTAAAAAGAAATGGGGCGGTTCATTTCATCTATACAGTATGGAAATAAATGGTAATATAGTCAGGAAGGACAAAGTGGAATGGGCAAGTGTATAAAATAGAGCTGACAAAGATGATGTTAAAAGCTCTTCAAGAGGGGTTGAGGGCTTCTCTTTTTGCAGACAATAGCATGGTACAGTGGTATAGCCAGCAGTGGTACGTGATGAGACAAAACATAATTCATCAAAACCTCTTCATTAACATGAATAAACACACTTGTATGACTAGTGGCATCTGATCCAGAAATGTTTATATAATGGTCCAGGAAGGAAAACTGACCACATAGCATTGAACAGTTAGTTCAAATTTATTCATTCTGCTCAGCTGTCTAAGAAACTGGATGCCTCATCATCCTGTCATTTAGGTAGCTGCATCTAGCTGGGATTATGACCTTGATTTTTTTCTCAAACTAAGCCTATTTGATGCAGCTTTTTTTTGCCACTTCCTTTACCGAAATGATAGACATGTACCTAACTAGTAATATATATTATTAACCCACTTCTAAAATTTGTAGGGAAGATGCTAAAGTTATTTTTCCTGTTCACAAGTGGCCAAACTGTAAGTTCAGTATTTTTCATTTTTTTCCAGCAGTTTAGTCTACACGGGTGAAAACAAAGATGGATGCAATCTGTAACCCACGCCAGCCTACAGGCTAAAGAGCTGGGTTAGAATGGGCTAATATGCACACTATTGCAAGAAGAGTTATTAATGTGCAAGCAAAGCACATCTCTAATACAGCTGAACTGTGCTAGAATCAAAGTTATCTTGTTCCTCAGGTTAAAGGGTGAGCAAAAGCACCCAGGTCTGTCTGTGCTTAGCCACGTAGACATACCCCAAGGTTTATGGGGGAGATTATGGGAGGATCTCATACTTCTTCTGGGAAATCAGCAGAACTGGGTGCCTCTCTCGTACACTAACGTGCACAGCATGGGGAACAAGAAGAAGTCTGTGGACAGTTGCATGGCTACAATCTTTTCAGCATCACAGAGACATGGTGGGATAACTCAAATGACTGCCATGGGTGAATATGGGCTCCTTAGGAAGGACAGGCTGGGCAGGCGAGGAGGGGGACTTGCTCTTTACATGAGGGAGCAGCAGGAACGCATGGAGCTCTGCCTCGGGATGGATGAGGAGCCAGCTGAGAGGTTATGGGCCAGGATTAGCGGACAGACCAACATGGGTGAGGCCGCGGTGGGTAGGATGCAGACCTGTGTCGGTAAGCCTGATTGGGAAAATGTAGATGAGGCCTTCTTCAGACAACTGGAAGAAGCCTCGCGTTTGCAGGCCCTGGTTCTCACGGGGGGATTTTAACCACCCTGACGTCTGCTGGAAGGACAACACAGAAGGGCACAAGCAGTCCGGGAGGTTTTGGGAGTGCATTGATGACAACTTCCTAACACAGGCGATGGAGATGACGAGGGGAGACCGCTCTGCTGGAACCTCATATGTACGAGAAGGAAGAACTGGCTGGGGATGTGAAGGTCGGGGCAGCCTTGGCTGCAGTGACCATGAGATGGTGGAGTTCACGTTTGAGAGGAGGAAAGAAAGGAAAAATCAGGATCACCACCCTGGAGTTCAGGAGAGCAGACTGCCCTGTTCAGGTACCTACTTTGAAGAATCCCATGGCATATGACCCTGCAGAGATGAAGGGTCCAGGAGAGCTGGTTGATTTTCAAAGTTGCTTCCTCCAAGCTCAAGACTGGTCCATCCTGACAAGCAGAAAAATCAAGCAAACACAGGAGAAGGTATGCATCAATGAGCAAGAAGCTCCTGACGAAATGCAGACATAGAAGGGAAGCATAGAAGAGGTGGAAGCACTATCAGGTGAGCCAGGGAAATATGGAGACACTGCCTGTGTGGGCAGGAAGGGGGGTAGGAAAGCCAACTTCCACAGGGAGTTAAATCTGCTGAAGGATGTGAAGGGCGACAAGAAGGGCTTCTACAGGTATACCAGCAGCAAAAGTAAGAGTAGGGAAACTATGGGCCCACTGCTGGACGGAGCAGGAAACAGGGTGATAAAGGACATGGAAAACATGGAGGTTCCCCAGGCGTTCTTTGCCTTGATCTTTACAAGGAAGACCAGCCTTCAGGAATCCCAGGTTCATGAGACCAGTGGAAAAGTCTGGAACAAGGCAGAATTGCTCTTGATGGAAGAGGCATGTTAAGGAACATTTAAGTAAACTGGACATGCACAAGTCCATGGGACTGCTGCCCCCATGAGCACTGAGGGAGATGGCAGATGTCACTAAGAGGCCACTCTGAAAGTCATAGCAATTGGGAAAGGCTTCCTGAGAACGGGAAGAAAGCAAATGTAACTTCTATCTTCAAGTAGAGGAAGGAGGACGATTATGGGAACTAAAGGCTTGTCAACCTTGCCTCAACCCACGGGAAGGTGGTGGAGCATCTAATCCTGAAACCATTTCCAAACTTATTAAGTCCAAGAAGGTGACTGGGCATAGTCAGCATGGATTTATGAAGGGGAAATCACACTTATCAGCCTGATTGCCTTCTACATGAGGAGAGTGGTTTGGTAGTCAAAGAGAGAGCAGTGGATGTTTTTTATCTCAGCTTTGGTAAGGCTTTCAACATCATCTCCCTTAACAACCTGATAGATTCACTGATGAACTACAGACTAGATAAATGGACAATGAAGTGAACCGAAAAGTGGGTGAACTGCCAGACTCAAAGGATTGTGATCAGTGGCACAAAGTCCAGCTGGTGGCAGAGCACTGGTGTACCCCAGGGTCCATACTGAGTCCTGTGCTGTTTAACATCTTCATCAACGACGTGGGTGATGGGACAGCATGCATCAGCTGTCAGGGGGTGCCAAGAAGAAATGGGCACAAATTGAAATAGACGAAATTCCATTTAAACATAAGAAAAAGCTTTTTTACACTGAGGGTGATCAAACACAGGAACAGGTTGTCCAGAGAGGTTGTGGAGTTTCCATCCTTGGAGGTAATCCAAACCCAGCTAGCTGGACATGGCCCTGAGCAATGTGGTCTAGCCTGCCCTGCTCTGAGCTGAGGGACTAGGGTAGATGATATCCAGAGGTTCCTTCCAACCTCAATTATTCTGTGATTCTGTGATCTTTGCCTTAGGGATAACATTAACTTCCCACAAGTTCTCTTTCTTAAAGAGAAACAAGGTTCAGTGTTCCAGTCTTGTCTTGAAAATTGAAGGGATAATTCTCAGGGGTTATTTCACCTGGGTAAACTTTAGCTTAATTTTTCAAAGAAAGTGTATCTCATAGGTCTGTTAGAAGAGATGGAGTCAAATATATTGTTTTAACAACTCCAATACAGAACCTACACAAAACCAAATATGAACAGGAAGAAAAGCAGACAGTAATCAGCAATTCCACAGGATTCAAGGAAATAAAGACATCCTCTAACCCAGTCCAAAATCTCATTATGTCAGGAAATCTCAGAAGATACTCAAATGTCATTAAGAATGAGACAGCTTGCTGAAATCTACAGATCATGTTCTCTCTGACACGGTTTTTATTCTTGTTCATGTGATTCTAGGAGGGAAGTGTAATTTCTACCTATGATTATTCTCACATTGCCCAGAGACACTATTTCAGTGAGCACAATATTGGAGACATTCTTTACATACTACTGAGGGAGCAAACTTTCATTAGTTCAATCTTATTTCCCTCTAGGTTGCCCTCAGTCTGCATCCATCTCTCCACCCGGTGAGATTTTAATATTCCAGCTTTTGCAACAATGTCTAGAATTACATGACAATGACCCCACGCTCTTACAGTAACCTGGTTCATTCTTTCCTATCTTCTCCTGCTCCTCTGAATTGGTATTTACCTCTAGAGGAAATGAAACTTGAACATTAACTTTCCTGAAGGCAAGTGCTTTTTTATACATTTTTAAACTGATCACGGGGGTTGTTTTATTATTTATACATTCCAAGAATGTAATCACTATCCCCCTCTGAGAGTCATAGCTATCGTTTCAAAGAGAAAAACAAATATTTGCAGAGACACCAGTGCTGCCCCTTCTCTCCCCAGTCTTCCCACTGTCAAGGAAAAGATACAGGCAGGTACGCCAGGCACTTTGAAGTCATTTGAACTTGGTTTTCTTGGCGTCAGCTGGATGCTTATAAAACGTCACATCTGAGAGACCTCATGAGACTGGAGATAACAGCGTGCAGTGGTCACGGCCCTCAACCCGGAAGTTCAAAAGTCCAGGACTCCATAGTTTTCTATGGAGCGTAGATGCTCTCGGTTCAGATGTAGCTTCTACCTCGCCACTTCCCTCTCCAAATCTGTAGCACGCCTGTGACATTACTGAAGACTTCAGAGATGCCCTGTGAAGTATCAGTCACTGGATTAAGCTCTTGAGCTGTAAAATACTTCATAAATTGTATGATGTGTTATGATACGGTTGAGCACCAACTCTAGGCCATTTCCCACACTGCTGTGGAGGCATCCAGAAGCAGAGGTGGCCCAAGCCTCCCCACTTTAGCACAGACCCATCCGTGCTTCTGCCTGTGGGGTCTCACAACAGACACTTCCCCCGTGGCCCCTGAGAGCTGGAAACTCCAGCCAAACTGCCAGTACTGGCTTGTTGGACTCCAACCACAGCTTGCTCACCATACCCTCTCCGTGGGAGACTCCCTGCTTACAGCCTGACTCTTTAGAAGGCAAGAAAACCCACAAAAGTATAATGGGGCCTTGCACAGTCTCCACTGGCCTTTGGTTTTTATTGTTTCTTTATTCATTTGCCTTACCAGTCGCTGGTGATCGTTCCCAACCATGACCCCATCCATCAACCAGCCTTATAGTACACTTTCTTCTCTCCCACTACCTAATCCAGGTATGCATCGCTTGCATCTTTCCCTGACTCTATCTGCTAGCACATAACAAGGGAAAGTAAATTTGATTTCACAAGGTTGCGTCCCACATTGGGCTGCCTGCAACGAGACACCTTTCTACATATGGGCCACCTCTGCTGATTATCTAGAATTGTGTCCTATTGTTAATGGCAAAACCCACTCCAAGCACAACACAGTCAGCCTAAGGGAGGATCACACCTATTTAAAACAGAACCAGATGCGCTTTTTTGAGAAAAGAAAAAAACAAACAAACAAAAACCCTGGGAATACTATTGCTGTAATGCTTTGTACCCTTTATATTGCTTGTAAAATGCCTGAAGACTTCCAGAGTCTTTGCAATTATTGGAGAAGACAACGGGAAATAAAAATGTGTTGCTTAGAAAGAGCAATGTTTTCTTTACCTTTATAAATCAACCTTCTGTATCTTTTGACGCCTGCAAGCATAATTTGCTTGGCTCCACACAATGCAATATTTCATGCTTCCTGTTAAGCTTTGATATGCTTGAAAACACACTACATAAGCAAGCTAAGAAGGTAAATAGAGTTAACAATCAATATTATTTTTTTATTCTCTATCATTTTAATTTGAATTGACAAAGTGTAAGAATAGTTTTTAAATATTGTATAACCAATAATACAACCAAAACGCATGGTACAAGAAGTTATTATGCATACATAACTAGGAAAGACAACAAAATATATTCTGCTCTTTAGACAGATAGCACAGGGTTCAATTTACTTAACTTTAGCCAATCAGAAATTAAACATTTTGCCTAGAATAGCAGTCTAATTACTGGGGGGAAAAAAAGAGGCACCTCCGGGGCAATTCAACCACTCCATCCTGAGAAGGTTGTCTAAGGTATGTAGGATAGATCATCTTTTGGAGAATGTTCTCCCTCTCTCTGCCTTTCCTGCTGATAAGAAGGAGCCCAGACAACGAGCTCAGGTCAGATACTGACCTTCTAGATGAGCTAGCATTAGGTGAAATTAGTCCCCCCCAACAAGTTCTCACCTTTCCCAAGGTTTTCACATTGTTCCGTGTGATAGTCATTGTGCATGTAAATACAGTATGAAGGCCAAATGGAAACATCTTTTTACATGGGATGCCTCCCAGAGATTGACTTGGATTTCCATCAAAGTCAGTGGAAAGAGGCCACCGACTGAAATCATACTGACTGCCGTCCTATTCATTGCTCAGCTCCCCCAAGAGCAGCAGCCTCAGGCTCTGAACCTTACTACTGTATATCCATCCCGGTTCAGTTTGTGTCTTTTGTCTTCCATGACTATCAAAATAGCTGTCAGGATCTTTCACTCCAGGTTATGAACATTGCACAATGCCTCAATAGTGGCCAGACAAAAGTATTCTGAAATCCAAATCCTTATTGATCCTTTTAGGTATTGTGAATACTAATGATTTTTCTTCCTAGCAAGTGCTTTCTTGACCACTTCAGAAAAAAATACGGTTCATGTAAATATGGACAAGTAACTTCCCTTTACTTGAGAAAAAACGCTTCTCTGTGTCTCAGAAAAAGTGAGCTGACTGAGCTGCTTTTATGGCAGCAAAACTACCATTCCCTGACACTGCAGCCAAAACAGCACACGTTAAGCCAAAGTGGATCTGCCCAGCCTTGCTTGGGGTAAAGCTGGACCCTGAAAACAGTGCTCAGTCTTTGAGTGCTCAGTCTTCAAGCATGAGAAGGTCCTGGAAAGAATAAGCATCTTTTATTCGAGACACATGCTTTTTGTCACAAGCTAGTGCTCGTTAGTCCTGTAAGTTATTAAACAAGACCCTCCAAGCTCAGGGGTGATTTGGCTCGGCCAGCCTGCAGGTCAGTACACCAGCAGCGTGTTCTGCTTTGAATTCCCCAGATTTCACTGAAAACTTAACACATCCAACAGCTTGGCTTCAAAAGCCGTGCTCTGAGGTACTTCCCCTTGGCTCTTTCAGTCTGATCCAATAGATTCACCACCGTTTGCTCTTACTACAATTTTGTGTTTCTTTCATTCATAAAGAGAGTCACTTTGCTCTGACAGTGATTTTTGTTTGTCAGCAGCAGCCAGGCTGACGTTCTGAGCTTCTCAAAGATGTTCAACTTTTCAGTGCAAAGGTCAATGGAAAAAGCAGGGCCCTCAGACTGGCAGTGGCTTAATGTTTTTTGTAGGCTTTCGGAGTCACCACTTGCAAAGGAGACCCTGAAAAAGAACAGTGAAGATGCTTTGCAGATGCATCTGGAAAGAAAAATTTTTTTAAAAATCCCTATACATTCTAAATACCCCAAAATTGTATCATTCCAAGAAAAAGGGCAGCACAAGGTACTTGTTATGGAGACTGTAACTGTGAGGTTAGGGGAAGCAATTTTCGACGTTGTCAATCCAAATGAGAGATGACAAATAGGTTACACTTTTAAGGGACTGGCTGTAACAATGAGTAGTGTAAACCTGATGCACAAGAAAAGTAGTAGTACAGCATACAATTTTGTATAGAGCAAAAATCAAATTCTTTTACATACACAAGGATCAAAATACAGGTATTTGAGTTCTTTCTGGAAAGCCTCTGGAAAATTATAAAGTGAAATGAGCACTGTGACGTGTTCAAGTTGCATGCCCCTTTTGCATTTCCTAAAGAACAGTGAGTGCTTGACATTTTCTTATCTTTATTGTGTCTCAGCTGTAAAGCTTCAGTTAAATTATAGTTTGAGATGTTAGCATTAATATGTTAATTGCTTGAACATCAGTTTTTAAATATACTATGACAGCTACTGAATAGCACAAACTATGTATGTATACTATTGCACTTTTTCGCAGACTCCTGTATTCTTCTAATCTTGCCAATATCTTTGAACAAAAAAGATTTATTTTTAGAGAGAACATGTTCTTCTACAGGTTCTGCTTGTTTAGGAAGGTATTGAGATAAATGGAACTTGGAGTCCTTTCAGTTTCAAAGAGATTTTATCAGAGAGGTTTTAGAAATCATATATGCTACTCCGTAGGTTAAACATATATTCATTACAAAAGAAAGGTCTGTGCACTTATGGACAAAGCTCTTAGCAAATTCAGGCAACTTGTACGTGGCTTTAATTGAACTTTGCTTTTATATCTATGCTGAATAGCTTCTAACCTTATCAATGCTCTGTGTATTCTACACAGTCTAAAATAATCCGTGGGTATTTTATCAAAAGCATTGCTGCAGTGAACTGCCTTGTCTTGTCACTGTTGTCACCTTCCTCTGTGTAAATCTACTACTTCTCCCCCTCTCTTCCACCCGTATAAATCCTCTAGTCTTCTCTTCATCTTTCTCACATTACAACTGCTCCTGAATGCAGCAATTCTCCAGATGGAGAAGGAATATAGAAAATAAGAATTCTTGCCTGTCCTGTAATCCCATGGCTTTGAGTCTTGGACCAAGGCAAGAATTACCCTTTTGAAACCCACCATCTTCATGTAACCTTAATTTTGGAGGAGGAAAGAGAAATCTTTTTCCTTGTACCTGGTGGGAGAGAAGTAAAAGAGTTATCTCTCCCTGCTGCACATCTGCAAATATTAGACTGGATAAGCTGTTTTCAACATCCAGTGCTTCAAAGTAAAACACCTGGGACAAAACAACCACACTGATACAAACACAATATGATTTACTACCACCATGTAGGAAAGAGATGCTGGGTCACAGTATAGCACTATGAGTATGTCACCCCTGCTCAGCAGTAGTCAAAAAATCCACAAACAAAAGGATCACGGTTCATGATAGCCTCCCATCTTGAGTACTGGGTGCACCCTAGCTGTAATACCTTAAAAGTACATAGCTGACTTGAAAAAGGGGACAAAGAAAGGCAAAGAAGTATGGAACGGCTGTTTAGGGGAAGAGTTTAAAAGAAGAGACCGCATAGGCCATGACTATTCAGCCTGGAAAAGAGGCAAGTGAAATAAAGCCTAAATTCAAGGTCTGTACAACTGGAAAGATAACTATTGTATCTTTCAACACAACAGCCAAGAACACACAATCTACTGATTAGACAACAGTTGCACGCCACGCATAACTAAACTGGGAAAATCACTCCCAGTGTCAAAATTATTAATGGGCTTAGAAGTAGATGAACAATGGAGGGCTAATTTAACTTGGAGTTGTTAAACATAATGGTCTTCATAAAACCTCAAGAAAACCCTGTGCCACAAACTGCTGGGAACTGGGAGAAGACCAAGGGAAGGAACACTGCACATTTGCTCAGCTCCGCAGCATCTGCTTCACGGTGTTGCAGAAGGCAGGATTCACAGCTGGACAGAGCTTTGATCTGAAGGAGCAGGGCAAATATTGCACTCGTGATAACCCATAACCGACAAAGTGCTTCTGCTGAGACTTGTTTAAATTCAAAACAGTATGTAAAGCAGCCACCTGCTTCCCTTTTCACCATAATGGTTCTGGTGACAATTGGAAGACTCAAAATGAGCCAGATTATGTTTTATGCCTTTCCCCAGAGGCCCTTCCTTCTTAGTGCAATAGTACTCTGCAGCCTATTATGATGTTCCCATCTGTCTTAGTCATCGTGCAGCCAAGTTATTTGTATTTAGCTCCTTAACCTTTCCTCATGAATCAATTTCTCTAACTCGGTAATCAAGACTGTCTGACAGGGAGGGAAAGTAAATCTTGGATTTGAAAATAGGGTTTCAGACAGCAACTCCTGCAATAAGAGATGTAGAAATTCCTTAGATCCCTTGTACTACCTTTGTTTGGATAAACATGTATACTCACAGTGGGAAACAATGAAGCAAAAAGGATTGGCCATGTTTGGAAAAAAAGTGGGCACTGGATAGGAAAGACCATTGAAAAGTCTAAGAGGAAAAAGGCGGGATTAAGAAGTGTTAAGAAACTGCCTATATCCCAGAAAGTTTATTTCAAGACAGTCTTTTACAAATTTCTTGACTATTCCCTTGAAGTTGTATTTTAGTAAAAAATTCTGTGTAGCTGGGAGGAATGTAAATAAGCCTGTGACCCATCTTTGGAAATTTTCTTCTTTGTGGTCAGTGGAATGGCTTTTTTCGTTGCTGGTTCAAACTAAACTTTCACAGCTGCTGAGACAGAGAATTTCCGCAGAGCAAAGCCCACATAAACTGCATTTTGTGATGAACAAGAACCTCTACGCACTGCATTATCAGTGTTTGAAGTGAATTTACAGACATCTTTAATATCACTCATTTTCATGCTCTGTAGGTTACTGACTGTTTAATGATATTGAATTAGAAACAGTATCGATAGTTGGTATGGAGGTGCTGATTCTTATGCCATATACTTTTTTAGAAAGGTATCCATATTACATACCTGGCATTATATTTTGCCAGTTAATTTTGCCTTTTTAATTCATTGATTAAATATGACTTACATTATCCAAGGAAGCTTTCAGTTGCAGAACACCACAAATCATGCTCTGAACCTATTTCCCATACATTTTAGGAGGCGAAAGTGAAACAATATCTTTTTAATTAAGAAGGACATGCTGTTACTAATTTGATTTTGACTTTGATCTAACCAAAAGTATACTTGAGATATTCAACTTAATGTTCACTCAGTACAATCTAGTCAGTTATAAAGGTTATCCTGTACAGGCTTTTGTTTAGCAGTGTGCTGCCTAAATATATGAGTGGCAGCTTTTGAGAAAATTTTGGAATCAAGTTTAAAGCCACAGACTTCTCATGCAAATGAACTAGCAACAAGTAGCTGTCATTGCCCGGTAGTGAGCATTAATGAAGCTCAAAGGCTGTTACAGTTGCTCCTAATTTTGCCAGGCTTTAACCCTCCACATTCATGTTCTTAGTACTTCTCTGCTTGAGGGTTACTTTTATAAAACTTAAGTAAAAAACCTCACCCTCTTCAGTTCCAAAACCAATTAAGGAATAGAGATAAAATTGCTCTGAAGCAATTCCTTGGGTTTGAAGACCACCTCGTGGTTGCCTTTACATGGACTGTTTGCCTAGGTTATGTTCATCATTGTCTCAACAGTTAATGTAACAAGACTCAGGGTGAGACCTTATGGAAGGAGAAGTGGTGGTCTCTCACAGGTCGACCTTGCTCATCCTCTCAAACTGACACACTCACAAGCAGCAAGATGCATGTGTCTAAGCTGTATGTCCAGGACTTCTTGCGTGCAGCCCAGAGGGCAAGGGACAACAGCCACTATGTCTTCGGGGTTCCTCTTGCTTGGCAACGACAGGCTGGTGTTTGTGCAGGCCTTTTCAAGCTCCATTTGAGAGCCAAACAATTATTACAGCGGGACCTTTCAACTTACAGCATTGCTTACCTCATCCTCCATAAATCTTCGACAAGGCTGCCAGGTGCTGCCTTTGGTTGCTTCTTCTGGGTATCTTTGTGGCTGCCATCTGCTTTTTGGTTTGGAAGAGGAGAGGACGTGCAATGTGACCTACAGCCTGCGTGTAAAACTTGTTCACTGAACGAGTTCGGCTGAAAATCGTTACACAAACATCTCGGAAGAATGAGGACTAAAAAGCACAAGCCCATGTGTGGGGTCTTCTCACCTTCTATAAATTGATCATCACCTTAGTAGGACTGAGGGACTCTAAAGAAAAACTCACAAGGGATGCTGCGATGTTCCTTACCCCCAAACAGAACAGAAATGCAAGAGACTTTGTGCCTTCTTTCACTGTCTCTCAGCAGCTTGAGACTATGAAGTGGTGACGTTAAAGACAAAAAAGTTTAGCCCAACAGGAATCCATCCTTATTTATGGATTCTCTCCCCTCCCTCAGAATAGAAATAATCCACAAATTTTAAGGATTTGATCCCACCTCATATAGATTTCTCATCCTTTTGGAAAAGGCAAAATTTCTGGCATCCTGAAATGAAAGAATCTTTTATTCTTAAACCTTTTATTCTCCAGAGAAGTCAAAGGGATGCCTTGAATAACCAAGACAGAAAATCCCTTTCAATGATGGAATTGTCTGGGTTTTGGGCTGTGAAAACTGGCTTTTTTTCACGACATGCTATGCTGAAGAGAAAGTTGGTATGTGCTCGTAAATCAGTGCTGCTGGTGGTGGTCTGTACTGCCTCCCTCTCTTCTAATACCACAATCACTGACATAATCCTGGCAACTTTACCTGGACATTACTGGCATAATCAGTTCTTCCTTAATGCACAGAATGAATTTGTAAATGAGTAGCTATTAGTAGGAAGCATACTGTGGACAGGGGTGATTTAGTTTAATGCAGCCTTCCTGAACTGTATTTTCTATCCATTTCATGTGACATAAACTGTTCAACAGCTGAAAATCCTGTTACTTTAATATTAGGAAATTTTCCATTAATAATGGGTAAGTCTGGTAATAAACTCTGATGACATTTTGTGCATAACAAAGGAGGGGGAAAATGTGTATCATAGCCCAATACACAAGAGGGTGGGGGAATTATAATAAATATGACTTTATAAAAGAACATTTTAGTAATTCAACTTGTGACAAATTACATCTTTTAAAATCTCTTAATATTCTGCCACACTTGCATTATTTAAACTTTACCTTTGCCACTAAGCAAACAAAACTGTACTAATGGACACATAAATCTTTTTTCAGAATTATTTTGAGACACAAGGATTGGAAAAATCATTAAATATGTGATGACAGTTGCAATATCTGCCTGATTTAGAAGCAGATCTATTCCCAGGAAAATACAGAGAGAATGATAAAATGAAGATCAATAAAACTCTGCTTATATGTATCTGATGAAGGAAATAAAATGAAGATACAGTAGATGGATCCATACAACGGATTCAAAATGAAACTGCAGATGTAATATAATTTGTTTGTTCCCCTCATATTTTTGTTCCATTGAAAGAACAAAACCAAAACAAATTTATTAAAAACATTCTAAGGTAAAAATTTTACCCCACTAAAGTCCAAGGGCTTTTTATCACTACCTTCAACTGGGATGGGTCATCAGTTATGCTTAGCTCTTGCTATAATTGGATCTTTATCTTTGTGGACGTAAAAAAATTGTTGACACGATATAATTCACCTACAGATCTCTCAACACAATTTTCAATCACTTAGCCTGTGTTCAGAATAGAAATACTATAGCATATCTCACCTGCTTTGCAGTGGCATAGCTGTAGATGATGAAAGTTGTACTATGGATAGGAAGAAGACATATCTGTTGTTGTTTCATCTCATTCTACTGATGTAGCTAGGTGAGATTAAAATTATTTTAGTCAGAGATGCATGTGCTTCAAATCTGTTAACATTAAGCCTTACACGTTATTTATTCCAGTTGTACAGATAGTAAAACCTGAGATAGGAACGCAGAGTGCCACAGAGCAAATTAGAGCTGGGAAAGATTCAGAAATTGCTTTATGCTCCCATGGTAAACCCAAACTACTCAACAATTTCATACCTCAAGGCCCCAGGATACTGTTTTCAGAGTGATGCTGGTTTGTTGGGGTTTTTTTTGCATAAGGAAACATGCTTGTAGTACATGGCTTGAAATGCTACACAACAATTGGCCTATGAAAAGTTTTAATTGCACATTTTCTTCCTCTGCTTCCATTTCTCTTCATCTAACTCACCCTTCTTCAACATAATATCTGAGCATCTTCTTATGAATAACCAGAACCACAAAAGAAATTTGTTTCCTACATCTTCAAAATAGCAAGATTCTCTTCTTTCTTAAGTATACAAGCAATTTAATTTCGTTTTCAAGTTCAGAGCAATTTCATTTGGCTGCTCAGATAATTCATAATTGACTTGGAAAAAAATCAAACGGAGCTTGGATCTAATCCATATCACAAGAACCAAAATCACAGCTGACATTCTTGTTAGCACAGTGAGCAGAGAAACCCAGAGCCTGCTCCTATAAACGTTACTCAAGCAGAACTCCTATTCTGAGAAATTTATTAAGAATTTTTGCTAGCATGAGGACACTAGAAATTGAGACATCCCTCCCTTGAATGAGACCCTATCTGTCCCCAGAATTGCACCAGTTTAACGAAAAGAGAGCATTTTTAACAATTTCTGTTCAGTGCTTATGTAGGAGTTTTGGTGGTTTTTTGGTTGAAGCATGACTTCTACTTAGAAATAAACAGGAATTAAATATTTGAAATAATCTGCTTTCCATCTGAGTAAGAATATTCACAGTGGTTCTTGTACTGATTTTAATTCAGTTGCAAATAAAAGCAATCCACTTAGGTAAGCTAAGGCAGGACCACTTCCTCAGTAGAAAGGTTAATTCTGCCAGGGAAAGGATGATGCTTGGCCTTGTATCTAATCAAGGCACTAAGCTTTCATTAGTTTTACTTAACCTGTAGGACAAATTGGAAAACCAGAGTTTGTGGTGTGCCCAACGGATAAATTAATTGCTTTCCTTTCCCTCTCTGCTGCCTGGGTCTACTGTGCAGTTACACAAACTCAGCTACATCAAATGTCACAGTTGGTGCTAATGCAGCGGGCTTAAGCTCCTTATCTCCCTTCGATCCCTAACCTTAAATCCATGCTGGATTTTTTATCGTTCATGTTCACTCCTTTTAAAAAGTTGAATAAAAAGCTGCTTTATTTTTCAGTAATATTGCTTCTTTCCTCCCCTCCTCTTTGGTGTTAGTACTGTGTCCCTTAATTGCTGTCTTTCATTGAAGGTTTCCAGACTTCATCATGCCAGTAGATAAATTATCTTCATTTATAACTCCAAATAGTCTGTTCATAGCTGTCAATAGCTAATGTATTTGTTTGAATCCTGAAAGGGCCCCAGACTGCAAAACCTAATTAATATTTACTAACCAGCAGAAAATTGTATGGAAGAAAGCATTTCTCTCCAGCATGTATAATGTACACTTATTCTTTCTGCCTTGCCTTTTTCTCTGTCCTTTACCCGTATTTGAATGGATTTGTCATGACGCCCTTTTCTTTAGGCTTGGCACATACAGACCCACTATTCCCCTGTAGATGCCACGGAGTAGGCGTCCTCCTGAGAGCCGTGCGTGTACCGGTGGCATGGGAAGGCTTCCCACGGCTCTCAAAATTCATCGTGAGCTGACATTAAAGCCACGGCCCGAGCTGCACTCCTGTGCTGCGCCTGCTGGTCCCACAGCCTTATGTTTGAGGGGGTCATTTAGTAGACCACATTTAGTTGTTAAAATTAAGATCTCGTTTAGTAGAAGAGGAATCCGTTCTCTGGTGGTTCAGACCATTTGAAATTCCGTTAATTCCATTCTGGGGGGCACCCCTCTAACTCACTGCAACAGATAATTTTTTTCTCCCGTGGTAGGAGATGGTAAAAAACCTAACATCCCATCCTAAACATTGCAGAGATACGGGTTAAGTGGACTGCATCCCATGGTGTAAATGCATCCATCACGGATCAACGTGTCCCCTACCATTCAGCTGAGACCTCTCCCATCCGCACAGTTTCTCTGCTTGGCCCCCGGCAACTCAGCCTGTCCCCACTCCCACCTCCCTAAATCTAATCCTGATAGGACAAATTCTCTTAGCATTCAATATGGGAACCATGCAGCCAAGCCTTCAATAATTTGGCACTAATTAATACCAACTTTCTTTGTTGGAGGCGCCTGGAATTTCTGTTGTGATAAAAGCTTTCCGGGGTTGAACTTTGTTCTCCTGCCAGGTTTTTTGTTTGGTTTTCCTTTTTGAGAGTGGCTTGGCCAGAAAAATTGATATGTACACACACCTACTCTGCTCTCTCACAGGCAGAATTTGCCCACATAAGTGTGAGAAAATCCAGTGATCTCTGCTCGGTTTCCAGCACCGGGACTACCTTGGCTGAATGTTGTGGAGGCACAGCCTACAGGAGAACCTGCTCACTGTCATCAGTTTAAAAGAAAGTCAAATTAAAGCATTTAAGAGATTAAAGAAAGGCTTCCTTTTTACAGCATGGTCTAGTAAAATGGGTCGGCGGAGATATAAATCTCCAAATACAAGATATACGTAACTGCCTTCCTGGATTCAGGCCCTGGGGACCTATCCCTTGTTACTACAGAGATTTGTTTGGGACACTGTGATGGAAGGGCAGATAATAAGATGGAAGTCTAGTAAGTTGAGGTAGGGAACCCGCAAACACTTTATGAAGAAATTAAGCTCTTTCTGTGAGTTTCAAAGCTGAATTTGGTATGCACAAGAGAAAACAAATCTTTCTACTGAAGTGAGTTAATGCCTTTGTCCATTGGAATAAGATAATTATGATGTGTTTTTAATTCTGGAAGAAGAACCTATATTAGCGAAAGAATTTATCAATTATTTTAGCATTTAAACATTTCATCATCTGGTCTTGCTTAAGCTGGAAGGGCACAGCCTATCAGACAGCAAACCACAGCTGAAAAGTCCTTCCTTGCTTTTCAGCGAGACTGATCATTGAGTTGTCATAAATCTGTGAAATGCAGCTCTACTTTCTTTATGAACACTGGACCTATTGTTCCTATGGCACAACTATTATTTAGATTTTTATTTGCATATAAAAAAGTAAAATCTAAAAAAAAAAACCTGCTTGCAGCTGAATATTATCCTTCAGCGGTCTACTCCCAGAGTGATTCTCTTTGTATATGTTTAGAAATTTACTACTTGGCTGTTTTTAAGATGCAAGAGTAAAGAAAGAAACTACTATTTTTTTTAACTTAGAATATTTTGTCAGATATTTTGTTCTAAAATAATAGAAAATCAAATGTAACGGGCAGGGGTTTTTATTATTGATTTCACTACTGCAATGTAGTGAAAGGGTTCTGTTCAAACAGATAACTTCTAAAAAAACCCATTTCCCAGGCTGCATCTAAATAACTTATGGCCACCTCAGGCCTCAATCATCAGTCTGCATACAACAGTGCTGGCCATCAGGCGTACCCCGTCTCTGTGGGGCTGTTGTAACAGGCGTTACTCAGGTTTCTGTAGTAAATTACTGTTTCAATTTGGAAGCTAGAACACCCTTGCCTTAATAATCCCTATGTACAGCAAGAGCAGAAAGGCACTTTCTGAGAGAAACATGGCGATACCCAATACCTTAGAAACAAAAGTTTGTTGGGAAGCATTGAGAAGTCAACAAAAAATTATTGTTAAATTAATCTGTTTTTTTAAGTGGGTGTTTACAATAACAGTTTACGTATTTTCTTGAAGACCTAAATTTTAATAGCATACTTAAGTAGAGAAAATAGTATGAAATGGATTCCAGGGAGGAAGTTAAGGTACAGAGAAAGAAGCCGCTGAAGCAGAAGGGAATACTGTACTTGGGAAAACCCTGGGCAAACTGATTAAAACTGGGATTCATTTTATCTGCTTTGTAAGACACTAGCCAAACTGGTTGTCTAGGCTCCCCGGATACGGAAAGAATACCCGGAGGGCAATTCATCTCAATTAACTTAGATACCTATCTTCAACCGGGATGAAATAAATGTGCTCTGAAGGTATCCTTTCTCTCCACTAACTAGAGGGGAACTTAAACACCTGGTTTAGACCAGACATTTAGCTCTCAGACAGCAAAGGTGGGTGAGATGTATGGCATGCAAAGCAAAAACAGGAGCAACATCAACAGCTGAGAAATAAAAAGGAAGCGAACTGCAAAGGGCCTTTGGGGTAACAGGAAAGAATATGGAAGATGGGAAATAACATAATTAGGTAATCAAGTGGGGCCACACAGAGGGATTTAAAGAGCGGGACAAAAGGGTTTTGCAGCAACCGGGTAAGTCTGACTGGGCTGTCATATGGTATAGAAGAAAATAGAAAAGGTGGCTGGGGGAAAGGTTTGCAATAATCAGTGCAACTCAATGCATGAATACAAGAGTCTCCTGTAGGGATGCGAAAGAATTGCCAATCTTTAGGATATTGTGAAAATACAAAGGGTATTCAACCTCAGTATCTTCAAATGATGAGAAAGGCACTGAAGGTGAAAATAGGTTGTATTTTTACTGTAGTGGAGATAAAAGATATGATATGCAAAATGTAGTGAGGAAAGATATTTTTTCTCTTTGAGCTGGATCTAGACCTCACAATGAGAAATAGTCTATTGCATGTTAGCATGGATTTTTTTTCTGGTTGCCTATTGTGGCAGAATTGCTGACTGAGATGCTAGAAATATTTGAGCGGGAAACGTTTAATTCTACACTATTTTGTGGGAAGGAATAAATAAAATTGACATGATCAAATAAAGAAATCTCCTCCCTGATTAGGCATTATACCACAGTCTGACTACACATTTAATACTATCAACCTGTAATCTAACAATAAGTATTACATAATCCAGACTAAGAGCGAGCCGAGGATTTGATTCAACCAAATCTTAATTATGAACTGAAAAGTATCAAGTGACTGCGATGGCTTCCAAGGCTGGCTCATGTGGATGTTTTGGGAAATTGTGCTAAAGTACTAGAAAAGCCTGTGGTGATCATCAATACCCTTTGTCATTTGAAACCAATCACATGGTAACTGAAGGCACTATTAAAGCAAATTGCTGCCTTGTGACTCTTATTTAACTAAAACATTTTTATATTTTTCTTGCCCATCCTCCCAGCTCAAAATCCAAGCTGTGCTTCTTGCGTTTCTCTAGGAATTCATCTAGGATTCGTATTTTTCTCTGTGATGTTTTGACTGTATTTTAAGCATAAATATTAGGAACCCTTTCCTGTCAACTTTTGATTTACCAAGCATTTGGCCAAGTCAATGAACACATTAAGCTCACTACATAATACCAGATGGCTTTATGGTTTTGTCTCCTCTGCTGGGCAAGTCCCGCTGTCGTCTCGGAGCATCTGCACGGAGCCACGAGGGATGCGTGCACTTTTCATTCATTCAAGCTGGGTCACTCATCATTAATATTCGGAGGAGGAAAGGAGGTGTCAGACAAGAGAATTGGTTCTGGCTTCTGTTAGCACATTGACGTGTCAATCATTCACCCTAGAGGCTGCCAGGCCCAATTTAGAACAAAAGTAACTGCTGGGCTGAGCACATCACAAAAGGAGATGAGATTTCTTTGTGTTAACCAGTCCCTTCACGGGATGGAAACGTAATTAGAGTCTTCCTTGCAACCAATAACACATGAAACCCAGTGATTAGCAGGACCTACTCCGAGATAAAATCGCTGACCTCAATCACGTTATGAATGATTCTGCTGCAATCGTAGGGCGTTCACAAAATGAAATTGTATTTAAAGCACCTCTCTTAGGAAAGCAGTCCGATCCAGCACGGTGACAGCTTGAATATGTTAAGTTCCCTGCAATTTCTTACATGACAGCTTTGATCATTCATAAAAGCTACTGTTGTTTTCCAAATTAATGTAGTCATCTTTAGAAGAAAGAACAGCAGAAACAAATTAATCCTCAAGCCGTTTGATCTCAGTGCAGCTCCCCAGCAGCTGTATGTGTAATAGCCTCCTAGTGCACTCTGCTGGACTCCCTCCAGAAGGAACGAATGCCTCCTGCTCCCACGGAGCTACCTTTAATGGCAAAAAAGGTGGGTACGGTGGCAAAGCTCACATGGGCTGAGCTGCTCAGGCTAGAACAGGAATTCCCGCTCCATAAAACCTTCCGCCTTTTCTTGCAACGTTTTGATGCTTTTTTTTTGGCACCTCGAGTTAATCGAAACAAATGGAAGCACTGGCAATAAGAGCGTTTGCCAACACGGTTCATACCTGTTCATCGTCAACGGGCAAAAGTTTCGTTTTGCTCTGGTCGGCAGCTTCTCTTCCAGCAGAGAGGCTAACATGGGGCAGCTTTCAAGGGCCTGCCATTATAAGAGCAGACTCAAACCTCTCAGGCACCAGGATCGGAACGCTAAAGCTAGCTTCTTCTCTGCCATAAGTTGAACCAACATCCAGGCTGCAAATATTCTGAGGAAGGTTAAATATTTATTCTATTGACTAGTTCTATCTCTGTGTGTAAAATCTCCTACCACCTAGTGATAATCAAAGAAACATTTTCTCAGGACAAACCACATGTAAACCAGTAAATCTCTGTCACAATCAATACGTAGACACCTTTCTACACCAGCTGAAGAACTGGTCTATTTTAATATAAGGTTGTCAAATATGTGTTTTCTTCCCTTATGCTTGCAGTTATCTGCTGTTTACTGCATGTGACACAAGCAATCCATCCTGAACTTCTGTCTTGGTCAGAAGGTTGGAAACCTTTCACCTCCAGCACTTCTCATAACAGAAAGTCATTGTTCAATACACTTAATTTATTTCCTCAAGAAGAAAAAAAAAAAAAAAAGTCCTTAATTCATTTATCTCCTTTAGCCCCACTGTCTGTACTTGACTGCATCATGAAAAATGTATTCTAACTGTGGCCTGGTTTTGTAATGAAGTTTTATGGCCAGTTCAGTTTAACCCAAAGTATGAACCCCACATCTCTATTTCAGATACTATAGAACAAACACGTAACATCATCAGCCAAAGGTTGTAGCTAAACTGCAGAAACAATGACAGTGGGAAACAATAAACCACTTCTCTTTTAGCTCTCATAGGTAGATATTACTAATGCTGTTTAGTGATACATTTATTTGAATGGCTGCAACTGATGGGCAAGTGAGAGGAAAGCCAGATCTCCCTAGTCACAGAGCTATCCTGGGTGCAAGGAATGAAATACCATAAAATATTTGGCTTTGGTTCTTATTTATACTGCTACTTTATTCATACAGTTATTTTGCTATTCAGGTACCTACAGACTGTTTGTATGGCTGACTACACCAATTATTCTGTATCTCAAAAATCTGGCACAATGCCCATAAAAAAGAAAACTACAACAGCAGTCTGATGAACTTTTAAGAGTGCATTTTGATCATTAGCATAAGACCATTTTCCCTTTTATAGTCTAAGAGACTAAATAGGCAACAAGGTGGCACTGCCTTAATGAATGCTACTATTAGGTAAATGATATTATTCCTATTAATAATAACACCCTCAAATAACATATTCTTCCCTATTTTATGTAGGGTTGTAAGTTTAATGAAAGGATAGAGCACATAAACTCTGGCCGAAATATCTGGCAACATCAGTGGAGCGTATGTCATGGCTAAAGAAAGAGATGCAGAAGAGCTTTTGTGCTCTTTCACAAAGGGCCAAAAGTCACTGTGTGTCAGTCCGGCATCCTTTCTGAAGCTGCCTCCTCTACAATATGTGAGGGGCCAAGAAGCCGAAGTTCACCTTTTTTTTTAAAGGTACTTCTTCAGCAAAACGCTGATCCTTCAATATTTCAGACAAAAATATTGTGCAAAGAAACTATGCACAGCTCGAGTCATTCTTAAGCCCAATTCCCCCACCACCTGTCAGGACATGAAGAAATGGAGGCTAAGTACAGTACAATTCGGGATAAGCTCCATCACTGATAATGTAATCCATTTGCATGGTAAGTAACTCCAAGTGCAGTTATGTCAATATATGCCAAAACTATGCTCCAAATACATGCATATGTAGATAGTGTATTAGAGAGGAAGAGCAGATTGGTGGTAACCTGTCAGAGAAGACAGGTTCAATTCTTTGCTCAACAGAGATTTGCTGTGTTCCCCTTTGTCCTCTTCAGTTCCTCATCTCTAAAATTGGGATGACTGTATTTTTTTACACATTACAAAGATGTCTGAGGTCCTTAGAAACAATATTAATAGTACTGGTATAAATACCTTTGATAGACTGAATTGGGAGGAGTGTTAATGGAATTGTTTTTCCACAAGGAATGCTGTCAATTCAGTATAAAAATGCTCCAATTTTCAACATGCTGACAGTATTTTGATTAGCGCAATTGTATTTTCTTGCCCTTGCTTCCATCAGCATAATTTTTACATAAGATGCAACTGGTCCCTCTGCAATTTGTCTCCATACATTGCATTTCCATAAATAATTTCATGAATTCAGAGACAAATAGTTTGAGAAGGCCGTCCGCTTTCATTTTCATCATTCTCCATGTGTTCTCTGCTCTGAGGTATGTTATGTTCAGCAGTTGCTTAAATACTAATCCCAAAACTGAATTATCTCTGTTACTTTAAAGGAGGATAAGAACTGGTTTTGTTATGAAACATTCTATCTGTTGCAATACAGGAGAGTGGCAGGTATACACAGGATGTGGGAAGGAGCTTGCATTACTGTTCACTCAAAGGTTTAGGGAGTTATTTTCACATTTAAAGAAACTGCATGTGCAAAGTAACTGTAACAGAGTACTGAAGTAATCAACATTTCTGAGTCAAATTTTAAAGAATGGAGTATTACCAAAAAAAACTCAGACCAAAGCTTCAAAGAGAGTATGCAGTATTTATTTAATGTTGAAGACAGGTTTAGAGACTTCTCAGCCACCAAATGGAACTTATGTTGAAAAAGCAAGGAAATGCAGTCAATAAATTGAAGAAAATCTATACAATACATTGACTATCAGAGGACAACAAGCTGACTAAAAACTCTGTATTGCAACAATAGTGAAAATAAATACGAAGCAATTCCTGTTGCTAAAATCAGTTGAAAGTCATCTATGGGACTGACAAAACCACGGCTTCCTTCAGTGGGGGTTTAAGAGAAAACTGTCTCTAAGAAGGCTATGCCTCTTGATTTTTGATTAAAGACATAGTCACAGCAATCTACATTGCTACATCCACGGTGCATTAATACTCCTTGTTGTACTGCCTAATGCACATGCTGAGATTAAAAACAGCCTCAGCTGATGTAAATCCCAGCAATCTCTTTTAATGGTACTAGCCACCGAGAGCATGACCCCCCTATCCCTCTGCTCCATAGCACGACTCCGAAGCAAAGAGACAAGCCAAGTGGCCTTCTGTGGTACAGGACTGAGTTCTCTGGGGAGCTTTTTCAGCAGATGGTCCAAGAGCTCCTTGTTGGAAGAGGTGTTCATCACATTGGCAGAAGTAGAGGCTATATTCACAAAGGGATTTAAGATTGGAAATTCCTCGTCAGGTCCTTAAGTCATTGGACTTAAGCACCACCAACACTCACATCCGTGGCTAACACTAGGTCCAAGCTCACAAACCCCGCCAGAAGGTTCTCCTGTAACACTGTGGATGGACTCCTTGAGGCGTTTGCTGTAAAACAAACCTCATCTCAACTGGTACCTCTAAAAGAAATGTGCCAGATCAAGATTGTCCTTAGTCCCAGCTACACTTACTATAGGATGGTCCTTGCTATCATAAATAACTCATTTTCCTCAACCCCACTCTTTCCTTTTTAAAAAGGGCAGAGCAGGGGATGGGCTGTAGCACTAGTAAAACCCTGTAGACCTTACAGCGGTGGGCCTGTGACACATGCTACCCCTAAGCATGGTACCCCGAAGGCCTTTGGGGTGCCCAGCCCAGCTGTCCCACCCCCACAGCGAGGGACATCCCATGGATCCGGGGTCCAGCTCAGACGGCATCGTCCTCCTCGCAAGACAGGGCAGAGCGGGGAGCTCCCTCAGGTCTACCACTGCAAGGGTGGCAGCGCTCCTCCATGACGGGGTCTTCCCACTCGTCTGCCTATGCCCCCCGGCTCCAGGTGAGGCTCTCGTTGACCTTCCCATGGAGGTTGCAGCTCCAGGCCTCCAGGGTTTGGGATGCAGGGAGAAAGCAGAGTAAGAGACTCAAATCCCGAGTGGAGACGGAAAGGTGGGAGCTGCTGGCAGAAAGGCCAGCGGTGGCACAAAGGAAAGGCCGAACGCAGCCTGGACAGGGAGTGACTTCTGGAGGTCAGGCCAAAAGAAATGGTGTTAGGAGAGAAGAGATGGCAGAGACTGGCACAGGAGGAAGAAACCAAGCGCAAGGTAAAACTTGAAAGACCAAAGCTCTAAGGTGAGCACAGGAAACATCTTCATGAAAACCAGCTGCGAGAGACGCAGGTCACGAAGAAGGATACTAGAGACTTGAACCATAATCTGCTCAGAGGCAAGGTTGCCCAGGCTTTTGAGAAAAGGAGTTTGAAAGGAATTGAAGGGAAGAAGAAGAGACAAGAGCTGATTCGGTACAAAAAGACAAGACACAGACACCTGAAGTCAGTTAATCGCCAGGTCAAAGTTGATGAGCTTCAGCAAGAGACTTGCTGTGGAACAAAAGCTTCAAAGATCTCAAGAAATCCTTGATCAGCTGATGGAGGAAAGGATTAGGGAATCAAAAGAAAAAGCTCTAAAGGAGGAAGAACAAAGTTTTATGGCCAAATTTAGAGCGAAAGAGAAAGTGGAAGAGAAAAGAAGACATAAAAGGATGTTGCTAAATATAGCTGAGAGGAAAATTCAGCAAGACGCAGAAATGCTGGCCAAAACTATCCAACAGAAGGTAAAACACATCAAGGAAATTAACTGTTTGAAAGAAAGAAACCACCACTCTCAAAGACAAACCTTGATTATGATGAAAGATGTCAACTACAGCAAATAGAAGCAGCAATCAGCAGAAGAGATCAGAGAAGCGATTTAGCATTAAGAGGTAAGGAATCTGTTGGAGAAAAAGTTAGAAAAAATACCCACAGCGTCTTATGGCCTGAGACAAAAAGAGACAGAACTGATGAATATCTAAACAAATGACTAGATGGCTTCAGATGCCTCTTTAGAGCACAGATATTCTTAAGACTTAAAGAAAGGTTACAGCCATTTTTGTGCCAAAAAAAACGTAGTTTGCAATTTATTCTTTCTGTGATTTGGCAAGAGCTCTGGGTTGTATCACACTAAAATGGTTTCATTTTAACCCTGCTGCATCCAATGGATATGCCGATCACCACCTGAGCCGCTACAGTTCTGGCAGCCTGGTCTACCTGCTTGTTTTTCCGATGTTCTTCAGTGGCATGACACTTGGGCACGTGAGCATCTATGTGACAGACCTTGCAATGTCGTGCCTCAGGGCAGCGGCACAGGTGAGTTTACTTCTGCGCTGCCAGTTGGTCCGTTTCCATTGCTGCAGCCAGCTCCGCAGGGCGTTTGCCACCATACGGGGGTCAGTATAGAGACAGAGCACTGGCCACTTTTCTCGTACAGCAAGCCCTAGGGCCAGAGGGATGGCTTTCAGTTCTGCAGTCCTTCAGTGGCTTCTGCAACTCGCTGTGCGAGACTCCACGCGGCAGTTTCTAATATCTAATATCTCCTTTCCAGACAGGGTGTATTTTGTGTGACAACCCCATATATATAATATAATTTAATTTATAAATCATTTGTAATGAAATGTATGTTAAATATAGATAATGAAAATAAAGTTCAGATTTAGTACCAGATAACCTGGTTTACATATGTAATAAACAGACATCTCTTCACAAGTAATTCTTACCCCTCATTAACTTCTGCACCTTTGAGGAGAATGAATCGCTTTTACCTGTCATGTAGGTGGGCTGCTTCCTCCTCAGTAATGCAACACCTACTACTAATGAGGCATTAACGTAAGGCAGAAATATGTTCAGGTTCTTTCTCAAACTAGAAGAATTAGTGGTCCTAAAACAAAAAAGCAGTCATATTTCATCTTACATGTAGCTAGCTAATACACAATCTGAAGTGAAATTTAGTTTGATGAACTGTTGGTCAGTGAATTAGATGACTCATTGCAATGGTATTTTCTTATTATATGATTTATACTGAGTTCCAGTAAATTATTTTTTGCAGTATGTTTAATTTTCATTTCAAAAAGTTGATTGCTGTATCATTCACAGCATGATAGGTGCAAAATCCAGCTTTTCGTTTTTGAGGAAAAAGCAATCCCTGTGGTATAGGACTTCAAATAATTAAGAATCAATACTTTGGAGGGGGGGAATTCTGTGCATATCACTGAGTGAAATATACTCCAGTTCAAAGGCTCCAACGTAGACCTATTTGCCTGAATTATTTTTTTATTCTGTATTTATGTTGTCAAGTATACCTATTGTCAATAACCTAGGGCAAGCAGCAGCGTCATCTGAAAAAGTAGAGAGCGTTCTCTCCTAGAAAAGGAAGGCTGAAACAAAGTTAGTGGTCAGCTACACAAGTGACAAGTGATGAACGGGAAGTAGACCAAATTTGAGGGTAAGCCTTGATCTGGACGTCATCAGAGATCTTTGGGGGCTTCTGCCTCCTGAAACCAAGACTGGGTTTTCTCAAGCACGTGGTTCAAAAATAACATCTCTTTTCTAGAAAAGCAAAAATCTGAGCAAAGAAGAGCAATTTAGCAATTGATACAGCCTCGCCCTTTCACAGCCAGTGCTGGAACATCATTACATTAGGTTTGTTTAAGCGCCTGTGTGAAAAGTCCTAGCTTCAGGCTGCAGCCCAACAAGTCAAAAGCACTTCTTGCCAGGAAAGAAAGTAAAGCTGTATTTTGCCAATATAAATCAACTACGATTTGAAAACCTGCTCCTGCTAAAAATTCAAAGAGATTGTAGAAGTGAGATAACCTAAGAACCCTACAGTTGGAAATATGCCTGCTCCCAGTAGAATCAAGGAATGGAATTGGTAAATCAAAACAGCAAGATATTTGCACACTTAGAATTCGACAGTATTTTCTACTCTGCTTCAGAATACATCGTAGTCATCTGCTGGGAGATTTTGGTTAATCTTTCCCACTTTCAGCTGGAATCGGAAAGGATAATAGTGGCGATTCTGGTTTCTGTGTACTGAGTCCCTAGTGAGGCACAGGCAAGGGACTGGTTTGCTGCTTGCCGCCCACTTAGCATGTGGTACAGAAATTCACTCCAGCTCAGTAAGGAACACTCTAATACTATGCAATTCATAGTATTTCATGATAAATGCAGCATTATAACCGATCTCTCTCTTTCAAAGAAAAGATTATGTTACCTCTTTCTGGCCTGAGCAGGTAGCCAAGAGTCTGGGGTCTCGTGAGTTTTTCAAATGGAGGACAAACTGGCAGGGTCCAGCGTATATCACATACAAATTAGTTGATTACAAGAAGTGTTCAAAGTCACCTTTCCTCAACACATGAGAAATTAAACAGCAAGAGCAGGTTTTGTAGCACACAGGTCAACAACATCCTTTTCTGAACAACACTTAGACCAAAAATTCTCTCTCTGTATTCACCCATGCCTGTTTCTAATTCCCTCTTGTAGACTTTTCTCTCAGCTCTTTCAGTTATTCTGCATCCCAAAGATCTGAAAACCATCATATAGCAAAACCCATTCGTGCTGTGTCTTTATTTTAGGTGGAAGCTGTTTTCATTTCAGCTCTCTGAATACCTACAGAAGCCTGATCATTTCTTACCTTTATCCCTCACAAAGACCTATTGTTAAACCCAGAAGCTTTTAATGACATTTAGCCAACTATAACAACATCTTGGTTTTGAACGCTTAGCAACAGCTACCAAATTTCTCATTGCTGCGAACAGCAGCCATATACGGCCCTGTGTCCCGATATTTATCTTCAGCAAAAGGCAGATAAAGATAAATTATCCTGGTCTTTGGAGAGAAAGAAACAGCAGCATAACAGTTTTCATACATTTTAGTGCTTCAGCTTCGCGGTGGTGCTCTGATGAAAAAGGAATTGACCCCGACTGGGCAGGGGCAGACCATGAAGGTGCTGGAGGAAGGCGAACTCACCAGTAGTGCTGTCTTTGGGCATCCTGTCAACGGGAAAATGTTATAAAATATACAAAAAAATAATAGCATTGATTCATGCTTAGCAAAACCCTGAAACGTGATATGACTTGTCTTTCACTGTGCATTGTTGGACTACTCTTTTCTTTGTTCTGAAGTAAAAAAAACGCTTTTCCCAATTAGCCTTATCTGAGAAGGGAAGCCACTGTTCCTTCCAGTTTTGAACTACTGTGGGCAGACATCTCTCTACAAGTCTGTGAGTATGGCTGCAGTGCATGTGAAAATCCTGAAGCCTTGATCTTAAAGTGAACTCTGCACAGATTCACCTGTAGAGATGGCCGTGATACAGTCAAGGCCAAAATATAAATTAGCTCCCGGTTGTTTTGGATGTTCTGACAAATGCTGCAAATCTTCAGTTCAGGCTTCGCACAGTCAATGCATACACTTGGAAACACAACATTTTGAAATCAAGATTTAAAAACATTCACTTCCAGTAGCCAACAAACAAGCTATGTTTTTTGGTGTTTTGTTGTGTTTTTTTTTAACTGAGATATGTAATATTTACAAAAAATACTTTGAAATATAAAATAAAATCCATGAGGGATTTTGAAGCAATGTTTATAATTGATTTGGATAAGCTCAGCTTTTAGGATTACTTTCTGCTTCTTTTTAAAATAACTGGATTATCTGAGGGATGAAGAAATCTTTGACCTATATATTCCAGTTACTGTCTTTCTTTCTTCCATTTACTTGTCTTTAAAGCATATTAAGACAAGCTAACCCATATAAATGTCTTGCAGGATATAAGATCCAATTTTAGTCATGCAAAAAGTACCTGTGTACCAAAGGAAGACAGATGGACAGATTCTTATTTTAGCACATATTGCATGGCAGAAGGAAACCAGTGGAAAGCAGGACTTAAATTTCTCTCTACCCCAGAAAATTACAATCACAGAATTATCCCAGAAAATTATAATGAAATCAAAAAAGAGTCAAAACAAACCAACCAAACAAAACAAAACAAAAAAAAAAAAAAAAAAACAACACCAAAAAAAACACAAAACCTCAACCTTGATGCTGTTTATACTGATACCTGTCACATCAGTGTTGGTCACAATGTTCCTCAAAGCTATGAACTTAACATATTATCAAGGAGAAAGGACAGACCAGAACGTGGCAGTTTAATTTATCAGTGAATTCCACTCCCTGTAGGGATGATGGGATATGGGGAACTTGTTCTTTACGAGGAAGGAAATGAGGTGGATGTTGTGTAAGTAAATATTATTGAAGCGCAGGCCCAAGGATGAGAAGCCATAATCCTTTTGCAACCAAGGACCGCAGCTAGCTCAGATAACCTCTCCCCAAAGTCCAAAGTTTCTAAGGAAACCCAGATCTCTTGCCTGTGCATCAGACCTTCTTTCCCCTGCGTGGGACTGGCACTGCAGCAGCCGCAGGGCTGCAGGGAGCTGCAGGGATTCACTCCTGGGGCAGGCGGGCGGTGGAGATGGTCCACAGTGCCAGTGAAGGCATCTCAAAGTACCGATGAGGTGAGCCTCCTGCATCTGCAAACGCAATAGATCCTTTTCTTCGCTCTCCCATGTCGTGCCTCCACCACCCTTACATTCCTCCTCTCTTTGATTAACGCGTCGATTTAGCACAACCCTTAGCACACCCATCCTCTCTGTCACCCACCTGAAATGCACAGCACGTTCAATGCGAAATGACCCAGATGGAAGAATTCCTAACTGGCCTAGAGAGTGGTGAGCTTAACCGTTAACTTGAACTTTTTTTTCCGCTTGCCATTCTCTGACATAGTTCAGTGAGAAATCACTATCATTATGAGCACTGGAAAAAAACTAGAAAGATGGCACATGCACGTTCCTTTAGCGCTCTTTGATTTCTCTTCCTCCAAATGAATTAAATGCCCTATTCCCCACTTCTGAAACAAATATGCTGAATCTGGAGAGAAAACAGCCACAGTAATATTTCATTTTGGGAATAAAGTCACAATTTTCTTTTCTTAACCACAGATGAATAGTTTCCCTACCAGATATAGGCATTTCCAAACTGGGACAGGGGAGGGCACTAAAGAGTTACACATGGATCTGAAAGCTGAAGAAATACTTTGTCCAACATGCAAATTGGCTCTAAAATGAGTTCAGGCTCATCATGTATACTTCTTGAATGAAAAAGAAGCTTTGATACAGCCTCTTTTAGTTGATTGAACCACTTCCGTAATCCTGGGGAAAAGCTGCTGAAGCCAAGCCTTGCTTTTGTGTTTTATCATATTTCAGCCAAGGAAGGAAAAATACATCCTTGTCAATAGTTTTCTAAGAGCATGTTGGTCTCTGAGAGAAGTAGAGGGCATGGTGTGAACCAGACTAGCATGTTTAGGCACTAGTTTTATTTGTCTCTAGTCAGTCAAATTAAGTTTTAGGGTAAAAATATATGTTTATAAGGTCTTTGCTCTAACTGGGCTAATACCACTGAAGAACTGACACGTTTAGATAATGGACTGCAACCCTCATTGCACTTCCAAGAAATGTCCTGCGAGGTTCTTTGCAAATTTACTACAGTTGCTCAGGACTTGGCTCCTTATGGGAAGCAACGATTCATCTTCATGTGCAAAGGGAGTGTGTTTTGTCAACAGAAATGAACAACACACATCTATTTACATAATTAATTACCATCAGGTTCACAGCAGCGTAAGAAGCTGAGACAATTCTTCCCATTTTCTGCCTGTCAGGGTGTGCTATCACAACTGAGAACATGCACTGAGGTCCTTCTTTGTAAAAGCACATCTGAATGAAGACTCTGTTTTAATTATAGCAACTTTTTTTTTTTTTAAGTAGTGGATAGTTCTGTAACCAGTGGTAACATTTGTAATGGTGCAAGGCTGTAATCAGATCTCATGTCTGAGTGGAAAAATTTATTTATCACTGCGGAGATCGGGAAGGCTTTATGAATAGCTTGCTCAATGGAGGTACAAGGTTCTGTATTTTTCTGGAGAACTTTTATACTGTCTTTCATACCACACAACATGTAATAAAGAAGGAGTAAACTTGGGTGTGTTGGTCAATCACAGGACAGTTATAAGGCAATGCTATGTAGCATCTGTTAGTTTTAGGACATGTGAGGAAAAGCAATTCTAACAAACAGAGACGGAGAGCTCTGAATGCCGCTTTACAGGCGACTGATACAGTTCTGGTCTGCTGTTCTGGTCAGCCCTGATCAAAAAGATGCGATAAAAGTGGAGCAGATCAGAGAAAGCCTGTCAAGGAGCCCTGAAACACTTCAGCTGCTGAATGTCTGGTACGCAGTGAACACACATATACACCCCATCCTTGGGCCTGATCTCAATATACATCCAACGCCACATGGTAGTTTTCTCTAAAAGGAAAGCCATATGCATAGGCCAGACAAGAATCACCTTAAACGGTGGGTGAGGAAGAGGTTGGCTTTTCGGATGTCTTCAAGAGAAGTCTGGGAAGGAATGATTGCCTCCTATATAAAAAACAGAAGGCTAAACACTGGGAAAGGGTCCGAATAATTTAACTTATGCAACAACGTTGTCAGAAAAACATGCAGTAAAAGACAGATGATAATGCAAATGTGGCTGCAAATTAGACGTCAGCTTCTGGTAATTCTTAGAGGTGTGCAGCATGAGGTCTCAACTCCAAAACAAATGTTTACAATGTCACTGCCACTGGCACAACTGCATAACAGCAACGACACATGCCCTAGGGTAGGCAGGGTTCCTCCTAGCCACCCAGGTGACCTCCTCCTTACTGACGTTTTAGACGGAATATCACACGCAGCAGAAATGGAACTAGAGAACAAAGTGAGGTGTGGAGGAGCATGCCTGCCTGGAGAGTCCTCGAAGACCCCCAGCCCATGCAAAGGTTGGTGGAAGAGTCCAGAAGCCTTCTAAGAGCTTCGCTGCCCCACGGCCAAGCTCTGCTCTGGTTTCCAGAGGAGTACAAGCTTGCTGCCTGCCTTCATGGTAGAGACAGACAAGTCCCCTAATGGCTCACGAAGCTTGTTTCTCTCTCCGTGATCGCAGTTTCCCATGACAACCGCGTTTCTCCATAGGGACGCTACGCCTGGCTGCCAAGAGATGGATGTTTGTGGATGCAGAAATTTCACAGGAGCTGGACCAGCCCCCAGCAGATGGGAATGGTTCGGGTGCTCATGGTGTCCAAAGTATATAAAAAGCCAATCCATTTTTTCACTTTCGAAAGAAGCAACAACCAAGACTTGTTGCAAACAGAAAAATTAAACTTCTGAATTTCAAAACAGAACGAGCGAGGTATCGCTTTCTCTTAAGATAGTATCAGGAGCTCGCAAAAACAAAGACGAGCTGTGCGTGTGTACCCATCTTGACTTTGTGGGTGGAAGAGAAAGCTGGCATCGCAAATGCACACTGCGTTACAATAATTTTTTTGGAACGAGATCTGGCTGCCGTGCTACCGTATCGACCCAGACTCCCCAAATCGATCGCAAGGAGATTGCCATGAAAAACAGGAACGAAGGCAGCGCTCCGGCCGCTTGGCCTTCCCAGGAGCCGCAGCGGGTCCCACTGACCAGCGGCCCCCGGCGCTGGGGGGGGCGGGGGGGGACGGCGGGTTATTTATTTCCTCGCCCTGCGGTGCTGCCTGCGCCCGCTCCTTCCGATTACACACCCCGCTTTTGTGCATCCCGGCTTGCGGGGCGGCGGGGGGGAAGAGCGAGCCGCATGCGTTTTGTGGTTTTGTTCCCTTCATTACCATGCAGACAATATTCGGCTGTTCTCAAGGAAGGTCTGGGATCCCTGCTCTTTTCCCAGGCTTTCTTCTTTGCCCATGAAAAGATGAAAAAAAAAAAAAAAAGAAAAAAAAACACAACGAGGAGCTTGTTTGGCTCCGTCTGGCCGAGCCGTGGGCTGACGGTGATGTAACGCCGAGCCCGGCGGTGACTGGCTGCGGCCAAACTGGTCATGCTCTGTCCACGCATGGTGCGGCCATCGGGCCGGCAGCCGCCTCACACCTCGGGCCCCCCGCCGCCACACAAAGGCTCCGAGGGGGGAGCGTTCAACGGCGGACAAAGCGCCAGCCAAGCGTGAAGTGGAAGGGGATCTCCCCCATCGGCACGGCCGTGGCTCCCAGCCCCTCTCCCGAATGCCTGCCCGGAGCCGGAGCGCTTCCTCGGGTCGGGCAGGGGCACCCGCCCGGGGCTGCGGAGACGATGATGATGGTGATTATTGTTATTAGCCGGTGGAACGGGATTTTGTGAAATGGGGGCTGGCGGGGGGAAGTAGGCGCAGAAGGAAGAAAACCAGATTTGTTTTTGTTTCACAGGGTACGGGGCCAGATCTCAACTGATGTGCATCAGCAGAGCCTCACTGCGTTCAGCAGCAGATAGATTTAAACAGGTGTCAGCACAAAAGGCGGCCCACGATGTCAAATAACTGAAGGCTGTTTACAACTGTTGCACAGTTCCATGTTGGACGATTAGCAAGCTAAATGTCTAGTAACATCTATTTAAACAGAAACATTTAGGCAGTGGGTTTAAAACTAGCTTGCAGGTTTATGTCATCTTATGACATTCATTTTGCCTAAAAAGTATTCATCATTCTCAATGCAAAAAAAAACCCAAAACAATCCTTAGTCAATCCTTTGGTGATTGTTTATGATGGACTTTTCAGTTTTAATTTTGAAAATTAGTTACATTCTTATAACTAGAGATAGGTTGCCACAGAAAGACAATAATTCTCACACTTGTTGTGTGATCTTGCCAGACAGCTGACGTAGAAAGGTCCTATTAAATATTTGAGCTTCCTTCGCAGTAGAAGGTAGTAAATACAGGATTTCTGTTTGTTAACTAACTTGTTAACGAGCTTTACTTTTTCAGTCTTCACTCTGCTTTCTCACAGCCCATCAAAGACTGACTCCTGGGGTGACACATCCAAACATTTTGTTGCTCACAATAGTGACAGCCTCTCAACAGATCCAGGGGGAATGAAAAGCAATGGAAGCTTACAGCTTGTTTGCAGAGGGGCGAGACACTGAAAGCATATAACCAGATTTTTCTAAGAAAATATCAGACCTTGAGTGAAAGGGGAGGAGGACGAGTGGAAAGGATTAGGCACTCCATGTTATCTGAAACATCTCTCACCTTAAAACTGGATCAACTTCCAAAATACCACTCAACTCACCTTTCAGATGAAACTTCCCAAGACATGGTATCATTTAAACTTGCAGAATAGGTGTCTGACAGCATGCAGTTTCATCCTTTTAAATGCCTTCCGGAGTCTTGAGTTTGAAACGTGCTGTATTTAAATTCAGTCTAATTAAAGGTTGGAAATTAATTCATGAAGTGTTAATTATAATGAAAAAAAGTGCCCAGATATTTGATCTGCATGCCTTTATACTCATTAAAACATAGAGTCAAAGTACAAGTAAACAGAAAAGCCCTACTAAGTAAACCCACGCCTATCACCCAGCAACACAAATATTCATTAAAAAAAGCCCTCCCCTCAATCATTAGCCTTTTAAAGTGCTTCCAAATACATTTGTAATCTTCTTTCTATTACAGTCTGTTTCTCAAGAGTACACAGGTGCTGCCTATTCCTGCAGCTCAACGACATACAGTGCATGCACATAAAGCGTAAGGATCATTTTCATTCAGGAGTTGATCAGAAGTTGCCTTCCAGGCAGTTCAAGTCTCTCATTTCCAGGTATTGGCATTTGGAGATTGACACATAAAAAATGATGAAGCCAAAACTGAGGTATTACAGCAAACCCATGCATCCACTAGTGCGTTCAGGGCCTGTCCCTTTTTACCTTGGTACATCTTGTACATGCACGCACACACGTGTTTATGACAGCAGGAAATATATGCAGCAGAGGGGCTACGATTGCACTAGTAAAATCAGAAATTAGAAGTGCTTGGAAAATTGAAAGGATTTCTCTATTAAAAAGTAAAACTAAGAATAAAATAGCTGGTGAATTCCCTGAGTCTGTCACTGTGTGTTTTTACACAAAATGCAGCTGGGGAGAGGAATGTTTGCGGTTGATTTGTTATTGAAAGGAAAAAAAAAACAAAACAACCCACAACCTAGAAAATTTGAAAGTCTTCCCCCAAGCAGTTTTCTTTGCTAATTGATTTGTCTTCATCATTAGACTTTTTTCTTTTCCTATAACAACAAGCTGTTTTATATGACCTCTCCCTTTTTGTTCACAGTACTTTTAATCCCAGGGCTTTGCTTTTCACTGCTGCTAGCTAGCAAAGACTACAATTACCACAAGGTGTTACTTGCAGCCCTGTGCTGTTAGGATTCTCATTAAGACTTAGCAATTCACGGTTCAACCTGATTTTACCTTACTGCCAGTAATTCCTTGCCAAAGCCACCTTCCAACCATGAAACCTGAAAACTTATCAACAGTGACTTCTCGAATCTCTCGTCCTGTTCTGGGTGTTATCCAAAGCAATGGCATCTCTTGTATTTCTTCCACCACCCCCAGTTTTTCACTGGGTCCTCTACGTACAAAGTCAAGAATTGCCTGAGCTATAATTTTCAACAGCTAAACGCTTCCAGCAACATACAGAAAATGTGTCCAGAGTGGAGGAAGATGAGGCCTCTGAGCTGCCACTTGGCTTTGGTTTTATCATCTACCTTGTTATCATGTTTACAATTGTCTTCTGTATTGCAACAATATTTCCTATGCAAAATCTACTCAATTTTGATTCTGGTAGTGACTGAAGAGCAGCAGAACAAATGGAAGGTCTTGAGAACAGATTACATTCAAACAAACCACAAAAGACTTAAATAAGGCACTATGCCACTTGTGAATCCTGGTTTGCACTGGTAAAATTTGTAAACGATGTTAAAAAAAAAAAAGAGCAAAAAAGTAAAACCTTCATAGGCCTCCAGAGAAAAAAGAAGGCATCTATCTGTACTTACATGAAAATGTGTTTGGTTGGTTTTGACAACAGTGAGCTCTATTGCCAGGGAAGAAACATTTCTAGTTCCAGAGAGGAAACCTTCACGCTTCAGAAAGGCAGAAGGAAGAAGAGGCTTTTCATTCTGCTGCGAGATGCTGGGGTTTGTACTTGTTTTGGAGGGGAGGGGGACCCAAGCTTTCATGCTGATGGGGAAGTAAAGTAGTTCTTTATGGAGTATTTTATAAAGGACTATCAATCATTCCAGTATGAGCCTGAAGCAGAAGGGGAGCAAAGGAGAGGTCATGCACAAAAAAGGTTGTGTTTCAAGCCACGCAACGAATGGAGATTTGACTGTGGGAAAGGAGATTCATATTCATGCAGACCCTGAACTTGGCCTTACAGAGCAGATAAGTGCCGCTTGTGCCCGCAATATCCTCTCGCTGAGGTCTACCACCTATAAAATAAATCCTGTAATGAAAGCAGATCACCTCATAATGCAGTCCTGGAAGGGGCTGATTCATCTAATATCTCTTGCTTACAAATGTACCGTGGGGTTACCATAGTTCAGGCAGCCTCATTAAAAGCAGTGCAAAACACGCAGAGCCTGAATGGAGATGAAATAAAAGCCCTATAGATGGCTGTTACACATAATCCATTTGTTACTATGCTTCGGGCAAACAAAGGAGCACGTTGTTTGCGGAGCTGCTTTCTGCCAGCAGCAGGACAAATTCTTATATGATTCTAGTGAATTTTTTACAACGTTCAACAAAACGAAGAGTGTGCCTTCTTCGTAATGCTAGCAATTCATAACTGGGAGAGGGATGAAGGCGGAATAGAGAAAGCAAGAGTAAAATAGTGAGATCAGGTAATTAGTAACAGCTGTACAGGCAAACCGAAATTCTTACTGATTCTGAGCACCTGGAGACCTGCACTGGAAAAGAGAAGGAATTTTTCATGATTTTACATGCATTGCGTATAGTATATATAAAGTTTAGAATCTATTCCCTAACCACGAAATTCAAGTGGTTTATATTTTTCCATACCAGTAGGTGACAAAGCCTCACTAAGTTTGGATAGCCAAAATAAGAGGATATTCTTGAAATACAAGTTGGCCAGATGCTAAAAACCACAAAGGCAGGCACTGAATGAAGCAATGAATTTAATAAGCAGAGGACCTGACTAGTTACACAATGGAAAAGTTTAAAATAAAATTGCTATTCCTAGCTCTACATTTGGCATATATGTGAAGGCTTTTTTTCACCCTAACAAATTAATGGAAAACATAGTTTGCAGTCTACGTATTATTGGCATTCTCATACCCTGGGTTAAAAGATGTAGATGCAGACTTCATCCTGACCTCACTGGAGTTGCACCAGATTCTAAGCATGCTAACCTAGGTGTCAACCTAACCAATTAGGACTGGTTAATTCACATTTTTGACTACACCTTGCTTTCTTTTCCAGGAACTATGTCTTCAAGAGTACACCCTCATTGCTTATATATGTGAACAAAACAAAATTCCTGAAGTCGGATTTCTAAAAAGAGGCTAAACACTTCTTAGGCTGGCATAAGCTGAGGGGTGGGTTTTATGCCTAAACAAAGGACATGCGTGGAGATTATTCTTCAAGCTGAACAAGCGATACACTACGCAGAGCTAAACCCTTTGCATTTTAAGAATGGGACACTGGTCTGTCACATACAAAGTGTTAGAAAAATTTATCACCTGAAAACAAACCTAAGAAGAGGGCTATCGGGGACACAGTCCAAAAAAAACTACCGTGAGGTTTTGTTTAGCGGCGATATAATAACAGTCATCTAACTGCAGCTGAAGCAAGAGATTTTCACCTCCCCTGGTCATGATACGCCTTACCCCGGCTTGGAGGCGAAGGGGCAGGGTGTCTCTCAAATAGCCTTCACTCTTCTTTGGGAGGGAAAGCAAAGCAAAGCGACGCTGAATGCAGTTAGGGGCCTCAAAAGGGAATTAATGTATCTGCAAAGGAAACGGCACACTATGAGTCCCTGACTGTTAATTCTATCTTTGTCCCATGAACAGAAGTGGTGGCAAAACATGGCCTGGTGGAAAGATGCGAAGACAGCACGAGGGCAGATACGCAAATTTCTGTAGGAAAACATCCCTTCGGAGGCATTGAGAAGCACTGACATGTTTTCACATAAATCATTAGATAAGAAGGGATCCAATTTTCCATCCAAATGGCACTCCAGAAGATGGGGGGAGCTGAGGGCCACCCCACCTCCATGCACAACAAACCACTTTTGCCCTACCCAGCTGATCACACAGAAATTGCTTTTCTGTATAATTATACGAAAGTAGCAAATAGGATTTAGGGTATAGAAATACTCTCTGTTCTAAGGTGTTTATTGTTCGTGTACCTGAGGTAAATACTGACAATCAGGATACAGGAAGAGCCGCATTCTGATTTCCTAATTATTCATTTTTCTGCACTCCGAGTTCCCAAAATTATTTGAGGCGCTGCTTGTGTCGTAGGTGGCTAATATATTCAAGAATACAAACTGCAGTGGGCTGGATTTCTGCTGCAGCTGGGAGGTCTTATGGATTAAGTGAGTAAGTAAATGCAGTAAGCGAGTGGGAATTTTTTGACTGTTTTGATAGGTCAAAGCTTAATTGCTGGCATATTCTGAATGAGGGATTCCACTGAAAACTTGATTTGAACTGATACTACGCAAAAAAAAAAAAAAAAAGTAAGAGCTGACATTTAGCAACTAAATAAAAGAGGAAATATGATTCAGTGCCCACTCCCCGGGCAAAATCCTGGCTCCTGCTCCTCCTTCCCCTGACAGGACTGGAGAGAAAAGTCCCATCTCCTGGTACTGGGAATCTCTCCATCCATCTCTCAAGCCTCACACGGCCACACGTGCGATGAATAACGCACTCTGCTTCCCCCGCGGGTCACTCTGAGGGGAGGGCTTCACCGGTACAAATATTTAGCAACAGTTTTCAGCAGAAAATTCCCAGAATCGCATTGGATGGGACTGGGGGCTGGGGGCAATATAAGTGATTAATGGGTCCTCTGCAGAACAAAACCTCCTCAGCTCTGTCACAAGATAGTTGCTATGGTTTTTTGACACCGCTTAGCAGAAATTTGCTTTAGCCAGGGGGATTGGAGGAGGGGAGAAACACAAAAAAATACTATAGAAAAGTCCTCCATTGTACACTAGCAATTATTCTGAGCAAAATCCTGTGCCTGTCTAGAATTTCAAGCTCTGTATAAATACTTTCAATTAGATTTTAAAAAAAGAAAACACAAATGAGGAGACTTTGTTAAGAACAGACAGCTTGAAACATGTCTTGTTAGCTATCAACAAAGTCTGTTAGAAATGTTGGAAGGTTTCAGCTAGGTTGATGTAAAAACAACATCAAATATCCCCTCCTGTGAGACTAAGTTAAATGTTCTTTGCAGTGACTCAATTAAGGCTAGGTAAAATGCACGCTTCATTGCAATCAGCTGCAACAACATCAGAATCTTTTAGTGGGATATTTTACCAAAGTCTCAAGTTTAGACTGGTTTAAAAACACTTTGTGGCAGATGGCAGTTTTCATAGGTGTAAAACATTCTAATATATGGGACAAGTTCTGCCTGAAACGTCCAACAAAATAGGAACAAGAAGTTGGCCAGGGAAGGCTTTTCAAAGCATCTAAAAATGGATGCTTCCCATTTTATAAGGCATAAAAAAGCCAGAGCAGCATGCAAGAGTTTTAAGGTACCCTACCCATCTGGAAGAAGAGTCTTTCCGCATGTATTTTGAGTGACACAACTACAGGCTTTTATCACCACCCCCACTTAACGGAAGATCCTGCTAGACTGAACACTGGGGATTTGGGGAAGTTGGATGCTTACACAAGAGCCTAGAGAAATTGCCATCCTTTAGCAGCCTCAGGCATTTCTAAATTGTCTTGTAAACTCCAACATCTGCAAGATGCAGAGTGCCCTACCTCCCTAGAAACACTGTATAAGGGTTGTCCATCTGTAGCCAACAAACATCAAACCAGAAGACCTGGGAGCCCAACTCATTTGGGTTTGTACACTTAAGTCTGTCGGTATGTATTTACGTGCCATAAATCAACGCTATACAGGCAAACATCTAGGGTAGCTTGGAAGGGAAGCGGGATAGCTGTGTTATCACATCACGCCGGGTTACAGGGGGAATTACTCCAGGAAAAGCACTCCGCTGATACAGCTACTCCGCTACTGCTACCTGAGACTGCTCGTTCAGTTCCAGGTGGGACTGCATCATGTCACACAGAAATATTATTCAGGTATTTTTGAAAACCCATTCCTGAATCGCAAGTAGAATTATTCGTTACTTTATTAATTAATTCATCACTTCACTAATTTCAGTGCTCCAAAGTCAGTTTTTACCAGCTGATCATCTGGCCCACACAAACTGTCAAATATAATAGATTATATAGGACAAAAAAAGTTGCTGCAGTGTATCCGTTGGCAGGTACTGCATTGGACAGGCAAGGTGTCAAACTTCCTAGCATGTGGGAGAAGTTCTTGAGAATTGCTTAACAGTTTTCAGTGGAAAATGCTGTGTCAATATCAGAATTTTTTATATAAATGTAAGAGTTCCAATGAAAATTTTAATTTAGAAAGTTGTTCCGTTGCAGGGTAGAAGGAGAAAGCATAGTCAACACCATGACAGATGCACAGCAAGTGCTTGAGGGGGAAGGTGGCAGGCGCAGGTGCAAATCCCCACTTTGCATATCGCCCTGCCTAAAAACTCAACAAGGTCTTGGTTTTATTCCAGTGGGAAATATTGAGATCTCAGGATGATTTTCAGGATGGGAAAAACTCTTTTTGCCCAGCACCACATCTGAAACTTCTCCAGCTTAATTATTCCTGATGTCTGAGTGGCTGCTTTAAAATCCAACAAAGAGTTTACAGGGTACGAGAACAAAGTGTCCAATTTTCTTACCCAGTGCAAGCTGGAAGATATGATGGAGGAATATTTCAGTAATTAGCTGAAATACATTTGACAGGTAGATTCAGAACACAGCTCGATAGAAATGCAGATAACAGAAGGAATTTTCCAGACAGTCTTTCAATATAGCTCTATCACTGAAGGCAACATAAACTGCACTTGAAAAGCTGTAATTTGGCCACATCTGTAAGCACATCAGTGCTCTTTCCACAGCCTCACTAAGTGCTTGGGGCTGGGGTTTGCCACATTTCCAGTGGTTTTGCTTTCAACATTTTTGGTTTTAAGTGATTCCTTTCTTATGATTTCAGTCATCCACCTACTGCGTATTCCATCCTATTTGTGACCATTCTCCCGATACCTGAATCGGTGCACGGTGTTCAACAGCACACTGGCAATGCTCATTCAGTACAGTGCCTTTGCCATTCCCACAACTATCAGAAACTTATTAAGCATACATATGATGCTTAACATTATTGGTTTTTTCTCTATGCGATTTCTTTGAATTTCCACAGTTGAATTTCACACCCAGTATGAAAACAACATTAATTTTACACCAGGCTTCTTTGCAGACCAGCAAATAACAGAACTGGTACAATTGCTAGGTAGGATGTTCCTCCAGCAGAACAAGAAAGCTGGGGCTGACAGATGACAAGTGAATCATCTAAAGCAATATTTTCCTGTTGAAAGCTATAGTGGTAAGCAAATAAAAGCTAGCCTACAGCTTTTGGAAAATAAGGAGGGAAAGCAACTAATCTTGTTTAGACAGTTACAGTTACAGTCCCTTTCTTGATTGACATTGTCATAGTTCCTCTTGGCTGGGCATGAGAGAGACTTCCAACAGGTTTTATTCTTAGACCGATGTGACAACTCACCTTCTCGAGATTGCCTTTTCCACAGAGGGATCTTACTTGACAGTGTTAAACTAGATACTTATCCTCAAAGATGCTATGTGCTCATCATTTGCCCATGCAGGAAATGAGCCACAAGGGACTACATGTACTTAGTTACCTATTTCTGTCTTTACACAGCTGAAGTTCATCACTTCAATTAGTCCAACAGCATGTTCTCTCACCGCCCATCTCCTCCAGTCATTTCAATTTCTTCAGGCTGGCAAGTGAAAAACAATAGAAAAGATGAGATCATATGCAGATGCTACCGAGTGCCCCAATGGAAAGCAATTCAGGTCGGCCTCTGGGAGCACCTTCACTTCGGTCTGGCTCCAGAGCACACCTTTGAACAGCGTTCACTGACCATCCCCGCTTACTGTGCTTTTATTCATGTTGCAGCGTGCTCTTTCAGATGTGATGCCGTCGGCAGCTGCGCTTCAAGGGTACATCTAACGGCCTCCAACTGCTAATGAAACGTGCAAGGGTGACATCAGCTCCTCCGCACCAACTCTCCTGCTAAGGAAGGCACTCCTATGAGGCTGCAGTACCTGTTAATGTAGACATAAGCTCAGACAGTTAACTCCAGGAGAGAATTAAAGCATGGAAACTAATTGGAGGGAGACACCAGCCTGCTTAGCGATAGATCTTTGGTTTCCGTCGCACCCCTGTTCTGCTGGCTTCCTGAGCTGGACTCCGAGGATCCTTTCCATAGGCTCCAGTTCTCCCCTGGATGTGGGCCGAGACCTGCACCTACCGCAGCGTTCAGGATCCATCAAGTGATGGCCTCTAGGAGCCAGCAACCATTTAATACACAGAGAAAGCGTGCTATGTGGCAGTACTCCTACAAAGAAGTAGCAGTACTTCCTTCAAAAACTACTTACCTTCAAAAACTAGAAGTTAAATCCTAGAATATTTGAGAAATTACTCTCCTTGTTTATATGCCTCAAGTTTAATGGTAGAAAAATGTAGGAAAATTGCAAGTTTTTTACTCCACTAGGTGGTGTAATTTGTCTTTCTGTCAAATGTGGCATTACAAATACTCCCCCTAATCCTTCATTCAAGATGGGGCCACACAGTACCATGTGAAAAGTGAAACAGGAATCTGGTCTACAGGAGTCAGAAACTTTTATCAGGTCATGCCTCTTTGGTGTTTCTTATGAGTTATTAAAAACCCTTCTGTTGGGAAAGGATAACTTACCTTTAGAACATTCCCAGATCCATGGAGGAACAAAGTAGGAACCTGAAACACAAATATCATGGTCACCTCCTATTTCCCCTTACACACAGGTGCCATCCAAGCTGTTCATGTGATTTAACTCGGTTTTTTACAGTGTAACATCCCTAGAAGCTCTCTCCTTGATTTATATCTGAGTTACAAGGTGATGCAGTCAAACATACTCCTGGATCTTTCTTGGTCAGTTATGTTTGCACTTGTATGAGTATAGTTACATACAGGGGAAGCAGAGAATGCTAGACTGCATAACAGCGTATATATCTTGGAAGATATACCCTGGCTACATGCAACCCTGGTGGATATATCCCTCTGGCTGAAATAAAAACAACCTCCTTGGCCGATGCCATCCAACTCTTGGCTTCAGTTGAAGTCCAGATTTTAAAAAGTATTTCTGGATCATAACTTGCTATTTAGACATTTGTAGTCATTTATTTGTTCATGCTCACTAAGTAACATCTACTGACACAAATACAAAAAAAAAAAAAAAAAAAAGAGCTCTAGGAAATAAGATGCCCAACAACCCACCAGCAGCAGACCACTCTTCCTTGAGTTCTGTAGCTACTAATCTGCCACATGATTCAGCAATAAACAAGTCCTTAATGGAGGAATACAACTAGGTAATTTTTATAGTGTTTCCAGGGTGTCTTGTCGTTATTAAGCTTAAACAGAAGTCGCAGAACTCACAGAAACAAACCAGTATGAGAAAAGACAGTTGGTTAAAGCACAAGACCGAATTGAACAAAACCCATCTGGGAAATGGGAGAAAGCTCAGCTATCCTATCAGCTGCAATTAACCTTATGCTATCTACCCACAACTTTGCTTGCTTGCCCTTGGAGAACAGACACTGGTGACATAGGCATCTTTCAACAAACCAACCCATGAGAAACGCAACCAAGAAACACATCCAACACAGAAGGAATCATCAGCTTTCAGTGCTGAAACTTTCTGGTACTTCCTCGGTGCCACAGTCTGTACAGAACCCATGTTAATTCAGGTTGTTTACATATCCAGACACATTCAAGATCAGCCAGAGCAGATAGCTCTGAAGAGTTTACATGTCCACCATACTCTCTCCAAGAACAGAATTTAAAATACAGGCCTGCCTACTGTGTATTATTAATGGCATTTCTAAACATTAGTGCCACTGGAGGATTTGTTTCTGAATGCAAATTTAACTAACCAACCATTTCCTCTGTGGATGACTGATGCATGACAATCTGAGGTATCTGCGACTACAGTTGTGAATACTAGACTTAGAAAATTTGTCTGGAAATATTCTGCTAAATATTTCAAGCTTGGGTGGAAACAAAACCAGAAAGTTCCTCAACAGCTACAGTAAATGCTTTAATCTCATTAACAGCAATTGGATTTGTCTCATAAGCACTTCTACAGCTCCAGTTGTACCAGAATAATATTATCTAGAGAAGGGTCTGTATAGTATTATATTGACCAAAGGTTCCAGAAGTGTAACTCTTGATGTGACAGAAAAAGGGGTAAAGGTCCTTCTTGGTTACACACACAAGATAAACAGCCTTCTTAATATTAGCATCTTGTGAACACATTAAACCACAACAAGAGGAAGTGGTCTGTACAATTGTAAATTCATACAAGTGATAATCTTCACATTAAGTACGAGACTGCACTATGAAAAAAGAAAGCTAAGAAACACCATGACAAGTGCATATTTACCTGTGCTGCACTGAGAACGTATATACTATATCTAATTAGTGATGCTGATTACTGGTCAGGTTTAAACCTGACTTATGGTCTGCTGTAAAATCTCATACCAGGAGGCTGCTTGACAGCAGTACCACTGTACATAGCTCTATTATAAGAAAAAAACACTTTGTGCTGTGCAGACACACACCTTCTGAAAAAAAATGCCTTAAGTATTTACAGGATGGAGGTTTGTGTGCCATTAAGTCATGTTCCTGCTGTCGTTAGAATATGCCCCTAAACAGAGGTGGGTTTAAGGGGTTAAGAAGGAAAAGAAAACTTGGCACATGGAGATACCAAAAACTGGCATCACATCAACAATGTAACTGCACTCCAGTCTCAGCAAATGCGAGTTTTGTGGATTTCGGTTTGCAAATTATGACAGCAGATGGTTGAAACCTGCCCCCATACAAATCCCATGCCTGAAATGGCATTGCCTATGTTTACACACCCTGAGAAAAAAGACTTGGATTTCCAAAGAACTGAGTGAGTAACTTCTATTCCAACATACTGGGACGCTTGTTACAGAGGGTACAGGACACTTGAAACAACAGCCAAGTATCTGGCCACAATTACATAGCCAATAAACTTTTATTTAGATGTGGAAGGAAGATATGTTTACAATAAGAAAGTTCTAGGGAGATTTATTGCTCCCCTGAAGTTCAGAGAAATCCCACAGGCTCCCTGTCAGCCTACCAGTGCTTGAGCGGAAGGATGAACACGTTCTTTAAATCACAGGCTAAAGTCAAGAGCAGCACAAATTGGACAGAGACTTCACCTCCACACTGCTTCCCGATTGATACAATCTGTGTATGAGGAGTAATCCAAATATTGGATTGCACATATTTGGCAGGTCTTGCACCCCTCTTCACAGACAATGGTTTTGTCATAACTCACAATGAAGTTACTGTAATACTGCTCAAACAGTGTGCTGTGTGGCATAGACAACCGCTTGGCCATTTCATATAGGCTTTCTGGCTTCAAGTCTTCAATGCCGTAAGCTTTAGTCAGGATGTATTCTAATTTCCAGTTCGATTCATTTTTCTTGTTGGCGTCTCTGAGATCCAAGTAAAACTGCCAAAGATCCTACAGTTAAAAAAAAAAAAAAAAAAAAGAAAGAAAAAATAGGCAAGGCTGTATTACTTTCTTCCCTGCTTCATTAAGCCTCTAGAGTGATACATTGATTAGGAAGCTGTCACTCCTCATTATTCACAACTGAACAGAAGGTCACGTCCCACCCCAAGAGCTGGGCTTACACCCAAACTGGTACTTGTGGTGCAGTAATGGTGGGGGGATGGGGAGGAGAAGAAAAAGGAGTCACAAAAGGCAGCAGTGGCAGTGTTAGAGGTCTTTCCTGTCCAAACTGTAAAATAAACTCCACTATGCTCATGTCTGCTTTAGGGGAGTGGGGCAAAAGGGTGAGAACTGGAAGTTTCTTTTCTGCAGGCACTGCTTGAAGGACAGAATGGACAGAAAAAGAATGGCCCAGGGAGAATTTAAGGGAAAAGGAGAGATGGAGATGCAGGATTGAAATCTGCCACAAGAAAGTAGCAGCCTGTATTAGCATACGTCTCCAGAGGGAAACTGCAGTCCCAGTCAAGCTGCAGGATGCATTGTCACTGAACTCAGCAAGGTCAAGATTTTACCCTGAATTACAGAGAGAATATCCAAGCCATTCAGAGCCAAAATAATTATACAGGATTCACTTTATCTCCAAAAATCATATGAGATAGAAGTATTCTACTTTTTTCCTTCTAAATTTATTTATAATTTCCTATAAAAAGTATAAACTCTATATAGCAAGATGCGTGATTACAAAAGACATCACACAGTTAAAAGAGCTTTTCTTCATCTGCTCTTCCACACCCTTTAGAAGCTTTTCATGGACTGCATCACTAAGCTCACGCCAAAACCAGCAAACAACATTTGTATGTAAACAAGCCCAGGATTTAGGTGATCCTTCTTCACTGTTGCAGAGGTCCCTGCAAACAGTTTTAGGATTCTGCCCAGAAAATTTCTGACTGTCTTTGATTCTACGTCGTAAAAACATTCCATGGAGAACAGGGAGTACTGGGGAGTCCTGCACATACAGAAAGACTGACCAAGTTCTCTTTCAGATTTCCTTTCCTTTGCCCAGGAAGAAAAATAAGAGTAAGCACCAACGTCCCACCAATAGCCATAATACTACAAAGGCTGACATCTCTCTGTAATTTTTAATGATGCTATTATTTAAAGTCTTAAAATCTTTACTTACCAGCAAGCTATAATCAAGAAGATCATATTGATACAATCTGACGCCAGGGTTATTGGACTCCATTTGCCATACATTCTTCACTGGGGTTACAGCAGGTGCCACAAACAAGGAATTTACTGGCTTTTCTGCAGGAAGAGGAAAGGCGAGGAAACAGTTTCCATTAACACAGCAAGAACCAGAGTGACTGGCTTAGGTACATTAGCACTTTTTTTTCTCCCTGGATTAGCTATATCACTGTGAACTCCTTCTATACTTCCACTGGATAGACCAAAATCCCTGTCAAATACCACAGTACACATTCCAGTGTGTTACCAGTTAAGTTTGTCAATACTAGAGGCTTCCCACCAATTCAACTAGCTGTGCAAAATCGTCTTGCCTCTATATAAATTTGCATATTTCTGCTGAAGAAATATTCAAAACTTTTAGTTGCTGTCTCCATGCTATATTTTGCACATTGCTTTATGTATTTATGATGTTATTAGAAACACCAGGGTATGACGACCTGAGCCTGACTTCACTCATCTAGACTAGCCTAGCACCTGGTACGTGAACACCAATCTTTACAGCAACTGAAACATGAGGATGTACACGGGTTTTAATTAGACAGAATATGCAGGTAAGTATATTGAGAGCTTCTCTGTGGAACAAAAAAAAGAAGCCCTAACTATTCCTTTCTCTGACAACATCACTGCAATGAAATCACAAGGTCAGTCTCCACATATGAGCAGAAGCTTTGAAAGCTTGGACATCAGTAGATTCTTCTGGAGAGGATAAAACTGAGCTCTGTATCCCAGTACACTGATGTTGGCTACAAAATTACATTTATCTTGAATTCTCTGGAATTTTGTCAAGATGAAAATAGCTTGAATAGAAGACAGCCCAAAACTATACGATAAACACAAGCTGTATTTAGCTACATGCAATTTCACTGTTTAAATTTTGTCAAAAGATGCAAAATTATTAAAACAATTTGGAAGCAGTTACTTGCGCATGCAAACTGTAACAAGGCACCAAGATCAGTCTGTCCTCAGTGAAATTCGCAGTAGAGGTGATGATTTCATGCACAAATGGGACAAGGTACAAAAATATGTAGGTATAAGACTGCCCTGAATACCATTAAAAAAATATAAAAAGCCAGTTCTTTCACTAGGGCTGGATTCCTTTTTACTGGAGAATAATTTCATGATAATGCCATGTAAAAAGGTAAATGATTTAGAATACTGTTACCCCAGTCAGCATTTTGGGCATTGCTTTTATGAGTACATATAAAACACAGATGAAGAGTCAATTAATATTTGGGTATTTTACATAAACCAAAGCAATGGTCCTCTCACTGTTCTATGGTACAGACACAAATATATAACCAGTTACCTGTTAGAGATCTTCTGTTAGAGATGTTAAGAGTGCTCTATACAGCCATGCCCATGCTTAAAACTAAGGGATTTCAAAGCAATAAACAAAATTTTCAAACATGGGTGCTTTTCTTGAAGGGAAATTAGCTGATCTAAGAGATGCAACAGGCACAGACTTTCCCCTGCCTCCTGCTTACCCTTATCTTAATTAACTTTGAAGCAGCAGGGATCTCAGCAGAGAGGCACAGTAATGATGCAGGAAACACAAGAACACAGAGCATGTCTAGTTGGCCTGAGAACATTCCCTTTGACACATTACACAATAGCAACTGGCTAGTATAATTTGCCCGTGTCACTGACAGAGCAGAGGGGAAAGACTAGAAATCCTTGTCTAGGCATAACCATTCATTAAAAAAAAAAAAAACAGGAAGCTTGGGGAGTCTCTTCTGACTTCAACAAAAAAGACAGTCTGCCTTGCAAGGTTCTCTCTGGAAAAAAAATTGGGAGTATGTACTCTTGTAGATAAATAGCAGTATTTCCCAATTTCCTTCTTCAATTATTTATAACAAAGGCTGCAAGGAAGTATTAATTTGCTTTTAATCAAGAAGAGAAAGATGAAGGATTCAACAAGCATCATTACCTTCTTCATCCAGGAGGACCATGATACTATCTCTATGTGTATGTCCAAAAAACTGCCCCGCAATAACACTACTGTATTTGCGAAAAATCTTTACCAGTCTCTCATTGTAATACTCCCTGATAGCTGTAGTATTCCTTGCATATGGCAAGTATCCTATTGGTACATGTCCTATTATATATACCTAAGGAATTAGATACAGAAAGCACAATTAGCACCTTCATTTGAAACTTAGACTCTTAGCTGTAACTTAGAAATGGTTACCATGATTTCATAATAATGCTATCTCAGAAATGGCATTCTGAAAGCTATAAATCCCAACAGTTTTGTTATACAAAATACAAATAGTAAGAATGTTTAAATTCATAATCAGAAAAAATAAATAATTTTTCTTTTTTTTTAGTGAATTCAGTATATTCTTGGGGAAAAAGTTCCAATAAATCTATGTGTGATTTTAGGCCAAATGAAAATTCGATCAATTATTTCAAATTAAAAAATAAGTTACTAGGACAAGACTTATGATATGGCATCTCAAGAGGATAGCAAGGAAACACTTATGTTAGAATATTACAGAGGCTGCACAGTCAGAGAGACACCAGAAACATGGAAGAACTGGTTAAAACCTCTCTGTCTGAGGTCAAGACTTGGTTCCAACTGCACACACCAACCAATATGCTGCAGGGTTTTATGAGGAAGGGAAATCTCTCCTTTCTCCCGACTGTAAAATAACATTTTTAAAATTACAACACTGTAGAAAAATGTAAACATGTTTCAAATTAAACACTTCTTCTAGTCAGAGGATGATCCAATCCCCGCACCAATCAATCAAACACGAGCCAACAATTTATAACCTCACTTCAAAACCTGAGTATTGTAAGACAATTTATTATAACACTCAAATCATAGCAATCGCTGCAGCCTGGATAAGTTTTGTGGTTGACAAACTCCTTTTTAGTTTCTATTTTTGATACTTGTAATTACATTAAAATGTAAATGAAATACACTAGCTTTTGCCTCAGGCCAAGGGTGCACATTTTAAAATTACAGGCTATGAGTAAAGAGAGTCAGAAACAAAAGTGAACGTATTAAGTATTCTCATCCTGGCTTCTAGAGTATTTTACATAGTAAGAAAGAAAAGGTATTTTACTGTATAATTTGAGAAACTGCATTCAACTATTTTATTAATTGTTGTAGTATAATGTGCATATTTAAGGAAGAATTATTTTTAAATATGAAATTTTTATCTTGCAGTATTTTTGGTACCATTAATATTCTCCTAGAATCATGTTTATCTTTTCATTGTCTCTACTTTTTCTTTTCTTTTCAAAGTTTGAACAAATAATGCTGATGGGTTCTGTTCACAGCCCCTACCTTTTCCTCCTTTTGTGAAGAGGCTTCTAGTATTCCCTCCAGCCAGGCAAACTGGTTGGCTGGATCAGTGATATTCACAGTTACACTGTTGGGGCTGTAATATAAATTTGTGTTCAGACTGATTATCCTCAGCGGTTGAGAGCTATCACTGGATTCAAACAGCTGTGTGTAGAAGCCACCTGTGAAAATAAGAGCAACATCATCTGCAAAATGAAAGGCTTCAAAGCACAACTTTAGAATGGAAGTACAGCACTGACAAAATACCCAGCCTTACTCTTTCTAATAAAATAGAATACGGCATGTTTATTCAAGCCATGCATCACCTTATCACAAGAGAACATCTTAAGAATCTGGTGTTAGCTACATTTTAGCAGGAGAAGTTGACACTAAATTTTTTACGAATTCTTGCCTGTAATTGCCTTTGTGTTTATTTGACAGTTTTCAGATGCAATTATCCAACTGACACAGAAGAAGTTCTTCCACACCAAGAGGTGCAGTAATTGTTAAAAAAGTCCATGTTTCTTGAAATACTGCAAACATATAGGTTCCTCCAGGAAGAACTGAAATTAACAGTATAATCACCAAGACTATGTACTATTATAATTTGAACAAATATGTGCCTATTCAATATGGTCTGAAATACATGTAGTATCAAAACAGAAATGACATTTCATCTATTTTTTTACAACCAAATTTAAATCTTCTCATGCATTGTACACCTTTATCTAAAAAGTATTACGAGGTCTTGAAGGCAATAAGATATTTCACATGCATTGGTACAAAGCCAGTAATACTGTACATGTTACAAGAAGCACTAATTATTGCACCAGAGGAGAATAAATGTACCCTGAAAAAGACAAGTAACTTCTTCCAGGAGAAGCATTACAGATAATGTGTTGTGCTGATTCATCCTATGAGACTTCACTAAACAAACGGGACAAATCTATAGAAACATCAGTTCTCTAAGCCCTAGCTTTACAATGTATTACTGGCACATTTTACCTTTTCTGAAGGTACTGATTGCTTCATCAGTTAGCCAAGGTTTCCAGAAGTCCGCTACAGCATTGTAAACTTCACTGGTAGTTACAGGAAGCTGATCCTGTGAGAGAGCAGAACCTGCCTAAGTCTTTAGCATTCAGAGACACAGACAAAAAAGTCACTAACGTATCCCACCTGCCCTCTCACATAACACCTAAGTGTATCCAGTCATCACCAGGAAGAACTCAAGAAAGGAAAAACCGAAAACTTCTGAACATCCAGTATTGCTGATCAGGAGCAAATACCTGAACTTAGTACGGACTGCATGGCCTTGTTAATGCATTGATAAACTAATGCCAGAAATATTTCAAGCCTTAGGAGCACAGCAGAGTGGAAAACCATACATTCTGCAAAACTAATAAATACATAAACTGAATATTCAAAGTCTAAAAATAAAGTCTCTTGGAGGAAAAGCTTGAACATAAGCTTCTTTTATAGCAGGTGAATTTTTCAAGCAACCGGGCGTTCACAGCAGCTCCCCAAAACTCCACTACAGTCCTCAGAAGCATTCAGGTGAAACTCACAAGTATTTCCATCATAGCCTGTAGTTCTAGTAACAACGCACTTAAAACGTAAAAGAAAAGTTTTGCCAATGTTTTCTCCCACCAGCTCTAATTAGGACTGTAGCACCTTTCGGTCTGCGCCAAGCACTGTCCAAGAGCCACAGCCTGATAAGAGCCATGCTCTCACCTAACCCTGACAGGAAGATCCCAGCCTGTCCTTGCCTTTCCTAAAGCATCTGCTTGGATTCTTGGTGCTAGAAGAAGAAAGGAGAGGTCCAAAAATAGGAACAGTATTACAGTGCATGGTTTCTTAAATGTAAAATTTGACCTTTCTAAGACCTTTGAAACTAAACCTACGTTATTAGAGGCTTAGGCACTAAGTCTCCGTCTAGGAGTAGTGCAATCAGAAGTCTGTTCAGACATTTGTTGCTTGCAGTGCACAGATACCAGTTATTAAGAAAGCTTTGAGCCACACCAGGTCAGCCAGAGCTAACAGTCACTAACAGACATAGTAAAACCTGATCTCAGATAAGAGGCCATGTTATGGACTGAAGGTGGTTTGGACCCAGGCAAGTCAGTGCTCTGTGAACTTGTGGATTAGACAGCAGTTCAGGAATTTGTTTTAAGCAGGGGCAAGGATGTGAAACAAGTAAGACTATGCAGAAAGACCGAGGTCACGATATACGATCTGAGAGGTACCCCAATGCTTGATTAACCTGAGTAGTATTTTTAATAGGCTCTGCAAGAAAAATCACCCAAGACCGTTAAATTGTTAAGACGGACAGGTCAGAACACAATTTAGAGCAATAAAATTCTTCAGTGCATGGTGAGCGCACAGCTTTCACACTTGCTCTGGAACAGCCTACAGTGTGTGGCATGCTCCACATCGCTTCCAGTCTATGGGACATTTGCCAAGCATGTCCAGATGAAAAACAGAAATGTCATCAACAGAAAAAAAAAAAATAGAAAAAAAAAATCCAACAACCTGAAGTGACCCCATAGTGGGGAATTTCTGATCCCATGGTCTTTTTCAAACAGCAACAGAAAGATATGTCAGTTCTGCGCAGTAGCAAAGCTTGCCATTTCAAAGCAAGTATCACAGAAACACTCCTGTATGGTTTTGTGCATAGAGAACTACAACAGTTATTCCAATCAGCAGCCTGCTTCAAAATACTATTTGCTGCCTGTCTGCCCCTCCTGACCATCTTTTTTTTCTATCTTCAGATTTAATTTCACAAACAAAACTCGTATTTGTTGGAAAAGTCACTACATTCTTCATCTACAAGGTTACTGTATACAGGTTTTTTCTTCTATATCAAAAGAGACTGCTGAATGACAACTCTTCTCTGTTAAGGTTTTTTAAAAAATGAAACAAAATGAAAACAAAACACTGAGTGAGAATTCAGTTATGGTGTTACTTATCAAAACACTCCACCAGTGGTTTCTGGTGACAAGCTGGTGACTACCAGAGTAAGAACAGAAGAGACTGAAGTCCCAGCTTGGTTTGCGCACTCGCATTTCCAAGATATGTTTAGCTCTTATTTTGCCTCTCACATTTCCCTTGCCCCTCTCTAAGCACCTCTGTTACTCCCTGATTTGGGAATCACTAACTCCAGCAATGATACAGACAATAATACAATCACCTACTACACCAAGATATACCCTGATAGGCCTAATGAATAACACAGAAAGCTGGAACAAAAGTCTTTGGGGGTGTGAAGGGGTGTTACTGAATTCCCATTAGGTGTTTCAAACAAAATATTTTAGCTGATGGGCTCATCCCTTCCGATCCCCTCAGATCCAATGACAGAATTTGCTTCTCAGTCCTGGGTACTGCCAGATCAATCCGCAATACGCTTTAAAGGACACATGAAGCAACTGTTTACTTTTGAGCTATGCCAAGAACAATATTCACAGAACACTGACAGTAAAAAAGCACCGTCCTCAGCTGCGATGGCCCACACATCCCATAAACCATCAATACAAATATTTCTAAGTGTCCAATAAGGAAAGAAAGAAAGACTATTTTTAATAATAGTGGCAAAACTATGGGAACTTTATAAAAATTCTGCCGTTAGTCTGATTTAAAAAATCCAGTGATGTCAGCAGACAGATTTCCAGTAGGCCTTTCGGTAGGCCTTGAATCTTACCACAGGCTCACAAATCCACTAATGATGTCATTTCTATTAGATTAAGTTATGTACACACATGCATGACTTACACAGCAAGAAAAAAGTAAGTGTGTATTAACTATGATGAGAGCTGGTGGTTCTAAGCCATGAGGAACGATTAGCAGTAAATTTGCACGACCTCAGGCAACGTACAGATTTTACCTGGCATCAAGGTTTGCTTGGGTAACTTAACAGAGAGAGAGATGTACTTTCTGTTCTCCATTGGAACTATTTATAATTTTAAATGCTAACTGGAGAATTGTAGAATACTGTTTCCAGGATAATAGTTACAAAAATGTAACTCTGATTTTTTTACACCTGCTTTCTGAGGGGTTAGGAACACACTCGGTATGATACATAAACAGATTTCTAACTTGCTTTACCTGTGGCCAGTAGTCATGATTGCCCAAGGCCGGGAAAACCTGAAGATCCGGAAAGAAATTACGAATTGTAGAACTCATATTGCCAATGATGCTAATGACCAACTTTGTGGAAAGTTCTTTTACAGGAACATGAGGAGGACTATCTCTGAAAAAGGAAAAGGCTTTATTAACAAAGGTTTATTAGCAACATAAGGAAAGGCAAAAAATTCTGCAAACACATCTACAGTCTAGTATGTAATACTACTGTAGACTCTTTAATTAAAATCACAGAATTGCCTGAAAGGCTCTCTGCAAAGGCTTTTTTTTAAAAAAAACCAAACAAGTGGGCTAATGTTTATCCTATGATTCACACTTCTTACAACTAAGATTTCTTAGAAATTAAATTAATTCTACTCCATCATTTTGAGCTACTGTGCAATTTGGGTTATATATCCTCCGTCATCTGCACAACCTTGTAAGTTTGCCCCTTTTAACAACATCGTGTTGAAAATGAAGTACAGTAAGTGAAATAAATTAATCACTTGTCTTTACATATTTATATTTCCTAACAGCCTTCCCCCAGCAAAATTAAGTGACATAATATATATAACCTTTCCAGTAAAAAATACCCCATCATTGATAAACAAACTAGTTCTCACAAACACTCAAAGATACTAATTTCTCTGATAAATTATCCATTAACGTATACCATAAAAAATTATGTGATGGTAGAATGGAGAATTTTGCTATGGCAGAAGGGTAAATTAATGTTATCTTTCATGAATACCTAGAAAGTAACAGGGCATGGTACTCTCAAGCTACTCATATGCCTCCCTTTCACACTTCTTTCTCCAGTCCCACTGCTAAGGCACACAAAGGCTCACAGATAACACCTGTGTGAGAGACAGAATATTATTATGCCCATTTTCTAATAAGGAAGATCAGCACAGAAGAGGTTAATGTTTTAGTCAACTGGGGACTGCACACATCCAAAATACTGCAATCAGGGACTGTGAAACCACACTTTGTTTAGAAGCGCATGCAGCTATGAGTGATATAATGAGGAGAGAGACAACGTTTATGATGCTGTTATCCTCCCCCTGCTAGCCCCTGATCTAGAACTCAGGCACCCAAGCTGAATGGTCACTTCATAGCACTTTAAAAAAAACCAACATAAGCTATAGTATTGCTTGATTCTAGTTACCTCTTACAGAACCAGATAAAATGCAGTTAAAGTGTATTTTCTAAAAAGGGGTGCACTATAGATTTAATGACCTTAAGACCTACAAAATCCAGTACCTCCCATAATAATTCATTCCAGTCAGTTACTCCTCTGACCTTTCTTTTTGCTTTTTCCACTTCCCAGCATTGCTGCACCATTTCTATTAACTTATACTAATACAGTCATGTGGTAAATGACCCAATGAACAGTCCAACAATATCCAGAAATGATTACAGAGACCAAAATCTGTTCCTAAGGCCTTACATTCTCCATCTTGCACTTAGCCATCTGGACAACTAAAGTGACTATTGAGAAGTAGCATTTGTGAGATACTAAACTCAGATCTGTTCGTGCAAATATAAACTTGTGAATTACTGCACTATATGATTATCCAGCTGTTAAAAGCTTTAACTGCAGAGTGACTTGAACACTTACCCCGTCCAAATCATGAATGAAACCTGCTGGTTTGAATCTTTCATGAATGCAAATGCTGACAAAATAAGTTGATATGGAGAATCACACAAAAAGTCTCCAAAAGGGCCTGGGTTGGAGGCATTGGCTCCTTTGGAAGAAGAACAAACTTTGGTGCGATCAGGGGTAATGTGGTAAGTCGGATCTAAATGTAGGTCAGATACATGCCAGAACTGCCCTGTTTTCAGAAAACAAAGATTAAAGAAAATGCATTATTTGCATTTGAACTGGATATACAGGGGTAACGCCAAGTTTGCTCCAGTTTGTCTACTGCTATTCCTCTTTCAAGCTTTGGAAAGGAGAATAAATTTAACAAATTGTTGACTAGCCCGTCTGATAAGTGTGGGTGAGTTCTGCATTCCCGATAAAAGTCCTTAACGTAGTCTGCTTAAAAAGTCTGAAAACAGAAGCAGAGGCATAGGTTTCAGCTGTTCAGCAGAAAAAAAAACGGAGCTTGGTAGGGACGGGAAAATCAGTTCCCTTTCATTAATAGGAATCTGGAAACTGGAGAGGAGAGGAGGCAATAGAAGGACTTCTCCACTCCACCTGAAAAGAGAGGGAGTTGCATTTTAATTATTTTCCCAGACCTTCCCTGGCTGGAAGCTACTGTAAAAGATCACAGTCCAGAAAGAAAGGCAAGAAACAGCATGTGTGCAAAAATTTCAAAGCTCTTCTTCTCCCCAGCAGCCGCAGTAGCAAAGAAACCGGGCTTCCCACCAGAGAGAGGTGTGTCACCGACTCACTACTTTCCAGGCTGACACATTCTCAGCCACTGCTATATAGTGCTGCACAGATAAAGGAGCCGAGAAGCATAGGAATACGGTGAACAAGATGAATTAAGCTTGTATTAGACTACCAGCCTTCAAGTTTCACGTAAAATAAGAGTAATTTCTTTCTGTCGGTTTCAAAGCCCTCGGGAAAGCCACACGTGTATCTGGGGTAGTGGTTGTGAAAGCGGGACAGATATAAATTGATTTTTCCCAAGGTCACATGCTCCCTCCGTGGCAGAGCAGGCACCACGCGCCCGGACGCCGTGGAGTTTTATTTCAGGAAGCAAAGAGCAGCAGTGATCTCCAAAACCTGCAAAAACCGTGACCTCCTACCAACAGGAGACAGAGAAACTCCGGCAGGCCGCTGCGTCTTCGGTCCGAGGCACGTACCTGTCGCAGGGAACGAAAATCCTGTGGAAACCATTTCGGAGCACTCACCCGCGTGCGTTACCGTACCTCGGGCAGCGTGTGTGTGTGTGTTTGCTGACAGCACAAGAAACCAAGTTTAATGTTTTCGGTCCGTGCCTCAGGACACCGCGCCGAAGGCAGGGCAGGGCTCGCCTCACCGGCTGCCCTCCGGAGCGCTCGGGCCAACTCGATCTAAACCCCATTTAAGACCACCCTCACACCCCCCCAGACCTGAACAGCCACGCGTTTGCTTATCTAGAAGGCCACACGAAGCCGAAGCCAGCTGGGACGGGGAACACCGCCGCACCAGCCTACGGGAAGGGGAGGGAACGCAGGAGCAAGAGGGGAGCGACCGGCCCGGGCCTTTCCCCCCCCCCCCTCCCCGGCAGCACGGAGGGGCGGCCGGTCCGTCCCCGTGCCCTCAGCGCCTTCCCCCGCCTTCCCCGGGCGAGCCCCCAGCCCGCCGTCACCCTCAGCGGGGGCGGCCGGCCCCTCTCAGCCGCTCCCCCCCCCCCCCCCCCCGCCTCTCGGCGGACTCACCCACGGCGGAGCGGGGCTGCGGAACGGCCGGCGCCGCCTCCAGCGCGGAGCAGAGCAGGGCCAGGCCGAGGGTCAAGCGGGAGGCGAGTACCCCCCAGCCTCGGCTCCATGTCGGGCCGTGCCGGGAGAACCCTGCCCGCAGACGGTACCTCATGGGACCGCCCGTGGAGGAGAAGGGACGAGCCCCGGGAGGCTGAGGCGAGCTCCGGACCTTCGGCTGCCGGAAGCCGCCGCCGCCGCGCCCCGCCCGCAGGCAGCGGGGGCCGCGGAGGGCGGACGGCGGCCGCCTCAGCCGGGCCGGGTCCCTGTGGGGGGATCGGGGGTGAGCCGTCACCACTGAGGCGCCGGGGAGCTCGTAGGGAATCGACGGCGCCGGCAGGCGGCCTGGAGGGAAGATGAGGCGGGAAGGCGGGAGTCCCTTCCCCGCTCGGCCCCGGGGTGCCCGGCCGGCCTGTGCCTTCGAGACCTGGGCTGACGGCTCTCCGAAGCGGCCGGGACCCCTGGCTGAAAATCCCTTTTTTTTCCCTTTTTTCCCCCACCCCCGGAGCCCGCCGTGGCCCCGCCGGTGCTCCAGAGCCGTGGCCGAGCCTGCCCTGTACCCGCAGCGCTCGGACGCCGAGCGGGAGTCTCTTGAAGGAAGGTTTCTGACAGCAGACCTGTGGAAAGGGATCCTGGTTACTTAAGGCACTTCAGAATTCAAAAAGCTGAGGAAATAACGCCGTCGAGTATGCCTTCAGTACGGCCGAAGGAAAACGCTGAGGTGCGCTGTAAACACGCGTCTGCGTCGCTAAGGCTTTATGGTGGCGGAGCCGCTGTTTGCTGCTGGAGTCAGAGAAGTTTCTGGTGAAGGGAGAAGGCTCAGCATCAGATTTAGGAGCAGAACAGAATAACGACGGCAGGGGTCCCGTAGCTGCCCCCGAGCGTGCCGCTGCTCGCTGTGCTCTTCTGTTCAGATCTGCTTTCCTGGGCTTTGTAAACCCATTTTACCAGCAGCTGGGAGTCCCATATGTCAGTATTTTTCCTCACTTTTCCACTACTCCGAGCAGCGCCACAGGCACTGCTTCTCCACTTTTCTCTCCCTTATTTAATTTGACATTAATATTGTTTATCTTTAGAACAGCAGAAGACTTCACTAATAAGCTTCATGATGCTTTCACGTGACTTACAGAAGATATGTATGTAGGGAAAAGTAGCCTTTGTTTAAAAACAACTGTAATGTAAAAATGTTTACCGTTCAGGGTAAGCCTTAACAACCTGTCTCTGCATTCCTTTCCTCATACTTAATAAAAACCTTCTTTTTTTAATTCATGACCCCACGAATCACTTGTGAAGATGAATGCCCGTACTGGGGACCCAAGTCTGTTTTCCCCAGTGACGAAGGAAAAGCAGCTGCTCCCACCTTTCTGAGAAGGGGTGGCTGGGAAGGACAGTCATGTGGCGAATGCACCCGCAGGCAAACTGGCAGCACGGGAGGGGAGGCACATGAAAGCTGTATTAGTTACTGAGGCTGACGATTAAATGAGCTATTAAAACTGAAGGGCAGAAGATGCTGTTTAAACATAACTTGCACTATAGCAGCTGAAGCAGCCCACAATATAGAGCTCCCCACACCACTGGAACAAGTTCTACTTTTTTCTGATGAAAAAAGTTCACTCCTAGATTTTAAAAGCTATCGATATCCACCAAATAAAGCTAAGGACTGTCCTCTAGCTGTATAGTGTTCCCCACGACAGAAAACAGGCTTGGATGGTCCTTTCAGGCAGCTTCTTTGTGAAAAAGTAAAGCTACTAACATTAAATTTTGCATTTCTGTTGGCTAGGTGCCACAGTTACATCTGAACTTTTATCAGATGAGTGAAATGTGCTACTCGTGTTATCCTAGCTACCCAGGGAAGCAAGAACCCACTTCCCGTGACACAACATAGCAGACCTGAAGGATGGCACGGTGCAGTATTAGGGCCAGGAATTTCGGCAGGATGCCCCTCCTGCACCTCCCTCTGTAGCCATATACCCCCCCGCCCGCCCCCGCCTCCTGCCCCAAGTACTGACCAGCTAAAGCCACAGCTCAGCTCTGCCTTGGTTTGAAAAGTTATAGGCAGCTACACCTCCATATAGTTCACTGAGTCAGTGTGTCAGGAAACATGGACTTCCCAAACAATCTCCTCCATGCTGCCAGCGACCTGTTTCAATTTTCCTAATGATCTGAAGTGTAAGGCACTTTTCCCCACCTTGGTCTTTTAGGGAAATATTCTTCAGGAATAAGGTTTTAATTTATCTCTTCTAAGCAGCATTTTATCTTAATAAAAAATGGTTATCTGCTGTACATATTAGCCATGAAACTAGAGCTCAGGAAGGGGAATCTCAGCAGGTTTGTCTTGTACCATTTTCCCTTTGTTTTCCTCCCACCCCTGTGGAGACTGATGAAAAGCTAAGCTTTGTACTTTAGGTTCCCCCAGTCCTGCCCTTCATCACATTGGTCCTCTCCTCTGGCCCTGTGAAACACTTCAATCTTTTGTATATTAGAAAAAAAAAAAAAAAGAAAAAAAAAATCACCCACCAAAACAAATGAAAAACTCTCATAACTATTAAAATCAAAACTATAGGATCGCCCCTGACATCAAAGGCTGACCATCTATTGACCTTAGCATGCATAGGATAACAAGTTCCCAGTGAAGAGAGGAGCTGAAACTGGCTTGAGCCTCTCTCTTCTCTGCCTACTTCTATAAAGACAGGGGCTTTGGATTTCTCCAGCAAAAAGAAGCCACTGAAGTAGAGTGAAGGCAATTTTTCATTTCCCATGTACTCTACACCACATAGAGGACCTGCTGCAGCATTGTGCACCACATGCTTTTCTGTTGCTTAACTTGGGAAAAAAGGAACTTTCAACAATTCCCTCCAGAACACTGGAATATTAGCTGATTAAATGCAAAAGGAGCACAGGTTTAAAAAACTTTTTAATTTGCATTCCAAAACAATTCAAATATGTTCCATTTACTGTAAAAAAAGAGGCAAGTGTTTCAGAAATTTAATGCCAAGCTTAACCTGTTTCACTATACAGCACAAGCTTGCCAATTTGATGGCATAGTTTTTTTTAAAAAACACCCCCCCAAAACTCTTTATTAACCTTTCATGCCAGAAATGTGCATTTTAGCTACGTTCAGTTGTGGACGGTACATTAGTCCATCCAGCAGAAGTAACATCTGGACAGAGGTCAGGTAAACTCTACGCTTTCTCATAGTGGCGAACAGCAACCACATCACCAAAGGTGAGAGTCTGCAAGTCCAAGGAAAAGACAGACACGTTAGATGCTGGACCATTTTCTATAATGACTTAACACATATTAAAGAAGCCCATGCTAGACCAAGGTTGGTTTACATCATGTAATTTATAGATAAACAAATTGGTGTAGATTATTGATATTTTAAGTGAACAAGAGGCAAAACCTTAGTTACAGTTCCCGTAATAAACCTAACCTTCTCCTTGCTGCTTTCAAACCCAAGAAGCACATACTGCACATTTACAAAGCAACTATAGTGAGGCTAGAAACTACTGTTTAATTTTTCTAGTTTTTGTGAATGTAGTTTCTTAAATACAGCATTGTTTTAATACAGACTTAACACTGATTTTCCCAAAGCTGATCACACTGCGAGATGCGCAATCTAAAAATCCAAGTCCTCTATACCCACATTCTACACTATTATGCATAGGCATATACTTAAGGAGAACCCTGTACTAAAATAAATGCATTCTGTGCACTTAAATAGCTAGAACTACCAAATATTTTAGTCGCTGCAGTTGTGCGGAACACTAACTGCAGTGTGTGAGTTTTGGAGGCATTTCCTGAAGTGGAACAGGGCATCTCACCGTGTTCAAACTCCAAAGGAAAAGGTTTTCTGTATATGCATGTAGCTGTTTCCAAAAACAAAGCACATATTTTCCCTTGTATCGCTTGTCACATTGTGTTGCGCTGACTGTATGCTTTAAGCTATTAAATATTTGGAGGTCTCCATCCATACAGATACTCTCCAAAGTATCTGGAAAACAAGCTAACTGGTTTTCCCCAACAACCATGTCACATAGATTAGTATAACTGAAGAGGTTTTATTTTTGACAGTTACATCTCTGTGCCAAAAATAAGGATTAGATATATTAACTTACACCATTTATTCACCCCATACTCCTGTTCCTGAAAAGTCAGGAAAAGAATGTGAATTTGAAACAAGACTTTTCTTCACATAATTGCTGTTTATCATAGTTTTTAACAAGGTAGGAGGAATAAACCCTTTATTATTAAATATGAAAATGCTATTACGTCCCACAATATTGTAATTTATTTTCCTAGGGATATACTTCTTCTGTGTAATTAAATATTATTTATGCGTGCATATATAAAACAAGTTTTTAAAGAAATCTAAGTTAGCACTGGCAACAGATCATTGCCTATATAATCCAGAACTCTGTGTTTTTTCCAGCTCACCAGGGCTTTTTTTTTTTCCTTTTTGCTTGAGCATTTATACAAACTCTAGAAAGAACGTAAACACTCTGGAAATCCACAGGCTGGCCTGCCTAAAACCACTAGCAATTTTTTAGTTGTCAGTAAAACAAGATGCAAAACAAAATAAACATTTGAAAAATCTCTGTTAGCTTTCCCCACCAATTGGTTTAAGGGTTTGTGTATACATAACACTATCTGTTCATCAAGCTTGAAATAAATGCAAGTGAGGAGTGTTAGCAGTGTACGTGAATGCTCAGTAAGCTTTATACTTACCATTACCATTTTGCCATCCTTTATTTCTCTCACAAAGTTTGTCTCTTTGCCATCCCACTTCTGTACGTGCACTAGCTTGTCTCCATCCAAGGTCACGACGGACTGTGAGATACGAAGAAACACAAAGACATTCATTTATTTGGGGTATTTGGGATTCTGCTCACACATTCAGCATGCACTATTCTATTGAATTCTCTTCAATAGATGGATGTGGATCTAGAATGATAAAGTAGTCCCAGCCATTTTAAAGCCAAGCCCGTGAATCATCCTCGTTTTCAGCACGAGCTCCATACAATTCTTGTTCGTGTCAAAGGACTAAAAAAGTTGCTTCCTTCGAGTTCCAGTCTCACAAGAACCACTGTTTCAGATGTGCTTTGGGGAAGCGTTTACGTTAAGCCCCCCAAAAATGCAGGGAAGAAGGCATTTCCCCATTTCGACTGGGAAAAGTTATGCCAAATGATGTTTGGCTTGAAAGAAAAGTGGGCAGCTAACACAGTTCTTTGACGCTGGAAGGAAGACTAGAAGGGGGCTGGTGACATAACGCATTGCTTCAGACAAGACATGGCGTAAGCGGGCAAATAAGATGCAATCTTGTCTTTTTTCCCCTGTCCTTCACAGTGCTGCAACTGGCAGAAGTTACTTTTTTTTTTTCTTTCACCCTACCGAAGATACAGCCTCGGGGGCGGGGGTGGGGAGGAAGAAGAGGAAAAAGAAGCCACTGCAGCCCGAGTTCACTTACTTTGCAGTTTCTATCATCGGGGGTAGTTTCATCAAATTCCTCTCCAAGTTTAAAGCTGATTTCTGTGTTTTTGAAAGTGCTTTGAGTCCTGATCACTACTTTGTCCCCCTCGCTGCTGATAATCACAGTGGGTTTAGTTACATTCCCCACCTGCCGTGTTGCAAACCCCACTCCTAGACCATCAAGGGAGAAGAGAAATCCATCAGACATGCGGGTTTTCACTTTTTTTTTTTTTTGCCACACATCGAGGTACAGATTCCCCCACTCTACCTTCTGCTTCGCTTGTGCCCTTATCCCTAAATCATCCATAGGTGCGTGTCCCCCCCCAAGAAGCAGCTCCGTGCCCTCCCTCACCTCGGGGACGAGGAACCCCCAATTCGGCAGCGCCGCGGAACGGGTGGCGATCGCTTCTACTTCTCTGGCTTTCAGTTTCTTACCGCTCCGGCACAACGATCGCTTTTGCTCGTGTTTATTTGCAGTTTTATCTGCCGGCGGCGTTTGCCCCTTCTTTCTCCGGAGCCTCTGCCCAGCAGGACGGCTCTCACACAACCCCCTCCCCCCCCCCCCATCACATTAACCCTACTGAAGCACAGCCCCCCCAAACCTCCCCCGCCTCTGCGAATGCCAAACCTACACCTGGGGGCGGGGGGGGGGGCGTTTCACTTTTCAATTTTTTAATTTTTAAAGGACGGTGCAAAACTGCAGCTCTGACCGCGCCGTACCTACCCAGCGCCTTCATGTACTCGTCAAAGTTGTGGCTGTCCACCAGCTTCCAGGTAGCGCAGAAAGCTTCGACCATGGCGGCGGCGGGGAGGGGGGTACCGGGGGAACGCCGCTACGGCCCCGTATTTAAAGCCGGAGCCCGGCGGGGGGTTCGGGAGGAGGAGGAGGAGGAGGAGGGGGGGGGGGCAGCCGCGGTCCGCCCCCGGCGCCTCCCCTCCGCCCTCCGCTCCATCACCTGAGCCGCCGCGGGGGGTCCGCCGCCCTCCCCGTTCAACTCCCAAAACGTGAAATATACTCCCCGGAGTGCGAGGAGAGGTTCGGAAGGGTGCTGCAGAACACCTCCTCGAGAAGGTGGGCCGCGAAAATTTTTTAAGGCCGGTTTGTACAAGACCCCCTTGTCCCGTCAACCCCCCGCCTCCCCATCACACGGCATCGCTGAGGGTGCTCTCTCCAAAATTGGCGTTTGCCATTGCCGGCTGGAAACAGCATTTTGCCACCACAATTGGGAGTGTTGGGAAACTTAAGAAGGAAGGAAGAGGGCTTAAAGCCGTTTTCATCCGATACGGTTTGTTTCTGTTGTCCTTCCCCTAGGTGTTCTCTGAAATTCACTGAAGGCGCTTGGTAGTCATCTCTCTTGAGTGTTTTTCAGAAAGCAGCCCGTCTCCGTGGGATGAGCCACGGCGTCGGCTTTTCCAGACGCACTGCTGGGATGGATTCCAGAGTCGTGAATCTAGCTCTTCTGCTCTCGTAACAAAACTCGGGCACTAAGTGAAAGAGACTTTCTCTGACTCAGGAACAAAACCTCAACAACTTTCTACCTGGTCCTACCAAATGAAATATAAATAATTATCAATATTTTCCTAATATTTTTAAATTAGTTTTTGACACGTCACTTGCATTTCTTTCAGGCTCTTGTAGTCTGGCCCATTCTTTGGGTGTCAGACAAGTGCTGCTTCTGACGGGACTTTTAATATAATTTGCCACTTTTTCACTTGTCCTCAGAAGGAACCAACCCCTCTCTGAACTAACGCCAGGAACACAATCCTGATTCCTTTTACCACACAACACAATTTTCGTTAGTCTTGATGACCTAAGGGTATGAACTAGTGCATCTATTTCTCCTTAACCCTCTGTCCACTTACTTGGAAGTACTGGCAGAGACACAAAGTGCCTCCTGCAGCTGCTCGGTTTATGTCCAACCTCTTCTGAGACTTTTCGGCTAGCACTCAGCCAGGGAGAGCAAGAGCATCGCTTGAAATAACAGACCGCCAATTGTTGTTCATGAGGCTGAAAGGAAAGAAGTCGCCTTTTTTTTGTCAAAGTTGACTAATGCTATGTCTCCAAAGTTTGCACAGAATACCAGCCTTACTGGTGCATCTCATACGGATGTCCACTAACCTAAATGTCTGTAGTCGGTCAAACCCTCTATAATGAATGAGGAATATGCTTTGTGATTGGCGCTGTCATGGCACGGGGCACACGGCATTTGTGTTGTGCGTGGGTATCATCTGTGACTCCAGTTCAGTTTGGAACGGTGTTTCCTCAATACGGTAACATTATCAAGGATTTAGTAGCGTTCACCACCCGTAGCCAAACTCTGCAGCCACGGGGTCTCACAAGAGCTTCCTCGCTGGCACCCAGGCAGCTGATGTGCAAGTACAAGCAAACTGATCTCGCCTCTCACCTATTTCATCTCAGATGAATCATATTAAATCCTAAATGATTTCACCAATGCCCTCATGAACTGACACGAGTGTCTCCTCTCCCAGTACTGACAAGACAGAGTTATCTGCTCATATAGATTCTGTTTGCAGAAGCCCTGGAGCCTCTGCTGATCCTTCTGGTGCAGATGTGTGCAGAGAGCCCTGGGAGAGCTCCTTGCTCTCTGTGCTCACCGAGGCTTGTTGTGGAGAACCAGCCTCACGGACTTTGTGTGATATAAAACTCCTGGAAGTGATTCAGTGCCACTGCCAGTAGCTGGACTCCTCAAGGACACTTCTGCCTTGCACCTTCTTCCAGACGGTGCTGCAACTTGGCCCTTGGGAAGCAGCCACTTCAGGATCCTTCATAATTTAAGCAATCATACCTCCGCTGATGGCTCAGTTCTACAAGGATTTCCCAACATACTTAGCTAAGTACCTAGTCTTAAGAAAAATATATTCTTTAACACTTTGCACTAGGCTTCAGATGTAAAACAGGGTCTGCTAAAATGCTCACATTCCTTCTGCTGCTCAGATAGATTGCCAAAGTCATCACACCAGGTTTCATGATGGTGAGATCCCACCTGTCGGTGTTAGTGATGATTTGGGAGCAAGATAAATCCACAGCAGGAAATGTTACATTATTGACACCTTGTGGGGTGACAAGCCACAGCCAAAGATGTTTCCTATGGCATCTTATGTCCTATATATTTGCTTGTGGATCCTTATGTGAGAGTTGTACTAATGTCAACAGCTAGTACAAGTCATCCTGATCTATATAAATGCTTTGCTATGGCTGGAATGGAGATAGCAGTGTGAAATACGCTGACCAGGTGTGCATTTTAGGTTGCTGCTGCACAAGAGACCAGCTTGGAGTTTCTTTTACACTGTCAGCAGAGTTTGAAGGTTTTAACAGACAGAGTCCTCCCCTGTAAAAAGCCTGTGTGATGGAAGACGTCTCTTGAGATTCCTCTCAGAATGCCCAGGGACTCATTCTCATTTACACTAAACTCTTTACATCCCTTGAGCAGCGTAAGTAAGCACATTTGCATTCTCTGTGCAAGGCCTGCTTGAAAGATGAAAATGCTGTGGCAAGACATCCCTGTGTAATAAGTAATCCTTACTTCCAAAGGCCATCCAGGGTGAACATGGGACTGCTCTAACCTTCAGCCTTTGAATACAGGACACAAAAACTGCTTTTGGCTACCTTTCCCCCCTGTTATATCCCTGCTTCACAAGCCCTCAGGCATTCAGAGAACGAGGTGCTCACCCTTCTTCAGACTTCATTCAGTCCCTGAAAAAAAAAATAAAAATCATCTATTCAGAAGAAAAAAAAAAGGGCACCACAGGCTCCTGTGGTACAAAAGTCTGACCAAGAGGTTCTCTCACGTGCGGATTCCTCATAATCAATGTCAGGAACTGCTGAGCGTCTAATCACTGCAGCCAGTCGCTACAGGCTTAGTATTCTGGTTATGGAAATGTAGTGAAATTGGTGCAGCTGATGTTTGAAGCCGGGTGTATCTACCCTTCTGTTGTGTCCCTCCGTGGATCTCACACAGGAGGGGCACCCTTGCTACACCAGTTCAGTCAAACCTATCCTTTCACCACCCTTGCAGTACAATAGCCGGGAATATCGTACTACCCTGCAGAGTTTGGTCAGTAGTTCCGGGGATACTATGTTATAAGACCTTCAGATAATTTAGTGATGACTGCATTATTCAAACATTTCTGTGTTCAGGGCAACGAAGGCCCTGGAACTGCAGAGCATCTTGTACCCACGTGTGCAAGGGTAGCAGTGACACCAGGGCCTAACTCCCCTGGTACCAAAGCAGATGTAGGCACTCGAATCCCATTGAAAGCCAACATGATTCAGGGTCCTAACTCACTCAGGGGTTTTGGTAATCTCTTAGCATTCTGAAACATATAGGGGGCTACTTTTGAATTAAGGAAATTGGAAATAATGTGTAGCTGAAAGTAGAAGAGATTTCCTCCATTCATGGACAGCAAACTAGGGTATTCTCAGCACATTTTAACCATGCCTGAAGCCCTGCTGTGCATCTCTGTGCAGCTGTGATCTCGGTGTAACATAGAAACAACCAGATTTTAGTACCTATTGTGTCAGATGAGATGATGTTGCTTCAGGGCTGAGCATGATTTGATTTTTGGTGCTGCAGAAAAAACTAATGTCAAACAGGGCAGTAGAATGTCCTTAACTAAAATTATCTGATGTGTCCTATAGCTGTCTAAGAGATATACTGATCCCCCTAATAAAAATAAACTATCTCAGTGCTGTCAGTGAGTCACAGAAAATCACTAGGTTTACTCTATTGACAGGCAGCTCTTTAGAAATCCCAGTTTAAACAAGAGAGATAAATGCTTTATGGAGAAGACGCCCAATTATGCAGCTGCACAAGCAAGTGGTCACAGGATGGCCCCAGGTACAAAGCAGCTGCATGAATCCAGTCTTGTGCTGTGTAAATGCCGTGGGAAGGGCTTTACTGGAACTGCAGACCAGATGATAGGCAGGGTGCAAGGTAATGCAGGCAGGAGCAGGGAAGACGTGTTTACACCATATCACTTCTAACAGCACGGCATACCTTAGGCAAAGCTTCGGAGCATGGTCAGCAGGCTTCCTTCCACTGTAAAAGCTCAACCAAAATAATGCCAGGACAGGCTAACATTAGAGCACAAGTCATGTTAAGGTCTAATTCTGGTGTCTCTTGCTAACTGGTGAAAACTAAGCGGTCTGTGATCATGCATTTCATTCTTGTAGACTCTCTCTTGGGTTACAAATTGGTGTGACATGAGATTAGGAGAGTCCTGGAAAGTAAATACCCACTAATACCTCATTATGAACTATTAGACATTTATTCGGATTGGTTTAAGCTGAGAGGACAGCTGGTCTACAATGGTTTAAAGAAGGAAGCAAATACTACTAAACATCTCCAGGGTCTTCTCTGCTTCTTAAAGGCATTTGGGGGGTTGTTATCTGTTGTCTAATATTACTATATCTACCATTTAGAGGACTCAAGTCAGAGGCTCTCCTCAAAGAATTAGCCTGGGCTAAAGCCAGCCACCTTCCTGGCTCCCAGTTCTGTGTATTGAAGATGCAGTTATTTTAATTTTGTACCATTAGGCCTTTGGTTATTATAGTATTTGTCTTTGCTTTCTTTCATATTTAAGAGTAGAAAAACTATTTTAAAGCCTTTAAAATGTAACAGAAATGTCTGATACTGGGTGTCACTTACAATAGCTGTCTAGTTATTGTAAAATCAATACAAGAAATCAGCTTTCCAGACTTACAGTTTCAGCATGGCCAAATGTAAGGTCATACACTGAGCAAGAAAGAAATACAGTCTTATTTATAAATAAGCAACTATTTCAGGGGTAATAACGACTCAGAGAAATTTAGAAGGCATACGAATAAGGTGAACACACTAACTTAAAATAATCCTTATGTGCATAAACGGAACAATAGCACATAGGTTTAAGGAGATTAGACCACCTGAATTTGAGTTGTTGCAACTGATTCTGGAAGCCTTGTGTAGATTTGGTGTTCAGAGCAGCCCAGTAAGAACATTAGTGGAGCAGTAGCACACTCTGTATTAAGGTCCAAGGATGCTGTATTATAACAAAGGTAGGGAATGACTTATCATCATCAATAAAAATTTTACAGTATTAAAGGTACAGGTGATCTCTAAATGTCGTATTCTCTTTCCGTAGCCCTAGTATATGCCATGGAGTCTGTCTAACACGTAAGTGCAACTATGTGGAATTCAGTATAATCAATCTCAAGCTAAGTCCTTGCAGCGTAACAAAAGACAACTCTGCAGGGCTGGATTTAAGAAACTTTTGGAATAGCTCAATGTACCTTCATTCTGTTTGTGTATACTGAAGCACTCCATTTGCTGCGATATCCTGAAATCACTCTCAACAGCAGATGAGATTTAGACAGTAAATCAGCTTTATTTGACTGAATTACAAATTTAAGAAAATAACTACTGAATTTGGAAAAGAGATGCAAAGTAATAACTCAGCTCATTAACTACCTGCATTTGGATATTCCCAGGGTCCTCCTCTGTTCCACTCAGCTGTGGACTGACAGGACAGAGTCACAGCCTGCTGGAGCCAGAAATGGTCCCTCAGATGCAGCTGGAGACAGACTCCTCCGGGTTTGTCTCCTCTAAATCGGAATCTCTCACCTGGAGCAAGCTGTTTCCTCCAAAGTTCTAAACTAGCAGTGGGTTATGGGGAGTGTTAATGCACCCCAGAGAAATGTCTGAATTCTACAGTCTTGATAAATAATTTAATTAGATTATCAATTTATGGGCCTGTTGTTGATGAAAAAATGTCTGTAACAGATCAGGCAGAGGTGCTTGCGAAATGCAACCTCATGCTGGGTGACCTAGATAGAATTACACACCTAACTTGATTCATTCAAGAGTGCAACTACATCCCTGCTATACATCTTGGTTTGTGACCAAGCGTTGAGTCATTTCTGAGTTTTCATGAGTCTAAATATGTAAACTTCCTGGAACACAAAATTCTAGAGCAACCTGAAGCACTGCAGGGTTAAGGTAGCTCATTACTAGCTTTAAATAGGGACTAGTACCAAGACAAACTTGGGCAAAACTTTAGTCTTCCTGGCTGTTTGGAGGCAATCCCAGAGAAACAGAAGTAAGAGTGGTCTGTTCAGTCTGGTATACAAAACTCTAGCCACTGGAAGTTAAGCCTAGAGAAATTTATATTAAAAATTAAGTGCATATTAGCTGTGAGGAGACTTAACCCCTTGACCAACTTTCAAACTGCCTTACTAGACTTTTCATCCCTGCAGGTTCTAAACTATGCTAACAACAGCAGCTATTACATGATGCAGGAAGTACTTCAGAGAAGTTCCGTATCCTGGATTATGCAAGAAATGACATGAGATGGTCACAATGGGTGAGTCTAAACCAGGACTTAAAAACACATCCCGCTTGCTGAGTGTGGGTTCGTACTTTGCAAAATCCAGGGTCTACTATGGGAAAAGATGCAGATATACACAGAAAGGAAAATAGACATGTAGTCCCTCCCTGGATAATCATGGGACTCACTTTCTGGACTGTACTGCAGCAATTGCCAGCAGAAGCATAGATACAGCCACTATTCCTTTAATTCTATACATCCATGTGTACATGTTTCAAAAGATTTCCCCCTCAGTGTGGCAGTCGTAAATATAACCCGGACCCTCTGTGTATCACAAAATCCTTAACTAATCTTGTAATAGTTAAACAAGGCTTCTAATAGCATCTTCCTCCAGACCTTTGAAACTTTCTTGAACGGCTGATCAGCGCTGCAGCCAAAGCTCAGAACATCCAGAGTCCAGAGCCAGCGGAGGGTGCAGGAGCAGGGTGCCTTGCTCGCATTGCGACTGTCTCAGCTGTTCTGCTAAAAGAAGGGCTACGGAGAGGAAATGTGGCACAACTTTCACGCCTTTAACTCCATCTCATTGTCCTTTGTCTCCTCCACCCTTAAATATAATCCTTCTTACATGTCAGCATTTCATTTTATCCTTTATAAATTTACCTAGAAGTTTCCACTCATAACAGCCCATGTTTAAAAAAAAATAAAAATAAAAATGCAAAGTCAAGAGTTCAAAGGCTGTCTGAAAGAACATGCCTGAAAGAAACTTATTTCAGCACTTTCTTATATTGCAACACCATCTCTATTTGCATAATCACATGCTATTTTGTTTCTAGAGAAGCTTCCCTCTCTCAATGCTCAAGAGAAAGGCTGTTCAGGGACTGGCTCAAGGCTCTTTAATGAGTCTGTCTGATATATAAGATCTCTACCCAGTACTTGCTGGGAGGAATAGTAATGAGTTGTCCTTCTACCATCTCATTTTACCGAACATGGAGGCAGTTAAAGAGATTAGTTTCTTATACTGGGTGTTTAAAGCACTAACAGTTGATGTTGGGCATAAGAAGGTTTAAGCGAGCGAAGCAAGGGGTGAGCACAGAAGAAAGGAAGCGAGCAGATGGGTGTGAGCTTTGAACAGTTAGACGAGAAATTCAGAGGGACAGAAGGAATGGGATGGGATTGTTGAGCCACTGAAGTAGAAGATGGGCACAAACTTGGTGGGAGGAACAAGCAGGTTCAACACCTGTAGCTCTCCCGCGAATGCACGTACGGCGGTTTTCCTGTTTTTCATTTAAAGGGTGCTTTTCTTCAGGACACCGTTGCTCAGACCCTGGTGTCTGCTGGAAGCTGGAGAAGGCCTCCATGGCTGCCGGGCAGAGCTCATCTCCCTGGCACGGTGGGCGGCTGCTGGGCCATGGAGGCGCTGCTGGGGAACGGGGAGGGGGTTGTGCCGGAGTAACAGCTATGCTGGAGAGCAAGAAGTAACGTTATTTTGAATAAACTGCTTATTTAGATGGTTGGATGGATGCCGTCCACGTGGAAGGCACCTCAGAGGGGAGTTCGCCTGCCCTCCGCTGCCTGCTGCAGCTCTGAGAGAGAAGGTTGGAGCCCCGTCCATCGTCCCACCGGCGCCGGGCGGCCGGGGCATTACCACAGCTCCCCCTCTTTTTCACGTTACCCTTCATCGCGACAGTGGCCCAAATTCTGCCATTTCCCGGGCGCTGCCAGCCGGGGAGCGGGGAGAGGCGGTGAGGAAGGCGAAGGGCCGGCGGCCTGCCTGCCGCGGGCTCGGGCGCCATCTTGTGCCCGCCGGGCGGGAAATGCCTGGCTGGAGCCCTCGGGCAAAATAATCTGCTCCCGTCCCCTCAGGAAGGTCGGTGCGTTGTTAGGAGGCGACTTCTGGAATAATGCTGGGGTTTAATAGCAAGTTTGCATGCGCCTGCTTTTTGTTTACCCTGCTGATGTATCATTTACAAATGTGCCCATGGGATCTGGGGAGAAAAAAACCCCCAAACCAACAACCATATAGGAAGGTTAAACCAGTCTCTCACAGATTAGCTTTTCTGTACACTGTGTGATAAACACTGGATTTGCAGCATCAGTCACTGCACGGCAGAGTCCCTGGAATAAAGCACTGGTAAGGATTGCCTAAATCCTCACATCAGGGCCCTTTACATTGCAGGCAATTGCTGAATACATGTTTAATCCAGAAATGGATTAAACCCACAGCATGCTGGCTTTCTTTCTATCAACAGCCAAACCCCCCATTTTCCGTCAAACATAAGTCTCGCATTAAAATCTGGAGATCTGGCATTAGGACGTGGCACAAGACAGGGCGGAGTCATGGCCTTCAGGCCTCCTGTCGCTCCCGGCCATCTTGGGATAGGAACTGGTCCCCACTGGGCTGAAAAGGGAAATAAACCAAAATAATAAAATAACAGCTCTCAGCATGTATTGCTAATTACTATCCGAAGTAGAACAGCTTCAGGTGGGGAAGATGAAACGGAGTTCTCCCTAAGAAAGGTCAAAACCAGTCATCTATGGCAGTACTGGCACCCTAGCCCAAATCGCAGAGCGAGCATCTAAAGCAGCGTAGCCTGCAAGCCAGACTCAGCCACCTGTTTTATGACAGAATTTAGACGTTGAAAATGCTTTTGGCCAGTTCAGCCCTCCATGTCCAAGCGCAGCATCTCTCCTTTGCCCAGGCAGCGTGAGCCAGTTTCCACCGAGAAGTCTGGGGCTCCAAACCGGTGGTGATGTGCTCTTGCTAACTGGGCGAGGAAGTACAGAAAACGTGTAGAAAACAGAGGGGAATGAATTAATAAAGTAAATGCCACCTTCTCTGGACCTATCAAAGAATTTCCCCAAATCTTAAGTGTAATTCACGTGGGACTGTTTTCGTCTCGGGGCAGCAGGAAGCAGTGCCGCACATCTCCGAATGGCAGCAGCCCTGTGGCGTGGGGAAGCTTCAGCTGGCATTATTTTTCCAAGCTTACGTAAACCTTCGGAACGATGTTCTCAGCAGCGCGAGACGCCTCCTGTTTGCAGTCACCCGACTTTCTGAATACACAGAGACACCAAGGTATTGGACCCTTAGGGAAACCCTTGAAGTGAAGGTCTCGGATCAGACAGTCCCTCTCACCAGGCTGGCTCGCACCCTTTCTGCAATTTGCTCTCCAGCAGCTGTCTCCCTGCTGGTTTTGAGGTCTCTGAAAACTGCCTCCCTCCACTTACTTGCACAAACTACCTGGCAGGCTGAGGATCCCACTAGATGGCAGGAAAGTTTAAGCCCTTGCTATTTCTACCGAAATCGCTTAAGAGCAAGTGCCCTGGGACCCCAGTGGGCTCAGCCCCGCTGGCCTCTGTGCTGGGTGGACCCTGGGGAACCCACACGCACCGCGGTGGGTCTGGGGCTTACGCTCGCTGAGCACAGCAAATACAGCCTGTGCCAAACCGGTAGAGAAATGCATGCAGAAATCTCTGTCCAGTTGCTTTTTACGGGCTTTATCACACAGAGAGCCCCAGCAGACAGAAGAGAGGAATATGAACTAGTCCTCAGTAATTTGCTAAATGTTTTAAATATTCCTATTTGTATGTGTGATACATAAAGGATATTTGGAATACTGATGGTAAAGAGTAGCTTAAACCTCTTCTAGCCACTGTTCTGTTGTAATTTTTAACTAATGCAAGTGCAGTTATATTATTTTATAGGATCACCATTGTATGAAAACTGCACAACACAGAAGTGGCCACTGTGGGTCAGATCGTAGGTCCATGTTACTAAGTATGACGTCTTAGATAGTGCAAACATATATCATGTTTCCACTAACTAGCCTCCTTGCCTCCAAGCATGTGTGTTCATGGACTTTCTGAGCTGGAATAAATTTTCCATATGATTAGTAACTCATGACTTTTAAAACTAAAGTTAGATATAATTCACACTGTAGTTAGCATAAAACCGATCTTTGTCTTCAGTGACAACTAGATCTGGCCTGTACATAGCTGTACTATCAATGCTCTGGAAACTTCTTTTAAAGCATACCACTTTATGAACTGCTTTGCCACTCATTTCATCCATCCAAGCTCAGCCTATGCAGTATTGTACCAGAGTGATGGTATATGGCACAGGTGGAGACAGCTGTATGAAGAATCATAGCAAATAGGCTTAATTTTAAAAAATGTTTAATTACTTCTCTTAATCTCACTAAATGAGAACATTCTAATAATCGGTCCCCTACCTCAAAACCTACTTAGTCCTTTATTGCCTTCCAGATAACAAATTGAACTTTCCTGTTTTATAGCAACAAAAGATGCACCTCAGCATGTTCACCCACCTCTTAGATGAAGCTTCTGATGAAGGGCTGACCCAGATAAAATTACCTTCCTAATGACATCTGCAAAAGATCTGAGGCTAATTTTCTGTATATTCAAAGTACCTAAATTGTTTTATATATGCACAATGAAGTTACAAGTGTATTTCCTGCCTTTTTTTTTTTAATACGCAGACTGACTAAGAATGAATAATTGCTTGATTAAGTTCTAAAATTTGGAGACAACAAAGGTACCTTTTTTGCTTGTTACTGAAATGAATTTCTTTGCTCTCTAAAAACCCAGGTTAGTGCTGTAAGCTGATGAAAAAGATGCTATTACCTGTACCGCACTTGCTGGAATGGAAATTGGGATTAATGCATTATAATACCAGATTAGCCTTAATATAAATTTGCCGCTGTAATTTATCAAGGTAATTAAGTATGTACCTAATTTTAGGCACTAAATAGTTCTATTGACTTCTGTGAGACTAGGCTGCATTTAAAGTTAAGCATGTTTTAAAATACTCCGCTGATTCAGGGCCATAACTTTGTTACTCTCTAGATTAAGAGAATGCACTGTCATCAATTACCCATTAGCGGAGCTAATGGGAGGTACAGCCTGGATAATGGTTGAAACTGGATAAACTGGCTCAGTGAGAAATGTATTCAGAAACACTTAATTTGCTCTTTACAGGCTTAGACAAAGTTTAGTAGAAGTATTATCTGTCTTCAAGATACTAAAAAGAAAAGAACCAGAGCTTTTCCAACTTCAGCTGTGCGTAAGATAGTAACCCTGCCTAAACCCTAGACTACTAGACAGCATGGCATAGAGACTCCCAGACAGCTGCTGTCAGGCCGAGTCAAGTGTAATAATACACAACTGACGAATTCTTCTGGACCAAAATTTATGTGGCACAACATCTCCCACACCAACCAGTGTCTGTGGTTCTGTTTATACTGGTCAGAAATATGCAGCTGGCTCAGAATTGGAAAGGTTTATTTAACAAAATCAGGGCGTAACTAGATATTCCTCTTCTTTCTATATCTGAACTAACTACAAAAGATCTCTCTCATGCAACCTGGACTAATAATTGTTTAGACACCTTCTGCATCTGTAGCTTGGCTGATCTGCAACTAGACTGATACACAGAGAAATGAGGACTGTATATGTGACCCACATACAGATCAAAAATGTTCATCCTGCTTTTAATTGAGTTGCATTTTAAATCTTCCTGTTAGTCTTTACTTCTTATGCAGTTTTTCTAATTCTCTGTTAAAATTCTTCTTTCTAGGCAGCAACTTAGTCTTTCTCAATGACAGGTTCATACAGCTCAAGTACAAAGTAGGCACCGATTTTCCAGTGTTGAGCATTCTGACTAGTTCTAAGCTGTACATCTGTGAGCAGTTAACTCCATGTATGTGTATAGCTGTGGAATGGTTTTTATACAGAGTTTAGCACATGAATAATTTGCTAAATTCAGCTGGTTCATAATTGGTGTTTTCATAGTGAAAAACTTCAAAGCATCTTAGGCTAACAAAATACTTACTTTTAAGTATCTATTCTTGTAACCCAAATTTCACTGTCTGTATTCTCTAAGAGAAGAATCTAAATATATCCAGTGCTGCAACTGTGAAAGAAGAGGAGAATTCAATATAGGCCATGACCCAGAAGAGCACTTTAGCATATGCTCCAGTTAAAGCACATAACGAATTCTGTTTCAGTAATAGTCAGCTACTTGATTTTCATGGGATCATTTTAACTTCTTAAAATTGAGCAATTTTATGCACTGTGATGCTATAAAGGAGGCTGGTATATGAGAATGGGACTGCAACCCAGAACAAGAGTGAATACCACAAATATAGTTAGCTTCGAGTCCCTCTCCACTGTGGTTTTCAACTCTGGTCCTCCGGTGTCTAGTGCAGTCTTTTAGACTTCCTTAAGCCACCTGTTTTGCTCCAGTGGAGTAAGTTATTTTACCTTTCCAAACCTGAAAGTAATTCTGCGATGTTGCACTTGTTAAATGAATACAGGTAAGTGGAGGGAATTAAGTGTCACTTCAGTTGGATGAAACTGAATCCTTTCCTGAATGGTCCCCCAAAGACAGTGTGTGAGTAAATGCACAGTAGGGATGGTAGGTGTGCAGAGAGACCTCTTAGAAGCTCTCTGCCAGCTATAAAATACACAAATATTTTACAGATGGAATACTGGTCAAATGTGGAATGCACCCATCAGAGATGCTTCCTCTGTCTGGCTACAGCCCAGCAGAGAGATTGTGTGGGCAAACAGAAGCATTTGATGTCAGTGTTGGTTAGGTCTCGGGAAGTACGTAAATGGCTGCTGCCCTAGCCTGCAGTAAAGGTGCATGTCTGTACCTGAATCTTCGATCTCCTACAATAAGGGAATGAATGCTAAGTATTTCCAGGAGCATAACCTCCATAACAAAACAATCCCTTCAGCAGAAAAAAACCTTTGCATAAAAAATCTTTGTAAAAATTACAATGACTGAAATATCTTCATTGTCAGAAAACAATAAAGCAAGAAACAGATGAAATAAAAGAAATACGTATTATGGGGTCTTAAGTCTTGTCATACAGGAGAAACATCAGAAGAATCAACAGAAGACAGAAAAGACGATAGCTATTTAATTTCCACAGTGAGATTAAACAATTTTAATCACTTACAAACATGGCTACTTTATTTTAGATACACATGAACAGCTACAATATTCAGCCTGAAAATAAAAATGACAGAAGTGGCAAGACTGCTAAGAGTGGGAGAAAACTGAGATGATTTGCCATAATCAAATAGAGTTTAAAGAGAGTTTGAAAACAAACACTGGTGTTTAAGTAGTTTACAAAACCTTTTGAAGACAGGAGGGGGAGAGAAAAAAATTGTTTATTTTTTTATTTCTCACACCCATGTACATACACCTAATGAGAACAAAAATCTCAGAAGATAAATACAGATAATGTCTGTAATCTAATATATACTTAATATCATCTTAAGGTGGGGAGAGTGAATATACCTCTCTGTCACAGAGAAAGAAGCTATTTTGGGAAATTAAGAAATAGGATTTTTATTTTGAAGCAATCATTAGTTGGTGATACATCTGCTAGGTATATTAATTGAAACTGCCAAAGAAGATTAGTTAGGATGAATACTATAACCATGGGAAAACCCCAAACCAGATACATTCTTTAGTTCTCTTCCCTTTTGGATGTGTAGAACATTGGTTTTGAAGGACGACAGTAGAAAAAACAGTAGTTCCATGTTAATGTCATCTAAGTACAAGTGTCTTGCAAAATCTTGTCTTTGCTGCTAAAGTTGCTACCACACTTCAGAAGGGGTGACACAGGGAAACTGGAAAGTCTGTCGATGGGTTGCATTAATCCAGCAGTCCTCAGGTGTTAGGAATCAGTGCTTTTTCCTTCTGCCTCTTGACTTTCCAGCAAGGCTTTGGATGATGGCACTTCTCCACCCTCTGCTCCTTCATCTAAAAAAAGACAGAATTAAACATTTATACCACACACATTCTCACAGGTTTTTTGGGGTTTTTTTGCAGCCAAATATTTGGGTTCACTGATCATCTCTGTTTGGATTGGCTCTTTATTACCACACTCATGGGTGCTTTAGAAAGAGAGATTAACTCAAAAGATAAAGAACTTGCAGAGGCATCTTCCAAAAGCAATTGCCTATTGTTGTTCATTTGCCAGCTCCTTGCACATGCTGATCAATGTGCATTTGGTTGTAAGAAACAGATTGGAGATAACTTTTTATTATGGTTATTCTTTTTTTTCTGGGTGATTTCCAAAGTCAAGTTAGAATACTGCATTTCTCTGAGCATTGCTGGGTTTCAGGTAGATAATATTAGAGTTTATGAACATGCCAGTTATCTGGCTGACTTTCTTTGCCAAGAAATACCTATGCAAATTCACCCTGCCTTCACAAGACGAGAGGATTTTTTTGTTACTCTGATTTGGAAGTTGACTCTTCCATAGGTTAGTGTTGAATGCTTATATGACTAATGTAAGTAAAAGCTCCCCAGTGTGCATGGTCATTAGATGAAGAGTTCCACTCTGTTGCTTTTGATGCTCAAATTCTCTCACTGAGAAACAGGAACTCCTCTTGCCTCAGTTTCCTTGCAAAGCATAATTATTTTAACACTACCTTCAAGTCCCACATGGCATTACCAGTGCTAACAGAACAGTTTGTAAACCCAAACCTAAGACAGCCCATAGCTTTTGGGGGCAAAGAGAGGTCTGCTTGGCATTTCTGGCTGTACCATCTTCCACTTTAATAGTTGTAAACTAAGGGGTACATTTTCAGCTATTTGCCCTGAAGACTTGTCATAAAATATCACAAACATTCAGAAAAGTTATATATCTTGCTCTCTACATATCACAGCAAATACATAATGCTGTACACAATTCATCAGCTAAAGTTCTTGGCAGAAACTGTTGTAAGTCTGCTCACAGGTTTGGAGGCTTCGGAGTTTTATACTGGTAAATTAGGAACCGAGTTATTTGACACCCTTCAGCATTACATAGCACAGCACTGTTGAGGAAAGGGAGACAGAGTAATCTCCACTATTGGCTGTTTCTGTGTGGGGTTGGATGTCTAATATTAATGGAGTCTTGCAGACAGGGTAAAGGAAAACTGTTAGAGGAAATCTAATCTCATAATCGGTAGCACTTAGGTGTGCAACAGGTGCTAAGCTGCTGAGTGTATCAAGATAGTTATACATAGTCACCTAGAAAAAATTCAGCAAACAATAAAGGTTATTGGAAGAATGGTGCCTTAACGCAGATTACCAAATGTGGGAGACCAATATAGCCTCTTTGCTCTCAAACTTCTTGCAGACTACTCTTCAACCTTTGGATCACCAGTGACAACAATCAACTGTTTAACATGGTACCACTATCGCCTCCCACCAGACCACCTGTGGAAAGTCTCAGCCCTCCAAAATTTACGCACCATCAGAGGATGATCAGACAGGATACAGATGGTCTTCATTTCAGAGTTAGGCTCTGAGATAAACACCTGGTGCCAAAATCTCTCCTGTCCATCTCATGAGAACATTAATTTGGTACGGCTTGCAGACTACATGGAAATTTACATCACACAGCTATGATCCTTGTATATTCATAAAGAATAAAGCAAAGTCTCTTTTCTCTTCTAACCCAGATAAAAGGTATTAGTACATCCTGTTCCTGACCTTTCGGTATGACAGCAGCTGACAGCATTTTAGAAAGAGAGGAAATGTATGATCCAATGAGCATTAGCTAAATTTGAAGCAAGATGGAGAAAGTCCTCCTCACCATTTCCTATAATCTTCACTGAATCTTTCAGAGTAGAAAAAAAATAGGGCATACTTTATATAGCCACATGTTCCATCTTCTCCACTTTTCTCATTTATCCAACTTCTTTGTTCTGAGCTGGAAATGGCTTTCATTTTTTTAACAACTTATTGTTAAAGCCAGAAACAGGCAAAAAGAGATGCCTGTTGGAACCCCAAACATTTGACAAACAAACTGTTTCCCTGTCACAGCACTTGAACTTCCAAACTCTCTTTCCATTTTGATGAATTCTCCTTGTTTTGCTTGCTGTCTCATCAGAAGTTTAACTTACAACACAATGAGGCTGTACTTCCCACCTGATACTTGTAGAATTCCCAACCCCCAAAAGCATCCAAGCAGTCAGAGTGGACCTAACTGTATCCTGTATTCATTTCCTATTATCACTACTGCAAACTGCTGATAACAGAAACTGCTCCTTCCAGGCACACTCTGGCACAGCTATATGTCAATGACAAAGGCAAAGGATAATTCCATGCTCTTAATTGTTCTTCAAATCCTGGCAGTGCTGGTCCTTGCAGTTGTAAGAAAGCATCAGTACATTTTGCTAAAACTAATGTAGCTGTGTTTCATTTCTTCTTCTTAATGCATTGGACAGGCACCAGGAGAGGAGGATTATGCTGTCTGCAGGGCTAAGTACTTATTTTATGCTGTGCTGTAACATTTCTTTTAACAAGACTTTCACTCTTTCATGTTTATTTTTACCCAGAGGAAAAAAAAAAAAAGATTGAAGAGAGAAATTTTGCATGCTTTAAAAATTATTTTCTTTCCAACTACTAAACTTTCCAGAGGCCAAAATGAAACAAACATGAGGAACTTATCTACAGCTGTTGTATTCTTTTGTGCTTTGTTTAACATGGTTAATATGGTGCATCTCCCTCAAGGTTCACTGCTCTAAACAACACAAAGGTTAGTTACACATAATGTAGCAATGAGTATTTCAGCGGGTTGGACTGGTCGCTTCACTTCCACAGCTCCTGACACTAACAACAATATAAATTCCCATCTACCTCCCCCTTTGATAAGGGAAACAGTTCTTTTCCTGCTGGAGCCTGACTGTGCCAGGCGGAAGAGCTATTTGGAATAAAAAACCCCGTAATATTTGAAAACCAAAGCATTAAATGTTAAGTGACTGTGTGTGCTTTGGAATGGATTTCCAGTGCTCCAGTTGCACACACCAGAAGGAGAAAATCTGTAGGGACATACTTTTCATATTCCTAGGGAAAAATCTCTCCTCAAAACAAAGGAGTTTTAACTCGACTCACAGGGCTTTGAATGTACTGACACAGTGCCCGCTGTCCTTCCCACATGCTCTTCCAGATTCTCCCAGTTCCCCTCACTACTGCCCTGCAGCCTGAGGGTATCTGACCTTGTTGTCTTATCCTTTTTTCTCGTTATGTCCACCCCCTCTCTCCTTCATAAATCTTTGTGCTGTCCCTTTGCAAAAATAATGCCTCCTTCCAGGAGGCATCATAATGCCTCTCGCCTTTATGGTGCTTTAGGAGGCTGTAAACTCAACATCCTGCAATTGCTTTGGGCAACGTACAAGCAGGACATGCATCCTCAGAGCCTGGGAATCCCTCCTATAATCTGCTTCAGTTCAGATTCTCAGGATCCTCCACTCCTCAGCACAGGCCTGCCTCCCGCTGTGCTGCACCCACACCATCGCTGCTCCTGGATGTGGGACCACCAGTTGCGGTGGCATTAGTGACAGCAGCAACACTGATGGGCATGAGAGGAAAAGGTTACTTCCAAATCAGAACCTAAAAAAGTAGGGGCAATGCATGCTGAAGGCCAACCTATAATTCTCATTTCATAGGCATTAGAAAACAGATTTTTCTGAATCTGAAAATCCCCCTGAAAGTAAAAAGAACTCAAATGTAAAGCTGGCGTTGACTGGACCTGTGCTAAATCAACAGAGCACCTTATCAAATAAAAGGATATGGCAAAATAGGACACTGGTCTCAGATAGCAAAGTTGAAAGCCTACTAGCAGGAGTAAATCACTGTCAACCCTACTCTTAATGTATATGCCTGAGTTAGGGAGCTGTAATTGGATTAACAGTGCAGACTGCTGTCTTGTGCTAAGTTATCTCTGTGCAGGAGTAGACCCTAATTTATAGCTGGAGTGATGGTTTTCCACGCTGCTCAGCAATGCAACTGTGTTTGCTCTTCCTCAGAGGAACTGGAATTGAGTTCCCAGCACCTTTCCCCAGGCTGCTGAACACTAAATCTGTGGGTGGATACGGCAGACAGCCTGGGTTAAAATTAACTTGTTTCATCAGGAGGTACAAGTGGTAACTGCTTTGGAAGGTTGAATTTAATCCTAAATGAAGAAAGAATATTAGTATTGACATCAAAACTGCACTGTGGCCGAAGTCTTAAGGAGAAAGCAAAGGACAACTGCATAAAAATGTCCGCTTCTTGAATGTGCAGCCATTACCTTCTGAAACGGAGAGCTCGGCCAGTTTGTGTGGCAGATCTGAAGTCCCAGCACCAGCAGGAGAGCCCAGAATATCCGGTAAAGCATTCCGGCGGCCTGCCCGTCCTGATGCTGCAAAATCTGTGACCACAGGCTCCACATCAGTCATTGCTGACTCCTTTCCTCATAGCAACATCTGCATATGAAACAAACAAAAGAAGAAAACAGCTGTAGCCCGGATGGATGCTATCACCTGCTCAACAATACAATAGCCATAGGCTTTGCCCAAGGGGTCTTTTGTTATTAAAAGCCATATATTTCAATACTGAGTGCTTAAGCTTTATTTGTGCCCCAGAAGATAAAAGATAAAAGAATCTCTGTGCATTTCCTTACATTGCCATTTGCACATCAGACTAGCACCATGAAAAGCTCTGTACCTACAAGAAACCTGTGGATAGGTCAGCAATAGCCCTTTCTGCCAGCTGCTTGTATGTCTTTTTATGACCTGATTTCTCTTTTTAAGTGATTTTGCCATCCAACCCCTCGGAAGGGAACTGAAATTCTATTTTGCCGTACTGTATCTATGAAGCAAAGCATGTTTTCTTTATTATGAATCTTGTTTAGATTCTCATTTAGAATCCCAATTTTTTTATCCTGCAGGTATCAAACTATTTGTTTTCCTCTGCTCCTTGTTAGCTTGGTTTCACCTCAGCTTGTGCATGTGACTTTTATCTAATAAATAGCCGAAGCCTGGAAATAACAGAACCAACAGTGCTCAGCTCCCTCAATCCCTGTCTCAAAGCCCATTGAATATTCAATTCCTGCTGACCAAGATGGACTTTGGATCAGGCATAGAGGTGTTTGCAGGATCACACCCCAGGGCACCAGCTTAAGTGAGAGCACCTGGAGCAGAAGGAGGTGATACTTAGCCACAAGTAGCACACAGGGATAGTGTGTGAAAACTGCCATTAGCAACTGTATTATTAAGAATCACAAAAGACTATCATACCAGAATTGTACGCAATAATTCCTGATAATTAACAGGTAATTTCTAATAATTAGACATGAATTGCTCAACTAAAAACTATTTACTTGCTGTTTATGAATGCAGCTCTGTGTGCAACATGGGAACAGGAATGTTGTCTCTCTGTAAATATGGTCAGTGCTTTGTGTGGGAAGGGATACAGATGGGGCTGGAGACCAATCTGATGGAAAGCTGTCAGCCAGCTTTCGGTTGAGAACTGGCTGTATTTAGAATAAGAATTGGATAAGGAAAGTCTCAATCATTTTAGTGTTGTTCATATAAGAAGCAAAGCATCATAGTCCCACTTCTAAAATTCTGCTAAGGTTGGGAAATATCAGTGCTCTCATTTCGCGGATAGAAAAAACGAGGCCAACAGAGATCAAACATGACTTGCTCTGATGTGCAGGAAAGGAGGGTCAGAAATTTGATTACTGATGCTGACCTGGCGTTTCCACCACAAAGAACATTTTCCTTTTGTCCCTCAAAGTGCCTTTCAGCTGTGTCACTCCAATAACAAGAATAAATATTCTTAATCTTTGTACCTCTAAATACTTTGTAATAAAAGAAAGGAATCCTTCTTGGCAAGAAACGAAGGCATGAGTAAAATCTGCAAGTCTGAAAGATGACTTGCACACGCAAATAAGCCACTTTCTTTAACCAAGGCCAGTAACTGAAAGTTCTGAACTGGAGATTTAGCAGAAGGTTCCTCTCTTGCATGAAAACAGTCCGGTCAAGTCCAAATGAATCTTGTCCATAAGTAGCAAAAATATAAAAACTATACATGGATATTCGAGACTGCAACTTTGAGAAAACGTACAAACTATGTGTATCAACATTCTTGGTTAGATATAGCATTATACTATGTATTCATTAAAATGGGTGAGGTCAGCCCTTGACAAGAAATATCAACATATGGGGAATCCATATTTACAGACACAGTCTCATGGGTTTTTGTGGGTGTTTGTATTTACTTAACTGTAGGTGTCCTAAATATATTTCTCCACATGCTCACCAGAGCAAGCAGAGACTGTAAATTACACTTCAGAACAGAAAATACTCAGGATCTCCTTTTGCTTAGTAAAGCTGTTAAAATTTGTTCCCAATGTCAAAATACCAGTGCTGCTGCAGTTCCTGCCCATTTCATTTCAACCATTTAGTTGGTGAGACAGTAATACTGTTGCAAGCTGACTGCTGTTCACACAAAGATCTACAGAATTATATTAACAACAAAACACACCAAAGACTTTCTCAAACCCATCTTGTGGACTTGTTTTTTTCTTTTCCCTCCTGAGTGGATGTTTTGGTCCCTAAATGGTTACTTTTTAAATAGAGAAAATCTACTCTACAACTCATGTAATATGAAACTACTCTCTTCTGTAGTACAGTTTCATCTTACCCACCTTCTGCACTTGTTTCAAATACCTCCCTTTCCTCTCTAGCTCATCTCTTTCTCCCCTGATGTAATCTCCCTTCATTGCATAATACTAGACAACCCAGGATGATGATGAAGGACACACTCTGACATGCTTTCACGTACATTCCTTTTGATTTATGCACTTGATTAAAAAAGTGTGCAGAGACAAATCTAGAACATCTGTCAGACAGAAAATCAGCTGATCATTATCCATCAGTCCGGTGGCCATAACTCAAACGTTGCTATCTAAAAATAATAAAAGTACACCATCCGTTATATATGTAGCAGTTAGCATTGTTTTCACCTTTGTTTTTTCTATACTACACCTGAGGTATTAGAGGCTGAAGAAAAGACTGAGCTCAAAAGTGCTACCCACTGTGCTAGCACAGGATGTTCTCTAAGTATATTTGAAAGATGACGGACTACCCCAGCGGGCTTAGAAATGACATTACAAATCAAAACTTAAGTCCACTTAGGTCCATATAAATCAAAACTTCAGTCTACCTCCAGGCATATGACCGACCATATTCAAAATAGCTTGCTGCTGTGCTTTAAATAAATGGCATTTTGTTCTTCAGTGTTCTAAGGAATTTCTTCAATTTCATTCCGATGCTCTCTTATAATAGTATTTTCTAAGGCCTACATACAAGTAGGGATGTAGAGTTTCTCCGCTCTTCATCCGTTTCTACCTTTAATTTTTTTTAACATAACCATCAGGAAATAACTACCTCTTTGGCACCTTGCATCTGTTATGTGTAGTATTTTTCATGCTTCCTCACAGAGTAAATAATAATCACAGTGAGCACAGCATCTATTTTCCCAATTCCCCTCCTCTTCCTGCTGGCAACATCTCCTTCAGCTTCACTGAACTCATTTTGCTGTAGCCTTATCCAAGTTAAAGACACTTTATGCCAATGCCTGCATACAGTTGCTTCTCCCAGCTTCCGAATTATTGTTGTCATTTTTTCCCCCATGTCACTGCTTACCAGACCGATGGCGCACAGCTCAAAGAATAGTGACAGATTTCCCAGCTCCCTTTTTTCCATAGCAAAAACCAGGCCACCCAAAAGCAGAAGGGGACTGGGGGGAAAACAGAGTCTAGCAGGGATGCAGGCTGTTTGCAGAGGGTCAACAGTAGGAAGGCAGGTGGACCTCCCAGAAAAGCTCACCTCCTAAAATTAGAGACCAAAGGCTTTGACTAGCATCCCAACTAGTACTCCATCAGTATTCCATGGCACCAGACTAACTTTGCAGCTCATTACTGGGCCATGACATAGTGCTATGGGGTTTTGGGGAATACTAGGTTAATCGTCTCATATACACCTCTGAAATCCCGGCAGGACCACCCAGAATGCACAACAGACCACTCAGGTGTGCAAGGGGGAAGGAAATGCTCTGCCTGTGAAAACTGGCTACAACCAAAAGTAAAACTCAATTACTGTATCTACCAGACATTCAAGTAAGTGTCCTCAGACAAAGCAATGGCAGCTAAACTACCAGTGGGATTTTCTCCAAGCAAGATAGCTAGTTTGTTAATCTTTGAATCTTCTTTTGTTGGCAGCATAGCCAGCCCCGTGGGGGGAAATGAGTCACAGAAGCTGGTAAGAATTTATTTAAATAAATGACAAAGGAAAAGAACAAATAAGTCTCCTGAAACAGTTTGTGTTGAGGATCAAGGGAAAAAATGCTTCACAGTACTCAGTTGTAGCAGGTGCCACAATCCCCATTAAATGTCAATGCTGTCTCTTCCTCACCCTATCTGTTAGGAAGTAGATAAATCACCACCATACGTATTTGTGAAAGCTCTTTTTTCTTCTGATCTTTTTACTGTCTTACGCAGAGACAAAATACTGGTTTTGTTCTGCTTGGAAGGACAAACTCTTCCTCAGGAAGTGTCAAAAGGTTCCTGACATTGGTATTGTTGCAATTCCACGCAGGAGGCTGAAAGACCAAACACATCACTCCTTGCCACTAAGGCTCTTCTCTCCTCTCAAATATTTTTCTCTTAGGTCTTAGGAACAGTCTCTGTCTCCACTATCGGAGAAAGCTACACTTCCCAAACACTGTTCCTTTTGAATGCCCCTCAATAGGAACAAACCAGAAAGCATGAAATCCTCTCACAAACACCTGAAAAATACAATAGCCAGGTAGGACTTTCAGAGCCAATTGATTGATTTTGTGCCTTGATGGTCTCTTACTCTAAGATGCATTTCAGCATCTTACTTCAGTCAGAAAGAACTTTAGTCCTTTTAGTTGTGTTTAGCTGGTTTTTATTTACTTGTAAGTAATGAGTGTTCTCCAAGCACCTTTACCCCAAAAGACAACATTCAAAAGTTTTTAAGTAAGGAGAACAGAAAACTTATTGAATGAAGTGCTTCCCACTATGCAACTTAGATGAAAACCACATCTCCTTGCTACGCAGTTGCCATGCTTTCACATCCTCTTCTGTGGCAGCTGCACCCTGATGGCTTTGCCTCCTCTTCCCAAAGATCTCAGAATAGGAACATTCTCATTATACATGCTCATGTAATCCTTCTGCTTTATCCTGAAGCATTACTGGGCCACAGAAAAGGAAAAAGGCTAGGAACATTCATGCACTTAAGGAAGACAGTCCAGAGATTATGATCATGACCAACAGTAACCTGGGCACTCGCATAACAATTTTTATGAGAAAAATTTGTTATGTGTTTTTTCACATCAGTAAAGTTTGTAACACACTCGTAAGCCTAGTGCTGGAAAGCACAGAGACAGATAAGCAAGCCATCTTAACCATATCTATATGAAACACAGGAATCTCGATTCTGTTTGGGGCTTAGGAAAAGAGACCACACATTTCTTAATATACAGAAGCAATATAGCTATCTACACGAAAGTTAGAAGTGAATCACTCAGGAAAAAAAAGTAAATTTGTTAGCTTTCAGGTTTTTTAATACTTCACTAAAGTTGAAACACGAGTTCCTTTTATTATTTCGTGTTAGAAAGATGATTTGGGTTTCCTGTACCAATGAAGATGGCCTCTCTAGTGCATGTTCTCTGAAAAATTTGTGAGTTGTTTTCCCATACAGGGAAACTAAGTTATATCCCATCTCAGTAAATCTACAGTGCAGAAGCATGTCTGAGTCCTTCTACATCTTCTGTCTCAGTCTGGATGTTACAGCCCATATAACACATGGTGTTTTGGGGATGAATTGGAAAGTTTGGTATCTCGTATAACAGGTTTTCACTTTTGGTTCTTTGCAGTGTATACAGCAGGACAGACATTTAACATGTCTTGTGTGTTTCTTCTGCTCTGGTTATGTGACCTACTCTATCTTGTACCAGGAGCAACATTCTTATTGATAATGTGCAAAAATGGCTTCCATACATGATTTTCCTAGTCCCAAACTGGTCAGCCTGGGATACCAAGATTACACCATTCCTCCATTTCCTGCCTCGGTGCTCTCAGAAGCACTGAATGAAGGTCCAACATCTTGATCAAGTTGTTCAGGTGTTCACCACTTTGGGGCACAGAATCTGAAAACATTGGCCAAAGCTGTAGGATAAAGACAGGAGTTGACGAATTTTGCTCCTTGGCGAGTCCAATTTCTACATAAATCTTGTCTATGCTTTCATGAGGAATGGCTGAAGATGGGGAATTAATTTTACTAAGTATTAAGGACCGTCACAGACCTCACCAATCTTCAGCCTCAAATGCAACACATAACTTTTGCTGTCTCCTGTGTACAGTACCTAAAAAGTGTATGTGTGTACTTGTATAGATACTGCAGCTGAAAGGACTGGTGCAAGTCCAGTATGCCATGCCAGCATTACAAGGTATGTATGGCATGAAACCACTTTCTATACAAATGAAATGGGATGGACTTTCTTCTTCCTCAGACTGGTACTTCAAAACTTTCAGTTGAATTTTCTGGTCACTTCCATAAAGCCACTATTATAGAAAAGGCAAGAGAAAAAAAGCCACGTAACTTATTAATCATGCTGCTTTTACTTTCTGGAGAACACACAGATACCATGGTGCAGTTCACCCTCTACAAACCCGTACAGAGTAGAACAGCTTTACTGTGAGCTGTGTCTGACCCCGAGTACACACAGCGCTCTGATGCACAGGAGAACACATTACAAAACCAGTAGCAGTTCTAAGTAATGGTACAATTTTCCCATTGTGAAAGAAAATAAGGAAGAGAGAAGAAAGGGTCATGATAGTGACAACTGAATCAGAAGTTATCTGCGGCAAGTAATAAATGAAGTGACATTAGCTGAAGGCAGTCAATACCAGGCAAGCGAGTCACTTTCCAAATGTCTCTGAGTGACCAAAAGCAATGACGGACATAAGCTTTAGATGACTTCACGGGAAACACAATTCAACAGGAAGCAACTCTGATGCATCAGCTATGCTTGAAAGAAATCAAATGCATTCCCTACTATGGAATAAGAAATGAAGCTCAATGGAAACCAGCCAGCCAGCCAACCAACCTAATTCTTCCTCTTATATTTTGGCCATTCACCCTCACAGAGTTTTCATTTCCTATTGCAAAATGTATAAATACCACCTGTCCCACATACCCACATACCACTTCCTGAGTTCAGCCACAGAGATCCCCCCTTCCAAATCCTTTCTTTTTGCATCTGGCCTGAAATCCAAGAGAAGTTTGCCCACCCACAACAACATACCCAAGGAGCAGTTTAGGATTTAGAAATCGGTTTTAAGGCTAATTTTGCAGAGGCCCTGCAACTACAACATTGCAGTTAACTTGTAGTCACAATTTTTCGCATTGCCAAAGGCGCACAAGGAAACGAGTATCCTCCAACCTCCCTGATCTCCTTGTTCCTCAGCCTTTGACCTGGGAATTTTTTAGGGAAGAATCAAAGGACTTTTTCCCTCTACTTTGATACCTGCTGCCCCAGCATCCCATGAACACTTTCTGCAACACAGACAAGTCAACAGCTATGTAAGACAGCATATGCGTGCGTCAGTACTGTATTCTTTATCAGAAGCAGCGAGGGATTTAGTTCTCTGCTTGCCAGCTCTGTGGAAGAAAACTGCTCTGACAAAACCACTGGGAAGGGCTGAGGCAGCAAACAGCTTGTGGCATACTGGAGTCCAGTTACACAATGCACTCTAGTAAAGCCATCAGCGCAGTGCTATATAAAATGCAACTGAGAGAAGATGAATTTACAATTTAGCAGATACATGAGAATGGGACAATCCTAGGCACACAACCAACACACCTATGCATCCAAATTCTCTTACTGCAGAAGGCCCAAGTCTCCTTGAGATCCTACTGACATGAATGAGGAACGTTTCCATCCAGTTCAGAGTGAATCAGAGGGTACCAGTACGTACAGGAGGTTCCCAGGAATGGAGACGCTTGTGGAAATGCTTATGGAAGAGAACAAGCTGCAGCAAAAGAGCAGGAGTTGCCTGGTAGCAACATGTGGGCACAAAGGGCTGAAAGTCAGGAGCATGAGAAGAGAAGAAGAAGAAGAAGATGGCAGAGAAGTTAGAGGCATGGGGAGCCTGTAACTGTGCTCGTACATAGAGAGAAGGAGAGATTAACTGAGGGTCTATGTGAGATAAAGAAGTGACACGGCAAGGTAAAGGGGCACAGGAAGAAAGGATAGCTCTGGAACATTACTGAGGAAGAGGAACAAAATTAGTAACGAGACGCTTCTTTGCACGGCAAGCGGGATGGAGGCAGGGAGGAAGAGAGTCTTGGTAAAGTTTGGGGAGTGTTTCAGGAGACCAGCTCTGCTGGGGGATGTGCACAGAGATGGACACGGTAGAGAACCTATGTATTAGGAGCAAACTAGCTAGGTTGCAGTAAACAGGCTTTTTTTTTTTTTCTTAAAAGAATATGTGTGTAATTATTCCAATATGCCCACATGTAGGAAACCTGAAGGGTCTGCACAAGAAATACAAGGACAGTTTACTACACCCAGGAAATTATTTTCTTTTTTCTTTTCTTTTTTTTTTTTTTTTTTGGAAGGGTATAAATTATTTTCTTAACATGACATGTGCCACAACATCTTGTTAACTGAATATGTAGTATTTGCGACGATGCTTACAGACTGATGTTTGGAGCCCTCAAAAGAGCAAGCAGCTGCAATATGAGCTTCTGCACAGACGTGCCTCTTTTTTGCCCTGCCAGCAGCTGTCCTCCAGGGAGAAAAGTCCCTGCTTGTTTCATATTCAGACCTCCAGAGGGTCCCCTGGAGGCAGAAGTGGGTTTGATGAAAGGGTTATCTTGCCATTATGAAACTCAGAAAGGACACAAGCCAGAAACTCAGAAAGGACACAAGCCGGGGCTTCTCCATCTAGCTATTGGGTGGTAACAGTCTGGCAGTGAAGTGAGCAGGAGTTGCATGTGAACAGCAGCAGGCACCTTGCTAAGTCCATAAGCCTTCAAAGCATGGGACTGTTTCTATTAAAAAGCAAGGACAAGCTCTCAGAAACACGTTACTATGTTATTGTTTTAGTTATGCAAATGAAAACTGACTTTTGATTTTATTATCTTTGTCATAGCCAGATAACATTCCATAATTATATAAAAAACCAGCTTAATCATATCTTATTTGTATGATTCTTCCTCCTTCAAATCTATGAGCTGTATTTTTTATGACCTGGATCAGACCTGGAGAGCATCCCACCCTACGTGTGGATTTCTTCCCTGGTCAGCTTCAGTTGCACCTTACTGATGTGGAAATACTTGTGTTTAGCCACTTTTGCAGTCACACCCCTTAGTGCTTCTTCACCTGAAGACAGGAGAGGATACTCTCTGTCTGGTAATGATATGGTTCATGTCCGATGAACACTTCAGAAAAGCTGAAGTGTAACCAAATCCAAGCACCATTCTTCTCCCTAAGTTGGAGTAAAACTTTCCTGTTTTAATTTTTGATTTCTGCATTCTGGTTTCATAATGCCAAACACACACAAGGAGAAGTCACTACTTCCAGTCAAGAATCACTCATTGCAGTCTGTTCTAACAAAAAACCCCCAAACAACAAAAAAAACAACACACACCAAACCGAAACAACAAAAACTGAAGTGAAACTTAGTAATTAATTGCTACTTACTCACAGGGGTCTGGATATAGCATTTAAAGCAAAGTCAGCGTACCCCTCAAGTCTTTACTGAGCAATCAAAGTACTAACGTACTACGAAAACCTAATTTTATTTTCTTTAGGACAGTAAGCTGCAACAAAGCCTGCTTGACTTTGTCATGAGCGACTTTGTAAACTTAACACTCCAAGTTTTTATTATTCGAGTAGCTTCCTTAAGCACCAGCCTGAAAGGTAAAGCAGTTCACAACTTCAGCTATTTCACCAGTATTTACTGTTGATGGGAGCATCTCTTCCACCCTGTTCACAAGGAGCAAATACCAGTCTGAGAGCTGCCAAGATACCCTGTAGACATCACCCCAGCACTTCACAGAAACATGGTTCTCGGGGTCTCAGCATTCTTTGCTTTCATCATGAAGCTCTGCATAACTATTTCTCCCCCATAATTATTTATTCTATCTCTCGCTTCACTTCCTTCTTCTACTCCACAAATGATCTGGGTTTCCAGAACTGTTCTTCTGGCTCATCCATGAATACTTCTGGAAATCCAATCCAAAATACTTCATTTGGCATTCTTCACTGGATAGGATGTTGGAAAGAAAATCGTGTTTGCTCAGCTGAATAAATGTTTAGTTAGTTAATAAAATATTAGTTTATTAACTCAGTTCAAGGGTAGTGAAAGGTCTTTGATTTTGCAAATGTAAGTGAATGATTGTAGGATAATTCTATAAAGCCATCTCAGCTTGAAGGAGAGCTGGTCTACCCAAAAGTTTTTCCAATGACATTTTTCTAACTAATAGAAGATATTTTCTCTCCCTAAAAACTTTGTCTTGACAATGTCCTTAGGCCACCACACATGCTGTAAAGTTCTACTAAATCATTTTGTTTCAGTTTGCCCTCAGGGGAAGACAAACCAACAGAGATCACTGTGCTTTTTGCAGGAATCTGATGACTTTAAGTCAGCCCCGGGCAGAAAACAGCTATTTGGCATGTGAAGTCTAATACAAACAAAATCGAGCTAACCCCCAACTGCAAGTGACCCTGGTGCACTGAAGAACCGTTTAATGAGTTACTGAAGTCTCCTACTGCTGTGCTCGACACAGCAGCAACTTTACATTCGCAAAGATGAAAAATCAATAGGACATACGGCTGGCTACATTTTGAGAAGTTATGTTACATGACTTTTCCGCACTGTCTTCTAAAATTGCATTTTAAATCTGGACCCTCAGTTCCCTGCTCTGTATGTTCCATTTATATTTTATTTATGCTTTAGCGTATATTTTTGCTTCAGATACAATATTTCTTCAAAATTAAATGAATAATTTTTAGTTTTCATTTAATTCTCCAACATACATCATGCTTACTAATACAATACCACTCAGGTCATATCCTCTAGAGCATACCCGATCAATCTTGGTACTAGTCCTGTTTACTAAGTTTAATGAAATTACAACTAGAAAAATCTGCCCCATCCAATAGTGACTCACCAAGAAAACAGACCGAGATTTGAGAAACATGTCTCCCTTTCGATTTGTAATTTAAGTTAGATAATGACCTTGATTCACAAGACTTCCCAATTACATTTACAATACTTTAACTTACAAGTAAAAAAATAAATTCAATTACAATTTACTGAAACATATCCTGATAGTGTAGGTTTACATTTTGATCCTGCAGTTATGCATGTACTTAACTTTATCCAATCGCAAGGCTTCTGTTGCTTCCATTGAAATTTTATAATACAGACAGGAGACAGCACTAGGAATGCGCTCTTTAACGTTCAGGAGCAGATCGCTAGGCTGGATTTGTCCGTCTCAGAATTGGAGGTAAGAGTTGCCTCCAGTGGATCAGACACCTGCTGATACAGTCCCTGGTTATTTGTCTGCACCAAGAAGTCTGTGACTGCACCTTAATGGTCAGAGACCACAAGGTATTTACATGCATGCAGAGGCACAATCAATCAGAACAAGGCAAGTCTCAGATTTACTCCCCTGCCAGAATATTTTGAGACTGGGGGAAAAACTTACCAAAATTTTGCACAGAATAGGGAATATGGGGGCACAAATATCTGAGAGCATCTTGTCCTTAGATTTTCTGGGAATGAGCCAGCTACACCTTGCTCCACTGAAGAGCACTGATGAAATAGAATTTCAAATAAATGAAAAAAATAACCCCGAACCCACAATCTCTTGAGGACTAATGATGGAAACAAATAGGCTATATGATTAACCACAGTACACACTAAGAACTTTTTCCTTGCAACTTATTTTCGATTTATTTTACGCTTCAGGTGAGGAGTTTATCTGCAGTACTACACTTGCTCCTGCCTTCCTATTTTTAGATGACTCCATTTGTTTCCTCCGCGTCTCTGCTGAAAGGATACCATTGATCACAGCGATTTATAAAACACCCGGACTTTCATGCTATTTCAGAGTGTCTCTTTTTCCCATGAGAATAGGGCTAATAGGTGAAATTCATACTAGTTATAAGCCTAAACAAGTCAGTAGAATTACACCTGGGATACATTTAGTTTAATTTCTTTAGCCTTTCAATATACTTCTATTTTATGAAAGTATGAATCATCTCTATTACCCTCCAATGCCCTTAGCCTAGGACATTAAAACAGCCTCCCAATCTTAGAGATTCACGGTTATAGACTAGTTTGGTAAAATAGACATATTTCAATCAAAATTCTAGTAAAATATACTAAGGAAATTATTTTATGGTCTCCCTGAGCTTACTTGGCAATTGAGGAAAATTATTGCCTCTCAAAAAAGTAAGCCCTAAAAGCCAATCCCTACCTCCAAATATTACAGCCTGTGTGCTGTTCGAGAACAAACACCAAACAGTCATTTCCAAGGCATGTACTGAGCTGGCAGTCAGATAATTTCCACGCTGTTGAATTCATGTATTTTAAATTAATTCAATTAAAATGATCTCTCATTGAGGCAGATGGCTTTAAAAGAGTCTTTTCAATTTTGGTAAATGATCCTTCACTAAACATGCCCTGCTTTTGAAACACCTGGATAAAGTGCTTTAAATAAGGATCAAAAAAAGTATATTAATATCCCAGATGATAATGAGCCTGTGAAAACAACCAGTATATACAGGACCATTTAAGAGATGACAGACAAGAAAGTTAAAGTGTGCTTTTTATAAATCACTTGAATGAAGTATGGCTGGACCCTTGAGCTATTTTAGCTGGAATGCCACCAGGCATAGAACTTTTATTTAACTTTCTTAATCTACATGGGCCATTGACGCTTAAGGAAAAGTGGAGGGATGGAAACCAAAATGTAAGAAAGCCATCAAGTCTTGTTCCTATTTGTCACACAAACAACATTAGTTGGGAGGTCCACATACTGAATCTTTTGGTTTTAAAAGTTTAACAATCAATCAGCTTTCTTTTTCCTCATATTTATCATTTTTAATTTAACATTTAGTCTGCTATATTCTGAGTGAGAGGTGGGTTTAATTTTGACATGTCAGACCAGAGCCGTTCTTCCACAAGGACCAGCAAAAGCAACAAGCAAGATCTGTCTGAGCAAATGTTTTTACTTTGCTTTCCTCTGGAGCAGAATTGGATAGGATTTTCCTACTGAAAACTGTTTTCCATTGTAAAGGAATCTGCACTTTCACTGCACGGAGGTCTGTTGGAACCATGCTGATCCTGAATCACACCAATTTTAACAAAACTTTTTTACTGGGTCCAGGCAAGAGAGACCCTGCCGACTGCTGCCAAAGAGTTGCTTACCTGCAGTCAGGGGCTGGCAGAGGGTGGGAGGACAGTCAGCCTGAGTTAGTACAGGTTAGGTGAGTGCTTTAATCGCTAGGTTCTTCGTTACCTCTGAAGATCTCACAGGCTGGTTTCATCCCCTCAAGCACACAAACACGGCCTCACCGGGTTTCCTCACCCTGGAAGGAGCTCGTGATACAGCCCCGGTGGCACAGGACATTTCCTAAAATGCTAGCAGGGCAGGAAAGCCCAGACCTCGCTCGGCTTTATCACAGGAGGGTGGTTCCTTTGCGCTCCCATCTGGCACTGAGACCAAGACGGTCAAACCCCTGGCAGCTCCTTACCCTGAAAGATGCAGCACCAGCCCTGCCTCCTCCCTTCCCACCCTCCCATGGCAGCAAACGCCTTCCCTCCTCTTCCTCTGCCCTTCTACAGCACCAAATTCACACACACCCCCCCACCAGGACACTCTCACTCCATGCAGAAAGTGCCAGAGCCCCCCCTCCCCATCCTGCCCCACAGGAGGACCACAGCAAGAGCCTCCACCGTCCCCACGGAGGCTCTTCCCCAGGCAGCACCACGTGCAAACCTCCCTGTGGAAAGACAGAAGAAATGAGCAAGGCAACCCAGCCAGGTGAATCACATCTGACATTTCACTCGCTGGCTGAAGGCGCTCGGATGCCAAGGAACGAGGCGCCCGAAAGAACCCATTTCCAGTTGGTTAAAAATTACTGTTCAGCGCTGACATTTTGTAGCCTTCAGACTTTATGTCTAATTGAGGACTTTGCAGCCCCCACGGCATTACACATACATGTGTAACGTGTTGTGTGAGTTCAGGAACTGCTCAATGCTCAGAAACAAATTTTTCCTATCTGCTAAGCTAATGACCTCTTCTAAAATGTCTATAAGCTCTGAACATTTCCTTTTTTAGCTCTGCAAGCATAATCATATTACAGGCTGACACCCGGCAGTGTAAATTAATCTTCCTTCTTTTTTTCCCATGCAAATTCCGCAGAAGTGGATTTTTTCCCCCATTTTGTCTTACTAAGCACAGAAAGGGAGAGAAGGAGAAAATCAGATAGGCATTATCACTAAGTGAATCTTTTTGCGAACTGATGCTTCCGTTTCTAGACAGATTGAAACAACACCAAGCCCGTTTGGAGGACACATTCTACAAAGATGCGTCTTTCCCAGAAACACACAGACCCAATTGCATTGCTTAATGGAAACTCCACAGGAGTTTTGTTAGTGGAAGCATGGAGTTGAGCTTTTCAAAACAAAAACCTGGAAATGATACTGACTTATAAGTGCAGATCTTTGGCGGGTTATGCTGATGTTGTTGTAGTACTCAAACATTTAGTCCTTGTTTTATGTACTGGCGTTTACTTCTGCATTAAGACCTGTATCTTTGAAAGGTAAAAATTAAGAAGGATGCTTGTCATGCTTTCCTGATGAGCGCATTTCCTTTTTCTAAACTCCACTCAACACTGGAGATGTGTAAAGCCTACACCACCTCCCTAGAGTCTTGCATGAATCTGGGTGAGAACTGCAGATGGTGTGATTTCAGGGGATTCCTGTTTTCTGCAGAAGACCTCTGGTTCTTGAAGAGCTACAAAAGACTACAGACACCACGGGAAACATTTTTCTCTGGTCTTCACTACCACATTTTTTACGGCTCCCCTTAAAATCAGCAGCTGAAAGGTTTGTTTTATTTATATCTTGTGTTTTTCTCAAAAAAAATGCAGAAATAGTTCTGCATTTTCTTGACTGCAGATGAAAAGACATGACCTTTCACCGAACAGACGAGTATGCTACACTCATTTTGAAACTATGGGTCACATTCTGTTCCTTGTAACATCAACCAAACCACTACAGATTTGTTCAATGAAATAGAGGTTTCGGAGAGAGCTGACAGAAAATTAATATCTGCAGATATCCCTCCACAAAAGCCCTGCTTATTTATTTTGATGGAGGCAGGGGGGAAAGAAAGAGCAAGATTTGCTCCTGCCTTAGAAGTTTTAGCACTTCTCCCCAGACTGTAAAGAGTCCCTCAAATTTGTGAAGGGCCACAGGAATGGTTTCGCCTGATGAATCCCTCTTCCCCTCTGAAGAAGGAAGAGATGCACTCACAGAGAAACGGAACCCATTTCTGTACTTCTCAGCAGGGAACTCCCTAAAGCACTGACAGTCACAGACAAAGAACAAAATTTGAACATATAATCTATAGAGTCTTTTTGGTTTTTACACTAACCACATTTATTATACCAAACAAGATGCTTACTCTAGTGTTTCAAAGGAGAGCCTAGAAAGACAAAGATGACTTCCACAGTGTGTAAAGCCCAGCGAACAGGAGAACATCAGCAAGGCTATGAACATTTAAATAAAGGCGAACTTCTCAGTTTGCTTAGTTTGTTCGAGGCTGTATGGAGACAAGCACAGCTCTTTAACTAAAGTTCATTAGGCATGGTAGATGCTTATGAAACCTTGTTAAAATATTTTAAAAACAGCCTAAAAGAGGTAGAGGACACAAATGGTAGAATACAGCAAATGAAAGCATAAGAAAAAAGCTACTTACAGGACAGCAAAAAGGGGCTGATGAATACCAGAGACACCCAGAAACAATCGGAATGTGATCCCAATGTCTGGCTGTCAACTGACTACAGCAAAACACCAAGGGAAGGCTGAACTGTTGCCAAGAGGGAAACAAAACTTGAACACTTTTAAAATAAATAAACAGACTACAAATTCACATACAGGAGCACATGCCTTACAGATAGACTTCTGGAGACTTCAGCCTTTCCATTCAAGGCACTTCTGATAGAAAAGTAAGTCCTTAACAACCATGTCACAAAACAAATTCTCCATCCTCCCGTGAAGGAGGGTGAATCTCTCCGCACCAGCAGTGCTGCTACATTCACCCCAAAGGTGGCAACTGCTGCCTGGACACTGTAAGAAAGCAAGCTGTGTCTGTTCAATGGCATTCTACTATCCGAAGCGATAACACACAACTATAGCATAAAAACCGCTTTCAAGCTGTTATAAGATAAATACTACTTTCCCACCACATTTTCAGCAAATGTCTACAACTGAGTTAATATTTCAGCATCTACACACAGAGAGTTTTCACAACGGACCAGAAAGCTACCTGGAAATAACCATACTGCTTAATTTTTTATTAGCTGCCAGTTGATTTGCATGGAGAACCAACCAGCCTGCCGGAAAAAAGGTCATCTAGCATGGTTTCTTGGTAATCTGCCCCATTTTGCCCCCGAAAATGCTAAGTACTTACAGTTCATGGTTCAGGTGTGCATACCTTCAGCCCCACAGCATGGTCTTTCTCGAAGTGGGGCTGGGTGTGAGCTACATAAGAAAACCACTGCTCGAGCTGTGGGCAGTCGCAGAGAGGAATATCCAGGAAAGTGCCAGCAGCTCTGGCTTCCACCGTCTCCTCGAAAATAACCTGCCGTCATGCAACTAACAGAGAAGCAAATCGCCACTGGAAAAGCCTCCCTGCTTTTAAAAATCAGAAAGGCTGAAACAATTTGAAGCTATACAAATAAAGCAAGCTTCTTGTGTGTCGAGTACGTCAGCAGGGGAAAAAAAGGAACGGAACACTGAAAAAAATTAACTTCTCAGTTGAGGAAATGACTCAACGGTTTGTACAAAGTCAAGATAGTCTCCACCTGACATTTTTCAAGGGTCAGTCACCCACAGCTGGGGCACTGGGGGGGAAGAGGTTTTATTTACCACTGGATGGATAGGTTTCTTCCGACACAGAGGACCCAAGCTGAGTAAAACTCAACTGCTGTAAATCTAGAGCAATCCCACTGGAGTTAACATTCCTCTGGATGTACACTGGGGCAACTGAGATAGGGGTCTTACCACAAACTGTTCACATCAGCCAATTACTTAGTTACTAAAGTGAAAATAGGGCATTTCAGTGGAAGTCACTGGGACCATAAAGTCAGGTAGCAGAAATAGAATTTAATTTGCCTAGATACATATTCCTGTTTTGTACAGTGTCAGCTCTATTTCAAATGTTTAACCTAAATATAAAAAGAAAAGAAAAAAGGAAACAATTTGTTTAAATGGTTATATTAAGTTAGCCTTCAAATCACTTATGTATTTTATTTGGGTACAGTGTGAAACCACACTAAAGTCTACACTGATCTATTCAACAATTCAGCACCAGCCAAGTATAACCTTTTCTTCCCCATATTCTCTCTTGGATGAACATTCTTTCCTCTGCACTTTCATATTAAGTGATAATACTTCCTGAAACCCAGTACAAACTTTGCCAAGGGCTCAGAGAACCCCTGCCCATTCCATAGGTACTAGTTATAAAAAATGCTGCTCCAGAAAGTTATTAGAATACTAATACAAAGATCAGCATTTTGAAGTGGATGGGGGTTCATCATGGAGAGATTACTGGATTTCAAAATATTGCAAAATAAATTGTACCACTTCTCAACTTCCACCTCAACATTTCTGCAACAGTAGCTGACACAGTAAAGAAAGCATACATTTATAGGAAAAACTGCAATCTTCCCTGAAGCTTTTAGCACTCTGTAAAATTAGTCTTCTTCTTGTGCTTGTTGATTATGCCTATTTTACTGGTTTTGCTTAATTAACACTATCAAGAAGAAACTTCAATGACATAACTGTCCTTGGCCATTGGTTAGGAGATATGCTTCATTTATTTTACAAGTATAGTTAGCAAGGCAAAGCAAGAATGGGTTTCTAACTAAGAACCAGGATCTGAAGAGACTAGTGTGAATAAAGGGAGACAGAAAATGTTATCAGGGTCACACCGACCTGTGCTGCGGTATCACAAAGGAAAGCTTTGGTTGCCACCATGCTGATGCACAAACACAAGCCAGCTGGGGTAATGCAATGGCTAGAGCCCCATCAGCCCCCTTTCCAACTTATTTTATTTCCTTCTATTCCCCCTCCCTTCAGTAAATCATGCCTGGTGTATCAGCAGGGAAGCAGAAAATTGTGAATGTTACCTCAAGTTAAAATGCTCTCTTGTTCCAAATCTGTTGCTCACCTGAAGACAAAAAAACGTGCTTTTACTTCAGCTGATACATTACTGGACAAACTGCTGGTACAGTCAGTGCTCTGATTCACATCCTTAGCCTGAAATGCTTTCTTTTGCACACATGCCCTTTCAAATCCGACATTTTATGTGTTGATTTTAGCTGCTTTATAGTTACCTAAGTGCTGAGGAGAGGAAGAAAACAACGTGCACATACAAAAGGTCTGTTGGTGGGTTCTCTCTTTTCTATTTTAAAGTTCAAATGCATATATATTATACATATTTGCAGCTCTCCAGGGTTTCTACCAGCTAAAGGATAGATTTTTCTGAACTGTTACTGCAGCTTCCAAAACTGTGACTCAGCAACCACACTTCCACACTTAAAAGTTTGGCAAGTGGCTTGGTGCCAGCTAAACTAATGATCTAAGAGCTTCCTAATATGCAGCAGGATGCTTTAATGAAAGTTTGCCCATTACATATGCAAGGACAGATTATTTGCTGTAAACTCAGATAAACTTTGTTGGTCTTGCAGCACTGAGAGCATTCAGAATCTCCCAAACAACATAATGTTTGGGTTGTGGAAAGTCTATTCTGGCATGTCATCATTTATTAAGAAACCACTTTTGCATTTCTCATTTCAGGAAATTTATTTTCCAAATAATATCGCTGAGACCTTTATTTGCTGACTTTTTTCTACAGTAAGAAGTTCTATTTATTTATTTTTTAACAGATGAAGAAAGTCTTCTCAACTTGAGTTTAGTGCATTTTAGAAGCTCAGTTAAGTCCTTTTATAGAACCAAGTTATCTTGTATGAAGTTTTTAAAGAAATAAAAATGATACCATGAGATACATTGTTGGATTGATGTCCAGAATGCTCTTAGGTTTATACAATGCATTTCAGGTTATTTGTCATTTGCATTTATTTTGTATTATTGGGTATGGATACCTCTACATCTCCTACACTGATGTCTGAGGACATATGTCATCCAAATAATTTTCTCTCTAAATGCTCTTGCCATAGCCATTAAGGTGAGATAGGGACGAAAAGAAACTTTTCTAAATTTCACTGGATATGGAACAGTTCAGGGTCATGCTACAGCTGATAAAACCCCACTTTTCTCTAAAGTGATTAAAGGCGGAGCCAAGCCTACTGCAAGCAGCCATATGCAAAGTCAAGCTTTTTGTGGACTGTCATGATGAAGGCCCACTACTGTCCCTGGACTTCATCTTGCCCCTTTTCTATGTTCTTCATAGCATCTGGGAGTGGATTTTGATTCGTTCTTCAGCCAAGAGCATGTGTATGTATAAGACAGGTGCCACAACACCTTTGCTTGAGGTACCAAACCTGCAAAGTAGAAAGAAGCCAAACCACAGAACTAGATGCTAAAGTTTCTTCTACCAAGTTGGATGCTTCAGAAAACTGCTTCAACCTACAAATGTCATACATGAAAGGAGAGCGACCTGGAACTAACCAACAGGCAATACCTGGGAGAAGGGCATGCCTAGGGATCCTACCCATCACAACTTGGCCTTGCTCTGGGTTGCCAGGAAGCACCTGCATCTACGCACCACTCACTTTAGCTGACGAAGAAATCATCACCTCTGCAACGACTACTTCAAATGACCAGGCAGGGTTCATTTCTCCTTTTGAACACATGCCCAGAGGAGAACACCTAGTGATTTGAAGAACTGCCTTGAGCTTCTGTCTCCTATATGAATGCTTTGGTCCCTAGGGAAGAGGTTAACTTGACCAATAGCACTTCCCACTGTGCCAAAGTATTGTAACTGAAATTCTGCTCTTTTGATGACAGTCTAAGTTTTGCCCTAGTCTTTACACTTCAACCTCTAATACAACGCTTCCTTTAAGGGGGAAAAATAGTATGTCACAGAAGTTGGGGGTCAAAGCTGGCCTTAGTCAGGCCACCACTTGAAACACATAGGAAAAAATATTATATTTGAAACCTAAAGACTGCTTCTGTAATTTATGCAGTGACTATTTCTTACACAAGAAGAAAGAGGCCTTGGAGTCAGCCCAACATTCACAACTTTCACATTTCCAGCCGAGTATCGTAATGACTGTGCTCATTTGTCCCCACAAACCATGAATTCTTAGCTGTCCTCTTCTCTAATTAGCTTCCAACTGACTGGATAAAAAATGTCCGCAGCACTGAGCTATTAGAAAGGGGTTAAACCAAACATGAGTAAAACCAAAACAAAATTAAAGGAAAACACTGTATGTTTATTTAAGTAAGACAACACTAAAAACATTGACCAGCTGCAAGGAACTGCCGAGTATTTCTCTGAAAGAATATTTTCCTTGCGTTGCCAATATTACATTAACTACATACTAATAAAGAAAGCACTAACGAGGACCCCAACAAGGTGCTGTTCTCTCAGAGACAACAGTTGCAAAACATCTTGGGACATTTACACGCTTTCTTGTAACTGAAAGTAAATGAGCTCAATCACAACACAGCCCTGCTAATCTGATGATAGGACAGTTCTAATCACCTCTGTTGCTACATGCTATGATGACTCACCACAACTAATAGTTAGACTTTTCTTATCTCCCTAGGGGAATCGTTATTATAATTTGTCCCTGCCAGTGAGGAGTTACCACACCTACAAAGAAAGGAACAGGATTAAAAGAAAGTTGAAGAGTCAGTTTTTAATTATATGTATTATTTGCATGTACCAAACGCTAACAGTGATAATTTATTCTGGAATACAACTACACTCAGGAAAAAAAATTACACCTCTTGCCAGCCTTTGGTGTAGTTTAAATGCATGGCATACATCAGTCTGCCAGGAATACTGGAGTTAAGAATCCTGAAAAAAGTAAAGGAAGTCAGCATAAGCTGTTAGTCACAAAGTACTTGAGAAAAATGGACCACTAACATGTCCAAAATAAATAGAAGATAATTATGTAATTATTTTGGAAACTCTCAGCATCAGTTTCTGTGTTTATCATTTCTACATCACCCCTGTGTCTCCTTCTACCACCTCAACCCCCGAACACTGACAAGCTGCACTGAGTTCAAGAGCTGGATCATCATATGGTAAAGTCTGAACTGATGCCAACACAAACCTCATCGTACATCAGAAAAAGCCCCTCATTTTTTTCCTCTCACCACAGAGAAAGCCTGTTTACCCAAGTTCTGCAAAGGCTTGTTCACATTGCTTTTCTGGAGAGAAGTTCTCAGGCACATCCCAAGTTAATCACTGAATTTGAAGTTGGTGAACTCTTAAAACTGCTAAGAAAACAGTGATGACCAGTTGTCACGGCAGCATAACTTACTGAAATGAAGTGACTTTTGATAGACAGACAAACTGATGATGCTACCTGGCTGTCAACCCAAGGCCCTACGTTTTCTGGGACAGACTCTTTGCTCTCCTTATCATCAGCCAATCTAGCAAATTTCAGCTCCAAAAGTAACATTTTTGGGGAAAAGACGCAACACCAAACATTCAACAGTGGCCCATAAAGAAAGTGTCCTTGTTATGTATTTTATCACAATTGTAGAAATTTTACGTGTCACTAATCCACATTAGAAAACTGACCTTTGAGTCCCTTTAAATTTAGGAAAGAAAAGAAATTCTGCCATTATCCTAACTTTATTTCACATTTATTATGAAGTCCTTATTTCAGACTATTCATGGGCACATTTTAGATTATGTCTTTGTATCTGCCCATTCTGTATGGATTCTGACTCTGCTGCTGAAGAAAAGCACAAACTTTCTGAGTTTTTCTCAAAGTCAGCTGAGGAGGGGAAGGGAACAAGTAACATAATTAGGAAGAGTACAAACTAGTTCAACTTCATTCTGTTTAGTCTTCTAAAAAAGAGTTCTGCATATGAAAATGAATTAGGGTCACTGCTTCTGGGACAGCTGAAAAACCCAATTAAAGCAAGGAATCCTACTTGACTTTGGTGAATACTTTATGAACAGATGGGGTGCATGAGACATGAAGAAAGGTCTGGGGGGAGAAGCAGGCTCTGGTGGCTTCTCAGAGGCCACAGTCTGCTCACTCTTGCTTCAGAATATCAAAGACAAATTTAGGGATATTCTAAAATGTCTATCTCCTCAAAAAAAGGAGCAACTGCCTCTTTCACAGTGAAAACAAGTTAACAAAACAAAATTCTTCTGTTCAAATGGGAGTAAATGGATGAAGCAGTCAGGTAGAAATCAGTAACTTACACTTCCAGCATTGGTCAGAACCGTCTTCCTCACCAAGCAGATTTACAAGGCCACAGGGATAGACTGGCATAGGTCTGAACTCTCATACAGAATCAGTCAAGGTGGTGACTGGGTGTGAAACATATTTTACACTTCCCTGATGCAGGAAGTCACTCGGTCTCTTGCCAATGACTACTGTTTTGCTGTATGTGGCTTAATTTTTTTTTTTCCATCTGTCTTTTTGCCTAAATGAACATGTATCCACTGTCTTTGGCTCATTTCCTGCTCCCAGAAATTGTTCTACTTTAATTTGGACCCTGAATAAAAGTTCTTTGAACTTACTTGAGGCTAGAACACTAGGCAGTATTATTTCTTAATTTGCTGACGCAGAAATAAAATGTCATTTTTGTTATACTAAACTACCTCAGCTAAGTGTTTGTTGGAATGCAGTTCTGCCTTCCTGCTAATTATTGGTATGGCTTCTTGCCAGCCATCATCTTGAGAAGTTAAATACTGGCTTCCAGATGAGCAGCAATGCTAAAGACAACAGAACATCATTCTAAATAAAATAGATGGCAGCATGAAAGGAAAGCAAACATTTTCCTGCTGGGACAGTTGCCTACAAGTCCTGGCTAAGCAACTCCCTTATGAAGACATGTTTTGCCAAAATAGGAGTTTGTCAACATCTCAAAACTAGCACACTTTTCATCATGTCGAGGCTCACTTGGTGGAGAACACCAGTGATATCCTGCATTACTTGTAGGTCTGTGAAAGCAGGACAGGCTAGGCAGCCAGGAGGAGGTGTCTGGGACAGAAGCAGGAGTGGAGGATAAAGCAAGGCTGAAAACTTGGTGGTATAAAAATCACAGAATAATTCAGGTTGGAAGTGACCTCAGGAGGTCATCTACTCCAACCTCCTGCTCGAACAGGGTCAGTAATTAATTCAGACCACACTACTCGGCGATTTGTCCAGTCAGCTTTTTGGTATCTCCAAGGGTGAAGACTCCACAACCCCTCCGGGCAACCTGTGCCAGGGCTTGACTATCCTCATGAAGAAAAGGCTTTTCCTTACCTCAAGTCCAAATCTGCCTCGTTCTAGTTCATGGCTGTAGTCTCTTGTTCTCCTGATGTGCAACTCTGTAAAGAGCCTGGCTCCATCTTCTCAGTAATACCTTATAGGTATGGGAAGGCTGCTCATAGGTCCCCCCAAAGTTTTCTCCAAGCCAAACAAGCCCCAGTCCCTCAGCGTCTCCTCACAGGGCAAGCACTCCTTCCCTGACCAACCTGGTGGTCTCCTGCTCTGGTTTATCAACATCCTTTTGGTAAGAAAGGAGCAGAACTGGACAGTCTTCCATACAAGGTCTAACAAGGGCAGCCCAGCGTGTCATTACGCCTTCCTCGGTAAGTAATGTTTAGCTTGTTGCAGACAATGCACAAAGCAGGCTAAGACGGTCACAGTTACCAAGAGTTTTCAGGTTGAGCGGCTCACCCCGACAGGTGTGGAAAAGATGGGGAACTATCAACTGATCCAGCAGGATTTTGCACTGCAAGAGCCTCCATCTTTTGGGAACTGGGCATGGTGACAGATTTCCAGTTCAGCTGTGAGACATGTAGAGCAGCAGAGCATGTGGTACTCCAAATCAGGCATCAAAAATCAGCTTTTTGATTCTGAATAGGGCTGGCACTGAGTCTGGTTTCCAGATGGTTTTCTGTTGTGTGTTTCTGTTGCTTAGAGGAACACAGCAAAGTCAGAAGGGAAAGCCCTTCCCCACAGAGAAGCAAGAAATCAGGGAAACAGAAGTAAAAACATGAAGAATCAGGCAATAATTAGTAAGTTAAGTCACTTCCCGTGTCACAGCTTTCTCAAGTACGGAACCAGCTGTGGAAGCTCTCGCTTTTATGCCAAACAATTCAGTGTTTGACTCTCCTGTCTGTAGTAGCTTTGGCTGGCATTTTCCAGTCTTATTTATACAGTCAGATGCAAAGCAGCCAATTAACATGCTTGTTATTTCTTTATTAACAAACATGGTCTTTGAAAGGACAGATGCACTTGTTTACCATCCCCTCAGATTTCAATCAGTCTCCATATCAGTGTTTGTGCTTTATGCTATACAAAGCCTGACTACTTTTGCTCTTTATCTGCTTTTGATATTCAATTTTTTAAACTGCTCAGTGCCTGTATTAGCTCTGGTTTAGTTGTTTCCATATTTGGAAATGTTCCTTACAGCTCATTGATCTCACATTCATTCGTGAATATCATTAGAAGTCAATAGGAAAATTCAGTTTAAGAATTTGACCCCTGGAGTAACTCTAGCTTCTAAAAGACTCCCAGCACAGCTGAAGGGCACATACTTAATACAGTGGGGACATGACAAAGTTGACTTAAAGGACTGCTAACTACACTCACCTTTAACTGTTTGACTATGTTCCATTTATTTATTGTATTAGAGCTGTCTTATTACCTAGGAAAAGACAACTCAAACACAACAGGGGATAATGTCAGATCAATAAACTGAAGTGCAATATACAATCAAATGCCACTTTAACTCCAGGTTGTAGCACTATACACCATTGTACTGCATAGCTCCAGTACATAGGAGCACTCAATCAAGTTTCATAGTTGCATGCTTAAAAACACATACTTAACCACTTGATACAATTGGGGCCATAATCACTTATCTTATTTTCCAATTTTGTCTTTCAAAATAGCAGTTGCAGGCTTAAGAGAGACCACCAGGGCACAGCAGGTCCAAATATTCAACTTTCTAGTCTTAGAGCTGAAGAGTGCCGAGTATTATTGAGTTCTACAGATAGTGGGGAGAGCTGAAGTTATTTAGCAACTTAAAGGATCAAGCCCTATTAAAATTGCAGGAGTGTGCAAGACTTCATCAGAAAGGTTTCTTTCATCAGGGAGTTTTCTTTTCTAACAGTAGACCTTTCCCTGACATCTGACCTCACCTGTACCAGTCCCACACACTGAGACACATTCTTGTAGGTCTATTGTGCTGCAGTGGCCTTGAGCCCAGGTCCTCCGAAGAGACCAACAGAGCAAAGATACAGCAAGTCATCAAAACCAGGATTCCCTTTGCTGCTCACACCATCCTGCCTAAGGGCAACCACAGCAGGCGAAGCCTGGGGCTCCTTGCTGCTGCTGAGAAGCAGTAGCTGGGACAGAGGAATTGGGGCAGGAAGGCACATTACCCTCTAATTCTACCGCTCCTTCAGCCCTTGCCTCTTGACCTTGAACCCATGTTATAGTTTCCTCACTCCTTACCAACTTTTCTCTTTTCCTTCCATCTTACTGATGCAGAATTCAAACTAATAAGCTTTGAGAGCTCATTACTTTTCATGTCAACTACAACTTACTTGCCTTGAAGCAGAAACCCAAGAAACTATAGGCTGTGGTATCCAAAAAGTCAGACTACCTTTCTACAGACATAAGCAGTGCATGGACAGAGGGGCTAATTAACCTGTGCCCCTCACCCTGCAGAAGTTAATGAACAAGTGTAACATTACTGCCAGCTGCACTGTACAAAGGCAAATGTGTGGCTGCAGTGTTAGGACCCATGAAATACAAAGGCTGAGCAAGCAGCATTTTGAAGGGTAATTTAATTTTAATCGCTGGTCAGAGATTTGCCAAAGGCAAAGAAGGCGTATTGGGCTTGCCATGGCCCCCAGCACAACCATGCAAATGCCAGTATGGCAGTGAAACACCTCTTTTCACATGCCCTTGCACAAGGTGGGCACAAGCGGTGCCACACGGACATCAGCAGAGCACTGACTGGGTGTATCTGCTAGCCTGAGATGCAAAAAAAGCCATAGACTCCAAAGGGGCTGGGGAGGAATGGTGGTCAAAAGGATTTAGTCTTTCCTCTTATACTGTAGAGTCAATCCTGCCAGTTCGTCACATGGAAAGGGAGAGGGGAGAGAAATCTCCCCCAAACATCAGTACACAATCTTTGGTGGCTTGCACCCATGAATCCGCAAATTCACACAGACAGACCTAGGTCTGAGTGAGGCTACGGCTTATTTCCGTGCAGGTTATCATACTGTGCACAGGATTTTTAAGTGCTATTATAGCTTCTGACATCCTATCTAAACGAGTGGTCACCATAGTAACGCCTGAATCACATGGCACTGTACACCTGATACCAATCAATCTTGAAAACATCTTTTTAAAGAAACAGACTCCTGGAAAACTGCAGATGGAGGTTTCTTTTTGAGACTAAGAAGATGCCCTCTTGTAATAAAAATGGGAATTTTACCTTATAATCTTCTCATTTGACTCTTCCTCCATACAATCCCATTCTCTATCAGCTTATAAAAGTGATAGAAAATAAAAAAGGGCAACAGTTCTGTGCTGAAAAGAGTGACAAAGTACAGCTAGCATGTAAAGGATACATTGCATTTTTCCCCCAGAGCATTAACTGTGACTTCTGAGAATACAGCCATGCTCTGGTTGCTGAAACAGAACATAAACATGCCCACCATAGTGCCTCTCCACCTTTCCAGGACACCAAATTTCTCCTCAAATGTTAAAGCCCAGAAATTTCATCAGCTTCTTTCTCCCTTTTTGCTTTCCCAGTCTGCAATTCAATTTAGTTGATTTGTGTTCCTCTGCGTGGGTAAAAGAAGAGGAGCATGTTTAAGGAAATGTTGTTTGCATTTAGCTTGGCACCGTGGGCTTTCTGAAGTGCATTCTGCCACCAGCCCTCCAGATCCACCCAGCAGCCAAAAAGCTGATAAAGTTGATGTCTCCGGGGTTTTTGGTGGGTTGGGTTTTTTTGTTTTGTTTTTTTTTTTTTTACAGCTCAGCTCCACCCTAGCAGCCTTTGGGCTATCTGTGCTGTGCCTGCTCCTCTACCTGTTTCAACAGCCTGCTGCCTCTCATTATCCCAGTGAGGGCACTGCTACAGGTTGATGAAAATAATCCCAGCAAAGCACTCATGCACAAAGTTCAACCAGCCTCAGCAGTATTTCCAAGAAAGACTTAATATTTCCTATTTGATTCTATCCCAGATTATCACTACCTTCATTATTTGAAAGTCTACCGCTTCTTAATTTTGCTTTTAAAGAGACTGCTTCCACCTTTGTCATCTTCCATTCCATCTATATTTTATTTTTCAAATATGTCAGAGCTATAATCGTGTATTGTGAATGTGCCTCTCCTTTACTCGATGTGATTTCAGAACAGGAGAGTCACTGAACTTGTAAATGCCATTGACTGACAAAAGTTGGATATCCAACTGTCATAATGCTAGCAGCAAATATGCTTAGAAATTCTTTCAGAATCCTGGAGACGGGTGTGAAAACAACAGGAGTAGACACTGTATGATTCTAAGGAGGTAATGAGACATCCTTTATTAAGCTTACTGAAGTCATTAGAATATGCCCCCTTTGCCACGGCCTCGTTGCTGACCCACCAGAACAGATTATGTGCACGTGAAATGTTACCACAGGTTGGCTGAGCTCATCTGGGTGACTGTAGACTAGAATTGACTAGGAAAATGCTCCCACAACTCATTCCCACAGAGGTGGTCATATTCAGGACTGACTAACTACTTAAATGATTAGATGTCCACTCAGAAAAAAGCTGTAACTATTGCTGTTCAAGAAGAGTGCTACCAAGATTTTTGTAATAAACAAAGTGCAGTAATTGGGTGGTTATGGTATGTGTAAGTCACTTTGCATGTATCACAACTGAAATGTCAAATTGTACTTGTGTTGTGTGCTTAGGTAGGAATAAATTCCAGTTGCTTCTAATTTTAGGATAATACTGGCCTCTATCCTACAGGTGTGTTCCAGGAGCAAAGCAAGGAGCAGAGAGAGAACCAAGATGCATATTGCTTTGAAACTAGAAAAATAAAGGTAATTGATGATATGTAAACATTTGTGGCAGTTGTTTTCTGCCCTCAATATGTTGTCATGCAATACAGATACCTCCTAGCAGCTGTGCGAGGTATTTGTACTGTCTGTAATGCTTTAGAAGTCAGTGCTAGCGGTCATAGAGTCCTATTACACATAAGGAAGTTGGACTTTAAATCTGCTTTCATAGTGTGGAAATTACATTTATTCAGCTATAGTTCTGACATGCATCTCACAGTAAATGGCATTATTGTTCAACAGGGCAACAGACCCGAAATGTCATGTTTCAAAATCAAAATGAAGAAATCATTAACAATTTATTGAGTTTTAAGCTATGCCAGGGCCCAGCTGTGGTTTTCAAACTGCATAGGAATCGATAGCAGAAGAGATCCATTGATTTTGGCAAGGATCAGAGACCATACTTCGACTAAGTGCAGTATCTTTTGCAAAGGTAAGTGGCAAGGGAAGATCAGGAAAGCACAAGTGAGTTGTTACAGCAATCGAGAAAGCTGCCTGTGGGCTCCTTTGCTTTATCAGCCTGTAGGAAAGAACTCAAAACCTGCCCTTCCCAAATCCTTGTTTAAAGACAACATAATCGATGCAGTGAAACACACAAAAGCAGTCTGCCGTTGCCCTGAAAGAGCTTTATCGTAAATAACTAATTAATTACACAGTTTAGCCTGGAAGGCATTGGGACACAGGCACACAGGAAAAACCTGGATAAGGAACAGATCACGTTATACTTGCTACCGGAAAATGATGATTCATTTGTTTTCCATATCCATTTATAAATTAAGGGTCATCATAAAAAAAAAGGCAGTGAGGGTCAAAAACTTCACGAATCTTTTCATTACATTCTCTAGCAAGTCTTCATATACTTTTGCTGACAGCAAGATCACAAATCTTTCACCCTTACGCAGCTGACTCAGCAGTGCTGTAGAAGCTGTCAGTACTGCAAGTTTTGAAATGTATGCTAAACTCATGCTTTCTGTTAAGGTTGCCTTCTTTTACTACCGTCCTTATGTGTATGAACTTCAAATACCGAATACTGGACTGTGGACATGGCATGTGCCTTTTAGGCTGGGGGTTTTTTTAGTGCTCCCTTAGGAATACAATCTTCACGTAAGCACATCTACACTGTGACTCTTTCATCCCCTGGTGCCGTATAGTAGAAATAACTAATAAATAGCTTGCTAAAGCGTTATTTATACAAGTGCAAACACAAACCCACTAGATTTGATAATGTATTTTCCTTTTGTGCTAGTGTAAAACAGTAGTGAAATAAAATCAGCATAAAAATTTGGTCCATAAACAGCAAACAGAACAGCAGAACTAGGAAGCAAAACAAGTCAGAAAGTCTGCCTTCTGAGTTCCCTTTCCAGATTCAGCCGTCCATCCCTGGCACTTATGGAAAAGATTTTTCTGCCCTAGTCCAATTTTAATTTCTGAGTCTCAGTATTATCACCTAGAAGCATCTGACAGCTTTTTTCCCTTCTTCTTTCTGTGTCTTGGAGAAGGGCAAAAAGCAAAGATAAAGCCTGGATTCTCTGACAGGGTTTGTCTTCATACTGTGATTGATGAGGCTGATGCTGTACTAAATTTAAACTTGAAAATGCCAAAAACGACAACATCCCTCTGAAGCAGTGAGGAAGAAGGGCACACATTCAGCCCATTACTGTAGGTAGCATAGCCAGAAGTTGCTTGAATAGGCTCAAAAACATTTTGAAGACAGAGGCCTGTCTCCTCAGAGAGGATTTGTGGTGTTCATTTACCTGGGATTTAGACTGAAAGACCACGAGTTTCTAGCCGTGAAAGGTAAAAGGAATGGCTGCCTGCTGCAGCTCAGCGCTCCCCTCCTCCAGCTGCATCGGGGAAGGGTGTCATGTCGGCCAGAGCCACCCCCCCGCGAACAGGAGCGGGACAAGCCACAGGAGGGCACGCTCCCTGCCAAGCCCCATACAAAGCTCCCTTTGTCCCCCAAGACTCCAGCTAAGAGGCCTTACCCTCACCCGTGGCTGTTCCCCACCTGTGAAACACATAAAGAGGAGCACTGTGCAGAAGCCTCTAGCTAGCTGACCAGTGAAACAAGGGAGGTGTCCAGCCCACCCTGGGGTGGGGGCATTCCTCCTTACGGGCCTGAGTCCTTCTGGAGATCATCGGTGCATGCAGCTTAGGAATTCGCCTCTCTACCCCATCCTCACTTCTGTCTGTGCTCAAATCATTTGACCTGTGTGGAGTACAATGAAACTTCCCGGGGATTTGAATGTGCTGTTAAAAGACAAATGCTTTTGAGCACAGCCTTAAGGACCCAGATGTCTGATTTATGCATCACAGGAAGTCATGGCAAATACCAGTGAACTCTCCAGATGCATCATAGAAAGTCATGGCAAACACCAGTGAACTCTCCAGATGCTCACCTGCTGCTGTTTTCCCAAGGTAGCCATGCCTTTCCCAATCATTCTCAAGATAAAACTGTAAAAGGCAACTGGCGTGCCAACAGAGACGAAAGAAATGGCATCCTGTAGCTACTCTTTTCGTTGTTGTTCACATTCTGTTTCCACTGAAGGCATAAACAATCCTGGCTCCTGCTTGTTTTGGAATGAGAGGTGAAGGCACCTCCAAACACTTATCACCTGAGTGCATCTGCTCCTTGTCCATGCCACAGACTGGAGAAAGGCAACCCAGAGGAGACAGCTCCGTCCCATCACACGCAGAAAGAGGTAGCCTATAGACACTGCTAAAGAACTGCTTTTTAAACATGCAGGCCCTCACCATGAAGCTCTTGACATACTTACCAGTTGCCTCATTCTGCCTTCAGGTGAGTTTGCACCTTTGTTAGGAGCAGCCTCCAAAGTGCTGACTTCTACTGAAAGGCATTTTATGCCAACTATTGAAATGCACAGGCTTACTGGCCAAGTACAGCTCTTCTGCAGGGGAAGGACCAGAACTTCAGCCTACGGACAAACCATTCTCCTTAGGCTTCCTACCTATTCCCGTGACTGCAAATTACAGCATTGCTCTGGCCAGAAGAGGCCAACTTGCTCTTTCTTCTGAAATATGTAAATACGGTATCGGTTTAGACTGCACAGTGCTTTTATACGACATCTTCAATGGGCACACAGAGCAGCTTTAGAGATTGCCCCATCCTTTTTGTGAGAGGTTTAGACATGGTCTCTCCAATGAAAAAGTCCCTAACCACAATTCCTCCTGGGTCCAGTATAATTATATTGACCTGAGTGACTTTTCCCACTGCAGTGTGGTGCCTATACAGTCCTTGGAGGCTCTGAAGCATAAACAAAGGTGTCTTTATTAAATAAATAAAGATGTGAAGTTAACATGGATCGAATACTTGATCCAACTCATGATGAAGTCAGGGAGAGCATTTCCAGGATCTCAGATGCAGGACAGGGCTCAGAGGGGGATTTCATATAGGCTTAGACTAGCAGCAAGGAATTCTGTCTTCTGTGAAGCATCTTTGAACCACGAGAAGATGCACAATGACTTAATCTTCCTCTTACAGCCTATGCTGAATATGAAGGATATTGGCAGGCATGATTTCCACATTGTAAACTCGTATATGAGGAGCTTATCTTTCAAAAATGGATGAAGCTTATTGAGTTGCACATTTTTACCATTCCCAGACACAAAGATATGTGGGCTCTACAGCTGAACAGATAAAGGAGGTCAATTTAATTTCTGATCCCATGTTGTAAACTATTAAGCTACACAACTTGTGTATGAGCATTATCTGCAGTGAAATATGTAAAAAAAAAAGGCATTTCATGAGTTCTTTTATCAAGTTTAAAAAAATGTCTATAGCTGATCGGTAGGTTAATCTTATACTTAAGCCACATCTACTTACAGTTGTAGCTCTTTCCTCTACCAGTAAGCAAGGGCATTCTACTACTTTCAAAAGAAATTTCACAGCTGCAGAGAGAAAAAAAACTTTTCTATACACAGTGTTATTAATACTTACTGATAAGCATTTCAAACTCAAAATCTGTTCAAAACATTCAGGAACGAGCACCCCAAAGAAGTTTGTTTTCAGCAACAGAAAAACAATTTTTCAAAAACAAGCCTGTCTATACTAATGAGGCCTAATTAAGCATCTTTCCCTTAACAGTCCTGGCTATAAGTACCTATTGAATTACTTACCAATTTGCAGAACTGCTGAGTATCTGCACTTCTCATGTGGGATCTCTAAGAACTTAAGTTAAATGATACAGTGTAAAAATCATCTACTGTAATTAGGCTTTGGTTTTAATTACACAAGTTCAGACATTTTGTTAACATATATTTTCTTCAGATCTTCAAATACAACATAAAGGAGCTCTGCTCTCCTTCTCAATGGGATCAAAAATCACCAGGACTGCTTCTGTTTCTTCCAGAGCTGTGACTAGTTCCTGTTTCATTCTCTCCTTCTGGGACACCTCAACATGTACCTTCTGAAAGCAAAAGAGGAGGTAGATGGTCTGAAGGGTGTTCACGACACATAACACACTTTCTCACCTCAGTATTTCTTTGTGTGCCAACAGGCACGAGCAATGCTTCTGCCTTCAAAATTGCATACCCTGCAAAGCGCTGGCGATATCCCTATATACCTGAAGTGGACCAGAAAGCAGTGGCTACAGCTGGGGGAGGAACAAGGAGACAATTACACCAGCTGGCAGAGGGCAATGAGGAGGTAGCAGTGACATACAAAAGAAAGATGAATTATGGCAGGAGTGAGGCTTGGCTTTGAGAAGACTGTGGCTGTCATCCTGGATGTCCTGCCCCTTGACCAAGATCTCTGTCAGAAACCAACACTCTGCAAATTCCCACACCTCCACAGATTTATAGTTTGCTTTCCATTGCACGTGATTGTAGCATTTCAAATGTCCACAGAATCAATAGGTAACACATCTCAATTGTTTCCAAGACAGAACTTGCTTGATGTCATGCAGGTGGCTTCAAGGGGCAATTTCTGGATGTCTGTGGCAAATCTATCCTGGATCTGAAAACTGGGTTCAATCTAAAGAGATGATTGAGACGTCCAGGAGGTAATCGATAATGTTGAGAAGGTCATTAAAAAAATTTAAGAAAGCAAAATCTATCAACAGCCATTAAACACAGAGATGCTGGGACTGGCTCAAGTAACCCATGAGCTGCTGAGCACTGGGCACATGGAGAATACACAGGGGGAAGCACTTTCATGTGTTTATAGTGGTTTTCCTAGGCACTTATTTTTGCCCTCTCTCAGCAGCAAGATACTATGCACTAGATAGCCGTTTGATCTGAACCAGTTCAACTGATCTTATGCTCTGGAGGAAAATACAAACACAAAAATAGACCCTCCCCCAAATGAAATGCCCAGTATGTCAGTTCAAAGCAAATGGAAAATTTCCCTCCCCTTCCATAACAAAGAGCAGTCCAAGTCATTTAGTCAACATTGATTTAAGAAACCCCATTCCTTTCTGGACACCCAAGCAGTGGAACAGCACAGCACACCAACACTTCTAGTCTGGTGTTTGCTGCCCAGTGCTGTGGCAAGGCACGACATCAAGTTTCTAACAAAGAGAAGACCACAAAAAACATTTTCAGTTTTGATTTCCACCCCTAGAAGCTGGTGTATGAGACCACCTCCAACTAGCCCCACAGCAATCCCCTGCAGAGGGGAAGGACTAGTCCCTCCTACGGCAAGGAGAAGTCAAATGTGTCTGCTGATTTTGGAGAGGTAGAAAGCAGCATCTGAAAGTGGAAAATTACAAGGGTATTTTAGGCTATTAAGACATTACAGCTTTCCAACGAAAATGGGAAAGGATCCTATTAACTCTTCATTCAGTTTAGCTTTTTGATTTCAAAGAAGCATTAGACAATGAAAAAGCACTCTGAAGACTGGAAGAGCTCAATCAGAAAAGAACGTTAAGATTATCAATTTAGTGTTCCTATTGAAACTATGTGACCCCTCCACTTGTGCTGAACTCCGCTTGAATGGTAAAATGGCAAGTTTCACAGTGCACAAAGAGATGGAACACATAGGTTTTTTCCATATTGATCATCCCTGAAGCCCAGCAACTCTCTGCTGCTGGCTTCAGAGGCAGCCCTGCAGTGCTGCAGGTTGCCCTTCCGAAAGGGCAGCAACAGGAGCAATCAGTCCCTGAAGCGGTGCTCTTTAAAGCAAGGTGATGCTGAGGAAATTTAAAAGTCAAATGCCCTAAAGAATCAACACCTGCTCTCCTGTCTACAGAGACATCCCTGACATTGGGCAGTCAGGAGATGACAATTTATGTGCTGTATTTGCTGTAAATAAAGCCATCAGCATAGATGTGAGAGCTGAAGTCAGCAGCTCCAAAACTAAATCCCTCTTTAAAACCTATGATTAGAAGGAAAAGGGTGTCAGAAGCTCAGAGACACCCCAGCTGCAGCTTGTGGTCACTTGCCAATGTTCAGCTGAAGCAATCTGCTGGCACACCGGGGCTTGCCAAAAGATTGAATGGCATTTGGAGGTGAAGGGAAGGCAGTCCCAGGGAAGACAATAAATCATATCTGATCCCTAAAGAGGTGGAGAGGGACAGCAGAAGCAAAAAAGGGTTTTCTTCAGTCTTTGTTCTTGCACTGTGCAGGCCAGACACAGCTGCAGCCCAAGGGATTCCCTGAGGGCTAGGACTGCACCTCTTAGCTCTCCCTGGAACAACAGCACCTCTGCCAAGAGCAAGAGAGGGAAAGCAGGAATCATTAAACCCCAGCCCTAACCTCTGCATACTCTATTATAGCTTCATCCATCAAACAGGATTTTTACAAGTGCTTTGCAATCCCCCCTGCAAGACTCCTTGGTGCTATCAGTAGGGGAATGCAATTTTACACATTGTTAAAAAACATTATTTATATTTGCGTGCAGCAAATTAAAAAAAAAAAAAAAAAAAAAAGATGCATAACTGATGTCAATGGCAGAAGGATGATAAGCCTGAAGCCTTGATGATAAGCCTGAAGAGAAGCAAGTGTGTTTGAAAACTACTGTCCTATGTCCAGATTCACTGCTGAATCCACCATTCATTTTCCCCTCCCCAATTTCAGGTCACTTTATCATTGCGCTTTCTCCTCCCTTCCCCCCACCCAAACTGTTCTGCACAGGACCTATTGTATTTGTTAGCACAAGGGTCTCCGTCGTGCAGGCTCTATAATCGCATTTGCTAACGTTCCTTTTAACCTAACAGACTGTGACTGACCACATGTTATTCCACATCTGGTATCACTGAGATCAAACCTGAAATAAAACAACGGAAGGAAGCCTTGGCACACTGTGTATGCAAGGATATCGCACTGATGATAACTGAAGGTCACCTTTGGATTCAGTGTGCTGTGGGACCAAACCTCAGGCGATCTGGTGGTGTTCTTGCTCTTCTCTCTGCTATGTATACCACTTAAAATGATGGGGGACTGCTTACGCAGCTTTTAGCAGCCTGCGAGTGAACATCATTCTGATGTTAATTCACCAGGTATTACTCCTGGTCCATCTCTCTCTCAGGTATGCACAGCCACAGCATTCCCTCTGTCCATTCCAGGAATGAAATCTTCCCTCTACCCGTATTGAGGAAAATGACAAATGCACCAGCTTAGTCTGACTGCAGTTCACACGTCAATGCTCTACACAAGGATATGTTCAGGCCACACATCAGTCAACCACACAGCTTTACAGCGACAAGCAGGCAGATCTACAGATTTTTTAATCACCCTTGGTATGGAGGACATCACCAAAGAAAAAGCAGAGCCAGTGTACCACTATGCTGCAGAGATTGATCTGAGAGGCTAATGCAGCCAGGCACAATTTACAGCAGATATTCTGAATTATGTCAGAAACCAAATTCACCCTCATTTACCCTCAAGCTCAACAAGGCAGACAGGCACCAATACAAGACTCTATCCTTCAAGTCCTGGGTGGTCCATTCCTTAGGCCTTGATGAGCTGTGGGTCTAAAGCTGGCTATAAGTACCTCTTGAGGCAGGAAACTGTTCTTGAAAGTGCTGCTAAAAAGTTCTTCTAAGGATGCACTGCTTCCAAAGAAATGCATAAAACCCCAACAGAAATAGAAATAGAGCAGGATACATCTCACAGAAATGAAAGGACACATGGCATAGGCCTCAGTATTTCATGTATTCAGCCAAGTTCCTTTCAGGGTTTTATTCAAAACCAGAAAAATATTCATGCATAGCATTCAAGCATGCCCATTTCCACTAAAGGATGTTCAAGCTCTACAGCCAACTTCTTATACAATGCTCTGAGTTTTCTCTCACTATTTATCCTTAGTGATTTTTTGCTTCTCTGAAGAATTCTGAGGGCAGCATGAAGGAGAAGAGACAGCAGGTATTTAGCAGTAGTATCATGTCTGTTAAAAGTGCAACAGCTACCCTTCCACAAATACCATTAGTCAGGGGTTTGTGCCTAATGCCCAGGCTCTTCCTACCACATGTTCTTCTTAGGATGCATCGGTCAGCCCATCCTACACTGTCCTCTCAGTTTTCATGCTTACTGAATTTCATGAGCTAATATTTGATTGTTCAGAGATGTGCATTTCGAATACATCTGACTGTTAAAATACTCAATACATATATGAAAATTACATTTAGATGAAGAAAAAGGCAGGAACATCTACAAGTAAACTACTCGCCTGGAATTGTGGTCTTTCAACTACAGAATTGGAGGCTGAAAAATGGGTACCAGACATCAAAAACTGACACAGACAAAATAACTTAGTCAAAGCAGAATGAGCTTCAAGTTCACATCAAGTCTTTTACCAGTGCAAGTGGCAATTTTATCTGACATTGTAAACAACTATAAAAAGAAATATCAAAGTCAGGATATACTAATAGCCTTTCTGAGATTTCATGCTGCAAGAAAATACGCTGAACCTACAGACCCAGGAAAGCTGTATTCAGTAGAGTGTGGTTTCAGGTTGCTTACTAAGTGACCCGAAATAGTTCAATGGACCTGGAGTAGTTCAGTGGCTGTAGAGAAAAACAAATTGAGTGAAAACAACAGTGCCCAGTCGGTGAGATGGCAGAACATTTGTGTTATGCAGTGTGTTTTATATAGGTGCCAACAAATGTCTTTGTGATCATAAACTTTTTCACAAACAATGAATTTCCATTATGTCCCACTTGGCACAATGGAATCCAGAGTACGTCACTCATTTGCTTCATGAGAAGAAGATAAAACTCCTCAGTCTTTCAAGAAACTTCCCTGGTGACACGGTTGTCTCGTCTGCGTTTTGAAGGCTTCATCTCACAACTCAGAAGGTAACATTTTCCTATTTTAGTGAGGGCAAGGTGGAGATCCATGAGAAAACCCGCCGCTACCTCACAGATCCCCGACTGAGGGATGGCCTCCAGCCCCAGAGTAACACTCCCAATGCAGGACACCCCATAACCAACTGGGAGGAGCCTCACCACCAAACCACAGTGCGGAGGGACCTGTGGGGTGCCACAACCTAGACCCTGGCACAGGTCAGCTCTGACAGCCAGATGCGGCTCATCGGCAGGCTGGAAAAACGGCTGAGGAACGGTACAGTGATAGGGGCCACAAATGATCATGAAGCCACCAAGCAGAGGTGGGGCCATGGGCCTGAAGCTAGCAGCCTGAACGCTCAGTAGATGCGATATGACAAGCAGCAAAGAGCTGCAGATCTTTCTCCCCTTCCCCATGTCCCCCGCTCTTGGATGTGGAGGAGGAGGCACTTGCTACACTGCTGGGAGGTACTGCTATGCCGCCCATCAACATCTGGGCTTTGCTGAAGCTCATTGTGGATTAATTGGATAGCTGAACTCACTACCGAATCCCAGGGAAACAAAGACAAAAAATGGGGGTTACATGGTAAAACAGCCTTTTCAAAATCAAGTTGTGAAAGATAAGAAAGGTTTAAATGAATTTCTGAATTAGAAGTAATCAATTCGGTGGTGTAATAGAAAAGCACTTTTGATCTGTTTTGGGGTTTTGTTTCATTGTTTTTTTAATCTGAACCATCTATCAATCTAAAGTTCCATACAATTCCTACATTATTGAGTAGGCACTGCTGATTCAAAGCAAGGATTAGTAACAAATCTGTGCCATGCCACAGCCATTTAAACAGAAAGTTAGTGGATGGGAAAAGGGCAGATGAATCTGGTAACTAAAATGACTTTTCCTACAGATTTCCATGTTTGATTACCAGTATCTTTTCTGGTTATACAGATCCACTGGTACACTGTAACATCAGAGCTCTTCCTGAACTGTGGAGACAAGAATAAGATAGTCTTTACCACCAAAACAGGAGAAGCCTCACACAGTGCAATTTAGTACTGCATATACAGTGAAAAATAGTGCAAAACCACCAGTACAATTTTATTCTTCAGAATAGTGAAAATACTTTAATAAACGCTACTAGACCCATGCATCAATACCAGTCCCAGTAATAAATTGCTGAATACGGAGCAATCTTCCTGTGGGAAATTTATGACCAGAGGAAATGTTCTAGCCTTGGTATTTTTATAGCATCCATTTGTTTTTTAATGGAGGAGGGGGAGATCCGAGATTTCAAAGGCTGTTCAAAGTGTCCTCAACCTTGAAGAAGGAAAGTAACCTGCATCAGAACACTTGCCACAGCTCCCAAAATATGAGATGACACCTGGGTATGTACAACTGCTGTCACGAAAGGCAATCATTTAGTCACCTGCTGTTCTCCTCAATAGACTAGGAAAGTATTTGCTATGTCTCGTTAGAGTCATCCTGCCCGTTTCAGTTATAAGACCAAACCATCCTGACCTTTTATCTCACTCCTCCGCCCAGGATCATTGACGCCTATGTCAAAGCGGTGGTGCACAGCACACAGCAAGGGGTCCTCGAGCCTTTCCATGCGCCGCAGACCTTCCTCCCCGAACCGCCCACTGGCCCGTCACCCCGGCTCTGCCCTCTCCCACGGCCGGCTGCCTTTCCCAGGGCGTTCAGGTGAACATCCCACAAACTCAGCACCCCAGACAAGAAGTACAGACAGTTCATCAGCTATTTTCCGGCAATTTATTACGAAAAGCAGCATGATCTGAGAAAAAAAAAACCAACCTGTTATTCTTATTCCTCTAACTTAGAAAATGAGGGTGCAATTTCCTCCAGAAAGCAGATGCCATAGAATTAGCTGTGGGCTTTTCCTGCTATTTTGTTCACAGTTTAAACATTAAAATTGGAGTCTCAGTAAGCGTTTCATGAATGTTTAGCAAGGTTAAGCTCTATTTTCATGAAGAGAAGTATCATTTCAGATGTCACAGTTCACCAACAAATGCTGAGCATCACGTTCGTTCAGGGTGGCATTTCTCCTAGGATCTACAACTCCAGAGCTGTTACTGGAAACACCTTTTTCTCCTGAGAGGCAGTTTTTCCACTGAAACATAATTACCAATATAACACATCACTGCAGCTTCCATTTGCAAACAAACTGCTGCTAATCTCTGTCAGATCCCAGCATCTCTCTCTCCTCAGCTTCCCCGCCTCCTCCCCCTCCCTCCCTAAATTCAGAGACACAAATCTACAGGAAAACGTGTGAAGACACATTTCTGAAGAGATGTAAGAGAACAGAGTGTCTGCTATGTTCCCCACTCAAAATAAGCCTATGTGCTTTTTATACAGTCCGTATGCTTATTTTCTTAACAATTCTTGAAACTCCCATACTGATAACAGACATGACCATGTAATATTCCTTCCTCAGCTTCAGGTTTTTCCCCTCTCTGAGGATTCGCTCCTCTGAACAAACCCAGAACAGCTCCAGCTGCTTCCAAGTTAGGGACTGGCTGTGCTGGCACCGTGCAAGCGCAGCTCCAACACCACGGAGCTGTTTTTAGCTCCCATGCTGCCTGAGGCTGAGCATCTTCGCCCTCATCATATCCCATTTAGTGATGAGCCATCTATCCTCTTGCTTTTGAACCCTACACTCTCTCTTCGGAGATCAAGCCTTAAAAAGGTCTCCATCAAAAAAGCACGTCTCTACGTACACTTCTGTCAAAGCCTTTGCCCCAAAACATAGGAGACGTCAACACAGACACTAGAAAATCATAACTAGGTCTCATCCTGCACATATTTTGTTCAGCTGCCTAGACTGGCTTGTTGTCTGCTGGGGCACTTCAGACTGGCACAGGAGGAATGGAACCATATCCCCCTGCCACCTCCTGGTAAGACATCTGAACAGATATCCCCATTTTGGGAAAAGTTTAATTTCAAATGGTAATTACACCTTACCTTCATGGGCTCCTGCTTTTCTAAGCCTGAATTGTTGGACTGCCTCACTTGTCACAGACACAACTAACCGATCCACTGCCATCTCTACATCCAGTGTGACTCCCGTCAGATGGTAGCTCAGGCTGTCAGCCTCGGTTTTCTTTCTCTATGAAATACTGACATTGGAAAGTCTTAACAAGGAAACTGAGACTATGGGAAGCGTCCTTCGCTCCAGAGACAGCAGTGCCGGCTGTTATCTCTATTCTCCAGTTCTCAACCAGGAATAGAGCAGGAACAAATGCATTCAGTCCTACCCTGAATGGTAGCTCTACAGAAAAGTCTGGACTGGAAATCCCAGCTTTTTGGTTGCTTTAATCAAATGGAACAGCATCAGGAGAAGGGGGGCAGTGGTGGTGGGGAGGCACTGCGCTATCCAAAATTTAAATCGACCTTTTTTTAATCTGCTTTGATTCACTCCTAATCTTACACACTCTTTCCTAAATTCTGAAAAGGTACAGAAATGAGGCCAAGATACAGATTTAAATAAATAAATTACCGTTTCCTTTCAAAATGTATGCTTAGAAAACTTACATAGTTAAAATATTTAGAGTAAGAGCTGATCAAGTGATAAAGAATACTCAAAAAGTTCCCTTTTTAAGAAAAGCGCATCTCTGAATCTCATCTTTTAGTTCTTCCAAAGCATAAATCTTTCTTTAATTTTAAGCAACAGAACTTCAGGTTCTAAGTTTTACAGAAATCTAAAGAACAAGCAACTTTTAAGATCATTATGGTATGAAGTTTTAATTGATTATTTTGGCAGTCAGAACCAAAAGGCAGATATCACTCCACGTGCACTTGCAAAATAGGTCAGCTGGGTGAATTTGTTCAGCTTTCTTCTAGACTCTTTAGATGCTTCACCAATTACTACTTCTTTCTACAGCAGCATCCAAACTTGTTTGCTCTTTCTTTATATGACATAATTTAACTCTCTACAAAGGATGGCTTGTTAGCCAGTCACTTAATTAACACAGTGAATATACAGTTGAATGCCTGATTATATCCATTCAAGATAGCTAAGTTTCTGTAATAACATTCAATTTCCATGGTAAGATACACGAGTTCTTACAGTTCACTCAAAAAAAGAAACTGTCTCTACTTAAATGTGATTATAACAAGTAGGTTTCCATTTGGAATTATTTTAATAATCAGTAAAGGTAAATGAATTAGTATCATGAATTAATATTTATTTATTTTACTTTCAAAACTTGCTAGAACAGAAACAATACACTGGCTGTATTGGGAGATCTGTTTGAGAAACGCATCATCCCATTTATTCTGGTTTACTTTGAAGTGCTACTTCTAGCTACCTGTAAGTAATGAGAATCTGGAAGGAGAGAAGGAACATAAAAGTGCATTAGCCCATTAATAAAAGGAACTGTGTGGACAGCGTGTACACTCTCTTCAAACTCTAAGTGCTAAACCTACAAATTCAGAACAGAAAAAGCTAGCATTGCCTTTTCAGTAAGTCTTCTTCCTAAAGGCATCGTGCTCTGGCTGTATGCTATACACCTCCCATAGTAAAATGGAGAGCTTCCAACCACATCAATAACAGGATGTTTCCATTAGTAATCAGCTGAGATTTATTTTTATTCAGTTCAGTTCCTTCCACAATTCTAGCTTTTCCAGCAAACAAATGCAAGTTCAAGGAGAAAGAAAACAAATATTCCTCCAACCCTCACACACTCATGCTCTTAAGCTTTTTTAACCTCTCTGAGGTAAACAGCAAGCACTTTTAGTGACAGTTTCTGAGTAATGATGGGGAAGAGCGAGGAGGTGGTTGGAAGCACCTCTGGCTTCTTAATGCAAACTCTTTTATGCTACTCAGGGAACACATGCTCAATCACTGCTTATGAAACAGCTTTGACAACACGGAGAGGAGCTTTTTGCTTGATGTTTGTTTAAGTGAGGCTATATCTATTTTAGGAGGAATTGCTTTTATTTTACTTTTTTTAAATATTTTTTTTGTTAAACAGAACCCACAGTCTTAATAACAGATTAGTGAGTGAGTGGCTGTCTTCTCTGGAGACTTCATTAGGATGAGGTTTCACTGCACTCCAGCTCTTCTGAGAAGACATTTAGAGAAAACATAAGAAAGGTAGTACAGAAGTGAGACATATTAGAAGAACCCCATCGCCACTGAGGGACCTTTCTTTAAAACATCAAAATCATGCCATTGCACATGATGCCTACTTCCAAGAAAGCAATAGGATCAGCATTTCGTTTTTGAACACAGAACATAAATACCACATTAACACTTTAGCAACACATATTTACAGAAATCCCTGCATATTTATGGTACCATATTGTGCCTCGGAGAAAGCTTTTCTTAGGTGAACAAAAGCAGCAGCAAACTGAATTAGACTTGCAGTCTGAAACAGAGCACGTGCAGCACACTTAGAAATGATTTTATAACATCGAATTGTAACCTATTTTAGACAGATTATATTGGCAAGATATTTAAGGCAGGGACTGCAAACCACTATGCTGTTGTAAGCATCTATTTTTTTATTTCTTATTAAAGGTACTGTCACTGGCTGCCTTTCAGACTGGGAAATAAGGGTCCCTCTTTCCTGTTACATTTTTCATGCACAGACAGTAACAAGGACTTTGCAGTAACTTTTCAGAGGCTCAGCTTTGAACTTGCAACCATAGCAGGACAGCTCAGCCTCACAGGAGCTCAGGGGGTCTCTGGTCCGGCCCTGCCACAGCAGGCTCAGCGCTGACTTTGGTCGGATGGAGCCGGCACAGCCTACCTGAGCAGCCTGCGCCTCTTCCCTCCTCTCCCGCCCCAGGGAAAAGCCTTTTCCTTGTGTACTGCCAGAACCTCTTTTGCTTGGTCCAGCCGATGCCCCGCGTCCCTCTGGCTCCCTCTCCTCGAGGTACAGGGGGTTGCTGCCAGACCCCCGGAGCCCTCTCCCCCCAGGCTGAGCCAGCTCCATCCCTCAGCCTCTCCTCGCGGGGCAACTGCCCCAGACATGACCATCATGCTCTTGATACTCTAGAAAATGGCTCTTTCCCTGAAGGAAAGGGCATCCTATTTTACAGGGAAAGAGATAAGGTGAATTGCGCTGACAGCCCTTGTCAACTTCATAGCATCTTCCTGCTCCTTGCATCAGGGGTAGAGCCGCATTCCTGTGTCCAAGCCCAGATCTGCTACAGGCAGGATTACAGCTAAAGCAGCCTCTTATCTTCCACTTACAAGTTGTCTCTGTACGAGCATCCCATTCACACTCTAGAAGAAGTAGCAACAGAAACACAGAGCTCTGCTCTGCTCCTCAGTTCCAGGATGGCTTCCCTTTTTTGCAGCATGTTTTATAAAGCCAATCCTCCAAATTTTTATTCATACAGCAGCAGAAAAGCTCCAGCACTCCCACTGGATATGGGATTTAAATTAAGTCGAAGTGCCATATGATTGCTTAACACCTTGTTATATCATCTGCCAAAGCTAACAGTGCTATTCATAACTGGCTAAGCCCTCAGAAATGTGTATACTTCAGGTATTAGGCAAACCACATCCTGCTACTTGGTATCATGGGTGAAATTCTGGTTACATTTTAAATACTACTTTCAGAACTGCTTGTCCACTCAGAATTTCTAGACATCACCTTCCTGGTATCTGCTTCCTTTAGTCCTCCTATATAACCAAACCCCATCTGCAACAGACAGAAGAGACCATCCAGCACCTCCACATAAATACTTACACGACAAATCTTACCAACACTATTAAATGGAAACTCTCTTAATTAAGGACTGTAAAATCCACCTTTGTAGATATGAATTGCTTATGAACAAAGCATACCACATATTGCCCAAGAATTAAAGCTATTTTTGATGAGGCAGAAGGCATAGACTCACCTTAATGATAATCTCTTTGGCATCACACAGTGATATGTCACAAAGCACTTTCATTAGTTAGTATGAAATATATTAACAGCTGCCAATGCTTCTGCTTCTGTCTGAGCAAAAGCAAGATACCTTGTAATGAAGAAATTATAAATATCAATGGGTGAGGTGCTCAGCTAGAGGATACAAATGACACAAGATTCAAAACTAGGCAAAACAAAACTTAAAGGAGGTGTCAAGCCTGAGCAAAAGGGAATACTTTATCCAGACAGAACACATAGTTGTGTGAATTTTATTAACACCTGTCAGGTATCTCAGCCTCAGTCACTAGACATCCTACAGAGATCATGAAATACCACACTTCCAGGTGTTTTCTGTAGTGTACATGAATATATACACACAGCCACAGAGCTTCCACATAAAAACTCACTCCAAGATGTTTCCTAATCAGAATATATTATATCATGGGGAAAATGTACATGCTTTAATGCAATATTATCCTGAAAGAATGAAGAAGTAGCAGTATTAAAAGTGCTCTGGGCACACAAGCTGAAACTTCCTTCCTCCCTGGTTCTCCTCATTTTCATTTGTTTGTTCCTTTTCTTTTAAGGCCTATAACACAGGTACTGCTAACCATTCTGTATTCACAGCTAACTCAAAATGCTGTTCCTGAAGAGTATCCTAGTGACTGACGTTACCCTTCAACAAGTCAGCCTGCTCCATCAGGAATAACAATCACAAAGACAAACCCTGAGATCTGAAGGCATTCGGGTTTGTCTTGTAAAAACGGCTTGGGTACTCCAGCAGCATTCACTTTAATACTTGTTTTTATTGACCCCCCCCCGGCTTCTGTTTATGCAAAATGAGTTGCAGGATGTCAGTCTGATCCAAGGCTGACTCCAAAGAAGGGATTTTGATTGCAGAGGAGGAAGCTGTACCTACCCAAGAGGTGTTGAATGCAGCATGTCTTCCAAGGGCATTTCAACAACTCTGCAGCTGCATTACTAAACAGTTACAGGTTACTCAGGAGCCTACAGACAAACTTGTGGGTTTCCCACAGAATTCTGTAAACCGGTTTCAAAGGTAATTGAAAAAGGCTAAAATAAAAGGCTGCCCATTTGCCCGTGAAGGCTGGAAAGCAGCATAAATTATTCCCCTGTTCTGCATCAGCAGGTGTTTAGATCTGCAGACGTAAACAGTACTGTGTACTACCCACGCACTTCACCTTCCTCTGTCGGACGGAATATGTGGACAGGACGGGGAAAGCCAACAGAGAGGAAAATAATGTGTTGCTATCATTACTTATGCAGCAAATACTGCTTAATCTGGATTAAAGAAGAAAAAAGCAAGAAGTGCTCCCTGATGTGCAATTGCTTCTCTGGGATCTTCCTAAAGACACCGCAGAAAATGCAAGGTTTTTAATTAAGAGCCGTGTCCTTGCAGCACAACCTAGCACGGAACTGCCCCCACCTCTGGGGTCAGCACAGAAAGATGCGTGCTACACACCAAAGCAAGCACATGCAGAAGAGCACCTGCCGCGTATATTCAGCGCTTACTGTGCTCTGGCAAGCTAGCTGAACACCCCCTGTCCAAAAGCCTCAGCCTGGGGGCACCTGGCACAGCTCCACGCTCAAAGGCTGCTCAAGGTACACATCTTCCCATGGGCGGTGCAAACCTGACGCCGCTGGTAAAATCGTCATCTCCCTTCCCTGACAGTGTTTTTTTAGGCTGTACTCGGACGTGCTGCCTCGGCTGCAGCTGAACCATGTTAAGGGCTCCTGCTCTCAGCCCCGTGGCTGGCTTTCCCACTCCAGCCCACGGGCAGGGGCCACGCTCCCCTCGCTGCAGGATGGCCCTGCCCTTCTCGGATCTGCCAAGGGAAGGGCACGGGTTTGCACACCCTACCCGATCTGTCACAGTGGTTCAAGAAACACTTCTACTGGCAGGGTGTTAAGATCCCTTGGATGCATCTTAACCGAAACAGACTGGGTAGCACCTACGTACACTGCTACTGGGAGCGATGCAACCGCTGGTGAGGGCTAGGAGGTGAGAAACTGCTGTGGGACTTGCCTCTTAAACCAGCTGGATGGCACCCCACTGGGGCCAGGTCCTTGTGGCAGGGAAGGAAAGATGTTTGGCTCCATCAAAGTGCAAAAAGATGAGGCACAGCAAGATGTTACGTGAGCATTATTGCTTGTTCCCAGAGCAAGAGACGTTCTCGTGCGCCTCGTTCCTCCTCTTGCTAATATAAACCAGGAGACTAAGGTCAAATGTAATTGCTATACAAGCACGGCGCTCTGTCTTTGGTGAGGAATACAGGCTTTAATAATACATAAACGATTTCTAGAAGATGTAAAGGAGAGCTTAGTGCAACTTGAATGCAGACAAATACTTACAAGAAATCAACATTATCCACTAAGCACTTTACTAAATTGGTTTCATTTACTTATGTATGTTCATGCCCAGTTGATACAATTTCTACAAGAGGAAAAAACCTAGCAAATCAACTTACTATACTATTAAAGCTTTCTAAAAAACAAAACAAAACAAACACCCAAAGCAATTTTTTAGGGAGGTAATGAGAGAGAGATGAAAGGACGTATTGAGATGGTATTAATGTTGGAAAGACAAGGAAGGAGAAAATGGGCAATTACCCATAAATACAGCTCTTAACTTCAGTTACGTAACAGAACAAATAATCAGAATAACCACCACTTACGAGTAAATAAAAGCATCATGTATTTATAAAGGTCTTGCTAGATAAACTCACAATACCTTTCTACATTTCTCCTCCATTATCCTTCTCCTGTCATGACACAGGAAGAGTGCTACAGCATCCCGCTATGCAGAGAAAGCAAAAGAGGACATTCAGAAGCAGCCATAACCAGAAGAAACAGCAGTAGCAGTAAGAAGCAAATTAAAGTCTAATCAAAAACTTGTAAGCAATTCAGAGAAACTGATTGTGGAAGAAAGTAGGTTTTATTATGAACACAGTAATCGAGTGTTTGCACTGGGTCAAGGTAACAAAAGAAAAATTACTGCACCATCAGCTATCAACCCTGTATCTAGCTAGAAGTTTTAAATTATGGGCTAGGAAAGCAACAGGTCAGTTTAGGTAGTTGAGGAACAACAGCATTTATATATATGTCATTACCAGAAATATCTCAGAGAAATAGAGCTTCTTTTGAGGGGACTATGGAGGAAAAAAGGCATGTTCAAAACTTCCAAGACTCCGCACTCCCAAGGAGCAGAGAAGTTGAAAAATTTAATTGCTTACTCTGCGAGTAGCAGCAGCTAGGAAGGTCAGCATCCTACAGAGCACCCACACAAATCTTCTCATGTCTGATAAGCTGAATGCTTGCTTTTTACATTTACTCTTCCCTCAGTGGGGGCATCAACCTCATCTCTCTCATCTTCCTGGCCACCAGCAGTCTTGAGGTTTGTAAGAATTTTATTCCTTTGAAATCTCTACTCTTCTATTTATATCGGTTCAAATTGATCCCCAGGGGTAAAAAATTATTCCAGGACAATGAGGGGGGATAACAGTCAAGATGGCATTATTGGTTTAGCTTCATCTCGTTAGGAAACCAGGTTGAAAAGAATATAGTCAGGACAGAGGGGAAGAAACAGCAAACAGGAAACTCAAATGGGAAAACTTCTAAAACCAGAATTATTAAGTCAAGTACAGAAGACATTATTTCACATGAGGAAAGCCAGATTTGGGAGCTTTTCACAAAGAGATCACCATTCCTGACTTTTCTGGGATTTCTGCTAAGCCATACCCTTAGGCTGCAATGAAAATCTGGATGATCCCCTTGTAAAAATGTAAACACCAGAATCTTAATCCATTCTAACACAGATGTCCAAATACTTCTACCAGACAAGATGGTTTGGATTTACTTTTGCAGTTCTCCCCTTCCAGTGCTGGTGGCGTTCCCATGGGTCTGAGTGACTGGTCTGGATGCCACAGAGTGGAACAAGTGAAGCCATCAATCCAAAATCCTGCACTGTTTCACTGCTTGTAAAACCATTTGAGAGAACAAGGAGCACACTGGGGAGACATTGCATTGAATGAGGGCTCTTTGGCCATCGAGATACGGAGAGAGCACAGAAATTTCCCTCACTTTTCCCCCAAAGCCAGTCAAGAGGGAGCCATGCCCAGAAAAGTGAGCAAGGTCCTGGAGCATCTTCAGGAGAAAGAGAAATCAATGAAGTCCTGCAGAAAGCCCGGCAGGAGTTCAAGGAACATACAATCTCCCACAAGAGTGGTCTTTAGCCAATGGAGAAAACTACACGTGATTCCTCACAGATTTTCATCCCAGGTTTTAGAAATCAAAGGAAGCAGGTACATTCTGAATGATTCATTAAAACCACTCATCATTATACTAACAGAAAGTATAATTTGAACAGGACAGATCAATAAATGGACACAAGGGAACAATTTTGCACTTCCTGACAGATTAACAACATGACCTGAGCTTCTCTCTCTCTCTCCATTTCTTGATTTGCATCAATATTTTTTAAATTTGTCATGATTTTGAAGCTCATTTATATTTTTATAGCATACCGATGTATGTTACGCTGTTTTGCTTAGATTTGTTACTGTCATGACATGTCTAGAACAAAATAAAGTAGACTGGTCTCTATTCCAACAGGGTGTATTTCAAAACCAATCTACAGAACTAAACCTTCACTCTAATGGCACAGTAAAGTGATTGCTTGTAGAAGTTATTTGGGTATTTCTAGTGAAGTTTCAATTTATCTTACTTCCATATAAGTATTTTTTATCAACCAGGATGCAACATTTCATAAACTTCATAGCACAAACCTTCAAGTTCATAATTTCAAAGGGAATATTAACAACAGAAGCAAAAAAAAAAACCCCAAAAAACCCAGACCATTCTCATCCCCGTGACTTCTTCAGTGAGGAAAGGCAAACAGTGTCATGGTCTTTCCTTCAGCTGTTTTCAAGATCCCTGTTCTGATCAAATATTTCATCCAAACTGTTTTTTTCCAGCTACAAAGGTGACAAAGTTATACTAGTAAGTCAACATCCCTACATATTTTCACATTTATCAGTCCTAACCACAACGTCCCTACAGCTGGCTGGGATTTTCTTGGAATGACCAAAGTCTCATTACTTTTCAAAATTCAGGTCTTTAAGAATTGGGTGTATCTGTACCAACCAGACAAACGGCACACTGTAGATCACTTCGTCTATTGTTTCAGGAATATTTTGAATACTCTTTTACTTCTTCCTTCCCTAAAAGCACTTGCCTGCTCTTCAGAGCGCACAAATAACTTTTAACAAGTGCAGAGGAGCATCATTCATAACAGAATGAAGAAAAAATTCTCCTACTGGCAACATTTTTGTCGCAATCGGAAAGAAAAATTCCTGCCTTGCGAGTGATCAAAGTACAAGGACGCTCCTTGCAATCCTGGAAAGATGAAAGTCAAAGATGTATTTTAACCGAATTTCTAGGAACGTCTTTTGCATCAACAAACTGCATGTTAAGTTGCTCATTACCTTGTCCATGCAACGTTAATTATGGACTTCACGCACAAGGGTTATTTTTCAGAGATGTATTTTAATATAACTAAGCGGTGTCGTTACGTAAACAAAGCTGATCTTTTTTACTCTCTCCTCTTCACGGTCTCACCACTGATTAATTTCACCGCACAAACACAATTTCAGAGAGGAGATGTAGATGCAAACTGCACCCGGAGCACTTCTGACTGCTCTTCTGCCGGAGAAAAAGTCATTTTGAGTTTTCTCCCTGACGAGAGGCAAGTCTCTTTCCGACACCTATTACCAGTTTCCCGAGCGCTTCCTAAACCCTAATACCCAACGTTAACGAGCATTAAACCCGCTGGGTCACTCGCAGGGGAGCACCTCGGGCGGGTGAGCCGTGACTTACCCGCGGTCACGCCGAACACCCGGGACGCGGCGGGACGGGGGACCTCACGTCCCCAGGAGCACCCCCAGACCCCTCCTTCGGCTCTCCTCTCCCACAGCACCCGGGCTCTCACTTCTCCCCGACCGACAGCCCGCGATGCCGCTCGAAGGGGTCCCCGAACCAAAGGGCCGCTGCCGGGGACTGGGGAAGCCGGCAGGGACGCGGGCGTTCCCTCAGCGCTCCGCTTGGCCGCCGCTCGGCCCTTCCCGCGTCTCCCCACACGCCGCCCGGCGCCGCCGCCGCCCCTGCCCGCCTTCCTTCCCTCCCTCCTTCCCTCACTCACCCGGCGCCGGAGGTGCCGCGGCCGGCGGGTCTCTGCCCTCGGCCCGCGCTGCGCCGGGAGCCTCGGCCCTGACAGGAGGCGGCGGGCTGCCGTGCCCGCCCCCCCCCCTCACCCCCCCCACCGCTCCCCGCCTCAGGCGCTTCGCCTGAGGTGGCCGCGGCGGGGCAGCCCCGAGGGGCCGCCTGCGTGAGGTGACCCTCGGCGCTGGCGCCAGTCCCCAAAATACCGAGTGTGGGGCGGACCGGCTTGTCCTCCACACACACCTTCTGCAGGCGGGAAAGGGGTGCTGGCTGAGGACACCCCCCCCCCCCCCACCACCTCCAACAAGCGTAGAGGGACATCTGCCCCGAGGGTCCCTGTCTGTCCGCCCCGAGGGTCCCTGTCTGTCTCTCCGCCCCGAGGGTCCCTGTCTGTCCCCGTCGTCGTCGTCCCCCCGTGGCCCTCCCCTGAGGCACCGAGCTGTCCCTCAGCAAACTGATGGCGGTGAGGAGAGCAGGCCCCCGTGCCTGATCACCTCAAAAATGGCGGGGAAGAATAACAGCTCTTACCTGCAGCCTTGCTCGGTTTAGTCTTCAGTTCTTCGTGTTACACGGTTTGGGGTTTGGTTTTTTTTTTGGCTGCAGTCCCTCAAACTGCACCAGCAAAATGACACAGGACATCCTCCTGCTCCGGCCTGACGCGAGCAGCTACAGTCTGACAAATTCTGTGTGAAAACAAGGCGAAGAGTTGGCACCTGGATGCAGCCATATGTGACCCTTTTTTGGCCACCAGCTCTACGGTAGGGCGCAGGGAGAGGCCGTGGTGCAGCTGCACTAGTCTGTCCTCAGACTTATGGCCCCTGGGACGTGCCTTTACCCAGGAGCTTTCAAAAATCCAACCTGGGCCTGAAATCAGCAGCCGTTGCGTTTTTCCTCTTAAAAGGTTGCCCTGTGAAGAATACGGCAAGTTCTCTGTCATAATTGCTGTGTTTCAGTGGAAATGCAGAAGTTAATGCCTGGCATCTTAGAGTATATCAAGGCACAGTCGCATTCCCTATAGCTGGATGTGTAGGACCGTATTATAACAAACTGGCTTTGAAAGCTTTTTAAAAGACCTAGAAATCTCAGGCACTGATTATTAATACAGGTTTGTGTTTGGGTTTTTTTTACATTGTACCAAAAAGACTCTAGACTATCTATTCTGAAATCCCTTTAAACTGTTCTGAAAATCTCACTACAGGCAATCCATGTTTGTGGCAGCCTTGATCCAGCCGTTTCCCTAGATCCAGTCATAGCTGCCCGACAAGGGAACTTGCACAGAGGTTTTCCATTTATACCTGATACTCTTGAGAACTGGACAGATTCAGCTGAAGATAGGTATCATGGTACCTGGGTTTTTCCGTGCTTACACTACAAACTGTGTCAAGATTTTTATCATATTTATTAGTGATAACAAATAAAGGGAGTCAGAGGGTTAAAATTTTATCCTGTTTTGAAGCTCAAGTGGCATACCTGAACCTAAAATCTCTTGGTTTTCTTTTTACATTTTTCTGGTGTGACCTAGAATACTTAGGATCTATTGTTAAGGCTATTTAAACCATATTGTTACAGTAATCCAATTTACAATGGGAACTTTAAATACCTAATAACTCAGGTGATGGCTTGGAATTGGTGATCTTACATTTTTATTAGATCTTTCTAAATGTCCTATTAAAGTATAAGAGCTTGGGGTCATTCCACTCCTCCCTCTAAAATATTTTTCTTTAATAAATAGTCTCTTTGCCATTCATTTTATTATTTGGGCATATGGTCTGATTTCTAAAAAAAAAACCCTTATGACTACTATTTTTAACTTAATGACGAAAATAAATGAGAGATGTCTTTCATTTTCTGGGTTATAAGAAAAGTTTATTCAGAAGAATGAACCTGCAGTTATTCTCCCATAAAGCTAGTATTTATACTACAGATTTACATTCAGCAGCTTATTTTTCCTGCAGAAACTGGAATTCAGTGCGCTGATCACCTTCAGTGCTTCATTTAGGTAAGGACACATGAGGAAAGAAGAATACACCCAACCACCATATGTATCGTCGTTAACAGATATTAGTGCCAAAATGCAGTCCTAGATTTAGCTTGTGAATATTGCCTTGACATCTTTCTAGCCCATCTGGATGTCTTCTGAGGGAAAACCCAACCTGCGTATTCCTTCAGACTGCTGTAGTGGTATTATTTCTTTGGAGGTAGTACGAGATGCTTTCCTCACGTGTGTCAGCCGAGTACAGCTGGGATTTCACATGTGGTGTTTGGTATGGAGCACTTCAGGCACTTATTTTAAATCAGACCCAAACCTAATGCCTGGAAGAACTGTTGCTGCCAAGAAGTGAGATGGTCACTACATGGCAAGAAGTTCTTCTTCAGGGACATGCATGTTCCCACTGTGGCACTGAGAGAAAAATCCTTCCGGCAAACCTGTCACCAGTCACCTTTGTGATATTCAGTAGTGGAAAGCTGTTTCGAAGCAGCTGGGATCAACTTATTTTCTGCTGTGGGCATGCCTTGACAGAGACATGGAGCATCCCACTTAGAGCCACAATAGGGTTTCTCTTCCCTTTCATTCTCGTAAACTGCTGTTTCTTTCATTTATTTTCATTTTTCCCTCCTTATAGCAAAATCAATCTCACCTGAAAAACAGGTTTTATATCTGTAATGCTTGCTGAGAAACTTTTCATGTTGTAGGTCTGTGCAGTTTCTATATTTTTAGACATCTGGAGGATTAGGAAAAAAATCCTAGTGGACTTAATATTCATGCCAAGCCTTTCTTTCTTTATATTGTATTGTACATATTGTTGGATGTTTCTGATAGAAGACAATAGAGGACTAAATCCTGAAGCCTTCTAATGAAATCAATTGCTATCACAGGAAACAACCCAGTGAGGAAAATACTGTAGATGACTATTTTTGAATTCCAGTTGAGAAATTAACGAAGAAGATTGTGTTTTACTGTGGTGCCTAGGAGCCAGGGAATGAATTCAGTGGCCCAGATCCTTGCTAGTCCTGTGACCATGTTCCATGTTCCACCTGGCATCTAAAATTTTCAAGATAAACAGGATATAAATAAAGTAAAAATGAAACAAAGGCAAAATGCAGACTCTTACGATTGTTTTGCTGCAGCGGACACTGGCGATGCCAGCCAGGAGAGGAAGGGAACCGCACCTGGGGAGCGACAGGGAGGTGCAGGACCACCATCCTTCTCCGTTGGCCACCTCACTGGATGGGCCATGTAGCAAACCTCCTGCCAATGGCCCTTCCCTGAGCTGGGGATAGACCTGTGCTGAGCTGGGTTTTCTCAGCAGTCACAGCACTGGATGTAGCAGTGTATCGGTGGCTCAGGCTGCCTTTTAAGCTGGAGGCAGTCTCACCTCAGTAAAGGCTTCTGAACTCTCTCCTTTCTTCTAGAGAGCTAGCTTTAGAAAGGTGACATTTTGCCCTCCTTAAAAGCATTGTCTTAAGAGATGCAGAATAAATGAATATTCCTTGTAAAAAAATGTATGTATATATTCTTAGAGGGCTGTAAGTGACAGAGCTAAATTGAAGAAGAGGCCTTATCTGAAGGTTAAAGACATTGTTCAAAAAGTGGAAGTTGTGTGCAAACAAGGGAGCTTGCATAGATCATAAACCCAGACAAATGAGGCTTAAAACTATAAACAAAGATTTGAAAGAACACCTTGCTAAAGGCAAGTGTAAAAGTTACTAATAAAACCTTAGACCACAAGAACTAGGAAGCTTTGCAGAGTTGAGAGGTGACCAAGGAGTAGAAGGATCACAAAAAAGGCCACAGAAGAGATGCTAACTCAAGTCTTTGTTGTAGTGTTCACTACCAAAGAGCTTGGAGACGTTCTTATCTGTACGTACTCTTTCTTCACAAAAAACAGGTCTGAAGAGTTGTCTCACATTGAATGGTTGGAAGAAAAAAAAATAGCTCAGATAAGTAAAATGGATGATAACATCAGCTGGCCTGAGTCCTATTCACCCAGAAGTTCCTAGAGAGGTCAGATACTGAATAGCTGTTCCACTAATTGAAGTGTAAACTTACCATGCAAATAGATTTTGAAGTCAGCCAAATAGCAGGTACCAAATCTGGAAAAGGGCTCCAGAGGGTATTTGCATTTGAGGCAATTCCACTTAAAAGTACCCTAAAGAGTGGTATCAGTTGGCACATGAATAACTCTGAACTAACGGGGGAATCATCAACCTTCCTTTTGTGGAAGGAAGCCATGCCCCCTCCTTCTCCTCCTCCTCCCTCTCTTCTTCTTCCTCCTCCTCCTCCTCCTTGCTATCTTCTGAAGTCTTCATCAAGCTCCCTTCATATGTAAATGATCCAGTCTATACAGGACTTTTAAATACCATTAATGCTTCTGTTAATGTCTTTTAGGAAAGACCTGCAAAGACCTTTATAAAGAAACTCAACTATCTTGAGATGAAAAGGATTAATAACTACTTAAAGGCCCATCACGGGATATTAAAGAAAATGGTCCAGATGCAACTTCTGCCTCATAACACAAGAAAAGAGGCACTGAATGACATCCTCAGACAGTGGGTTTTAAACAAATAAAAGGAAGTACTTGTTCCTCACGGGGCAATGTTAAAGGACTTTTTGCCCACATAATCAGAGAAGAGAATGATGTAGAAACAAAAATCATAAATGGGTAACAAAGTGCAAATTATGGAAAAAATACCCATCAGGTGCAATTAAACACAAAAATTCAGATTTCCATTTCTTTACATGTGTGAGGCCTCTAATAAATGACCAAAAGCAACAAGGCTTATAACAGGCAACAGAAACCGAAAAGCAAGTGCATCCTCTGTGTCTCAGCTCCCCGCAGCTTTAACGCCTGCGGTCTTCCTCCTTACTTGGGGAAAGGTCAGACTCTGGAGACATTCAGAAATCTTCTTGGGGAGAATGCTAGTTGGAAAAGGTGTTTCAGTAGGAATACTGGATTTTTTATTTACTTATTTACCAGTATTTTCATTAAAATACTGACAGCATGAGCACTGCATGGAGCCCTTCCTAGTTTGCATAGCACAATTACTCTAAGTGGCAGCATCTTTTTCTTGTTACCATCGTACCCTCATGTTGATCAAACATATTGGCCTCCAGGAACTGGCCTCTAAATTAGTACAAAGCAAGAGTTAACTCCACAGAAGTTGAAAGCAAGTATTAAGTAAAAATCAAGCTTCTGATTCATGAGATTACACATATGCATCCAAATACATCCAAACTTCCACATGCAAGCATCCTGTCGTCTGTGATACAGCATCAGGCTTCAAGTCTTGCTGCGACCTAGAGCAGAACTGACAGCTATATATGGGCTCTGAATTAAAGCGCTCTAAGGAGAAGGGACTAGATTACATTGCCTAGATTCAGAAATGTCTACCCAGAGGATCTGCAGCTGAAATGTGTGTTCATATCAGAACGACAAAGCCAGGGTTTGAACAGAGATGCAGCTTTTTCAGCCCAGAGCTGGCCCTGACAGGTCACATGTGAGATGTGCCCTGCAGATATCCAGCTCTGGCCTCCTACCCTTCCTCATCTCCAGGCTCCTACACACATTCAGAAAAGGATTAGAGCATTTAAATGGCCTCATTATAAAATTCTATTGAAACATAGATACTGATGCAAATTGTACAGCCTGTTGGCAATGTATGAATCATGCCAGGCCTAGAATGAGTCTACATTAATTCCAAGGGTGCTGTATTTCCATTTCCAAACTAGTTCTCTTTTGATATTCATATTGCGAGTGGCCTTCATTTAGATTATTTTCTTTCATTTTGCAGTTTTCCTTTGCATCTATTAATGCTCTCGCCAAGTCTCTGTATACATAGCTAATTTCCAAAGCTTCCCTCATCCTGTCCTGTGTTTGACCTCCATTTCTTCCAAAGGAATGTAAACAATGGCAATCAGAATTTGAGTTAAAGAAAGAGGCATTTCTAGAGCTAGCTGTTGCAGACAAATCTTTAATAGAAACAGAACCAAAAGAATCAGGAGAGGGTCCATTCCCACTGTAAAGTTAATTTTTGCATCCCAGATATATGTACAGTTGAATTGTATCATTTTGGTCATCTTCACTTCTTTCATAGGAAAAGTATGCGCTACCCTTTGAAGCCTGTTCCTGCTTTCTAAGGGAAAGTGAGCTGCTTCCATGTCACCTCCATGGAGAACACAGACGGGCACATGTACAGCCTCACCTATGGCACATACACCATGCCATCAAGAGCAGTCTTTTCTCCAAAGAATGGAGAAGGAAGACAAGTCAAGCTGGTGGTACTGCCACTGAGGAGGCTACGTGCTGTGATGGCTGGCGAGATGAACGGCCATATTCAGAGGATACATTCCAGAGTGGCCATAAACCACCAGTCATTAGGAGTTTGCATTTATCAAGTCAGATGTAACTTTGGTGAATATGGTACCTGTGGGGATTAACAAGCAAAATACATGCAACCCTGCGTGGTGCAGCAGCTATCGAAAAGTCTCTATGTTTTTGTTTGATCCTTGCTACAAAAAATTACAAAAACACTTGTAACAGATACGGTTGTTCATAAACCCCTGGCATAGCCTGCTGGGTCAAAAGTTCATTAAAAGTCACATTCAATTAACAAATGACTGTCATCACCAGATGTGTATATCCTGAGGTACAGTTTTAATATATGTCAGACACAGCCAAAATGACAGGATAACTGATGATTAATGCTTAGCTGACTATTTCACAAAGCATCACACTAAATAAAGGAATACCTCTGAAATAAACACCCTAACCCTCATAACTTAAGCTAGCTGAGGTGAAAATATGAAATAAGGGAAGAAAGATGAGGTGCAAAAAATACAGAGAATTGGAATGTGTTCACAGTCATTCCCCAGGCTATATTTCTATGTTTCACCTAGCTGGGGAGGAAACATCTCTTCAGATCAATAAATAGACAAACTTTTTGTTCAGGAGTGATAAACCACAGCAACAGAGCTCCAAGTGCATTCCCCAAAAGACAGCGAAGGCAAGATAGAATCTCAAACATGACTTGCTGGACTTCTGAAGAGAAGCAGCACTGTGTACAGGCTCAGAAGACCCTCCGTGGTGGTGCTCACCAGCCTTTCCAGAGCCTTGTGGAACATATTCCAGGCCTAACACATATTACTGCGATGTTACAACTGAAACACAGGCAGCTGAGAGTTGTGTTTTCATTATATGAGTATGCTGGCAGCAACATCAAGTTAAGGAGTTCTTTTGCCCCCACACCTCCTTCACAGATGGTCAATTTTAGTTCCGTGAAATGGTGCATCATCTCCTCAGTTGTTCTGTACAACTGGCTATGGGGTCATGCTGTAAACTGGACCAGCAAATGGAGGGGTAGGTGGGCCACACGCACTAATGAATATTGCCAGAATGGTATCACAAAACCATGGTCTCCACTCAAGCTCTGCTATAGTGCAAGCATCTACATGTGCTTAATTGTCAGGTAGGTCCACGAGAACTGGGGTTGACTATGCAGAGCTATGCATTAGCAGATGGACTGTGCTCAAACACTGCCCTTTGCTGGGGTGAAATGTCCAGTTTATGCATTAGCATTTAAAGAGAAGATACCGATTCCTCTTACTGTACAACTCTTAAGTTCCTAGTGCAACAAAAGCAGTGCAGAAAGGTTGCCAGGCCATTACCTTCTCCTAATAGTTGAGTTTTGCAGCATGAGGCACAGGAAAGGTACAATGCAAGCACTGGAAAATTGCTGCCTGCTTGCTTTAGAACCGTGAGAAAAACAATGCAAATTGCTTTTGTGTTGTGGAATAGTTTCTTAACACCCTTTGGTGTGCATGATTTCATCTTGTCTACTCAGTCACCCCAGGCCCTCTGTTGACAGAAATTATTTAGCAAGCTAGCTCAGTTGGAAGATTTACACAGTTCCTGATTTCTGGGGTATCAGATTTTGGTCCAAATACACCTTAATGCACCAGTTCCTTTTACATTTAGCTTTTTATTCATTTTTCCTCATTCTGTTGGAAAGGTACAAGGAGGCTGGACGATACTTACTTGTATGGCTGTCTGCAAAATGTTTCTGTATGACTGAAGTCCACTCAAACCTTCCAGAGCTGCTAACACTGGCTGCTGCAGTAATGTCACACATCCTGTATGAATTCCTGGGCTGAACATTTTCACTTTTTCTGAGCTAGCTGTCCTCTGCACACCATAGCAGTTAGACAAAATGATCATGTGGGATGAGGATACCAACCAGTCCCAGCTGGAAATGTTGGGAAATTGTCCTACCAGGCGCAATCTGGTCAGATGTCCAGAATAAGCTGTAATTACTGAGGAAAGGTGCTAAAAAGGCAGAGAACTGCAAAAAAAAAAAAAAAAAAAAAGTTGAACACAAAGAATAATCTCCAGTTTTCTCACTCCAAAAGGAACAAGCTCACAGCATTCCTCTTGTCCCCTTACATGTTTCCCTCTTCCGAGGGTGTTTGACCCATCCCTCAAAGCTGGCCACGTAAAGCACATGCCTGTCACCAGCACATGTTGCTCAAACGACAGAAAGGCAAGTAGCAGCAGGACATCCCTTCTGCCTGCACAGGAAGCACAGACGGGATACAGCACAAGATACAGCACGTGCAGTCTAACAGCAACCACGGTCAGCCAGTGCTCCTGCCGTCAGATGAACTCCACCAGCATTAAGGACCGCTTGTATAGCATCAGACGGTGACTCAGGTGCAAGAAATAAGGCTAGAAGAGTTACAGCACCTGATTCTCTCTTACAATCCCCAAATAACACACTTCTTAATTTCTTCATCAAATGACTGCACACTGTGTGTCGTCGTTCATTTATGTGATGAGTACACAGGCTACAGTGACATCTCTGTCAGGTCTTACTTCCCATGCAATATATGATGTATTTTGATACTTCTGTAACTCCTTTACAACATTATTCTCTTGGGTTTCCTCTTTTTTTTTTTTTTTTTTTTTTTTTTTTTAAAGCAAAGCAAGTAATAACTTATCTTTCAGCTATAAATTCCCAGGGCTTTGGAGCACTGCTCTTTTCAGAGTGCCAGTCCCAGCTAAACGAGTGCCACATTAAGGTACCTGGCTTACCTTTGTCATCTCCAAAACGCCAGGTTCTTCCTCAGACTTTTGTTAACTAGGGATCACTCTTTAGTAAGTGCTCCGTAAAGGACTGGAGCTTATAGAATAATATAAACCAGCCTCTCTATAGCTGCAACAGCTAGAAGAGCAAACAAGCCCTGAAACACATTAACAAGGAATGAAGCACACATCAGTAGAGAGATGAATGATGAGAGAAACACCATGGTGGAGAATTATCTGTGTGTCATCACAAGGCGATCAGAGAACTAAAATTATTACAGGCATCCAAGCACATGACTGTCTATTAATTTGGCATTAGTTGTCATTTTAATTTGGTATCTGAGTAATCTGGGCTAAAAAGTTCCAAATAAAGAAGACACTTAATGCAAAGTGATTTGGAATAAAAAAATCAGATAATAGAATGGACTTGAATCTGCGTTCCCATTTCAGAGTTAGAGATCATTATGTCAGGGATGATGTAAGCTGCAATAAACTTGCACTGTGTCTTTCTGGGGGGTACTCATTTCATGGCTGGCTCAGAGAAGTCTCCAGGGAGAGAGTACATGGATACTGAAAAGCAGTAAAAAACAGTTCTGAAGAGGGGTGAAAGGACATTTTGTCTTTTAAAAAAAAAAAAAGCCGAGAGAAGATATTTCATGAAAGAACCTCTCAGAATGAATCAGCTCTTTGGAGTGCGTCAAGTTAGCTTTACAAAACAGTTTCTATGTATTCAGCATTCAGAAACCTTCAGTGAATCAGTGAATTAATTTCTTTCGGGAAGTTTCTGAAAAGTGCCTCACCAACATTACTGGAGAATTAATCTTTATAATTCAGCTGTCAAGCAGTGTGACTGATCACCTACAGTCTTATTCTTGCTCCCTCATTAAATGGTCTCTGCTTTAAAAAGACTTTTTTCCTTAAAAAAAAATCCTCACCTAGTCACAAAATTAATCTCAAATTTAAGCAGCCTTGGAGATCAAAGTTCTTAACTTTGTGTTTATTAGTCTCAGCCATAATTATTATAATTATCTGAAAATACTAGGAAAGCAAGAGTTTTGTTCCTTAGAAAGCTTGAGGGGAGAACATAACTAAGGCATAGATGATGGATTTGAAGATACAGGCTGACCCTCTTAAATAACCTTGTACAAGACTCTCAGGGCTTCTGTAAAATGGGAATATTAATAATTCAGAAAATCATTAAGAGAATGATCACTGTGGATTTGGAGGTCCAAAACATTATACCAGGTAATGAGACCGTAGGGAAGGAGATTAAGGACAGACATGTCTGAGATTTGATCAATTCTGAGGCAGGCAGTTTGAGCAAGAATCTAGCCAACAGAAAGACCGTCAGTGAAGGGTTGGGAAGAGAGATGAGCTTTTAGGAAGCAGAACTGAAATATTTCTCCCCCAATGGTAATTAAAATGTGGAATGTTCAACCAAAACCACCAAAACAGTTGCAACAAAAAATCATATTCAAATAGAAGTTGGATGTAGTCAGATGGTACCAGTTAGAAACCGTATCTTCATCCAGAACCAATTAATGGGTGTATCTCCAATTTATTCATATGTTTTTAGGATGCCACAGCAGCACCTCTGTTTGCAGACTTTCCGTGATTGTGAGAACAGCTGTAGATTCACACAAGAGTTCAATGGCTACGGAAATGATGCATGTGGCGTTTCTATCATTCAGACCTACTATGAGGGTCCTGCCACAACCATTTAGTAAAAAGCTTGGTTATTGTAGAATGCAAAATTTTCAAATCATCACTATGTAGAAGACACACATAGCCTGAGTTTTTTTTTCACTCTCGTAATCCCTGAAATATATGTTTCCTCTAGTTGTTCACTAGAAAACATTACTTCCTCTTCAGAGTTTCAGACATACCATGGGACAGTTCACAATATGCACAGATGGTTGGTCTTCTAAATTAATAAACCAAATGATTTGGGGGGCTGTCACTGGAAAGTTCGTTTGCTATGTTGTTTAGAGTTTATGCAATATTTACTCACTTGAATGTGCTTCTAAACTCAATACAGCTGCTCCTGTAAGTAAGTCTTCACCTGGAAGACAAAGTGGTCCTTACTGTATGGCAAGTGCTAAATATTGATTTACATTGTTTCTGTTTTGGTTTCATGCAACACAACAGAATGTGAATTTCCTCTACTACACTACAGATGTGAAATACATAAATATATAGGAATAATATGTTTGCCATATGTTTGGGTTTTTTTTTAGTTTAGTTAATTTAGGTCAATTTGACTTGATCATGAGAGAACAGTATTTGGAACCAGAAAGTGAAAAAGAACAAAACCCACAAATACTGCAAAAGCCTGGTACTGTAATGTTGAAATATGGTTTTGGCTGTAAGCTAATACTAGCACATCATTCATAGAATCATGGAACATCCCAACTTGGAAAGGACTTCAAAAGATTGTCTGGTCCAACCTTTCATTGGAAAGGGAATTCATCAATTACAACCAGTTTCATGATGAATCCTTTTCTAATTTTCTATGAATGTTGATTTAGTGAGTGCCACGGAATATAAATGTTAATGCTGGCAATATTAAATACATAAAGCATACAAAGGCAGAGATTTCAACTATTGCATCTTATGCTGTTGTCTTTTCAGCTTTCATAAGATAAGCAGTATGACATCCTTAGTTTATACCTTTATTTTCACTGAAAATTTCCTAATTTTGCTGAAAAATTGTAAATGATACAAAAAATGTAAGTTTTGGGGTACTTCTTGGTGGAGGTGGTGTTTGTTTGTTTGGGTTTGTTTGTTTGTTTGTTTTAATAGAAGCCTAAAGGCAAAGAAAGACTGGTAGAAAGAAAAAATACTTTTAATTGAAACACTGAAACATAGGGAAAAAACATTTTTCCAAACTTTTTAGTTAATGGCATATCTAGTCTTGACACGGGAACGCCAGAGTGATCTATAAAATGGTTCCCAGCCTCCTAAGCTTGACTATCTGTGGCCCTCTCTTTAGAAAGATGTGCATAAACAGTTGTATAAACATGAGTCTCAGCAAGAATCAGCATTTATACTGCTTGGATTTGAAAATATCTGCTACTAAATGGAATGCTAGGGATGTTACCTGGGGTCCAGAATGGCATCTGTCACTAGCTAAGCCGATAAGGATAAAACCATAACACTGTAAATTCAATTTATAAGCATGGTATAAAAATATTCATCATGGGCTTAACGTATTTCTTTTGCATTAATGTCTTTGTTTTATATACAAAGATATGCTGCATATTTATAGGCCCAAACCACGTCACACATGCTGGGACACCAGAACGTGCCTGCTTGGATATGCAAGTCCAGATTCACCCCAACGGATCGTGCTCTTGCAGGCTGCTCTCCACTTTCAATCTCCATCGTCTGGGTTAGGATATACACGCAGGTAGGAGCTCGTCCGCCTCCTGAAACATGTCTCCAGTCCTGAGGCTTGGAGTCCTGTCACCAAGATGCCAGAGTCCAAAGCCCTCTCCCCCCCAGACTCTGTGCTTAAAGCAATGAGAAAAATAGCAGCGGGTTAACTATCTTCCGCTTGCTGACTACGCAGGAGAGCTTGGGCAACCAGATGTTTATCTAGGGCACATCATTTAAGAAAGCATTAAGCAAGCTTTAGAGTGGCCTTCAGTTTGGCATGTTGCAAGAGACAGATGAGGGCATTTCTGGGCCTCTAATTTACCCAGTATGAGGGACACTGGATAGTGATTTTTAATCCACCCCCAGCACCACTTGGACCAGCAGCACTTGAACCTTGTCTTTCACCATCCACATCACCCTGAAACTGCCACTGACCTCCTAAAGACCGGTTGTATCATCTGCCTCACTTGACACACTGCTGTCACAGAATTTACCACCCCGGAAAGAAGTCAAATTACATTTTATTCTTTTTCTTGGAGCATTGAGATTGAAATCTGCCTCTGTTGTTGAGTAGCCTGGAGCTGGCTTTTCTTACCTGGCTATCAGGTGGGTAGACAAGAACAACATTTTTGTCCCCAAGCTCTGATTCACTGCTCAGAGCTTCCAGAAAATCTCACTGTCTTTTTTACAAGACCTTGCATGCCTACCTGAAATAAGTTTACTACGTGGAGACAGGCAAACACTATTCACAACTTGGTCAGCTTTCACCAAATTCCTTTGCCCAGAAACAAAGCTGGTCTGGGGTCACTCCAGAAATGGTGGGAAGCTACTGAAAACCGCAGTGCCAATCTCCACCAGGAGACAGCACAACCCAGGCCTGACTGTCCTAGCTTTAGCCCTAGAGTCAAAATAAGAGTTAATCTAGTTCAGCATTGTAAGTTTCGTGTCATGGTAGCGTCAAACAGTCCGGACAAACTGCGGTAAGATGTAAGAAGAGAGTGCAATGAGGAGCTGGCAGAAGCTGTCCTGACCATGCTGCTGACTGCTGCAGGTTCTGGAGAGCCAGAGGAGCTGGGAGTCACCACAGGCTACAGCCCTGACAGCCCCGAGAAGGAGGGAGGTCAGGTAGCATTTCCTTTAGATGAACACTTTTTCTCTATGGTTGCCACACATTGCCTATGGCACATGTTGTCATTGGAGACAGATGTTTTCTAGGACAGAAGTTAAGCTGCTGTGAAAGTCAAGAGACAAGATAAGAAAAATATTTTTCAGTCTGGATCTGAAAAGATATCCATATAAAGTAACTTATTTATACAAAATGTAGAGAACGTATCACGCAAATTTGCCATAATAATATGCTTGGAAAGCCTGGAAAACCTAAGAAAGCAAGCCTAGAGCAGGCAATATTTATGTAACAGATCATCAGTGACTTATAAAATCAATGTTTGTAATTCACTTATGTGAGACAGATGAAATAGCAAAAATTCAGTTGCACTTGTTTGAAAAAAGTACAAAATCTTGTGCTAGTAGAGAAATAAAATTACAGTGATTCTTCTTCCTGCCTTAGGTTACAATAAACTGATCTGCAACTGGGATCAGGAAGAAAATCAGGAAGCTATTAGTAATGAATAAGATGTACTGCCACATTTGTGGTAGTGTGCTAGACAGACCCCTCCTAAACTCTTGCATGGTTAAATACCCCCCTCTCTTGTTTTCAGACATCAGAATTTTTATATACAGGAAATGGATCCTAGAGAGGATATGTTGGATTCACAACAGCCTATGTAAACTTTTCCTGACACCATGATCATTGTGTGATATTTGACCAGTGTCCCTCCTTGTCATAAAGCCTTCAAGAAGAAAAAGAATCATTTGTCACAGTTACGGAAACAAATACAGGTAAAACAACAGTCTAAAGACAAAACTTGTTACAAACAGTTAAAAAAATGGGAGAGTGAAGTGTTAGCACCTCGAAACAAAAGCCTCCTTGGTTCAAAGCCTTGTCGATTGGCCAGAATATTATCCAGTAGACCTCAGTCAAGAAATACTTTATTTGTATTGAAGTAAATACCTCAAATACATTTACTTCTAACACCTGCTAGTACTTACATCTTTCCTGATAATGTCTTGTGGGTCAATGTTTAACCATCAAAGGTGGTCAGAGGTCATGATGTAGTACCTGAGATGCCATCATCCTTGTGTGCCCTTGTGAGCTTGCTGCTCAGATGAGTGGGAACAGGGCATGCCATCGGGACCCAGGCTTCACAGAGCAGCCAGGTTATCTGCCAGTTTCACCCACACGTCAGCCGGGCTTTTGTTGTCTGCAAATCAAACAATGGTTGTGGTCTGATCCCTCAACAGCACTTAAACACCTTGGAATTAGATGTGACTTGACAGAAAGTCTCTATTAAATAAATAAGGAAAATTACTGAGATTCCTGTGTTTTTCATTATAACCAACTTCCACATGCAGAGCAGTGAACCAGATGCATGCAACAAAACCTTGCTGTGCTTGGGTAAATTCATATGCATAAGGAGGAAATAAGTGCTGAACGTATTCCAAAGCAGTCATAGAAATACCAGTGCTTCTGAATGCTTCCTCTAGACTGTGGCTTTTCCATCATTATTATAAAGCAACTGCTCCAATACCATTACTCCAGTGCAGAATACCATGAATGATGAAGCTCAGATTTAGCAGGGAAAAACCACTGTTCTTCAAACCAACCTGTCAAGCCAGAGAAGAAAAATGGCAGAAGGAGGCTTATGTTGTTCAATGTGGTGTTTTTCTTTCATAGTACTAAATCAGTTTAACTTTAGATTCTGCAAAATAAGTTGCCCATCATCACAAATAAGCAACTGTTAAAAATTAATTCTGGCTTTAAGCATTCTCTCAAGGGTTTTTTTGAAAACGGGGACCTAAAATTAGGCATGATTCCTGGGTGGCCTGAATAGTCTGCTAGCTGGAAGTCCAGAGAATCAGCAAGTTCAGCTGAAGTTAATGGGACTGCAGAGGACTTATTTACATATTAATTTAGGCATTCATCTCTGAAAACGTCTATTCTTTTTCTCTGTTTAAAAACTGGTTCCCCATAAAGTCAAAGGATTCTGAAAATAAACACTGATTTACTTTCTTGAATGTATTGATCAGTATATCTGTGGTGTCTTTTACTATTAGGCCATACTTGCACACAGGCAATTTGTTCCACTCCAAAAACCAGCAGTGAACCATTCCAGCTTGCTGAGAGATCATACCGACAGCTTAACAGACTGAGAGCAATTTATCCATTTAGTACACAGACATAAATCTTCCCTCCTAACAGCTTTGTTAAAAGGGACAGGCCTGTTTGCTTCTGCACCTGAACCTGCCACTGACATATATGTGGTCATGCTGGGAAAGAAGTTACAGTGAGGGAGAATGCTTACATTTACAAAAGTTGACTTGAATAGTGTTGTACCCTCTTACGTGAGCTTATACAGATGCACAGTTCATGCTGTAGTCCAAACTTTCCTCGTATTCAGTACTTCGGTGCTTGTGGCCGTGCGAGTTGCTAAAGCGTAGCCATGTCCAGCACACCTGTACAAATTCTGCCTCCGATATCCCTGCACAAGGGCAGCTCTTGGGTTCAAGGATTACAGCCAACATGTGTCCCTGCCGGTCTCCCAGGACTCTGCAGAGGAGGTCTCATCACAACTCATTAAACTGCAGGAACTGCGTTCCTTTCTTCAAAATCTCCTAAAAACAAAAGGAATGATAGATTTCTGCACTGCCCAATGGCTCAAATTTTCTAAGTTTGATAACCTCCATAAAAGAAGCTATTGATGTGAAAATGGTTGCTCTATTTTTAAATAAAATTATTAAGTTATGTAAGGAAGAGCCCCTTTATCATTAAATTGAGGAAAACATAGATACTTTTTATTACTCAGCGCATATGACACTTAGCTAAGAATAGTGGAAAGGCTGCACTAGGTCAGAGTAAAAGTCTTCTTGCCCAGCATTATGTCCCTGACAGAGGCCAATAGCAAACGCTTCAGGAAAGGGTGTAAGTGAAGGACGAGCAGGTGGTGATGGCTTTGCCATCCGGGTTCCAGCAATTACCATTTTAAGGCTTTTCTGAATAGAGGTTGCAACAGGACAATTAGTTTAATAGCCCTTGATGGATCTTGCTAGTAGCTATTAATCGAAAAAGGAGCCTCTTTTGTCATTTCATGACTGATTAGTTGCTTTGAAAGCTCTTAGTGAGGCCCTTGTGTAAGGCTTTTTAGAAATCCAGGTACACTGCAGAAGCCAAATCACCCTTATTCATATGCTCACTAACTTTTTGAAAGAATGCTATTAGGTTTGTGAAGCATGTGTTCCCATGAGGCTGAGTTGTGCAGGTGCCCCCGGAACCTTTGGAAAAATTGGCATCGCATTTGTTGCCCTCTGTCTTCTGGGACAACTGCCAGAGCCAGTTAAATAACAGCTAGTGGTTCAGCAATTTCATGTTTTAATTTGTTTAAAATAGCCGATGAACAGCATCTGGTCCCACCAAAGTTATTAATTTATTTGAAATTGGCCATAGTGCCTGAAATACCAGTCCTAACGGCAAAATGATCACTGCCTGTGGCTTTCATGTTGCTGCAACAGGTAAGTGTTTTATGGAGCAAATACTAAAATCCCACAACCTCCTCATGATTACATTTTAAGAAGATTAGAACCTCTGTATTGCCACTCCTGACTGGCAAACCTTTTGCTTAGCTGAAACTTCTAACTGAGGGAAATAAGTCCTCATTGCCTTTGAAAATGAAAGGAAGGTCATTAATAATACAGACAAGTAACAGGTGATGTATATCAGCATAGCTCCAATAACATCTCTGCAGACACAAAAAAATTTAAATTATCTTCTCTATCAACTTTCTGTAACAGTTTTGCTTTTTGTGTGTGTGTACGTATGTATTTTAAGAGTTATTTAAAAATACTTATTTCAATAATCAGCTGGCTCCAGATACTGCTATCCAGAAGGGGTTGAGCAGATACTGTCCAGACCACTATCATCTTCTAATCTGGGCCTTAACTATGAGGTATAAAACTCTGAGGCCATTTAGAATTAAACTGTCTCATTTAGAACTTGCCTGTTAATCCTGAGATATAAATATCTCCCTTTCTTGGTCTATTTTTAGATGAGACAGTAGTTACACGTATTTGTCAAAAGAGATGAAATTAACAAAAATGTTACAGCTCATTTAATTAATTATATGTGCTACCCACTATATATATAAAAATCATCATCTTTTTAGTTAATGTTAGGGCACATACACCTCCACCAAATTCAGTGGAGGGAGGCGATGCTGTGCCAGTTAAGGTTCTGGCCCAGAGGTAGATTTCACATAGAAGTTAAGAGGCATTTATAAAAATCCAGGAAAATTATTTGGCTCCAAATTAGCCATTACTAATAACAAGAAATAAGTAAAACCCAAATGGCTGTGTATCTACAGTGTTGAAATGAAGAGTAAAGTGCCAGCAAATTCATTGGAAGTGCTGGTACAGTATAAAGATCCACAGCAGTTCATTTCAAGTAACATATTAATGCATACAGGTATGTTTTTGTGTACATGTATATGTACATCAGTGTGCAACATGCAGATATGTAATTACACACATACATACATCTACATGATTAAAATGAGAAGCAACAAATACTCTGTGTGTGTCTGTACCTATGAGGATAACTTTTACATATATATAATGAGATGGCTTTCAGTCCTGAACCACTTTTTGGTAAATTTGCTCAGAGTAAAAGCCAAGGAAGCCCTGCCTACCTGCAAAAGAAAAAACAAAAAAAATCCAGTGAGGAGAGGCAGGTTACCATTTAACACTGAACACGCATGAAAGATGCACAGGAGCAGCTTTCACAGCATTTTCTCTCCCTGTTCCCATTAGGCTGTTGATCAGTGTTTATTCATGGGCAGGGGACCAGGGCACCAGAGGAGTCGCAGCCGGCCAGCGTGCACCCAGGGAACCCTGAGCACAAGCCTCCCGCCAAACCTGTGCCGAAAGCTGCCTTCGGCAAAGCCACTGCGACCAGGTCTCTGGTCGCTGAGGCTTGAGACTGAAGGCAGCCCAACGCAGTGCCAGTTATGTGTCCTCAGGTCCTCTCAGACACCTGGGTGAGCCCTCCGATACACAAGACCAGATGATGTTGAAGACACAGATGGACCCAGGTCCTCTAAAATCTGACTGGCTGACAAAAATAAGAGGAAAAAAAATCATTCCTTGATGAATTCCACAGGTTTCTTTAGACACATCCCGAGGATGAACAATACAAACACAAAGCTTCTCACGGTTGGACTGCTAGGCAAGATGGGAATAGAATGAAAGTTGTCAGTATTGCGTTTTAAAGGCATCCATCATACATTGATACAAAGCTAGCAGCAGTCTCCAAAATGCCAATTATTTAGAAACACTGAACCATACCACACTATACAGATTGAAGGGGTTTGATTTTATTGCACATATTTCTGTCTTTTCCTGTTAAGAACATAGAGCATTATGTAGTGGTGTGGAACTGTCTTGTTAATTTACCCTTAGCGAGCATTTTTTCCAAGCAAACAATAACAGTAACAGAGGTAGAAATTAATTTTCCTCTCTCACTTGCAATGACTGTGATGGGGCTTAATAGGAACGTTAGTAACAATCTTGACCCAATCTGCATTTAAGCTTCTGTTGCCACGAATGGAGTGACAGCAATTTGACACAATCTGATGTTTTTTTGTTCTTTGCTTCATGACAGTAGCTGTTTAAAAGTTTCAGATTATTCACTTTTCTAAAGAAGGATTAAAACCATACATATTTACAAAAAAATGTACGTTGTTCATCAATTTCTATTCAGTAATGTATCTTCCAATATGACAAAACATAATTTCATGAACATACATAATAATGCTTTAGCATTTAAATCCATTGCATCATTTGATTTTGATCTACAGGAATGGGTATTGTTAGAACAAAAAAAACTTGTAAGAGGAAGATAAACGTTTATTCTATAGTCCTATCTATTTATCTGAATCGGTATTAGATTTGTGTCGAGGTCAGTCCTTAAAATATATGGCCTCTGAATTCCATTTAATTTCAGATATCTCTATTACGAGTCTTTGCACAGTCCATCAGAAACAAGAATTTTATTCTTTTGTACTCCACTTCTCTCTCACAATAGAGCTATAACCCTGGATATCGTAATCTGTTATCACAGACATTATTTCAATATTACTTTTCATTTAGAGGATCAGGGGCAAAAAAAGGGATTTTTGTAGGTTTCACTTAAATATGGCTTAAAGTGAGTGAAAGGTAGAGTCGTACTGTGTACACAGATTTATTCCAGAAAATACATCCCTGTAGACTATTTTTCTGTTAACTCTTGAGATAAAAAAACACATCTTCAAATTGCCAATTTCCATTTAAATGCCGCCTGGGAGACATTTCCATTCTTTAAGTTGCACTGCCCTCTGGGGGAGATGATCTTCAGATACATCGCCATGTTGAGAGAACAAAAGCCTTCTTCGGTTACCTCCTTCAGTTTTGAAAGCTGAACATTTTGCTTCCTCCGAATTTCATGCCGATGCTTGGTATGATTTTGGCATCATAGCACAAAGATGAGAGAGGCTCCATTGCAGCCACCTTTTATTTGCTCTTTTATTCCCTTACATGTGTTCTCTTTTTTTGTATGTGTGCTTGGGAATCTTGTCTGGGAAGGCCTGGAGGTGCTGTTATATTTTTCTGAGATTTGTGGATGTAAGGTAGTCTATCCATGGTGAAAAGTCTGTGCTGCTATACCCTAGGGCTCAATGCTTCAAAAAGCAATGCCTTGGTCCCGGAGAAACACGCTCAGGGCTTCTGCGCAACTGGAGGCGGACATAAAACGTCAGACTCAACACTTTTCACAAAACGTTTTAAATTCTGCTTACGTGGTGCACATTCCTAACACATACACATGCACTGCCTAACTACATGGAGAACTGCTGGGTGTACGGTGCACATGCTACACGCATGCTCACCGTATGTGTACCTGGTGTTTCCTGCAAGCCATAGGGTTTATTCTGTGTACGCCAGGCAGTATAGTATTTGCACTGTGTTCCCAGCCTCCTACTTGCTTGTTCCTTCAAACAACAAATGCAATGAACAGTAACTCAATTACTGGGTGGCTGCATGGTGCTTAGTTGCCGGCTGGGGTTAAACCACAACACCATCCAGAGCGATTTTCAGGATTTTCCTTCTCATGCTGTTTACCAGTGTGTTGAACCACTAACAGAAAACTATGGATTTCGAAAAGCCTTGCCTAAATCATAAGCCTGTTTAATGTATCTTGTTCTGTCTAGCTCACCCTTTCTCTCAGTGGTCTGAGGACACGACCTCAAGAGACAAAATGGTCACCAGGGCTTTTCTGCTGCAGGTTAAAATGTGTGTAGCTGTGTTTGGGATCTCCCACAATGCAGCTCTGGGCTCTCTGCAGACCTGGTGTTCAGTGAAGGAGCTGATGGAAGTTGCTTATGCAGACCATAAGTCTCTAGTCTGGAAAAGCCTCACTTTCCAATACACATCTGACAAAAAGGCAGTTTTTAGCAAGAAGCTCCCTAACACAAAGGAGAAAAAAACCCAGAAAGTTACTTCAGCTATTTGGGTCCTGTTATTTTCTAAAACAAATTCAGAGAGCTACTCAAATAATGGACAAGTATGATTTTCACATCTGTACAAACTCAAGAGGCTTACAGGGAAGAAGATCACAGTGGGGAAGCTACCTGAGAAACATATCTGGGTATGAAGGATTCCACCCCCCTTCAAACTGAATAAAACTGAAGCACTGCAATGAAAATAAAGGATGGACTCAAACCCAGCAATGCTGCAAGAGGCTTTTCCAGTGGCAAGTGGACTGACAACAAATAGTTAAAAGAAACTCCAGTACAAAGGAAAGTATTTACTATGATGGCCAAAGGTAAGCAAAGACCTAAACATTTCCACAGCAGTGTATGAACAGCCAAAACAGACCTCCAAATTCCCAAAGAACAATTTTGAGGAACTGCTAGTTTCTACTCAACCGAGATTTCACAATATGATTTGAAGCTGTCAGGCAAGCTGTATGACTTGAAAGTGAAATAAAACTCCAGAAGAGAAATTCCTGTAACAGACAGTTTCTCTCTTACAATTTCTTAGAAAAGACGCGTGATGAAGGAGGAGGAGGACTTGGTTCAGTGAAGTGTACATAATGCTTCAGTGTCTTTCCACAGTAGATGCTCCAGAGAGAATGTGAGCCAGCAGAGAGAATGAAAGAATCAGAGAACAATGATGTGATTTAATACTTTGAAAGAGATCAAGTTGGTCTGGACAGAAATAGTCTGCCTTGGCTGTCAGAAGTTTTTGTAAGGAAAAAGAGCGCACTGTGAAGACTGCAGGAATAGTGAAGCAGAAAAAAATCAGTAACTAACGAAAACTCATCTTTGGAAAAGAGTAAGGGCTTCACAGAGGAGACGGAATGGATTCCTGTTCTGAAAGACTGTGAATTCATCACATGAAGCAAGCCACTGTTAGCTGTGAGCTGATGTGAGCCTGCAGGACCTACCGTGGTGGTGCTGTGTAGAAGATGAACACAGCACACTTTACTGGCTCAAAAGTGATCATTAAGAATTACTGCTGTGGATCTACTGGCCGAACTAAAAGGACTCCAACATTTTTCCCCACCCCCTGCCCTCCCGTTGCCCTTCTGAGGAGATATCGGACACAGGTACCAAATCCTCATTCACTGCCCCTGCCAGCCTTGTGCCCCAGTGATAAGGAGCAGGAGAGAGGAGCGCTCGCTGCCTTCCTCTCCCCATGTCTTTTCTCCTTCTTGCCACAGAAGCAAATCCACTTCCATTACTCTGCCTAACACAGGAGGAAGGTCCCACTACACTACAGAGAGTCTTGTGGGGCCAGACGGCTCAGGCTCAGACCCCACGCTCAGATCAGAGCTCATCCGCACTTCGACCGCTGTCTCAGTGCAGGACTAAGACGTGCTTATTGGCAACAGACCAAGGAGAGCCTGGTGGCCACTGGCGAGCAGGCTATTTAGCCAAGGAGCACAGGCACCCTAACTAACAGTCGATCCCATCTCCCACTCTCAAGTACTTTCACTTAAGCAACATTTTTACTTTTATAGAGACTTTCCAAAGCTTTCTTAACCTTTTGGTAAGGATGGGCATGCTGCATTTTGTTTCAGTTCAGCATTCAATGTCCACTAATTCTGTGTACTTTCCTTTCAAACTAATAGCCATAACCATTTTGTTAATTATTCCCATTCTCTTTTTTATCACTGGACAAAAATCGCAGCCTTAAACCTTCAGCCTGCAAAGTTCCTTCTTAGGCTTTTCTTTTCATGTTTGATTTCTGAAAATAGGACTGCCTTTAAAATCAATTATAAATGATAGGTTTAGCAACATTCATAGATGAGTGCAATCTGAGCAGTAGCTCACTATGTAGTACCGCAATCACGGCCTTATGTAAGAAAACAAACCTGTGAGAGTAAAAAATGTTTCTTAACTTGTAAAATGATATAAAACTGCATAGGAAATGCCCTGCCTCACACCGCTAAGTATTTTATTTAAAAATTCAATTTAATTATTTATCCTTCTTAAGTGCCTACTTTTGGGTCAAGACACATTTAACAAATGAAATGGCTGTATTTTTCAGCTGAGACAGTACCCTTGGTATTATGATGTCTCTATTATTAAAATGTACGTTTTCTGTTCCTTGATTGTCCCACTGTTTTATAAAGATTTTTTAAGCAATACTTTTTCTTTTTTGGACTCTTTTCTGGACTTTTTCGGACTACGTTCATCTTCTACACAGCAGCACCACCACCACCACCACAGCTAAAAGGTCCTGCAGGCTCAACCCTCTTCATTAGTAAGAAACGCTGTCCCTAACGAGATTTATAGAACCATAGAATCGTTTAGGTTGGAAAAGACCTTGAGATCATCGAGTCCAACTGTCAACCGTGCCCACTAACACATGTCGTGAAGTGTCTTATCTACGTGCTTTTTGAACACCTCCAGGGATGGTGACACCGCCACTTCCCTGGGCAGCCTGTTCCAGTGCCTGACAACCCTTTTGGTGTAGAAATTTTTCCTCATGTGCAACCTAAACCTCCCCTGGTGCAGCTTGAGGCCATTTCCTCTCGTCCTATCACTAGTTACTTGATAGAACAGACCAGTACTAATCTCGCTACAACCCTCCTTTCAGGCAGTTGCAGAGAGCGATCAGGTCTCCCCTCAGCCTCCTTTTCTCCAGACTAAACAGCCCCAGTTCCCTCAGCCGCTCCTCACAAGACTTGTGCTCCAGGCCCCTCACCAGCTCGGTCGCCCTTCTCCGGACACGCTCCAGCCCCTCAACGTCTTTCCTGCAGCGAGGGGCCCAAAACCGAACAGGGCACCCGAGGTGAAAACTTGATGCGGTGAAAATTTGCACCCAGCTTTACGTAGCCCTACAACCGGCCTAGGCCGCGGCCGCCGCCGGAAGTGACGCCGCCCGCTGCCGTCAGAGCAAGCCGGAAGCGGCGGCGGGAGCAGTAAACAACCCCGCCGCGAGCCCGCTGCCGCCGCCGCGCTTCCATCTTGAGGAGCCGGAGCTGGGGCCCGCCGCGGACCATGGGCAGCGTCCTGGGCCTCTGCTCCATGGCGAGCTGGGTAAGGTGGGGACGGCCGGCGGTTCCCTGACCCTCCTTGCCCGTCGCAGGCCGCTGACGGGACTCTCCCCCACCCCTCCCCTCCCCGGGCCTCGCCCGTCGCCTCCCCGGGCCCTTTTGTCTGCCGGGGGGCGTCTGTGGCGCTGCCTGCCCGCCTCCTCCAGCGCGGGGGGGCTGCAGGCCGCCTCCCCGAGTGGGCCGCCGGTCCTGCGGGACAGGGCTCTGCTCCCCGCCGGGCCGGAGGAGAAAGAGGAGGAGGAGGAGGACGGCCCTGGGGAGCTCCCCCGCCGCGGTCGTGTCTCCCCCCCCCTCCTTCTCGGGCTTCTCCGGGGGTCCCCAGGGATCCGCTGGGCGATGGGGAGCTTCGTGCTCGTTCAGGCAGGGCGGCCTGTCGCGCTGCTTGGCCGCCGCTGAATCCGCGTTCTGGTGTGGGAGGTGACGCTGTCTCCGCCGAAATTCCCCCTCCCGAGCCTGTAAAGGAGTCAAAACCTAATTAAATGCTTTGAAGTTCGGCGTTTTTTTCGGGGGGGGAGGAACAAACCTCGCGTGTTTCCCTGATCCTGATGATTGTATTTAATTTCTCTTTCTTACGGCTTTGTCTTGAGCAGCTCCGCCCTTTGTAGCATCTTTGTCTTATCGAGCCATCGTTTTCCCACCGCGCAGTGCGTCACCACCATGCTGAGCATCGTCAGGTGTTTTTTTTTTGTTGTTTTTTTTTCCTTAGTGGGAAAGAGGAGTTTGAGGTGGTTTGAAAACTGTTGGCACTACGCAGAGAAGTTGGTAGAGATCCTGCATGGCAGTCCCTTGGTTCAGGCATTGTTGTTTTATCCTTAAGTGGTGATATGTCTTTCCAAGCTTAGTCCCCATGCAAATAGACGCAGTCAGGTGGATTGTGAATCTTGAGACATTTGCCTTAAAAATGTCAGTGGGATTGTGAAAACCTGAATTTTCTATACCAAAAATATTGTACCATACTTGGTTTAAATGAAATTACGTATATTTAAGCAGTTCATACACACGACGTTGTGGTCTAACAAAACCTCATATTGATTTAAGCCCCTATTTTTTATGCTATCAAAATATATGGACTTTGGTTCCCCTAGTACAGAATGATATTTAATTAGAGAGATGATCCTTAATCTCCTGTACAAGTTCTAGGAAGTGATCCTAGAATTGGTAAATTTGTGTGAGCTAAGCTTCCAGGCAGATACTCATGTAAATAAGTGACTAGAACACTGATAGTATCCTGTTAACAAAGTACTGTCAGCGTTCATTTTGCTTTAATTAACATTTTAAACACTACTTAATGGATTAGCCAGTTAGGCTTTAATTACTAGGTGAATATAGTTAACATTAACATTTTAAATTATTGTCAAATACTAAGCGACAGTATAACTATAGGTTTTAATTCAAATATTTGAGTTAATATATACTGCGTTTTCAAGTGCATAAACAGCCTTTCTGATGACTGACTGGTGTTTGTAGTGCATGAAGAATCCCTGTATTCTTGCTCTTGGTTTTGAGTATTTGTTTCTGTACAGAGAAATTCAGCTAATGGTCTTTTAGACAAAATGATTTACATGAGCATGTAATCATGATTAAGCCAGATTTACTGTGGGTTACTAACCCCCACCCCTTCCTTTAAAGTGCCGCAACAAATCAGGTTTTTTGTATTTGGGTGGGGTTTTTTTTCCCCTGATGGCTTTAAAGTGTTGATTTTCTTTCCAGATTTAAAACCACAGCTAATCAGCACTTAAAGCCTATACAACAGTTCTTACCGGAGAAATTTGTCTGTGCTGGTCTCTAAGGCTATGTCAGTATAAACACTGTTTGTGGCTCTAAAAGAGAAACAAACTGTGAGGGTGAGGTAGCAGGGGGGGCCAGATGTAGCAGAGTTTGTGCTAGCGCAGACTGTGCCATGGCCAGGAAACATACTCCTTTTGTCAGGGAAGATGCTGCTGCAGGCGTTGCTTTAGCTGTGGAACTTCTCTGCAAGGCCACGTGTTGTGCCATGCAGAGCTGCTCTGGGTAAATGACCTCGGCATCTGGCCTCGTACCTTTATTTCGTCTGGATTTTTTGTGTGGTGTTACTTGCTGGTTGTGGCTCTGCCCTACTCTACCCTGATCGGGCAGTGTTTCTGCTTAGTGTTTTTAAGAGCGAAGATGAGACTGTTGTAGAGGGAGGTGGGGTGTGGGGGAAGGCCTTAAGAGCACTGTCATCTCACCAAAAGTCTTCTGATCCTAACGACCTAGATAGGTCAGGCAGTGCCGTTTTCACTCTGCTGGGTCTTGCCTCTACTGCATTGTTCTCTGAAATAGCTCAGCTGCTGTTTTGCTCACTTTAATACTCTGTATCAAGGCAAAGATCTTGATTGAATCGGTTCCTTTAAGCATATGAGTAGGGATGATGTAGCTAAAACCTGACTAGGCCCAGCGGGGGGCTTAGTGTTTTTGCAAATACTGAATTTAGTATGTAATTATTTAGTCATTAGCCCAGTAAGAAGATTACATTTGATACGAAAAACTTGTTCTGTGTGCATCAGGGGCAATAACACATGACATTCAGTGGTTTTGTGGGGTTTTCCCTCCCATCCTCTCTCCTGCAATACTCATCCTGTTATGTGTTGCTCCTGCAATTTCCACTGCCCTAGAGAATGAAATGACTGGTTTAGCAGGCATGAATTAACTTGTCTGCCCAGCTGGCTGCTCCCAGAATAGGTGTGTGGGTCATCTTTTCTTATGTTGCCTCAGTGAACACCGAGTTGTTCATTTTTCTCAAAAATGTGCAGGGATGCGAGCTGGTTGGTAGGTCCGAAAGTTCCTGGATGGCAATAGGTTTATGCGGTTGTGACTTAGTGACTGTTGTCCCAGCTTCCTTAAGAAAGCAAGCTCAAAACTCATTGCAGGGTAACTCTTTGTCTGCATCTCTGACTAAGCTGGGCTTCCCCTGGGGAGTTAATGTTAAGCTTTGATCTGTGTAGTAGTAACTTACTGTTCGCCCTGTAGTATTTTTTTTGAAGGAGGCGAGTTCTGAATTTAGGAAGAAAGTGACACAAACTGTCCTTGTCTCCTCTGCTGGTAAACTCGATTTCATGGGCCAAATGTTCTTTGCTCTCTGTTCTTTTTGAAGTCTGTTACTTGTTAGAAGTGTTTTTGCCTGTAGTACAATAATAATATTTTATTGGAATGGTATATATTTTATTCTGCCTTGCTAAAAGAAAGAGGGAATTAGACTGTAGTGTGATTCCTTGTAGAAATGGCCGACTTGTATAAATAGTATTAACAATCAATAGGGCTCTTGTTCAGAGATGCGCATGAGCACAGCTTGTAAGGATGAGCCGTTTGGGGACAAAACGTTTTAAAAGCTAGTGTTGGAGCTCAGACACTTAAAGGAGGTATAGAGGCACGTTGTTTCCCAGTGGGGGGAAGACAGTCATCTTTATTTCAGCCACTGCAAGCCTCCCCTGTCTCTAGAAACACGCATTCCTGTGTTCTCCCTGATGCACGCAGGAGGAGGCTGCTTGAATTACTTAGGTATTTAACAAACAATTTAACACTGGGATTCTCCAGAGAAGTCACTTTTGTGCCAGACGGTCCTTGCACCAGATTTGCTGCAGCAGATGAGCCTAGGCTTATGTTCTACTCTGCCGAATTCAACCTTTTGTTCAACTGTACCTTTAAAAATATTAATGCAGACAGAATTAGTTCAAGAAAGTAATTTTTTTGAACAGAGAATAGAAATATTCTTCACTAGAAGGGTTATTTGTATGTGTGGAGGAAATAATGTAATGCATTAGTACTATAAAATCCTGATGCATTCTAAGCCAATATTTGCTATACATTTCCTGCTTACTAAGCGTAGATGCCCCTAATGTAGTTGCTTGCAGCCATAGAACAGCCTTGAACAATCATCTGGTCCAACCTTTTGTGGGAAGGGAGCCTAGATGAGATGATCTAGCACCCTGTCCAGTCGTGTCTTGAAAACCTCCGGTGATGGGGGCTCTGCCATGCCCTTGGGGAGGTTGTTGCAGTGAGTGATTGTTTTCACTGTGAAAAATTTCTTCTTATATCAAGGTGAAACCTCTCAGGGAATCAACACCTTCATACTCCTTGTGCTGTAATGATACTGAGTGGAGGAGGAGGTTAAAAAGGGCAATATAATATCTTTTACTGTAGCATAGAGTGAAAATTCTTGGCTTCTCCGTTGTTGGAAAGGATCAAAAGTACAAAAAGAACACGAGGAAATTATTTAAAAGACCCAGTTTGTGGGTCCAGTGTGTGGGTCTGGCTGAACCTGTAAGAACAGATAATCTGAGCCTTTTCCTGAGGGCTTCTCAGGAGGCTGCCGAGAGCGTCGTGGCAGTCTGTCTGCTCCTCCCTGCAAGCCCTGGGGTCTTCCTGGTAGCAGCAGACTGGTGCCATTTTAGTTTGTCATATGACTACACTTAAACAACTCTTTGACACATGCCAGTCCTACTGGATGATTGACATGCACTGGTCATGTGGCCATGTAACTAGTCATGTTCTTATGTGACTGACTGGGTGTCTTTCCTGCGGTAATTAACGCCTGTGGCTTTCGTCAGGTGGTGGAAGTGTCCCTGCGTGGGTGCTGAAGGAGAAGCTGGGTTTTGCTGCCATTCAGTATCTTTGTCAGAGGTTGCGTGGTCTGTTGTAGCTCAGATAAGGCAGCGCTCGCTTGGTAACTTTACTTTAGCTGAAAAATATGTGGCCTCCAAAACCTAGCTGTTCACTGCTCACTGGGATTTCCCATGTCTTCTAGGCAGAATAATTTATTTGTAAATTAAAAAAAACAAACAAACAACAAAACAACAACCCAAAACATTTTGACTGTACCTTTCCTGTTTTGGCTTATGTTTACATGTGGAACTTTGCCCTTCTTTCGCTTCCTGAATTGTTGTCACTTGGCAAGTAGCAGAAAATTGCAAAGGGGTGAAGTAAGTTTCCTGCTCCCTCCCCCCTTCCCCCCCCCCCCCCCCCCCCGGTGAATTGGCACTATCTGCTCCCTTTCCTTCTTCCCACAATTTTCTGTTTAAGAATTACATACAGGTAAACTTTGTCCTGTTTTCTTCCCTTGTAGTACTGCAACTGTACAGCATTCCTATTCACTTTTACTGTTGATATTTGGTAGCAATGATAATAGGTGTACTGTGTGTTTGCTTTGTTGTTGAGATTTGTAGCTTTTACATTGCATAAGTTGTCTTTGCCAGCTAACAGAGTTATGTGATATGTGAGTAGCTGCTAAATATGCAATAATTTGCAACCTAAGCTTTAGGGTATTTTACGTATTGTTTGTGCTCCAGTAATGTTCATGGCCCCAGTGAGGATTGTGGTCCAACTCTGCCAGATGCTGAAAGTGTACCTAGATGGCAGTTGTGCTCATATTTTTTTTTTCTGTGGTATATTTATTTAATCTCTGCAGCTGTGGAAAGGAGGATGTAGTTGTTAACTAAAAGCAATCCTTGCATCTCATTTAGCTGAAATTAAATTAAATCCGAGAGAACACATGAGCCTGAATCCAGTCTTTATTTCCTCTGAATGGATAAATGATTACTTTTGACATAGCACTAATTTCACCGTACAGTGGTGTGTTAGGAAACGCTGCTAAGATTGTTGGCAGGCTCTGTAACATGTTGCAGTGGCTTAGTCTACACTAGTGATGGGATGCATAGGATGAGTCATTTTCCATCATAACTTCTGATGATCTACACAGCCTGATTAAATACTGAAACCTAGCAATGCAAAACTTTTTAAAGAATCTGTTTCATTTTCTGTCTCTGTCAGGTACCATGCTTATGTGGAAGTGCCCCGTGCCTGCTCTGCCGATGCTGCCCCAGTGGAAACAACTCCACCATAACTCGCCTGATTTATGCGTTCTTTTTACTTCTTGGCGTGAGTGTTGCCTGTGTGATGTTAATACCAGGCATGGAAGAGCAGCTGAAGAAGGTCAGGTTACTTCTTTGCTAACATGTTTGGTAGAACAAATGGCACAGAAAATTGTAAATGACATCTTGAAAGCATGGGGTTTGTGTGGAAATTTGTAATTGTGCTGCCACCTGTGCTTCACAGTCACCATTAATTTGACTGTAGGTCAAATAAACAAAGAACTCCTGGGACAATCACTGCATAGATGAAAAGCACTATTTAGAAATAAAGTTGTGCCTCTTCTTTAATAGCTCAGAGCAGAAAATATAATGTACGTATATGGAGTTATAAACTGTGTATCATTGAGATACTTGTATTTGTGGCACTTGATAGATTTTGATTGTTGTTAATAAAAGAGTGAAAAATAACCACAATCTAAGGTGACTTCTAGTTTCATTGTGCTGTCCTAGTTAAAATTCCATACAGTTTATTAATTGTACGATTTTACAGTTTATTAGTTATGAAGATACGGTAGTCTGTAAAATTATGGGATAATAATTTGAGTTATAGAAGAGCTTATAGATTCACTGAAGTTGGTTTGCATGTGCTTTGGTTCTGTTAGTCTTTGTTGTGCTATCTTTAATTTTTTTTTTTCTAGTAGATAGTAACTTCTGTTAGGCATGCTTTTGATTTTTCTCCCCCCCCAAATGATTCATTCATCTGTAAATGTTTATTTCAGTGTGGTATGGTAACCACATTAAAGCTTCAGTGAGAGCCATGTTAGTCACCTAGGAAAGAAAATTACAGCCTTCTGGAGTATGATTTGACTTCGGAAAGGTGTTGCTCATGTCCTGGTAATAACTGGAAAGGATATTCTCAGCTGTTTCATATGGAAGTTACAGATACTTGTAATTGATTGTGATGTTACTTTTTTGGGGAGGCTGTTTCTGTTTTAAAAAGATGTAAGCAGGCTGCCTTCTCCTAGCTATTGCATGAACTTGATAGTAACTGTCAAGTCAAATGTACCAAATCCCATTATTTTTAATTTATCTCCTGATTCAGATCAGCAAGTGAAAATTGCATTTCTTTGAGAAGTTCTGAAATTCCTAACAACATCAAAAAAACCCCAACAAAACAACAACCCACTACTGTTAATAAGATTTATTTTTGGCTTTGTTTAGAATTTGCCTGTGGGTTTTTTTTCCTTGAGTGTGTTTAATATTCTGCTTGGACTAGAACTAACAATACAGCTGTTGAGTATCATATATTCTAGCTATGTTAATAGTTGCATAACGTTACAATATTAATGAGTTGTATATTAATAAATAGCTAATACATATTTACTCACAGGAGCCCTTTACAGATCACTGAAGTATGCCTTGTATTTATCACAGATTCCTGGATTTTGTGATGGAGGAATGGGAACAACTATTCCTGGTGTGCATGGCCACGTGAATTGCGACGTACTAGTTGGTTACAAAGCTGTGTACCGTGTGTGCTTTGGTATGGCAATGTTCTTCCTTCTTTTCTCCTTATTGATGATCAAAGTGAAGAGCAGCAACGACCCAAGAGCAGCGGTACACAATGGGTAAGATACAGAAACGAGAACAGAGATGGGTGGTGTCTGCATATGAGATAGAGCTACTGTGAAAATAAAGCCCCTGGCTGAGCATGCTGGTCAAATTTACTGTTCCACAAACACTTTTCATAGTAGCTAGAGGAGCGTTGTTGCAGTAGAGGGTATTCGAAGTTATTAAAGTTCTTAGACACAGCAGATTAATTTTTATAAGAGGAAAAGATACACATGGCTGTCACTTTTCAGAGCCTGAACTATGGCAATGCATAACCTCTCCAGAGGTTTCCCAAGATTAGAGGTTCTGCTTTTGTCCAAAGATGACAAAATTCAGAGCTGGATAATGGTACTAAGTTTCACTGCACTGAGATTTTTTTTTTTTTTTTTTTTTTCAACAAAGAGAAATATTAAAAAGCCTCATCTGTTCTCTAGGTATTACATTCCTCTTAGCTTTGATGTTTGTAAGGGTTTGCTCTTTTCTGAACAGTTTTATTTTAAAGATTATCACAGTTATCTATATATTGATATAGATACATAACATATCTCTTCCCCCTCTGCTATGTTTTCTTCAGTCTCCTCCCTGCATAAAGAAGAGTGAGTTATGTATTTAGTTTCTGAGCTTCCCAGTAAATTTTTCTTCGGCATTTCATTATAGTTAGGTTTATCAGATGGAAGATAATAGTGAAATTTTAGCTTGCAGGTTGGTACAACTGGTAGTTTTCATCCAGGCTCAGCCTATGTGTAATGTAGCTTCTTGAACTAAGAAGATATAAATGTTTGTAATAAGGGATGGCACTAAAAAACATAAAACCATTTATGGTGCCTAGTCTTGCTGGTCACACTGATTGCTTAGACAACTACTTTTTCAAGATGATTGTATTTAACGGAAGCTATGAACAGCTAAGCTATAAAAATGAAGAAGTAATTTTATTTCATATTCAGTATAATAACATTAAACATGTTTAGCATAAACTGAGAAAAAACTTCAACTGATTTCTCTAGGGGTGTCGTCGTTTAACCCCAGCCAGCAACTAAGCACCACACAGCTGCCCACTCACTTCCCCCTGTAACCAGTACCATGGGGGAGAGAATTGGGGGGGGGAAAAAAAGTAAAACTCGTGGGTTGAGATACGAACAGTTTAGAAGAACAGAAAGGAAGAAACTAATAATGATAATAGTAACAATAATAAAATGACAGTAATAAAAAAAGGATTGGAGTATACAAAACAAGCGATGCACAATGCAATTGCTCACCACTCGCCAACTGATACCCAGTTAGTTCCTGAGCAGTGATCTGCCGCCCCAGCCAACTTCCCCCAGTTTATATACTGGGCATGATGTCACATGGTGTGGAATACCCCTTTGGCCAGTTGGGGTCAGCTGCCCTGGCTGTGTCCCCTCTCAGCTTGCTGTGCCCCTCCAGCCTTCTTGCTGGCAGGGCTCAAGAAGCTGTAAAACCCTTGGTCTAAACACTGCTTAGCAACAACTGAAAACATCAGTGTGTTATCAGCATTATCCTCATCCTAAATCCAAAACATAACATGGTACCAGCTATTAGAAAGAAAATTAACTCTATCCCAGCTGAAACCAGGACAAGGAGAAAAGAAAATAATTAAGACTGAGCAGAATATTGCTTTGTTGACTACTTTTGTTTGGTTTGGTCTAAAGAAAAAGAGTCTGGCTACAGTATTAGGATGCATTAACAGCAGTAACTCAGTTCAGCCTTTCGCTCTGCCCTGCTTTGTTCAGGAGAGCATACTTCTTACAAGCAAGAAGAAAATGGTTCAGGTACATTCTATATCAATGCTTTGTGGGGTGATTTTTTTTGACAATAAAAGACACCTTTTATATGACGTAGAGTCTTTTTACCTAAAACCACTCCTTAAGTGTTTGGGATCTTCTTGATACCATTATCTGGAGTTGTGCTCTCCAGTACAAATTTTATTACTATTTATGCAACCCCTTGCAGTTTACTCTTCTTAGTCAATCTAGTGTCAGCACTAGTATAAAAGGAAAGATGATACTTGTTACCTGTTAGTGGTAAAATATTTAATAATGTTACTTCCAACACTTCTATAATAACTAGTTGCTTCAATAATATGCATTACAGGTAGCTTTATGAAACCCATGGCTTTTGGTTTTTGCAATTGTATGTATCCTCAGTAATACTTTGCAATGTAATCTTCCTGTCAGTGGTTTGAAATATTCAGAATATTAGGTTTTGCCATGTATGTGTACTAACTTTTTCATACTTGCATGCAAATTAAGCCCAGTAATGTGGTGTACTGCCAATGTTCACCTTCTTTGCTTTTGTAACAGCAGTCAGAATGGTTTCTTGCCTCAGGTTAATAATAATAGAAAAAAAATAACTTGTATTCATAGGATTGCTCGTGGCTTGCACAGAATGCATAGCAACTGTAGGTATTACTTCAGAATTGTTTTTGACTCTCATGCACATTATATGGGTAGAGTGTTTAGATCCCTTAAAGTCTGGAATTAGAGATGAAATTTATATAAACTTGAATCTGTTCTTATTTCTATAATTGAGAATGACATTGATTAAAAAAATATAAAATCCCACATGTGGGTTCAAAAACTAGTTTTAGTGGGGTATGTGTTACACCATAAGTGTTGTAAGTTAATTCAGCTTTCAAAGTGCATTTAGACACTTCGCTATATCCCAGTGAATTAGACCATTTTTCCCATATTCTGCACTTGTGTCATCTGACACAGTTCCTCTCCATAGAACTGGAATTCATTCCTCTGGTCACCATCACCTGATTGTAACAGCCAGAAGGAGAAATTAAACTTGTTTAAAGTATGGGAAAGAAATGGAAAGGGATATAAAACTTGAAAACCGTGCAAGTATTTGACATCACAGGGCTGTGGTACATGCCTTTGTGCTATATTCAGTTTTGAAGTACATGTAGATGGTACTGTGCCTATATTTGGAGCTGCTTGTCACTGTGATCGGAAAAAATAGTCTTCACCTTCTTACAGTTTTGTTGGCATAACTTCTTGCTGTGAAGTTCCCTATGCAGGGTATATTTGTACACAGTCTGTATTTGAGGTGAGTTTGGGGAATCTTTCGTGGAAGATATTTCCTTGTCTGATTTTTAGGAAACGTGTGATCTGTTTTGTTTGTCCATGAGTGTGTATCTTTTACTGGAAAAAAAACCAAGAGTGCTACTGAACTGGAACAGGAACTTAGAATTTGATTGTGTCCTTTCTGTGAAGGATAAATCCTTGGCTTTTGTTGTTGTGATAAATCCTCATCAGATGTAGGCCTAAAGAGTCTGAAGTTAGGGTGGGAAGAATCTAGGCTTTTGTACATCTCTCTCTTGTAGGAAAAGAATCAAGATTGGTAGGGAGCTCCAGCATAATGTTTTCTGTCATTGTAGGCACCAACCAGATCTTCTACCTTTTTGGTTTTGGTACTAAAAACAGGTAGGGATTTTTTTAAACCATTTTTTCTGATGTCCGGGCAGTTCAATAATCTCACTGCTCTAGTTAAAAACCTTAAAAAACTCCCCAAACCCCACAACTCAATTATATTCCACCCTGGCTTCATTTGTAACACAAGTGAGCTATCTCCAGGAAATGCATCAAACTCTGTGTCAGTCTAGCACAGTTTAAGCATAATTTTCTGGAGAACAAAAATCTTGGGCAGATAAGGTAAGATTTGTATCCTACTTCAAAGGAAGTGAGTTGAGTGAATTAAAAAAACAACTCTTAAGGATGAGCATTTTTTTTTGTACTTTCAAGTTCTGTGAATTAGATCAGACTTCAGCAGTTGCCTGACTTTTTTTTTTTTTTTTTTTTTTTTTTTTGTTATTTCCCTTTAGATTCTGGTTCTTTAAATTTGCAACAGCACTCGCAATTAGTGTTGGAGCTTTCTTCATACCAGAGGGACCATTTACAACTGGTAAGGGAGTATTGTCTTCCACTGTATCATGGTACAATCATAACTGGTTTTAAAACAAAACTTAAGTGCATGCTGTTGTCTTACAGTTTTAATTGTAGCTGTGTAACTATAGCACTTTTCTGTGTCTGGGGACATTAAGACAGGGTGGTAAACTATCTATGGTTCTGAACTGGTTTTGTTTTATTTCTTTTTTAGTGTGGTTTTATGTAGGTATGGCTGGAGCATTCTGCTTTATTCTTATTCAGCTGGTCTTGCTTATTGACTTCGCTCACTCCTGGAATGAATCTTGGGTTGAAAAAATGGAGGAAGGAAACTCAAGGTGCTGGTATGCAGGTAAAGGACTGTACTACAATCAAGTTTTCAGTTTCATTGTGCATTATGTTAAATAAGTTATTCACTGAGTAGTGCATTTTACCATAGTGCAGAAGGGCTGCTTGGTGCATGAGTATAATTTTTCTCAGATGGTGTAGTTCAGCTCTGTTGTCTTGCTGTCCTTTTGATGTCAAGTTAAATAAGGGGAGGGGGGCAGGGAGGGGAGCAGCAGCCTCTGAGTAAGAAGATCTAATCCCTGGGAGCAGGGCATCAGTTTATGATAGCAGAGAAGTGGCAATTGTAGGGTTTTGGGTTGGGGTTTTGTTTTTTTTTTTTTTCATCCACAGGTTTTGTTACACCTTAGCACGGACTAAAAACTAACTAGCCTGTTACTGCTTCATATTGAGCATAAGCATCCCCAGTAATTGTTTTCTTTCTGTCTGCCGGTTGGTCATTCTTTGAAAGTATATGGCGAGTGAAAGGCCAAGATAGTGAAGGAGAGTACAAGTCATCACACTGGAGAAATGATATGCTAATGTTAATAAAGCATTTCAGATGTGATATTTTAAGCGTTTCAAAAGACAGCACGGCCTGTCTTCGTGCAATGGCACTTAACTCTTCAATGTTTTTAATAAGAAGGAATTTGGAAATGAGATTTTGTTTTTCCTTCTGTTGGAGAAGTAGTTCTTCAGTTTCTTTTTTAAGCTTTTAGCCAAAGTGTATGTAGTATAACTGTATTCCTTCATACTTGTTCTTGGTTGCTGTGGGAGGACTGGAGAATCAAGTATGGCTTCAGGCTTCCCATTTATTGTGTTCTTTCTTTTTAACACCTCAGAGTATTGAGAAGAACTTTCTTCCTTTACATTTCAGTGCCCAGAGCTGCTCTCAAATGGTCATTGTATACTGTATCCAAAAGCTGATAATCATGCAATATTACTTCAATTTTAATACTCTCCATTATTAACCGGTTTAAACTCTGTTTTTGTCTCTCTTCACAGCTCTGCTGTCAGCTACAGCTGTCAATTATCTACTGTCTCTAGTAGCTATTGTCTTGTTTTATGTTTATTACACTCATCCAGAAGGTTGTTCTGAAAACAAGACATTCATCAGTGTTAACATGCTGCTGTGTATTGGTGCTTCCGTAATGTCAATTCTGCCGAAGATTCAGGTATAGTTTTAATTCTATTACCTTTTAGGGTTTTCTTGTGTTATAAGTCCCAGAAACCTATAATATAATTGTGCCCAAGACTTTTACTTCCTTAACTTTGCTGTTCTATGACTACTTTGTATAGGAATCTCAGCCAAGATCTGGTTTGCTGCAGTCTTCTGTGATCACAGTTTATACAATGTATTTGACTTGGTCAGCTATGACCAATGAACCAGGTAAGTATAGTAGCAATATATGGCTTTTTGGGTAACCAGTTCAGCAGTAAATTCTATCTTCACCTTTTTGCAAGGCAATATTAGAATGGGGTGCTGTAATGCATGCAAGTTAGAGGCAGGACTCATTAGTTTGTGTTCTCTTCCCCCACCCCAACTTTCTGTAATAATACCAAAGAAATAGTTCTTCCAAAGATAATGTGGTTTTCATTTTCTCTTATATCTATCGTATGGAAGAACTTCTACCTATTATTGGCGGGATTCCAGTATTCTAAAGCTTAGATTTTGCATATTACCACAACTCTTCCAAGGTGTCTGGAAGGTTCATCTCCCTACCAAGTTTCAAGTTTCTTACCTGGTGACTGAGATGCTACTGATGATATTTTTCCAAAGTGAGGATTTAAAAAAAAGTACTAATAAATGTATTCAATGTTTTTTGTGTTTGAAAACAGCTGAGCATCTCTAAAAAAAAATAAATTCAGTAATTCTCACGATTGAAATAAACTGTCAAATATTGATTTTGGTGGTTTTAATTGGGTCTCTGGCTTTTTAATCTTAATCACAGACAATCTTCTGTGCTTCTGTGTAACAGCATATGTATGAGTCATATTTAATTGCTGCAGTGATTATGGAATTATGGGGAAGTAAGATTGTCTACTACTTTCAGCTGTTTCATCTTTGTTACCAGTGGATGCTGTGGGTTGGGAACCATTGATAATACAAAAGTGACTTTGTAGCATTCTTTTCCAACTCTGGGATGATGCTGGTACCCTATCTATAGAGTATATGCTTGTCAAACTTGTTTTCTAGTGGTAGAATTTCTAAGGCTTAATATGCAGAGCATTTTTATTTTGTTGCATCATCTTATATGAGGTGGAACGGTAAAGCAGTTGATGCATATCTTATATAAGTTTAAAATCCTTTTATGTGGTCAAAGAGACAGATTTTTATGCCACATACTGTCAGTTCCCTGCTTTAGAGAGACTTGATAGGCTAAAATTAGATTCAAAGCTTTTTTACTTCATGACTGTCACAGTCACAAAGTTCCTTTCTATTACTGTGCATTCAGCATGGAAATGTACTATTAAATATTTGTTCTGTTCTTGTTTTATGTAAGTTCTAATGTAACTTCTCCCACAGATAGGCGCTGTAACCCAAGTTTGCTGAGCATCATTGGTTACAATAGCACCACCGTTCCAACCCAAGGTCAGGTAGTTCAGTGGTGGGATGCACAAGGAATTGTGGGACTGGTTTTGTTTTTGCTGTGTGTTCTCTATTCGAGGTAAGATTCCTTTAAAAAAATTTCCTATTAACTTATATTACTTCTCATTGTTAGAGAGTAAATTGTATTTATTTGGGTAACTATGCTGTGTCCTTTCCTGTCAAATACAGCATCCGAACATCCAACAACAGCCAAGTTAACAAGCTGATGCTGACCAGTGATGAATCTACACTGATAGAGGATGGAATGCCCAGGAGTGACGGCTCCCTTGATGATGGAGACGATGTTCACCGAGCCATAGATAATGAGAGGGATGGAGTTACTTACAGTTACTCCTTCTTTCATTTCATGCTTTTCCTGGCATCGCTATATATCATGATGACACTTACCAACTGGTACAGGTATTACATTTGATGATACATTGTGCTAATGACGAGCATACAAGATGCTATCTTTTGCTGGACAAGGAGGCATAAGTTGTGTGCCGTGAGGAATGTAGGTCTTCAGTGGGACTTCTTAAGGGAAGTATACTGTTTGATCTGTATTAAGTGAATTGTATTTGAAAATTGGACTAGCCAACCTCGTTCACAGGTGCCTGTCATGTTTTCTAGGATAAGTCTCATGATTTACTGGACTCCTGAAATATGTCCTGCTGAAGCGAGCAGGATAGAGTCTTAAATTCTGTAATTAAAGATAAGTAAACACCAGGCCCATGTCTGGTGCAGAGAGATGGAAAAAGGAGAGATAGGACATGTTGTATCAGCAGGTTGAGGGAGAGATGATCCTTCCCCTCTGCTCGGTGCTGGTGAGACACACCTGGAGTGCTGGGTCCAGTCCTGGGCTCCCCAGTACAGGAGAGACATGGACATACTGGAGAGAGTCCAGCAAAGGGCCACAAAGATGGTGAAGGGGCTGGAGCATCTGCTACATGAGGAGAGGCTGAGAGAGTTGGGACTGGTCAGCCTGGAGACGAGAAGGCTCTGGGGGATCTCGTCAATGCATATAAATAAATACCTGAAGGGAGGATGTAAAAAGGATGGAGGCAGGCTCCTTTCAGCGGTGCCCAGTGACAGGACCAGAGGCAACGGGCACGAACTGAAGCACGGGAGGTTCCCTCTGAGCATCGGGAAACACGTTTTCATTGTAAGGGTGACTGAGCACTGGCACAGGTTGCCCAGGGAGGTTGTGGAGCTTCCATCCGTGGAGGTATTCTGAAGCCGTTTGGGCATAGTCCTGGTTAGCTGGCTGTAGGTGTCCCGCCTTGAGCAGGGGGGTTGGACCAGATGACCTTCAGAGGTCCCTTCTGACCTCAGCCAGTCTGTGATGGGGCCTGGTGGAAGGAGATGAGGGTGTCTGCTCCCTGAAAAAACCCTCACAATAAAATAGTTCTCCTGTGTGTGAATTGTTATTAACAGCCTGAGCAGGTATTCTTCAGAATTTAAAAATACACATTAGGGTCTCTAATAATTCGTTAAAGGACAATTTGTATCAAAATAGCAATACTAGAAAGGTGTTTCCTTCAAAAGTAATTCTTAATAGTCCTGCTGTGGATTTGATTTGTGGCCCTGCTTGGGTCAATATGGGTCAAGATTGTTAATTCTTCTAGGTGTTGTCTTTTGGCAAGGTAAAGTGCATTATTTGCATCTATAAATGCTATCCAGTTCCTGCCTTTCCACAGATTTGCTTAGAGATTCCTTGTAATTATTTCTGCTTCTTGACAGCTTCTCTTACTATTTTTCTGGGCTGCTGTTGCTTTCCACCTTCCTGTGACACCAACTTACAAATGGTGTTCTTGTACAGATTGGTGTGAACTGCCTGGAAGAAGGGTAAAGATGTCCTCTGAGGGGTGGAGGAGAAGTGAAAATGATCTGTAAAAATACTGTTGAAGAGTGGCTTACTATGATGAGTATGTCATATTGAAACAAAAATTGCAAATTTATCTTTTTATTTTTTCCTTCTTTAACAGTCCAGATTCTTCTTACGAGACAATGACCAGCAAATGGCCATCTGTCTGGGTGAAGATATCTTCCAGCTGGATTGGCATCGTGCTCTACGTGTGGACTCTGGTTGCCCCGCTGGTTCTCACAAACCGCGACTTTGACTAAGCTGTGCTGTGCTCTAGGGAGACTGCGTTAGCTTCACCGTGTCCATGAAACAAACAGTATTCCAGATAATAGTGCAGTTGTAAATATGTGTGTGCACGCGCATGTGTGCGTGTGCTGTCCATGTAGTATATACCCTGCTTTATTCTGCATGATTACCTTGAATCATGTCTCTTGTCATTTCACTAATGACTTTTTCTAGCTGAGCTCAGTGACAATTGCTGTAATGGTGGTTTTCATAGGAGCTTCGGGAGCATTAGATGCAAGATCAGGACCTTTTGGAAGTAGGTTTTTTTCCCCTCAATTGTATTAAATAGTTGTAGGAAAGAAAGCGCAAGCGTTAATTAGGGTAACAAAACAGTATTAGATCAGGCTTTGCAAGCAAAGGAGGGGCTGCCTTTGATCCCTGTTGCCTTGATTCCAAATTAAGTCTGGAGTGAGCGTTGTTAGACTTAAAACTCTGCTTGTTGGAGTTCACTGAACCTCTTGCAGCATGTTGGCACCAGCAGCCCGCCCTTTTCCTGCACCGAGGGCAGCAATACCTTTAGCACATATGTTAAGTGGGGAAACCTGCACCTGAAGCTGCAGAGGAGCCAATGTCCTCCTTGGTGCTGTTGGGTCTGACGTGTCCTGTGGCAGACGGGAGGACAGACACCCTGGGGAGAAACATCCTCATACCAGATGCTCAGAAGCATGTTTTTAAGGCACCTGTTTACAACTTACATCTATGTATTATTATTTTTTTGTTTGTTTAAAGTAGTTTAAATGGGATAGCTGTGCTGTAATTTATTGCCGTTTTGTGTGCCACTTTCTTGGCTAAGCTACAATCACAGAGTTTGCAAGGAGCCGAGTGGTGAAAACTGTGTAAGCCCTTTAGAGGAATTTTTTGAGTATTGTGGTTAAAAAAGCAGCAGAGGAAAAATTACAGTAACTAAAGGAGGCTTGCATTAACTGAGGCTTCCACAAAAGTGTTTAATATATTTGGGGCTCTAAATTTGAAATCATTTAATATATTAGGTATTTTCTTTGTTGTCCATGGCCAGAGATGGACTTGAGCCTAGAAAGTCTAACTCTAGGCGGAGACGGGACATTAATCTGTTTGATTAAAATACAGTATAGTTCCTGTGCAGTTATGAAATCTTAAATGCTTTTGTGCTTGCTGCTTTGTAATTGAAGTATGTAAGCTGCATTATTTATATCTCTCTGTTACTTGCTACAACTTGAGACTAGAGCAGCCTGACTGGGAGTGACCCGAGAGCCTTCGGCAGATGTCAGGCTGATCTGTTACTGTGGTGTTTATCCTGTTGCTAATTATTCTCTAAGCTTTTATTTTAATTCTGCACCTAAACCTTGACATTTACTCCAGAAGCCTGACATGTCAGTCAAACTTGAGATGGTAATGGAAGGATTAGTAAAGGCTTGTAATAATTTGGAACATGTTATTACCTTACTAATAAATAAATTTGAATGAAGATGTGCCATGACTTTTGGTGTGTTGTACTACTGCCCCGTGTGGGTAGCACAGGGTTTGATATTGCAGCTCATCTTCTGCTCCTGGGATGTTTCATAGCACTCGCTGTCTGAGAAGTAGCATGTGCACCCCTGCAAGGCAGGCAGGGGGTTCCTGGCTCCATGGGAGACCACACGTAACCCCTGGAAGAAGTTTTTGGATAGTTCTCCTCCCTCTGCCCTTTGCGCCCAGCTCTCTGAAAACATGAACTGCACTCCTCCTTCAGCAACTGCTGCTGCCACCTTGTACTGCACCTGTGCTTAAGTTTGGGTGAAACCTGAACACCAGTTTTAACACAGCAGTTCCTGAATCCTGTAAGAAATGACGAGGTGCTGAATTGGGAAGATGAACGGACAGCTGTGTCTACGGCTTCAGCTCGTTGTACAAGTGGCCAGACTATGCCTTTAAAAAAAAGAAAAGTTGATTTTGAATGCAGTGCCAGAGTTGTGGAAGGTGTTTTTCCTGCTGTATGCATGAAGTTACTAAAATCGACTTTGTCCCATCATTGGAACATCTTGCACACTGGAGCTTCTTGGAACTCCCCAGCTACAGCTTTGAGGGCCGAGAGGGAAGAATGCTTTTATCTTCAGTTACAGCTTACCTTACCATTTGTTTATATTGACTCAGCTCAGGGCGAGACGATTTACAGTGTGTCAGCTGCACCTTCACCTGGTGTGGCAGTAACCCCACTGCTACAGCAACAGCATGTTGACCTGAATAAACAGGGAAGACTTCAGTAAACACAATAACAGAAAGGCACCTTTTGAGTAGGGGCAGAGCTCAGCCAGGGGAAGGAAAGCTACAGGCATCTGCCACAGTTTTCAGTAAGAAAACAAAGGAGAAGATATTCCCTTGTGTGCTATTAAAGGAAAACATGGTTTGCTGCATTAGCCACTTGTTTTGGAGGCTTATAAATAAACCTTCAAGTTTCATTATCTCCACACTAGTTTGCAATAAACATGCATAGAAGCAGACCTGCTTGGGCAGCTACTCAGGCATGAAAAATACGGGCTGTTGGCTCCACACCCACCTTGCACAGGGAATAAGGGACAACAAGTATCACACTTAAGTAACATTTATTTTATCAGAGTAGATGGTCCAAGTTAAAAGCACTCATGCAGTCGAGGGGCCTGGTGGCTGTAAAGAACTTTTTTCCCCAAGTTTGTGCTATGTGTGAGCACTTCCACTGAAGTGAAAGTAAGGCAGAACCAAGATTGAGCAAGGTACAGGCACTTTGTTCCCAGTTCAAGCAGGGAAAAAAAAAGCCTACATCAGGTCCTGGTCCCCCCCACCCCAAAAAAGCCTCATGTTTGTTAAACAAAATGTTGTAAAAAATAGAAAAAACCCAAGATACAGAAAGTCAGTGCTCCCTAACCATACACTACTAGTTTACGTCATCATATGTAAGACCAGAAGTATAAGAAATCATAAATCAGAGCTTACTATTAACAAGTGTTCCATTACCTGGGGTAGTAGCGATATGTGTAATACCAAGTATCTAACAGCAGTAACTGTTACACGAACAGTCCCACTCGGTATTGCCCACCCTGCCTAACAGCTTGTCTCACCACGCAGTTAAAACGACTGCTTGTAGGGAGTAGCATAGGAAAGGTTATTTTAGATTCCACATTATCTGGTTACATAAAACAGTGATTTACAAAAAACTCATATACCAAACAATATTCTAAATAAATAGTTCATCTTCATGACTATATACAGAGTCCCCATTACGTTAGTTATCCAAGAACGGCATGTCTGTGTCCATGGGTGCCGGGGCAAGTTCACATAGATAGAACAGCGTGGCTTCGCTCGCTTCCGCCTCTGTCAGCGGCTCCAGCCGCACCAGCTTGCTCTGGGTGGGCTCAGGATCCAGGCTGCTCTCCAGGAGCTCGTCCACTTCCAGGGGTTTGTCAACAGAGGAAGGAGTTTCAGCCACGAAGCTCCCGCTCTCGAGGATGGAGCCTGGGTTCCCATCGAGGAATGCAAGGAGTGGAAACGCAGTGTACTGGATGAGCTGCTTATCTGGGGGGAAAAAATTCCCAGAACATCATCAGTTCACAGGCCTTTCTACATGCAGATGGAAAAAACACAATCCAACCCACAGAATTTATTTAAAGAATAGTTAATAAAAAACATTATAGCTGTTTGTTTTAAATGAGTGAGTGAAGAATTGTTATGTTCACACATAACATTGTTTATTCAGATTCTCCTGCAAAAACATCAGTTTCTCTGCACCTGGTGCAGTGCCAAAAACCTGAAAGGGAAACGCAGTCAAGTATTTTCTTTTGGTTATATACTTATTAGCTTGACACAAAACCAGACAAAGAGCAAATAACTAAGATAGTTTTTAGAACAAGGCTTGTTCAACTGTTAAACTGTTTCAACAAAGCACTACAACTAACCTGATTTGGGCTTAAAAACTTGTGTTTCCTGTGAAGCCGCTGGACCAGCATTATTCTTGGTAGTTTCTATTCCCTTTGTCTCCATCTGGAAACAAAAGCAAAATCTTAAAAACACATGCTTAAAGCCTTTTCCAATGCCACCAGAACACAGCTGACCAACTATTAAAAAAAAATATCAAATTTTTATTTGTGAAGGGATGCAGTGGTATCAGTTACCCACACTAACAGACCTTGGCTGAGAAAACATGAAATGGAAACACAGGCTGACTCAAGCAAGAACCAAATGCAGTGCTCATGAATGAACAGGACAAGTTCAAAGTGCTAGATCTTTGCTCTGCTGCTTATTCTCGTGTTTCTTTTCCCACCAGACAATACAGATGAAACCATTCTGACAACGTGTGCACCATGTTTGCAAGTACTAAAATCTTAGGGGACACAAAAATCAAGAGACTGGTACAATGTTAAGGTATCGGCCTTAATGTAATATGAGTTTTAAAGGACATAATTAATTAGTGTGCTTTTCCCTTTTCTGTTTAAAACCTAACAAACAGGATGAATTCAGCTGCAGCCTTTCTATTCTCATGGAAGTCTTCAAAGCCAGAGCATGAAAAAAGTGCTATTACACCAGAAAAGAAAACAGTAAAGGATGAATAAGGTTTGCATCTCTCACTACTGTGTACATTGAGCAATGGATTTAAGACTTACTTTGGTATTAGTGATATGATCTGTGGGATTCATCTGCACGGAGCTTGTAAAAAGCTGAATAAGACAAAACACATCAAGTTTTAGGTATCTCGATGGTGCTATTAAGAATACCAGAACATCACATCTGCCTGTGAGAGAATTATTCCTGTACTTCCATGTTTTCACCCTCTAACAGGATTAGAGTTTATTGACAGGTAGTTACCACTTCTGCAAAGAAAACCTAGCTTAGGAGCGTAAAGGTTTGGAATTCCACAAACCTTGGTCACAAAGGAAACAACTGCATTACGTCTAAATTAAGACTAACACAGTTTGCCGCAGTCTTGAAATGATTCCTTCTTACGTTGCTGCACAGAGAATTCGGGGTACAGTAAGGAAGAACACACCCTGATCAAGTTTGCAAGTGACACCAAACTGGAAGGAGTCATCAGTATGTGGGAGAGCAGAGCTGTTGTTAAGAGGGATCTCAGCAAGGTGGAAGAGGGCGACTGGCACTCTGGTTCAACAGCCATACGCATTTAGGACACAACTACCTCACACACTGGCCCAGGTTAGGGAACACATGGATCGGGAGCAGCTCCTCAGAGAGGGACCTGGGAGTCATGGTAGACAACACCCTACCACCAGCCAGCAGCATGGCCTTGCTACAGGGAGGCACGCTCTGCTACGGGCAAAGCACAGCCAGGAGGTCACTGGAAGCGATCGTTTCTCCACACAGCACCTGAGGCCACCTGGGAAAAAAGCGTCCAGTTTTAGGCTTCCCAGCATGAGAGTGTTCAAACTAGAGGGTGTGTGGAGGGCCACAGACGTTTGGGGGCTTAGGACGTACAAGAGGCTGAGGGAGCTTGGCTAGTCTTGTCTGGAGAGGGCAGACAAGGGAGGATAACTGCACTCTTCCACTGCTTCTAAAGAGGTGTTGGTTGCGGAGAAGGCAAAAGCCACAGAGGTGGACAAAGGACAAGAGGCAAGAGCTACAAGCTGCAGCAGTGAAAAACTGTGACTGACATAAGGGAATTCTTAACAAAGAAGAGTCGAGCACTGGAACAGGCACCCGAGAGGCTGTGGAACCCCCATCTTTGGAGATTTCAGAATTTGAGTCAACAAGGTCCCGAGTGACATGATCCAACTTTCAAGCTGGCCCTGCTTTGAGCAAGGGGCTGGACTAGATGACCTGCACAGGTCCGTTCCAACCTAGACCACTCTACTCAACAGAGATCTGAAGAGAAATTGAGAACATACACATGATCTTAAGAAATAACCTGAAATGTCAGGGAAACTTGTAAAATAAACGCCAAGAACCTTCTTAACCCCAGTTCATTGAGATGACCACCCATGACGTGCTGGGCTATTAGAAAAAAACAGTATTAATCTAATTGGTGTCTGAGTTCATGTAACAACAAATATAAGCATTATTTCATTAAGAAAGCCATTCTTCAATCAACAACTTAAGCATTCGCTTGAGCAGTGGTGTAGCACTGAGAATTATACCAGTGTCCCAGAAAAACATTCACAAATATTTATAACTTTCCTTTTTTAAAGGAAAGAAAGAAAAAGTCTGTTGTGTTTTAAATCTATTTTAAACAGTAACAACCCTCACAAATATCTTCTGTAGCTTATTACCAAAAATACTTAAAATAAACAGTGAAAATTACATCGACCAGGAGATCTGGATCTATGCTGAACTGTCGTCCTGATAACATAGCTTGGAAGTCCTCTAAACTGCAGTCAATACTGTCAAGATAATCCAGAAGTTCAACCCTAGAAGACAAACAGTATTTATTACTGTATCCCTCAACAAAAGGTGGAGAAATCCACAATTAAGCTCTATGCAGATGTACTACGTGCATCTAAAAATCTTTACCAGAACGAGAATGAAGTAAGTTTTTCATTAGAAACAACCTCTGGAAAAAAATGCTCCGAAACAGAGCATTTTTATCACATCAACGTAACATTGTGACACGACATCAGCAGAGAAGCGATTCTTGCATCCAGGGAACCCTAATGAGCCTCATCCACCTGCAGAAGCTACGCAGATAAATCCTGACAGCTTAAACAATGATATCCACAACATTACACTGTCAGATTATGCACCCTGACTCACTTGCTTCACAGTGAAAAAAATCAAAGCTCCCAGCTTAAAATACTTAAAATAGAAGGCTCTTTAGAAATTGGCTAGAATAAAGGTGACCTATAAATTTAAAGTCCTCAATAGAAACTATTATTCAGTTCTTTTTACTTCAGTCAAACAATCCGTTCCAATACTTGAAAAAAACCTAAAAGACTGGGCTACTCACTTTCCAAGAAGATTTATATTCTGTGAAATTACTCCATTCTCATTGAGTATGGAATCCATCATTGAGACCGGATCTTCTGCAGTCAAAGTGGACTGGTTATTCAGCTGTACAGCACTTGACATGAGTGGGCTTGTACTGTCACCAACAGGGCCAATGGGATCACCAACTGGGACAGCAACCGATTCTGTGATTTTATCCCCTTGAATGACAGGGGCATATTCTTCTTCATTATCATCTTCCACAATTACAATATCAGGAGAATGGCTACAGCTTTAATAGGAGACAAATGAATTACAGCATTTCATACACTCATTTGAACCGGTACTATTCCACAGGTTTAGTTACTTCTCATTTTAGTCAAGCTACTATAAACTTTCCTACTGCTTTTTAATACAAAACACAGCAAGATACTCTAAATGTTTTATGTTCCATTGATATGGTGCTGCAATGCTCAACACAGTTAATGCAGCTCAGCTAGCAGATGCTGTTGTGCTAGACCACAATAACAACAACTAAAGAGATACGTGAACACTGATACTTCTTGCATTAGAACAACTATAAGCTCACATATAAGTGTAAAGTATGTACAAAGTGGACCAAAGTATAGGAGGTCATCAAACTAGACAGACAATACACAAACAGAATCAACTCTGGAGCATCCAAAACAAACTATCTCCATTGACAGCGTTGTAGTTATTTAACCTTGTTATGTATACCAGGAAGGCAACCTAAAAACCAAGAAAGGGTCTCAAATAATTTGATTTCATCCATATTCTGGTTTTCTTAACCCTTAGTAGCTGTTAGTTGTGCTGCCTCTCTATCACAGCCTTATCTTCATGAAGCTTTTCTATTAGAGAATGCATTCCCAGATATTCAGCTGAACAACGGTACTAGTTCAAGTATAAGCTAGAAATATCTATGTTTTATTCCTTGAGACATAATACAGGCCCTATTAATGCAATGCAACTCAGGAAGAGAGTTGCATCTCAATCCCTGGACCAAGTTTCAACTGCTCAGGGCTGAAAGATGAACTACTTCTATAGTACAGACAGGAAAGAACATAGTCACAAAACACTTGGGACTGAAAAAAAAATCCACTAAAATTAACTGGCTTAAAGTTCAAAGACCACACCAACACTCAACAAACACCACATGCAAATTATTCTCCATAAAAATCTGTAAAAACAAGGGAAGTCATTCCTGTCCGTATTTATAACCAAGATGACATCAGTTACTCTGTCTTTGGACAAGTAGTGTATTTAACGAGAGTGCAGTAATACTGATTACTTCTCCCTAGTTTCTATCCTCAGCATATTAAAACTCCAACAGCCATTTAACTATTTGGAACAAATCCAGAGGTCAATAAATCAGAACCTAGTGTGAATTCACAGATGAAGCTTCTATATGTGCAGGAGTACTGAATAATTCTGACCGCTTCATTAAAAAAATTATCCAAGACATCTGAATTATTGCATATTACACAACACTGAAAGCCAATTATCTACATAGACTTCTAGAGACTTCTTACTTGGAAGAATCTGAAGTGGTATCTTCATTTGCTTCTGGTGTAATGGGAAGATTTTCTTCATCACCCACATCCTCAGTGACATCATAAATAATGATGTCATCTGAAATCTGTTCCCTTTGTTTTAAGCCCTCATTTCTGTTGAGAGGTACCTGAAAATTATTTTAAAAAGAGAAGGACAAGGAGCTCCAGCATTCTGACAGTTATCATTGTATCTTACAATACTTCAATTCTAGAGAGGTGCAAGAGCCTTCCTACACCTCAGAGATTATAAGCTGTTTGTATTGATCTACATTTAATAGAAAAAATGAGAAGAGCAGCTACAGAAAAAAAGTTTGGCAAATACTACAGGCATAGAAATAAAAATATACTAGCACTGTCAGCAAAATCAACAAAAAAGCTGTGACAAAAGGACTACACAAGAACTAAAAATAGTAAAAGAGCGACTGCTGTTTAAATAGTACTTTGTTATAAAGCTATTAATTCTAGTACCATGTTACAGCACTCATTCTAATAATTTCCCCACCAACCATTACTTGGACAGCAGAAAATAACTTTCAGTGGCATGACACATTCAAACAGCACGGCAACTTGACATGATTTTGCTGGGTTGGACGCTGCCTTGCAGAGCAGCACGCTGGGTGCATGTCCCTGTATGGGGCTAGGGGTGCCTAACTCCTAGAGATAACACAACACACGTGCTATTTCTAACAGCACGGCTATTAAAAGCAAACTGCCTTCAGTATGATCGCATCAAGCTGTATTTAATACACAGGTAACTGGCTTATACATGCTTATATTGAGAAGTGAATGGTGATTATCAATCAACACACTTGTCTTCTGAAGGAAACACAACATGGCATATCAGTTCTAAAAGTTAATAGCTCTACGTACACAGCTGTGTTTTATTCCCCATATGACAAGCTACTTGATCTGTCTGCCCCCCTCTACTGCTTCCTTCATCATAACAAAGAGTACACATAACACAAAACTTACATGGTGGTTACTGTCAGCTGGTTCTTTCACAATTTGTTGAAATACATTCGACTTTGGAGGTCCATTAGTGTTCAGAAGTAGAGGCCTAAATCAGAAATAAAGGAAGAAAGCCATCTCAAAACTAATTCTTTGGTTTTAGTCAACAAAACATGTCAGTATATTGACTGGCCAGCAAGTCTTCAAGGCCATATTTACCTCTTGCGTTTTAGGCTCACTAGTTGGTTATTCTGCACCAAGGTAACGATAAATTGTACAATCTATAAGGAAAAGAACACTATTGTTAGTCACTGTACTCCATAATTGTTTCTCTCAGAGTACCAAGATACCTTATAGCAGAAGACTTCAATAATAAAATCTACGCGTAAACAGCAGAACACTTATTTTCGCGTAGTAAATCTCATATAGAATTGTTCAGAAAATCATGGTAGAATAGAAAACACTGCTGGTAATATCTAAAAAGAATAGCTATTCAGTTGTCTAGGAGAGGCTTTTCACATAGCTGGCAGTAAGAGTAGACTTCTACACTATATCATACAGTACACAGAAAAACATCCAGTAACTCAAACTGTTACAAGAATTCTAATAAGCTATAACAGAAGGCACACAGGGATGTTCACTCTGTACATAACCTGTACCTGTAAATACTGGTTCTGGTGAAAGATATTTTTGACAGATTCAGAAAAAATGACGTGTACATTTAACAGTATTCATCAGTTGCCTTTCCTTTTGAAATGTTGGACTTTCTTTTTTAATTTAAGGAGTAAATGTATTGTATCTGCCTTGAACAAACTGAAAAAAACCAACCAGTAAGAGTCTCTGCTACAAGGCTGCTTTCAGTGTTGCTATTTCTGATACATAAAAAAAATAAAATCTGTAAACTCTTTGCATTTACATCAGTTTTGGTAGATCATAAATCTAGCTGTTAAACCAAGCTAAGTTAACGTATTATCAGTGGGTTCCAGTCAATAATCTATCCTTCCAATAACTTCAGAAATATACAGTCAGTGGGTCAGTTGAGTGGGACAGTAGTGAATTTCCAATACGGAACTTTGTAATTCTTGCAGTGAGAAAAGAGTTTCTCCTGAGATCATCCAACACAGAGTATTAGTCATCTGGTTCCTGAAGTAATAAAAAATGGATAGACCATTTTAAGGGTACCTTAATGAATGATGTACAATGCTCTTGAACCTCTTTCTTTGAAAACGTTTACAAGAGTTTGGCCTTCTGCTTATGAGGTGAAATACACTGAATGTTTCACAAAGATTTATTCACCATACACCACCCTGTTGTTTGTTCTATTAAAGACATTTCACACAGTACAAAAAAAAAGCGAGGACAAAGCAAGGTAACATGTGGCACAGTAGTCCTCATTCATAAGCACTCACTCACTCATTCACATAAGACACTTGAATGAAGCCTTACCTTCCGAATAACTTGCTGTTGTTGCAAGTGTTTTGCTCTCAGTTCTGCCACTTCCCTCCAAAGGGATTCATTCTCCCTGTTTGAAAAGGATGATTTAAAAGTCAAACTAAAACTAAGTTTTAAAATATGTACATTAATGTCCTGGTTCTTAGTAACTGGTAAAGTGGGTTTTGGATTTAAGGTGAGAACAATGTTGATAACACACTGATGTTTTAGTTGTTGCTAAGTAGTGCTTATCCTAAGTTGAGGCTTTTCCAGTTTCCCATGCTCTGCCAGCAAGCAGGTGCACAGGAAGCTGGAAGAGAACATGGCCAGGATCACTGACCTGAACTAGCCAAAGGGATATTCCATACAATAGGAGTCACACTCAGTATATACACTGGGGGGAGTTGGCCAGGAGGGGTGGATCGCTGCTCAGGCATCGGTCAACGGGTGGTGAGCAATTGCACTGTGTATCACTTGTCTTTTCTTGGATGTTATCTTTCTTTTTTTATTTATTCCTTTTCATTACAATTATTATTATTATAATATTATTTTATTTTACTTTAGTTACTAAACTGTTCTTATCTCAACCCATGAATTTTACTTCTTTTTTTCAATTCTCTTCCCCATCCCACTGGGAGGGGGGAGGAACGAGTGAGCAGCTGCGTGGTGCTTAGTTGCTGGCTGGGGTTAAAACACGACAATTAATCACTTTTGTTAAAGACTAGTTGGCTTCATTAAAGCTCTTTGAAATGTGTTTTTAGACTGGGGAGGTGGGGGAGAGAGAAAAAGAAAGTCACACATTTAGCAGCTTTGGCAAATAATTACAAAATGGAGACCCAAACACAACAAATAGCCTGCAGAGAATTTCCCGCCCCCTTAAAAAAATAACAAAATAAAAACCAGAATCAAATTTGGCCATACTTATTGCACATACACTCAGCATTTAAAAATTAACTGTTTTATTTCCTTTCCTATAACAAAGTTACCTTCTCCTCTTCCTTCTAGTAATTAAATCCTAAGGAATTAAATAATAAAAGAAAATAATAAATCAAGCATACAACTGGTTTCTGGTAGCAGCAAAGGACCAAACAGCATAAGATGTAGTTTCCTCTCACCACTAAAAAACAGAGCTGTTCATTTATATCAAGCCTGTTTGTCCTCCCTCACACACCTCTTGCTAGATGCAAGCCACCTGTCAGCAACAGTACATCCATCTTGAAAGCATCTTTACAGAACAAGCTCTCAAGTCACACACGCAGCTGTAGGTCAACCTAACAGTTGCCTGTATTAGCTCCAGTAAAGGGAGCTAATGTTAGATGCTAAAAAATAGGAGCACAGCAGAGATGGCAGCTTTCATGAAACACTGTTCTACAAACCCTGGTTGTTCTGGTACTCACAGAAGTTCAGTTACTGAGACAGTATAAAAACTGCTGTAAAGTGGCCGTTGCTACCATATCCATGAACCTCGTTGTTTCCAACATCATAAAGCATATTAAGAGCATCAGAAAGCATATTAAGAGGTAGATAGCTGTCCCCCCCCCCAGCCCATGGAGGGGAGCGGGGGAGCAGAGGCCCCCCAGGATGGCAGTGACTCCATGGGAAAGCCCACACTGGAGCAGTCTGTGCCTGAAGGACTGCAGCCGTGGGAAGGACTCACATTGGAGAAGTTCATGAAGGGCTGTCTCCCATGAGAGGAACCCCACAGTGGAGCAGGGGAACAGTGAGGATTCCTCCCCCTGAGGAGGAAGGAGCGGCAGAGACAAGGTGTGATGAACTGACCCCAACCCCCATTCCCTGTCCCCCTGTGCCGCTGGAGGAGGGTAGGTAGACAATTTGGGAGTAAAGTTAAGCCCAGGAAGAACACAGGGGTGGGGAAAGGGGTTCTAAGGTTTGGTTTTTACTTCTCAGTATTCTTGTTTTGATCTGATTGGTAGTAAGTTAAATTGATCTCCCCCCCCCTCCCCGGTTAACTCTCTGGGTTTTGCCCGTAACCATAAGTGGCAAGTGATCCCTCCCTGTCCTTGTCTCGACCCACAAGCCTTTCTTTATATTTTTCACTGGTGTTTGGGTTTTTAAGAAACCTTAAGCTAAGCTTTCAGAAATAGCTGTTTATATGCAGTGTGACGAAGCTTGTTACTTATTCCTCAAACTGCTTCTACGTCCCGCATACAATTTAAGAGTACAGCTCCATCACAAATTTAACAACTGAGATCAGAGATTCTGAACTTTCTCAATTCTCTCACCAGCTTTATTAACATGTTTTGTAAGACTAGGTCTTCTGATTTAGCTCCAGTTTCTACCTCAATCATTTTAAACTCATGCGACAACAATATGGATGTCAAAGACCAACCATTCTATCTTCTCATCTCTACGAACTGTCAGGTCATTAGCAACTAGACATCCTTTCAGCCAAAGTCAGCCCTGCTCCAGGCAGCGGTTTAGACCTGACAGTGTTCTGAGGTTCTTTCCAACCCAAATTCGTCTATGATTTGAAAAAAGTGAATATGAACATCTTTACTCTAGACTGGCTAGATTCTAATTAAGACTCTTATTAGACAAAGTAAGTTTACCTCTGAATGTTCTACCACTCAAGTAATTAGAACCAAAGACTAGAAATGACAGCATTTGCTTCTTAAAACTTGAACTAATCAGTGGCCTCTGCCACAGAGGTACATTCTCAACATAAGGAGTCCTGAGACAGAGTTACTGCTGAGGTGCTGTGACTTACAGTGCATGAGCTTATGCTCATATATCCTGTCTGTATCTACATACTCTAAAGGATTAAGTAATTTGTGAAACACATCTCTCATTGTTGAGAATAAATTGCAATTACTAACTAGGTAATAATGCAATTCTAAAAATACTCTATTTACATTTGTATTTTAGATGCTGTACCTCTGTCACTGAGGAAGCTAAGGAATTTCCAAATTAGATTTCTAAACAGACTTTCATAGGCGTTATCCCTCCTGCAATTTTTAGCAGTAGGGAAATGAAGACGACAACAACAGGAAAATAAAAAGCAATGAGCACAGACATTAATTGTAGTAAGAAAGTATTATAAGCAATTTGCACAAACCAAACTCCACCTCAAACTAAATGCAGTAAACTACGTCAAACTTGAAGATGTAAACCAGCATACTTTATGCTAAGAGCCGAGTTGAATATTCAGCCTCAGCAGTGTCTTGGAACTATTATTAAAGGTGTTATTTAATTGCCCACTACAAGACACTTCTTCAAACACCAACATTGCCTATTATTTTTAGCCATATCAGAATATTCAATTTTTAATGCAATCCTTTTATTGAAATTTATTTTCCTAAAGCAGTATTTCAAGTTAGGCAATAGAAAAATCAAGAGACACCTAAAATTAGGTCTTTGTCCAATAACTATTATCAGAATTACTCAATTTTAGGGATCAGTTGCTGATGGAGCAACTTACCTCTTCAAAGCAGACAATCGAGATTCAATAGTCTCTTGTTTAATTTGCACCTTTTGAGCACTACTTATTATTTTGGAGATATCTTCCTGACGTATCTTGTTTTCTTCAGGTCTTGAAGAAGAAACCTTTAAAAGATTAGAATCCAGAAACAACACTTTCCTTTACTCATTGTTAACTATTATTTTCTTTTGGTGATCAAGTGTATTTTCTTCTAGTGCTGACAAACTATGCCTTTAAGCTAATAATAAACCAAGCATCGAATAAAAAACACATAGAAATTTCCTCTTACAGCTGTTATCACATAAGCTTTAGTTGTTAGAAACATTTGTGTACATTCGTATTCTTCAGGCATTCTCCTAAGTGCTCTACTTCATCACTGCTTCACAGTAACCCAATGTTATTAAGTACATCCCTCTCACCAGTTTAGCTTGCCACATTTCTATTCAATATCTGTATTCACCTGACTCACAGTAACAGCAGAGCACATTTAGGAATCACATTTTAGTGGCATAACAAATACATTTATAGGTTTGCCGCCTGTTCTCTTTGGTGGAAAGTTTAATGCTTACAGTAGCTTTCTTCCGAAACAAGCTACATATAACAAGCAGACTGTTATAATGCTGATGGTAAAGTCAAAGCACACTCTGCACTTCTTCTAGTGCCCATTTGCAAAGTGTCATATTTGCATAACTCGCTCATTTTTGCCACCTGTGAAACTTACTATACCAGCAAAGCAGGTTAGATAAAGGAGCCTAGTCAAATCCACCAAAATATCTTTAAACAAGTCAAGATGTATACAAGAGCAGTGCAGTTTGCTTCCCCAAACTCCAAACTTACTTGCACTTGCAATCCTGCAATTAAACTTGACATGAACTTTGCTATTCATTCATACTTACTAGTACAGGTTTTCCACATACTGAGTTTTCACTAACCTTCCTTTTAATGTGTTCCAACAAGTCCTCCCGGCCCTGCTTAAAATATGGGTGCTGAAACTCTACGGGACCATCTCGCTCCAGTTTGACAATCCCAGATTCAACATGAACAACTTTACGGAAGCCATCTTTAAAAAAAAAAAGAAAAAAAAACAACCACCAAACTCTCAAAACCCACATTAAGAAATTCAAGCTACGCTGTTCCAACTATCCTGTTACCAGTTTCGAGGATGAGAAAGTATCCTAGTTGCAGAGAACACAGGGCCACTGCTCAACAGAAATTGTCTATAACTAAACATGTACAGGATCTAGAACTATGTTAGAAAGCAAAAAGCCAAGAACTTACACATGTTTAACTGTCTGACAAAGCTTGCCATGTTGTTGTGCTTGAAGTACTTGGGAAGAATCTCTTTTGCAAATCTCTGTTCATCCAACACCAAGAAACTCTGGCCATTCTAAAATGAAAGAGACACATTAAGCTACTTAAAGACCATTGTAGGAAACATGCTGGGCTTTTAGAATTAATCACCAGATAGGAATGTTTCCTTTGTGCATGCAGTATGTAACGGATCTGCTTGCCTACAATTTTCCACAACAAAAAGTATACAGGCCCCGAGGTCGCAAAGCAACAGAGTATCATCAATTTACATCGCTATCCATGTCTGAAGGGCAACACCTCTATGGTTACTCAGTGCTTCCTCAAGAAAGGAGCTGTTTAACAACAACAACTACCACAGTTTCACTACAGGACAATACTACTGATTTCCTATGTAGCTTCAAAGTATGGGGAAGGAAGCTAACAAAGAACGAGACTGTGCAAGGGAAATAAACCCAACAACCAGCCAAGAGCCCCTTCTGCGTTCCAGTATAAAAGCATTATTAGTTTGATAGGACTTGTAGAGCAGATGGAGCTGTCAAAGAGCTGAGGGTGTCCACTGGGTTTTGGAGTTACCAAAAAGGTAACCACCCAAGGCAACATCCTCCTCCTGGGATGCCAATTGTGAGGGAGGACTGATCTTTTATTTCATCCACAGGCTTTGACAAAAATAGAAGGCTCAGCTCTTTGTTCTTCAGTGGCTGTGCTCCATTAACTAAAGGACAAGCAATTGGCAGAATCCAAATTAGCTACTTCAAAATGGTTTAGGTTTTGTCTGTACATCCACGGTACTCTCACACTGTATTTAATGAGAAGCCTATCGTCTTTGATGAACATCAACACAGATACTGCATCTTCTTCAAGGCCCTTTAGTTCAACAAGTTGCGTTTATTTCTTACTCCCAAATGCCAACAGTTCTATGATCCCAAGAAGCTTGAAGAACCAACCACGAGACCACGTGAAGATCTTTGCCCAAGAACCTGTTTCCGACAAACTAGCAAGGATTGTCAGAAACAGGATTTATAAATGGCTCGCCAGTGGAAGAGTTAGAAGCTTAAGACTGAGAGGAGGGTAGAAGATGAAAACTTGCCAGCAATGCCTACCTACATCCTGCTGAGAATCAGTCAGTGGAAGGGAAAGGGGAAGCAAAGGAAAGGGCAGGAACAGATCATCGTAGACAATGCATTAATGAAACTCACCAGCTGAAGGTACTCAAACAAGCAGCACTACAGTGACCTGTGATGCCAACAGACAGCTTTCATGCAGCGCCTCACTTTATTGTCACTTTGACATTGTACAGGCCTAGCGCAGAAAAATCTGGGAAACACATCTACCAGTTCTTGTTGCCCTGGCAGTCGTTTACAGCAAAGCTGTACAGATGATAAGGCCTGGCCTGAACTCACTGGAGCATTACTACATAGCTAAATACCGTTTTCAAGTCCTAGCGTTACTGAATGCAGCACACAGCAATCTCCCAAGGACTTCACTTGGCACTCCTTGTACGCGTTTCCTCAGACAACACGTACCCTTGGCTTCGCTGAGGTATGTAAGCAGGGAGTCAAAATTTGGCTGTCTGGTTTCAGATGGTTTTTATCCTTACAGTGTAAGGATATGGATTTGTACAGGAGGAAAGTGAAACGTTACAGTAACTGTACTCTTCCTCCTGTTACACTTGGTACGCTTTCTGTACCCCATAATATTGACACAGCGTAGTTTTAAAAGATGTCATCCCTTGTGTACTAAGTGATCACAATACCTTCCCCCACACAAGAACTGCTGAATGCTGATAACGTCAACGGTGATCAGTGGATCTTCCTTCCACAAACAGCCTTGCAGGATCTCAAACAATTAGCCTTTATTTTTAATTAGGAAAATAATACAAGGATACCTAATAATAGCCTTGGTGTGCTTACGAGATAAACGTAAGCGATGAATTTGAAAGTCTCCATTAAAAGCATAAGGTGGCAAAAATGGCGCTTCTTAAGCAAGACAACATAACATCTGAGTCTTCACATAGCCCTTCATCTCTCTTCCACAAAAAAAAGTAAAAACTAAAAAAAATTAGTAGGAAAGCTGCTGTAATCTGCTGAATCTACTTGCTCCCTGCTTCAGGAAGTTTTGGCTGAAGTTACTGGTAACTCATTATCAATAAAATCTTTAAGAAGACATTTTATCATCGCTTGAGCATTTAAAATTGAATCAGCTGAGAGCTGCCACCTCAACACCACGTGAAGAGGCCAATACAGTTTGAGAGCAGGAATTTTAAAATATATTTTTAAAACATCTAAGATGTAGAGAAAAATTAAATTATTAACCCCCCCTGCATTGATCACAGGAGTTAGCGATGCTTACTGAAGCAAACGTGCCAGCCCTTCATTACATTGTAAGGGGGTGGTTACTCCCTGCCTTCCAGTATTTTAAGATACTTATAAAGTTTGTCCTCTGATAACACTTCTTCATTCTTCACTACAACAGCCTGCATTTGAATATAAAGGATTCAAGATGAAAGGACACCCAACTCCGGTTTTCCATTTAAAAAAACAACAACAAACAATTAAAGTAGATGTAAACCAACACGGCCACTGCACACCTTTAACCGGCAGTTCCCAGGACAAGGACTTCGGTTACCAGAGGCACAGCACTGGGGTGGGGGGGGGTGGGGGTCCCGGGGTTGGGGGTGTTAATGGGGACACGGGGGGTGGGTGGGTGGGGGGTGCCCGCCCCAGCAGCTGCCCCCGCACTCCGGAACGACGCCACCCGAGCGCGACAGTTGTCGCCCCACGTGGCCGCCTGCCCATGAGCCCGGTCCCCCCCCCCCCCCCGACCCCGGCCAGCCCCGCCATTCAAGGCCGCCCCATCCGGACCGGTGTCCCCTTTGTTTGGCGTACGGCAGATGCTAACACCCCGGCTTCCCCCATCTTCTTTTATACCCCAGAGAAGGACGCTGTCGCGCAGCACCCCCCCACACACAGCCGGCTCCCCCGACGGCGAGCCCTGTTATTTACGAACTCGCCGACCCGCGGTGGAAAAAAAAAAAAAATCTCCCACCGCAGCTCTGCGTTCCCCATACTTCGGCTTTAATAAAAACTGCGTGTCAGAGCACCCCACCCCCCCCCCGGCTCAGGGACGCCCGCCTCCCGGGGAACCCCCCAGCCTGCTCGGTCGGGAGCTCCAGCTAGGGGACGCGACCACCGCCGCTCGCACTGCCCACCTCCCCACAACCAGAAACGCAGGCGGCGGCTGAGGGCCGGATAAACGAACCGGCCTTTCCCCAGCAGCCCTTCACCCGGGCGGGTAGAGAGCTACGACGGCCCGGTAGCTGAGAAGGGGTGGGGGTGTCGCTCCCCGGGGGAGGACGGCTGAGGGGAAACCTGACCAAACCGAGGGGGCCGGGCCCGGTTCTTCCGTTCTCCCCACGCGTAGCCGAGGCCCACGGCTCCCTCCTTCCCGGCCTTCTTCCCCTAGCAGGCCCCGGCTGCCCTGAGGAAGGCGGTTTTCGTCTGTCTGTGTGTGTGTGGGGGGGGGGGGGGTAGAGCAGCAGCTCCCGCCACCCCGCGCACGCGGGCGGGGCGGCTCAACCGCCACGGCTGAGCTCGCGCGCGCCCCCCCCCCCCTTCCCCCCCTTCCCCCTCCCCTCGCACCTGGCTCCAGGTGATGAGCTGGTTACTGGGGGCTTCGCCCACCAGCGCCCACAGTTTGCTGAGGAAAGCCGGGACCCCCGCGCTGGCGGAAGGCGGCGGTTGGGGCTGAGGGGGCTGCTGCTGCTGCTGCGGCGGCGGCTGGGGCTGCTGCTGCGGTTGCTGCTGCTGCTGCTTCATTGTCGCTCGGGAGCCTCCGCCGTCTGGCCGGGGGAGGGGCGCAGGGAGAAGAGGGAGGAGGAGGAGGAGGAGGAGGAGGAAGCAGGCCGGCCTTGCCTTGTCCCGCCCCCACATGCGCATGCGCAGCGGCCCGCCGCGGGTGCGCCTGCGCGCCGCCCAGCCCAAGCCCTAGCGTTTTTGCCGCACGTGCGCCGCCCTCACGTGTCACAACAGGGGCGGTGCCTGGGGGGGGGGGATTGAGAGAGAGAGAGAGAGAGAGAGAGGTGGGTGCCGCCCATGCAAATATAGAGGGGTCAGGGCCAATGGGAGCGCGAGTCTCTCCTGCGGGCGGGGCCAAGGGGGTGGGGCGGGGCGGGGCGCCGGTTCCCGCCGGGGCGCCGGGCGCGTGGCGGGAGTCTGAGGGAGATGGCGGAGGGTGAGGGGAGCAGGGGGGGGTTGGCGGGGAAGGGCTCGCCTCCCTCCTCACAGAAGTCACGCAGGGATGAGCAGGCCACCGTAACTGCAGGTACTGGGTACCCCAGGATCAAGCCCGCTGCTCAGGGGACGCAGAGGGCTGCAGCAGCTGCGACCGCTCCGGCTGAGGTGTCCCTCAACCTCCTCCCCGCCGCGGCCCAGCACTTACAGCCGTGACAGGATTAACACCTCCTTAACGGCGGCTGTAGGAAACGTTACCGACAGCATTGCTTCCTTGGGGAGCCCCTCAGCTGAAGAAAGATAACGTGACGCCTTCCCTTTAGAGAGCGTCAAACCGGTAGCGAGAGGGAGACTGCCTAGAGCTGAAGCACCACCGAACAAAAAGCCTCAGCACCGTTCCCTTTGACGAACTGCTTGCCAAAATAGAAAGTTACTTGCCAATGTAGGCAAAGCTGGAGCTGCCCCATGTCGTCCTCAAGGTTCTCAGGGTTGTAATAAAAAAGAATTTTCAAGTTCCCGAGTTTGATGACGGTTTCAATGAAAATACGTACAAAATTGTTCGGGTTTTTCAAAGCCAGTTGAAAGAGTCAGTTTCTGCTGCCAGTTCTCTCTCAGCAGCCTGCTCTTGCCTGTGACTGGGATCCAGGGAGGGCAGCAGAACAGGCCGGCAAGGTCTCAGCAGCAACTTACAGGTGCAGAGAACGTGCCTTTTTGAAGACTACCCAATCCTGTGTTTTCAGAAAGGTCTGGTAGAAAGGTTAAGAAATAGCAAGGCAGCTGGAAAACATGGGCACACATAGCATGGTAAATCATTATAGACATGATATAAGAAAACATGTAATAACATAAGCATATGTGCAACAGAAGCATCCAAGCTAACTCTCTAGAAAAAAAAGTCAGGCAGTCCCAGGGGAGACCTCTCGCCAAGGCAAGTTGTGTTTAGATTTCAGACCTGTTGGCTACAGAGGCTCTGAAAACAAACTGATTTAAATCAAAAGGATATCTCTAGGAAAACAGGCTAATAAATGGTAAAAAGCAATAAAAATAATTTCTTTCCATACTCTGCCCAGTATTTTGCAAAACTTAATCACAAACTTAATGACAAATATTTTTTAATAAATTGTTCTATGGAACTAAAACTAGTATTTTCACAACAAATCCTCATCAATTGACAGCGTTACTGAGGTTTTGTTGAGAGCTCTCACAAAAGTCTCAAAGAATCAAGGTCAGCTTGATCTGCTTCAGTTTGCAGTGAGAATAAAGCACAGTGGCACAGGAAATAAATTGAGAACCTTTAGCCTGGTAGCATGCAGGAAAAAGAATTTAAATATTTCCATTTCAAGCTGTATATCACACAGCTTCTCTTTTCTCATTGCATTAGAAGGCTACAACGGCCTGTAACAAACTCGCTGACTGACATTCACTAGATCATTCCTGAGAGGAGAAGTCACGGTTACTAAGCTCATGGCTTATTTTTTCAGGGACAGTATTTGGAATGATAAAACTTAAAAGAATGTCTTTTAAATTTAAGCACAAGTTTACAGTAATTGTCCAAGTAATTTTTCATCCTGATGCGCATGCAGCAAGCTCCTACCAGGTTCCATTGATCTAGCTACAAATGCTAGATAAGCAGAGAGAATATGGTTGTGATTTAGTCCGGACACAGTACCGCTCTCCATCTTACATTTCTTGTTTACAACATACCTTTGAAAATAGGAGTTGATTTGCAGAACAGCTGGACAATATTTCAAATTGTGCTTGTAAATGTCGACTTATTTCAAAAGGTAAAATGCTGTATCGGTATCTTTTGCTCAGACAGAAGTGGAACCATGCACTTAATTTTTTTCCATTTCGCTAGTAGATTGAACATCATCTTGGTGAGAAAGACCATCGTATAACTTGATTTCCAAAGTCTCAGAGTTGAGGTAAGTCTTTTAACCTTATTTTCTTTCTTAACCTCAGTTTAGGGAAAAAATTTTCTTCTGAAGCCTTAAGGCTTAGGAACTGGAAGTTATGAATTTAATACTTAACATGAGTTGTACATCACTAACATTTTAAGTAACCCTTCAATTAGTTTTTATTATCCTACAAGATCTGAGCAAAAGGTAATTGCTTGCCCATGTTCATAAAGCTTCCTGTTAAGTTATTTTACAAGTCAGCAATTGTGGAACTCGCCAGTCTTTAACCTGGGGCTATTTGACTTCCCAGTATCTTCATGAGCAGTGCTATCAAATCATCTTTTTCCACTCTGCAGTGAAATTTTCCTCCATTCAGCTTGCAGAAATCTGGTAATTATCAGTTCTGAGACAGGTCAAGCTATTTAAATCTTTCAAAATACAGTCCTCACCCTGCCCTCACCAGAAAACCATAACACTGTAAAACTTTTTGGGTATTGTGAAATGTTGGGAATTCAGAAAGAATAGATGTCTTCTCGTATCCCTCAACTAAGCCCTGGAGCCCCAGCAGATGCTGTTCCTCCCCAGCCTCGTTCCCCTTCCCTAGGACCCACAGTCCTCCCACATACAGGAGTTCCAACTAGGATCTAGTGTTTGAGGACTAAGAGAGCACTACCAACAGAGAACATCTCAAGCGCAGTACTCTTTCTTACAGGTTTCTTTACAGAGAGGCTATATAGGTAGCGGCACCTCAAATATGGGCAGAAAGCCAAGGGAATAAAGCTAGGTATCCGTTCATATCACTACCTGTTTATTTTGACATCACATATGCTTAGAACCACAACCACCACTGGTCTCTTCTTCTCATGCTAGAGCAGCAGGCAAGCCCCACAGCAGTCCCATGCTCTCTTCAAGGAGCTTCGGACACTGATAGTCCAGCTTTGATGTGGTTTAAGAAAAATAATCTGGGATGGGGATTCTTTGTTCTACAGCATACTTGCAGAGGTCACAAAACAGCCCTCATGTAACAATACTATTCGGATATGAACTTCACCTATCTTCCCTCACTTCCTATTTTCTTCCACCATAGTGGAATATACAGCACAGGTCAAGCTTTCCTTGCAGGCTGCTGCTACGGCTCTTGTAAGTTTGAAGTGCAGTCTGCGTGAATTCCTGTCACATCAGACCCCAAGTAAAGCCTAAGTCAACTCCCCAGGGGATACCAGTCTACAGATTTTCCTTAAGACAAACAGCACAATGCAAAAGAAGCAACTGAAGATGACAAGGGAGCCAAAGGTAGGGTGACAGATTTCAAGGCAATACTCTCCTCTCTTTGTGACCGCTATTTGTCCTGACTGAAATGCATGACATTTGAAGGTTCTGGCAATGATAAGGTAGTAAAGAATGACAGAGTCATCCTGAAACTCTCATTTGCGTTTCAGATCCAGTTATCTTTATTGATTTGTCTGTATTGATCCCTATGAAAGCAAAAGACAAATCAGTCACTGAGCTTGCACATATGTTGCCCCTGAACAAGCACAGAATGCCACAAGTAAACAAACCATCCTGGAATGTCTGTAGTATCAAACACTGCACAGCACTTCACAGCCGAATTTGATGCAAGCCTTCCACCTTTAAGAAAGGTGTTACGCCATTTAAATAACTGGAAGTGTTCCTAGGAGTCCCAACTCCACACATACTAGGATCTCCTTGAATTAAAAGTGGCCCTAAGAGGCCTAGCTTTAAAGAAATCCTCCTTGAACCAGGGACAGCCTTTGAGATTGCTGTGTTCCATGATGAAACTGGCTAGAGTAGGCAAGGTAGACGACATTTCACAGAGCTTCTGAAGAGATTGTTCTTCCAAAGCCAATATTCTTTCAGTTAGTTTTACGCTGTCCTTGTGCATCTGATTCAAGTCCTGTTCAGTTTTTTGGATGGCTAAGTGATTAATTTTCCTTCTCTTCTCCACATGCCCTGCAGGAAAACCAGATGGCACAGTCAGCACACCGGATATCTAATAGACAATGATACAATAAAGACTGGCAGTAAGTTTTGAAATTAAGTTATGATAACTGTTCCCCACAGCATATTTAAAATTAAGCAATGATAACTGAAACCCACTTTCATTCATGATCAATAGCTTTTTTCTTGAAAGAAGAACGCAGACCTACATTCATATTTACTACTAACCCTTCAAGATAGCTTGCTATAGAAACAGAACGGAAGAGGTATCCATTTCTTATTTGCTTATGTATGAGGAATACTTGATTTAGGCTTTTCCCAGTTAGACAAGACCTTCTATGCTCCATGAAAATGCTTGGCGTTATCTTAAAAGATTATTTTCTCATACTATGAGGAAGAGAGTTACAACCTTGGAAAATGTGTATTTTAAACAAGCTAAGATAGAATTCAATTAAATGCAGTCAGTTTCATTAAAAAAATCCAGTCTTTAAATGCTTGAAGCCGTAACCCACCCCCTACCCTGCCTTTAAAAAGGAGCCCCCCCCCCCCCCCCAATAAACCTGAGTCTAAACCCATTTCTTATCTGATCTTCAGGCTTTCTGCAAAGTTAATCTTTTTATTAAAGCTTTTGGAAGGATGGTAGATTTGGGATAAAAGGCAAGGAGGCTTCATGGGCAGCATGCCTGGCAGAAAACTTTATAGAAGCTTTAGAGCAGTTTGCTGTGGCCATGTGTTGGTATCTGTGGAAAAACAATTCCTGTGGTAAAAACCCTAAGCGTTTGGGTTCATTTGGTCATCCACACTTAACATTGTTTTATTCCAAAATGAAAAGTAGATACAACAAACTGTTAGCACAATTTTCTCAAGATTTTGTTTCTCAAGAAGGATTTCATAACATAGGAGTTATGAACATTATGGCAATGAAGGGCTCATAAATCAAACCAAGTAAGGCATGAAAATAAGCTTTTATCTAACCTGAAGCTAGTTTAGCAAGCATATGCTACATCCATGATTTAGTTATTCAAAGGCCTCCATTTCAAGCTATTTCACATTCCAAACATTAGGATGTCCATAAAATAAGTGTTCTGCCAGCTCAATTCTGGCAATTCTTCAAAGAACATCCCTTGCATTGGTTTACTCTTATCAAAAGCACAAAGCATAGTAGAAATTCTTCACAAAGTACCAATAAGCAGCTTTAACCGTATATTTGACATGTGGAATTATCGGTGTTCTTATTAAATTTTAAAATCAAGTTTATTTTCAAGAATAAATTAGATTACATTAGTCTGCTTCTTAAGGTCATTCAGAGATATGATATGAATGGACAAAACACACCTGCTCTGTGGTTGTGGAGCCTGTCGTGTCATACCTGTTCCCACGCTAATGACCACTTAACAACTCTCTGCAGCCAGTTTAAACTGGAAAACCCTCAGACTGAAAATAGATCAAACCAAACTGCTTAATGTCAGTCTAATTTACCTGAATCTGAACAGGTGAAACTGTTACCCTCCAAGTCTGTGTCTAATCCACTGTTGTTCATTCATTGCTCGTTCAGATTCCTGTAAGTTTTTATAAAAGGAAAAGAAAATCACTTGATTTCCAAAAAACGTGACACAAATTACTAGTTTACCTGTACTGTGAGAGATACTATGGAAAATAACAACTTGCTGTAGTTTTCATGGGATTCTGCTATTTTCTTCCCAGTTTGGTTAAAACTACTGCTGTAGCAGCCACACACCATAGTTCAGTGGACAGCTAGCGACTGAAATGCTATCTATGCTGCAATTGCAATTGCAGCTGTCATCACCTTTGTTTAGTAGTAAAATGTAATCAAGCTATTTTTGAATTTGCATCAACGTTTTTTCCTTGCTAGGCTGCTTATTGTTTCCCACACAAATTGGCCATTATGCTGGAAGGTGTACGTTTGGGAAAAAAAAAAAAAAAAAAAGACAAAGCTGCAACTGGTAGTCTTCTGTATTTTGCAGATTAAGAACTAAATACAGACAGAGCATATGGACTTCACAGTTCAGGCAGATTCTGTCTGTGGTTTGCAAGTGTTTGCTGCCTTATCCTGAAACTTTAATGTAGTCTCAGCAATGTACCACTTCTTCCTCTCTCCTACTCTAGGTAAGAGCTACGATCATATCCCAAAGTCACCTCCTTTAGGGACATTACAAATAACAAATTAATATTTTTTTCAATTCCCTACTCATCATTAAGGTCTATCACTCAGTGCTGAGGAACAGGTCTTAGGCTATGGTGCTCTGTATTAGTGACAAGTATCATGAACCAGAATCTGTACTCTAAAGCTGTATGCTTAATTCTTCTTTTACCAAGCCAGTCACACACATAGAGGACCACTAGGACATTCCACTTGCAGATTTACTAGTTATATTACTAAAGCAGCCCCATAACCATAATCATCCCCCCCCCCCGAAGAAACAAAGCTTTTTCCCCCATGTTACTGTTCAGAAACTGCTGTCCTCTAGTTCTCTTCAGCTAGGTCCTGCTCCTTCAAAAACATACAGAGAGAAGACTGCAAGCAACCTCAGGGCATAAAAGGCTCTAGTTTGGCAACATTTTCCCCTCCCTCCCTTCCCCTACAATGCCATGTTATTCAATCCTTTCCACTCCCTCCCTGCTGTGCCACCTCCAGTACTATGCTGCAATAACTATGAGATCAAGGCAAATTGGGTTAAAAACCCCCAAATTAACTAAAAACAGACACACACACACAAATTCTTTAAACACTTGGGAGAAAGTAAGTTTTTAAGCTGTACCACTTCTATAATCCAGCTCAGGTAATTCAGTTGCAAAAGCAGTTGCATCATCCCAGCTGAAAGAATGGTCTAGGAGTGCTAGGAAGAAGAGCTAGGAATCTTGAGTTAGGGCATATTATAGCTCGAGATTCTCTCCTCCCAGTGAAGGATTTATGAAGAGGAGTAAAGTACAATAAAAAGCAAGACAATTCTGTTTTCAAATACTTGAAATCATCAGATGAAGCATAGGTTAAACCATATTCCAAGTGGTTTAGTATTTTCCTGATCAACACAGACAAGTGCCAAAACAAAATCTATGTCAACAAGAAAACGAAAGTATTAGAAACAATAACAGCCCTGGGTTATAAGAAATCTCTATGTAAATAAACAGCAGGCAGAAGAATACAGTATTTTTTCTTACTACATGTTCTTGATTTTCACAGCTTCTACTCCAATGTCTGAGTACCCAATCTGTATTAGATGGCTGTATTCTGGAAAGAGAAGGTAAACCTGGGTGTAAGCTGTGTGTGATAACACAGTGCATAATTTCAGGCAAGGAAAAACCCATACTTTTAGACCAGTTTTCTTCAAGTTTTTTCCAACAGTGAAAACAAACATAGGAATTAAAACCAAACACACAGCAACTCTTCCACTAATTTTAGAAAACACATTAAGTTGCGGAAAACATGAGGGATACTTTCTATAGAGCGTACCCTTGCTCAGTCCTAAAATACCACTGGTGTGCTGCCTTACTTTCACTTTCTTACATGCCTCCCCTACCATTTCCAGGAAAGTTGCATCTGTTCTGAGGCCAGAAGAAAGGTTAATTTTTTAAGAGATTTATCCAATCCCATTAACTGTCTCCTTAGCAAGCCTTTACACTCAAAAGATTTTCTGCCCTTTTAGCTTGCCAGTTTCCCTAACTTTTCAAAATCTTGCTTTGTTAAGATACTCTTTCCTAGTTAGTAAACTTGAACATTATTATTGCAGTTTGTTTTATTCTGACCGTGACTAAAGCAGATCTCAGGCTTAGTAACTTTATTATACAGACTAGTTTCTTTTCACAACGATTCAGCAGAGTACTCCAAATCCAGCTAGGTTAAAAAAAAAAATCTCCAAAACCAGTTGAAAATTTTATGATTACCACTGTAAAAGCTGTATTTTTAAGAGGACAACTAAAATGGCATTATAAGGCTAGGACTAAATCTTGTTTCCTGTCTGCACTTCTGTTGAAGCCTGTAGGAGAGACTGTGGAAGTAAAATGAAAGCATTGTTTGTGTAGTAGTTTTAACAATATACTAAAAGCAAAACCAAAACACAAATGTACTCAAACATGCAGCCAAGGTAACCATTCAACAAAATACAGGAAAAACAATGTTCCTCTATGCCTATAGACCTAAAATGACAAGATTTCATTTAAAATTTACAAAACCTTACTGTTAGATCTGTGGAGTTTCTCCAGAAAAAGGAAACCCAAACCACCTATAACCTGACAGTAGCAGTTTGTAACTATGGCTAAATCAAGATGATGTAACTTAAAAAGAGAAAAACCACTCTTCTCTTGTGCTGTGTATGCAGTTGCCAGATCAGCACAGAGCTCTCCTTTTGAAGGCTCAAAGGCAGTGAAGGCCACAAATATGACATACAGGCTCTAACCATGGTTTGCACAGGATAACTTTCTGTGAAGTCTTTTTTTATCATCATTGTGAGGAGGGGTGTTTCTACTTAACATCCATAGAACAGCGTGACCAAAACCAGCATCAGGTGTATGGCTGGAACCCCCTGCTCCCGACCGCTGGTAATGTGGTCAGCATAACTAACGGCAAGCACGGCAAGCAGCCATTCTCTGTGACTGAGCGGGTCACATATCCATTCCCTTTCTCCTCATTATCAGGCCCTGAAGGTCCCGTGAACCAAATAGACCAACCAAACAGATTTCTTCTTCCCCTCCCTACCGGCCTCAAGGCTTCTGGGCCCCAGGCCGATTACTCCCTGCCTCGCCGGCCTTGAAGGTCCCGGGCACGCGGCCAGCCAAGTGCTGTTGATGACCCTGAGGCAAGCGTAACTGTGCACAGAGCACTGTCTGTAAAATCAAGTGGTTACAAGTCCCACGTGGGGAACTTGGACCCGAACTGCTGCTCGACAGCGAGACCTGTGACCCCCCGGGGACCAGGGACACCTCCACTGTGGCCTGCTTCTTCCCGGGATTGAGGCAGTGGCTTGAGTTCTTTTGTACGGTTTTCAAGCCTAGATTATGATTGTTGTGTTGATACGGCAAATCACGTATTAAGATCGGACCCAACCTGAAGAGGGTCGAGGGGAGTAGAAACTGTAAGTTGTATTATGAATTCTGTATGACACTACTTGTAAGTTGTACTACACTGATTCTGCCTGCAGAAATCCTGTGCCGTTCCAATCATAAATTCTGTGCTATACTAATCATAATACCCTGTTGAGAAAATAGAGTTTTAGTTGTGACTACAGGTTAGTGCCATCATCGTTCTGGCCAGGATCCCTAAAAGAACCTCTCTGTCCCCTTCGTGTGGGGTGACAGAGGTGTGGGTCCATCAGGACTGAACACATGAACTTAGTTTGCATGTACACCGTATATATTTCTACTAAACAGGAGGGATGCTCAAGTCTTAATGGAGACCTTTCTGACTGGGCTAGCCACCTGCTTTCTTTCAGACTCAGGGGGACTGCAGACCAGTCACCTCCTGTATCACACATGCACTGCAAGTTCAGCACCTTCACTCCAGTACCAGACTTAGTGTTTCTGCAGAGAAAGTGAACAAAGTGTTCACCATACAACCAGCTTGAGAAGTTCCCATGAATACTACAATCAGCTCAGTTGTCCTGGAAAATACTGTTTTCACTGTCAGTGTAGAATAAAACAAAGGACCAAGAGACTTTCCTCTCCTCTCTGAAAGATGCGGCAGCACTCCAGAAAGGCTGCTGTCACCTCAGTAATGCACCAATCCACATCCTACCCCAAGCTGCCAAATAATTTATGCTAACAGTTGAGCCTTCCAGATTTAGTGAGCGTTAGTTGTAGGACTCCAGCTTCTGACTCATCCTCACTGACAGGACAGCTGGAGAGGTTAAAGACATCTGACAAAGGCATTTTGAGTCACCCTACTACCTAAAGTATAGAATCTGTGGGATTTTAATCAGAGCCTAACCCTTTAAGTACCCATTTGAGATAAGTCATATAAGCTAGACACTACTATACTTATTCACTAGCACGAGGGTTTGAAGAAAAGGCTGCATCACAGAGGAAATTAATATAAAGGGGGGTAGACAGACATGCTTTTACAAAAGAGTTTGGTTAACCCACCAAATCTGGGATACTGACATTCCAGAAGTGGCATGTTATGTGCAGGTATTTAAGACTTACTTTCCCAAGCATATTGCCAAAGAAGATCCAAACCTGGATACAATGCTCATTTGAGTGTTGACGGGTTCTGACTTCATATCTGCCTTGCTAATCCAGATGAAGCAGCATCAGTTCTGCATGTTCCTTCCTTCTTGATGCAATCTAGGTTTGTGCCAGTGATATGGTGGTTTCTGCTCATCCCTGAGCAGCTGTTAATGAGAACAATATGGCCATTTACTTGTACAAAGCTGTCTATACCAACTCACCTTAAACCCTTTTGTACCCTGGGGAAAAAATGAACTGTGTTAGAAAATGCTGATATTAAATACAGAAGTATTACTACATACAAGACTGTGGGTGTATGTTGCTCTACTATTTAGATACTGATCTGGAACTGGTGAAGAATACAGAGGTATTGCTATGAATCAACTGTTTACTCAAGATTTTCTTTTCAAGTTATACATAGGCGTTGACAGACAACACATTTAACTACAGCATTACTGAATGAAGCATGCCACATATTGATAAGATTTTTTTTTTTTTTTAAGCAAAGAATAAAATTGTTTGTTGATGCATAAACGAGGAGGGAAGGACCAACTCTTAAACCCAAGGATTTATTCTGCAGATGGCAGAAGTCAGAGGCTGACAGGCACTGTGTATGCCTGGCCAGTTCTATTTACTATTTTATCTCTTTTCTAAAGAGAAAGCTTCCTAGGGCAAGCTGTCAGAGCACTGGTGAAAATGGAAAGAACCATTAGGTCTAGCCCTACCACCTGTTTTCCCTTTTTCCACTGTGGGATCACAAGATCTGGGACTCTTGCTTAACAGCAGTGTAAATTCAAGGCTCTGCCAGAGGAAGCATTACTTCTAAAGTACACTCAACAATCCTGAGGAGCCCACTGTGAAAAATACAACTTGGTGAACTACAGGCAACTAAGTTTGTTAGTATTTTTAGATCAATAACCACTAAAGTAAAGCAAGAAGAGGTGGCAACCTCTGCTGCTTTGCAAATACACAGTGTTTTATACCACAACATCCCAAAACAATAGTTTTATTTTAGATGAGGATTATCCAATGAAAAAATCACCCACCTCTCAGAAAACATAATTTACTAGTTGAATTGCGTCTAACAGGCACGTATCCTCTTTCAGGCTCCTTCATTTCACAATGACTTGGAAAAAACACTCAGATTCACCCCACATCTGAGATAACTTGTTTTACACTGCCTGTCCTAATCACAAGTAATCTTTTGATCTTTCCTCTCCACAAAACACTAGGCATTCTACATGAGAAAATTTCAGATTTGCTCCCAAAGATGCTCTCAACAAATGTGACAAATGCTGATTTCAGATTAAAAGCTTCCAAATAAGATTTTACTTAAAAAACAGAGGCTACTTGATTTTGGGGTGGTAGTGGAATGTGTTCGGGCCAAATACACCACAAAATTTTATGTTTGATTTTTATTGTTAATGACTTAACACATTAGTATCTTAGCATCATCATTCAATGTACTCTAAAAACATTTATAGGCAGATGGACTGCAAGGAATGTGAACAAGGAAAGCCAGCTCATGCTGTAGGGAGGAACACATAGTTCTGGCATACTAAAAATAAAAAGAAAGCATTAACACACCATATGCTGTGCAAGAGCAAATAGTGTTATTTAGAAGCGTTCCAATAAAAGCTAATGATGGCAAAAGTTCAGACCTACTAAAAAAACCCTGAAGGTGACTTCAGTAAGCCACATGCTTCACTGTTAGATAAAACTTGTATTTTATGCAATGTAGTTTCTTTCATTTTACACAAACCTTAGGATAACATATACCCAGTTAAAGTTTTCCTTGTTAAAGTTACTAACCATGACAGACAGGAGTTGAAATACAAGTGGTGAAGCAAATTTTGGTTTGTGTATAGCCCATGACTATTTTTTCCTAAATGACTGACTTGTCTTGCACCTCAGTTGTAGTCTCTTTCTACAGACTAAGTTCTGCTTTAATCTCTGTATTAGTACTACTATGCAGATGCACATTCTCTCTCAAGCTGTATGAGCAGAGCAGTAAAAAAGGGAGAAGGTCTTTACTAAAGCAAAGTATTTTCTTGTAAGTAAAATTCTTTGTTATCACAAACCCATGTAATTTCAAGTCACGTAATGTTCATTTTCAGCATTTTTGGAAGCCACAGGCAACATGGGTGCAAGAACATGGGTGCCTCTGTGTGTGCGCATAGTGAATAGTCAACAAACAAGCAATTTTTTCCATAACTTTAAACTGAAGATAGCAACCATGAATAGATTATTTCTTAGAATGAGTCATTGATCTTGGAACTGGGGAGAAGCCTAAGGAGACTTAGGAGAGCTAAGTCTTTTAAGGAATATAAACACTTCAAACTGCCACACGATAGACAAGGTCTACTGACTGTAGCATGGTACTGGGTGAAAAACTCATAATTTAATGACACCACAGCCTTGTTCAAATCTTAATCTAATTTTAACTTTGTTTATAAAATGGTGGTAGCTTCACATACCCTGCAGCAGAGATGTGAAACCAGTTAGTTACACTCTCAATTCTTCAGCACTGGCAGACAAGCTTCTCAATCTCAGCCTTGTTGAAGTGGTAACTCATACTGTTAGGGTAATCAGGTCCAATTACAGGAGTATGCAGATGGCAATCACTACATTTTCTTGATTTTCTGTTCTCTTGGTGTCAAAACACAACCAAGGTCTTCCTACTGACTTAGTTGGTCTTTTGCTTTGTAGCAAAGTAGTTAAAGCATGGAGTCAAAACAGGGCATCTTTGCTCAACAGCTCTAACTCCAGCCCATCAGAAAACATGGAGGGAAATGCAGTAGACTTAATCCATATTAAAAGCCTTCAGTAAATTGCCATCCTGCAGTTGAGTCTGTGAGGTAATGTGACATCAGCAAAAACATATGTCAAGGATTAAAACACTCTTAAGCATATTCTAGAAAGGCATATTTAAACCAAAAGATGCATGGTTCAAGTTTGTTAGATTTTACCTGACAGGTCTCAAGTATTACTGAACTGTCTGAAAGAACTACAGTTGATTCAAAGCAGCAAACAATGACTTCATATGTCTTTGTTTTGTTCCAGAAGAAATATTTCATTAGCATCCCAGATGAAAGTTTCAGAGTCCACAGTGTGTGTTCATTCTGGTATACCCAGATGCTGAATATTACTTCAATTCCCTTTTAAAAACCTAACTAGAACATTTGTTCTTAATGCAACAGAGGAGTTGCACTAAGAATTGGCATTTGCCCTCTTATCAGAAAGGGAGCTGAAACAAAAATGTTCCCACCTCAGACCAATGCTGAACCCAAGCTGCCATTCTGAAGCCTTTGCTTTTGTGCATGGCAGACCTCCATTCACAGTCAACAGCAAGAACTAAAATACACGTGTCTGAACTCATTCGGAGCAACTGTTGGATGACAATAGCTTACATTCACTGAACACTTTCCCCTCACTACTGCCTGCTTCTGCTTTAACTCCACTTCCAACACAAACAAAAAACCCAAACAAACAGAAAACCCAAAGACTCACTTTTCAACTCATAACCTGCCAAGTGAAAAGGAATCAGCAGGCCTGTAAGGAAGAAGTCTCCACAGAGACAGAAAAAGGGTCCCTTTTCTCACCCCTGTTCCTGTCAACATAAGGGACTGCTCCCAACCCCCTTGTATGTGAATAGAGCTTTTAATAACTCCATTCATTCTTAACTCACGAGTAGGAGTAGGCCAGACAGGGAAATGGGGTGGCACACTTTTTCCATGCAATCTCATTCCTCTTTTCCCACATGCAAATACATGGAATGCCTACTAACCCTTCCCAACATACCCTCCTGCCCCACATAATACTCCTTCATTCTCCTACTACTTGACCCATTTTTTAGTTCAAAAACAGCTAACACAAAACAGCTATGATCACAAGCTAGAACATGCTGAACCAACTGCCATGAACCAGAACAACTTCAGACACAGCTGAAGGCAAACGGGAAACAACAAGGAAAGATAGTAGTTTGACTTGCTTACAGCAAAGCTGTCCCCTCATTACACAGAGACGAACAATGCTCAACTCCAAGATCAGCCTTTTTCCTTGCTTAGATAAGATTTATGAATTCTGATACTGTTTTCCCCTTAAAATTAAATGCTCTGCTCTTACTCTTCAACCATCCTTTTCTATGTCCAAGATGCATCTGCTCCAACTCTTCATTGATTGAGGCCACCATCTGCAGCTTCAACTTTGTTTCTGCTTCCTGTCCCATCGCTCTGATTTTTCCAAACTCTGAAAGAAAAAAAAAAGAAAAAAAAAAGGCAACTTAGTGGTTGCTTGTAGGCAAAAAAACCTTTGCCCTACACCAAGCTGCCATTTTCTTTGAAATAATTAACTCCTTATTCACTGTAAAACAAAATAAAAATAAAACTATATGATCCTATTTAATTTATTACACAAGAACTTATCCAAGTTAAGTTTAGGTTATTCAAAGAATGTGAGGGAGAAGACTGCTAGAGGTACAAACAGGGAAATGAGGATACCTAGTGACTGTAATTAATAACCTCTAAGATGCCTTTGCTTCAGCATTGCTAAAGGGACAGAGTAGATGGATCTCCAGTAGTTTGCTCATTCTAAGTGTAGATATTACACAGTATATGAAGGCTTTGAACTTCAGCCATTGATAACATGGATTAGTTGATCACCACCACCAAGGATCAAAAATAGGCTTCCTAACACTGTATTTTCAAATTCAGAAATCTGATACATTGAATTTGTCAAATTTCCTTTCCAAGAGAAAAGTTAATTTTCCATGACGTTTTGATCATAATCACTACATTTAACTCAATAATTTTTGTCCTCTTAGTTGTTTAGTGTTTTTATGGGAACCTTTGTAGGCAAACTGTCAACCTCATTATCCAAACATCTTGAGCAGCAACAGCTTAACAGCTGTCATGGAAAGGAACACGGTCCTCTGATGACTAGGGCTGTGAGGCCACCAAGTTAATTTTTCTACTCTTTCAGCAAGGCACACTATTTTTATACAGTCCCTCAAACCCCTCTCACCTCTGAAGGCTCCAAACTCCATTTCAATCAATACTTTAATTGTACCATAAGTTTTGAGTAAATAAAGCTTTTCAAACTAATCCAGAAAACAAATTTTGCACTTTAAAATGCATTAGGGAACCGAATAATCCCAGGTAACAATCCTAAGAATATATAAAAAAAGATGTTTTCATTTAAGTACATTCTGTCCTTGCTTGCTAAATTACAGCCCTATACAACTAGTATATAAAAAATTAAACTCAAGTTACACAACATTCTTTCTCAATGTTTCACATAAAGCATTAAGTAGCATAGCAATACTTAGTGTAGTATATCTTTTGGGAAGTGAATATTTTCCAAATAAGTCTAATAAAAAAAGCTAACTCCTCAATTTCCACATATTGAGATTGCTGTGCTAACAGTATAGTATGAGTACTAAAATATTTTTCTACCACTTCGAGGTTCTTTGTCTCAAGACTGAACAAATGCCATTGAAATGCTGCATGATATTAACTTGAATGCTTAAAAATAAACATATTCTCAAGAACAGCAATTTAGAATGACCATATGTAAGTAGTAAGAATTACTGTCACCTAAGGCACAATTTCAGAATGCCATGAAGAATTATGCTTTTTTAAATCAGATATTTGACCCTGAAAAATACACATCAGACTACATCAGAACTGATCCAGTTAAAGATTATTTATTTATTTATTTTAAATTTAAACCCCCCCAAAACATTAAGACTACCCAAAAACTGCACTGGTACTATGCAGAATGGGGCAAGAGCACTCTTACAGTGAGGTCCCAAAAGTTACTCCATACTTTTCAGCTGTATACATTACTTCATTCATATAAAATTATTTACATTTCACATTGGTAATAAGAAAAACAAACACACTGTAAAAACTCCATTATCTGCACTAGTATTGTTTTAAGACCATGAAAAGTGATGATGATTATTACCAAGCTAAAAAACTAGTGAGAGTTAGAGCTCAGGGGAAAATGAAAAATCTCTAAGGGAATTCTTTTCTCTACACCCTTAGAAAGTGCTGACTAGTACTGACTCTATACTAATTAACTACTATGCTCATTGTAACATCACCATAAGCTATGAATTCAAGTGTAGACTGAACGTAGCTCCATCCATGACAGAGCAAATATGTGCTGAATACCACCAGTTACTCTAGAGAAGAGCTGTAAGTTCTTAGGGTTCGTGGTAGAACAGTTATTGTCTAAGAACATGGCGCGAGGGGGGGGAGGAGGGAGATATGAGAAATTTTATGGGAATTTGAGACTGGCTGTTTTCAACCACTGTCTCAAGTGCGTGGATCATTAATTACTTTTAAGAGACCTGCAAAAGATAGCTGGTAAAAACAAACCTAAATCTGCTAATTTTGCAAATGTGCTATGTGTATATTCTCAGCCATCATGAATTTTCCAGGAGTTCCATTCAGAAAGAGGCTAGAAACAGATTCAGATATAGATTTCAAAACCTACAAAGTTTATTATGTTAAAAAAGTTCCGAAAAAGGTTTTCCTCATTTACAAGCCTTTGTATGGAAGTATAAAATTTAAATCATTCAAATAGCTATGGAGCAAATTCATGATTTGTAATCAAAAGGCCTTTTCTTCAAGTAATTGCTTATCATGTTATGTGTGTACTTTGCCAAGGGAAGAAAACCCCACTACTCTCACATTCAGATTACTTCAATATCAAGAGAGAAAGCATTTCTTGGACTGGATCTGACAAAAAGAAACTAAAATTCTGAGAGAAACCTATAGGAGATACCATTTTAAAGACACAGATCAATGCAGGAAAACACCTGGTCAGTTGTTCTCAGAAAGTTAAGTTTTACCATCTGTTTCACTTACTGCTTTTGTGGCAGGCCTCGAGTTTCACTGTAAGACTGTAATGCAACATTTGGGAGGGAGGAGAGCATGAACTGGAGAACAGATCACTTGGACTCAGAAGTTAATCAAAAATAATCCTTCCGACATCAGCCTAACTCTAGATGTTCATTTATAATCAATACAAGCAACACATCAGAGTTATTGTTTATAATTGTAAGACAAAAACCTCAGAACTATGATGTGGCAATAATTCTATTAAATTCCTCTTTCCTAAGGTTAAGGATAAAAAAAATAACTTGAAGAGGTTGTGCAGTGAAGGAAGAGTCAGAGTACTGATACCCAGTGAAGGTAAGGATAATCTACAGGTAACTGACCAAAATTCATTTAATGTATCATATGATATTAATGAGCCATAATAAAAACCTCTAGTATTTAGAGAAGGCTACAGCTAGAAGGATAGCAAATAATTCCCCATTATTCTATTAATTGCTAAAGTTTCTTAATTTCAATAACATTGAAAGCACGCTGAAATCCGGCTTCTTCATATAATGATTAGAAGACTTGGGGAGTGTTTGTATGTTTTGCTAGAAAAGTAAGTGCACACAGTTTATGCAAATTTATACATGTTGGGGCACTATGGCTATGTTTTCTGCTCTTAAAAAAAGAAGCAATTTTCTCAGTAACTAATTGGACCACATTAAAAAAAAAATAAAAAAAAAAATCAATGTACATTCTGGAAAGCCATTAGCCATTACATTGCCAGCACAAAACTTTTTATTGCTAATGGAACAGATGTAATACAGGGATCGTTAGCAGTATAAAAACCATCACAGCAAACACCCCTGGCAAAGGAGCCTTGCTGGCTCCATCCTCTTGATCACTTAGCTGCCTAGACAGATATGTCATATTGATACTATTTATATATACACACACACACACACTCATTTATGAGAGGAGGAAAGACATTTAATATTCCATCTCAAATACCTCAGAGTAACCAGGTATAAGTAAGGAATTCTAAAGAGTAGTGATATAAACCACTGCTAGATATTCTTATTTATTTAAACCAAAATAGGTCTTAGAAGTCCATACAGCTGGCAATGACAGGTGGACACCAGTACACTCCTCAGTGTCAGAGCTACATAAGTAAGCTGGACATAATCACACAATTTTAAACTATCTAAAATTGTATGTTTTAGCATCACTCAGTGGCTGTCGATGCCTCATTTGCTTAAGATCAATAACTTCCTTCCAAAGGGTCCCGCCGCACCCCCAGAAAATTCAAGGGAAATATTTCAATAGAGCTTAAAAAAGCCCAACGTTGACAGAAAAAGGGTGAGGGGAAACTGGGATTTTGTAAGTAACACTAAACTCCTCAAAACTATCATCAAATGCTTCCTTCATCATGAAGTAAAACCTATTTACATGAAAACAGAGAAGATCTATGGAGATAAAACGGCAAGTGAAGAGATCATTAGTGACACATCCTAACACCTTATTAGTTAAACTGCTTTTAAGTTCAGTTATTATATCAAGCAGGAAATACATCCTGCATAAAGTAGGCATCAGAAACAAGTTTCTAGTATCCTTCACTTAGTAACTGAAAGGCAACAATAAATGTCATCCCATGAAGCACTGAGTTGCTCATGAACACAGGTAAGTTTTAAAGCAAACAAATATGACATAGTGATAAATTACACATGCTTATACCCGAAGCATGGATGATCTTTAGGTTCCCACAGTTATAAACCTGGGTCTCATCTATTAAAAACATGCTCTACAGTGATGTTGAAAGATACCAGAGTACCTGCAAAGTGAACTTTTCCATTTCAGTTCAGACAAATTAAATTTTGTTTCACAATTTACTTAAAGAAAAGACCACATTGATTAAAGAGGACTTCATCACATCTTGAATATAAAACCCCTAGACCTGAAAAGAAAAGTGCGTATGGCAAACAAGAGAGGGGGGAACTGGAAACAGTAGACAGAAGAGCATGCTGGTCAGCCTCGGTAACGGTTGCCGTGTTGGTGCATCTTTAGATCGTGAAGGCTGCAAGTCAGGCAATGTTTCTTTGGAGAGGTAATACCTTTTATTAGACTCATATAGCTCAAAAAAAGACCCGACATGCATCTGGGCACATAAGACTTTTGAGGTCACTGTGTGACCAAAAGCTTGTGTGGCACCCTGTCCCATTATAAGCGAGTCTAATAAAAGATAATTACCTTCCTCCACAAGCCTCATCTGATATATATTATTATATCACATGCAGTCTCTGCAAAGAGATGATAGTGAAAAATCAGGATACTGGTTTAGCAAGAGTCATGTACCATCATAATACATAATCTCTCAAGACTGTTACAGCACTTCATTAAAATGTCATAAGCAGCAAAGAAGCAATACCAAACAAGCAAAAAGCCCTCATGTACAGGATGACAGTACATTCAGGGAACTCCCTAGACTGAGGGAGCAGCACCCTACTTGCTTATTTTAAGTCTGTAATGCAATGCTATGGAAAAAGGCAGCAGGAGGAAATTCAATCCCTGGGAACAGAGCAGAACTTAGTTATCACAGTGGTATTTATTAAAAGGAGGTCCTGTATTACAGGAGCTGTTTCTCTTAGAAAAAAACAAGCAACGTGAGAAAGAAAAGTTAGCTAAAAATCCATCCTGAACAGATGAAAAGAGACAGTACTTCACCTGGAGAAGCAAAGATTACGTGCATCCAAGCTACTTGCCTTGACAGCCTCCTGAATTAGCTTTAAAGGTCAACTCTTCAAGAAAGTACTCAAAAGCCCTGAAAAGGTCTCAGTGAGGTACCAGTCTTCAGCTGGCTCCTTGGCTTTCACCACCAGGAGTTCTATTAGAAAAGCCTCAAGTTGCACAAGAACATGTTAGGCAATTTAAGTTTCCCAACTTTCTTTTACAATACAGGATTTAAATGTGTTCTCGTAACACAACTGCGCATCAGACGTAACTGAGTAACTCTGCAACAAGCATAAGGTGCTCCAGGCATACTATATTTCAGCCACCTTCAGGCATCTAAAAATATGATGTCTAAGCTAATTATTCCAGATTCAGGAAGCCACGCACAACCAAAAGGTAATTTATCCCATGCTAGAAGGTGACTTGAGATTTAATTTTCAAACTTGAGTTCCTCAGTTTAGCAGATAGCTTATTTCTTCAACTGCCTACCCTGCTAGATGCATGAACACAAAGAAAATTATTATTAATTTGGTGAGCACTGGGATCCTAAGGACATTATTTGGGAATGCGGCTCAACACTGTTAAAAAATGACAATGCTTTACATCACACAGATACAGTGGCCCAGCCTATGAAATGCAGCACATAGCAGACTGTTGGCTACCACATTGCATCATCAGATCAGTCCAACCCATTAAGCAGGCCCCTGTTGCAACTGACAGATACACAATTGCATAATGGGATAGTTCTCCACAATCAAGAGGAAAACTGGAATGACTGTTTCCCAACAGTACCCAAACAAAGAAGGATTCTGACTGTTGAGGATGGTGGTACAGAAAACAAAACAAAAACCTCCCACCCACAAACCAGGAAAGAACCCACATGCTCAGGGTCTTGATACATACTAGCTTTAGAAGGATTCGACATACTGTTTTAAGCGTGGAATTCATTACGTCCTGTTTTCCTTGAACCTGATGAACAATTGCTAACACCTTGCCGATCTCTGGATTATGCTTACCAATTTCTATACAAGGTAAATGTTACAAGGTAAAACAAACAAAATAGAACACTGAATAAAAGCAGTGAGAAAGAGACAAAACGACTGCTTAAGAAGTTCTTTTATTTAGCATCTCCCACACATTCTCGAAAGCTTCATGAAAAGGAAAGAAGCAGGCGTATGTGACCAGTACCCCCTGCTCCCGACCGCTGGTAATGTGGTCAGCATAACTAACGGCAAGCACGGCAAGCAGCCATTCTCTGTGACTGAGCGGGTCACATATCCATTCCCTTTCTCCTCATTATCAGGCCCTGAAGGTCCCGTGAACCAAATAGACCAACCAAACAGATTTCTTCTTCCCCTCCCTACCGGCCTCAAGGCTCCTGGGCCCCAGGCCGATTACTCCCTGCCTCGCCGGCCTTGAAGGTCCCGGGCACGCGGCCAGCCAAGTGCTGTTGATGACCCTGAGGCAAGCGTAACTGTGCACAGAGCACTGTCTGTAAAATCAAGTGGTTACAAGTCCCACGTGGGGAACTTGGACCCGAACTGCTGCTCGACAGCGAGACCTGTGACCCCCCGGGGACCAGGGACACCTCCACTGTGGCCTGCTTCTTCCCGGGATTGAGGCAGTGGCTTGAGTTCTTTTGTACGGTTTTCAGGCCTAGATTATGATTGTTGTGTTGATACGGCAAACCACGTATTAAGATCGGACCCAACCTGAAGAGGGTTGAGGCGAGTAGAAACTGTAAGTTGTATTATGAATTCTGTATGACACTACTTGTAAGTTGTACTACACTGATTCTGCCTGCAGAAATCCTGTGCCGTTCCAATCATAAATTCTGTGCTATACTAATCATAATACCCTGTTGAGAAAATAGAGTTTTAGTTGGGACTACAGGTTAGTGCCATCATCATTCTGGCCAGGATCCCTAAAAGAATCTCTGTCCCCTTCGCGTCGGGTGACAGAATAGGAGAAGGAAAATGAGACTGAAGAACCAGAACAAGCAAGCTTGTGCACTGCTAACATTCACATTAACTGAAATGGGATATTTAAATTCCAAAATGAGAGTGCTGCTTATACAGCTCTTTAGACACAGATGTGAGATTTGTAAGAACTGCCAGCTTTTCAGGATCATGCCCAATTGTGCCTTCTGAGACAGTACAGTTTGTGCCTTTGAGTCTTTTGACATTTTTTAATTGAAGATAATGTATTAGCTTGCTCACCACGGAAAGTTGTCTTGTACCACAGTGCAAATACTGAGGACTGCCAAAGCTGTAGTCATACTGTCTGCAACCAGAATAACTTAATAGTGGCAATACTAACTGATGCTCTCCAACAACATTTGATAAAAGGCTCTCATACCTTATGGGATAAATATGACCAAACAAGAGTCCAAGACTAGAACACATCCTTATCAGTGATCTGTGAGATATCCTGACTAAGTAGAATATTTAAAACTGATGAACAAACTCAGGATATTTTTACCTAGAAACTTAAAGTTACTTACTTTCCTTTTTATCTTCCACAGCAACTTTTCCTGTCCTTTTTTGAAAAAGGGATGTTGGTGCTTGCCAGAACCACATTGTTCTTGCTTAGCAAAGCCCAACTCATATTGTGTAGCTTTATGAAAGTCATTTAAAATGAAAAACAAAGACAAAGTTTGAGTTAAGTGACATCTCTGTGTCTAAATAAGAAGGCAAAACAAAACAGTTAAGACTTGCATTTGGCAAGGACAACAGTATGTTCAGCTGCCAGAACTGGACATGGATGTGACCAAAGTTCTTATGACCTTCTGTGAAAAAAACAGACTCAAGTTTTTCCCCAAAATGGGACTGGGAGGTAGGGATAGAGGGGGAAGGAGAGAAAGAAATCTTTTGCCTTCATAATTTGAAGGTCCTTTACAAATACTCTAAAGTTTAAATGATAATTAAGGTTTCCAAGTTTGGACAAAGCCCCCGCGTGAAAAAACCAAACACCCTCCATCCACCTCCCAACTAACAAAAACATGCCTCTGTAAAACCTTTGGGCTATATTCTCAGCTTCCCTAAGTAGATACTGCCCAGATGCTCAGTTCAAGTAAACTGCACTACGCATACGCAGATACCCACTGAGAAACTACTATAAACACAAAGTCTCTAATACATACAAGTTAATGACTAAATAACTCAATTCTTCGAAAAGAACAACTCCCCTACACACCCTTCCTCCAGCCAAGAAAAAAAACAACAAACTTGCAACTGAGGAACTGAAAAGGACAGCAGTTCATGGCAAAAAAAACTTAACAGAATATTATCTGGGAACAGAAAACAGTAAGAGGAGAAAGTTCAAGAAATTAAAAGAGGAATTGATGAGAATTGTATTCTGCAAAAATCAGAAGAGCTTATATTGGGTAATGTAAACATACACACACCTTCTTCCTCCCCCAAAATCTTATTTTTCAGTAAGTACAATTTTTTTTTCAGTTTATCTTAAAGTTTTTATAGCTGTTTCTGATGGCTGCCACTGAAGTACCAAGCATAACGATGATTTTTTTCTTCCTGTTAAGCTAAGATGAATGTAAGAATTAAGGGCAGGAGTAGTTGAGTGCAAAAAACACACAGCTAAAGACTAAAACTTTGTTGCTGTCTTAGGATAACTAAAAATATTTATGAAACTTGTCATAATATTTGGAACAGGTTTTTTCACTAGGATGTGACAGACTGATTACTCAGACGATTTGTGCAAAAAGAAAACAGAACGACAGCAGGTTCTTGGAACTTACCTATTAAAAAGTTAGTGAAACAGTTTTGCTGGGTTGACTTACAGCTTACATTATTTATGAGATGCTTCTAAATTTCACTCTAACCAACAAAGAAAAACTAGCTAGGAAGACTAAAGTGGAAGGAAACTCTGATGAATGATCATAAAATGATGAAGTTACAATCTTTCAAAAGGGGAACACCAGGATAAAAAACAAGATAAAAATAAATTCAGAGAATTGATAAGACAGATCTCATCAGATGCAAAGTGACCTATAATGCATTAATAAATTAGACAGTAGACATGGTGTACTGTAAGTCAGGAAAGACTACATTTTCCTGCAGAAAAATAAGAGGAACAATCATCTGATTGACAGGTTCACAACTCAAACCTTAAGACCAAAGCAAGTACTTCTCAAACCAAGGGTATGTATGCTTTAAGTACTGGGCTTTGAAGCTAAAAAGATTAATCCTGCCTTTGCTTCTAACCACCCCCTGCGGCTGCGGTCTGAGATACTATATCAGAAAAGACAGTCAAGCAGATACAACTACAGCAAATCTGATAGAAATGCAACTAAGGCGACCCAATGTATTTTTAGGGCTATGGGGACAGACTTTTACAAATTCCAAAATCCCAGATTTCAGCATGCATGAGCTTGATTTTTACACAGGGAAAAAAATCCCAAACCAACTCAGAGGAACAGAGAGAAGCAGAGGAGGTAGCTAGGTTAAGACTAACATATATGGAAGGCAGGGCAGAGAAGACAGATTTTAATAACTCTTCATTAATAGAAATTATTTGAAATACCGAAGTAATATAAATTTTTAAATAATGCTAAGCAATTTACAAAATTGAGCTAAATTATGTATTTTCATTCTTGCTCTGCCCTTGTCAGAAAGCTTAGCACAGCTTTCCAAACAACATGTTGCTCTTCCTGCCAGTGGAATTGCTGAGCTAGTATTACAAATACCCAGAATGGCACACCGCTAATCCAACAATTTAAGCCTTTATTTGAGATCTGTTTTAACAAACATACTCTGTTTTCAGTCTTTTGAGTCACAAGAACAGGTTTAGGCTTGTACATTTTAGTTTCTTAAAAAAAAAAAGAAGTATCAATCACCATTCAATCCAATAGTCATTCCCATGAAAAATTTCTCTTGGGGCAGGTCATGATTTCTTAAAAGACAAAAGCAAACTAATTCTCGCCTTTTCAATGTGCGTGTTAAATTACTAGGCTGTGCTTTCAGTCTTCTGGACACTATACTCCAATTCTAGATGATCACTTCTACTTTGATTTAGTGCTCCGATTGAGAACGATGGTGTGGAAGCACTGAGTGCTTTGGCTATGTTCCTTCCCATGCAAGGGAGTCGGACAATAAATACTGGGGCATCCTGGGAGTCTTCGACTGTTCTAGAACTATTATGTACAGAAAGTGGAAGGAGTGCACAAAATTGAAGATCTGTTTTTTAAACTTAATCAGTAACGCAACCAAGAGTCATGATGCACGTACTTCAAGAACAAATCAAGTCAGTAAGCATATCAGTTAAGGCTTTTGTAGGAACTTCAGTATAAATTTACCATGATTTTGTAATTCAGCTCGATCATTTCAAATCTTCACACAGGTACTTACTACCATCACTAACCTTTTTTATTGTATTGTCTTTTTAAGCATATTCTCACAGCAGACTATTTGACTCAAAAAGTCAAAGAGTGATAACTGACTCTTAGCTCCCTAAGCAGCTTTCCTGCGCAGCTGGCAGACCGTGGAAGGCAGTGCAGGGTCAGGAAAATGTACATCAAGTCACTTCACTTGTGACTCACCTGTCTGCTTCTCAGCTCATTAACAGCACCTGGCTGCAGGTCAGAGTGCTCTCAGGGGCTGCTTCTGTCACTAAGAGGAGCCAAGCAGGTTCTTGAGAGGTCTAAGAGATGAAGCTTTAACTGATCCTGTCATCACAAATAGGGAAATGATAGGAAAGTTAACTCTGGTCCCTGAAGCTCATTTGGGAGACACTGTTCTAAAAAAAACCCCAAACCACCACAAACACACACTGCAACCCCAAAACTACGAATGAAGAAAAAAATACATGCATGAAAGAGAAAGGAGTCATGGAATAAAGATTCGAAGAGATGTCAATAAAAGGACATTCTAGGCAACTTGTCCATCTCTCTTTAAAGAGAGGATTCACATTTATCCAGCAGATCTGTTACAGATCATAATGTTCTATACTTGTCATATTAGCTGCATATTTACATGCTGCACTGAAACTACCACAACACCACATCAGACAAGAACTTGTAAACACCACTAACTTGTACCAGGCATCTTACTTAAAAGATCCACTGAGGGGCCCCAAACACATTTCATTTCCAGAATAAGCCATAAAATTAACATTTTAAAAGCCAAAAAGCTTTTACTGACTCAGGACTTCACAACTCTAGCATTTTATTAATGAATGACAAATTCTTTTCCACAGCTCTTTCAGAATTGAAATTCCTTATTTCACTTATTTTAATGGAAAACTGTTAATATTATTTAAACCTACACAATACTTCTGCCACCACATGGTATGGTTTCTGGAATCAGAGTAACTCGATGGCAGCATTCTATGAAATACCTGTTCGTCAGAGAAGCCTTCATCAGCAGTGTACAACTAAATAGCCTCTTAAAAATGAAAAAAATTACATCTAAATACTTTTGACTATTCCCCTCCAGCACACAGAAGTCTGTAAAGACAAAGAAGATTGGCCCTTATTTTTTAACTATCACCTGATCAGAAATAGCCAGCCTAACTTTTGAGTTCAAAGTGACAATTCTGAAAGTTATTGAATCAAATAAACCCCACACAATCTAGCCATATATACAGAGATACACTCCTGTCATGGTTTAAGCCCAGCCAGCAACAAAGCACTACGAAGCTGCTCGCTCACTCCTCAGAAACAGGACTCATCACACTCTTCCCCTGCTCCAGCATGGGGTCCCTCCAACAGGAGACAGTCCTCCACAAACTTCTCCAACTTGGATCCTTCCCACAGGCTGCAGTCCTTCACAAACTGCTCCAGCGTGGGTCCCTTTTCCAGGCTGCAGTCCTTCAGGCACAGACTGCTCCAGCGCGGGTCCCCTGCGGGGTCACAAGTCCTGCCAGAAAACCTGCTCCAGCGTGGGCTCCTCTCTCCACAGATCCGCAGGTCCTGCCAGGAGCCTGCTCCAGCATGGGCTTCCCACGGGGTCACAGCCTCCTTTGGGCACCCATCTGCTCTGGTGTGGGGTCCCTCCCACAGGCTGCAGGTGGAGATCTGCTCCACTGTGGACCTCCATGGGCTGCAGGGGGACAGCCTGCCTCACCATGGTCTTCATCACCACGGGCTGCAGGGGAATCTCTGCTCCAGTGCCTGGAGCACCTCTGTGGCAGTGTACTACCCTCCAAACCTGATCTGTATTTCCCATAACCCTGCTCAAGCAATAACCACAAGCAGCTCTCATAACAGGTGTGCCTGGTCATGCTGGCTGCATCCGGCTCAAAGTGGATTTGGGGGAGACAGATAACAATACAATAGCCAAGGGCTAATTTGAACAATGTGCCCACCTAACCACAATGCTGGTCAGTGTGCAACTCAAGTTGAATTTGGAAGAAACTAACACCTGTAGTCAGTATGTAAATACAAATCAGTTGTCTTACTCGGTAAATTAGTGGACAGCCCAGGGCCCCCTGACCTCTCCCGCATGGCAGGGGGCTGCACACACCAGGATGCCTCCTTGAGTAGGGATGCCTCTCAAGGTTACTCCTTGAGGTTGAGAGATTCCTTGCTGCAACAGGTTCTCGGTGATTAGTAGCATGCTAAACTTTGAAATCTTAGCTAAGTGATATAAAGGATTGATTGTGCACATATAATCTTTAGACATAAATTGTTGACCAAGTCTGGGACTAAGTCCGGATCCAGCTGCATCTAGACTCCTCTCTGAGAAGGCGTTTAGAATGCAAGGGGGTCTGCTCTGAACCTCATGACTCAACAGGAAGGTCTCCCTGACAGTTTTGTCTGACCCTGTCCTCTATGAACTAACAAGTGAACCCTGCCATCCAATCTTGTTAAAGCACTGTTGCATTTACTATCAAACTTTGTTAAATCGTTGCTTTATATCAATAAACATATTGCTATTCTCTCTTATAAGTGAAGTGTGTCACTCCATCCATGACAACCTCCTCCCCTCCTTCTTCACTGACCTGGGTGTCTGCGGGGTTATTTCTCTCACATATTCTGACTCCTCTCCGGGTGCAGTTTGTTGCACAGTTTCTCCCCCTCCTTCTTACATCTGTTCTCCCAGAGGTGCTACCACTGTCACTGATGGGCTTGGCCTTGGCCAGCAGCAGGTCTGACTTGGAGCCGGCTGGCATTGGCTCTGTTGGACGTAGGGGAAGTTTCTAGCAGCTTCTCACAGAAGGCACCCCTGTAGCCCCCCTGCTAACAAAACCTTGCCATGCAAACCCAATACAACTCCTCACTCACTCTGTCTCAGAAGACAAACAAATAGGAATCTCTCATACTTCACAGGTTTTCTATTTTTTTAATTATACAGAGAAGAATCAAAAGTCTTAAACCCTGATATCTAAAGCACCATAAAAGCTCTCACAAGCAGCTATCAAGTTTCTTGGAGCATGAGCAGCAAGTGCTCTGTGTGAAGTCTGGCTCAGTGAACCATAAATTCCAATACTATCCTAAAAGAATAAATGCACAAACCCAATGTAATGCATTTAATTAACAAACCAGTGATAAACCACAGTGAGATTATTTACTGATAACAGTTGTCACATTCCTGCCAGGCATGGATTAAAAAGTTGTCTTCAGCCACAACTGTCAGTTTATCATTCAACAACCTAAGCATAATGCGAACCTGTAAGTCACAGGCTTCATGTAAATAAAACATGATGGTTATAGTCCTTCCCAAGAGGACCGTCAGCTGAGGCTTTCCATTCTGTACCGCCGTTCAAGTCATATGTGCTGCAAAAAGAACTTTGCCTCACAAGCATACGAAGCCTCTTCACCGTATCGCAAGTGAGCCAACCCACGCATTGAACAGATCAAGAGGACTCCATGCTTTTCCTGATGAGGCTTCTTACAAGGAGCTCCTCTGCAGGTTCCTACTCTTCCTCTGTCCCCTGTACTTTGCCACAATTGCTGCCCAGCCCCTGGTTTTCCTTATCTATCCACCTGGGTTACAGGCAAGATGTGCTGCACCCAACTTGAAGGCAGTGAGACACTGGAAGCCTGACCAGTGTGCTCTGGATGACCACCCAATTGACTACTGCCTCTTGCAACAGTTAAGCAGCTGAATTCCTTTCTTGGGTGGTACAAGTAACCTGTGACTTTCTCTTCCTTTAAGGCACTAAATTTTATAAGATTTGGAGGACCCTAGCCTTCTTCAGGTGTCACGGGAGCGAAGACAGACACACACTGTATAGACTTCATAAAGGCATAGGACCTTTACAGATCAGCCGTTCCCATGACTGCCAGCAGAACAGATCAGCCACAGAAGCCTTTAATACTGTTGACCCTAGGGAAGTTCCAAAAAAAAAAAAACCAACCCCAAAAAACCCCACCAGATTGAGAAAGACAGAAAGATCTACATTAAAAAAGTACCAATTGCTGCATATCTTCCCTAGTACTTAAGCCTCCATGTCTGCATTATAGTTGATTTGTCAAGACACAGCTGAAACCAACCAGCTCCCTACCACCACCCACCAAATTGCCTCACTTCCATTTTTTTACCTAAAGAAATCACACAAGAACACACAGAGCCCTTTAGCTATTTAAGGCATTAGAAAACAGTATTTAATTTTTTTAAAAAGAATAATCAATGTGGCATTATTACTTAAATCGACACTTCACCTGAAAGTAAGCAGCAGCCTCAGCAGAGGCTGTCTTGTTTCCATGTTAATTAAAGTAATTTATTTATTTCAATTCTGTTTCAAGAGTGGAATAAAATCGACAAGAAAAGGCAGCACACATCTTTCCCAAGCTGTTTTTGTGAGCCTCAGTCAGAAACACTAGGTCATTGCTAGGGATGCTTTAGCTACTCTCCGTGATGCCTCAAAGCGTTCATTTATTCTGAAACACAGGAATATACAGAATCCATAGCGTTACCTGAGGACAGGTGTTATTAAATACTGTGGTATTCTTGCACAGCCTTCCTTTCTTGATTTGGGGCAACACATCCTAAACTACAGCCGATCCTCACAGCAGGCTGGTTAAGGATTAACACCAGGCCCTCCTACGTACGTACCCAAATCGCCGTGAAACTCCGCCGACTGTTCCAGCCCAGCCAGGTGTCACCACCGGGGACCACTCTCCTGTCAGCCATCAGCAATCTAGGCGCAAGGCAGACGAAGGCTTCCTCACCAGCACCGGGGTACCAGAGAACCCGCGCCGAGCTCCCCCCCCCCGCTGCCCCGCAGCTAAGCAGAAGGCAGCCGCTACCTGACAGCGTTTCGAGTTATTGAGACCCCACAGGCTGGCAGAAACAGCAGTTTAACTTGGGGCAGAGAGGCCGAAGCCCCAGCTCTCCCCTCACCCAGGAGGCGCCGCCTCGGCCGAGCCCCCCTCACCTCACCTCACCTCACGGGGGCGGGAAGAGATGGCGGCACCACCGCGGCACGGCGCGGGGGGCGCCGCTCGCTGCGGCCCCGGCGCTGAGCCCGCTGGCTTGGGGATCCCCCAGCAGAGCCCACAGCCCGCCGAGGAGCTGGGGCAGGGCTACGCCGCTACCGCCCGCCGCCTCCACGCCGCGCCTGGGTGGCCTCCCGCACCATCGCCGCCAGGCGGAGGAGCAGGGCAGGGTTCCGAGAGCTCGACGGAAAGGAGCGGGAGGAGGCGGACATCTTGGCCCGGGGCGGAAGTCCGGTGACACCGGCCTCCTCGCTCATTCCCGGCAGAGGGCAGGCGTTGCCCTTAACCAAGATGGCGGAAAGCGCCCGTGGCGGGGCGGGGGGCGGGACACACCTCCGCCGCTCCTCAGGGCCCGGGCGGGCGTTCCCGCCTCGCCGCCTGCCCGCAGGCGCATGTAGGTGCTGGGGTTTCCTTAGTTTCCCATTGAAAGAAGCCTTTACTGTGCCCTCTCCCAGCTGGCTGTTTGTCTTGTTCCCCTCACCTGCCACTGCGCTCCCGTCAGGTTACCCCTTTTCTGCCTGCCCGCGTGTGCTGCTTGAGAGGCCGGTACCATCTCGGCGCCTGGCTGTCGGTGAGCGCTCGGCGGAAAAAAAAGCCAAGGCAGGAGAATCCTGGAGGATGACTGGCACGAGGCTTCACTCTTGTCGGCTGCCCGAGGCAGGCTGTCGGCCAGGCCCCACGCTGGGCTCGGTCGGCGAGGGGGCACTTGGCCGTGGGGTGGCCTGAGGCCCGTGAGGAGGGGAGAAGGAGCCCCGGCCTGAGGCCTGGCCTCCAACCTTCACTGCCGAGGCTCAGCTCCCGGCGGGTTGTCGGAGAGTTCGGGGGCCGGGGGAAGCACCTGGCTCTTCTTTCGGCTCGGTGGTGTCGCACGGAGAAGTGGACAGGCAGATGGTGTCACCCGTCAGCGTCCTGCCATGCAGCGGAGCTAAGGCTCGCCTGTCGAGGTTAAAGAGTAAACGTTTGTGAGTGACAATGGCACAACCTCCGTGCTAAGCAAAGAGATGCAATCCAGCCAGCGGGAAAACTGTCCGTGCCACCGTTTTCCTGAATTTAAATGCTTGCGTATGGCAGAAAACAGCACCCATCTATGGCAACTAGGCATTTCAGTCCTTAAGCTTTATCTGGAAGTGAGGATGCACGCACCTGGTTTTGTTTTTGCAGAGCACAGCTGGTGGATGTGTCCACAGTGACGGTGAAGTAAGGAGAGCGATTGGACTGGATGACCTCCATGCTTCTATGAATTAATTTTTCACCCATCGAGAATCCTACTATCACATTCACATCTTTATTTAAATAAAATCTCTATTTCCTGGGGCCTGGAAGAAATATTTAACTATCTAACATGTGTATTCCTGCTTAAGTCAATTCAGGAAAGTGCTAGCACACGAAGGCAGAGACAGAGGCTTCCAACAACAGCAGTCAGTGATATGTGTAATGAAAGAATGTATACGTAATGCAGTGTTGGGATGTGGGATGAGATTAGAAAAAAACCCAAACTGATGTGTTTTCATACTAATGCAAAGGACTAGAAACAATCACAGTAAGATATAAACCTGGATCTCAAAGAAATAAAACAGTGGAACAGCAATAGTAAAATATTAAATCATGGCAGAGAATAACATCACGAGACACAAAAATGTTTTGCTGTTCAAGGAAGTCAGGAATAAAGGTGCTGTGTAATGGTGAGATACTACTGTATACTGAAGTGGTGGCAGACTTTAAAGGAAGAGAAAAAGAACTGAGGCGCTTCAAACTCTCCTTGCAGAAAAAAAAAATAATAAAAGAGGCTCTGTCATATCATATTGGGTATCTGCTGAAAACTTTGCCTCTCATTTGGTTAGGTGTGTCTTGAGTACATAATATTATTAGAAAGATAAATTCTATGAAGTGCTTAGTCATGATGGCTGGATTTCATTTCCCTGTATAGGCTGGAGGGCAAAATTATATTAATAACAGTAGAACACAGTTGTTCCTAGTGAAAGTTAACAGACTTCATCAAAGAGTCTCTGATCTGAGAAGAATAGTGTATTTTATTAAACAAGCTTTTAAAAAAGCAGTTAGGGTGCTGTAGGAAAGCTGGATGTAGTAACTATGAATTTATTCCATTAAAGTACAGTAAGAAACAGACAAGTATTCAAGGCTTTGTCTTCAAAAGGGTATGTTTTAAGAAATGTAGGAAACTATTCAGAGATGAGAATAAAAACTTGTAAGGCATCTGTTAATGACATTTCTGACAAAAAATTTAGAAACTTTTGAGAGGATAAACTGGAATATTGTACAAGAAAATGAGAAAAAATTGCACTAGAAAAATTAGGTAGTTTTGAAAAATGGAGTGATAGAAAGTCTTTGCATGACTGAAAACCACAGGCATGTACTAAAGAGAGCTGTGGGGAACTCTGGGAACATGTCTCTGGGCAAAATGAGAAGTTTCCCCAAGAGTCCTAGGAAGAGATGGGTGCAGATGAGGCATGCAGGCATATGTACAGTCAGCAGCAGTGGCTGCTCCTGCAGTAATGTTTGTCCCAGCTCCTCCAGCAGGAGATGATTCCTGTCATTTCGTGGCATGAGGAAAAAAAAAAAAAGGCAATGCAAAGTCGTGTATTGAGGGATCAACTGCAAAACTCTCCTATAAATGCAGAACTCATTGGTAGGAGATGAAGGACCTAGATATACTAGACTAACACAGGATGACTGGGAGTTGCTGACATGATATGGGCCAAGAAACAGATAGTGGCAAACAGGCAAAGTATTTCTGAGCCTTAAGGAGATGCTGAAGTTGATTATATGTGGGAATATTCTGAGGGAGTGAGCTCACTTAAAAGGCAGATCTGATCAGCTGTGCTCAAAATCAGATGTACTAAGATTGCAGTTTTAACGGAATTTGTTAATTTGTTTAAAGACAATAAACCAGAACCATTTGTGCTTTTTGTCTGTTCTTTCATTGCTGAAGGAGATTTTGTCCATTTTAATTATGTGAAAATAAATTTAAATTGATTTTCTTTCTAGGTTTCTTTCTTTCAAAGCAGAAGATAAGGAAAGAAAACATACTTTTTTGCAATTAAAAATCTCATGTTGGATGAAGACGTTGGAGTACAGTTTTGTATCAGAAATAGCCCTCAAAACCGTAGGCCGAAGGGAAACTCCTTAAACTGAAGAGGCATAATTTACAGACATTTTCAAATTAAAATCTTTTTGGGAAAAATGTAAGCGTGGTTTTAACGTGTGCCTCTAGGTGGTGCTAACGTTATTCCAGTGGTCAAAATCGCAGCTTTTAAGAAACATTTCAAATACCAGTGAAAACATTCTGCCCACAGCTTTTGAGTATAGGGAGGCACATGTATTCAACAGACCACATATTGATGATTTGCAACTAAGAAGAATTCACACGCTTAATTTCTGGTAAATGAATCACCCATAAATCTATGTTCAAATAACATTTAAAGGTCTTGTTGGAACACCCAGAAGCTAATCTGTTCAGAAATGGAGTTAAAACCCCATCTTTAAGCAATTGTTGACTCAAAGAATTGCGGCATGTTGGATATTGGTTTGCTCACTATCTGGAGCACCATCTTACGCAAGCACTAATCTAATGACAGCTTATGTTTATACTCTATCACAGCTTATAATTTTTATTTTACCTGTATGTAGCATATAGTAATTGCCATGTTGTAGGATCTGTAGCACTAAAGTCATAGCTCTGTCTGCCAACAGTTATCAAGGCCTTTGGGAAAGCAAGCCCTTGTAAGCCTTTCAGAATTTTGGTGAGACAACAAAGCAAAACTTTCTACTGGAAGAGATTTGTGCACAGTTTGCAGAAAATGGAAGGAGCTGGCGTTATTTCATGCCTACTGTAAAAGAGTATCTGTTCCTTGATATTAAATAAAAGATGATTATTCATCCAGCCATGTATCCTTTGGACCGTAGTGTAAAATTTCTACATAGTTCAGGATACTTTTTCTTCTTCCTGTCTCATTCACACATAGTTCCCTTGGCAGCCAAGGTTGCTTGGCATTCCGATGCTTACTTACAGCTTTTGGATACCAAAAAGTGGGAACTCACTTCTGAGTCGTTGTGGCTGACTGATAATTTTCTTTTTTAGCATTGCAATTTCCAGTTGAGACAAAGTCCAGAGACAGGTTGTCCTGTAGCTCACCTCAATACTTTATTAAATTGAAAGGAAATCTATTTGAAGCAGTGGCTCGTTTGTGAGATGCTGGGTAGGCTGCACAGCCTGGTGAGAGGGGGTGGCTGGGTGGTAAGGACGGGTCTCAAACTCACCACATTCTAGCACCCTGGGAGGCACTTTGTCCTTGGTACTCTGCCTGGTTGGGTGCAGCGGGGACAGGCTGTGGACCCACTCCCTTCCTGGCATGTGTCTCGGTGCAGTGCTGTGCTGCGTCTGTTTTGGGTCAGGGTGAGCACCAAATGGGCCCATGGATTCTCCTGGGGCTTGGGAATACAGTGAAGTCAAGGGAAGGCTTGGTTTCACTGTGGTCAACAGAGTAAAACTCCACAAATTTCTCCAAATTTAATCAGAAAGGTCTATTTAATAAGGAGTAGCCAACTCTGCTTACCTGCAAATTGCACGTGGAAGTCTTTGCATGACTGAAAACCACAGGCATGTACGAAAGAAAGCTGAGGGCAACCCTTGGTACGTGTTTCTGGGCAAAACGAGAAATTTCTCCAAGAGTCCCAGGATGGGGTGGGTGCAGACAAGGCATGTGGGTGTGTGTACGATCAGCAGCAGTAGTTGGTCCTGCAGTAATGTTTATCCCAGCTCCTCCAACAGGAGATAATTCCTGTCATTTGATGAATACTGAACAGACAATAAAGGAAAATTATTATAACCAGAACAACAAATATTTCTGGTGGGGCTCACTTCCTTAGATTTGTCTCTTTCTGTTCTGTGCTTTTCTTGGCTGTTTTATTTTCTGAAGTACATCGTCCTAGGGCATCCAATCTGAAATGCACCACACATTTGTCATCCCTTAGGAATCTCTTTTGGATTAGGTGTTGTGCACTGTTGGAACAATAGGACTGGAGGACAGACAGTGCCTTGCAGGGTTGATCTTTTAATTTGTGAGGCAACACAGACATGTGCAATCAGCATGGGTCTTAGTGTGGTGAGCTAACCACATAGGTAATACAAATTACTCACTGCTTATGGGTAATTAACCTGCTAATTATTCAGAAAACATTTTTGCTCTGTGGCGGTTTTGTAAGTTGACAGGAATCACCCAAGCTGAAAGAAACCTTTAAAAATTCTTTTTACCATTGCTTCACTTCATGTCAAATCACATCATATCTCAGAACAACGTTTTTGTATATACAATGAGGTAATAGTGAAAAAAGAAACTCCTTCCTTCCACGTGAATGCCAGCTGTCATTTCAAGTAACCAGAGATACCCATCCATGTGAGGAATAAAGGAGTACTAAGAGTGTGCCTTTGAAGACCACGTGCCTGCTCCTGATTTGAGTTTTGGTATTCAAATAAATTTTTTATAAGATCTAATTTTTAGATAACATCTGAAATTTAGATTCTGATTCTACAGTTTTATGCCTCAACAAGTCTTTTTTAAAAATAGGAGAGTTTCTCAATGCTTGTGTTTTCTCTAGTCATTTTTTGCTTATAATGTTCTACAAAGGTTAACCCATGTGCCTCGTATCAGTGCACTCTTGGTGCATATGGGTGCAAAAAATGATGGACAATACCTGAATCTTCTATAGTAATGATCAAGAAGAGTAAAGAGCTGCACCAGGCATTGGAAGCTACACCATGTTCCTGGGTGCTGGGACCTTTGAGGCTGTTTGGGCAGTCAGGTCTTGTTTTCTTAGGACTTCAGACTATGGTGGAGAAAGCAGCTTACAGTGGTACAGGGCTTGCTGGGCCTTTATTTTCCTCCTTCACCCTGAGAGGAGGTAGGTTTCTCTCCATCAAACAATCCCTATTCTCCTCTCTGCTGGGATATAAACACTTGCAACAAGGCTCCCCAGTAGGTTTTTTATGATAGAGGACACCCTAACCCAGCAGACATTTTCCCCTACTTTCCCAGAATTACCACCTTTTCTCCCTCTGCTGCTCCAATATGTAGAACTTTCTCTAGTCCTGTTCTACCATTTCAGTGGGAAGGGGGAAGAACACTAACAATATGGGCTGTTTTGAAACCTCCACCGTTAGGCTTATGAAATAGATGGCATAATTATCTCAAATATGTCACAGCTTGAAAAATAGCTTACTTTAAAAACCACCATTCCTTCCCTTAAATGACAGATTGTGAATATCTTTGAAGATTTCTAGATGCTGAAGTGGTGCATGCACTGTAACTAAGCCACAGGGATAACACAAAAGCTCCTTTCCAAAACAGTGAATGGAGGACAGGGCAAAAGCCTTTAAAGATTTGTTAGTTCATACTAGACCATTTGTCCATCATTCTTTTGTTGCCTTTGAAAATGGCTATTGTTCTGATGTGCAGGAGTAGGGGCACTCGTATCATAATGCACTTGGGCAATTGTGAGATGCAGTGAATTACCAGCCACAAGGAGAAAAAGCATCTTTCAAGACTCTGTGCTCATTACATTTTCTGTGGCAGTATCAAAAGTACCAAAATTAGCCAAGGTATCCTGAATTTGTTGGATGTATGTGCTTGCCCTATGCTGTTTTGGCATATCAGGCAAGTGGTGGGGTTCATATTAAATGTGGTTTTGTTACAGTCATGCTGATTGAGTGGCAGTGCCTTTTATAGAAACATGCTGATCAATGTAATTCATATTTTATTGTTTAAATTGCTTTCCTTTATCCTAGATTTTGAATTGCTGTTCAATTAGTGATTGTGATGAAAATTTCAGAATTACCACCTCTGTGCTTTCTTCTTAGTGTCAAAAGAATTTCTGTATATGAAATGGAACTGCATTTTAGCTCTTATTTTGATCCTGTCATTCAATTTTTTTTGTTTATTTGTTTTTATGCTGTAGTGTGCTCTCTGAATTATGCATTCAGGTGAGGAAAGGATTTTGGCCTGCTGTTTCATGGATAAACAGGGAAAGGGCTAATAAGATTACTTGTCTTTACTTTTTCCTACTGCTTTTCAACGTTAAGAATGTAGAGGTATATAATAGAAATGTTAAGACTGACATGAGTGAGAATGTCTAGATATGAACGTACCAGAAAAATTAATTTAAAAAACAAACAAGAAGAAGGGATAAAAGAATGGCATGTGTTGATGGCATCCAGATTAGCAGCTGGTAAAGAACAGAGCACATTTACTTCCACCTTCTCAAGACATCCCAACAAGGAAAATGAAGGACAGGCTAAAATAAAGGACAGGCTACACGTGGAAATGGAGTCCAAAGAATAATGAGGAAATCGGCAGTGTTACCTAATGACTTGCAGAGGTGTTACAGGATGGAAAAGGCAAAATATCACCATTCCTGTCAAGCCCTAACAGGTACAAAAGGCACATCAGAAAACCAGCACATGGTTGCCAGTCTAAGAAGACAGGTGATGTGATGAATAGCTGGTGTCCCTTGTCCTCCTTGTCACTGAAGTGACCCTGGCCAGACTACTAGGACATGATCTTGTGGGTGTGAGAGAATCCATGTGAGTGAAATCAGTTTTGCTTCAGTTACCATTGCTTATTATACAGTTTCACACTGAGCTTTGTTCAACCAGAGTATTGCAAAAACTCTACCTGGTTTGTGGCTGTGCTCAGATCTGTAGATACCCAAGAGATATAAATGAAGAACAGAAACTAGTACACACAATTATTTTTACATTAATTTTTCCATCATATGATGTGACCTTTTGTAAATGATGGTGTGAACATTTCAGATGCTTTCTGAGTTAGACACAAGTTATCTCAGAATATCAGACTGCCTATAGGATCACGTAGAGAGTGGAAATGCAAAATTCAAGTTAGGGTCTGAAGGTCTAGAAGATCTTGAGTCTCTTTACTGCACATTTGGTAGGGGTTTGCATGCATAATCCATTCAATTTCACTTCATTTCTTTGCTTGCATCCTTTGCTTGTATTTGTGCTACAAGGTTCATCAAAAATATCGTAAACTTCCCCATTTAACATGTCAGAAACTGAGGATGGAAGCTCAACAGCAATTTATTTCCTTCATAAATAAGTCTGCCAAAGACTCCTCAAGGAATAAAAGAACGAAGCCAGTTGATAGCTTACAAACACATACCCAGGACAAGTCTATAGTTAAGTCCATTCCAGAGATGCATTGCATTGTGCTGCTAAAAGACAGTGAAAGTTTCCAGAAAATAAAGGCAATTATTTTATTACCAAAGTCCTATTTAAGCAAATCAGGGTCACAGAAAACTAATTTTTTATACAGACTATTTTGAGAACTTTGTTGAAGAAGTTGTTGCCAGTAGCAGTTGGCGTTTGCCAGTTGTACCAGGCTTTATTTTCTGGAATTGCCAGAAGATGAGAAAAAAGTCACGGCAATTGTCTCACCATTCTTTCATTTATACACTGTCTGATACAGAGTAAACAAGCAAGATGGAAAAGCTGAAAACAAATTTCTGCAGAGAAACAACGGGTTTTTTTCTTTTCTATATTCTCTTCCCTCTGTCAAGACGAAGATGAAGCTAAAAGATACCAATTGGGAATACTTTGGATTATTTCTTGCTAGGTGGATGGCCAATCACTGTGGATGAATTTGTCCATTTTCAGAGACAGAAAACATTTTGCCTTTTACTGAGGCTGATATATGGTCTTCATTTGATCTTGAAAGTGTTTGACAACGAGGCTTAAAACACAATATAGAGATAAAATACCAAGCATAACCATATTACAGTGCAGTTGTTGACTTCTCTGTGGAATGAGTAACAGCTAAAATTTCCCTTTCTTTTGTTTTGAGAAATTATATTACCTTTGGAGCAAGCATGCTGTTTTCATGATTTATGACCTCTGTAGTATGCAATGGTGATTCCTATCAGACTTCAGGAAGTTTAGTGGAACACTGTACAGAAGGGTAGGGGTTGCTCATACAGAGTATGTTATAAAAATAAAGAGTGGATTTATGATCTGACCTTTTTAGCACAGGTCATAGAACTTCAGGCTGTATTTCTTGAATCAAGACCATTACTTGTGATGGAGTGAAAATATTGAATGACCTGGGAATTAATATTTGTACAATGAGAGGAAATTGATCTCATGTAACTGTAGATATTTACAGTACACACACCTACACCTGCCTTAGTCACTCTCCCCTTGTGGAGCATGGAGGCAGGTAAACACTTCTAGAGTGCAAGTAATCTAATTTCTTTCAGACATAAGACTTTTGGATGAAACGAGTCATTCCCAAAGTGAATGGAGCATAGGGAGAAGGCACACTGCCCGATATTAACTTAGCCTTTAGGTCTGTTGCCTACAGCATAATCTATATGCCAGTCATCTTCTCTCACATAGGAAAGATTGTTGTCAAAGGTGCCTAGTGACATTTTAGATGCCCTATGGCATCTCTGGAGGCTTGGCCTGTTTGGAACAAGTCCTACAGGATGCTGTCCTGGACAGGCAGCTGAGGCTAAGTGGTATATGTTAGGGCATCTAAAATGACTTTAGAGAATAACCTAATCCTTTTCTGTTTATTTCAGTTTATTCTGCTTTTGAAAGATTTACTATGTCTGCCCTCAGTTTCTCTTCTAATTTTGTCCATCTTCCCTAGTCAAGGGTGTTTTCTAGCTCTCATTGTTCTTGTTGCTCTGCTCTACACTTGTCTGGTTGTTCTGCATCTTCCTTGAATTATAGTCAAGAGCTGTACTTTATACCAAAGCTCTTATTGATGTTGGACAGAACAGAAGGATCCCTTTATAAATCTTAGAATCTGTAATCCTAATTAGAAGTCTAGTGTGTTGTTTGCCTTTTTTTATTTATTTATTATGGCAACAGCATGATGTTGGCTCCTGTTTAGCCTGTAATTCTTTATAACCTTCTAGTCAGTTTCAGCAGAACTGCGACTTAGCAAGCAGCTCCCTATTCTCTGTTTCAAAGAAATTTTTTTTTGCATTTTTCATACCTGAGAATCATTTTACTTTGCCTGAACAAGATAATTTTTTAAGTGTTATTTTGTCCTCTAACATGGTTGCAATCCCTTCCAGTTTGTGTTGCCAGTATTGTATTAAGTGTACTCTGTATTGTATCAATCAGGTGGTTAATTTAAATACTGAATGTATTGCATCCAGGGAAGACCCTTACAGAACTTTAGTTGCTACATCTTTCCAGTCTCTCAGTGCCACACTAGATATGGTTATTTACCAATGCTCTTCCATCCTATGGACGTTTCATCTACAGTATATTTGGTAGGAGCAAGCAAGAAACAGAGGCTTTGCTGAAGTCAGTTATTACATTGCCCTAGAAGGAAACTAGAATGATTTGAAACAATGTGGTCTTGACAAACTGCCACTCTCCTCCTTTTCTTCTAGGTACTTATTTATTATCAAATTTTGTTTGATTTCTGAAACAGAACTGAAGTTATGTCGACTTGAACCTTTATCTCCTTCTTAAAGACAGGCATTTTTTATTTTCCATAAAGATTTTTCCAAAAGATATATTTTTTATTTTCTTCTCAGGAATAACTGCTGACATGATGCAGCAGCCTGCTCTGCTGGCATCTTAGAAGCAATTCTATAAAGCCAAGCAGATTTGAAAAGATGTAACTTACATGAACATAATTTCAAGGGTATTTCCTCCCCCCCCCCCTTTTTTTTTTCTTCCTCTTTCTTATTCTGGGGATTGCTAGCTTTGCCTTTTCTCATCTTATCTGCCAGATCTTTTTGATCTGTGGTGTCTTTGATCTGATGGACACTTCAGTGGGAGTCATTCTGGAGCAGTATTGCTAACTTGGACATTTTCTGCTTACAATTTTGAATAAGTAATATTACCTTTAGGTTCTTCTGTTTTCTGAGCTTTCCTTTCTTTCTGTTACCTGGGTAAGGAGACTCCCTTGCTAGGTGTGTAACTCTCGGTGCCCAAAACAGAGACTTTGATGAATCCTGGTTGCTGGGGGTCCTCTCATTTACTTTTGTAGAAGGCAGAAACTGTTCTCCTCCAGGCTCTTTAAAGGCAGATGCAAATAAGTAGGTAAAGATGAAATGTTTAGATCTTCAACTGGACTTTCTGAAAGATGATCAGAGAAATTTGTTTTAACTCAGAAGCGCATCTTGTTTATGTGTATAGGGTTGGCCTCAGCACGTGGCCGAATACCCACACAGCCGCGTGCTCACTGTCCCAGCAGCAGGATGGGGAGAGAAAATAGGAAGAACAAGATAGTGAGAAGAGTGTGGGTCGGAATAAAGGCAGGGCAATAATTTACCGATTAATCTCAATATTTGAGTACTGATTTGGGTATTGGGAAACACATAAAAAAGACATTTAAAAGACCTGTCCTCCCTCGTTCCCAGGCTCAGCTTCGGTCCAGACTCCCATTATTGCTTCAGGTCACACTCAGTCCTTTCAGCAAGGCAGCGAGTGGTGCAGGAGGCAGTTGCGGTCAGGACATGGTGGTTTTCTTCTGCTGCTCCTTCCTCCTCGCTCTTCTGCTACACTCAGGTGTGGGTCTCCCACCGGCTGCAGCCCCTTTGGCAGTATGTGCCGTGCCATGGAGTGCCTTCTCCTCCCCTAACCATAGTGCTCTGTCTGCTGTTTCCCCCAGTCTCCTCCTCGTCTGCCATTTCCCTCATGTTCCCTCCTCTCACTCCAGCAGTGTCTGCCCTTCCTCACACACGCTTTCCCTAAGGCGCCGCCATCTTGGCTGCGGGCCTCAGCCGTGCCCTGTGGATGGAACCGGCTGGAACCGGCCGTGTCCGGCACAGGGCAGCCCTGGCATCTCCTCACAGAGGTCCCCTCCAGCCCCCCACTACCAAAACCTTGCTGTGTACACCATGTGTACACATTGTATTAGATACTGAGGGGCCTAATGCCAGTGTTTACAGGTTGGTGAGATGAATGCTGTCCCAAATGGGGCCGTGTCCTGTCACGGAAGCTGTTTTCTAGTTAACAGACTCCTTGGAGATCACAGCATCCATTTCATGCCATTGTACCTCTTTTGGTTGTTCCAAAAAAACCCTACATGGGTTTTTGGAAGACCAGACACTTGGGTTTCCTCTCAGTTTTGAAGTGTCATGGTTCTCTTCTCTTCAGGGGTGATGCCTGTGACTTGCACTGGTGTAAGTGGGAGCAGAAATAACTCCAAAGACAAAAAGTGAGGATCACTGCTCAGGCAGAAAAAGGGCAAGAGGGAATGTTTACATTGCCTATAAAGACAATAGAGCAGTAAATATTAAGAAGGGGAAAAAATGCGTAAGATGAGTGCCAAAGGCTGTGGAGGAGCACAGATAGACTCGTCCTGGAACGGAGAAGGCGGCCTCCCACCGTCAGAGCCTGATGCTCTGGAATAACCTGCTAGGACAAGTAAGACAGACCAAAACCCACACTGCTTCAGATTGCATTTCTGAAATGAATAATATGGCAGGGTGTGATAGCAGATGTTTGGACCCCAGGCTTCCTTTCTCAGCTTTGTCTTTTATTGGCTTAAAAAGACTAGGACTTAAAGGAGCATCCTAGAGCTATTTTGGTACAAAATGGAGTTTTCACATTCGTTAAATATAAATGACTGTCTAGATAACTCCTTTCCAATGCAAGTTTCTTTTGTTTTGGATTTTCAGTCCTGTCATCGGAATCTTTCAGGTTTTCATAATGAGCAGCTGTTGCATTTTTGTGTAGAGCTTGTTTCCGTGCAGAAAGTTTCTGATCATGCAAGCTGCTGACGTCTGCTTGGTTTTGGTAGTGAATCCCTGAGTGGGATTTCATGTAGTGCTTACTAGAAGGAGCTTTTAGTTGCTTGGTAAACTGGCCATCACATTTCAAAAGTGATTGATGTATCTATAGCCAGTCCTTTAAGGTAGACTGGGCTAAACCCGGACATTGAAAATAATAGGCACTGCTTTTCTACTCATGTTGAGAGGACAATTTCTGGTAGAGATTTAAATCTATTAGAAGCAAGAACAAAACTAATATAGATATGTCTTTGAAGGGCTATAGGTCATACATGAAGCATTTGTATGTTGGATGCTGTTGTCCAAGCTGAAAGAGTGGGAAGAACCTAAAAGTCCTACAGATTCAGCCATTAGTGTCTCAGACCCATGAGAGCTAAACTATACCATTCATTTGCCAGATACCTAGTATAGTTACACAGAGGAAATGGCCAACATGCTGCTGAATTATAATAATTTCTTGTACTACAGGTAGTACAAGTTGGAGAATTACATTTTAGTTTATCCCAGATTCAGCTTACATCTGGTTAGGGCAAGAACAATGAGAGGTTAAAGGCTGATAAATTAGGTTTCCTATATCCCAGAACCCTAGACCAACAGTTTCTAGTTTCCCAGGTGAATATTAAGTTTTGTTTCAGTGAGGACTTCACTCATAGAATCATAGAATCATCACAGAATCATAGAAAGGTTTGGGTTGGACAAGACCTTAAAAGATCACCTAGTTCCACCCCCCCCCGGCCATGGGCAGGGACACCTTCCACCAGACCAGGTTGCTCCAAACCCCATCCAGCCTGGCCTTGAACACTGCCAGGGATGGGGCAGCCACAGCCTCTCTGGGCAACCTGTCCCAGTGCCTCACCACCCTCACAGGGAAGAACTTCTTCCTTACAGCTAATCTAAATCTATCCTCATTGAGTTTAAAACCATCACCCCTCATCCTATCACTACACTCCCTGATAAAAGAGTCCCTCTCCAGCTTTCTTGTAACCCCCTTTTCAAGTACTGGAAGGCTGCTCTAAGGTCTCCCTGGAGCCTTCTCTTCTCCAGGCTGAACAACCCACTCAGTGGAGACCCTCAAAATAGAAACAGCGTATGGATATTAAAATTGTTTTGGTCACACTTTTATGGTGCAGAGCTTTGCTTGTAAGCACTGGCCATAATTTACTTCATTTTATAGTTGCATGGCCTTTTCATATCCCATTTGTTTAGCTGCCTGCCTTCTTCCAAGCCAAAGGGGCTGCATTTCAGTGGTGAATATTTTCGCAATTGAAAAAAAAAAACCAAAACAACAAAACATTTTGGGATCATTCATGCTGAGAAACATTGTAAATATAAAAGCACTTTCATGACAGCTAGCTGGCTGTGATGTGAAGCTAAACAAAAACATTTGAATACAAAATTTTCTCAGTGACATAATTTCCTTTCAGTATTTTTTGGAAAGATTTTATGAGGACAGAACTAGTTTTTGTGGTCAATTATATGCTTTTATTTTAAGTCTAACTGGATACAGAATTATGCAACAGAAGTCCTTCTGTCTGATTCTTCCCAGACCTTGGCAGGAATACGCTTACTGGTTACAAATTTTCAGTGGGGCAAAAAATCCAGTGAAGTGAAAAAAAATATAATACTGCACCTATCTACTGAGTTCAACAGATTATCAATAAATAAAATAAGGGAAGCCTCTTTCTGGGGAAAAATATGGAAAACATACTTTGAGTGTGATTGACATTTCTTTGCTCCTGTCTCCTCACTGATCTCAATGGAGTTCAGCAGAGAAGAATGTGCAGTAGCGTGACTCATGATGTGTCACACTTTCATAAATGAAAATGTAATTTACGGATGTCCTCCAGTGGTGCCTACTGTCTCCCCAGTCTTGCTTCTTTTCCTGACTCCTCTAGTTATCCAGTACATATTAATGTTCATCCTTCCCAAGGTAACAATAACCCATAATAAATTACATCCCTCAGAATAATGTGGATTCACAACTTTTTTTTCAGTTGTCCTGGACCTTCCTCAGGGCTGTGTTGTAAACTTTTCTCCCAGAGTAACTGCCAAATAACATTTAAATTATAATTAAGTAAAATCAGCACAGCTGCTTCTCCCCTGATCTTGATGTTTTGGTCTTGCCAGCATCCTTCCCCAGATCTTCATCCACTCTTTCCAAAGGGTTTCCGGCCATTTGGTTCTGGTTTCTGTACTCCTCCACATGACAATCGCTCTTACCCTGATTTATGGATAACCTTTATCCCCCAAGTTTCACTACTGTGAGCAGAGAGATTACACTCCATTTTATATTCCTCAGCTGTGGGTGGGTGTGCCCAGCGGGGTGAACAGAGCTCCGAGGACAGTGCTTGGTTTGGTTTCATTCTGCCCACCTTACCTGATAGTGGGTTTAAAGTTGAAGAAGCAGAGTGGAGAATCGAACCACTCCTATCCTTCCCACACCAAGTGAAAAAACCCTAAACAAATCTATCACTTGGGTGATAGAAGCAGCTCTGAAGAAAGCAGGCACACTGTGACTTTGGATCTTTTTCTGAGCCCTACTGTTTAGAACGTTGCCATCTTAAGAGCCATATGGAATGAAAATCATATTTAGGACCATGTTGTGAAGTCTTTTTTTGAGAGGAGTTATTTTGGGCAGTAAAGGTGTTAAAAATAAATGATGATAGTGATAAACTCAATGAACTAAGAAACAGCGTGGCTTCATTTTCAGAGAAACAAAATTAAGATTGCAAACTCTCCTAGCACACTGCTGGATCCTTATTCCAAAGCCCACAGCCCAACTCAGACTCCACACTCAGTGAATCCGGTCACTGGAGAGAAGAGTTTCACTGGGAGAGGGACAGCTTCTCCTTGACTTCAGCTTACTCCACCGAGCTGCTGGGATGGCTTTCACTGATTTTGATGACCAGGTTCCAGGACAGGGGCCATAAATAGCCACAGAAAGAAAATGTTTATGCTTGACCAAATTAAAACTTTACACAATGGGTCATTGAAAAGGCTGAAATATACAGCTACTTGTATTTCGGTTTTAGTTATAAAACTAAAATTGACAACCCAGACTTCCAGGACACTGAGCCGCTATGCAGCAGCAGCAGCAGGAGCCACATTTTAAAGAACATCAGGGAAAGCAGTTAGGCAGAGATTTCTTCATATACTCAGTCTTGTTCCCTGTCACCTTCTGTTCCTTCTTATATAAGGATTGTCTAATCTTCATCCTGAAGTGTTCGTGCTTTTATTAAGGTTTTATGCTGACAGACCTCAAGAGTTATTGGATAACTTGGCAAGACATATGTACAGTTAATTAGAAATGAATGCGATATTACATCAAAAGGCTTCAACTGTTAAGTTTTAAATGGTTATAATTAACTTGCTCTTTGATTCTGAGCTGGATTGACTAAAGAGACAATGAAGGTCAATTTCCGTTCACTTGAAAAAATAAAAAAATGGAATAGCCATTAATTTAAAAAAACCCCAAACCCTCAATTGTGAAGCTGTTCAGTTATGCTGTGCTGCCTTGATGTGAAGGCAAGGCAATGAAAATCCTTTTAATAGGCAATCCTGTTATCCTGTATTATGAAAATACTAAGTCTGATTCACTTGATATGGAAAAGAAAAAGGAGAGTCCGGTCGATGTTATTTAGTCAGCTTCGTGCAGATTTAGATTTGATTTTAAGACTTCCAAGCTAAGGAAGACTGTTGATTTTTAAGTAGTGCTTTTTCAGGTGAAAATCCACAATAAACTTTTAGAATTTGCAAATATAGCTAGTGATAGTGGTTTTATTTTTAAAAAATTACACATGTTTGGTCTTTAAAAACATTACTGTTTTATTATCTATATAAACATATAAACTAATTTTAAATTTCTATGTAAAATTGGAACCCCTCCACCCTCAAAAGCCCTCTTCACCAAACCCTACATGCATAAAATTTCCTTATTTCCACTACAGGAAATAGGATGCTTGGCCTCTTGCATTTTTCTACCCATCTCTTTTGGATATGTTTATTCCCAGAGAAGTAGCTATACGGGTTTGAGATTTGCTTACTGCTTTGTTTAATCCTGAGGGGATGCCATTAGCTCCTTTGACATCACAGGAAAAGGGCAAATGCAACGCATAATCACATCATTAGGATAAATACAAACACAATTATCCCTCAACAGTGCAGCAGAAGGAAAATACAATGTAAACACTAAAATCCTGACTGAATGCTTATCAAAGTCTGTGGCTGGCTTTGGATCTGGCAGAAGCAGCTTGGCTGCGCAACCTGTTATTCCTGCTCTCCGAGTAGTTATTCCTGCTCTCCGAGTAGTGCGACAGCCAGAGCATCTCTGTGGGTGGCAGCAACACTGAAATCACCAGCACAGGCTGATTGCCCATGCCATGAATATTTTTAAGACTGTGTCCTTTAAAACAACACCGCAAAAGTTTGTTCACACTGCAACAGAAAATATCTGCATTCCTGCCATTGCTATCAAAGGTAAAAATGAAGAAAATGGAGCCTATAACTTCTGGTCTATCCTGAACCCCACATCCCATAGCACAGATTATCCTGTGTATAGTGCTTATCATCAAGTAGGATCACGAGATACTTGGAAAATTCTAGTACCAACCTTGTGCTGGATTTTCATGAACAGAGTTCCCAGGGCTTGGGGGAGGGACTCATAGGAGATGAATGACTGTAGCCCCAACCCCTTCCCAGGAGAGGAAATGTCCAAGCCTGGAATTTTTTGTCATAGGTTTTGGTGCTGTGGGAAGATGCCTCTGGATACAGGAGTTCATTAAAAAACATGCTGGTATAACATTATTAAGATCTATAAACATTTTTGGCAGTACTCTGTACATTATTAAAGTGAACATACTGCTAAAAAAAATGCTAAGGGACTTGGAGTGACACTATACAGCACTGTAGGATAGGAAATCCACGGTATCGCTGTGAAGGAAACAAAGTTTTAGGAAAACAGAATACCATAATTATCCAAACTTGAGTCTTGCCAGGGCACTAGAGTTGACATCTTTGCAGTGGGATATTTTTATGACCACTAACAGAAGTTGTTTCAGTCCTATGCCTCATCCACTAGGCAACACTGAGCCCTAGCCTGAAAAGCATGTTCTTAATTTCTCTATTTAGTATGTGAGGAAAGGATTGCTGATGATTTCACTAATGTTTCCTTTGACAATCCCATTTCAGTTTTGAGATCTGACAGGAAAGAAATCTGAGCTAATACACCCACAGGTTTTTATAACTTCTTTGCATATAATTTTCTCATGTTTTACAACTGAGCTCATTGCACCTGCATTACAATTAAATTACCTTTATTTGGCTGTTTTGTAGATACAGCCTGAGATTTGTATGTAGATCCTTATTTAGATATCTACTTTGTACCTCAGAAATCAGCAGTGGGAAAACTTGAGCATTCAGGGCTATTAATGCTGAACTCGTGGGACTTCTGCATTCAGATCTGAGTCTGAATGAGACCTCAGCGACCTTGGCCAAGTCTGACAACACAGAGCTGAAGCTGGAAAGACCTGTTAAAGATCAGACCATTCCCTTTGTTCTCACAGGAGTGTGCCTTGTGAGTTCAGGTGAGACTGAGGGCTCCCTGGCAGTGGACTTGCTGTCCCGGACCTTGAGTAGAGTTTTGATTTTCAACTGTGTGCCACCAGATTCACTTTGATTCTTACTGAGGCAGGTGCCACAAACCCAGAAATGCAGAGCTCTCTGGCGGGGTGGGCAGAAAGCTTGGAATAACAGCTGAGAGAATATCTTGAGCAGTAGCGAGTGTTAATAGGCAAATAGATCTCCTCTGAGAATATGTTTGTTTTCCTTTTTACTTGCTCCAGACAAGTTTCTCTCTAAGAAAATGCTTCACAGTACTTGGCAGGTGAGAATGGCCCTTGGGAATTATATCTTCCGATTGTACTAGCCTGCACATATTTGACTTCACATGTTTTCCTAGGAGGAACAGGGCTGGAAGGGGAAGGCTTTAGGCAGCGTATTTGCATGCTTAACAGAGGAAGAAATCAGAATATTTGCAAGACTTTCTAAACCAGCCTCCTCTTAAACTTTTTCTACTGTCGCTCTGGAAGTCTCTTCTCACCTGGAAGCTGGGGTTTTCAAAAGGTTAACAAATAAAATGATGTGATGCCAGTATTTTGTTTAACAGGCAAAAGAAATTATAAAGCTGAGGATTAACTAAGTTAAAATCTTCATTTAAAAAATGGTAACTACTTGAAGATTTTAACTTTGCACAGCATTTCTCCCCCTTTTTGTATGTAGATGGAAGTTCGTACAGCATCCTTTTGAATTCTTCTGTCGTGCTTTATGTGTATATGGTGTGTATGTATATGTGTTTGTTGATTAATTTTAAAATGTAAATAGCTGTGAATATTGGAATTAGTAATGGACTGTTCATATTTTAGATGAGCTTAAACCCTTTCACTTATTTTCTTGTTGGTTGAGTACATTTTAAAAGATTTGATTTCAGTATTTATTGTTTCAATACACTTTCAAATCTGAGGTAGCTGAAAATTATACAGTGGATTATACAGTGTGTAGTATGTAGTCATCTGGTGCTCTTAGATGTCAACATGTTTTAGAAGAAAAAATGAAATAAATTGTAACTTGTACCCATGTTACAAAAACTAATTTGGATTGTAAACTGTGCTGCAATTTTAAAATCAAATTAACTCTTTAGGATCTGTGCTTCTTGTGCACCTTTTTGCATGCCTTACACTGTATTTACTGGGCAGTAATTGTAAAATGCATGCTTTTTTTTCTGTCCTCACTCATGTTTATAGCACACTATCTAGCAAAGTCTTTACAGTTATTCTGTAGAACAAGGAGGATGGCTATAAAGCTCATTACACAGCGCTTACTTTCTAAAATAAGGGAGAGAAAAAAGTGAGAGCTAAACTTTCTTTAGCTTAAGATCAAACTCTCTTTAGTTTTAAGCTTATTTCTAAATGTTAGAAACCAAACAGAGATAAGCCTTGTGTAAACTGAAATGAGCTTTTGTATAGCTTTTTGTATCAGTTTAACTAAATTAAATGCAAACCTTAAATAAAAGCATATAACTTTCCATCTAGACAACTCTTGGCTGAGTATTTTGTTGGCCTAATATGCTAGCAGATATTTACTACTTTTCTCATTGTTATCCTTAATTTGTAGCATATTGTGTAAATGCAATTTATACTTACATATCATATAAATAGCTTTTGTGGTCTAGCATGGCATATACAAAGCAATATGTGTGCTAAAATAGATTATCCATGTGTGGCTAATTGCAAGAGAGTGCAACACAGATCTATCGTTCTATGCTCTTATAATTAAAGATAGGAATGATATGCAGAAGTAAAAAAAGAGTAAAGACATACGTTCAACACTGATTTTATATATTTTGTATTCCTTTGTTGTGTCCTCTTAACATTCTCTAGTTACTGGAATCTGTTAAATATTTTAAAGATGATTCATTTAGGCAAGTTGCTAATCCTTTAAAATGCTGTGGAATCAATTTTTACAGGTCATCTTTGCAAACAAAGGCTTACTTTGAAAAAGGTGATGTGGGACTGAAACTGAGAGCATTCCTGTAAGACTGCAATTGTATATCTGCATACCACTCTGGAACTCCAGAGTTCCAGGTTGGAAATGAGAATTCAGTGTGTCTATGGTTATTTCAATAAATGCATTTTAGTTGCTCAGTTTTGTTATGTATAATTCATGTTCTCTGGATAGGACACTACTTTTTCACAGTGTTTTTAACTTGCCTACCAAGGCAAGGACAGAAATCTGCAAAAACACTGCTGATAAAGAAGAGTCTACCTTGGAGATTATCAGATACAGCACTATTTTCTCTTGCAGACTAGATTAATCTGCTTAATACATACAGAATTGCAGACAGAATTATGAAAATAATTGGTATCAATTATCACACTAGCATTACAGCAGAAAGATTAAAGGGCAAGTGAACAGAATGTGCTGGCTGCTCTTACTACATTCCTCTTAACAGTTTCATATTTTCTAATAACCTGGAGTAAAAGGAAAATAAGGAAGAAGAAAATGCTCCAGCTTATTGTGAAATATCTGTGATGATAGTTTCCCTTGCAGTGAAGCTTTTTAGCTGTGCATAGTTCATGGCCTTTAGCAAATCTGAACTGTAAGATAATGTAAAGATTAATAGTTGATTTAGTTTTCATTAGATTAAGAACATGGTGAGAGACATTAGTACTGCAAATTTGGTCACTAAGAAAATTCATTAAACACCCCTTGCCCCCACCCCCAAAGAAAAGAAGGAAAAAACCCCACCCTCTTTTTTTCTTAGCTGAAAAAAGTTTGGACAGCAAATTGTCTCTACAGTGGAGACAGGAGTCCTCTGTGGGAGTTTTGGCAGTCTGTGGTACGTGTCACTCTTCTCAGCAGAGCCAACTTTAGATGCTCTTTTAGCTGAAAAGTCCATTCTGGAGTCATAGAGCATCTTTTCTGTTCTGGGAAGCTCCCCAGAACAGGAAAAGGGATGACGTGCACTCATCTAGTCCCGGCTGCTGTCCTAGACTGACTTGCATATTACTGCTTCCTCCTCTTGGCCTCCCTCATCCCTTTCCATGCCTGGGGGAGACCTGCAGAGAAAGCAGGGAAGCATCATCTCTTTTAGGTGTGCAGCTGGTGGAGAAAATATGGAGATATACAACATTAAACGTAAATATCTCATGATACAGAAAGTCTAATGGATGTACTCCCTGCAGAACAATGCAGAAAACCTTTCCCTTTGCTATCATCACTTTACCTTTGACTAAGCTGATGATTTTTCAATATTTAATTGGGTGTGCAGAGCTGTTAGCTGTCTACTAGTGTCCGTTTCAGTGTAACTTTGGGTTGTGTGTGGCAGATTGCACATCTTTTGCAAAAGTTAAGCAAAAAAAAATTAGCAGCTAATTTTACTATAGGTGCAACTGCTAAAGCCATTAATTGCCCATCAGATAAAACTCTGTCACCTGGAAAATTTTGCTAGACTAATTTTCAATGACAGGCTGATGCTGTGTGTGCATGAGTAGAAAATCCCATCAAAATATTTTAGCTACTGTTGAGAATGTGGTTGGGGAAAATGTATTTAATGAAGTCAGAAGTCTTTGCTTACCCTTTGTTCAGATATGCAGCAATGTAAAATCCCTACGTTTATGTGGTCACTGACTGTACTGCTTCTCTTCCTCTGTTGGGGTGGTGAGCAGGTCTCACCAGCTAACAGCCTGGGCTTGAGAGGATGAACCCAGATCTACGAGTCCTCTTCTTGCTTGGCATCTGCTTCTTGTGCTTGGAGCCACGTTGCTGCCACCATCACGGCAAAGATCAAGGCCTGACATCTACAAGGGAAGGATGAAGAGGAGCCGCTGGTGCAACTGGATGACCAGCAGCTGGAACAGGCTCAATGCCATGTGGTGAAGGTCCTGAGGGAAAATGATTTCAAACTCTCCAAGATAGATGTGGTCTCCAAATCCATGGCCAGAGCCATGGCTGTTATCAGTCAGTACCAGAAGGAGAATTTGAGGAAGTTTACAAAAGTGGAAGACACAAGCCTCTTGAGCAGTGGCCCAAGATGACACATGGTTGGCTACGCATGCAAAATGAGCACAAAGACAGTCTGAGACCAAAAACCGTCAACAAAAAGAACAAAAAGCTATATCCTACCCAGAGGTTCACTGTTGGGTCATAAAACTGCTGTGTACTAATGTTGTTAATTATTTTGGATAAGTATTTCCTCATTAAACAGAAGTTTGCTTTGGGGGAGAAAAGGATTTTCCCAGCTGGTTCATACAGCAAAAAGAGGGAAACTGTGGCTGCATAGACCTACTGAGGAAATCTGCAGAAGAACGTTACCTGATTTAAATGCAAAATGGAGATAAAAATCTTGTGTAAGGAAGAGACAAGGAAGAGATAAAACTGATGGGATCAGGCAAAAGCCTGATTAACAAGAAGTGGAGAGCAAAACTGACTGGGACAGGCTGGGAGTGGAGGAGAAAGGGCAAGTAAGATTGCAGGCAAGGCATATTTTGGAAAAAGGTGCTGGGTTTGGGAGCTTGGGGAAAGATGTCTGTAAGTGGAAGTCTGAAGTCTGTAAGATGACATCCAGACCAGAAGACATTTAGCAAAGGAGAGGGACTGGGAAAAGGCACACTTCTTGGAACAAGGTGACCGAGCAAGGCTTAGAGCCAGCTGACTCCCTGGACAAAGAGACAGGGATTGGGAGACCTGAGGAAACTGAAGCAGTAATGACAAGGATGCTCCAGATTATGCCTCAAGGAGCTGGTTAGTGACGGATGTCTGTAGGGAAGAGTGAGTTTCCAGCCTTGCAAAAGGCACATGTGGGTCTAATTATGGAACTGCATGCTGGAATTTGGGCTGGTTTCTTTTCAGTTTTTGTTTGTGGTGTGTTGTTTTTCTTTGCTTTTAATCTGGGGCATTACACAAAAATAAACTGTCAAAAAACATTATTGAAGTTGCAGTTTCTGCTAGTTCAGGAGTCTCTGTAATGTGAATCTCTGCAACATGAGTCTCAGTGGCACGGTTCATACGAGTTTACAGTGTCCTCATACCAATAGACTGCTAAGGCTTTCCCAAGGCAGCAGTTTATATTATTATTTGCTGCTAAAAGGGTACCTGGAACCAAAGAAAATCATGGCAATCACTTTTGCATTAATGTGTATACGTATATACATACATAAATACATGTGCATATATATGTGCGTATATATATATGCAGAAAGGGGAAATATGTGATGATATAGTTAATGTATTTTCATTTACATTATATATGATGGCATAAAGGGGTTTGCACTTGTTCAGATTAAGGACCTGTCTATCCTATCAAGGAGCATCTGCTTTTTGGCAGTGGCTGTAGCAGATGCCTATTGAAGAATAATCAGCTATACAGTCCTATGATACTGTATTCCTCCTTCCCAGTTTTCAGGTTCTAGTGATCTATGGCTCAGAGGTTTCCTGTGCTGGAGATATCTTAGTGTTGAATAGCCCTTGATGGATTTTTCTTCCCACCCACAATATCCTGTGACAATGAATTTCACAATTTTATACTATGTGAGAGAAAGGATCTCCCTTTACTTGTTTGTACCTGTGGCTTGATCTTTACTAGTTCCTGTCATATGAGGCACAGTGAAAAATTGTTCCCTGTTCACTGTCTTCCTGCCATGCTTCAGGATTATTCAGATATTTGTCATATCTCTATCTCCACTGTCTCTTTACAGGCTGAAAAGACCAAGTCAGTGTACCTGGTTGGTACCCTTTGATTGCACTAGGCACAGTTTTCTGTGAGATATTATCATCTTACTCAGAAATAAAAAAATATACATTTGAATTAGATCAGGTAGCCTAAAAAACCCCAATAAATTCTTTAAGTTCTGCCACAAAATCGTCTTCTGAGTATATACCAGATAGATACAAAACATGATTGCAGGAGTATTTGAAACAGTTTATAAACTTTTTGTAAGACTGATTCACCTATGTCTTTGTTAGTATGACTCCATATATAAAAATTTGAAGGCAATAATATGCCCTCCTCCTCATTCCCTTCATATAACTCAGAATAATTCATTAATATTTGGAAATGTGACAGCTTAGAAGTCTGATATAAGAAACCTTGTTGGTCTACATGCAAGAAACCCATGAATGTTTCTTTACAAATGGGATAAACCATGCCTACAAAGGAAAAAGCTAACAGATTTTAAGTCATGATCATTTTGTATACAGAAAAAATACTCTAATTGTTATAGGAACAAGTCTACTAATTTCTAATTTTTAGTTACAAGAATTTGGGGCCATAGTTTTCATAATGGAAAGAAAACAGTAAATATTCCTAATGTCAGTTTGATTACATTCATTTGTTCATTAATGTATTCATTTTGATGTTCAGACTGTCTTCTTGAAACTGTGTATTTGACTTTTCCAGTCATGATTTTACTTAAATGAACAGGATTTGAAGGTAGTAGTCTCATAAACACTTGCAAAACTAGAAGAGTTTGTAGATATGGGGAACCATTGAGACAAAATCATCATAAGAAAAGGAAAAACCTCTATGATTATATCCCAGGAAAATAGCACTATACAGTTCCTACAAACAGTATGTATCTATGGCTTTTCCTTAAGTTTTAGCACAGGTAATGCTGCCAGGATTTTTTAAAAAATTCTTTTCACTAACTTTTCTCATAGCACCTTCCTTTGGCATGCTGGCCAAATACTTTCCTTCTTTTGCTTTGAAGCAATCCTCTGTTCTCTAGAGAAGAGCAAACCAGAGCCATTGCATGTAATTTCAGTCATACCCCTAGGATCTTGCTTTTATTAAAAATCACTAATGGTAAAAAATCGCTGAAGTAACTCTTTTGTAAACGGTTGTCATTTTTTTCTCTGTGTGTCAATTACAGTCTACAGTAATTTTATTTTAAAATAGAATGAAGGCAAGTGGTCCTATGAAGATGTTAGGTCACCGGTATCCCTCTTTATTTTCCAGTCAATAAACAAGGGGAAAAAACCTTCTTCAGAGCAGTTCCTCTCCAGCAATGTGTCTCTCACAACTTGGTTCAGAGAGTGTTCAAGGAAAGCCTCAGCAGGCAGTGATCCGAGATGCACCAGGGTAGGGAGAACGTACTCAACACACTGAGCAGCTAAACCTGAGAACAATATACGAAGCTTTTCATATCACTCCTCAAGCAGGTGTGTTGATAAACCCTACATATATCTCTAAACTGCATTCAATCCAACCTGCTCTTACAAGTATTAAAAGTTATCGCTGCTGGAAATGCTTAATCTTTAGATCGATTACAGTGGAAACATTGAAAATGTTTAAGAATTAAATCCAATAAGAAAGAAAAGTCAAATTATCTTTTCTTTTATGTGGTCTGCCTACTATATTGGTATTGTGAGCAGTTGTGTGGAAGTGAATGCAACATGATTAACAGAAACTATAGAAATATTTCTATACTATTTGATTTTTTTGAGAAATGACTACTTCATGTCTCTTTCTAATTGTAGGTTCAGTTCCCAGCTGAGTACTCGTCAGGTATTCTTGGTGACAGCACTTGCAGGATAGAAAGCTCTGTGGAAATTTCCCCTAGCTTAATTCCTATTTGCCTAGTCTCATGCACATGAAACTAAAATAAGATACCTAAGCCCACACAGCTTGGGCATATTGCTTTGTGTACAAATTCAAATCACACAGGATTTTTCCATGTAACAGGTAACAACTACCAGAGAAAAATGTTCTACTGTAAAGTACAGAGTGCTTAATGTTCTTTCTGCACTAATAGCAGCAGCAGACAGGATTGAGGTATCACCCCACAGCAAAAAGGGACATACTTCCCCTGGGGTAAGCTCTGCTGCAGCATAGCAAACTCACCTTTCTTTCAGGTTGCTAATTCTTACTGAAGCCTGGGGTGGGGTGCCATTACAAGAGTAATTTATAATCTTTTGGGAAGATGTATAAGGCAAGATGTCAATACACTTTTAGGTGGATTTTATTCTCTGTCGTCATGAGCTTTACTTGGTAGAAATGCCTGTTTCCTGGACAGATAAGGAACAGTGTAGAGCCCTGCTTCCCATCCTGGGTGGACACTAGTCCATTTTCAGCAAGATATGGAAAAAAGAGGAGGGAGCTCAGAAGTTGACCTGTTGCAAGGCTGAATGTGTGGCCTTATTGATTTTGCATATCTTGACTGAGCTATCTCTTTAGGAACTTGATTTAAAAAGACTTTGCAATTTGGTTCATCTTGAACAATGCAGAGTTAGCATCTGGTAAGGTTACAGTTGCCTAGAATGTGTTGATATAAAGACGCATGATTTTATTTCTGAATGAAATCAGACCACTGTGTTTGTGTAACTCCCATTTTGGAGCTAAAAGGGGTCCAAGGACAAAGAGGACCGAGCACAGTGGTGGAGAAATCTTAACAGGAGAGGTATGGGAACCACCAAGCATTGGGAGAAAGTTTGAGTTTCAGTGTTTAAGTTAACAGAAAAGGTGAGTCACGGGAAAGAGCAAGTTTGAAGGGCATGCAGCATAACTATTTGTTTTCATAGCAGGATGAGAATGCCACCTAATTCTATTGTGTTATTTGCCTCTGTTTTAAGTAAAAGCAGCTATCCACAACATGGATTTGTTTGTGTATGTTCACCTTGCCTGTGAGTTCCTGGGCAGGATTAACTGGAAATAATCAGGCCAGCTATTGTTCTGACTTCCCATACAATTTAATTAGGTTTTCTTTTTCTCTTGCATGTCAGAAGCCTTTTATGCAGGGAGAACTTTGATGAGAAAAAAAATCTCCGATTGCTAAAACATACTTCAGAATTTCCTAGTATGTTCATGTCAGCAAGGCAATTTTATTGCTTTTACTAACAAAAGGTCTGTAGTCTGGGTGTATACTGGGGAGGATGATAGAGCTTCATACGCACTTGTGTGCTTTGAATTTTAAATATGAGCTCTGATGCTTATGCATTTGTGGTGCAGTTTTGACGGATTCAGACTGTTGAACACCCTCTCTGAAGCTTCATTTGCCACTTTCTTTTCCTGAGATGGGGGTGGTCTTTGGGTATTCCATAATAAGTACATTTTTGTATTTTAAACTGCCTCTGAAGTATAAACACTATACTCTCTCCACTGGGTTTTTATTTTGGAGTTACATGATGAAACTTAGTTTTATCTGTGGTGCATGAACACAGGCATTTATCAAGCACAGAGAAGGCTTACCTGGGAAATCTTTTAGTGTTGGATGTTAATAAATGGGTTTAAATTCCATCACCATTCATATCTCTTAGCCCAACAGACCAGAAATTTGGAGAAAAGCCTCTGCTTTAACTACAAGTTCAGAGTTGTGAGTTGCGGACCTAGACTTGGACTCAGCGGCTACAGCTGTACAGACTGTACTCATTTACTAGCTCATCACCACTGAAATAGGAAAGGTCTCCTTCCCCTCCTACTTCCCTTTTTTGTAGCTTTCTGTTTTAGCCTCGCGTTGCCTACCTTGTTCTAGCTCTGGGTCTCATGTGAGACAACTTACCTTACTAATATGGCAGATAAACATGGCCGTTTGTCTTAATGAGTTAGATCACGTCATGGCAGGGTCCAGTGGATGCCACAGCCTGTGCAGGGGACAGTGGGTCTTCATGGCTGGGAGCAGAGGAGAGGAGGAAGACAGCCCAGAAAAGGAACAAGGTTGCAGCCTCCTTAGATAGGCTCATTGCTACCTGTGAAGCCATGGTCTGTGGGGAGCACGTTCACTCCTGACTAATCTGGATGAAAGTTGAGGTCCTTCTCAGATCCTCAGCCCAGGCTGATGCATGCTCCTCACATGCTTCGGTCTGGACAGAACAAAAATCTTGGCAACACTGGCTGAATCCTTCCTGCTGGACTCACTGGTTCTAGAAGAGGGAAGACATGAAGTGCCAGCTGGGACAGATATCTCACCTACAGCTTAAAGTGCCAAGAATACAAAAGATTTAAATTTTAGCATAAAAGGCAGCTCAGGTTACCCTGCATCATGCCTTTACTGGTTCAGATTGCACTCTAGGTTGGGTACTTACTCGACATCTCAAAAGCGCAGGCGCTGGGGTCAATGTAGACATCTGGGAAGTTGTTTGTGGGCTACTCCGAGGTGCTCCAGGTATCCAGCATTATCAGGTACTGCACACAGTTTCTCTGTGAGGACAGACTGTATGGAAAATGGGACAAGCGTGCATCCCTCAGACATGTCAGCCAGTGCAGTCATACTTGCAAAACTGAGTTTGCAATAATTCTTTGCTCAAGCGAAGAACATTTACTACACTTTTTCTGGGAGCAGATAACTGGGGGTGAAGTTCTGCATCATAAGGGGCATTTCTGAGAAGATTCTTGGGTATGCTGTAGTTGATTTTCAGGGTGGTGCTTTATAGGCCCAAGTTAGCCGAATGCTATTCTTCTGAAGTTTATAGAAAGCATATTCAGTGACTGGGCCAACATGATATATTGATTGTGTTCATGTGTTTCTGTTTATGGTGACTGAAGCTGGGATTGCAGTCATATAGTTCCAAAGATCATTAATCTTTTAGCATATTTTTTGTTCTTTTCCTCTCATTCAAGTTATAGATCCTAGCTGTAGATATAGCTGGAAGATGGCTGTCAGAATGGAATACGATAGGGAGTTGCTGGAAAGGAGCCATTGCTGTGCCTTGTTACAGATTCAGAACAAAAACTTTCAAAGAGCATTCATCTGGCATTCCTACAACAGCAGTGTGGCACTCCTGAAAAGTGTTTGGAGGAAAGCATCTGGCCCACCTACTTCACTTTTTAAGCACATATTGACTACAGAGTTAAAGCTGGTGTAAGCAAAAGAAACCAATGGCGGTTAATTTTTAGTTTTGCTGGGCTGAAACAAAATCAAAAGGTCCTTTCGCTTAGTCAGAGCAATTAAAACACAGTAAGTCAAACAAAGCACAACGAGGAGTAAAGAGAGTTGTTAACTTGTCAGTGATTTGATTCATTTGTTGTAGGAAATGGAAATAAAACCGAGAATCCACTTTAAAAGTCAGACGTTTAATTGCTCTAAAAAAAATAATGTTAGAGCAGTCATCAAATGCATGCATCCTCTGAAGGACTCTAATTCTAATTATCGTGTGTGTAACTCCAGTTCTGAGTGTGTGAGATTAATTCAAGTGACAAGCAGTGCCTCTGAGTGGAGTGTTTTGATCCAGGTGTAGAAGGGGATCCAGAGGTATCACCTGTAGCTGTTTCCTTGCTGATGCTTCTCACAGAGATGAGATTGCTCTCCCAGACTGCTGTATGACTGCGGCTTCAGGTAGATAATGATTTAATTACTCAGGTTTTGGATCGTTGATCAAAGTAATTGATCTAGAATGTGCTTTCAGTAACTGTATATCTACCAGGTTGGTAGATATATGCTCATGGGCTGAGCTCTGATCTGTTCAGCCGAGATAACAGCATAATATCAGTTTATAATTAATACAATCACTTGTGCTTACTATTTGACTATAGAGAAAAAAATCAATACTGTTCCTGATAATGTTGGTATTCATTCTTCTCTCTCAAATCCCGTGGAGTAATTTTGTAAAGCTTATGTTCTCGGAAAGCAAACTGCAAGGAAAAATTTAAGATGTTTCCTAAATTATGTTCTTTAGTTCATAATATAGTTTAAAAGTTTTATGGAACAACGAGATAGTGTTGAAGAACTTTAGTTATTTTTTTTACTTAACAGTTTGGTTATTTCTGTCATTTGGTTCTTTCATTGCATGTGCAGCAGAACCCAGTTACAATCTTCTCCTTCCAGAGCAACATGCTTGTGACTTTGGAAAACTCCTGTGAGTTGTGATTTCAGTATGCTTGAGTGTGTGAATGGATACAGCTGGCCATGCAGCCGAAGGACTGTTTTATTTACATTGCATTTAATTATACATCTATAATCTACCCAAATTCTCAATGTCACCTCTGCTTGTGGTGGCTGTGCAGGTGCTATTATTGACAGGAGACTGGAATATGCTTGCACCACAGCTACTGTGCATAAAAACTGCTTTGTGTTTTTTTCACCGACTTCATAAACAGTGGCCCAGAGAAAGGTGGTGTTATTGACAGCTTCTCTCTTGGCATTTGGAATATTTTTACAGACAAAGTAGAAAATGGTATCTCCAAGCTTTTGGCGGTTTATCCAAGTATTTCATTCAAGGTCAGTCGGGCAGATGTTGTGCACTTCACACCAACTTGCTCAAGCTGAAATCACAGGGAGGCCCACCTGTTCTCCAGGTCCCTCAAGTGTATCTTCCTTCTGCTGAGTTTTAAACCATCAGGGCAGCTGATTTCTCTGTCTTCCATAAAGAAGTTGAGTGAAGATGCTTCTGGCATGTCTGATATGGTATATGCTATTTTGAATGTCTGCATTGTGATGGAACAATCAGCTTGAAGTGAGTGGTTCTGAAATGTGTTTAAGAATAAATAATTGTTCCCATGTTCAAATTAATGACCTGGAGCCTTTTTCTTACTCTGAAACTGCTTTGATCCCCCCCAAAAGGAATAGCCAATAAACAGGTTTGGTGTATGGCACCAAAGTATAGTATGGCAGTATGGCAGTAAAATGTGGCAGAGTATACGCTAACAAGCACAGTATCTACAAACTGATGTTTTTTTATTATTGTTTACAGTAAAAAAAACTTCTTGTAAAGAGACAGGCAATGGTTTTGTTTCGTTTTGCTTTTACTATAAGAATGGATAAGGGACAGAGGGCACCGCTTGGCGTTTAGGGAGTGGTAGCTCTTTGGCTACCTCCTATGGGAGCAAGAGGCAGGGCCAGCTCTGGATGGAGGCAAAGCAGTCAATCACCTACGACAGCAGGGTCTTGACAAGACGGCTGTGGATCCCTAACTGAGCTTATCTGTGTGAGAGACAGGGAGAATCAAACTTGCTCATGTCAGCCAACGGTGTCAGCTGCTTTGGGGGAACATTCATTATTCTCCAACCGGTAACGGCAGGATCACGAGCCCAGTTTCTTAGAGTTCCCTGACAAACTTGTTTCACCTCTCACCTGCCAAGGCTCAAGGTGCTATTCCAAGCAACTCAGCTTCAGATGACGGGGTTCAATTTTTGCTAAGAAACCCTGAAAAGCTAATTCTGGCCTGGGATGACTCGGCGTGTCAAGCTGGGTGTGACACAAGCACGAGCATACAAGCAGACGGGAGTAGAAAAAAAGAAAAGGTTCTGTTCATAAATCATTCTCATTCATCTGCCTTATAAATCCAAGCAAAAGAAGATCACTCGGTATGGGCAACAGGAACCTCTAACCTTCTGGTTAAAGCACCTTTCACAATACATATTGTATAACTGATACAGCTATATTCCATTCTTAGAGTCATCACAATGCATTTGTTTCAAAAGTCTGTGCTTGTAAAAACATGGAAATTGCCTTGTCTAAAAGCTGACTGTAAAGTGACTAGAATGCATGTTTTTGTCTCTTAATATATGTCCATTAAAATATTTTTTTCCAGAAGAATTCTGCAGAAAAATAACTTTATTAAATGGGAATTGAGATGGTTTGGATTTAAAAAGTTGTTTTTTACAAAAGGAAAGTTGTTTATAGTTAAACTTCTAAAAGAGTTTTCTAAGCCCTGAAAAGTTGACTGTAAACCCCAGTCTTTCCCTTAGTTTAAAATAGAGGTTGTGCGCTTGCGTTTTTTTGAACTGCAGCACGTTTTATACCTAGTTCAGGTGCACCTCCAAGGCATCTCTCTTTTTACCAAGGGAGGAAATGAGGCATCAAGTGCTATTCAGCCAGCACTCTGGGCACTCTGAGGATGCAATGGCATTCCCAGCCTCCCAACCTAATCTCACAGTGGTACCCTATGGAACCATTACCCAGTCCCATTTGTGAACTATTCCAGGAGTTCGTCCTTCTCACCACTTCAAAGGGTATAGTATATGTCTTGTGGATGTCAGACAGATGAAGATTTTGTTATCTGTCTCACAGAGCAAGATTATTTGTCGTCCTTTAAAATATTTTAGATATAATGACAGGAACTGACCTGCACCACTTACTGGGCTTGGAGCAAAGGGTTTTTTGTACATGGATTGTTCTGAACTTCACTTGCCATATGAAATAAGCTTGGCTGAACCCTCATGCACACTTTTTGTTGAGACAAAACAAGATATTAGCAGAAATGCTGAACTGAGCAACTCAAGACTGCTTTCCTTTAGGCGGCGAGAGGAGACAAGTCTGCAGAAGCCATAATGTTTGCTTCAGCTGACAGTCAAGTGCAGATTTCTTGGTTTTGTGCAAAGGATATTGGTATGCTCTGCAAAAACTTTTAGCTTCACTTGACATGGTATTGATACTTGTACAGATTTCTTCTTGTTATACAATTATGGAAATGAGCCCAAAAGATGCTTAATCAATGACTAAATAACAGGGCTGAAATAGTGATAATAAGAGCACAATATCCTTGCTAAGTGAGCACTGTTGGAGAGAAGCTGAATTATAAACAGGTGCTCTAGAGTACCACATCATTGCACATTTTCATACTAGGAGAAAAAAGTCCTTTCATGTCCAAAATCATAGATGCAACAGGAACAACTGTTCTTAAACTGCAATCCTAACATTACATTTTTTGGAAATCGTTGAATTAGCATGTTACTTATTTCTTGGGACAATAAGGACTTCATTTATTTGCGGTAGAGATAGCAGTTTTAGTAATATTTTCACAGAGTGTGTTTGCATATTACTCATCCTTATAGCCTTCCTTGTCTGCAGGTTTTCAGTCTGTATTTATGAATTAATTTTGGTCTGCATCTGCTTATGTATTTGAATAAGAGGTTTTCTACATGTATGTGATTTTAGGGCTCTTCCTTTACTCCCTTCTCCAATGTACGTACAGTGTGTTAATACATGAGATGTTATGGGAGAGACTAATTTTTGAGGACAGAAGTCGTGTTTGTTGCTTATCATGTCCCAGTTTCTACATGTTTCCATGGCAGTAGATATGAACTCATGCCTCTGACAGGAAGACAGTATAATGTAAAATTGATGTTTCAATCTGAAAATTCAGTATTTTTTGCTTTAGCAAGAACAGAGTTCCTCTGAAGTGGGATGCTATATTAGGTGCTGAGTCTCAAACACAGCATAAATAGCATCGGTCCTTGATGTAGACCAAGCTGAGAAGAACTGGAGGCAGTTTGCATCCTAGCTATGAGTTCCTAGGACAACAGTGAACCACTAGACCTAGCTTAAAGGCAGGCAAAAGTGCTTCTTGCAATGTACAGTCATATCTTGGAACTCAGAATATTGTGGAGGACAAAAATACAAATGGATTCAGAAACCAACTGGATGAATTAATGTAAAAAAAATTCCCCTAGAGGTGTTAGGGGCAAAGATGTGCGTACAACTTCTGGCTTATGGTGTCCTAAGGTACCTGTTTTCACAAGCTGCAAGATAAGTATCTCTGAATACTTCTTCCTTGTAGCCCTTTCCTAGATTTCATCATTGATCAGTTAGAGGTGGGACACGGAGCTACACTGAGCTAGGCTGTGTCTAGGTAGACCAATATAGCCACCTTTATTTGAGATACAACTAACTGTGCGTGTTCCAAACATCCCCTTAAATAACAGTCTACATGGTGGACCTCGATTGTCTGGAGAATGTCAATGATAGTAGTTTACTAGAGAAAAGGAAATTCCGCTCAATTCCTGGTCCGTCAGTCAAAAGCTGGAAAGTATGGAAAAAACCCTGGTGTGACATGGTACCAAAGGAGAAGAAGCAGTTGTGTTTGCACTGCTTGCCTGGAAGGTGTTTGCTGGCACCCTCACCTGCAGGGTCTCCTGGGCCAGCCCCTACCTCCGAGATGCTCAACTCTCACCATCACCCTGAGGAAGAAGGAGGGGGTGGCCCATCGGTGGGCTCACCACCGGCCAGGGCAGTGGAGAGCTGGAGACCAGCCCTGCTGCAGCATCACTGGGGCAAAAGTGGATGGCGTGGGGGCTAAAATGGGGTTCTGGGCTGTGGGCAGGATGGGGGAGCCCTGGGGGGCTGAGCAGGGACAGGCCCGCCTGGGGGTGTCCTCAGGACCTGGACAGACCCTTCACACCTTTTCCACAGAGTGGGTTAGCTCTGGACTCCGCATAAAACTAGGATGTGGAAGCAGAGAGTTTAGGCTATGTTAATGGGTACTGGCTGACTAACAGAAAAAAAAAATCATACTAATAAAAACCAGTATTGCTGAAAGAAAAAGCGAGAGAAAAATGCCTGTTTTCTTGCATCCTTTTCCAGAAGGCAGAAGGAAAAGACAGAACGGAAAAAAAAGAATTATAAACAGCACAGGAAGGATCATCTCAAGGAGTTGTTGAGAGAGAGGAATCTGAGTTATAAAGAACTAGAAAAGCCACAGCCCGCTTGCCTGAAGTGTTGGCAAAGCCATGTTGTTCCAGGGTCAGAGGTGGCTTCAGGCAGGAGGACACGTTTGCTAGTATGACCCACCGAGCTCGCTGGACACCTGAAGCTGGAATGGGACACCAAGACGTCCAGGTGCTGGGGAGATCCCTTCGTCCTGGACTGGGGTGCTGGCGACTGACCACGCTTGGGGTGACTGCAGGAGCAGCTCGGTCAGACTGAGCTTTTTAACCCAGGGAAGACCTGGAAGATGGATGACTTCTTCTTGAGAGAAAATCGAGTGGCCAAGAAAAGGAGCCGGCTGTACAAGAAGAATTAGAATAGCCGTCTATCCCGTCCATAATTCCTCAGGCAGTATGTATCATATATTTTTACCGCAGGATAAAGACAGGGGTGATGCTGAGTTATTTCTAGGTGCTTTCAAGAGGAGGAGTGAATTAAAGTAGTAGACTGATGGGAAAATGTACTAAAATAGTATTTCCTTATTCACAGAAAAGGCCCCTAAATATTGCATGGCTGATAGTGTTACGGAATGTAGTAAAGGACTGCTTGAACTTCCCTTACTTAAAAAGCTGCACATGGCTTGAGATGCCACCCACAACATTTATGAGGAAATTTTAAGGAACTTAGGAAATAGGTTGACCTTGAAGTATTTCAAATTAGGAAATTACTTAAGGAAATCACTTCTAATAAGGGTTACCAGCTCCTAAAGAGGTCTATGTGCTGTCAGGTCTTCAGATATTTAAGCTTTATGCCCATGCTAATTAAAGTCTGTAACAGACCACAAACTAACATACAAGTAGCTCATAAGATGTCCAGTAAATACTTAAAGCTCATTTCCATGTTTTTTACCCAAGGTAAATAAAGTATCTTATCTACCTATTCAGAGGTTGCAACAAGCAAAACCCAGTAATTCTGGTTTTACTGTGAGGTCCACGACACAGCAGGCTTACCCACACTAAAATGGAAGTACGCATTTCTGACTGTGGTTTTGCTGTAGGATAGATAGTTCACAGGCTTTAGTTACCCAGAAAATGGAAATCACACACTCTTTCAATAGTGAAGACGTGCTCTTAGAAAATAAGCGTGGGAGTAGTCATAACTAACTCTAGATGCCTAAACAGCAGAGACTCCCTTCAGTTGCATAAGTGTAGGCTTCTGAGCAATTTGTGATGGTATCCAGCGTGGCTGCTGGCTACCAAACCAGAATGGAGCAGGCTTCTTGCATGTCTTCTGTCATATCTGCCAAAGCCATAGGATGTGTTAGACAGATACCCCGCAGCAACTCAAATCTCGCTGGATGCCGATATTTAGGCAACTGAGTTCAGCTCCAGAGAACTAGTCTAAGCAACTCATCTGTGGTCTCTCTACAGGCAAGGGAATTCTGTCCTTACTTCAGGAAGCAATAATAAAAATGATACAAAAGTAAGTCTCTTTAATCTTGCTTCAGAGCCCTTCTGTGTTGTGGAAGCTACTCTTCAACGGGGAGGTCTTCCTCCCCTGAGATAGGGTCTGAGGTGGATGCAACATTCCCTCTCTGGAGTTGTGGATGTTTCTCTTTTGATATGGTAGAAGACATAGGTAGAAGAGACAACTAGTTTAGCTAGCACATGCCCGTGTGAGATAAATCTAGCCTCAGACATAGTCTCAAGGTGGAACAAAAGAGGACGGGCAGTGTGACAAGGCGTGGAGAGGGAGAGGAGTTACTCTGTGGGTAGAACGAGTAGGTCTGGTGGACGCAAGGCAGTCCTGGAGGAGCGGTGTCCTGTCTGCAGCAAACCGAACCATTGAATTTAGAGTCCGCACTGCGTTCACTGCGAATATGAAACTCCTAGCGGGACTGCAGCTCATGTAGCCTCATTTGAGCCAGCTGCCAACTAGCTAGCAGTGGGTACTGCGAGCAGCATAGGTGGCAATTAAGCTGGATCCTGGCGTAAATCAGCTGCCCAAAATGACCCTAGTTCCATGGAGGAGAGTCTGTACTGAGCCTGCTCTGCCGCAGTTACACTGCCAGCAATATTACAGCTTGCTAGTTTAAAATTAGCCTCTGTATAGAGATGTGAGCAGGTTGTATTTTTAAGTGTAGCACTGGAAATTTCCCCACAAACTGATCATTAACTGTGTCAATTACACTTGGAAGTAAAATTTTCACTACTGTCCCAGCTAGTGAGTACAAGGTATAGATGATGGAGTTTGCTCCCTAGGTTCTGCAACACAAGAATTATGTGATTGCATCTCAGTAGAAACGGTGGATGCTCTGGGGGTTATTTTAAATCAGATTTTGTATGTGGAGGTTCCCGAATGGAAAGCTATTGTATGCTGTCTGAAGCAGAACAATGATCCCTCATAAGTTTGTGTTCAGTCATTTTGCTATGTGCAATTATGTGTTGGTGAGCTACCGCAATTTTAGTAGAAATGCCTTGATGCTTTTATAGAATTTCCCAGATTATCAAAAGTCAATGGTAAGTGAACAATCTGGGCATTTGCAATTGTTCATTGTTAAACTGGCTTCTGTCCTAGATGCAGAAACTAAAATCGGTGGTATTTACTCAGGCTTAACAGTCTATATTACACTTGCAGGAAATGATAAGCTAGAGGGGAAGTATTCAAGATGGGGGGTAAACTTTAAGCAAAAATACAGGGGTGGGGTTTTTTTTGGAAAGCCTAGTTCAAAGAGTATGTAGACATATAATTTGGGGATGCAATGCGATTACCAGAAATAATTTAAAATGGGTTACTTCACTTGAGTATGACTCTTTGAAGAATAAATAGTAATTGTTTTAAATGCATAATTACTTTAACATTGGCTCTTTTCAGCAAGTTGCAGACTCCTAGATTAAGCTCTAAGTCCTGTGCATCTGTCCACTCAAATTCTGTTTATTCTTCAGGCTGTCATAGTTCCATTATTAAACCCCTTGAAGCCCTTTGATGTGTTTCTGCACATAAAAAGACTGGTGCAGACTTTCATGCAGCCTGATCTTTGCTATGCTAACTTTTTTTTCAGCATAACTGAAGTCTGAGAACAAGTTAGAGTCATCATTAAGAAATCCTGCTAACAAGAAATACTGTATTTTAAAAATATATTTATAATAAAAGCATATTTTTTTTTTTTTTCTCAAAGCCTTGCCTGTGAGGCTGCAGATATTTTTCTGATTTTCAGAAAGAAATCCTGTATTGGAACTTGGCTGTGTTTCTTCGGAAGGCGCAGACTGCCCTCTGTGCTGAACCACAGAACGGCATGCTTTGATCTTACAGCCAAGAACCATGCCCTGACTGCTGTTGGGAAGCAGCAGCGCTTGGGATTTATGCAGCAGGTCCTTTTTGGACAGTGCTGTGAGTACCATCTTGTGGACTCTGAGGTCCTGACCACCTGTAGCATTCAGCTGGCCTCTGTCGATATACACCACCACCACCTTGATTGCTTATTTTTTGCTTGGTTTGCACAGGGTGACAGCCTTACCTGTGGCACGATCATCTTTCTGCTGTCCTGAACTGCAAGAGTTCTCTAGGCTACCATGTAGAGAGTGCACACAGACATCCCACATCTGTGCAAATACTTAACAAAGTAAATATATCCGGAGGCTTCCTTAAGTTTGCTGTATGCCCTCTCCACTTTTCAGAAGCTCATCTCACAGATGGCTCTGTAAGGTTTTGGCTGGTGAGCTGCTGAGATCCTGACTCCAGTGTAGTCACACTGCCAAGAAGCTGGCAGAGAAGGGCACTAAAATCTCAAAGCTGAGGGAAAAGGCTTGCTTTCTCATGGATAGTTCCAAGTTTCTGCCAGATCCCTAAAATTTGCACAGATACCAGGGATTTTCTCAGAGGTGAGGGTGAAAAGAAAAAACCACCTTTTCCCATGGTTGATTTGAGGAAAGAATTATTTTAAATTTTTCTTCTCCTTTATCTTGCTCATGTAAGTTACAGCTCTTAAGAAATCCATGCTGTCTTTGTAATGAGCAATAAAACACACCGAGCACCATGTGTTAGCCCAAATCTGATCTGAACAGCTAATTTCTAGTTTTCTGTAATTCCCTGTCTCATTTCTATTGTCTTTCACTGCAAGAGAAAGACCTCTCAATGCCAAGTAGCAACGCGCAGAACCTACACATGCTTATTCTAAAGCATTTTATAAGCCTTTATTTATAAGAAAAGAGCGTTGTACAAAATAGTAAAAACTAATATGTGCGTTAAGCTCTCGAGTAAGCACGGTCATAATTTATTTTAATCTCTTTCTTACAATTCAAAGGTATATGTTTTATCAGAAAAACCTCAGGGTATTATTGACATGGCATCGACACGTTCATTGTTTCTTGCTTTTTCTTCTGATTTGCAGTTTTCCAGAGTGCATTTTACTTCCATGGGGCTTCTGCTAATCCTCAGTTTGGTCCGAAGGTGGCAGCATCTTACTTCAATAGAAAGTTTCAGTCCCGTTTGCCTGCGTTGTGGCTTAATCCTGACGTTGTCTAGGTTTTCTACATTAGACACACTTTGAGCTAAGCAAATGAAGACGTATGCTGGGCTTGCTTTCTGGAGCAAAGAGCTTTCAATGTGAGATGCAGCATCCCCAGAAAGTCTACTAATTGTTGTCTACAGTTAACTTGCAATGTGCTGTAATAGAAGCAGAGTAACTGAACGCTTTTGCTATTTGCATTTTCATGCCGTGGTAATACTGTTAGAGAAGTCCTCTTGCCCCTGGTCCCGTGTTATGGCATGCCTGCTGTGACAAACCCTCTGGGGGGACACTCGTTTTCTGTACATTTGGGGTCCCCTTTCAGCTGTGCTGTACTCTCTAGTGCTCTTTGGATTTTGGCTGCTCAGCATTGTCGAGGGTGGAGGGGTCTGTATATGCCCTCGTTATCCTGGATAGAGTTATTACCTCGGCCAGCTCTACTTGGGTAAAGAGTCGTCAATTTTACAAACTTCTGTTTGAAGATGGGTTTGTGATCAAAGTGCCTGGGGACTGAGATGCCACTGGCTCTCCCTCCTCTCATAGACTTCTCTTGTGAATTCAGGCCACCTCTTTCAGGGCTGGGTGCCCCAGTTTCCCGGTTTGGAGGAAAGAAAACAACAGGGTCACCCACAAACCTTTTTTTCTGCCCTACCAGTTCGGCTGTAGACTTCGTGGACAGGAAGCGTCTCACCATCATTTGGCCGGGGACTAACACGGGGGCGGGGGGGACGGTTCCCCATCCGCACCGAGAAGGACTGTCATTATCACCGTAGCATAAATAATGATTCAACATCCACGTCACGCTGGGACAGCCCTGACTGCAGCTCTTCGCTGCATGCAAGGGAGGGGGGAGCTGTGCGGTGCAGGCTGCGCTGCTGCGGGCAGGCTGGGGAGCTAATGGTTTCTTAGCCTGTCTGGTAAATCTGTGTCTGTAACAGCACCATGGTATATGAAAGAGTTTCTCTAGCTGTAATACATCTCTCCGCGTTTGCTTTTTTGATCTTTAATTTTTTTTTTTTTTCCCCTTGAAATGGCAGTGCTGAAGACCTTCATAATGGCTGAATAGATCTAAACAATAGCTGCGCTGACCATGCCAGCTCGACAAGACTGAATCACACGCAGCTTACGCTTGAAGCTCTGAGTTCAGAAGGAAAGAAAGTGGAAAATGTTTTGTGCCTCTGACCTCTCAAGTGTCATCCTCTTAGCAGCTCAGATCACTGTTCAAAATTATTCTATTACTCATCCGGTTCCCTGACATCAGTTTCATCCTTTCCTGTCCAGGCAGTAATCCAAGTAACCAAAATAAATTTTTTTTTCTTTTTTTTTTTGAAGCAGAACACCTTGCCTGTAAGCTTGCAGGGATGACAGACCACAGTAAATATTCCTGATTGCGTGAAGCTCCATCGTTACAACTTGAAAATCCAACTGAGAGAAGGCGCAAGGTAAAGATGTGTGTTTATAAGAAGCAGTTCTTTGCTGAGCTAAGAGTATGTGGCATACCACGTGTATCCCTATCAGCGACATCGCCACTGATGTCATTATTGACATCAGTGGCGATGTCACTAATCGGAATATGCCACTGATTTCCACTCACCAGTCAAAATAAAGATTGCACCCTAAGAAGCAATAAAGACGAGTATGAGTGGATCAATAGTTTGTCTTGATCAGCTAAATTATTTGGATGATAAAGAGTTGTCAACACACTAGCATTATGACTCGAGCTACAGACAGTCAGAACATCAACCGATACTGATAATTACAGAGCTACGACAATAACACCAGCTGGGGACCTGCGCTGTTAAAGGGGCCTGGTGCTGGTCTCATTTGCTGGGACAAGTGTAAATTCATTAATTTACTGGAGTTACTTGGAGTATCAGTGAGCTCAGAATTCAGCTGACTAACCATTACTGATTTCTGAAGCATCATTTTACAGCATTAGCTGCTTTTTCTAAAAATCTAGGACTGTGGCTAAGCCATCCACCACCGCTTTGCATTACCTTTTAGTAACAGCATCCCCAGATTCCCTGGTGAAGCTAACAGTAAAGATTACATTTTTCCAGAAGTGTGTGGAAGTCCCAGGGATGCTTCGGGTCATAGAACTCATCCCCTGCAATCACGGGTGACCACGCAATGGGCCTTTTGCTTGTGCAGAGCGCTCCTGAAGACACATGGCCTTTCCTCCTGTGGATCTCCAAACGCTGTATGAAGGCAGTTAAGCATTATAATGACACATACAAGACCTATTTAAATGGCAATAAGGCACAGTAGACTGAGAATATGACGTCTGCTGACATACATTACTGGCAGCTGAATGCAAGACTGCTTGTGATACACCTGATAGATATGCCACTAAGTCTCTCACTACAATTTGGCAGTTCATTGCTGTAGAAGCACACAGCAAATTAGATTCAGCCAGAATCCTGGGTGTGGAAATTGCAGTCAATATTATCTATCACGATTGTGGCATACCCTCTAATGGGGACCCAGCAGGCACTGGGTGTTTAAATTAACCACAATGCATTAGTCTTGCAGACAATTAACCTTTTTACATTTTTTAAAAAATTCAGACACATGTTAGTGCATGCAACATAGGTCTTTGATATACAGCAAGAAATTCCTGGAGATTGCCCTGGCAACATACAGAGAGCAAATGACAATCCCTTGTGCTTGCTGTTTAATGTGAACAGTTCAAGAGGGGAAGGCCATTTAGACTTCATTGAAAGGATGAAAATTGATTCTGTTTGTTCCGTGTGCTTTTATAATATGTGGTGTAGGCTTGCCCCCTAATAAAGGGGTTAGCTTTTCAAATGGGTAACTTCTTACAAAGCAATCATGGCACATGTGAAAATGATGCCAGACAAACCACAGGCAATTAGGGGACTGATCTGGCTCACTTAATCATGAAAAAGTTTTGATGATTCTGTGAACCTCCGAGACACGTGGCGCATTTTGAGGTTTTTATTCCTGACCCTTACCATTGACTGTCTTCCTGCCAGCTACAGCTATCCACTGTTCTCAGCGTATGAATGCAGCTTCTCTTGCTCACATGCAGACCCGTGGGGTAACTCTGTGGTCCAGTGCTCCCAGTCAGCAGCAGTCAGCAGAAATGGCTAATGTGGTTGGATTGCTCAGCACTATATCCCAACAGACCTTGTTTATTGTGTTAAATATGGCTGCGACGGTGCTCATGTTACATGGCATCACGAGTAGCTCAATTTGTGTGACTTACTTAAACTTGTTTTTATTTTTCAAATTCAGCTCAGGACCTTAAAGGGGGTCATTAGTGGGAGAATGACCAGTGAGACAGACAGGCTTAGTGGAGACAGACAATAATTTAACCAACGTTGAACTTAAAAACAGATCTATAGCTATCTAAATCTGTATCTAAGTTTATGTGTATGTATATTGAAGATAGTTTCACAAGGGGGGACAAAAGTTGTTTTGGGTATCTCTTATTTTGATAGATTCTACTTTGCTTGGTCATACTGATTGCATGGCTAAAGGATCCATAGTGTATAGTTGTCCAGCTGACATTGAAGCAAGAACATTTTTACAGGGAATTTTACTCAATCTTGTTTCCTAAAAAAAAAATAATGGTGAGGCAGGCAAATACAATTTAAAAAAAACCCAGCAGATTGTACTGCTTTGCTCTATTAAGTCCCTCAGCTTCTGCCAGAATGTCCATGAGAAGCAGCAAAACTTTTATATGAAGTATAGTAGTGAGATGAGGGTGCTGGAATGGAAATTTCATGCTTTTATTTCCACATGTCACCAATTCAGTGCCTGACCTTTGATAAATCCCATAACTGCTGTACAACTCAATTTTCCTTCCAGTGGCCTTGCCTTTCACCTTCATTAATTCCTGAAAGGCTGTTAACGCTTCAGAATCTGTGTCTGAAAGGTTTTAAGAAATGTGGAGCATTGTAGTATGCAATAATAATGACGATAAATATCTAGTTCATGCTTGTGTATCTGTTTTTGATTTCTTGCTTGCTTTCTGAACCTAAACCAAATAATTTTCATATTTTTCCCTCTTCCTTTCTCCTCAAAATCTGTCTTGCTCCCTCTCATCCAAAATACCACTAGCTCTATTGCTGTTAGAAGTAAAGCATGCATTCTACTTTTATTCCATGATTTCTCATATAGTCCTATATGGAATTCACCCGGTAGATAGATGCATTTGCTAATCAGTGTGCAGTATTATGGTATGCCACAACAGAGTTAGCATCCATCTGGGGGCAATCAATGTGTTTCTATAAATTTCTTTGCCAATGTGTTTCTATACATTTCTTTGCTTACATCCAAGTAATCTTTTATGTGTATCATTGCTTTGCAATTATTTGAAGCAGAATATGGTAGTGGAAGCACCCTTGGAATTCAACTAGAGCACAAAAAGTTAATTCTATATTGAGTCCTGTGCGTGAATAAAAATTCCCCATATTGGTGCTCTATTCATATAAAACTGGAATTGGAAAGGACTGCTCTATGTTCCCTATTGCAAAGTTGATGTTTCCTGATATTACTCTTTCTGTGGCTGTAGTTCTGGCATCCAGGGTAGCAGAAACCCAGGGGAGAGTCTGATAAAATCATAGTTTCTGTCCTCAGTGTGTTTTCAAAGAAGTTTTTCTCTTAGGCATTCAATTCCTAATTATTTGAAGTTTTTTTAACAACTTTTAAAAGTTTACTTGCGAATGGAAAAATCTATAAATTCCAGGGAACTGTTGTAAAGTGGTTTTGCTGGTAACTGAACAAAGGACTGGATTGTATTAAAGTATTCAGGTGAAATGAATGTTATTTGTTCCCTTTTTGATAACAGAAAAAGAAAGAGCTGATATATTTTTTTTTAAAAATCTACTTTGTATATTTATTTGTAAACAGTGCTACAGGCTGTGTGTCTCTTCTATGTAATACAAAGGTCTGTAACACAAATGATACACAGATACTACCCATGCATATGAAAACCATCAAGTATCTTGGAAGTCATTTACAGTGATCTAAGACATGGAGTGGGTTATCCAAAAGTATCAATAAAGTGCTCTCTGAAAGCGAATTGAACCATAATTACATTTCTCCAGATATTGTCTATAAAATCTTTGCCTGCACACACAAGCAAGAGCTTACCAACCCAAACGTGACAGTCATCTCCCCGACCATGTAAAGTGCATATTGTGCTTTTGGAGAATTTTTCATATATAAATCTGGTTGTGTGTCTAGAAGTGTGAGAAATGGTGCAAGTGGCTCTCAGATTCCACTTGCTTTTTTCAGATAGTAGGGAGCAGGCCATCACAGAAAAGATTAAGTATATATTCTCTCAAAGTTCCTGATGAATGCATTATTTTTGCACATATGGCTATCAGAATATGACAGAACTCCTGTCCTCTTATCACCACTGAACTAGAGTGTTCAAAATGCTGTTTTCTCTAGAATGCCATGGCAGGACTTAAGTGTAAGTGGGACTTGTCTCTTCGCTCTCTTTTTCATAGAATGCATCTGACATCATAGGAAATTTTGCATTAATTGTTACTGTTACATCACTATTACTTTTGTAAATGCAGAGTGTGAGCTGTTGGCTTGCCTAGTTGTGAGTGGAATTATGCCTGAACTCTGCACATAGTGAGGAAACAATAAATGAGAAGGCCACAAACACAAGCAAAAATACATTTTGTCATTTTCTGTAACATTTTTTTTAAACAAGAAGTAGGAGTATAAAAGATTGTGATAGTGTATGAAGAGAAAGCTGTGAGAAAAAAGAAAACAAAAAGTGAATGAAGTGTAAAATATGACTCTAATGAAAAATTGCTTTCTTTAGATGTATGTTTGCTTTGAAATCCATGCTGGGTCTCCTAGTACCTGCTGAGCTTAGCTTTAAGCCCTGAAGCTATGATTTAAAATAATATATATTTGCTCTTTCATCTCTGTGCTCTATTGTATCAATTTCCATGAAAACACCTGGAAGGATCCTTAGAGCTCGTCATGAACTTTGACTCTAGAGATTTTCATCTTTAGTTCCTGCTGTGAACTGATACTACACATGCCACAATCTGTCTGTGGTTTCTTTCTAATCTTTGGTATAAAATGTAACATGTATCACAGGAACCAGTGCAAACACATTCACCTGGCTAGCAGCCTTCTACAAATTTGTTTCTTTTTGAGATTGCAATCTAAGCTCATTTTTACTTAGAAAACCGATATTCAATGCTGATCTCGAAAATCTTGGAATTTCTAAATCCAGAAAGTTTAGGCATGTTAATTCATCCAGAGTCCGAGTACCTAATTTCCAAAAGTATTTAAGGCTCTAAGGTATCTCTTTTTCTTTCTGCTTTTCCTGATTTTTCTAATGGTTATCATGGGGCCCTTTGCTCTCCATGCCAGTTGCAAGGACCTCAGGCCCCCCTCTTTATCGGATGCCCATATTTTTCCATTGCAAGGTCTTCATTGACTGAAACCCCACAAAACCTTCAGAGACTCTTTTGTAAGCAAAGGAATATTGATTTCACTCTGAAATTAGATTAGTCACTAATCTCCTACTGTTAATCAAAGGGCAAAGATAAAAGCATCCTTTAGAGAATATTATGGATTACATTATGATGATTTTGTCAAGGTTCCTTAGTAAAATATGTCTGTTTATCATCCTCAGATGACGTGTAATGATATTAGCAGGTAAATGTTTGCAATATAACCCCATACTTTTAGAAAGGTGCTTAAATGTCACTTCTTTTCCTGAAGTCTTGACAAATAGAAAAATTATGCAGCATTTCAAATTAATTGAGTCACTGTCCGAAATCAGAACAGAGACTTTTTAAGATTTAAGTAAGGATGACTTTTTCCATAATTGTTATTAATTTTTTTCATATAACTTCCATTTTTTCCCAGTTCTTTAGAATTTTTTAAAACAGAACTAAGCAAAAAAAAAAAAAAAAAAAAATTTAAAAAAATCCATATTCAAACTGAGCTGTAGGGTGGCATTATCAGTGAGACTGATACTATCAGCCCTATGAGTCAGTCAGCTACCAGTAAAGTAAATTCATGTTGCTAATTTTGCAGAGTGAGAGTCATCTTTTGAACACAAAAGGTGCCCCAGCTTTGTGAAGTTTAGGCTCTTGACTGCAGTCCTTTGTAAGATATTATGATGAAACATGTGCCGAAAGGCGCAGGAAGAATCCGGAGGACTTTTGAACAATGTTGTGCTCATCAGTGTTTCTCTGTGCGTGAAGATAAGGCCCTTTGGCATTTCCTTTCTTACCCTGCATTAGGAGGGGTGTCACCAGCAGGTCGAGGGAGAGATGATCCTTCCCTTCTGCTCGGCGCTGGTGAGACACACCTGGAGTGCTGGGTCCAGTCCTGGGCTCCCCAGTACAGGAGAGACATGGACATACTGGAGAGAGTCCAGCAAAGGGGCTCTTTTCAGCGGTGCCCAGTGAGACCAGAGGCACTGGGCACAAACTGAAGCACGGGAGGTTCCCTCTGAGCATCGGGAAACACGTTTTCATTGTAAGGGTGACTGAGCACTGGCACAGGTTGCCCAGGGAGGTTGTGGAGTCTCCATCCTTGGAAGCCACCGGGACATGGTCTTGGGCAACCGGCTGTAGGTGGCCCTGCTTGAGCACAGGGGTTGGACCAGATGACCTCTGAAGGTCCCTTCCAACCTCAACCATTCTGTGATTCCATGATCCTCCAAAATTCAGACTGGAAATGGCCGTGGGAGCTGAGAAGGAAGGACTGTGGCAGAGTCAAGAAGGGATTTGGGCTCTACACTGCGAGGCAAGGGCAGGGGTGGCCTTCCCTCCTTCCCAGGTGGAAGCTGCTGCCTCTTGCTGCTGCAAATCCAGCAAGCTCCCACTGTCACCCATTTTCTGCCCCAGCAAGCCTCATCTAAGCCATGCTGCTCCCCAAAGCTCCTCAGCTTTCAAAAATATAAAAAGGCCCTAAGTATAGTTGAACAATGTCATCGGTTTCTTCATAACTGGCTTCCAAAAGACACTACGATTAGCCATCTTCCAGGAGACGGAGCTTCTCCTTCCCAACTACAGCTGTTTTCACAGCTGTGCGGCAGGGGAAAAGCAGGAAAAGATCCCGAAGACCTTCACCATTCCCAGATCTGCCAAACAGAAAGGTCATGCCTTGGGGCCTCGGAATGGGCAGCCACTGCTGGCTCCATCCTTGACTCACAGGAGAAGCTGGCCGTGGTTGTATATGTGGGGTTTCTCTCTGAGGGTAACAAGCCAGGGCCCAGCTCTTAAATCTGGTGCTGTAGACGATCTGCGTCTGCTCACACCGTTCTGTCGGAGGCACCAAAAGTGAGTACACGCACCAGCACTGCAGTGATTTGTGAAATACCAGTATAACCTGAGCTGGTTTTTTGGTGGCAGTTTTCCTGTAGACCCTCCTAAACCCACATTATTTAACAAGGTAAATATGGCAAATTTGGGTTGAATTTCTTTTATGGGACTTTAAATCAATGCGGTACATCAGTCCCTACAAAGTGCTGTGTGCTTTGGTGACTTAGGACCTTTTTCAGAATTTTTGCTTTAATCCTGGCAAAACCTTAGCCTAGCTTTTACGTAGCCTGCTACACCTTAATCAAAACAGAGCATAGCAACATCACGGCTACGGCCAGAATTTAAGGAGTGGGATTTGCTAAGCAGTTTAGTGATAGGAGTCCCATTAAACCACTTGTCACCACTCCCATAGCCACAAATCCTCAGGTCTGCTTGTAGAGCTAGTGAGTCTCCAGTGAGTTCTGGGGTACTGCAAAGGATATTGTGGTATTACTTTACACAATAATTAAATGCAAACTGAAGAAGAGAAACCTGCTTGTGTTCAGTAATAGTGAGTGTTCAGATCAATTGTGAGGGGCGGCAATCTCCCTTCTATCACATATTCTTTGTTAGCAACCCAGCTTTCCTATAGCTGAGTTTATGAAATGAAAACAGTTTTGTCAAAAAGGTAAACACTTTTTTACAGTCTCTATCCTAAAGAAAAAAAAAGACACAAACCCCCCCGCCCCTTCAAAAGATTTTCAGGGCACTGGAAGCACGTTGGCAATCAAATAAACTCAGTGTCTTTAGCTGCACTTTCTGCCATCTGGAGACAGACTGCCTGGAAAAAGTAAAAAGCACAAAAGTCCATTGTCATTTTGTAACGGGAACAGCTTAGTGTCTTTAGATATCTACAGAGAAATAGTGGGTTAAATAGCACAGTAAATGCTCATTTTTCCGAACAGTTGAGTCAAGCAGTGTAATGATATGACCTCTACACACAGATTTTAATGTCGGGGATCTCTCAGCCCTGGCTATTCCTGCAAATGACTGTTAGCAGCTGTAGCAAACTACTTAATTCTGGGAACTGCAAGTTACTCTTTGGTGTCATGAAGCCCAAGCAGCTGCAGAGAATTACTTAGTCTGGAAGTGAGAAGTTTCTTCAGGGATTGTATTAGAATTGTGATTTTTGCAGTTGCAGTCCTGTGAAGCCTCCTGGTGCTGTCCTAAGAAGGCATCTCGAGCCCCAACTCCAGCAGAACATTCCTCGCTAAGGGTAAAAGCCATTAGTTAAGTTTTCTAGATGTTGCCGTCTTGAATGCCTATTAATGGCAGATGCAACTGTTATCTGGGATGTGGCATATTTTCCAGATTTATATTTACCCTTTGCACTGATGTTCCTGGAAAGCCTTTTTTTTTTTTAAAAAAAAATAATTATTTAAAACATGAAGTTAACCACTGGGGAAATAGTGAATTTCTTTCAAAATCTTCAGATCTGTTTATCATTTGGGAAAATCTGCTTTAACTGAAACACAGGGAATGCTTTAATCAGACATACAAGTTACTAGCTTCAAAGACTGGATGAAATTTGCTGGCGAAAGGGCAGACTAGATGACCGGCTGGTTCTTCCTGGCTTACCGTTCTGTTAGTTTGCTAATCGCATCTGTGGAATGAGAAGCGTCTTCAGAGAATTACGATGTCCAGACTATTTGTCGTGCTAGTTCAGTAATGTCCCAGACTGGGGAAAAAAAGAAATCCAGCTCACTTGATGTCCTCCAAGCGCAGGAATTGCCTGACATCTCTTGGATTAGTTCAGCCCGTGTAGTGATTAAAAGAACTTATGTGAAGCTCAAAGAAAGTTGTTTTTACTTCAGTCTAGCAACCAGCGATCACACTAGTGGGCCTAATTCTCTGCTCTGTTATGCTGTAACCCTGCTGGTTTCAATAGAGTCATGCTGGTGTCAAAATGATTTAAAGGACCAGTGAGTGAAACATAGCAGCTGAAACATATAGATTATATAAAAAACTTACCAAATCTGGAAAGTTGATTGGCAGCTTTTTTTTTTTTTTTTAAATTATTTTATTATTCATTCCAAGACATGGATGCTTATATTTTGGGAGTTGCTGTAAAAGTTGCAGAAAATAAGGTCTGGACTTATTTTTTTGTTGGGCATCTGTTTATCTTCCCTTCAGTTCATGATTGTTCCTTCCTCCCAGGGTATTCTTCAGTGCTTTGTTCAGCACAAGGAGGCTCCTGCCATTTCCTTTGGGAACTCGTGAACTTGTCTGGACACTGAAAATGAGCAAAGAGAGTACTTTTCCTACTTTTATTCTGCTTTGTATTGACTTTTCTGATTTGAATGTTTTTCCACATATTGTTTTTTGTCGTCTCACACCCTAACAAGATATTATCATATAAGATAGCACAATCTGTTATGAAATGGTTAGGGCTTGCCAGCAGTTTTTATTTGACACTTTAACAATGATCTTTAGGAGAGAAGTGGGAATTGCAAAGAACAAAGAATCTCCAGATGTCCTAAAAGTGTATGACATAGGATTTGTAGAATATTTCCCTACTTGAGAGATTTCTAATTTTTGTTTGAAACAGCACAGTCCTGCGTTACCCTTGCCTGGATGAAAATGAATACAATTTCATTTACAGATTGTCTCTTAGATTAACCCTGTACCCTGGATGTGTCTGGCTTACTCCTGAAAGTGCGCTCCTTGCTACTTCTCCTATTCTCTGTCGTTCTGAAAACCTACTTTAACAATAATACAATATCTGAACACAATTCTTCCTGCAGCTCACCTTCTCCTCACACAAGGAAAAAAATATCAAGAAACTATAACTACAAGGTTTTGGAATATGTCTTCTGAATGGCAAGCTAGCTCTCAGTTTCAATATTTTGTGCTGTTTGAATTGTGCTGTACAGAGTCACATGCTTTAAGCTAATTGCTCCCATGCAAGACTTGTAGGAAATAGAAAACCAAAGTTCCTGTGGTGAGTTTTTTTGATTTTTCTGGGGGATGAGCTGAGCCTGAAATAGAAAAATTCCTTGTCTACTCTGGTTTTCATCTTTAGTTTCACGTCTTTTTTCTTTCTTTCTTTATTTAAAAAAAATAATAATCACACAAATAAGATGTATGTGAACCCAGTGGGTTTCTCACCATTACGTCAACTCAGATGTCACACGAGCCTAACCAGTAGAAGACCCATGCTTGACCAGATACTGTAGGGAATATAGGAACAGCAATAAATGGACTATTTCAAGGAACTAATTTATAATTCCAAAGTTTTGTTAAAACACATTTGTGTAAACATGTCTTTTCACACGTCACCAATCCTATCTTTGCAGGGGTGGTGGGGTGTGTTCTGGATGATTCTGTCGGTGCAGTTCCCTGGCTGGACCCATACGACAATGGGAAAAAATGCAGAGAGGTACAAGCTCAAAGCTTTCCCCTCATTGCTTCTTAACAGCATTTCAAGAAAGGTCTATCTTAGTTTCCTTTTCTGAACCTCTGCAACTTCTTTTCCTCGCTTACTTTAGGACTTTTGGTAAAGCTGTTACTCGCAATCAGTTCACATCTTTATTTGTTTTAATGTGAATTACATTCTTTCATTTACAGAGGGGAAAACAATCCTGTATCTCATCAAGTTGGGCTCCTTAACAGTGGGGAGGATTTCTAATGTGTATTTTACTTAATTTTTTAAAGATGTACATATACTTGAACCTTCTAATGTTATTTCTGATAGCTTATTCTGTTTCTGAACTATGCTTAGTAGGGACATGCTTTATAAATAATTTCTTTTATAATTTTAATCTTAATTATGCAGCTATTAGCCTGTGATTTGGCAATGAACTGCATGGAGGCACCAGGCTTTTCCTACCGCAGTCACAGATTATGGCAATCACAACAGTTTCAATTTCTTTTGTTCTAATTAATGATAATATAATTTTTTAGTTACCCCATAACCTTATGGTCATTCATCTTAACTATTGTTTTTAAGTGTTTTAGATCACAAGAACGCAGTCACGAACCCAGCGCTTAAGGTTATAAATAATACTATGCTATTAGGAGGAGTAATTTGTAAATTCTGGAAGCTACCCATCCCCAATGCTTTTTCCAGTGCTGCCTCCAACATTGTGCTCAGCTCTGGTGAGCTGGATAACCCTCGGCATAGGCAAATAGTTTAGGTATACGCCGTCAAGAGCTCAGTCCTATCAACCTAGAACCAGACTCCTTGCCTTCCTGGAAAAGGAGAAAAAGGGAAATTTCAGAATGGAGTAGTTTACTCAGATGAAATGAATATGGGTCAGGATGACCGCTTCATTGGAAAACTGCTCTTGTACTTGACAAAGTCAGGAGGTAATCTGCCTTTTGCTGAAAAAAGTGCCAATATAACCTACATTTAGAAGACAAAAGAGTTGTTTTTTAACTTACAGGAGCTTACTAAGTATAATAAAATAGTTTGTTTTGTATGTAAATCTGTCTGCTCATAGTTGGATATATCCAAGTAGCATGTCTTGTTAGTGTTGTATGTATTACATTTATAGAAATGCCTTTCAGCTTGAAGGATCCCAGTGCGCTTATGAATACTTGCATTCATTGCTGGAATGAATTGTCTTCTCTGAATAAAGTGAGAGGTAAGTCTAACCGAAGTCAAAGTGGTAAGTCTAGAATTATTATAGACAAGAAAAGAATGGGTTTTTTTCTTTCCTCTTAGAAATGCAATTTCATTATTATATTTGTTAAAAAACACTTTGATGTGCTCTCCTTTATGGAACCAATGTGCGTATATATACTTGATATGAATCAATTTTATTCATGGCTCTGTGCTGATTAGAATGAAAGTCTCTGTGGGAGAGGGGAACTGCAGTTATGAAAGGCAGCCACAAGCCTTCTAGAAGCTACACTCTTGCTTAACCAGTAATTAGTGGGTAATTTCATGAGTTAGTGAGTGAGGCTGGTAAGGTGTGGGTTATGCGGGTGGTATAATGATGTCTTCTGGGCTTGTAACCCATACTTCTGTCTGTTCTTTTGCTTTTTATGGGGGATATAACTCTATTGAAGCTAATTCTGTATGGGTGTTGTAATATCCAGATGGAGCACATGACTGAGAAATGCTATGTAAGTTTAAAGTGGGAACAGCTGTAAAGAGACAACAGGAAAGAGACGACAAACATGTTAAAATCCTGGGGGCTTGAGGGGTCCAAACCCTGGAGATCTGGAAATCTGAAGGTGGGGGTGGTGAAAGGTAGTGAAAGAGGCTGAAGAAACCCTAGGAAAGATGGGGAAGTATGGGGCTGTTTAGGCTACAACGTATTTCAGAGGCAATATAGATGCAGAAGAGTGTGTGTGAACATCTAACTGCTTTTGAAGGAGGCCTCATGTTGCAAGAGGAGGGAGACCAGGATTCTTCTCGAATTCCACCAACCCAGGAGAGGAGAGGTATGGACAGCTTTAGGAAGGAAGAAGGTTAAAGATACCGAAGGAGCAGACTAGAACAAATCTTTTGTCTCGGGTGTGGAGTCTCCTCTGTTTTGCGTGTCTTAATCAGACTGTGCCCCCCATGCTGGGAAATTATTGGTTTATGGTATATTGTAGCTTCTGCGTTGTAAGGCTTTAATATCCTAAATTTGTAGTTTAGAGAACTGAGTCAATAACACCCTCAGCTGAGATGAACTTGTGTGTTTACCACGATCATCACCAAAAGGGTGTTCTGTCCTTCTGTTCATTCATGTAGTAAATGCTGGGAAACTTGTAGAATTCCCAAGTACAAAATACAGATCATTCCAGAAAAAAAAAGGCTATGAATCCAACAGAATTGGAAACTGCTGAAAACGTTAGTTTGAAAAACACCATTCTACCTCTTCAAAACCATTTAGAAACAATTTAAATGATTAATAGGTTCTAAAAAACATTTCCTATGGTTTTCAGATATTCCTTCCCCTTCGGCCCTTATTATAAATTACTGCTGTACTGTGAACATAGTCTTTATTCCTTTGAATGAGTATATAGAACTTTGCTGCCCTACTCACAGCCTTCAGGATATTATAGACATTGTCACGGAAATGGTTTATTGTTTTTCGGAAAGAAAATTCTGCCTCCAGGGTGCTTAGTATAACCTTATTAATCATTACATGGGTAGAAGGCTTTTATTGAAATATTGGTGCTGCTTGAAACAGATATTCTAATAGGAGCTAATACTATCTCTCTTGAGGCAAGCAAGCCAGAAGCATCCTCTGTAATTCTTGGTTAGTAACTTCCATATGCACTATTCTGGGAGGATCCTTTTCTTTCGGGATGAGAAAGGAAACTGTTTCACAGTGGTACAGCTATGGCAGAAGTGCCCCAGCTATTCTGCTCCTGCTAAGCCTATTCCTGACGGATACCAGTCCCCAGGACCGTTAGGTACCAGCAGAGATGGGTCTGAACCAAAACTGTCAGCACAAAGCTTCTCACTTTCAAGGAAGCTCTACTGTACCGCGCTTTTGAAGTCCAGGCCTTTGTATAGTTGTTCAATTTCCTCATTAGCAGAATGCAATATTCCAGGTAGGAGTAACAGAATTAATTAGGACTAATTTAGCAATTAACTAAAATGTTTGTATTGCCACATTAATGACTGTCTTTGCTATTCACTAATAATGGGTATGCCTTTCTTTGGGGTAATGGGTGTTTAAGTGATTCAGAGTCTGAGAGGGTGTCCCTCATGGTATCACCATTCATAGCCAGCATTTCAAAATGAAGAGAAGGAAATTAGGTGTGTAGGTGTGTCTGGCACAACAAAAACCTTTTCTGAGGTCTTAAGAAATCATGGAAAATGGTCTCTGCTGTAGGATTGCCCAGATATTCTGGGGTCTTCTGAGGAAAATGGGGCTTTGTTCCCCATGCAGCCTGGGGCAGCAAGACGTGTGTTCAAAGCCTGCAAACCAGGCTGTGGATCAGGTCAGTGTAGCCAAGAAATTACTTTTGTCAAACTTGAGGTCTTTTTTTAAAGGGGTGTTTTGCTTTGAAGTTATTAATGTTATATGAGGAGATTTCCGTGTCCCACAGCAGTCATTGGAGCTCTACAGCTTCAAGAATGACAACAGTGAAATTCCATTTGTACAAAAAGTGGGGACAGGAGAAATGCGTGTTCTTTTGCAGAACTCTAATGAACTCAATTTACATAAAATAACTTATTTTAGGTAAACAGGTATAAGGTAAATGGGGATGGGGGCACTTTAATTTTGTGAGGAAGGATCCTGAGTTAATTTCTCTCAGTATGTTCAGGCACAAAAAGAAAATTACAGGGAAAGCCAAAAAGAGAATTCAAATTTTTTGTTCTGAGTGAAAACCTCGAAGATTAAAAGCAAAACTCCAAAGCTTTTCATGAAGGTTCAGGGTTTAGAAGCAGGCTATTTATCACAGAAGAAGAAATCATGTTTTTGAATGAAACATGGCATCTGGCTTAAAATCATAATGAATGATGGGGACAAACCACTTGATTCATTATGTACATTGTTCACTTAAAAACCTGTCCTGTTCCTGTGTTGCTGACAGTGGTGAAAACATTGCCTTTCATGTCAGCAGACCAGGACTGAACTATAAACCACAGAAAGAATTTATTTATTTAGGAGATGCTAAATCTTCAAAACACTGAGCAGTTTCTGTGATTTACTGAGTACCATTGTTTCCCGCTAGTTCATAGAGTTAGCCCCAGCGTTGTGAAAAACTGACTGTTATGTGGCCCCTCCATTTAGGAATCATTGATATCATCCTTTGTTGCTTATCAGTGTAATTTTTTTCTGAAATACTTTTGCGTTTTCTCTCACCCCCCTTCAAGCACTGGAGGATTTCTGCATAGAATGGGATCACGAGACTAGAAGGGATCTCCTGAGCCACTGAATTTAGAGCTCACGAGAGCAAAATTTACATGTGGGACAAAGAAAGCTTATGGAAGACATCCTATTGCCCCCCTTCCCCAGATCAGGGCTGAAATGACGTCTGCTGCTGCAGCAGTATGTTTTACAATGACCCCCATAAACTTATCCATCTTCCTCCTAGCAGTAGTCTGCGTTCGGTCCTGCCAACATGGTTGCAGAATCTTTGTATAGTGGTTAAATTTCCTACCCGCACTGCTGGCTACGAAGTTTCTGCTGACCTCCAGGCTACAGCTTGTCTGTTTGTCTTTGTACATTTGTTCATAATCCATCGTTGTCCAGTTGAGTAACTATCCTCTCCTTTATGTCCGTCCTCATAATAATGTGCATTTCAGGCAGCATGCATATTGCCTCTCAGCTTTTTCTCTGCTCACCTAAACAAGCTAAAATAATTTAGTTCTTCTCTTGTAAACAGAACTGTACTCAGTACTCCAGATAAAGCCTTACCACTGCTATGCACAACAGCCTTAATTCTTCCATATCTTATCTAAAAGTATCTGTTTAGAATAATTTTAAGGACCATGTTAGCATTTTTATGAGTACATTGCTTTAGTGATGTTGTTTTCCTTAAAAGGGAACTGCTGTCTTCATTGTAGCCTGGGATGATAGAGTTTTAACAGAATCATGGTACTGTCATCTCACAACCTGTCTCTTACATGTTTTGACATTACTTAATATATCTTGTCATACTCCTGGCCCAATTACTTACACGCTTTTTAATTCAGGGACCATCTTTTTTGTTGGGGCCTTTCAATACTACTGTAGCACTATACAAACCCCCAGATAATTCAGGAAGTAAACATGGAGCAGAATAACCCTGCTCTTTGCTACTGTGGTTTTTTCAACAGCGTCAGAAGCAGAGGACTGGTCCTTGCTAGAATTCAGAAAGCAAAAGAAAGAACTCGACAATTTATACATCCTGAGTCCTAAACACCACCTGAACTTGCTTTAAAACACATAAAAATACTGCTTAGAGAGGGTGAGAAGTCAATTTTCAGACTAAGGAAAAAAATGTGAGAGACCACAGCTAAGTAAATACATGGAAAGAAAGACTAGACACTAAAGGAATGGACATAAAAATGTGGAGGTACCTCAAAGGAAACCATAATCAGCAAACACAAAGAGAGACATTGCTGGAAAATCTTTGCAGTTCCACGCAAGCCACAAGTCTATAGTTGTAGCAGCTGTTAATTTCACAGCCATGGAAGACATGGCACTTGAAGATACACCAATAAAGTACAAAAGTCAAGTGTGTATTTTTAATTATATGTTTTGGTTTTTTTTGTTTTTTTTTGTGTTTTTTTGTTGGTTTTTTTTTTTTTTTTTTTTTTTTTAAGAGCAGTACTTTGCTCGTTGCGAAATGGTAGCGAGGGAGAAATGACTTATCTATTTAGGCTCTGGGCATACTGAGCATACCGGCAGTAAACTGTGCTTTGTAACTCCTGCTGCATAGTGTTATTTTATTAATGAAGTGAACCACGATGACACTTTAGAATTGATTACTTCAGCTAATTTAGCATGCATAATGATTCAAAAAAACTTTAATTCAAGCAGGCTACAGGCTAGCAAAGAACCATTCCTACCTGCTGTGTGCTTATTCAGGACACTGTTTCAGCAGGTCCCACTACGACACAGGAGAATATGTTTCTCACTTGCATTTTCTTACAGCTGGGGACACATAGGATTTTAATTAGTTCTTCACTTTTTTTTTGATTAGGGAACTATTCTGTTGCTTCTCCTGGCTTCCAGTGGATAGAAGACACTTGGCATATGTCCATAGCAGCAACTAAGATCAACCTTAAGGTCAGCTTCTAGCCCACCATTGGTGTACCCTTTCCACCCTAGTATAGAGCCCACTCTTGCACTGTAGCCTTTAACCCTCTAAAGGTGCATTAATAACAATTCCACCGTGACCCATTCCTGAATTCTGGCCCTTCTGCCCTCTGTATTTACTGCCTGTTTTCCAAAAAAGAGTCAGGAAGACGGAGAAGACTGATTTTTGAAAGAGCTTATCAAGCCAATACAAATAGCCGCTAGAAGGCTGATGGAGGCTTCATGCTAAGATACAGAGAAAGTGGTTCTGCCCAGTCGATGGTGACTGGTCAGGGTCAAACCTCAATGTCTGTGGAAGCTTACCTTGAGTTGCTTAGTCCAAAGTCTGTGCCCCACAGTACTGCTTTGCAGCTATTGCAGCTTTTTTTTGGATTAAATCCAGCATGCACAGCAATACTAAAGAATAGAGAGTCAGTCTGTATTCTTTCATTTCCATGCAAAGATGAAATATAAATCATCGGTTTTCAGGAGGCGATGGAGAGGGTATTAACCTTAAAATGATCACTGTAATTTGAAAAGCAGAGTCTGAAAATGGTGAAAATAAATGCTGCAGAACAAATGGCTTCAAGCATATCAAAGTCAGGTCTGCCGTTGAACAACAGCAACATGCACAGGCTCTTTCATCATCTGATTGCTTAAAAAGGGCCATGTTCCGTGGCTGAAAATTAGTAACGTATTGAAGCTCTTGAAGCTGATGATACGTGGGAAAATAATTACCTCTGAAACCAATACCAAACTCTTTTCAGTTAATGTTATCTCCTGTTCTACTTCAGAGGCTGAACCCCAAACTGACTCAGAATATACAGCAAGGCCATTTTTGTAAAATCTCTCGTTTCTGTTGGAGGAAACACAATGGACTTGAGATACGTGCGTTCTCTGTCTGAAGTACTTGCCAGCAGATATTGCTGTTTGGGAACAGTGTAGGTGTACAGGGAGGTCAGTTGTCTGTCTGACACCCTTCTGTGTGTACGGGACATTGCTTTGAGGGCTCCCATCCTCCCGTACCGCGCTGCTGTTTGAGAAAGCAACGCGATTCCAGGCCAGGCCCCTTCGGCATCTCTGGTTATTCCTGCAGTCCCCACCGGTGGCAACTGCAGCGGGTGGGGGGTCACAAAGCAATTCAACGGCAGCAGCATCTCCACGTGCTTCGGTCATCTGCAAAGCGAGTATGAGATTTGCATCCAGGGACGGATGTATAGGTTTGGAGGACATGTACGTAGATGCGGTCCAGCGGGGGAGAGGGGAATTACAGCAGGTATAGGAATCTGCTTAAGTCTATTTCTGATCTCTGACCAGTCTTTGTATTTCCGAGCTCCTGAAATTTTGAGTCAATCATTCTGGTTTTGATCAGGGTCAGCTTAACTAGTTTCTTTATAGAGCACATATGGACCTGTCACTGGACTATTTAACCGACACATTTACAGTAATCATTCACCTGGCATGCAGCCATTAGCATATAAAACACTAGGTCTGCAAAGTTAACTTTAATAATGATATATTAAAAATGTTCCGCAGACTTCCCCACCTTTTTCCAGAAAAACAGTCTGTGGGGTATCACGTTTGCTCGTAATTGGGTACAACAAATGAACAGCAGCCATCAAAAGACACTCTGTGACCTGCTGGAGAGGAATGTTTCTTTCTTTATTGATGGGGCAGCTATTTAGCTCTCTTTTTTTCATGGAGTGGTGAATTGGACTGGCCAAGCTTCACACCCACGTTAGTGTGTGTGCCACATGTGACTGGTCATAACTGAAACACAATCACGTTCCTTGTTCCAAGGCTCCTGCTGGCACAAAGCTTTTGCAGTTTTGCGTAGGTTTAACATAAAGATATGAGGTTTGCCTTCCAGATGCATTACCTGAATACTTTTGTAATATTTGGCAATCTCTGGACGTGCAAAGCTCCATCCGTGTTTCCTGTGGTATTTAATGGCTGCTGGAGAGGTCTCTCCTCCCATAATTGTTAGCGTTGCCATCCAGGCTCCTTGTGTTTCAGTAGAACTGTCATTATTTAGCACAGCAAAGATGTGCTCGATGTTTCCATTGCTTTCCTATACACTCAAGTAATCACAAGCTATACGTGTAGCAAGAAGACTAGAAAGTATAGTACGTGTAGTTGAATCACATATTGAATGCAGCTGAATTGTACTCATCTCAGGTAAAATGTTTTGAGTTTTAAACTTTCCAGTAGTAGCAATTTGTGCTTAAGGTTCGGTAATGTAGGTAATTTTAAAAAGGTTTTACAAGCACTTACGTTGGCAAGACTGCGTGTGCAGAAATTGCTAATAAAATTTCAGTGGCCTTAATCAACTCGATATACAATGCATACAGAAATGTGTTATCAGGCAGATTTTCTTCAAATAAAACAAAACTGTTCTCTGATGGCAGAGAAATGTCAAATCTTTCTTTACAAGTGTGGTGAGCAAACTCAGTTCAAAGTGCAATCTTGTGCTCATTTCTAGATACGCTAATGTTTGCATAATTGGACAAAGATTAGGGACAAAAGCAAAACTCTCTAGCCAAGTGTTTTTAGTTTTGAATCCTTGTTCAGAAAAAAATGTTATATCACTCCTGGAGCACTACTTGGCAACCACTTAATTAATGCATGATTGAAGATCTACTACAAGGGGTAATCATTCAAATGCAGTAAGTAGCTATTTTTGTATGAGCTGTTCCTGCATTTCTTCCATGCTTTGATGAACAGTGGAATTGTTGACATTTAAAGGGTCCTTATTGCCATCAGATTTAGTATAAGTAAAAATAAATAAAACCCTTTTACCCTTGGACTTATTATTTCATGTTGTCTACAAATTCAGACAGACAGTAGGCTACATTTTTGAGGTTTTCTTTGTAAACATAACAGCTATACACTGACTTGTTGAAAACTAGCACCCTCTCTCCACAAAATAAACCAAAATTCAGTTAGTTGAGACTCTGGAGAATATCTAAGAAGTCTGAGAGTTAAATTTGCACGTAAGCAAAAAGTATATTGACAAAAGATTTTTTATTTCTGATAGTAGTTGTTTCTAATGCCTGGATATTTTTACATTTTAAAGGTAACTGTGAAATAATACTGCAGAATGATCTGGAGTACTGAAGTCCCATCATGTAACATTGAAATATGTAGGTAACGTGGTCCCTGAAAAAAAGGTCTGACTAAGTTAAAGCTGACAGGCCTATTATGCAATTAAGCTGGGTGAGGACAGAATAGGACAAGATGGTGGGATGCCACCCAAAAGAGGGACTACTGGTTTTCAAGAATTAACCTCTAAAAAGATTAGAATTTGCCAAGCAAAAAACTTACCCAGCTAAAATATACTTCTATGGAGAATATTGTTCCTTTGGCAGTATGAGATTTCAGATTTCGTATGAACCTGGGAAAGTTCGGTAGATGCAGGTGTGTTCTCTTGACCATTTAATAGAAGGTCAGTGAAGCTAAGAATAGATTTAGGTTACGGTTGTGTCACTCTGATTACAAAGTTCTGTTCGGCTTCAGGGGCAGTGCAGCCAAGTGAAGTGCCACAGCCGCTGCTCAGATGAAACCCAACGGGCAAAACATTGAGGCTGGGAGCACAGATGGCTTGGATAGTGCTTTGCCACCTGTATTATCAATTTAAGGGAGAAATTTGTTGAAGGCACACTTAGTGTTTGGCAAGGTGATGCAGAAAAATGTGTTTGGAAGGAAATAACGAAGGTCACTCGGGGAAAGAAAAATCTGAGAAGGTCCAGAGATATTTCCTGCTGACTTCAGTGAACAGTAACATTGAGAAAGCTGTTAGGCTTTGTCAGAGATACTGAAAACACAGGCTGAGTTGAGCCAAACTGCACATATTAACCTATAAAAAAACCTGCTCTCTTGGAGCAAGTGTGCATAGCTTTGTTGTGTTAGCTGGAAAAATGTGCGTAGTAGTTCTAAACTACTTTGTTCCATTACTCTAAGCTAATCTTACCATGTTGGATTGTACTTATCAAATGATTTTTGCAAACTGTAGTATGCTTCAGATGGCAGACAGTGAAAATGGGATATAGATTCATGGGCACATTTGCAGTCAAGTGTGATTAAAAGAGCTAATCCTAGGGAAAAAAAAAAGGTAAAAATGAAACATCGATTTAACATCCACAAAATCACTATCTGGCCACTACCTCATATTACAAAATTTCAAAATAACGACATTGAGATGTGGTCTATTACCTATTATTGACAGCCAGTTTGACTGAAAACGATCCAACACTGAAGCCATGAAACATCGAACAACTTAGAAAACCCAGAGCAGGACTAGTAGCACTGCCCGAACATGGCCGTATTATTTCTGAAACAGATTAGTTAGTTTGTTACGGGTATCTCTGCATGACATGGTCTTTGGCCAGAAAAGTAACCTTTACTCAGAAATTACAGTAACTCTGGTTTGAACGAGCGGGGCAAAAAAGGGAAATAGTTCATTTAATAAATGCATTTTTTTCAAACAATACGACATTTTTCCTTCAGCTTCTCCTTCTGCATGCCAAGAAACTTCTTTCAGAGAGAGGGAGAAGAAAAGTACAGAAAAGGCACAAAGCACGCGAACGCAGCAGGTCCCTCCAGCATTTTGTCCAGCGCTCAAAGTACAAAGAAAACACAAAGCGATGAAGAAACAGGGTCTGACCGTCCAGCTTTTCATTCCTGAATTTAAAACAACAACCTGGGGCAAAAGATTAGCAGAGGAGGTCAGTTGGAGAGTCGCAGGGAGCAGAAGGGCTGGTAGTCTTAGAGACATCTCGCTTTCCCCAAACCAGCTGAACAAATCACTGCATGCCTCTGACTGAGCAGCAGATTACGGAGACTCGAGCCGGGTCTCTGAGCACAGCTGAAGCGGTTCTTGCTTTTCCGAGCCAACAAAACGCTCATTAGCTTGTTCGCATTGGTGAGAGGGGAACATGAGCTGGCGTGATCGCTGCTGGAGAGGAAGGGAGAGCGGAGCAGGCGAGGGGGAGGGAAACCAGGGTCTTCTGCGATGGGAAGGGCTGAAGGTGCTGAGTCAGCATTATTGGCTCCGTCTCCCGCTCCATGAAGGTGACACATATTCCAGCCAGGCTGGAATTTGGCTAACGCATCTTTCCTTGCAGATAGTACTCAAGTAAAAACTGAACTTGAAAATTTATATTATACTTTGCCCCTCCCCCCCCCCCCCCCCCCTTTTTTTTTTTTTAAACTGTGGCAAGTGCTGACAGATTAGAGAAGCAATTTTTGTGACACTGAAGAGAAATCCATTTGGCTGAGTATGCTGGGAGAGTACGCCTATTCTTAGAAATTATTATCCTAATAATCATTGCGAAGTACTTTAAAACAATGTATTATGTGCTAAATACAGGCAGCGAGCTCAGTGGTGCCCAGAAAGGGAGGAATATACAGATTACATTCTGGAGTTTACAGTCTAAAACATTATCATTGCAAGACACGAAGCAACAGGAAAGATGAAAGGTTTGCAGGCTTCACTCTACAATATCAAATTACTCCAACTCGGTGCAGCGCTGCCGTCCACTGAAATCAGTAAAACTCTTTCTGCTCCGTCCATTTTCCTGGGATGGGACCCAGGAGGCGGCCGAAGGGACAGAGGCTTCTGTGGCCACTGCTTGCCTGGGTGGCTACCTGCCTCCTTCACGCGGCCCCTCGCCTCCCACGGCTCCGGCTCTGCGGCAGCGCCACGGAGCATCAGGCCGGCTCTGCCTGGTGCTGGTGAGGGTTCGGGAATTTTGCTGTCTCGGGGAAGAATGTTGTTATGTCTAACGTTTAATGCAGTGCTGGCACCGGCAGGCTGTAAGGCAGATTTGTTTATTTGACAAGCTCTGCTAACTTGACTTTCTAAGGGTAAAAACCTACATTCCTATCTGGAAAGGCTTCCATAGGAATGGATCAGCTGGTTGCGTTGTTCAGCGATCGCTCGGAGCCAACAGGGCCGATAAGGTGTGCCTGGCTGGGGTTTCTGCTCCAGCTTAACTCCAGCACAGCACGGGTCTAACGCAACGGCTAGTTTCGGTCCGTTCCTGCCAGAGCCTCCCAAGGGATGGTTTTCTGCACTGTAGGTGGTTTCTGTCTTTCTGAATTATGTCGGTAAGGTCTGAGCCTTCATGCAGTCAAAAATGCCAGTAGCCTCCGTGGTTCGCTTTCATATTATTTTTACATTACATGAAAAAATGTTCCCGTTTCTTCTAGTTGTAGAGCGATACTGGTTAAATTATATCTTAAAGTGAAGAAATGCTTGCAGATATTGTTGATGACTCAGATGGTTTATAAGACAGACCATTGTTTTAACAGCAGCGTGTGCTTGTTCAGTGGACACCCTCAGTGCCATTAAACATAACTCACCCTGACCAAAAAAGGTATTTTGTCCTTGAAGTTGAGAAAGCATAAATATTTGAATCAAAGCAAAAACATAGCTGCAATTTCAAAAGGCCAGTAGAAAAACAGCGAGAACCATCATATCTGGAATTGAAACTTTACAAAACATCTTTAATACAATAAATGTCCATCCTATTTGTTGAATTGAACTACATGTGCTACATCTGTACTAAGGCCAGCAAGGAGACCTGTTGATCTTTGAGGTAACTCTTACCAAAACTTCCTAAGAAGTAGAGGAAAGTTCCTCCCAGGAAAGAGTGCTCCTCCAAATCTTATCATGCAGATATTACAAATTACTTACACTGTCAGCAGACACTGAGAAGGCAGAGCTGGAGCTTGGGGCTGGGACCAGGCACTAGGACGAGGATGCCAGAAAGCAGGATTTAAAGAGCCAGAAACTAGGGACCAACGCTGAGCAGGGAGAAACAGGGTCCAAGGTGAGAAATCAAAGCAATGAGTTCCAGAAACTTCTGAAAAGTCTTTTTGCAAGACACCCTTCTGCTCTCCAACTGGTGATTTTGCAAGTGAGGAAGGAAGGCCCCCAGCCTGCTCAGGGGCTCTTTGCAATTTCCAGATTTTGTCTGCCATCTGTGTTGAAAGGTATGAACTGTAAGGAATAATTTGGTCCGGGTCTATATTTACAAGAAGTTCGGTGAATTAGCAGTGAACCTGGTCTGCACACTGAGCTTGCTGCCAGCACTCAAACCCAGTTTCCATGTAATAAAACCATGTGCAACTCCGTGTATTTTTAGGTATGAGAAAAAACATTGGAGATAAACATGTATGCAAAGATAAACACATACAGACAAAATTCTGTGGAAAACATAATGTGTTCGATATGGTACTTGTCTGATCTACACTAAGTACCTTCTGTTGTATTGATGCTTCCTATGCTTAAATGAAAATAATGGTACTGAAGAATTTTAAGCATTGGTCTCAGTTTCACCTCAAGTTTCCTGAAGCATTTAGAATTGTAACTGGGATCTCATACTTCCGATGCTAAATTTAATTTGGAACACAGGCTAATGGAAATGCAGTTAATTTAAGCCAAAGATTGTGAGGATTTTGTGATATCTAAACAATAAAAAGGGGTTGAAGTCTTAGGTATTTAGTCTCTGAGGCAGCATGTAAGCTATTTGCTCCTATTATGTGATTGTCACCCTTCTCATTAACAGCAAATGATTTTATTAGTTTAAGAATTTCAATCTGTTAAACCTTTTAAAATGAAACCTGCTACTAGCAACTTGTCACAGAAAGTCAACAAAGTAAAACAAACTTTTTAGTTTTTCATATCTGATACTACTGAGGATTAGTCATCTAATGTGATTCGCACACAGAATACTGTGGATGAAGTCCCAGATTCCTAAAAAAATTAAAAAAAATCAGTATGCCTTTGGGAAGATGTACTTCTCCCATCCCTCATTCAACTTTTCTCCCTTCCATTCAAGAATAAAAGCAGCAACTTTGCTGCTTGTCATCTTTAAGTGTTCTGACTCTAAACTGCCACTAATGTCTGGTTTTTCAAAGAACAGAGTCTCTCAGCTTTTCCTCTCACTTTTATTGATTAGCTATCAGATTTATTGGGAAGTTGTATCTGTGTCATGTTTTTGTGGCATTGCTTGTTAGGAGAGTTTTGCTGTAGGATAACCAGCTGGGCAGAAGCACACCGCTCAAAAGACAGATGAAGCACTGACTTTGTTCATCAGATCCTCTGGTGCATGGGGACTCCGAAGAAGTAAATGGTTCCCTTTTTTTTTTAAATAGGGAAATATTGGCTTAAGAGTTTTAGTATTTTATTTAGATTTAAGTCAGAGATTCCCTTTCTGTAAATGGTCCAAGGCACATTCAATTCAAAAGCAAAAATCTTTTGATATCAAGGGGTCCTGACTTAACTTTGATAATGCATATACTGGGAATTTTTTCCTCCCCAAAAGATATGAAAAGGTACACCAAGGTAAAAGAGTAGTAGTCTAACAAGATGTCATGTCAAAAGCACCTATTTTTGATATAGTTAAGTCCCACTGAATTTGATCCTCATTTAAATCCAGAGCAAAATTAAACCTGGTTTTGGATGGATGTGCAGAAGAATGCCATGCTGAAACTGTGAGAAAATTAGGCAGGACAATTGAATTATATAAGGTTGGAATTTGGACATTTGTTTAGACTAGCATTTTTGCTTATCAAGGGTACCATTCACGTCCTAGTTCCTTTGCTTCATGATTAACTCCTCAGGTTGGGCTTTTGACAGAGAAATCATAATTCCACTGCCTTTAATGATCTGCAGCTTAGCACTTGAAGTTCATGGTACATAACTCATAATACTGATAAGCAGATAGTAAAAGCATTTTTAAAATGCTATACGTTATCTCATAGCAAATTTCCATTTAGAGAGAGTCGCACATGTTTTCTGTTCTCATTTCATTTGCGGTCCAGGTAGAACTCACACAAAATTGAATGCATGCTTATGCATGGGTTTAGCAATAATAAGGCAGCGGTTGTGAAATATATCTAAAACTTCAAAAGATAAGGTCCCAGATGAAGATGAACTTGTTCCCTAAAAAGCATGTATTCCTCATATGGTTTAGGCTGACATACTGAGTTTGTTCAGGCTCCGATGTCCAAATCAGCAGCAGGAATGGAGACTGAGCCCAGGCTAGGCAGTGGTGCTGGGAGGGACGGTGTGCTTACAAAGCCAGCGCTGACACTGGTGCCTTGAGGTAATAAGGAAGGACTGGAATTTGCACAGAGGTACAATAATTCATTTCTTTTCCTTAGTGTTTATTATAAAAATGTGCAAGTTCAAGCTGGAGACTTGGCACGCTCCATGTTAACAATATAACAACTTCCACCATTGTTTTACAACAATAAACACTTCTGATAGTAAAAAGCCGTATTTTACCAAGAGATTCCATGCAGTATGGCCCAATGCATTGCAATATTTCTCGAGAGAAGTGTCACACACAGCATCCTGGCTGTTGCTGCAACAATTGTTCGTCCCCATAAAAAGCATGCGAGTCAGGTGAGTGAAAGGGAGAACCCTCCTATTTATTTAGAAGAGCTTTACCATCTGGTTCATTTTGATTTAAGGAACAAACCCAGAAACCATGGTTCCTCTCTCGTTTCATTAACAGTCTGATTCTTCACACTATAATAAAAATGAGTTATGCCATTCATAGACGGCAAAGTTGATTTCCTTCTGCTGGACGTGTCCTGGCTTTGGACTGACCTCCCAGTTGTACAATAGAAGACATTGTCCGATGTCTCCAGCAGAGAATACACTAAGTGTGGATAGAAAGGAGGGAAGAGGTGGAAAAGAGAAAGACAGGGTAAACAAACACTATTTTACTAAAGGCATTTCAGAAGGTTCTATGATGCAGATGTGGGTTAAATGGTAAATGGTCTTCATTTTAACTCGTGGTTGGGGGTGAAAGTGGATTTTTTAAAGTTGTGCCGTGTTTCCGTCTGTCATTGTATTAATATTTATTGATTTTCATTTCCTTCTTTCCAGAGCTAACAGAGCTTTCCAGAGCTTTCCCTTGCCTGCCTGCCTCATACAGCCGTCTCTTCATGGATTGCCTGCTTCTCCCCTTCAGTTTACAATGTGCTCTTAGAAAAGATTGAATAATTGCAGTTTTGCACATCTTTTCTTCTCCTCCTCCTAGAAGAAATTATATCCAAAAGCTTGGCAGCAGAAGTCCAAGGATAAATCACCTTGTTTACCAGGGCTTCCTAGCAGTAGTTGCCTACTAATGGCCAACCAGATAGAACCATTAATAGGAAACCCCACGTATTACCAAGCATTCAGGAAAACCTTTTAATCAGAAATGGTACAGACTGCATTTTACAGCAAAATGTCTTTGATTTTCATGATACAGGGACAACATTGCAAACAACTAGTGTTCCACTTTCTAAGAAAAAATTGTCTTTGTGATCAAAATCAGAGTTAGGTAGATATTCTTATTAAAAAGCTTCTTGCAGCATAACAGAGTTGCCACAAATGACATCCAACTCAGTATAACCAGGAAACTTGCGTCAAGAAAAAAAGAACTCCATTCTAAAATAACAGATATCACAACTTTGTCATTGAAATGTCAAAATATTTGAACTAAGAAAATGTAAATATTAACAGATTAAACTAACTTGCCAAATGACAGTTTGCGAATGTTCCAAGTAGGAAGACAGTGAGTTTCACCAAACAGCAGATGCTGGAATTAAGGACATCTTTGGGTTTTTTTTAAAATTTGTTTTAAAATCACAGTTGTGTGCTATGTATAATCAATTTCCGATTGTCTTTCTTTTCACTACAGTACTAGGAAAACTTCTGTCAGCTTTAAGCTTATTCTGCAGAATTTATACACATAGAAATTTATTCTTAAATAACTATTCTTGATTAATTATTTTCAATTAGCTTCCTGTGTAGATGCTACTATATGAAATGTGTGTTTCATTTTGAATGTGGTAGCTATTACACCCACTTTACATGTCCTACCCTAGTCCAGATTAACTCTCTGGGCAGACAAATGTGTACTTCCTAATTTACTTAAAAGTAAATTTGATGTCAACACCACAAGGTTTGAAGGGGATAGTAATATATTGTATTAGACCAAGAGATGGAAGAAACAGAAAACTTTTGTGCATGCATGGCCTTCAGATCTCAGATGCCTGAAAACTTGCCTATATTTGCTCTCCCTACAAACTTTATATTGCTTTTCACCTTAAAATGACAGGTACAAGACCACTGCTACATATAAAAGCAGGTCCTTCTTCCCTTAATAATGAAAAAATAAACCCACGTTAGAAGACAATGGTGTTCATTAAATGGCATTTGTCCTTTTTTGCTTGTAAATTATGTTTCATTTCCTATTCAACAAGCTTATACCTTTTTATAGGCTAAGAAAACTGTTTGTGCTTAAAAATATGCTTGCTTTTATGGTTCAAATACTCTGATGTTCAGGCTTTGAAACTTTCTGAACGGGTTAGTTTACCACGGTCAGTTATTTTTTCCTTTTTCTGTACCTTGCAAGAGCCATGACAAAAGAATGACTCTCAGAGCAGGAGATATAAACCAGATTTACATACTTAGCATTTTACCTCAGGCATCTGGCTCATCCAGTCATATTTAAATATAATCAAGAAATTCTTGAAATACTTTAAAGTTTATATTTCAGGGGAAAGGCAAAATAAGAATTCCTGTGAAAACAAAAACAAAACAACATTGCCCGTATCTGGACATTTTGTCTCCTCCCTGCTTCATCTTGCTTTTTCTGCTGCAGAAAGAAATCCATTTGGGGGTCATCTTAGAAAGGTCCCTACCCCTTCAGCATGATATTGGCCCACTAACCATAATATTGCTGTGGGCTTGATCTGTATTTCTGTGAGCATTAAGAAGTACTGATCCGGGCAGAAAAGCCAGAACCAAATTTTGTAAATCACAGCATTCACAATTCAGCTTTGTCAAAAACTGTTTACTGAATAGACACAAGTGACACTTCTAGGAAATAACTTCTTTCAGTGCTTATTTAGAGACTTTACTATTATTTTGTTCTAATTTTTTTTTTTTTTTTTTTTTTTTTTTTTTTAATTACCTGGCAGATAGCCTCCTGCTAATACTCACCAATGAAACGTGTTCTCGCAGCACAGTGGTCCTCACGGCCCCATGGCCATGCAGCACCCGTCTGCCCTCAGGCAGAGTTCCCCCAGACCATGGGGGCTTGTCGGGGGGGTGGAGAGTGATATAATATCTACCTGACTCCAGCTCCAGGTGTTCAAGCGTTGTTCCTACGTGAATAACACTTTATAAAGTCATCTGAATAAATAGTTAATGTCCCATCCAAGTGGGAGGTCCGTTGATGAACACCAAGCTGCTTCTGAGCATCCACTGTGTGACCCCAGGCAATGCAGAAAGTGATGACTTTTCTCGTCTCATTTGGCAGACAAGTGGCCACACACCACTCTGCTGGGAACCTGCTCCTTAGGAAGCAGCAGTAGAGTATTAAATGAGCTGGGAATTAAAGAAATGGAAAGGAAGATAGGATGCAGATCACAGAGGCTTATACTCTAGCACTGTATCTTGGATCTGGATCAGTTGCCTACAGTTGATTTCAGACTGAAAAAAAATAATAAATTAGAACATGAAGGCATCTCTCTTCTGCAGAGATCAAGGTTTTCTTGCAAAACAAATATTTATTTCACTTTCATATTTTCCTGTCCTGGAAAGAAGAAACACAGAACAGGAGCCTTTTTGGGAGCACTGATCTGTCAAGAGTATAAATTAATTTATGTGGCATTATTTAATAGCTGCTGCCCAGAAGATTGTTAGAAGCCATAGATCATGGTTGCAACATCAAAAACTCTGGAATGGAAACAAGATTTCCATTTTGTTTTCCTTCTTGTCTCCAGCTGCTTTATTCCATCTGTGCTGTTTCTTGACAGTACTGTGAAAGCAATGTAGGTATTTTGCCTGTGAAGCTCAGAATCATCATATTATGTTCAAACTTCAACCAGGACACAGCTTTTAGAGATAAGAAACGTCCAGACTTCCTCCTCCCTCCCTGCCCCCTCTTCCTGTAGCAAAAGTTGATTAACAGCTAACCACTGGAAGACAGCCCTAATGACTTTGTACCTTAACATTCGAACTGGAATACGTCTTTAGTACACCTAGTGTGATAATTCAATTCTGGTTTAAATAGCCAAATGAGAAGGCTTCTTGTACGTGTCTTGGGAGACTATTCCCCAGTTTAGCAAGAGTGTTTTCCTCTGGGTTTAAATCTGTTTTTTCCAACTGGTCAGCAGATTTAAGCCACTTAAATGTTTGATCCAAGCCAAACATCTAGCTTCTTTCCATAGCCGGTGGATTACCATCCTAAAGCAGGTATTGAAGATAGACGGGATGAATTGCCTTCTACAAATGCTTTTTGATCTGCCCTGGTTATGGTGGAGCTTGGGGGAGTGGGCTGGACTGGAAACCAGGCTGGTAGAGACCTGGGAGAGGATGGTCCCACCAGAGCAGAGCAGAGCAGAGCAGTCGTTCCTCCCACAGCTCCCGGACACGTTCGGCTCTGTCGTGCTGAAGGTTTCTCTCTTGGACGAATACGACGGCTTCACTGGGAGCTAAGTGTTGTAGGTACTATTACCTTATTCTGTTTATTAGTTTCCACAGTTTTCTACTGACCTTACTTGGCAGTGTGATTGTGTTTGGTAACATAAATTTATAGATTGGATATGAGCAGAGATGACCTTGGTGATCTTCTAATTGGATTTTTGCCATAATACAGGCCATAGGACTTTCTGAGTTAATTTCTGTTTTAGCCAAACTGTTTGCAAGTGAGAGAGACCTAACTGCTACCTTTGGTAAAGTGTTCCAGTTTATTATTATTCTTTAGAAATGTAGCTTCACTTTCTAGCTACATTATAGCACTAGTAGCAGATGTGTATATTTTTTCTCTTTTCTTCCAAATTCTTTGTTTCCTTACAAAGAAAAATGAATTAGCCACTATAATTATCATGTCTGAATTACAGATTTTTGGATGCATAAATCTTTACAACCTATACAACTATACCTATACAACCCACACTGCTTGCTCTTTAGAATTCTTTTAAGTAGGTTATTTCTGCCTTTCTACTCCTATTACTGGACTAAGTCCTCTGAGCTGTAATGGTGCCAAGGAGTTGCAAATCTTTGAAGAAACCTAAACTCATGGAGTTGCCATATCAGAGCAGGCTGTTGTTGGACCAGGTTCTAGGCTCACTTGGTATCTCTCTGTGTGTGGTGAATGCTAGCTGTTCAGAGAAATGTTCCTGTTCCATGAAGTTTTTGCATGTCTAATATTAATTCATTTTTTAACTCTTTTTAGTTCTTTATTTCATACCTCCTAGTATGGAGGAAAATAAGGATCAAGTGGTGTGTTTAGGCTCATGATGTAGATCACTGGCAAGTGGAATTCAGGAATGAAATCCCCGTCCGGTTCCAATTAGAAAAAGTTTTGCCATTGACTCCATTCCCAGGATTTTTCTAAGCACGAGGTTTTCAAGGGCTCTTCAATCAGAAGTTCTTCATGTTAGTAGAAATCTGAGAAGTCTGCACTGAAATTAAAACTAAATTCCTGGGTATCTGTGAAAAGCTTGTGGAACATGGGGACAGGTTGCCCACAGAAACTGGAATCTCCTCAGAGACTGACCACAGATGGCACTGAGAAACCTTCTGTGAGTTTGAAGTTGGCCCCACTTTGAGCAGGAGGTTGGAGCAGATGACCTCCAGACCTCACTTCTGATATCCTATGATTCTGCAATTCTACTCTTCCATTTTCATCAGTGGTTTCTAGAACCAAATCTGCTAAGGTTCTGCTTTCATTGTCTTTAGATACCGCATTCATGCAGCACTGGCAACCTGGAGAAGAACTGCAGCATATGAAGGGCTTGCGCTGTCTCATGTGTCAGATGTGGGAGATTTAACAGTGTTGTCCTGGAAGCTGTTGCTTTGGGGTAAAAGCTCCAGTAAGTCCAACCTTTAGGTTAGTTATTGGCATATGATGTTAGGAAGACTTAAATTCAGGAACGATGGCAAGGCTCTCATTTGTTACCTTATGATATTCCCAGATTGAAAAGAGATAATCTTGTGGTGATCTGTTCCCATCTCTGGAAGTGTTCGAGGACAGGTTGGATGTGGCTTTGAGTGGAAGATGTCCCTGCCCATGGCAGGGTGGTTGGAACTAGATGATCTTTAAGGTCCCTTCCAACGCAAACCATTCATTCTATGATTCTATGATTAACAGGGGTGCCAAAAGTAGCGAGAGGCCCCGCTGACATTTTAAAAGCAGAAATACTTTCCGCATCTCCAATGATGTAAACGTACAAAGAAATGAGAAGTTCAAGGTAACATAAAAGAGATTTAAGCTAAATTTCCCAAATTTAAAACTAAAATAGAGCAGAGTTGTGGTTCACTAAATTAGTGGAGAGGTTTTATGGGTCAGCCATTTCCATGGGTAGGTCTGAGATACTCAGGACCAATGCAGAGTGCTCCAGAAGTGTGCTTCAGCCATGTTCTCATAGCTCTGGGAGAAAAGGGAGCTCAGGACCACTCAAAAAATACCCGGTTAGGCAGCAGTGAACTTTGAAAAGTGACTGTTAAGCAAAGAAAATCACTGTGGTGTGTTTCCACACCATCAACAGCCCCAGTTCTGAGTTTTCTACACTTTACTTTTACATTTTGCAATGTTCCAAAAACCTTTCTTGTCTTTTTTTCCCTTCGGAGCTTCCCAGTGCTTTGCTGGGCCCGTTTACCTGCTCTGGTGGCCTCCGTGTATTTTCATGAAGCCTCCTGCTAAAGCAAGTGGAATATTCATTACCTAACAACTGATATAAAGAACCTGACTGGTTCTTCTAGCTAAAAATAGATTTATATAGTGAAATGTATGGAAGAAAATAAACTATGCCAATGAAACTGTCAGATGGTGGACTTTTATGTTTCTTTTCAGGCTGCCATAAGGGTATTCAGGACCCTGGGTGCTGGAAATCAAGTTTCAGAACATTATCTTGCTTAGGAGCTGTTTTATGATAGTCACCCAACATTTTTTTGTGTGCCCAGTACTGGAATTTGAGGTAAGATTGCCGTCTGTCAGCCCATCCTTGAACATCTTGGAAAGACAGAAGAAAACCATCTCTACTATCATCACAGGGAGATAAACTTGAAGATGTACTCCTTGCTGTTAGTCTTTTCACGAAAGAAATGGCTTTTAAATTCCCCTTTAGACCTTCTCTGATCCTAGCAGAGAGCCAGAAATCACTTCCCAGTAGAAATAACTGCAGAGGAAAGGTATCCTTGAGAAAGGATTGTTTGTTCAGCTTTAAAGTAAATTTTTGTTTTTGTTTCCTCCCAGCCATGAGGAATGGCTGAGCAGTTCTTTTTTTTTTCCCCCAGGAACATAACTGATGATGGCTTGCAGCAAATATTTTTTGTCTGCAAAGGTAGTAAAGGTCTCTGCAGGATGAAGGGCAGAGCTACCAATCGAATTTATGGGGGAGGACTATTGTACCTTCTGAGGAGCCTTGATGAAATCAGTAGGGATTTTCACATATTTCTGCACCGCAGTAGTTTGTGAGTCTCAGTATCAACTACTGGGCAGGGAGTAGATACCATATGTGTATCTACAGCTTTGCAAACCTGCATATAAACACAAATACGGAGTTTGTGTATATAATGTAGTACTGGAAAGCACCCTCCTCTGCGTGGAAACTAATGACTATTGAGATCAAGACAGAAAAGTAAAAATTAAAATAGTCCTCACCCAAGAATAATGTAAAAATTGATATTTGCAATCTGTTGCTAAATTATCAGTATAATTTACCTCAATGATTTTTTTTTATGGTTGCCTGTAGTCGACAAAGGCTTGCTTTTCAGGTTGTTAGAAGATCCCGCATGGGGTAAGCTATATGGCATTCAGCTTGCAATGGGAAAAGCCCCTACTGACTTTACTGGCCTGAGAATCAATTCTTAAGAATGATATTTATGACTCCACATCAGCTGCTCCCTAAAAATCTACCTACATTGCCTTAAAGCGTGAGGCAAAGTCTGTGAATGAGCCCCATTGCTTTCAGGCACCGATACTGGACGAACCTTGTGCACTGGAAGTGACTTTTAACAGAAGAGGCTGCTGCACTCCCAAATCTGCAGGTGGCCATGCTTGTCTCCCCAAGTCTTCTGTCAAACATCCCATGGTGCTGCGAGTCAACATCTGGCCGCTAGCTTGGCCAGGCTCCTTTCTAGCAGGGTCTGAAATGTCGTGAAGGGTGGGCAGATGGAGGACAGATGCTCTCTTGCTGGCAAACTGGATGTAGAAAGATGCTTATTTTTGGAACTCTGCTCTTTAAGACAGTGTCAGCATAGCCTTTGAGTATTTTCTGGCTTCTCTTCATTCATTTGCTGCCTAACTGTCAATTCTCACACACGTTTCTGTCTGCTGTCATCATTGTGACCCCTCAGGTTGTCACTGTTACGAATGAATGTTAGAGTTTTCATCATGCATTATTGGGCTAAACTTCTGCAGTCAGTTGCAATTGCATTGGGTTGTGATCAATGGTGCTGAAAGTATTATAGCCTTAAAAAGCAAATGTGACTCCAGATATTTCAAGCCTTCCGTTTGTGGCAGGACAGAGCTGGTCACATGCGAGGTGCAATGGAGTGTGGGGGCTCAAGGTCAAAATGATAGCTTACAGGTGAAATTTAGCTTGTTGTGACAACTAGTCATAGAACAGAATCAGGTCCATGGAGCTTCTTTATAGCCTTTATATTATACATAAATATATCCCGTCCTGTATACTTATATAGATATCCTATGTATGTCCTACATATTCTTTTCATATACAAAGAATATGCATTATATATATATATAATTGTTAACCTTTCAATTAACTTCAGTATCTCCATGGTTATGAATTAGATTGCTTATTTTGGTTTCTTCTGCTTAGTCTGGGAGTGTGTCCTTTAGTAATATGGCTTCACTCTTAATGAGTGCAGTCATCCTAAGCTCATGCCAGCAAAAACATTGTACTATAGCGCTCTATCATGTGTTACATTCATTATCTGACTGAAAGGCTGCACTCCTCCACACAATTACACTGAGGTCGAGCATAAAAATGTGTAAATGTGTGTACTTGTAATAAGAATGTGCTTTGAGGGTTAGCTCTCTTTAAACAAAGACAGGAATTATCTCATTTATTTTGCCAAATCTTGATCTCTCCTTAAAACAGATCAACATCTAGCAGAGCATATCCATGGCAGCTATCATAATAAGCTCTATCTTAAAACAGTGAGGCAGTTAAGGGTTGCTGTGAATCTGGATAAAAGAATGAGCAGCAGGAGACAACAATGGGCAACAATGGTTAACTATAAGACAAACAAATTTAAACTATACAGTAAAGAAAGTCATAATATTACAAATCGACTGCAAATGTTCAGTGCATTTTTTAAATATAGAAAATAAATTAGAAAAGCACATTCTGGCTTGGTTTTGCTATCCTGAACATTTGTTGTTGATTTCAATGTGTTGAGGTTGTTTTTTATTTAGTTGAATAGGATCTGTGTTCTCCTAGGGATGTCCAATGTCTTGGCAAGGGCACAAAGGTCTGTGGGGCAGGAAGGCTGAAGAACTGAGACTGGGGTTTGGTGTATGCACGTGTATGTTGAAAAACACAGTGACTGGAAACCATCTGCACAATGGGATGCCTGTCGTGTTGCGCAGATGAAGCAAAGACATTTCTTTAAGCCCAGCACCAGGCAAATAAGCCTTTGAGGTCCAAGTGCAAGGAAGTCAGCAATAATGAAGTCAGAGAGCAGTTACTGAATCCAAAGGGATATTTCTCTCTCTAGCTGAACTTAGTAGCTGTGTGCAAGCTGAAGGAAAGGTTTCTTTCTGGTTTGCAATTGCCCTGAGTATTCAATTACCAGTCTGCAGGTCTGCAAAGCAGTTGCGATCGAGTCTTTCAACCATCTCATAGAAAGGCAACTATGTTCATAGCTGAAGCTGAATATGCTCTGTTTGGCTAAGTTCTGTCCTGAGTGACATCTAGGGTGTTAGTAAGGTTTCTTATAATGTGTGCTCAATGAAAGGATTTAATCCATCTCCCATAGGCTACATTTATACTAGTAAGTTGCACAGTACCAGGGAGCGTTTCTGTTTGCTGAAACTGGCTCTGCTTTAGGGGTAGAAGGGTTTGTTAGTATGGATGGGGGCTCTCCTGTGCTGGTTGGTCTGGATGCCAGCAAAAGGCCTACGGAACATTTGATTCACTAGTGCCAACATAGCAATAGACTCCAATGAAAAAAGAAATAAATCTATCTTCATTCACATTGAGGACAAACTAGTTGTCATTATGGGCAGAAACTAAACCACTGTCAGCAAGCTGGTGGTAGAATTAATCCTGATATAAAAACCAGGATCTGTCTGCATGTATTTCATCATCCTTCACAATTCAGTAACTATTCCCACAGTACATTTATCAGTGGAATATAGAGGCTATGGCCTTATCACAAGTCGCAAGTATGTGCCCAACCTGCCTGCAGTCCTCGGGAGGATGACAGTTGTGTGACACCCCACAAAACCCAGCAGCAGACGGCGTTTGGGGTTTCTGGGTGTCTGCAGTGATACAGACCCATGGAGGAACAGATTCCTGCTCCAGCTTCACTCTTCACATGCCCCAACAACAAAAGGTTGTCGTTTTATGGTTGAGTCGGACTTGCGTGACTTAGATGAGAACTGCCCAGTGTGTTGTGAATTTGTTGAAGTGTGCTTAGAGACATGTTGGCATGTCGAGCTGTTAAATGAAAAATGTGTTTTACTGCAGTGCTGTAGGGGAGCCTTAGAGAAGAGCAGTCAATCTCAATTAATGTGAAAAGAATCTGGCCATGTGTATATTGAAAAAGGTTTGCTTTCTGCCATCAAAGTGCTCCCCAGCTGGATGTTGTTAATAAATAATCGTCTGGTTTCACTTACTGCCTTAAAGTTCAAAATATTCACGTTTTATGGGTAGTCCGACAAAGTGGAGAACAGGAAGGTTGGAAGATCTGAGTTACCGTTCCTGGATATTGCCAGTAATTCTATATAACCTGATGATACAGAAGATAATTACTATGGTCATACACGAAAGGTTAAAGTTCTCTAGCTGCTGCCTGCACTGGAGGGGCCTCTGTTTAAAATTTTCTTCAAAGGTCTTGGTTTTGGAAGTTGAGACTTGCAGCATTATTGAATGCTGCTGGGTGTTTCTTTTCCTAAAATTATCTCTTGAGACAACATAATGATCTGTTTGTTAATCTTCTTATTTAGAAGCCCATCATGCTTATGCAAAAACCCTATTATATTTTACTTCAGTGTATTTTATTTAGTTGAAGGCTATGTATCATAGCACACCTAATCTGTGTTTCCTTTAACCAGAATAAAATCTAATCAGGAAAAGAGAAGTAATGCAGTTAGCATTGGTCCACTTCATTACATTTTACGCATATGAACATACATTGTGTTTATTTTCTAGAACTTATTTATCGTGAAAATTTTTTTCATCACAGGATATCCAAAGATGCCTAAAGGACTTGGATGTTCAAATCTCGTTTGCTTTTCTCCATTTGCTTCTGCTTACTGCAGAAGTTTTCCAGTGGAGAAAAGTCTGGGAAATATTTAACAGAGGGCTCACCTCACAAATGTTATGCTCATTTTTGTCTGCTCTTAGATTCCAGCAGTCCAGGACATGGAAGGAATTTGCACTTGGTGGATGTTTCCAAGGTTTTATTCTGAAAGTCTTGAGTAATTCCTCCCTTCTTAGTATGCTGGGACTTTCTTTCTGGGCAGCTGGCTTTCCAGACAGTCATAAGAGTCACCCTATATGAATCCATATTTACACCTCAGTATCTAAGATGGAAATTAAAAGTCAAAGGCTGATTTTATCAGCTGAAATCAGAACTCTGAATGGTTTTCATTTCAGCTCAAAGTTCATTTAAATCAGGCCCAGCCTTGGGCATCTGAGTTATAAACACTTCTTCATTTGTAACCTAAATGGTCTTTTGAGCAGATGAAAAAGTCTTACGAAAGACAGGCCTCAGCTTAGCTAAATGGTCAAGCAAAATGCCTGCCTTTAAGACGGCCTTACTTGTATAGTCAAAGCTAAGGCTTTCGTGCCAACGTGCCAAAAGAGTATCTGCTATCTTCTGCACAGCTATAGACTAGTTAGCGTGCTTGTCTTGCTAACTAAGTGAGCTGGGCTAAGATCCTTCCACTAAAAGCTGAAAAGATGGTAAGAGAACGAATAACACTAAACAGCAGCAATTCCCCCCAGTCCTGCCCACAACCCTCCTCCGCTCCCCCGCAAATCCCTCTGGTCTTTTAAAAACGCGATGTAATTTCTGATGAAATAGCGTGTTTGGCTATAGGCTGGAGGTGTAGGTTTTTCCACAGCCGTCTGGCCCACATGGCCTAATTTGGACAATACATTGGAATGCAGCTAGATGTAGGAACCTGGAGGTCGAAGCAGAGAGAAGACCCTGCAAACGGGGGGCTGAGGACATGGTGACAGCAGAAAATGTGTCAAAGGAATGGCAGGTAATGAGGCTTAGGTTATTAAAAATAAAGTGTATATCTTACAATCACTTATCTCTGTACGTGGTGAGGGTTGTCCCTCACCAGCAGTGACACAATGAAGACTAAGGAACTTCTTGGAAGTTGCACTGCAGCTCAGGCAGGGCTGCACTGCTCTCCCTGGATATGCCCTAGCAATGAGATTCAGCACAGGCAGCAGACGGCTACAGGTAGTTAATAGGGTTGTAACCTTTGGTGTACTTAGGTAATGATTTGTAATCCTGAGTCAGGCACCTAGTGGAAATGAGACAGTTCATTGAATCATAGAACAACTCAGCTTGGAAGGGACCTTGAAAGGTCATCTTGCCCCACCTTTTGTGGGAAAGGCAGCCTCAATAAGATTAATGACCTGTCCAGTTGCATCCAGAAAACCTTCAGCGGTGGGAACTCCAACAAGTCCCTGGGGCAGTTGTTCCACTTGACTCATCTGTTTGGAGATGGAGACTTCACTCAGATGAAGGGGGTTTTGCTACCACCTTTAAGATAGTACCGCAGCGGTCAGGGCACTTGGCTAGGACATCAGACCTTTGGGCTAAATACCTTCCGTGAAAGTACAGTAACCTTAGAATAGACCTGGTCATGGCATTGTACATCTCAGTTGTAGAAGTGTTCCCATTTATTTTTAAGGATTGCGTCAGTCCCTGGCAGGGAGAGTTTAAGCATGATCTCGTAATGTTGATAAGCACAATCAATGGAGAAGGACCATTTTCCTCTAGGTCCAGTTTGATGTGGAGCATCTTTGCTTGTGAGTCCTGAAAGCCACATAGGGCACTCAGGTGCAGAATCTGCTGAGCTTTGCCGAGGAACAGCCCTGGCTGGAGCTTCTCATGCCTCTGCAGACCTAGCTGGGGAAGAGTGGGGCAGATAACCGCATGGGCCAAGACACCACGTCCTCACCTAATTTAAATTTTAGACTCCAATGTCCCATTTTTGATCAGGCCCACAGAATGTATTAATCCACTGTAAAGAGACAGCATGGCTAGTTTTAAAATGTAGAGGTTCAAATAAAAATCTTCTCTGGGAGAAATAAAAGACTTCCTTGGGAATATATACTTGTATAGCATATATTTTAACTGTACATGTAAAATACACATTTATTGGACTTGCTCTGCAATTGTTTATATCCTCCTGTCATGGTTTAATCCCAGCCAGTAACTAAGCCCCACCCAGCCGCTCACTTACTCCCCTGCAGTGGGATGGGGAAGAGAATCAGAAAAGTAAAAATGAGAAAACTCGCCGGTTGAGATAAAGACAGTTTAATAGGTTAAAGCAGAAGCTGCGCACAAGAAAAGCAAAACAAGGAATTCATTCACCACTTCCCATGGGCAGGCAGGTGTTCAGCCATCTCCAGGACGGCAGGGCTCCATCATCAAGGTGACTTGGGAAGACAAACGCCATCGCTCCGAACATCCCCCTGCCTCCACCTTCTTCCCCCGCCTTTATATTACTGAACATGACGTCCCATGGTCTGGGATGTCCCTTGGGTCAGTCGGGGTCAGCTGTCCCGGCTGTGTCCCCTCCAACCCCTTGTGCCCCCCCAGCCTGCTCGCTGGTGGGGTGGGGTGAGGAGCAGAACAGCCCTTGGCTCTGGGTAAGTTCTGCCCAGCAGGAACGAAAACATCCCTGTATTATCCCAGCATAAATCCAAAACATAGTCCCATACTAGCTACTATGAAGAAAATTATCCCAGCCAAAACCAGCACACCTTCTAGTAGGAAAGTGTTATTGTTTGGTGAGATTACTCTGCCTGATAACCTAAGATGTATTTTCAAAGCATTAACAAGGAATTTAGCTATTATTCTGGAAGAAAAGGTTTGACAGTTCAAGGCAGTAAAATTCCTGTCTTGCAGAAAAGAACATAATTCTGCCTCTGTCAAGAAGCAAGACTAAAATCCATAGCCGATTTCAACAATAAGCTTCCAGATTTTGCAAAGGAGACTTTGTTTTACTAAATATTTATCTCAGAAATATGCGGCTAAAGAACAATTTAAAGAAAGCAGTTCTTGCAGCATTGCTTCTCTCCACCAAACAGGAAAGCTTATCTGCCTTCAGTTTTTTTCTAAAATTTTCCTACCACAAACATTTAGTGTGTGAAATGAGCTCTGATGTTATTTGTGTTCATTCGGACTAATTTCAATAGCTTTAGGGTTGCTCTTTCTAAAAAAATATTGGAAATGTATAGGACTGTGAGCAAAATATGGGGTCATTTCTTCATGTTTTAGTGTCTGAAAAGAACTAGTGGTGTCAGCTTAGTTCCTTGTTAAGAAAAAGTGTTGTCATTGAAAGCAATTAAAACACTGGCATCTTTCACAAAGACCGTATTCAATTTTGGAAACTAACAAATGAAAGCCAAAATTATGTTTGAATATGCTCATTTTAATCATTCTTCTACATCAGTTTCAGTTTGTAACAACCTTATGTAATAGAACATTTGACTAATTTGAAAATAATCATTACTGATTAATGCAAATTTTAATATTATTCTGTTCCAGCTTACCCACAGCCCTCTTGTTATTAAAAGTGTTGCTGATAAAAAATGTGAAACAGAAACACATGGTATATGACCCTGAATTTAATGGTACACATTTTGAATGGGGATCAGCCACCTCAGAATTTACAAATCAGGCTGAAATAGAAGGATAAGACATTTATAAAACAACTGCCAAGCAGATAATTGATTCACAGAAGTTGTGGGCAAGTAACACATATAAAAATTGGAAAATCTGAAGTAATTTAATGTGAATAACACTCCTACAATAATGTTCAGTAAAACATACAGACATTTTGTGTTGAGAGCTCATATTCTAGACTTGACATTGTTTTTCCTTGAAGGTAGGTTTGTAAAATAAAAAATTTTATTTTTGAAATAAAAGCAATTTCATTCAAGTAATAAAGTTTGACTCGTATTTTTCATTCAGACTATATTATCTTTTAGCTGGTGAACTCTGGGGAGCCTTTGCTAGTAGTCTGCAGCTCTGGCACTGTGTTGTTCTCGACTTAACCAAGGGAAAAGTCCTGCTTCACTTTCCTTCATGATCATGGTTGTGTAGCGTTGCCTCCATAAAGTAATGTTATGAAAGAGGTTGTGTGTTTTGTGGTTTTGTATCTTTGGTTTCTTGTGAAATTGAATGGCAGGAAAGAGGACCACTGGTGTGAGCCTGCGGTAACCAAAATGAAAGATTTGGGTCCGGTTTTAGGTGAATGGTCAACTCTTTGTAGACCACGGCAAGAGCTCCGTGTTTTACCAGTTCTTGCACCGTGATTTAAAAACTTGTGTTTTAAAGATTTCTTTTGTTTCATAGGACTTCTCAGAAGTAATCTGGGTTAGAAATTAAGCAATTTACCATTTTAGTGGATTCTTATTCTGCTTTAAAAGGAACAGATACTTGTTCTATTCGGGAGCGTAGGAATCTTCAGGTATGTTAGGCAGAGTTATGTAAAAGATAGCATTTTTAATAGACTTGCCTAAGGTGCTGATTAATATCAACCCGCTTATTTTAAATATCAATAAGCAATTACAAACATGGTAGAAACAGACAATAATGGAACTGAAGCCATTTGAATCTATCTGGAAGAGATTAATAAATTGCAGCTCATGGCAACGCAGTGATTTTGTTACAGGACAGGGATCAAAACTCCAATCTGATTTACAGACTAGATCTGGTTGAACTGTAAGACATGTTCTACATTCAGTACATTACGAGAACGTACTGAATTTATACGAATAATAACTCCAAATATTCCAAACAATTATTCTGGCTATAGATAACTTAGTCCAGTCAAGTACGACTGATCTTACTCATTTTCAACTTCCCAGGGCACGTATGTAAAAACATACACCTGTGAAATGTTTCTTAACATCTACACTTATTAAAGCAATATATACAGCATCACCTCATATCAGTACATTTCTCCAGCCAGATTTATTTTATGGAAATGAATGGAATTGTACTGTTGTTAAATGCATGTTAACTGAAACCAGTACCTGTTCCTATAATTCGACCAGTAAGCTTCCATATATTTTAAACAAGGAGACTTGCCTTTGGGAAGGGGTGAGAATAGTGGTAAATCCTTCAGCATGCCATATGATATTGTACATTTGTACCTTGATCCTTTCCTTGAAAGGCTTCTAAGTCACTTATGGGCCAAGTGAGCTATGCTAATCAGCTGCGTTTGAAAGGTCAGAGGTATTAAGCGTAGGCAGAGTAAATCCAATCTCCTTTTAGTTTATGATGACTAACTGATGAGCACACCTGTTCATTTTTTGATTGAAGCAAGGATCTTGGTGTGTTATATCTTTGTTTTTAAAGAAATTTGCTCAACCGTTTTTTCCTCAAAGCATCCATGCTGTTTTCTTTGGGTGGAAGAGTCCTGAGGCATTTCTTGGGCTACTTTCATGTTTCTAGGTGAGAAAAGTGAAGCAAATCATAGATAGACTTGCACTCTAGAGTGAAGCAAAATAGTAAAACTAGGGACACAGAGGGAGGCAAGGTTTCCTGGGCCAAGGAAGCCAAAATAGCCATAATCATCTTCTTGCTTTGCTTATGCTCTGGCGTAGACAGACTTGCTGCCTCCCCCTTAGAAGTTGGCTTCAGGTCAGAACATGCTGGTTGCTACTAAAATGGTGGTATCCTCTTTTCCCTAGCACCAGCAGTGGTCATGGATGCCATACATCCCATGTACCTGGCAAAAGTCGCAGCTCAAACCTGCATCTTTCTTCTTGCTCACCGTGCCCTGTCCTTGTTTTGAGACTTCTGACCACCCCCAGGCAGTGAAGAGCCCCGGTGTGCCAGCCCCAACTTACCCCTCAGCTGGAAAACCCTTCACGGAGCAGTGGGCACAGACATGTTCACTGCCTTGCTGGGCCCATGCCCTGCCTGTGGGCAGGGTGAGACCATACTGGGGTGTATGTTCTCCCAACGGGCACCAGCCTGGGTGTCCTCTTCTAGCTCCTCCTAGGACCTTCTCCTGGCCAGGACCTGTCAGTCGTCTCCACTGCGGGCAGGGATCCCAGCAGTCGCGTGTCCCCTCCCTTGTCTCCAGTTCTCTTCTGGTGCTTGACTGTCCCCTCTGCGCCCCTTGGACCCACGTCTGAGCCGTTGGCCCTCGCATTGTGCAAGTTGTCCTCCTCGGGCTTCTTTCCTCACCAGCCATTTACCAACCAGGGACGGCTAACGGCCGTGGTCAGGGCAGGAAGGAAAGGGACAGTTGATCCCAGCTCCGAACGTCTGTTGGGCTGGTGCCAGCCCTTGAGGTGGTGGAAGACTGCAGTGGGATCCCGGCGGTGGAGAACTCTACTTCCCTTACACAACAAACAGACAAATAGACAAACACAGAATAAAACCCCAAGCCCAGTAGCTGCTACCTCTGTCCTTCCCATTACATACGGCAGCAATGACAGCAACAAGCCTGACTCTTTCAGGCTGTATTTCCAGCTACCTATCCGTATCTGTTTCTTCTCCTCCTCTTTCATAGGGCAAGAGTGGGCAGCCTTCAGTCCTCACCTGTGGAAGGGAAAAATACAATTGTAAGAAGTCTTGAATCAGAGGCTGTGACTGGCTGCAATATTTCCCCATAACAGCCGAATACTAGCTGACAGGACAGTCCTGGGTCAGACCTTTTAAAGAGCACGTGTTGCTTCCTTGACCCAGTACCATCTAAAAGAAAATGTTATACTTGATTAATCATGGGTTTATTTTTTTATGTTCTGCCAACAGCACAGGACTTCTCAAAGCTACTTCTCTCAGGTTCTTTGCTGTAATCATATGCAGAAGTCATGGCATAAAGGTACAGCATTCCCATGACTCTTTCAAGCCTTATCAAATACCATTAAGTTGAGCTATAGCATATTCCAAATACTAAATGAGTAAGTGGGTGCCTGCTTGCAAACAGAAAGTTACAATGATTTTGGAGAAGCTGGTAAGTAGGAAACATTAAATGTCAGCTGAAAGGCATTACAATGGCTGGGTCTGCTGGAGCTCAGCACATGACCCCATGTTGGGTTATAACTGACTAGTAGCTATACGAGTTTGCAGTATGATTTTGGGACATTTTGAACTAGAAAGAATGGTTTAAAGAGGAGGAAAACCTGTAGATCTGTGAAGGATTTATCTGTCAGTGATTGTTAAAATGTGTTTCTGCAACTCCACCCTTCCGAGGGAAGGAGATTAGCCACTGCAATTGAATCAAAGTCTCACCTGTGCACAATGCCACCGAATTCTTCATCCCTGTGTTACTCAGTGGAATATAGCCCCAAGCCCCTTCTACGTGTGCTGCCACTGGGCCCAGATCAGCATCCTTACTGCCCCACACGCCACAGGCATCCCTGGGGAGCCCCAGGGCCCCCCCGGGCAAGATCTCTTCTCCAGGCTTTGTCCCCAAGCCCAGACAGTCTCTTTCCCCTGAGACCACCCTGAGCATTACTGGTCCCTTATGAACTCAGGAAAAGCCTCTGGTCCCCAAACCAAATTTTACCATCCCAAAGATGAAGACGAAATAGGATGAATTTTGTCAACGCTGAAGAGAAACCATGAGTCATAAAGCACACTTGGCCTTACACAGGAGCAGACTGCTCAATCCACAGGGAAGCCGAAGTTCCGGGAGGAAAACATAAAATCGTAAAAAAGGGGCTATGAAATAAATTTATGTTCTATTTAGAGACAGGACAGAAAGTCTGGCTTAATTTCTGAAGCACAGGCATGGTTTGCTATTTTCTCTGAACCAGTGAAGTTTTTGTGTGCCTGTGGTGGAGATAGTAATTTAACAGTTTTCTGTCTTGGCTGAGTGCAGGGAGCAGAACAACTTCTTGAGAAACTCGTTGTGCTTGCGGCACTCAAGTGTTCCTCTCCTTCCCCCAAAACAACTTTTATGTGAAGACTGGGATTTTGAAAACCATGCAGAGCTGCCCTGACTCTCCTCCTAAATGTCACAGGGAGTGCTGGAAGCCACTTCTTCTGTGGTTTGCCGGCAACACATACAGGCTTTGGAAACTCAGTATCACAGCAAAGATTTCCACATGAATCAAAAACAAATGCAGTGTCCTGAGAAAAGTTTCGAAGGTTGGCCCGATCTTGTATGTCAGAGCTGAATGTCGCTTGGAGGCAGTAGGTAGAATGTGGTGCAGCCCCTCTCTTCTCCCCAGGAGCACAGAAGAGCTGGCAGGCTCTTTCGTGCATTGCAGATGAAATCACGACCCCATTGACGTTAATGGGAGTTGTGCCACTGGCTGAGATGTAGCCAGGGTTTTACCCTCTGTGACTGTTTGCCATCCAAAATTGGAGATGCACTGAAGAGCCTCTCCATTTTATTACCCGGAATTCCATGTAATGCTTTTGTCCTGTTCTGTTCTCAGCACGTCTTTCCAATCTGCATATTTCTGTGGCTTTTAAAATTTCCTAACGTTGCACCGCTTTGTATCTGTATCTGTATTTGTATGTGTGTTTTCATAGTCCATTCTGCCACTTACTGAAAAGGATTTTGTAAAGAAATACAGGAATTGCAAACAGGATAACAGATACTTTAGGAAATAGAGGATAAAATATCCTCTTGATGGATATTTTCAGTTTTGATTGTGGTTCATCTGAAAATCATTCAATCTGAGAACACCACCCGACATGAATGAAAACAAACATCTAGAAAGAATTCCTTATTCATCAGGTACAGAGTCTCAAACTCCTGCTGCAGTGGAAGATACACAGATGAGTTGGACTGAAATGCAGGAATCAGGCAGGGTTTTTTTCCCAAACAGTGATAGTTAAAAAGAGAAACAAAAAAGTAGAGAGAAAGCCCTTTCTTTCTCCAGCGTGGTCTGCCCTGTTGAGGAGGCAATGAACAATTGTTTTTTTTCTTCTTATTAATTTTCTGCAAATTATTATATGTCATTAGAGGGATCTCTCTGATGCTTCAGGGACAAATGTCGTCTGTGAGAAATAATTGTTTTAGTGAAGGGACAGGAGCTTCCCCAAGACACACTGAACATTTCAGGGATCAAAGTTGCTTGCAGAGTACCAGCTCAGGTGAATAAGCTCTGATCTTACGCTCCAGAAAGTTGTGGTCATTTCTCCAGAGCAAATATTTAAATCCCCAATACATACATGAATAGATGGCACCTGGCCGCATATAAACGGATGAAGTGCAAAGATCTATTCACACTCTTGCCAAGAAGCGGCATCTGAAGCACATTATGCAGAAGTGCCTGGGAACGTCTGTTGCAGCGCACATCTCATTGATCTCTACTGAAACTAGGAGATGCAAGGAGACAAGGACTGTTTATTTCTTATTGTTTATTTAATTGGACACAAGGGATGTTCAATGCCTTTCTCTTACCCTAATTTCACAGTCATAATGGCAAACAAATCAAGGGAAAATGTAGTCTATTGCAGGCTTCTTTCCTGAGTGGGGAGACACGTGAAATAATTTAGGTCACCTCTATCTCAAAAGTCTATGGAAAATTTGCGACAGGTAATAGACTGTGCAATAGTAAGATCAGTCTTCTAAACCATCAAGGCTCCCTTACTTACATTTTTAATAGCGTGAGACCAAACACTTCCAGGGGAAAATATAGTAAGTTAATATAATCTGTTATTTGGAAGGAATCTGAGTAAATTGATTACACACAGAAATGGTTTAGAAATGCTTGTTAATAATTTCAGTGCGTTACTCAAAGGTAAAATAATATTTGAAAGATATTAAAAATAGCTTTAGTAAAGTAACAAAATGTGTCTCAGTGCTCTTTATATGCGTATTTATTAGAATAGTCCTAACTGAAAATGAATTTTCAGAGTGGAGGGGGGGAGGAAGGTTAAGACTAGGAAATGTAGAAGTGTTTTGGCTGAATATCCTCATTGAGAATAATCTTCCTTAGGGGCACTGCAGGTTCCTTGTTTTCTTCTTATCCATCCCACTTGCTGCAATGACCTAAACCAACGGGGTCAATGGGGTCCCTCAACCACTTCCTTTCCTGTTGCCTTTATTGCACCCTGGAATTTGAAGCATTAATGATTGCTCAAAGCACCCCGAAGAAAGTTACAGTTAGCCTATAGATCAAGTCACATACCTCCGCAATGCATTAATCGATCACTCTTTTTCTTTAGGAAAAAGACAGAAAGAAATTCTTGTTTGGAAAAATCTTGGCACATTTGAGAATTTTAAATTCTAAGTACTAAGTTAATGAGGGAAATTGTAATGACTTGTGCTATTGCAATTATATTAGGTTCCATGTGTCAACTTCCCTCCTCCTACCAAAAAACCTCTAGACTGGCCAGTAATCTTCATTTTCAGGGTTTCTCACATATTTTTTTTTCCCCAGCTCCCCCTGGCAGTGGCTGGTGAGGGAAAGCAGCGGTGGGTCCTGGTGCCAGTGTGCATGTAGCAGGGTGCCAGAGTGCAGTACTGGTGCCAGTGTGCAGGCAGCACCTTCTAACTGGAAGACGGGGAGATGTAGGAGCCAGAGAAATGCGGTTATTCCTTCCTCCCTTCTTGCCCCTTCTCCTGCACCACCAAACCTCCCCACCTCCAGCAGACCCTGCTGCTTTTTTTCCTGGATTCCATCTCTCTCGCCCTAACTCTGCTCCACTCCAGCTGGTCTCAGGGTCCGGTGCCCGTTTTTCTGACTCTTCCGTTTTTTTTGCTTCATCTTGGGCATCCTGGCCCATCAAGCTACACCAGTGCTCTGCGTAGTCTTCTTCTGCCACAGAGCAGAGGGAGAGTGCTTTAATGTCCAGTTTACTAATGATCAGGCTAAGGGGTTTTTGTTTATTGTATCTCCTAAAGATTTACTAGATTTGTGGGAAGATATTGATGACTGTTCTGGCTCAATGACAAAAAAAGAACCATTTTTTTCCCAGGTATTTGACACAAGGTTTTTTTGCAATATATATGTGCAAAGACTAAAATTTTGCATCTTTGGAGAGCCTGTGAGTTCCTCTTTAATTTCCTGTGGAGCGTTTTAGAGCGACGCACTGAGGGTTGCCATCATAACATTACCTAGTACAGAAAATATGAGTGGGACAACACCATCAAGGACCCTTAAAAAAATTGAGGTGTGTTGAAAGAACATCAAAAAGTCCACTTGCACGTTAGGAGACTATGACAAGGTCTCTTTTTCCACAGAAAGCAGTGAGATCTCAGAATGCAGCGATGCCAAGGCACAGCTGGTCCCTGGACTGCTTGCACAGCTCCCTATCAGAAGTGAAGCAAACCAGTTTAACACATCCTTGCCTTCTGTGTCCCAGATGACAGTGACACTATTTTAAACATTGGGTAATTAGGTAGAAAAGGAATTGAACACCAGCTTGTGACGGGTTGGTTATACCGCTCCTTGCTAAGACTTTAAAGATGTGTGGAGAATAATTTTAGAAATGCTATATATGAAAGTTGTGCTTAAAGCCTTCTACAAGCCTAAAAGGATGTTTGGAGTTACAATTTAAAAACAGTGGGATTTAGTGTAACAGGTTTTGGCAAATGAATCACTGCAGTTCCTACAGCTGATGAATTAGTGTGGACCCGACAGACTAACATGTACCATGTGTTTATTTTGGCAGCAAATGTGGAAAAATCATTTGGAGAAAAAGTGTATTATTCAACAGATTTCTTTTTTTGTTTTGTGTTTTTTTTCCCTCCTTTAATTGAAATCACAAAGGTAAGGTTCAGAAAGTCCTTTTGATTGGTACCATATTTATCATGGTCTGTGAAACTAACGATAATATTACATGATTTTTTACATATTAGGCTATATGATCATAGTAATTCTTTCAATTACTAAAATGGAACAACACCCCCCACACACACACTATCTTGTAGGTAAATGAAGCAGGTAGCTGTCGGACCAGAAAAATGCACTGCAATTTTTTATGGTTTAAAACTCATTTGCAACGTGAAGCTTTTGAGCATCTGATTTATGAAAGTCCAAACATATCTATTTGCAAGCTAGTTTATGAAAGAATAATAGTGTTTTCCACTGAAATATTAATAAACTTTTTAACTTAGTATTTTAGAGAGTAAAATATACCAATCATAAACTGTTTTTTTTTTTTAATTCATAGGTTTACAAATTTCATCGTACTCAGCTGGACAAGTTAGGACTCTGCATAACTGAAAGGATGAGAAGGACAAAAACTGTACCTTGCCTGGATGGAATTTGCAACTTCACTGTGTCTTTTTCAAACCTTGTAAGCCCTTGTCACACACTGATTTTTGTACATTAAAAAAATGGTGAAAAAGGACAGTTGTCCATTTTCAATAGTACCTTGACTGTTTTTTCCCTTTTTGACCCCTAAGTTCTCCTTTTTCTTTCTTCCTCTTCCTTCCTTCCTCTTCCTTCCTTCCACTTCTTTCTTCCCTTCTTCTCTCCCTTTCTCCCCCCCTCTCTCCTTCTTTCCATCCACCCATTATAATGAATTAAGTGAGTTGTAAATGCAATATTCCTGGTCTCTCTTTTCTACGGGTTGGGGTAGAGCAGCACTTTGTACTACTCCAAACTGCTTCAATTCTTTTGTGACCATGTCTACATACCACAGAAGTTACAAGGCTATTCTTGTACACATGAGTGTTTAAATTAAACTGGATGTGTCTCAGAAAAAAAAATAATAATGTTCCAACCCAAAAGTGAGAATGAGCTAATTCTGTGTGTGACATCCTATGAATTTCCATCAATTTTGTTATTCAGGAAGTAGATTTCATGACATTAATGCTTTTCGGTCCTAAGATTTCTGACAGATGGTATCTTTTGAAATTCTTGTTGGCTTTCCCAACCCTGCTGGGCTTCTTTTTTTCTCTTTTTTTTTGTTTTTTTTTTTTAAAAATTCCTTTTAAAAGGTCTGATTACAAACAGTAAACAAATAACTAGTCTTTTCCATCTGCAGAGAATTTAAAATTAGATTTCATTAGCGGTTGGGAAAGTATGCCATGGAAGCCTGGGGAGAAGTGAGGGGAGGAGAGTGACCTCTAATGACCATCAGCCCTGCATTCTCTTCCTTGTGTCCTCTTTCTTCTAAGCCCAGAGGCTGGCAGCATCCGTAGAGACACTGTCGTGCCATCATTCATTTTTCTGTGCCCTTCTCTTCCCGCCCTCAAACATGGAGAGTGTTTCTAGTGTCAGAAGGGGTCTAGTCCCTCCTTCTCCTGGGAATATGTAATAGAGTGAAGGGCCAGTAGTGGATGCTTAAGGAAAGATTATGAAAAATTCGATGAATGCAAAGCAGGTTGTTGCCCCACAACTTCCAACTCACAGACCGCCATCAGGTCAGGGCCTCCATCAGAATCTCTACCTGCTTCTTTAAAATCCTTGTTGTTTTATTTCTTTCTTGACTTGACTCTCATGATGGGAAGAAGTAAATTGTCGTCAGGTACAATGGAACAGTCACCTGCCTGTGACATCATGGTCAGAACAACCAACTCCATAAAGGCCAAGAAGACTCAAGTCATGGTGACATCCAGTATTTACTTGCATTGAGTTTGAAGCAGAGAGCCAGGACAGAAATGCAAATCAGAATTCAAGAGTGCTTCTGGTTACCAGAGAAAGAATAGCCTTTTCTGAACATCATGGTGGCCACTTGAGAGCTATCACTATGCCAGAGGATGTCTGAAGACATTCATTTCCAAAGGCTGGTTTCAGTCAAACCTTTCACAGCCTTGTAACAATTTTGCTTAATTTAATTTCCTTTTGTTTAATATAATTTCCCCTCTTTTAATCTAATTTCCTATGTTGTGTTTTAATACAGGATGAAAAGTAAAAATGGAAACAAAATATCAAGAACAGGGACGAAAGGAAGACATATCCAAACATATATCCAGGCCCTTATGATTAAGTAAGTTATAACTGACGTATTTGGTAAGACTGTGGACAGGCAAATGTCATTTTTTGCATCTCTATTTCTGTGTCTCTGGCCATGGAGTTAGATAGCTCAATACCAATGTCTGTGTTTTATGGGGATATGAAAGAAATGCAAATGTCTTGTACTGTAAATCACTGTAGCTTTATCCAAAGTAATAAGTCTCTGACTAATGAATCAATGTCACAAGCACATCCCAGAAGGAAGAAATGCTCTCGCTAACATTTGTGCCTAACTCATTGTCTTGGCTGCTCCAGCTGGTGCTGGGACAGCGCTGATCACAAAAAATGAGGGGGTTATGTGTGTCCCTTTCAGCAATGCTCTGAGAGGGAAAACCATGCCAAAGAAAATTCCAATTTGCTAACACAGTAAGACAATAGTTACAAAGAAAAAACTGAAACACCCCCCCTTCACTATTTCCTATAGGTATTAGAAAATGTTAAGACTTCAAAAGAAAGATAAACATAGTAAGACATTTTAGGTATTTAAACCATCTGATTCTAGAAAGTGTATTCCTCCGGATCCAACAGATTGGCAATACTAAAAAGTGAAAAATTAGTTCTGGTCACTAATTGGTTTTCAGCTGTTGAATTTCCCATCCCCTTTGGTTTGTTTAGGCCACGTGCTGGTATGTAATTAGAGTAAGTTTAAACGGCAATTAACAACTGTCTGTAGTGAATGCTTGAAACATTATAAGTATCAGGTGCCATTTGTGAGACCTTATTGCCTGTGACCATAAGGCTTGTGGGAGTGCTTAGAGAAATTTTTGTCTTTAATTTTAATTTTGTAGCCTGGCCACAACACTGGCCAATTAATTTAGGCTCATAAAAATTAAGACCTCTTTAAGGCTTTGGTTAGAGTTATTTGGGAAAATCTCATTAAAACCACCCTTCTACTGCTGAAATCAAGCCTTTTACACCAACTTATATCTTAGACCGGTTTTTTCCTTAGGCAGAAGTTAATCTAAAAAACCGTCATATTCTTACTCCCCGGCTTAAGCCTTTTCAAACAGTTTTGTTCATAAAGAGAGGAAATATATTGCTGTGAAAAAAAATTGGCAACAGTAAATATCAGTGCTCTTGTGTTCAAGAAATTCTTGTCTCTGACAAGGAGGATGACAATTCGGAATGCAGTTGGAAGGGTATGGGTGACTCAGTAATGAAAAGGAGTGTGATTATATCAGAAGCTATTCATGCTGCCATTTGTGACAAAAATAATTGGCCCAGGAAAAGGATGTCTTGGCATTAAAGAGATCTTTGCAGTATATATGAAATTGTTTCTAGGAATTCAGCATAGCTGGCTACACAAATAAATGTTCAAAAGTCTGAGATGAGTGGAAAATATAAGGAACTATAGAGATAGCTTCTGAGCATATGTCTATGCATGTTCCTGTTGATAATTTTTTCATGCTGTTACAGACGGAGGGGAGCATCTGCTAAGCACACAAGAAGCAAAAAAAAAAGGCTGGTGTTGACAAGTTCACCCAAGACAATTAAGGATAAGTTATTGCTTTAACAACATAGCCCTGAATGTGGGGCAGGGCAGAATTACATCACCTAAAGAGGAGCATCTGCAAGATTTTACTTCTCAAAGCACGACTCCTAAAGGCATTTCTCCCTGGGTAGGAAGGTTGGTACAGAGTTTCCCTTGTGACTTGGTGGTCCAGCTTCCCTGGCATATGTAGGTCTGGGCTAGTCGTGCCCCAGGTTTCCCTGGAGAAAGTGCAGAGGCTGTTTTTCTGAATTGCCCTTGTGCAAATCTGTGAAGCGAATGGAAATTGCCAGTTTGCCCAGGCACAGTGCGTCCACAGCTAGCAGAAGATCATATGGTAATTTGGCAGTCTACTCAAACTTGTTATTTGTACAAACATTGCAAAGAGAGGGCCAGATTCTCAGCTGATGTCAGTCTACACATTTATATATCTCCATTCATCATCATAGTCTCACATTCAGTGCAGATTGTCTTGATACATTTGTTTTCCTTTCCAAGGGTTGGTGTATTGTTTGCAGTCAGATCTGATGTGCCCTACCAGTTTTTCCTCTTTTGCTGCTTACCCTTCGGTTGAGTTTCCATCTGAACAATAAGCTGAAACAAGAAGACCCGAGTTGTAAATGGGTTTGAGTAGCCTGGAAATGTGAGTAACAGCTGGTCTGCAATTAAAGACTGTTTGAGCTTGTCCATGGACATCTTACCTTTCTCACTCAGACTGGTTGCCACGTGATCCACACGCAAGTGCCTTAAAAAAAGAAATCAGAAAAGAAAAACTAAATGGAATCTTTTCTTGAAAATCTTTAGGAACTGTAGTGAAGTGACATGACTGCCAAGAAAGCTTTATTAAATAGCCATTAAACATAAAACCCCCAAATGTTCTTGTAAGAGGCTTGGCCCCAGTCAGCTCTGTGGACTTGGCATACATTCTAAAAATTCTGGATTTCTCTTAGTTCTTTAGTTTTGCTCTATAATCACTGTTTGACTTCAGAGCCAAAGACCTATGTGCTTGCTCAAGAATAAGTAGCTCCAACTTGTATCTGAAGAGTTGCTGAAAGATTTGTATCTGGTTTGGCAATTTTGTGTGCTTTGGTAAATGCCATAAAATGCAGTTCTTCTCTACCACATCTTCATCATAAAATAGACTAAATCTGGTTTCTTCTTTGGTGCTGTGTTGCTACAGAGAGCCTTGTAACATTACCAGTAGGACTCGGTGAGGTACTGAGGTACTGTAATAATTATCCCTCACTGTAAATGATTAGACTGTTTTAGTGGTAAAATATTTCTGAGTACAGCAGTCACAATCTAGGGAGGGGATGAAGGTTTTCTGTGCATCCTCTGCTTTATCAATTTTTTTCTAATAAGGGTAAACTTAAGGTTCAAGTTTATTAGCACAAAACCTAATGGTAGGCACATCAAAAGGAGCCTGTTTCCATTGCTATCCTTCATACACTTATAAAAATATGTTTTGAAAGACCTTCACTTGGGAAACTAACAGATCAGCTTGGGTAACCTTGCCATGGAGGTTTATTATAGTGTTTCTGCCTCCAGCTGTCTACCTCATGCTTATGCCAGGAACTATTAAATGATGCTTCTTTTTTTGGCTGAAGTGGTTGACGCCACTTCATATTTTTCCTAGCTTCTTACTTGACAGTAGGATAATAAACTCTGGTAGGGTGGCAGAGCAAACAGCTAAGGGCTTTATCATCGTAAACTGCTGCAGTATATAAAATTCTCCAGACTTGCAAAAATTAGATATCTATCTTCCACAAAGCTACCCTCGTCTGCTGCAGAAAGAGGGTACTATTTGCCTAGTCAGTTAAATGGCATTTACTTTTCAGAAATTCCTTGAATAATGAGTTGAGTTTTTTAGCTTGAAGAAAACTGCTGTGGGTTTTGTTTGTTTTGATTAATAAAATGGAAAAATCAGCAAAGTACCAGACCTGCCTGAATAGCAGCAGTACTTGCTAGTGTGACACAAAGGTTCAGGTCAGGGTCTTGCACATGTTGAACAGTAGAAGCAGGAAATCCTCCCTAAAACACATCCAATAGATTTCTGGTGGCTGAATGAAACCAGCTCTTGGTGTAACCTAACCTTTCCAAACTCTATGAATTGCTATGAAACTGTATTCCAAAAAAAGTATTCCAATTACACTTGGGCATGGCTCCACAGTAAGTATTTTTTTTTTTTTTTTTCTTCATGAAGAATTCTGATCCAGAAGCAGAAACTGGCTTTGTTTGGCACTGAGAGAGTTTTTCCTGCCACCGTCTATTCTGCCATCCCATGATCCCAGCTACCCGGGAAGACAGGGCATGGTGCAATTTGTCAAAACAAACCAGCATGGATTTCAGTTTTCCAGGCTAAAATTCATTGCAGTTCAGCAGTTGCTACTTGAGATGTGACTGAAGCAGATGTGGCCAGACCATTACAGCTGGGAAACAGTAACTATCCCAAGATAAGCTGCTCCCTGCCTTACGTGGGAGCACAAGTAAGCTCAGGGCAAAATGTTGAACTCAGTTGAAACTTTATCACCTTAATTCCGTTTTGATGCTCCACAGGTTTTGATTGGCTCAGTATACAAATGCTAAATTGTAATTGCTTTGTGTACCTAGATTTACTGTTTGTTTACACAGCAAAGCACAGATGTGATTGCAGCAAGAACTAGAGCAGAAGCCATCTGGGCACTGAGGGTACCACACATCATTTGCAGTCAGTGCTAACACCCATCCCAGTATATCTTCATTGCTATCATTACCTCTGCAAGAAAAGTTTTGATTGGTTTTGGTCAGTTTTGGTCTGTCTATTTGTTCTAGAGTTGACAAATATGGCAAACTGGAGGCATTTTGTTGCTCAGACTTGTCCTACGGAAAATTAATCTAGTCCAGACAGCAGCACTGCGTGGGTTTCATCTCACCTAATTTTAGCTATTTAATAGTTAGGCAGCAAGTTGAACCAGTTAACTAATAGTCACTGGAGCTGGATGGCCATCTCCAGAGAATGACTTGTCCTGGCCTGTGTCTATGGTGAGTCATTTTCTGAAGGCACCCATCTCTCCCTGTTGATTGGTGAGGAGTCTAGACGACTGGCTTAGATGATGACTGTAACATTTCAGTAGCAGAAGTTGGGTAAGATGAATCCCTCCAAATAATTTTTATCTGGGCAAGACAATGTTCCCATCTCAAGGTACGCTACATGTGGCCGATGCTTGACATGCAATGTCTACAGAAATGGTTATAGGAGCTGTGAACACAAAGAGTGTGACACGCTCTTCTTTAGCCTGGCTAGAGAACAAGGCTCGTTTTATGTTTTCATTCTCCTTATTTGGAATAATTAGCCTTTATGAACCATGCACAAAAGGGAATGATGTCACTGCTCTTCATTCATGCTTATACAGTGCTCTGTGAGCCACAGAGAGAAGCTTAAACACACATTCAGACCATCAAGAGTTAAAGTTCAGAGCCTCGTGCATCTTGGCATTAGAGCTGCACATAAGAAGAGGACAGTCCTTGCCCCAGGGACTTAAAGTGATTTGACAATAGATGGCTAAAGTATTCTGGAGGTGACCAAGGTATGAAGTGGACCAGTCCTAGCGAGCAGATTCACATCAAGCCCAAACTTAATTTTATTTGACTAGTGCCAGGCTGGCTCAATTATGATGACTCACAATGTTTTCTTGTAGCATGAACAGCAGGAACCAACCTAATGTTTGGAAATGTCTGACTTCTCCAAACTTGTTAGACATGTAGTTTATTTCTGTTTCGAGGAGATGGAGAAAACAAAAAACAACCCCCCACCCCAGCATGTAATGCTTCTATTCAGCAACAAGCAATAATTTCCCCATTGCTTCAGCGATCTTTTGTCATGTTTTTTTTTTTTCCTTCCAGCTAACTCAGATGCTGAAGATGGGAAAGTTGAACTCTTTGTCGGCTCTGAGTATTTTTTCATGAAAAATTTCTAATACATGAAAGGATTTAGTTTCAAAACACCAATTTTGTAGGCAGATAACAAAGATGTCTTTTTTCTCCACTTTTTCTTGGAATTGCTTCTTAGAAAAAAAAAATCACAGAAGGGGGGTTAATTTTTACATAAAAGCTGCTACTTGTAGGAGACCTTTATATGCTTAACAATTTAAAAGAAATATTGAAACTTTTGATACACTATACAGACAATGCCCTTCACATGAAAATCATTGTAGATCACTCAAATGCCATATAGTCTTTGTGTCATGATAATCTACTGTATAAAACTAAACAATCATAAAAGTAATCATTAAGGCAAAAGGTTGCTATTTCATCTGGCAGTATAGTTATTGTAATAATAGCATATCTGAGACATGAGAGACTTTAAGAAAGGGGGAGACAAAAAGAACTTTAAAGCAGCCAGTGTCTGTTTCCACTAAGCTACTAAATCACATCTTATTTCAGACCAAGGTACATGTTTAAATTTCCATCCAAGTTCTAATCCAGTGGCTTTAAGCTAAGCTAGTATCTGCTGCTGAACTGGATCTGCTCTTGGATAAGGTTCCAGCAATGCTTTTTTCTTAATCGTGCCAAGCCACTTGGCAAACTGCATGCATACAGACCCAGGGCACAGAAGTTTCTCTCCTGCTTCAGGTTCATATATCTTTTTATCTTTCTCCTTGTGCTGGTGACACAAAATCTCTGGATAAAATAATCTGTTTTAAAGAACGCATTACCATTGTTACACTATAGCATTGCTAATATTAGTAGAATAACAGCATACTTTAAAATGATTCATATTTAAGCACACAGTTAAATACTGTGCCAGACTACATGCCTAGAGGGTTGGTATTCGCCATACCTAACTTTATGCATTTTGTGTTGGGGCTTTAGATCTGTGCTTAGTCTCACTAGATAGTGAAGCGTGAGAGATACTTCTAAAGGTTAATTTTAGATGAAGTGTCTTGATTTCTAGAGGTGCCTTTAAGTCTCCCTCAACTATACAAAAAGTCTGTATCATTCCATGCCTTAATCAGGATGAATCTAAGTTAAAATGCTTTTTCAGCTTGCACTTCAGATTTCCCTAATTTGTGAATGCCAGATTTCATAACCCCAATGACATCTTTTTTTGAAACTGTATTTTCAGATATCAGTTACACACTAAAAAAACCTCATGAATGAGTCAGTCATGTAATATATGTTGGTACAGTCTTTCACGGTGAGTTTTCCCCCACACTCTCACTCCTTCAACAGCCTCCATGCCTCTGATTGCCAACAGCCGGATTGCGCTCCAGTGCTAACCATGCTTTGTCCCCTTCTGTCTCCCCATCGCAGACGACCCGACCCCTGCCAAAAGTTAGGGAAGATGCTGGATGTGAGCTTTTTCAGGTATAAACAGCAGCACCAGCTGTCCTATCTATGATAACAGTTCACTTATCATCTTGAGCTCCTTTTTCTTTATTCTCCATAACCTCCTCCCTCTTCCCCATTCACCCCAGCATCCATCGGTTCTCATCTGCTTCCCTCCAGTCCCTCAATGTCAGGAAATATATGCTGAGAGGTGGCAATATTTCACTGCCCTTAAGAGAGAGAAAGCAATGCAACCAGAACAATAAGGCAGCTGAATTTTGGGGCTTTATATGGGAAAACAGAGGTGGTGTTTTTTTTTGTTTTTTTTTTTTTTTTTTTTTTTTTTTTTGTGTGTGTGTAATGAGTGTTGCAGAGTACCGGAAAGGTCTGTATTTATAAAATGCTTCAAAGTTTGGAATTTGTGTACACATTTCTCAGGCCTGAATCTCTTCTGTCCCTAAGTTTTAAGTAGGTTGAGGATATATCTCACAACTTTCCCATTTCTGGAATGAAGGGCTATTTAGATGTACAGTTTGTGTTTTGTCCCTATCTAACCAAATGTTTTAATTTAGCCCTTGGCAGCTTGAGAAGGTAGCAACACAATTTTAAAGTCTGGGATACTGAAGAAGGCTTCAAAGCATTGGATAAATGTATATCTGCTATGTTATTAGGTGACAGCTAAATAAATACCTATAAGTACAAGTAAGCAGATTATCTGTATGAGAACAAAATCTCAGAGTGCAGTGCAATGACTATCTCTATAAACATGAAGAGGTGAACTGAAGCAGCAAATCTGACAATTTATGCCCAAACCTTATTTCTGCTCTCTGGAATATTCAGGGGTTTTGATTTGATCCTCTACTTTATAGGGATTATGCTAATATTCAATAGATAATATGTGATAAAGTTGTCCTCCAAAGGCTGAAAACCCTTTGCTATCAATGTACATCTTTAACATCTATCGGAAGACAATGAAGTTTCTAAATTAGGAGAATTCTACCAAACATCTTTATAGTTAAGACCTTTTCTTCTTAGATGAAAATACTGCCTTCCCTACCTGGTGGGAAGAAAAGAAAGCTTGCACAGCTTTTAGTCTCTTTGAAGTATAAACCTCACAGGATGAAAAAAGATTTGTCCTCTTCTTTCGGTTAAGGTGCATGCAAAAAGAAACAGTGTCAGAAGGACGATAACATCATTCCATAGTGTTTGTGCATTGTGCTTATAAATATGATCAAACTTACCCAGAAAGTTTTCTTAAACATGGAATCTCCCTACCGAGCAATAGATTTCCCTGATCCCTCAAATAACTCTATATTGAAGCAAATAAACTTTAGCTATAAAACTTTCAGAACACAATCTTTTGATTTATATTTCTCTTTGCCTTCCTGGTGGTACAGAGAAGATCTATACAGTCAGGATGATGGACCTCTTGAGGGCTTGATCAAGCCACTATAAAACTGCTGCCAAAATATCCGGTCATTTATTTAACTCAAAACATTCTGCCATGCTAGAAAAGAAAAGTTGACTGCTGAGCACCAGGAGGCCCAAAATATTCATACCCAATGGATCATGGATTTCCCTGTGTCACTTATCTTAGCATTTCAGTGCAGTACCATATGTTCCCATACAATTTTGTAATGTGCCCCATATGTTTGCTTTCCTTGATGAAAACCAAGGAGGCAGCAAATTATCTGCAGCACTGACATACAAATTATGGGTTTTTTAGTTCTGAGCTTAGATTAATTTCTTTTACTTTTTATATTCTGCCGGGTAAGTACTCTCCAGTGAATGCCCATATTTCGTGAAAATTGTGAACAACTGTTGAGCGAATGAATGTGCATGAATGTTCCTAAATAACAAGTGTCACAACATAATCTATGTCATTTTTAAGCTGGGGATGGTATTTACAAAAAATATCATCTAAAACTTCTATAACTGTTCATCTCCATTCTGCTAAACATTAAGAGAAAACAAACCAAAGATCTAATTCTTCCTGGTGAGCAGAACTATGTCAGAGGTGAATTTGGCCAAAACAGAGATCTGGATCTCAGCTGTGAACATGGAAATGAATTTGAGTGTTTGCTGATGAAACTCTGACCAGGTTTGAGATGAACAGGAAAAACTGAATGCAGTGAGGAATGAGTAAGAGTTACCCAAGCCGCAACTCTTTCCACCTCTGTGTGTGTATGCGTGGGGCTGTATGTTTATATCTGAAAATAACTATGAAGCTTTGGTCTTAGGCACGGCTTCTGATAGCACAATGTTTTCATCTTAATCTGGCCCAACTAACTAACTACGTATGGAGCAGTGACATTGCTGTGACATTCTTTCTTTTGAGACAGAAAAGATTGACTAAAGATGGAGATGATCTGTTTAAGTCCCTATTTCTGTTGCGGAATGCTTTATTGACTGTTGCGACTTTCATGGGTTTTTTTCATTGCATACAGCATACTTCTTACTGTTTAATCATCTACTAGAATTTTTGATAATTACAAATTATGGTACAGATCCTCTACTAAGGGACATTTGGAAAAACTAACTTAAGCAAGTTAAATATATGAACTCAAACCATATTACATGCCTGTGTGGACACTTGATCTGGTAATTAAAATGTCCTCCATTCAGTTTAACTTAAGTCACTTCCAAAATAAATGAAAATAAATTGTGTTAAAGCCATCAGTTCACCAGGAGGAGATCCACAGAGACCTAAGGCAGATCAGCAAGTCCACACAGAAAGCCAATGCAGCATAATTTTTATGATGTCTGGAGTTTACAGTCACAACAACTGCAATATACTCCCAGCAGATCTAACTCTTTCCCTTTCTATATCCTGAAAATCAGGTAAAATAAGGGTTAACATGAAAGTCGTAATCCAGCTGATAACTCTTGCATGTTTTTGAAAGCTTTTTTGCTATGCAACTGTCAAACACTGTGCTCTGTTGTCTACCCCAAGCACTGCAGGCAAGAGAAGACGGAATTAAAACTGAATTTTCACAGCATTTGTGGAATGAATGCAGAATGTAAATGCTACTTAGCAGGGTTGGTTTTCTGTGGTTTTTTTGGTCTTTTTTTTACGTGTTTGAGCAGTTAACGAACCCTTCCAGACTGAGTTCCTTGTTGTGCAATTTAGCAGGATGTATGGATGCCATGGCGTTGTCTTCCCCTGAGGCCCATTACTTCCTGATCTCTGCTATCAGATCAGATTTATGATGTGGATAAAGAGGAGTTTGGGTCCATTTAAGGTTTAATGCTTATTGACCATTAAAACTGCTAACGTGATTTCTAGCAGCAGAGAACATTATATTGGAGATCGGGATTACGCAGGGCCTTTGTAACTCGGGGAAGTGTTTATACTTTTTAAGGCCTACCAGCTTTCTGGTTCACTGTGCTGCAGAGCAAAGATCTTTTCTGGCTCCAGCAGGATTTTCCTAGTTGAAACACATACCTGAAAATACTACAAATGGATAAACCAGTTTACTAAGACATGTTAATCCAAAAGTAAAAGAAATAAAAAGATTCAGCTGAATCCTTTCTGCTTTAAATTCAGCAGTCCCTGGAGGCTGCATGTCAGGCTCACTGGAGGCAAGGTTTGTGGACATAATGGAGTTATACCACAATTTAGTCTGTGTATTTGTTTTATGCTTCCTTCAAAAGGGCACAATGGCCATTTTTTCTTAGTCTAGAAGTGGGTAATTTCACTTTCTGCTGTTGTAAAGGAGGACTTGTTTCTGCTCTTGTTCTTTGGGTTTTAGCTTCAATTTCTTTCACTAGTTTAGCTTCACTAATTTTTCACAGATTTATGTTTTTAATGCCTTTGTGTGGTTTTGATATCACACCCATGCACAGTCTTTATACTGAATTCAGGGTTTAAGACAGAACTCTGGGAAATGATCTCATGATTCTGCACTGATGGAGCCTTAATTTTAGAACATTACTACTGTGAAATGAAGGCTGCATACACAGTATATTTTGAATAGTTTCCCATTTAGCTACTCTTCATGGCATATATCAAAGTATGCTATCTAAACCTTGGGTGGGCGGAGCAGCTTAGAATCAGATGAGCACCAAAATACCTAAATGCTTTGAGTTTTCAAAACCGAGCTGTTCCGAAAAAGCAAGCTTTCCAGCCTATTTTTTGCTTTAGTTTGGTCTGGAAATACTGCAGCACCAGCACTGGAAGCAGTATTTATTCCACCTTGTCAACAGGAGGGCACTTCTTGTCAAAACTAGCCCTGGCCAGGCCTAGATAATTCCCCAGCACTGTAAAGGAAAGCAGAGAGAATGTACATTAAAAGCCATAAAAAAGCTGAGGGAGGCCCTCTGAAGATGAAGACCTGAGTGGGTTTTATAGTATCAGTGAGCAACATTTCCAAAAGCTGTCAAGTGACTTCGAAATGTAGTTGTTAAGGTGATTTTGAAAAAGTTACCCAGTATTAGGAAAGTTACAGTCCTTCTGTTGTTTCTGAGTTCTGAGTATTGTGTTATTTACATTTTGCACTGGAAAACATAAAACAGTAAATGGAAAGCTAAAAATCAATTAAAACTAGAAATTATTTTGCTCAGGTTAAGTTCTAGTTTTTGGCAACTATTCAGTCTACTAAAAATAAGCTGACTAGTCTTATTTAAAAATTGGCTAACATTACTGTTAGTCTTCAAAATAAGGTAAGAAATGGGTGAATGGCTAATAAATCAGTGGATCACTTCCACTTGATTCAGGTTTCTTCTGCTACTGTATGAGTTAGTGCCATGGCTATTTTTTCACTAAACAAGTCTGGGATGGTTGGTCTCCTCAGCCAGAGATTCTAATTCTGGGTGAGTATCTTTTTAATGAGATCTTACACCAAGAACTTTCCTGTCAGGTGTGATGGTAAGAGTCAAAGCCCACATCCTCACGTCACGGAGGCTCACACAGTCAAATTACACACGTGTTAAATTCAACAAAATTTATTCTTCAATTAAAATTGTTTAGAACTCCAACAACATTAGCAAACCACAGGTTCAATGATGTAAGGGGAAATTAATACTGCACAAATGACTTAAGAATTCTTAAGCTTTAGAAATGCTGACCCCAAATGAGCATATCACTCACCTAAAAGATGAGGGCTCTCAGCCTTGAGGAGTTTCCTTAGGTGGTGTCCCAACCCAAAGGGAGACCCCCCCAACTGCAGACCCGCTGCTCCGAGGAGGACTGGCTCAATTTGCCCTCCGGCGGGGCTCCGTTTATACCATAGTCAAATCTGATCTGTGGTCATATATAGTCAGTGGTTGAGAAGTTTCTTTCGACCGAATTGTTTCATTGGCGGAGGGTCTTGCCTTTTGACCAAAGTGTGTATGTGATGGTCATCACCAGCCGAAGTGTGTACAGGACCGCAGTCACCATGTGGGCTGGGCAGCTCGACCCCCAGACTGTGGCTTCTAGGCATTTTTTTTTCAGTCAAAATTTTTCAGTCTCTATCAGGGAGGGTGCACCTGCCACACCTTAAAAGAAAGGTGCATGAGAATAACAGAAATGGTACCAGTTCCTCAGTTTTAGTGTTTAGCCCTCCACTAGCTTATACTCTGCCATATAAAGGCAACTCAAAATTAGTGCTGGTTTTACTGTAGCTGTGATGGTTCAGAAGCTGTTTCACAGGCACTTCAGCTGTCTAGCAACCTCTGGTAGAGAGCCTGAACATATAACATATGTACTCAGGGACAGGTACGTTTCTATCCATATTTAATCTATGTTAGTGATTATACATAGTTAGGAAGTTTGCTTCCTGCTATCCCCTGACATCCTGTCGTCATGATAGCTTGGCTATAAGAAGCTGTCTGGGGATTTCTCTATACTTGAGAAGAGTTGGTTGGGAAAGCTGTAATACAATAACAAAAATGTCCTTAAAGGGAACATTCCGTAGGCCTGGAGGAGCTCTTTTGTTGGCATCCTCAAAGATAATGATCTATACTAGCAGAAAGACCTCTTGCTGCAGTGATAACCATGGTTTACTGGGTTTTTTGCAGACACAGTTTTATCATGTAGTACCATGACTTTTTCACATTCGTAGCTGATTCACTTATACTTGCCAAATGTTTCAAGCCTGTTTGTTCTGTCACCAAAATCTTACTTCCTTATCTTTTCAACCATCCCTTTGCTTGAACTTGGACTCTTTAGAGGACACTTTATCCCTGTGCCAGATATCACTGTGGGAATAAAGAGCACGAGACTCTGCAAATGCCAGTAATACAAACAAAGAGTCATGAAGATAATCATAGTATCTCAATGCTTGAGGGAAGCACCATTTCAGAAGTAGCACAAACCCAGTGTTGTCTTTTCCCCCTTTTATGGTGAGATGTACTACTACATGGACTATAATTACGTAAGTATTTAGAGGTTTTTTCATATTTCTAGTTCTTCTATTTGGGAAAGAATCTATTCCAAAGCAGCAGGTCCTGCATGTAATCAGAAAGGAACTGAGATATAGGATTGTTCTGCCATCTTGGGGAACAAATAATAGGCTCACAGCACGGTCTTTAACCAGTTTCCTTTAAAACATCGGATCTCCTTCAATGATGCAAATCTAGTTCATCTACTGACCATAAACAATGGGATAATTAATGGAATACTTCAGCTTTGAAATTGAATCTTTATGATCTCAGAATTATGAATTGGATTGGAATCACTTTTTGAACTATTTGATGAATTCAGATATAATTATCACCTCATAAGCCACAGAGCATGTCATTGCTGAGTATTTATTATATAGCCTTTGTCATGTAATTACAGAAAGATTGCTCAGGGATACATGCTTTATAAAACTGAATGAAACTAAATATATATTTTCTTTCTCTTATGTATGTTTATTGTTTGGAATTTTCTCCATCAAACTGTTTACAGGTTCTAAGGCAGGACAATTGTTGAACTGCACTTGGAAAGGAAATTTCTGTGCAGGTTACATGAAAAAGCACTTACAGCAATGGCTCCATTTCTTTCTAGACAAGGCACAGGAAAAAGCACATGATAAGGTTTGTATTAGTAGAACTATAAATTCCCCAGGTAAAATTAATTTTATCTCTTAGCTATTAACTTGAAGGTGCAAGATTTTTTTGTACGTGCAAATGCCCCTGCATTCTGCAAGTATCTTCTCTTGCAATGAACTAAAAGCAGGGCAGATTTCTCATTGAAACTATGGGGGTTTTCCACCATTCTGGTGCAGGGAAACGTCTTAAAAGAAAATGCAAATGTTGTGGTTATATCCACTTAAACAGCTCTTTGCACAACCAGAGTGATATAAAGCACTCAATGTTAATGAGCTTCAGATCAGGCACGTAGATCAAAATTTCAATACTTATCACTACCTTAATTGGATATTCATTTTGATTCTACACACCTCTCCCCAGGGGTGTGGTAAATAAGGCCAAGTTTATTCTTGGATCACTTTGCTTATAAACTGACTGATAGGTAAGGCATTCCTCGTGTGGGTGCAGCTAGCCTGGCATTGTTCTGCCATAGAAACACACCCTTCCCTGAAACAAGGAGACACACAGCTTGCTGGAATAACTGTCTGAAGATTAGGAGTTTCTCTCAGCGCAGCTATACCAGCCAGGGATTAAACCAACACGTGTGGCAAAAGTCTGGGGGGGGGAAGAGTCAGGGCTTAGGAATGGTGTGATACGGTCCCTGCGCTGAGAACGATGCTTAGCACTCTCTCCCTGGGAAGAGGAATGAAATGTATACATATTATTTCATATCATTCTCTGTTCCATTTCCATATCCAGCGCCTCTCCCAAATGACTCGCTCAGTGTAATAAAATAAATGTATTGTATTTTATCTGATGTTTTCTCTACTGTTCTCAGCCACCTCCCTATCTTGTATTCTTTCATCTGCGTGACTCATCTTTCCTTTAAAAAAGCAAGCATGTCAGGGCATTCAGGATAGAGCAGAGAAAGTAAGAACCTGGTGAATTTATTTTATCTCTTTTCCAGGCTTTCTGTCGGACTGAAAAAAAAACAGTGAGCAATTGTTGGTTAAAAAGGAAAATTCTGGATGAAGCATTTTCCATTCCTCAAATGGAATCAGAATGAAGACTTTTGGAAACTCAGGAAAATGAAGTTTACAATGCCATTATTCCCTCATTTTCTAGTGGGATTTCAGATACATTTGCTGCATTTGATCATGAAAATTTGTCCTCATGTAGTAAACTACCTAGGATCCTCAGTCACAGTTCAGAGTACGCTGTGAGGCTCATAGAGACAAAACAGAAAAATATTTTGTGACCTCAGGAGTTTACAATCTGAATGGAACATCAGAGACCAAACAGATAAAAACAGACAGTGCAGAACACAAGGTAACTAGTGATCAGGGTATTTTGCAATGTCAAAAGAGAAATAGGGGAACCTGTCTTGTAAGAGGAGATCAAAAGGAGCTAGGCTTGTTTTACCTCGCAAAGTCAAGGTTGAGTGTACTATTCATAGGCACATTTTGGACACGGGTAAATCTCAGAGAAAGATAAGAACTGTTGAATTTTAAGTATAGTTCAAAGCAAAATGCACACAATTTCATCCTAAACCGAGTTAGCTAGAAGAAGATTTGTATCTCTCAGAAGCACAGAAATGGCCTTCCAATAGGGGATGTAAGAGGAAAGTAATGAAATCACTTCAAGATGGAGCACGAGGCATTTACAGCAGGATAGGGACGATCCGGGAGTTAGGACCTACAACTTGGCATATAAGACTCTGGCTGTTCAACTTGCTGATATCTGCAAGAGGGGCTGGAGGAAGACTTGTTTGCTGTTTGTTGACTCTGTCTGTTTGCACTAGATTCATGTTATACTTAATTAGCTCTGTGATTCAGAGCGCCTGCCACGTCAGTGCAGGAACAGGGAAGAATGTCCTCTTTTTCCCCCATCAATGCAAAACAGGGCTTCTGGGAAAGATGGGGTTTTACTTTCTTCTCATATGTCAGTGATCAGTGGGAAGTCCTCGAGATACTTAGATTGTTCTTACTTATGTGCCTTAATCATGTCCTCAAGGCTAAACCCAGTCATTGTATTTCAGGATTTGTACTGTATTTTCTATTAACCACTAATGGATTGCACTTTGAATTTTGGTGGGGGAATTGTCTTCCTCTGTTCTTTTTTTCATCTAATAAACCCCCTGCCTATGGCAAGGAGCTCAGATACTGCATTTCCCCCACTTTTGCCTGGTCCCTTCCTTTGGGACAGGCTAATTTTGGCAGTCTTTCTCGTATGAATGCTTCGAATAATGTTCCAAAGATTTCAGGGTGTTTTTGTGGTTTCTGGTATACGGGATCATGTAGTGTAGAGCTCTCTGGACTCTGGGTTGAATGTGAAATACTTGGCTGCCTGCAATTGCAAAGGATTTATCTTTTTAGGCTCTGAAAAAAGACAGTGAGGTAACTCTGTGGATGCTTCTTGTTAGCGTAGGGGAAGGGAGCACAGGAGAAGGGCATGAAAATGCTTGTCTAAAAGAGCTGTACATGAATGCTGTAGGCTGACTTCCCAGAGGCAATGTTTTGGTAATTAGAAAGCCTGCATCCTTGTCTTTCCAGGGCATTACCTTCAGTGGTCTGCAAGTAGAAGGGAAAAAGCTTCTGTGAGGTGGAGGTCTTTGTTGAAGGAGTGGGAAAGATTGGGGGAAAGGGTGTGGAGCACTGTATCTTCAAAGAGCACGCCATGGGGCAGGGCATGAAGCCATCCTTGGAGAGATTTGCTGTGAGAATGAGAATAAAGCAGGCATGGGGAAAATCTGGATTTTTCCTCCCAGAGCTCAGAAATCTGGAGGCACCTGTGGCTGATCACAAAGGGAGTTCAGACCAGCGACTGCCGCCGGCACTGGCAGCAGAAAAGGATGATTTTTTTATCCATATATGGGAGCTGCATGAAGTTTCCTTGAAATGATTTTACTGTCTTTGAAAAGGGTAAAATGGATTTAATAATCACAGGACTGTTAAGCGTTTCTGTGGCAAAATCCACGTGACACCTCCGTTGACTCCATATAAGCTGAGGGACTTACCCGATGGACAGATGGATGCAGACTGAGAGGTGATCAGGAATTCATGGGCCCAGTAAACTGAGGCTAGAGAGGATGCAAGCTAAGGGCATAAAATCTCCTGTGTTCCTGGCACTTTTTTACTCCGCCTGTCAGTCAAAGGTTTTACCAGAATAGTGATAAAACTCACAGAAAGAAACCCCAACAAACCAAACTGAAAGCACAGAATTCCACTAAACTTTCAGTTTTGGCAAAACAGAGTTTTCTTTTTTTTTTTTTTTTTTTTTTTTTTTGTGTAAAAATTTTCAATTATAGCTACTTATCACACCTTTCACTTGAGGCAGACAACCTGCAGGGCCCCAAAGACAGCATTGCTGGGCTGCCACTGAATACAGACAAGGCATTGTCATGCTCTGGCATCAAGGTAGGAGTTCCCCTGACCCACCCCAGGGATTCAACAGCTGTTTTCCAACAGAAGTTCTTCCAAAGAAAGCAGCCTGGCTGAATACACCGTGACTTTTAGATAAGGTTTTACTTCATCAGAACATTCCCATCTAGATCTTATTGCAATGCTGGACCAGATGAGCAGGCTGGGGTCCTATGCAGACTTGATCAAATTCCCAACGAATGTGCAAAAGGCAGTTAGGAAATAACCTGCTGAAAGTTTCCTCTCAAGCAGGGAATGAAATGTGGGTCTCTGGGTGGAATCACTACATTTTGTTTCCATTTTAAATTGTTGTAGTGTGTTATCTAACTGCCAAAGTTCTCATTTTCCAAATGGAAGTCCATTTCTTATCTGAATTCTGCTAAGTTCTTTGCCTCAGATATACCTCATGATACTGAGTAAAAGAGATTAGCTGTGAATAAAAGAGATTACATGCAAGTGCTGCCTTTTATCAGCCTTAAATCAGTGTCTTTTAAGTTCCTTCCTCTTCTTTTCTGGTAAGAGAAATGGAAAACATGTTGACTTTGTCTTTGCTATTCATTGCTTGATACAATCTCCCAGATTTCAAATCAGATTGTTGCTACACAAAACATTAGATCCTGATACCTGGGTATGAAACCATTATTTGTGTGTGAGAAAGGGCATTTCTTTCATGTTTAAAAATGTGTCTTATGGAAAGTGAAAGGAAGATGCATAAAACTATGGTACAGTCACAGTATAAAACTGTCCTGAAACAATTGGTGACAAATACAAAACTTCTGTGCATGAAGAGCTTTCAGGACTGGAAACTACAACTTGCAGAATGAATAACAGGTAATCATGGGAATCCCAACAGCCATTAGAAGTCACTCATCAGGGTAAAATAGCTGATTCCTTCACTGATCCTTAACAATAATTAAAACCCATGAAAACTCAGGATCTGGTTAATGCAGTTTCTATCCAAAGGGCAAGATTAATCCTCTGTACTGGAAGCAGAGATTCACTTTTGGGTTTTTTATATTGTCCGTGATCACCATGGCATAATAATACTGAATCATGTCATTACTAAGCATTTCTCAGCAAAACACAATTTACTCTTGAACTTTTATTCATTTCTATTTGACAATGGAGATGTTTCCTTCTCTTCTTTTTTGTTATAGAGGAAAAAAATCCATCTCTCTTGAAAAGTGATTCTCATGTGCTTTTCATCAGAGACCAACAATTATTGTTTATGACCTTGGTTTTTAATTGTAAATCCAAACCCATCATTTTGGAAACTTTACAAGTTTGCAAATAAACCTTGTGTATATTTTCCATGCTTGTAATCTGAACGCTTATTTTAGCAGCAGCTGATGCTTGGTCCTACGTATATATAACCTTAAGCCGTTAGCTTCATGCTGAGAATATAACCAAGCAACCTGCTAGCTTTCAAGCTATCATTATTATAGCTTTGATTATCTCCACATCCTTTGGCTGAGGGATGGAGCCTTTTGAAACTTCTTGAAAGTCACTCAAGTGATTTCTTCCATCACCTCCTGGCCAAAGAGCTGAGTATTGTCTCAATGACAGTGTTTGCGACTGTGCAGTTATACACTGATTGTAAAACATTTTGCTTACAAGAAATTAAGCCAAATTACAGAAAAAGCAAATCACATAGCATCTGTAAGCACAGCCCTAATAGAAAAGAGTCCCTCTGACCCAAAACTAGCAATATTGCTGCAAGCCAGCAGAAGCACGTGGTTATAGACTGTGCTTTGGGAGAACCAAGGTCCCACCACAGACTTCCTTTATAATTTGGGCAAGTCACTTTTTAACCTCTCACTGCCTCAGTTCCCCACCTTTAAGGGACAGACAACAATACTTGGATTGTCTTGTGTGTGTAGCTTTTTGTGCTACAGACTGTCTGTACCTGACAGCACAGCGCTTAGCACAGTGGACCTATGACCAAACCGTGTTTCCCTAGGGAATTCTGCAATACGTATGGCATGCACTTGTCCTTGTCATGGCAAAAGAAATGTTCTTAGCCAGGTAGCTAGACTCCGGAGCTTTAGAGATCCATAGTAATGCTATGATAGAGGTTTTCTCTTACCATCTCTGTACAGAGCAGACTGATAGCAGTTTGCAAGTTTCTTTCATTCTCCTGGTTGCCCTTCTGCAGGAGTTGAAGGGTCCTTTCGATCTGAAGGCTCATTGCACAGGGAAAGGCCAGAAGCTAATAACAGCATTTTGAGGTCCCTGCTGTGACCAGCAAAGACCTTCAAATGGAATAATTTTAATGAACTTCACGTGTTTGTAGTGTTGACTTTTACTTGAGAGCTAGTTTCCTTGACTCCTTTTATAGTCATTGCAGGCAAACAGACACTTCCAAGATGGGATTCATCTGCCCTATATTAGGTTACTATTTTAGGGTGAGATAAATCATCCCCTGGAGTTTCCTATTTCTTTTAATTGACTACAAAGAGAGTCCAAACAATTACCTCATGTGCAGACTTTTACCCTGTAGATCTGGACTTCAACTTGTGGTGCTCATACAGAATCTACAGACGTCACCATGCCTTCCCAACAAAGTCAGTAGCACTGTGTCCATTTTATTTTTTCTTGGTGGGGAAACTGAGGATCAGTGATATGGCCACAGTGTTCAAGGGCACCAAGCAGTCCTATATTGATATACTGAGTAACAGTGCAGACCCAGAACTGCTGTTTTGTAAAGATTGGCACCACTCAGTTGAGGCACTCCATGTTTAAACCTGCTGAATACTTGGATCTAAAGATCTCAGGTGAAGCTACTCTAAACTAGAAACACAAGTTACACCTCATAGTTGATGCTTATCATTAGTACAACGAGTTTTAAATTTTAGGAAGAAGAAATCACCAAAGACACCACAATAGCAGCTACAAATGCCACCTGAACTGTGTTATTTCCTTAGACATGTGGCACCTGGTGTTGAGTAAGAGCTCTTCTGAGTAATTTCTAAACCAAATAAAAAGCCTGCTGTGTCTGCAATACCTGGGTATCACAGCTCTTATGATAGGTAATTCTCATGGATTCAACTTATTTTGAATTGCCAGGGGATAAACAGGAGGATTAGTAAAGACGGTGTAATGTGGCATGTGTAAAATAAAAATGAGAAGATTAACTGTTAATAAGTAATCAGCTAGCTTGTCAGCAGCATGCTATCTAGCTGCTGAAAAATTAACTGCTTAAAGCAGTGTCCATTTCTCGGGACAAGTCAGAGCAGAGCAGCCCATGGGAAAGGCGCTTTCATGTGGTTTCTCTGAATTGCTTGAATGGATGTGACTAGTTTCATCATTTGGTGAAATCCATCTGGGGGATGAGATAAAAACATGCATAATCTTTGCCACTTATTACACAGCTGGATCAGAGCACATTTCTAATCACTGGCAGAATGTGTCCTTTTGTGGAGACTGTTAATGACAAGTACCAGCATCGTGCAAGGCTCAGATGATGTAAGATCCACTTCTAGGCATTTGCACTCTTGGCAGGTTTCTGGGGGCCGAGTACTGAGCACCACTGCAGCTTCTGCAGAGGTTCTCCTCTGGCGTGATCCTGGAGCTCTCTGTGGTGGCAGAACATAATGCTTTGAATCCTGAGCTCAGGAAAGACCTCTGAAAACACAGAGGTACCTTAAGGAAACAGAGCACCTCAAACGAGGAGGCTGCAAGCAGTTTAGAGACAGCTGCTCCCCTCCACGGTCGCTGCCTTGCTCCTGCTGCTTCACTCCCACTATGCTTCTCCTTTCTGGCATGTCCTAGTTTCTCGCTTTTCTCCTTCACCTTTGTCATCTTGCTCTTCTTCCAGCAACCTCCCCTTACCCTCTTTCAGCTTTCTGAGCATGACTTTAAAGCCTTGCTCTAATATGCGTAGATAGCCCTCTGAAGGTGCTATCACAAATAAGCCAATGTAGGGGCTTAGTGTGCAGGCAGATTGCATTTTTTTTCCAGCTTGGTTTCGTCTCTTCAAGTTGTCTGAACCTCTCTGTGTCAAAGTCTCTAATTGCACACAACAAATTCAAAACATGTTATCCAGCATCAAATAAATACATCAAAGGGGTAAACATCACAAAGTATTACAAGCTGTTTGACACTAGGGTGGCCAAGAGAAGCGAGAGCTGCTGTAAGAGCATCGTCTGAAGGAAAAGCTGCAATGTAAGCTCAAATCGTTAGACAGAGGAGAAGACACAGAAGCTCTTTCATAACCAAACTGAAAAATTTGATTTGAACTGACAATCAAACATCAGACATAAACCTGTAGGAAACTACGCACTGTTAGTATCACAGAACCACTTGTTTACATCTTTAGCATCGGAAGGGATGAAGGAGAGAAGAGAACAAGTTGGGAAATGAGGCAAAGTAGTGTCAAAAGGCATTCTGGATGCATAATGCCTATTATTTAAGTGAATTTCACTTTTCATCTAACTCCATTGATGAAATGTGCTATGTAAATCAGGGAAGAATTGTGCTTTCTGTAGCTGTTTAGAAACCTAATTTCTTCTCATGCTTGAAGAATGATGTCAGCAAATTTGAGATACTAAAAAAGAAGCGTTAGGATAGGAAAGGGGAGGGCATTAAGCTTATATACAGTTAATTATACAATGAAGACAGTTGAACCTTCTTGTCATTTACTCTTGCTCCCATCTCTTCTATGCAGCTACTACACTCATGTGTATGCACATTTTTCTTTCAAGTAAACTCTTAAGTAATAATATAAATACAATAAATTTTGCAAAGTTGAGTTTCCAAGAGTTAATGGCAGAATTAACAACATGTTTTGTGTGGCTTTAATCAAGTCCCTAGATGTGTGTGTTTGATGACAGTAATTATTCAGAGCATCTTTGGCTCACTTAGTGTGTATTCTTGCTTATTTACTCTGGCTACTCACACTTTTATCCTGTTCTCATTACTTAATGCATATATATTTTTATAAAAAATCTGATTAACAGCACACTAATCAGATTTTCATGTGGAGTCCTCTTTTGTGCCCATCACTATTTGACAATGTTCCCAGATTTCTAATACAATGTTAGTCTTTGTGGTTGGTTAACCTTGGCTGGCTGCCAGGTGCCCACCAAGCCGCTCTGTCACTCCTCTCCTTAACCTGATGCGGGAGAAAACACAACGAAAAGCTTGTAGGTCAAGATAAGAATAGGGAGCTCACTCAGCAATTACTGTCACAGGCAAAACAGACTCAACTTGGGGAAATTAATTTAATTTATTGCCAATTAAACAGAGTAGGATAATGAGAAATATGAACAAATCTAAAAATAACTTCCCTTCACCCCTCCCTTCTTCCCAGGCTCAGCTTCACTCCCAACTCTTCTACTTTCTCCTCCAAGTGGTGCAGGGGGATGGGGAATGGATGTTGCAGTTGGTTCATAACACTTCATCTCTGCCCCTCCTTCCTCATCGCACTCTTCCCCTGCTCCGGCGTGGGGGGACACAGTCCTTCACAAACTTCTCCAGCGTGGGTCCTTTTGACAGGTCCTTCAGGAATGGACTGCTTCAGCGCGGGTCCCCTACACGGTCACAAGTCCTGCCAGAAAACCTGCTCCAGTGCAGGCTCTTCACAGGCTGCTTCAGGGCACATCAGCCTTCTCTGGCGTGGGGTCCTCCCCGGGCTGCAGGTGGAGATCTGCTCCACTGTGGTCTCTCCCTGGACTGCAGGAGGACAACCTGCCTCACCATGGTCTTCCCCACGGGCTGCAGGGGAATCTCTGCTCCGGCGCCTGGAGCATCTCCTCCCCTCCTTCTGCACTGACCTGGGGGGCTGCAGGGTTGTTTCTCACATGTTCTCTTCTCTCCCAGCTCGTGCGGCACAGCTTTTTTCACCATTTCTTAAACATGTTATCACAGAGGTGCTACCAACGCTGCTGATGGGCTCAGCTTTGGCCAGAGGTGAGCCTGTCTTGGAGCTGTCTGAAACTGGCTCTGTCTGACCTGGGGGCAGTTTCTGGTGTCTTTTCTCACAAGCCACCCCTGCAGCCCCCCAGCTACCAAAACATTGCCATGTAAACCCAATACAGTCTTCCTCTGTCTTCTCCTGATGTCTTAATTTTCTGGTCCCAAGCTCCTCTTCTATCATAGGGCTTCATCCAAACTCTGGGTTAACTGGTTCCCACACCCCCACTCCCATTCTGTTCTCCACTGTATTTTCTAGTTCTTGCTTTATCTGGTCCCACTGTCACTATGTGTGCTGATTGACTCATTTCCCTCATCTTCATAACGTCATTATTAGCAACCCTAGTTTTTTAAATCAGCCACCTCTCTCCTAGGTTCAAGCTGGATGCCAGGAGAAAATCACTGCAGGCTCAAGAGAGTCCAGCACCCTGTTCCCACCCCGCATCAGGCGAGCTAATAACCCTCTGTGAACAATAGCACACTCATCTTTTAGTTTTTCTGGGCTAATACCTTCTTTTTTGGCTTTGTCAGCATGAGGTGTCAGGAAACACTTGAACAAGCTTAGGCAGATTTTTGCAAAGACAGGGATTACATCCCGCTAGTCAGAGGCACCATGTCACCCACTAGGATTTTCAAGTCACAGCTTCAAACCATGGGAAAGTTAGAGGGTCACAAAGTGAAGATGTCAATGACTAGAACAAACTCTTTCTCCCCCAACAACTTAGTTTTTGGAAATGGTTGAAGTTTTGTTGGGCAAAAAAAAAAAAAAGAATTATAGCAGCCCGAGGCGAGCCCAATGCTTACAATTGGTTCAGCAAGGAGTCTGGGATGAGAAACGAGATGCAGACAGAGGGGACAGAAGCAATGCTTGACTTGAGAACTGGCAAAGAAACGGTAGCAGATTGCCTGGGGGACACCCGCTGCGGAAGGAAGGGCTCTGAGCTCAGAAGAAGGAATTCTGACACAATCATGAGCAACAAAGGTGATGGTCCCACTGTGAGATGGTTGTGTTGGGGGGTTGGTGTCAAGCTCAGGGCAACAAGGGCCCCAAGGGAGCACGTGGCCTGCTGGGAATATACTGGAAGGCACTATTTTGAACACACATCCATGCTGCCTGTCGGTGGACACTTGAGTGACCAAACCCTCCTCTCACCTCCAGTCCTGCTTCTTCTCTGGAAGGATCTGTGCATTCCGCTCACGCCTGCAGACCTCAAACAAAATGGGACCTGCACAAAACCGATAGTGTAGGTATATCCTCTAGCAGGACACAATTCCACCAACCCCAACGATTGCTACTGGCTGTATCATGGTATCTACTCACACCTGGGTATGTGTGATTAATTGATATTATTTTTGATTTTTATATGGAATATTTAGAGCTCTTAGCAAGCACAGGGTTTCATTCATGGTTCACATGGTACAAGCAAATGAAGGAAGCAATGCGTTGTTTCCCAACATCATATTCATCATGCTCCTGGGACTGCTTTTACATCCAAGCATATAGTTGTATCTTTTGGTTTTTCAGGGAACAGAGGAGTCCAGTGTAAGCTGTGTCTTTTCTTACATCACTGTCCTTTGAACTTTAATTGCAGAATAACTGTTTCTTGGAAGCCTGTCCCACTGGATCCTGTCCATTGTGGTACTGTCCAAAATAAGTTTCTTTGGAAATATTAATTTGTCTTACAAATACAGTAGGTTTAAAGTGGAAGCATATTCTCAGGTAAAGAGATACAAGAACAACTAAAAATACTATCACAACAACAGGAGTAAGAATAGATATTAGGAATTGAAGATAGATCATACTAAAGTTATGTGGCTGCTACTACCACCAGGTAGAGATTTCAGAGGTAAGGTTATTACTAAAAAAATCTAAACTTTTCCAGAAAAGTTAATTCAAAAATAAGGTTGCCAAAACCCTGAAGTCTGTCCTGCGGTGACTCCGTCTAATGACCATGGGATTCAGGCAGATTTTGGTGTAGGCAGCCTCAGATGAAACGAGAACTGTTTCTATAAGCACAATTGTTAGGCAAGAAGAGCCAGCATGCAAACTAGCAAAATGGATAGGAAAAAGTCACAACAAAGCCTGGGCAGAAAGCCCGCTGGTATTTCTCTTACTGGGTGTGTGAATTCCCCGGAGACTCTGCAACGCAAACGTGTTGCCCAGCCAAGGCAAAGGCGTGAGTCAAGCTCCAACAAGTTCCCAGCAGCAGAGCCCTTGCTCGGCCCAGCACCGCGCACCAGCTGCGGCCGCGCTTATCCCGCAGGAGCGGCCAAATTTTGGCCGAGCACCTCAGGGTGCGCCGGGATCGTGCCGGGACACAGTGCTTCCCAATTCGAGCACCGCTGGGACCCTTGGGACTCCTGCGCTCCCCCGGCTGGGGCCAGGCGCACCACCTCGTTCTGCACAAAGGGAACTGCCTTTGGCTATTGCCTCCCCATTACCCCCAGTAACTGGCGCCCCATTACTGGGGACGGGAGGGCAGGCTGCCGGGCGCACCCTTTGCGAGTCCCACTGGGGCTCATCAGCAGTGCTTCCCACGTGCTGAGACGGGGTCATTTATCTCCACCGTTATTTAGCTTTTCTCACTTTCAGTGAGGAGAGCAGATGGGGTAGTCAGCATCTGCAGAATCTAATAAATGCTAAGAGATACCAGGGGATGCGCCTGCTCTGAGAAGCTGAACAGATGCGCTAAAATTGAGCTGTATCCCCAGAAGGCTTTTCATGTCAATTTGTTTATTTTTTGGACAATATCAGTCAGACTGAATCGAGCTATCCGGATTTTATGTTCCTGGGAACCAGTTTCATTCACAGAGCTAATGCCAAAAAATAAAAATTATCTAAAACTAAAGATGATTTCTAGAAACAGCAAAGGCCAGAAGATGTCCGAGCTCTGCCTTCTCTTCCGAGAGGAGGAAAATAGAGCTTGAGGCTTTGGAAAATTGGGTCCACTTCAGAACTCATTCACTGGAAACTCATTAACTAGCCTTGGATAGTATCAGGACAAGTCAAAAAGATGGAAAGGCAGGCTTACTGTTGTGATAACCTGGTACGTGAGCCATGAAGTGCTCATTTTACAGATATCAGAGGACATAAAAAACCTCTAGCCTGTGGGCTGATACTCTCAGAAATTAAATGAAATGTGTAGTCCTTATCTGTTTAACAGAGATAATGGGAAAAAGAACACCAACAATGCTGAGCACTGCACATTTCTTGTGGAAGTTCACTCAGTAGGAAAGTGGCCAAAAGGCAAAATTTGAACACCACTGGAGACACTCGAGTGATGAAGACTGCAAATCAACTCTATTACACACCATAATCTATTTAACTGCAACCAATATCCTAAAAAATGGGGTTGTGCCCAGAAGGCCTACTTAGCTGTTTGCTTTTCCAGTCATCCAAATCTCTGCTTATTTGAGTATTTTGATACTCTCACAGATAGTATTTTACTGTACCTTGGTCAGGCTTCAGAAAACAGACATACTTTAATGGTATGAAAACAGCAATCTGATTTTTTCATAAATGTATCTGAGACCCTTTCTTCTATACCATAAACCAGAAGTATTTGCCGAGGTAACAGATTTGCATGAAAGCGTATCTAATTAAAGTCTTCTGTGCATAAATTGAGACACTTCTCTATGGTACTGCATGACATATTACAAACTAGGAAACATTAGGTATTAATAATCGACACAGCTGCTGTCAGTTTTAAAAAAGAGTAAAAATCTTGGATATAGAGAATTATTTACTCTCTCAGGACTAGAAGAATCACTTTCTCTTGTAGAATTGAACACATAAATGGGACTTGGGGAGATTTTCTCATAATTGCCTCTTTTATGTGCTGTGCAGAGTTGTCTTTTTGTTCACTGAGGTTAGTGGGATGGTGCAGGTCAAACTTTGGTTCTGGCCCAGTTGTTTAGCTTGCACAGCACCTTCAGCCCACTTTGAAGGAACAGCACTGCATTTATGTATCGTGAAGCCAGTTCACTTCTCACGTATCCTGCTTTTCCTCCAGTGTAAAACTATTTGATTATTCCAGAAAATGTACAAATTACAAGTATAAACTGCAAACATGAGTTACAAGTATAACTAATACAGACAACAGTATTATGAATATAGGAAAGTAAATACTATAACCAGGGTAAGCTGACCATTTTGTATAGATGTCAACTTTGCAAATGGAGGATAGGACCACTGTGGAATTTTGTATCTTATCTGAATTTTCTAATTCTCTCTTTCTGCATACATTTTTTCAGACCAAAGCATGAGATCAGAGCACTCTTGAAGAGTTTGAAAGTCCAAGCTTCCAACAAAAAACTTCTCCAGAAACCTTAATCATATAATTTCTTACATTTCTTACCAGAGGTGAACTGGTAGTCCCCCAAAAGCTGATGTGACTAAATTTGATTAAAATCTGATTTGTTACACATGTAAACTTATTTTCCAAATCCCCATGTATGAGCAAGTAAATGATTATCAGACATTTTGATTCAACAGAATACTCTAAGAGGGAATCATTTTTCCCATCCCAGCACTTCCAGCATAGCTTTTAGTGATGCAGCAGTTCAATAGCTAAGAATGTTCAATGCTCACCTGTACTGGTTTTGGCTGGGGTAGAGGTAATTTTCTTGAGAATATTTAGTATGGTACTGTGTTTTGGATCTGTGCTGAAAACAGTGTTGATAACCCAGGGATGTTTTCGTCCCTGCTGAGCAGAACTTACCCAGAGCCAAGGGCTGTTCTGCTCCTCACCCCACCCCACCAGCGAGCAGGCTGGGGGGGCACAAGGGGTTGGAGGGGACACAGCCAGGACAGCTGACCCCGACTGACCCAAGGGACATCCCAGACCATGGGACGTCACGCTCTGTAATATAGAGCTGGGGGAAGAAGGAGGAGGCAGGGGGACATTCGGAGCGATGGCGTTTATCTTCCCAAGTCACCTTGATGATGGAGCCCTGCTGTCCTGGAGATGGCTGAACACCTGCCTGTCCATGGGAAGTGGGGAATGAATTCCTTGCTTTGCTTTGCTTGTGCGTGGCTTTTGCTTTACCTATTAAACTGTCTTTGTCTCAACCCATGAGTTTTCTCACTTTTACCCTTCTGATCCTCTGCCCCATCCCACCGGGGGGGGGTGAGCGAGCGGCTGCGTGGGGCTGAGCTGCCCACCTGGGTTAATCCACATCACCCCAGCATCTCTGCTACAGAAGACAAGTTACTCTATATATCGAAGCATGATTTCGATCCATTTCTTGTGTTGGAACTCTTCTTTACTATTGGTTGCCTGTTAATTCACTGTTTCATTTTGGGACATGTCTATACCATTCCATTTGGATAGCTCAACTGATTAAAGCTGATTGACGATATTGCTTCAGAACATGAGGAGTCTTCTGGTACTAGCTGGGGGAAACAAACATTTTAGAACAACAGTAATAATAATGACACTTGTTCCTTGAAGTAGCTCATTGTCCAGAAAGCATGCTAATTGGAAATTAATTTTTTTCCTTTTCAATGTTAAATATTTCTGATTTTTTTTGTTCTGCCACTCAGTATGCTGCATTTTTTTTCAGGCTTGAAAGGAAGTATTTGTGGTATTGATAATTCTGTCTTTAAGGATGAGTTTCCTGAACAGCTTTTAATGATGTTAGACACAAAGACAGGGAAATTCCTTGTAAGTTTTTGATTCCTTTTAAGTTCTTGATTCAATGATCACTGAGCACAAAAACAGTTCTCCCATGTCATCTGCTGATAGACCGCATATTATAGACCCAAGCTATTTAATATGCCTTGGAGTTTACAGTCCCAGTACTCAAAGACCCATAAATGCAGAGTTTTTGAACTCAGACTATCCATTTGCAAGTAAAAAACCATCCCAGCAATAAAAAATGTAAAATCAGAAATTCAAACTAAATTTCCAGCAAGTGCAAATAACTACAGTTATTTCTTTCCTGAGACAGTTCTAACAATGTATTTAGAAGTTGTCCAATGGCAGATACCAGATAGTAATTTTAAAGAAGTCTTCTACTTTAAAGGAGCAGTCTAAATATAAAGTGACTCAGAATTTTTCAGTACCATGTAGTTGGCTTTGGTGTGCCATTTTTTAAAGTCGTGTAGTTTGAGATACTTGAAAGGAGTCTGTATTCATGGGAAAAGATGTTCAACAATATTTGATGAACAAGTTTCCTTTAAGGTGTATCAAGAAAAGAAGTATTGAAATCTGAAATTCTTAGTGGATTGCTTTAAGGAAGCCTTACACTTGCCAAAAGGAATAGCAAAATTAAGAAAATCCATTCCCAGAACTTTCCATCTTTTCTTTAAGACAAATAAGGAGCTCCTGTTCCCAGTTCTTCAAAATCTCTTTGGATTAACTGTGATGTAAATGAGATCAAAACAGGATTTTCTAGCTATAATAATTATACAGAGCTGCCTATAAGCTAACTTGAAGAATTCAGCCATGTGAGAGAAACCTGAAAAACTCCAAAATCCTGAGGTGAACCTTACTGTAGCTGGTTCTGGCAAAGTTGAAAACTGCCTTCATGCCTAGAAAATCTACCCTCAAAGGGACAGTCTCTTTCAGAAATGCTTATCATGGATGTTACTGGGCCTTATTCTCATCTGACCTGAATGACCAGCTTGTAAAAATGCAAATAAGCGCCCAGAAAACCATGGGTACGGAATCAAGCTGTAGATCAGGATTAACTCCATCCACTGAAGTCACAAGTTTTAAGGCAGTGAAGGTCAGTCAAGCACATGTGCCACGCTGCCCACCGCTGACAGCTTTCCAAGCGCTTAGCCCTCTTTCTGAACGCTTTCAAAATGCCCTGCCACTTGCAGAGAAAAGTTTTCTTATAAACCGGAACAGTGATGGGGTGTTACTGCTACTCTAACATCTCATGAGACCAGTTCTTCTCACACTACATTGTACGCTGTGCTTGCAATGTACTGGACGTCCTGTCAGCACATTCCAGTAATCTGGTGGCACAGCCAAAACCAGGAGAGAAAAGAAATTGTAGTTATCAAAACAGGCAACAATATGAATCTGTTAGTTAACTTATGGCTCAAGATGTTTCTAGACAGGAATGCTGGCACCAGTTCCCTAAAAACTAGTGTAGCTCTGCCAATGCTGTGCAAGTGGTGCATGAAATTTTAGTGTGAGGGCTGTTCAAAGTAAGCTTTTGATTCAGGATTAGGAACAGTGAATGCTAAGCCATGGGACGCCCCTGCAGTGTGCTCTACTCCACGCTCAGAAATACACTCCAGTTAAATAGAGGTCTGGGTCAAGAAAACACGGCCTACATGATGTCATCTCTTTCTGAGATGATCTTGAAACGACCTTGTTTCTTTGAGGCGAGGGTGAATATGTCTTTTCTCAATGACACACTGTACTTACCTTTGCGCTCCTATTGCCAAGCTGGCTGGGCTGCGCTCAGTTTCCCTGCAGGCTGAAAGCAACAAGTAGCAAGTAAAGTCTTACAGTTTCAAGACACGTCTCCCCATGAGGCATCTTCCAGAAAGAAAATCTCAGCCTACTGAAAGGAAGGCCTTGTATCAAGAGTCTGATTCATTTCAGCAAACTGCGTGTTATAGTTCGATGCTCTCCCCTCGCATTATCTCCAGCTGCTCGGCAAAACTGTTGTAAGTAGGGTATGCAGTGATTTTGGATGCTGGCAAAATATTGCCCTGGAGACCAAGTACAAGAATCCCTTTTTTTTTATTTTCTGATTCAAAGCGCATCTCAAAGTTTTTCTTGCTCTTTCTATGCAGGAGCTTAACACAGACTTTCTCTGCTAAGGCTGTTTTATTTTTACAGGCACAATGAAGATTTCTTTGCTTATGGGTGGAAAAAGGAGGCATTCCAAAATGTTTACCAAAGAATAGCTGTTTACAAAACTAGCATCTTGCTTTTTGTCTTGGGTAACTTAGCATCCATAAATGGCAAGAAGATTGTTCTGGTACTTCAAGTCCCTCTGCATTATTCATTAGGGAAGCTCGAGCTGAATAACTTTCTCCGGGACAAAGCTGTTGCTAAGCTTAAAGTTTGGGAGATCTAGTAATGCAATTTTGCTTATCCTTCTCCCCAGGAAACTCTTCCACTCACACGATGTGAGGATACCGTGACTTGGCAAAACCGTGTTTTGTGCCACTTCCTGGATACTGGAGAACAGCACAACTATGTGAAATGAAGAGAAGATTTATTAACCCTGACACTTCAGCGATGAATCAAAATGAGAGGAAGAGGAGGCAGAGAGAGGGAAAGAAAGGGGGGGATACAACTAGTTCCCCATGGCATCCTACATATGTTATGGCATGGCTTTTCCCCAAATGAGCAAGAAGAGAAAGCCATACATGTATGTACGTTTTGTAACATATATACCAGCTTGAATGACAAATGTAATTTCACCTCTGCCAAATAAAAGTCCATCTTCTAATTGTCTTATTATAGGGTAAGCCACAACATTCAAGATGTCCATTTCAGTCACTTGCCTGCAGAGTGACCGAGCGCACGGTTTCCTCTGTTGCAATTTCACTTTAAGGAAATGGGGATTTCATTTTTGGATGGCAAAATTGTTTTTCTGTGTTTTAAAAGAGTGGAAAGGATTGAGGTTCAAAGCTGAACTACAGCTTTTGCTGATGGTTAGCTTTTGGTCACGGTGTTAGCAGCGTGATCATGAGAGCACACTCTCCTAGCACAGAGGCTTTGGCAAGGGATGAAGGGTGAACTCAGCTGGGGAGGCACACAAGAAAGGTGAAAGGACAAAAAGAATCTGGAAACCAATCTGCAAGTAAAACATGTTGCAGAAGCTTAAAGCAAGATTATAAAAAGTAGAACAAGACTCTCTGTCCCTGTGCATCAGTCCTTCAAGAAATTCCTAGACATGTATAGAAGAAGAAGAAACAGTCTGAAATTAAGTCCAGCGCCACTGTATTGAAAGAAAGCACGCTAAACAGGGAGTTAATTTGGCTGCAGTGATATGGAACATTTGCCAAAGTACTATTCTGGTGCATTTTTCTCAGCTCTGACTCTCCAAGGGTGTTCTACCTCCCTTCTAACTTAAACTGCAACTCTGAGAAATGACTTGTTGTTTCAAAATCTCCCTTCAAAGGTTAGAGGCTCTTGGAAATGTATTTATTCTGCCATTCTCAGCAGAAAAATCACAGGCTGAATGAGCACAAGGACTACCTGTTGATGCCTAGAAATGGTTCCTCTGTGGCTGTGTGGAGGTCCGCTGGCAGGTTGTCAGAAGAAAGCTTGCACGACTTCCCCTTCCCAGGCTGCTTCTGCAGATAAAGCTTTCGGCTGGGCTTTCAGTGGTGTCAGCCCGGGAGTGGACTAGTCTGTGAGCAAAGCCTTCGGAGATCAGAGGAACTCCTGCTCATAATACTCCTCAGACATACCTTTTATGAGAATTACGTATGGCATAACATTCGTTAAAAACCAAATATTTCAAAATCCTTGGTTGTCTGATTCTTATAACATTATGATATATTTTTGTTTGTTTTCTCACCTGCTTCTTAGCCCCCCTTCTGTTAATTTTCCCATGGATCTTGTGGGAAACAGCTTAGGAGGTTCTGATGGGACATGAAATTAATCTTTTTCAGTCGGATATCTTCCAGTATAGCTACTATTTTTCATACAAACATTTTCATGCAGCTAGCTCATATTTGCAGAACAGTATGCACTTACATACACCACCTATGTTGAAATAGCAACTTATTACTTTTATTTATTTTTGGGCTCAGTGCTGGTAAGCTAAAACTAAACCTTTTTGTACTAGAAGAATGACTCAGTAATTGCAGTTATCTGTCTTACAGTGGGTATGAAATTATTAATTATTTTAGCTTTATTGAACACAGAAGATGTGCAAGTTCTCTGTCAATGATTATTGTAATTGAAATTACAGTTTGAATGAAAACTTTGATATAATAGTGAGAAATTAACAAACCAACTCTGAGCAGCAGGTAACTTTGAACCCTGTGTTAATTTATCTCTGTTTGTAGCCACTGACTTCTCTTTCAGCACAGTGCAATTCTCAGTACAGTGTGATTTTTACATTCAGTTGTCATACAAGTTGCCTACAGTATGTTCCCATTTATCTTAAGTATCCACATGTTCCTAACATGTAACCATATGCTGAGTGCCTTCACGGCTGATTGTATAAAAATAGGTGTGTCGCAGGAATGCAGTGTGAACTTGGGTATCTTTATTTTGGGAAGTATGTTTTGCATTCAGTACTGCACATAGTGCATTTCAGCTCAATGTCTGCAATTCATAGGCATTTCTTAAAAAAGCTGTTTGTCAAATAATCCACCCATATGCATCTGTTTTATTGATTATAAGTGGCAGTAAGTAATTACCAGTAGTACACAGCTAGTAGAATGCATATATAATCAATTCAGAAGAACTTTAAAACATATACTTTGTCTTCTAGGCTCACAATGACCTAAGAAAACTGGTCATGACATGTGAATTTAAGGATCATACTGAGAGCACTGAAAACCCAGTACTGGAATGACAATGGGTTACTCTTGTCCAGCCCAGCTGGGACCATTATTCTAGCGTAGCTTAAAAACAGACTTTACAGTCATCACCAAAGGGCCCAAAGTCAGAATTTGTGCGTTTGGCCTCCCCCAACTCTATACAAACCGTGATGTCACTAAGGAGTGGGGGAAAAGAGTTGTTTGTGTAGGACTGCTTCTAAACAGAACGCTTTTCAAACTTTTCCATGCAGCATCAGCTGTTTTTTAATGATAATATTTTTATCTTCCACTAATCCACTTAAGGCAAGACATAACATTCTTGTTCTGTTATTTTACTGGAATTCTTATTTGTTCTAATTTATTTTGATGTCCCCACATCACTTCTTTAATCCAATTTCAGTCTGAACGGCAGCACAGTAACTGGTTTATAGTCATGGAAGTGGCTTGTGCCAAATTAGAAAAAACACATTGTTGTTATTTTTGCAAAGCTGAACTTGTTAAGGAAATTACAGGGGTAATGCTATGACAAAATCGACCACTGAACCGTCATTCTTCTAGGTCCAATACTAAGACACTTTATATGGGCATACAAGGTCCAAAAACAGTTTAAAAACCTCAGCAGGAAAGAGCCAAGAGAAAATCAACATAGAGCAACAAAAATCCCTGAAGAGTGAGTTTGTATTTCCACGTGTCCTTTATAGGAAATTTCTTTTGTAAGAAGTTTTCAAAGCTTACAACAGACAAGGGATAGAGATGTTTTAACGTAGCAGGACTACAGCAGTGGCAGTTGTCCCTATTCATTAGTTTATTCTGGTCACCCTGTAACCCTCTAGTGTTCTTTTAGAAAGTGTGGATCATCCCAATCCACAAAGAGCAAGGTGCTTTATCACACAGTTTCTTTGGAGACTAGAGCTCACATTAAAGCTCTGCGTTCATAAGGAGTGTTGGGTAGGATGAACATCATGAGAAGGGAATTTAGAACATTACTGTGAGCTATTGAGCATATTGTGCATCTTGGACATACCTGTATTTTCCTTGATCTTAACTTCCAGGTGGGATGAGGACTTCCCCGAGTAGGTGGAATTCCAGAAAAAACATACAGAGAAGCATGTCTGTAGAGCAGGGTCTAAAACACCGACAAGAATGATTTGTGAACAAAGAATAATGACGCCAGAATGGACAATTTAAAAAAAAAATAAAAATTCTTTTGCCAAAACGAACAGTTCCTCATTTGAATAATGATTCATGGCATAAAAATGAGTGTGTATTGTTAGTTATAAATGATTACCTATAGCTTTCTTTTTGTATTGTTTACAGGAAGGGATTGCATATCTGAAATCTATATGGAAAAATATGTAATTACTTTCTACTGACATGAAATTTTAGGTTAGTTCTGGAAAAATCAGATCATATATTTTTTATACAAAGGACCTTAAGTAAAAAATGGGAGTAGAAGGGCAACTAAGAAAGGAAAGAGGCATAAAATCCAAGAAAGAAGAGGAGCTAGGAAAGGAGCACTGCTGATGTTAACGAGAGCAGTTGGTAAGTTGGGAAGAGAGAAGAGGCACTAGTGCTTCTGAGCTTTGGTTAGTTAGAGACTTTAGGCGGTGAGAATTTGGGAGACTACCAGGTTGGGAAGTATCTAGGATTGAAGAAGAACTCCAGACACTGACATTGAGGTGAAAGCTGAATAAGTAAAAGAAGATGGAGGTTAAAGCTGATGAGCTAAGTCAGGTTAAAGGTGACATTCTTAAGAAGCAACAGAGTAATGGACTGCTATTATGTGACAGGGAAAAGTGGGACGAGAGTCAAAGGTTAAGGGGAACTATATAGGACTGTTGGGAAAAATCTGATATTGTACCTCTCTGCCATTTAATGGGAAAGTATATTGCTCTGTTGGGAAATACCTCATGCATAAACCATAAAAAGACACATTTAAAAAAAAGTAAAAATTGGTGATTCATTATATGTAAGAAAAAGATCACACTTTTATTATCCAGCTGCTTACCAGTAGCATAAACCTGGTTCCCATTATTTTTCATGTTCTCTTTTACCACTTTCCCCCTCTTCTTAAAAGTGTTGCCATATGTTATACACCTTATTTTCCTGAAAAACTTATTACTGGAAATCCAGTGGCATATGTGTAATGTTAAATGCTGATGCCATTCTCTACCTAACGTGTAAATATATAGCTACTTACTGCTCTCAATGGGAGCTGCAAACTTGACTTTGGCTGCTTAGATTCTCTGAAAATCAAGTCACTCGGATGCCTGAAAGTGGATTTAATTTTCTAACAGTGGACATTCTGGTAGCATTTTAAATATGTTGAAAAGTAACTTCCAAAATAGGACATTTTAGGAAATTAAAGCAAAGATTAGATGAAATTTAGATATTTGAATTCAGGGTGGCAACCCTTTCCCTGCCTAAACCACATAGGTGTCTGAGATACCATTTAAGCAATTAAGCTTTATGTGTACTTGGATGGTGTTAGTGCATCTGCCCATAAACTGAGTGCCTAGATGCATATTTTCTGCCTGTGCACGTTTTGGGGTTTACAAATCTGGTACGAATCCCAGGCTAGAGCGTGTTCAGTGATTGTGAACGCCTTCTTACAGAAGCAGGGTCAAAGAGGAAAGATTGGTGGTGGTGCTGCTGTTACTCATTCTGCTACAAATGAAAACAGTAGGAAAGAGCTGTAGGCTCTGGTCTTCACTCTCTGAATCGTTAAGGCACTTTAGACAGGCATTGGACAAAGCCCAGAAATGATCCAGAGCACTGGGATTTCCCTATTCCCAGCAGCACGCTCTAACCACCAAGCTCCTTCTTGTTTACTCTTCTTCTGGTCCCATGACTCCGTTAGTCCTGGATGCTCTTGGCCACGTTTGAAAGAAACAGTTGGTGTTTGCTTTCACCATTGAAATATTACCTAGCTCTGCTACTTCACACATGTTGACTATTTGTTGATTTGCTGAAAGCCTTTAAAACCACCTCACTTGCTTCCTCTCTCCTCTTTTCAAAGTCTAAAGTTGGGCTGCTAAATTTACACACTTTATGCACAGGATATGTGGAGGATTAAGAGTCTAAAAACCTGCAATCTATTCCAGGGGAAGAGGAGATGTTGAGTACCTTTGGAAATCAGAAAATATCAGGAATCTCAACCTATTGCTTCTGATTTTGCTCCCCCCCCACCCTGGCCCCGGTCTAACTAGATATGTGGCCCAAATATGTACAAAGCACAAGTAATTACGCAATAATTAAAAAAAAAATATTAGGAACTCCTCTTCTGTTCCTCATTGGAAAGCTTCAAAATGAAAACTCATCTGTAGCTGAGCTCCTGTAGACCCAGGAGCTTCAAACATGAATCTCTTCAGCTGAGTAGGATCCATTTAATTCTGGTCTGTTTTTTTACTTACCAAATGCAAGTGAATTTGTTCATAGACTTGTTTTATTAGCAAATAATTCTTCTCTGTCTCAGTTGTTTACATTCCTATGTGGCCTGTTTTGTCAAAAGATATCAACATTTGCCAAATGTCCTTCCTGGAATTTCGTAATTGCACTCTGATTTTTTTCCTCTCATATGTCTAAGCATTTCTTTTCAATTTAAAAAAACAAAAAGCAAGGAGATGAACTAGGCTTAAAAGGGCTCATTGGCATCAGCATCTATGTATTTTGGGGGTATCACGAAACCAAAACAACATGAGATTAGGTGGAGTCAGTTACATTATTGACCTCTATATTTAGAAAGAAGTGAAGGAAGTGTCTCTTATCTGCATTGTGTGGACTTCACCTGCAGAATCCATTACCACAGGAAATAGCTCTAGTCAAATATTATGGCTAAACTTTTAAAAAAAGAAGCGTATAAGTATTGTCTAAGAATAACATCTGTTGTGACAAATGTTAAGAGTACTTCAATACACTGATCTCACTAAAAATCATTGTAAATAACATTTCACAGCTTGGGAGGAGTATGGTTTTGTTTTGCTTGCTGGGTTTTGTGTGAGTGAAGGACTGGCCAGCCTCAGGAGAGGTGCACAGAATCACAGGACGGCTGATGGGGGAAAGGTCCCTTGGTGATCCTCCAGTCTGACATCGTTGCTTAGAGCAGGGCTGCCCAGCGCGGGCTGCCGCGGACTGCGCCCACCTGGGTTTTGAACATCTCTGAGAATGGAGACTCCACAATGTCTCTGGGCAACCTGCGCCACTGTTTGACCACCCTCACTGTAAAAAACGTGAGGCGTTTCTCATGTTTAAATGGAATTTCCCGTGTTTCCATTTGTGCCCGTTGCCTCTCATCCTGTCAGCGGATACCACTGAGAAGGGCCTGGCTCCAACTTCTTCACTCGCCCATCAGGTATCTACACACATGGATGAGGTTCTGCCGTGCAGGCCTCCTGCCACCTTTGCTTGATTTCCTGCTCATGGGAATGGACCACTCTTGAGCATAGAGGAGGTGATCCTTGAAATTATCAACCGCGCTCCTGGACCCCTCCTCTCTTCAGGGCTGAATCCCATGGCATTCTTCTAAGCAGATCCCTGAACAGCACAAAATCTGCTCTCCTGAACTCCACCCAGGGCTGTGATCCTGCTTTTTCCCTTGTATTCTCCTCTCAGGATGCCGAACTCTGCCATGTCATGGTCACTGCAGCCAAGGCTGCCCCAGCCTTGCCATTCCTGAAAAGTTCTTCCTTGTTTGTTAGCATGAGGTCCAGCATAACAGCTCCCCTCATCGTCTCCTCAGTTGCCTGTGTTAGGAAGTTTTCATCAATGTGCTCCAGAAACCTCCTGGATCGCTTGTGCCCTTCTGTGTTGTCCCTGCAACAGTCCCCCTTGTAGGGCCTGCAAACACGAGGTTTCTTCCAGTTGTCCTTATCTACTTCTTCTTCCCAATCAGGTTGTAGCAGATACCCACCATGACCTCACCCCTCACCTCTCCACTAATCCTGATCCATAAGCTGTCACTTGGCTCATCATCTGGCCCTAGGCAGAGCTCTGTGCATTTCTCCTGCTCTCATGTAAAGGGTGACTCTGCCTGCCACCCCCATCCCAGCCTGCCCTTCCTAAAGCACCGGTATCGATCCCTGGCAGAGCTCCGGTCATGTGAGCTATCCCACCACATCTCCCTGATGAGACTGCAGTCCTGTGACTGCACACAGATCTCAAATTCTTCCTGTTTGTTCCCCTTGCTGCATGCATTAGGGTACAGGAGTTTCAGAGAAGCACCCAACAGTGCTGATTTCGCAGAAAAAGTGTGAGAGCTTCCCCAACTCTATCAGCACTTCTTTATTTGTGTGTTGACACTTGAGGTGGGCCCCCTTTGGACATACTTTGTTAATTATGAGGTGTCTCCTGACCACGTCAGCTGGCACATCCAACCCTGTCCACCATTTCCTTGCTTGATTGTGGGTCGTCAATCATCATCCCCATCATTCCTAGTTTAAAGCTTTCCTCATCAGTTTGGCCAGCTTGTTGGCAAAAATGCTTTTGCCCCACTTGGTCCGGTGGCTTCTGTCTCTTCCTAGCAGTCTTCAGCCTTCAAAGAGACTCCCATGGTCATAAAAATGGAATCTCTGCTGCCAACACTAGCTGTGCAACCAGTTGTTGTCCCACAGGACCCGTCTATTGCTCCTCAACTCTTTCCCCCTCACTGGTAGGATCGAGGAGACTTCTTGGGCCACTTTCAGGTTTCTTGGGGTTTTTTCAGAAGATGAAGTGACCTTTCTAGGAAAACAACATGCCATACCAGCCACTATTTGAAAGAACCAGACTGTGACTTATGAGGACAAAGCAGATCATGTCACTTGAAAGAAATTGTACTGTTATACTGCTTCAGGCCTCATTGTTGGTGCCTCCTAGCTGGTTGGACCATGAGGTACAGCACAGGCAGAAATTACAGAACCACAACCATTTATTACCTCGGGGAGAATCTTTTTCTCTTTTCTGCTTCCTGATATTTCAAAAACAGATGCTCTATTTCCTGTAAAAAGGAATATACACAGTTCTGCAAAGCTCTCATTGTTCTAGAGGGATTCACTGCAGGTATACAGCACAGTGATCCTTCTTCATGACTTTTGGTTAGTACCTCTGAAAGGTTTTTGGATAGGTAGAAAATAAATCAAATTATACAAGCAAAACTAGTAAAGCCTATGTCCCTTCTTCCCTCTGTCCCTTCTGCTGACACCTTGTTAAATCTTCCCTCTGTACTTTGAGTTCTTACTTCTGCATCTCACAACTCTTGTTAGTCCCTGCTACATCCCTTCAGCTTTCCACAATACACTCAACTTCCTCCTTCGTTTTCCTCCACTTCATGGCTTTGCCCTGGACATTGTCCCAATGGACAAAAATTATAAAAGGAGATGGTGAAAGCAGGAGTAGTCCATGAAAATTCTTTCTTGAAATTTCACATTCCCCCACCATTTGAGTGACATTCCACTGAATTTATGGATATTATTTACAGCTGAAGACCTACTCATTTCAGGGAAAGGACTGCTCTGTTGTTTCCAAGCATGACGGATGGATGGCTAGCTCCACTTGATCCCCTGCCCTTTGCACTCTAAAATCCATCTCCAGCATATGCCCCAGTTGCTTGTGCTCCCCAGAATCTGTAGTAGTGTCTGGAATACTTTTCTAAAAACATCATACCTGTGAGTTGGCTGGGCCATCAGCTAAATTTCCATGTTAAATTTTGGGAAGGCAGGAAGGTAGCATGACTGGTTTTCTGCCATACCTTTGTGTGATCCTAGTCCCTTCTCTTAGACAATCCCATCTGGAAACAACGACTCTGAGATTCCTTGCACAGGGTCAAATCAAATCAAATCACTAAGTTTGGAAAACACCTCTAAGATCATCAAGTCCAACCGTCAACCCAACACCACCATGCCCACTAAACCATGTCCTGAAACTAAACCACATCCTGAAAACATGGACAGTTCTGAAAACAGGGTCAGTGGAGGACACAAAGGAAAGGCAAACATGAAAGGAAGCTATAGCCAAAGACATTATCATATACAAAGAGGCTTAATATACAGTGTGGATGAAGCCATAGAAAATAATTTAATTGACTTTATGCTTACAAAATAGACTTTTCAGGGCTTCTTTAGCCTAAATTGACTATACCTTCTTTAATTTTTGATAAGCAGCAGAAAGCATTTATGTTTTAAAACCACTTTAAAGTATGGGATTTTTTAGCCAGTATAGCCTGTGAAAAAGCTTTTGTATTGCACATTTTAATCCCTGAACATAAGGGGAGACTTTGTTACAAATGCTTGGTTTATTTGAACAGAAATCTGTAAAAAAATTTGACATGAAAATGACCCTACAAATCCTTCTTTACTAGTAAACCTGTTCTGTTGTTTCTAGTACGTATTTTCTGAAAGTTCCCACTTTCTGTTTCCTACACTTTCCTATGTGCTCAAAACACAGGCTGGCAATTGGTGTGACTTCTTCGCTTGTCAGTCAGGCCTGGTGGTAATCTTGACAATTATTATGTGCAGAAAATACAGATATTTTTTTTCTGTTGTTATGAAATTTGCACTTTTTGCACCTATGAAGTCCAGGTGTTATTGACAATGTGGCATTCTTCCAAAGGCAGCTTTAGGAAAGCAATGCATTCTGTGTTAACCCTCAACCTGCTTACTTGGGGTCTTACTTACTTTTTCCTTACTTGGGACAATATTTAAAGCGGAAATAAGGGTAGATTTCATTAGCAACAATGAACTTGAATTCTCTGAGATCATGAAACCATGGAGGGATTGTTGAACAAGAGACAGAATCCTCATCCTGCAGTAATTGTTTGTGGTTTTGGCCAATTCTTCTCAGGTCGTCTTCTTTTTTTTTCTCCTTCCCCAAATCAATGTCATGCCCTAAATAAGTGCTTGCATCAGCCAAATGCTTTGTAAATGGTTAAATACCACAAAGCAATGAAGTAATCGACTACAATCATTTTGAAAAAGAGTCTAGGTATCATATTGATGTAAATCCAGGCTGTGGTAATCCAGTAAGAATTATGTTAACATAAATATAAAATTGCTTTTCAGACCCGTTCCCAACCAGAGGAATGCTTAGCTGCTGATTTAGCCAGTTGTGGAGCAGCCTGGACAAGGCTGGCATATGGAAATACAGTTGGAGGAAACACCTAGGCTTGACTTCTCTTTATATTTTCTGGCACTCTGAGGGAAGGCAGAGCCAGAGCTACTCCAGGACATCAAGAACACATTCATTCAACAGGAGCATAACTCTTGGGATCAGTTTAAGTGCTTAGATAGAGGTGTCCTAGACTATCTTGGACATTTAAAGCATCCTTCCTGGTCTCCACCTGCCATCCCAGAAGGTTTCCTGCAGGTCATATGTTTTGTATGCTACTTTCATGAGGATGTGTCAGATAGCCTAGCATGTCTACAATGGCATTTACTGCCTATAGTAAGGCAACTGAATTGCTCCCCTAATGGCATGACATCCAGCTGAAGCTGCTATCAGACAGAATTCAGTTCCTAAATCACCTAAGCCCCATTTAAAACTACCTAGATTTTCAGACTGTGTCCTAGAGATTATTCTGTGGTCCTGGTGTCTCATATAATGAAAGAGAATGTAGACTTAAGTTATTCCTGATGAACGAATTAATTTTCAGCTCAAAAAAGTTCATTTTTTTATCTTGAAAGAAAAAACCTTTTAGCCCAATTAACTTCTGACTGTTAGCACAGACAACTCTCTTGTCTTCCTGACGTTTACCGTCTTCTCAATGTGAGCATAAATATAGACAAGAAGATGACCTTTTCTGACCTTGTTTTGTTAGGTTAAGCAAAACTCATCCGGAGTCTTTTCACAGATGGTCTCTCCAACTTTCAGAGCATCCCAGGAGCCTTTTCTGAATCATGACTGACCTCCTCTATCTTGAGCATGGCTGTCCACAGCTATGCAGTTTTAGCAAGTTCTTGCAGATTAATGTTAACAAACTCCTAATTCACTCCAGAAGTTGCATTAGCCTTTTTCATATCTTAAAACAGTATTCAGAGCCAAGCTTTTCTCTTCTGTCTTTTCTGGGACTATAGGTACAAGTGGTGAACGTTACTGACAGGGTGGGAACTGGGTTAGTTCTTTACAAAGACTGCAGAAGGAGTATGTGGGGACATAAATAATCAGTGCTCAGAAAGACTTTCCTAACTAATTTTATGCATATTACATGTGTTAAATGAAACTCTATCTGGAGGCTTAGCACAGTAAAGTCAGTGACATTCAAAAGATATTTCTTTCTGGAATAATAATCTTTAGTGTGGCAATAAATGTAATTAAGTCCTTCCTCAAAGTTCCTTTTAATGACTTGTCTGTGTAACTTCAGGAACTAGTTTCATCCATTTAATATGTCACAGTTAAGTTCAATTTAATATATTTTATTGAAATGATATGGCATTTAAATTTTTTAGGCTATCATAACAGCATTCTGGGAAACTTTTTCGACCACATAATAATAATAAGCCTGGTTTTCCCTCTGTAGTTTTGCTGTCTGCTCAGAGGATGTCTAGGAAGGTCACACATGGCAGAACACTCTTGACACTTCTTTATCTTCATCTATTTCAAAGAGTAAAAGACCACAGGTACAAAGAGCTTTCAGACATCTGCCTGAAATCTTCTTTTCACAAGAATGAAAAAACCCGAGGCATCAACTAAATGGTTTTCTGAATTGTCTTATGACAGCTCTAACTATAAGCAGTCTCTGTCAGTATGTCACACGTTCGGTTCACCTATCTCGTTGGAAAGGCAACAGTGATGGCATTTGTATATTTAGTTCTTACATGGTTCAGGAGAAGTGTCTACTCAATGGTTGGCCATAATGCTCAATATTAGTCCTGTAGTGGACCACAGCTCTGAACTTTGCTATGCATTTTTGACAAAAAATTGGCTCCTGTTTGTACTGACCTTCAAGCAGCTTTTTGGCATGGAAATCAACATTGTTTATTCAGAAGCAGCACTCTGGCTTGAAAGGGAAGCCTCAGCTATTTTTATAATTGTTGAGCTTGTATTTGTAAACAAATATTGATGTTGTGTCACGCAGATACTCTGAGCTGCTGAAATGCCAGTGTCACTTCTTGTACAGAACGCTCACAGCTATTGCTGCACTTACCCATGGGATTTATAGGCGTTGCTTTCTGACATATGAGTTTCAGAGTGGATAAAGCCACTGCAAATTGTCCTGTTCTATAATCTTCCTAAGACCCAAACAGAGAGAGTTTATTGACCTTTAAATGTATAGCAGATTAAAAAAACTGCCAGTGACCATAAAACTGATAAAGTATCATAAAATGTCACCTCGCACCATAAAAAATGTGTCAGAGAGCAAATAAAAGCCTATTTAAAATTGTGTACTTAGTCACCCGTAAGAGATTTTCATGAACTTGTAATTTTTATGTATATATATCTTTTGGTGAACTTGATATGACAAGGGAATAAATTTAACCAAACTGTAGATGGATAGATAAACTAATGAATGTATTCCTGCTATTTTTTTCAAGCAGAAGCTATGTTCTTTCCTGTTTCTACTATTTTCTTGTTTTATATGTGAACTGTGTGCTTGCACCTGGGGAAGTCGGTCTTATCAGAGTCTCCTCAGGCGACCCCAACAGCTTTGAATGGAGACTTGCACTGATAGTGTTTATCTGGTCTAAGAAGGGTGCTTTGAAATTTGAAACTTTGCTGCCAAAAGCACAAGGTTTCTGTACACTTCATGCCATCTTGCCCATGGGCAATACACATCTTACAAAATTTATCCCGTAGGGCTTAACTTCACTTGAGGTAACATAGGTATTTCTGTGAAACAGTTCTTTTTTCATTTTTGTGTAAATTCAGCTTACTTGCAACTATTCCTTTTTTGTTTGGTTGTTTTTTTTTGTTGTCAATCTCTGGCCTTGTTAGTAAGTGTACCTTTTTTATTATCTATAAACCTTGTTACTGAGAAGCAATGAAAAATCCTCCTGAGATAGATTACTAACTGAATGTAATAACATTGATTCCTGGAGAAAGATATGTTAGAATTTGCTAAATGGTAGGAATCAGTCCTTTAGTAGTATTGGACTCCTTACAAGACCTGAAAATTTTGGTGACTGAGGGAATGCATTTAGATCTCAGCATGTGATATCCAGAAAGACGCAATTTCTGTGGTTTGAAGACTACTTTCCCAGACCGCCTTCAGTTCTAACCCATAGATCACAAGCATTCAAGCTGCAGCCTGTGTACTGCCCAACTTAAAATGGTTTGGTCTATCTCACCTACAAAGACTTTGCAGACTCTGCATTTTCACGTACTTTTTTAAATTTAAAAAATGCTTTCCTAGACCCCATAGCTACAACATATACATAAATTAAACCACTAAAAATGCAGGAGTCTTCACCAGCCTGAAACAGTGATTTGATAAACTCAGTCCCTTATCAGCTGCCTAGCTGTACAATGATGCTGTAAATGTCACAGTTTTTTTTTTAACGTGAAACCAGTTTCAGCACTGGATATAGAGAAGAGCATAGAAGGAAAACCTGTGAGTCTAGTGGTTCACAAATGCTCTAGGAAAGAAAAAAGCACAGTGGAAAAAGGGAGGAAAAAGGGAGGAAAGAAGAGAAAAAGGGTGAGAGGAGAGGGAGACAGGGGCAGTCTCCAGGCAAACTGCTTGTACTGAAGCACACCCTGTCCCCAATGTCAGGTGATGACTATGAAACTCTGTTATTGCACAAATCACAAATAACTGCCATTTAAGTCATACAAAGTCTGCCTTTACTCCATCCAAACATCTCAGTTACATCTGTGGGACATTTACTGTAAGCCAAGGCAAGCCTACAGGTCAGAATTTATATTCCAGCTCATAGAATGCAGTTCTTTTCCTGAGTCCTTTTGATATACCCATGTGGTAAGAAACATGAAAAGATGTCTTTGGTTTGGTTAAAAATGTTTAGCTTCTCTCTCTGCCAGTCCTTGGGTAACGTGAAAATTTTAATCTGCTCCAAATCCAGGCTATAATGAACTTATCTTTGCTCCAAATATAGGAAGATAATAAGTGCAAATAGTACATTTGCCCAAAGCAAGTGCTAGCTTGCATCACGCATTTTCACTTGTTCAAATTAATTTAAGTCACTTCCCACATGATCAGAATAAGCACCCAGTGATATACCTGACTGTTTCAGCTTCATTGGCACAACACAAAATCACTATATAACTATGAGGGACTGGAGTAATTCTGGGAATGTTTTTCAGCATTCCCATTATGTACATACCAGTTCCCTATGGTATACAGCTGTAGCAGATATAGGCTGAACACTCTTGATGGATTGATGGAGGCAGCAGAAATGATAATTTCCTAAAGATAAGAGGGAATTAATATCTAAAGGAATGTTAAGAGATATACCTATTTTTAGCACCAGATATGCAAGGCTATACAGCAGAGTTCACTGAAAAGAAAGTAACGCAAATCAGTCCAGATTAAATTGACAAGAAGATACTCCATACAAATAACTGCTAGGCTAAATTACATAATTGCCAGGTCTCATCTTGAAATTTTCCTCTGCAATTTTTGTCTTCCTTCAACAGCCTGAAATGAATTTTACTCAGGAGGCAATAATTACAAATTGTTCTCCCATTCTGCATTACTTTTTTATCAATAAAAAGAGATAGCCAGCCTAATTTTCTTTCTTTCTCCCTTTCCCCCAGAAATCAGAGAGCAAAGCAAAGCAAGACAAAGTAAAACAAGAAAAAGTGAAGCAAAAGAAATCTTTAAATGAAACACAATTTTCATACAAAACTGATTTCTCCCTTCAGAATTTTTCAGACACCTTTTCACCTGTCCAAAAATGAGGATTTTTCTTCCCTATTATGTATTGAAATAATAGTTTTTAAAGTCAACCAATGCAGGTGATAAAGCTATCACACCCAAAGGCTGAATATACAAACATAGTCAGTCTAATGAAGCAAAGATAAAGCTATCAGCATCATTAAACGACAGCATCAAGATAAAGACGCATTCATTGTGTACAAGCTGCAATGTTCAGTATACCTGAAAAGGTGTGTAAATGAAGCACAACAATTATAGGGTGAGTTACAGCGATCCCAGATGCTAGAAATACGTGTGGGTGAGTGTCTATTATTATCAAAAATAGTATTGTATGCTATTATTCCCCATTTCTAAAATTGTTTGTCTGGCAGATTTTCAGCTTTTCAGGACTCAGCTGGTGCTGCACATGACATAATGATTCTGCATTTCCTTCCATGTGAAGATTCTCCTGATATTAATACCCCCAACAGTTGAGGAAGTGCCGCCTTACACAAGTAAACTTGTAACACTAGGTTCATGCCTGGAAAACCAGTATCTTTCTAGGTTTTGGAAGGGAAAAACTAAAGCCACACTGGTGTGTGACCACCACAGTTTGCCTCTGAAGTCTGTATGCCATATTTAATTGTTTGAGAGACTATTGGCTAAGTACAAAATATTAGCTACTCCCTTTATCAGACCATTTTTCTTAATATAGAATTCTTCTTTTTTTAGATTTATCACTTCAGCTATTGCACAGCTAGAGATACATGACGCCAGCACCGTACTGGTTTTCAGGCTTCTGAGGGGACTCCAGCCATAACTCTCAGGCTTTTGTGCAAAGGTGCATTTATAATTTTGGAAAGCTCTGAAGGCTCAGCCTCTAGGCTTAATATCCCCTTAGGAAATTGAAATACTTCTACCATATGGAAATAATTTCAGCTTGCCCACCTCCTCATTCACTGCACTGGCTTAAACCACTCAGCTACAGAAAGCTGCCAAGTCCAGTTATGAATCTTAGTCTCTACATGTGCTTTTTGCCAAAGATCAGCAGAAGACAAACCACACAGTGGGCCATAAACATTTGCTAAGAGGTGTCAGAATGCATCAGCTAACATGCGGCATATTGCCTCCCACGCATGTGTCAAGCCCCAGGACCTTTTGCAAAATGCTGAATTATTATTCTCATTACCTGCCGACTTCTCCACTGACACAGCTAGTCACAAGAAAAAGGACTGAATTTTCAAAAGAGAACTTAAAAATTAACTGCCTCCTACTTTTTTCTAATCTCTTGCTCTACCATAAGACACCAGGTTCCTGCCTGAATTCTGCCTCACTGTCAGTGGAGAGACAGAGTGCAGCAGGAGACAGAGATATGGTCCGCACTGTGCCTACAGGGCCACACCAAGCACAGAAAGAGGAGATGCTGAAAAAAATGTGAAGTGATGGAAGAGAGATTACTAGATTTGGAAACCAACTTTTGCTTCTATTTTGAATGATGTTTGAGCAGGTTTTAATGTCTTTGTAGGAACGGCTAGTGTTACGAACGTCAGGGCAGAAGTGTTATTTAAAGGGGATGAGGATACAGGGATGATTAGGCTATTGGTAAAATTAGGATCTCCCAAAGAGACAGGGCAACCCCAATAGCAGGCAGAGAGACAGAATCAGAAGAAAGAGGCAAATGGATACTGAAGTTATCTTGATGCACCAGAAGGGTTAGGAAAGAATAATTAAAGGTGAAAAGAAAACAAAATCAAAACTATTCAGTAGCAAAGACTGGAGTGATGTCTTGACCAAGTAGCTGTTGGTAAGACTTTTGCTTTTGTGTTCAATAGGGATGTAAGTCTACCTCCCATCTCAGAGATGAGAAAAATCCTGACTTTGGGCGAGAAGAAGCCAATGAAGAGATTTGAATAGGACCCGCTTGTCCTGGTTTTGGCCTGGTTAAACCACGACACTGGGGAGGACTGGAGTAGCACACAAAAGGGCGAGACTTTGTAAGTGTCCTATGAATCGCATCAGACTTGTTGGCGGTGACTGGCTTCTTACGTAGTTGCGAAAAGAAATGCAGCTTTGTGCACAAGACAAAGGAAGTCACAGATATGGAATGATTTTGGAAAACATGAATGATTTTTCAGGCAATGGGGAGGTTGCAGAAGTAATGAAACAAAATCCACAGGAGGCTGCTGGAGGAGATGTGGCTGCAGCAAAAAGGAAGAGATAGTAAGAGCCAGAAGGAGCTCAAGCAGAGAGGAGGAGTACAGGGACATGGACAAGCACAAAGCGGAAAGACACACTGGGGAGAGGAAAAAGAGAGAGAACATAAAAATGTCACCAAAACTGTAAACTGACCAGGACTAGGGGAGGAGGTTGGCATTCATTGCCAGGAAACAGAGGGAGACTGTTTGGGAAGGAGTTTGGTTTTCACAGCACCGTATTTCAGATTTAGGCGGGTCAGAGAATGTAAACAGAGAAATTTGCAGATGTTTGTCTGAAGGGAGAACCACATACAGGACAGATACTTAAAAAAAAATGTGGTGAGCTGATTTGGATAAAGGATGAAAGTGCAGTGGAAGAAGGGAAAAAGACCAGGAGCAAAGTTTTGCAAAGCTGAGGAATAGAGAGGTGTTTCAGTGCATTTAGTAGGAACAGGTCAAAGCCTGCTGGAATGTGTGAAACCTACCAAAAGGAGATAATTTCTTTGTACTGGATACCATACTGCCACAGCTGGATCATTATTAATACAAGATGTAGGTAGCTCATCTTTGTGATACACATTTTTTTATGCTACAGAGCACTGCTGTAAGTACAGTGTAGGTGGAAAGGAGAAAGAAAGACACGTTGAGGGAGGATGCACCAAATAAATTAAAAATGGAAGACTTATATGTAAGGTTATGTTACTGAAGGCTAATCATATTAAGCAGAGACCTGTTGAAGGTGAGAGAAACAAGAATGGGCAGAGGAACCCCCTTAACCTCTTCAGTTCAAACAGGGTGCCCTGACCTGGCCATTCCCAGGGTTATTGAATAAGGAGCAGACCATGGTCTCCAGGAGGAAACCCACCAAGGGGAGCCAAGGGAAACGTGGCAAACTGGCGATAGTTACTGCCTCCAGGGGCACAGGGGCTTCTTGTGGGGTGTAGGGAGCAGACAATTGTGGGATTGGGTAAAACTTGCTCTTAGACCTTCTAATGGGACTGTGGAAAGGTGCAAAGTAAGTTAAGGGGTGTTTAGGGGAAGAACCGAAGGAAAAGGGAGGGACCAGAATGGATCCAGGAGGACGAAGCATCTATCCTATCTTTTTATTTAAAACCTACTTCTAATTGTATTCTGCATGGGTGTGCTTTCCAGTCTGAGAAATATTCTGTATGTATTGTAGAACCACTAACAAATGTCAAGTTCGACTGGCTGGTGAGTTGGCCAAGAGGTCTGAGTACCAGTTGTGGGACTGCAGCCGCCTGGTCTTCCTGGGGCTGGGGCAGGAGGCACCCACCTGGGCCCTGTAGCCCACTAGATCCAACTACTTCTGCCTTATATCTCTCTATCTATATATCTGCGTATGTATTTATTTACGTGCACATATATATTTTTTATACTTACATTTATATCTACATTTCTTTTTATTTATTCCCTTCATCTGGATCCTGAATACTCACTTGAAAGTTGTTTTGCTTTTTTCAATTTATAAATGGTGCCTTGACGTCATTCTTGGAGACTCTGTAATTGTAAATATCTAACTTTGTATAGACAAGGAGATGTTAGCAGGGGACTGGATTGTTTTCCTGGCATGTCTCCAAACATCAGTGATTTAGAGTCAATGCTAGAAGAGCTGGCCTGAATAGAGGCTGATGGGATACAATAGAGTTCAGAACTTCTTTTCATTTTAATAAAATGATGTTTTCAACATCTGGAACAATTCTAAACTCTCAGTCACAATATTATAATGCACAAAGCATTTAAACATCATAAAATTTCCCCTTAACACTTTGATTAATTGATGGTTGTCTTGATTCTGCTTGCACCAGAGTGAGTATAAATGGATTTAAGTGTTAAGAAAGCCACTGGTTTGGTTTAATAGTTGTGTTTCTTTAGCTGTGTGTCCCCATGGAATTGTTATACTTAAAGGGACTGTTAAATGTCACTTTGTGTGGTATTGGAGAACAACACTGGAAGTGTTTTTTATGTGTCAGGGATTGGAATGGATTAATACTTGTACGGCTGTAGCTCCAAGGATGTGTCAGATCAAGCTAATATTACACCCTACTAATTTACTAGAAGTGGCTGAACTAAAGCCTGTCAAAATTAACAGGGTTTTCTTTTATGTAAATTTTAACATATTCTGGATTAATCCCCGCCCCCCCCCCCCCCCCCCCCCTTATATTTGTTATAAACAAATGCCACCCATGTCTGCATAGTGTTTACACGTCTTTAAATCTCCTTGAATTTTTAAAAAGCGCCTTGGAAGATTGTGTAAAATGTGCTTGAATTGAAAAACAATAAAAGTTGAAGGACATACTAAAAATACAGCCTTGCTGCCTGACCAACAAGCCCAGCGTATTGCATAAACCTTACAGCAGGGTAGCACAAGTGTCCCTAGTAATAAAATTCCTTAATTACAAATCCTGCATTACTCAGATATACCTGTATGCTTACATAGCATTTTAAGTAAGGATTTCTGTCACCCCTCCTAATCTTTCTATGTAACAGTGGTAATGATAGCTATAACTAAGGTTGGCTAGGATATTCTGAATGCCTGAATTTAGTTGCTTACAATCTCACCATAATCATGGAAGCTGGAATTTTCCATGCTTGCTCCTCATTTCAGGCTAAGTTTCTTTGGAAGTTTAGGAAACTCGTTTTTGTCAGTTCTATGAAGATGGTTAAAGGAGCACAGCAGAGAGTTTTAATAATGGTAAAAATAATTTCTGACTTTTTCTAGGAGGGTATTTTGCTGTTGTTGGATTCTGCAGTAGGAATTCAGTAGAAATTGAAGTTTGTACGATTTTACAGTCCTAAGCTCAGAATTCACCCATTGGTTGTTAATAAATCTGTGTACATCAAAGGGTTTGTAACTGAGGAAAATCTTTGAACATTTAATTAAGGATACCAGGAAGTATGAGTCAGGTATTTTCTAGATGATATAGTTAAACAAATGCCCAAAAGAACTTCTGGAAGACTCAGAAATAAGAAGAACCAAGTTCTTTGTCAACATGGACAGACAGTCCATGTGTTGATAGAGAATAATAACTGCTGCTCAAGGAGGGTTACCTTGGTATGAAATTTAAATCAGGAAGGTTCAAGCTGTCTTTGATATGTATGTATGTATATAAAATGTGACCATGTCAGAAAAAAATTTCTTAGATATTGCAGTAATCTTTGGTAATATCAGTCTATAAAAAAAAAAGATTGGAGCCTTATAACAACTATGAGCTCTTCCAGCCTTGGAAATAACAATTATTTAGAAACTCCTTCAGAAAAGTATAGTGAATGTACTATTGTAAAAGTATTGAATGTACTATTACAACTCTACACCCTAAAGAAGTAATTAATATGTGAGATCTATGCAGATTATTTCAAAATTCGTCACAAACTTCCTAGAGATCTTTTTCACTTAAAATGTGTGTCTTCATACTTTAAACAAGGATGATTTATAGAATATTGTATCTTAAATCAATTTAACCTGAAGGAGAATGACCACATTATTAGCATGTTTTCATCAGTGTGTATCTTGATGGTGGAATCTATATACAATCTATATTTGCTATAAGCAAAAGCTGGTGGTGAGAAGTCTTGTGGAATATTTGCTGATCTTCAACTGCTAAGTAGGTATAACATACATAAGTGCTCTTATGACCCATAGAATGGGTAGATAAAGCAGAAAGACACTCACCCAGCATCCATTAGTCATGATCCATATGGCAGTGAAGCAACGGAAGCCTGACATTTAGAGGAGTGATGCCTTTGGTGGAACTGCATGGAAATGGAGCTGATTGATTGCTATGGGCAAGTTCAGTTTTCAAGCTGGTGTGGAAACTGCAGCAAGATTGATTGGAGAAGGTTATGTTTATATCCTGAAGAATGGCTGAAAAAATGTTTCCTTGTTTAACTTCTTTTCCTCAGTTTCACATTCCAGCTTTTTCTGGAATGTTAGTACCAGTAAAATCCATGCATCCACATAATTTGTTGGGTCAGGAAACGATTCAGCTTATAATTAACCTGTCAGAATAGCAGTTAGTTAATTCTCTGATCCAGCTCGTCAGGCAGCCACTGAAAAGTAGGATTAGCACAAGAGGAGTAGCAGGAATGAGACCACCCCCTTTTGGCAGTAGCCACCACTTATGTCAGTGTGGAGTGATCACAGACCTATAACCAGAGCAAGCCAGGGATCTTATTTCTCCCAATCTGTCAATGGCAGAATGACAGATTAATGCAACCAGTTACAATAACTCGTGCATCGCTGCACGAGCCTCTTACACTATTTGGTGTTGCTCTGAAAGAGCCCTCTTTGAATCAAGTGTTTACAGGTAGTAACATTTAAATTCTATTCTAGTTTTCACAGCAATAAACAGAAGTTTGAGAAGGCAACCCCCATGCATTTTTAAATGTAAGAGAACACCCAGATTAGTTTTAAGCTAAACACTTGATGTTGATTTTTAAGACCACCTAGTGATAGCTGAATGCTTGACATAGGCATTACTGTTAAGAACACGGGGAGCCTTGGAGTCACTGAGGACACAGAAGGAAGAAAATTAGTTTTTGCAAGGCTGAACAGGGCCTTGTTTGATCTGCAGGACCGCTGGTGCTGCTGTTGATGCGTAAGAAGGAATGAACTCAGATGTGAGTGTCAGGATCCAGCCTGTGATGGCAAAGCTGGTAGTTAGAAAATCGAAACCGTATTCTTGCTTGTGTCCAAAGCACATTTGCTGTGGAAATCATTGAGAGACAGTGAACGTGGGGCACTTGCAGTGCCATTTATTGGCTCAGCTTATAAGACCTTGCAGTCTGGCATCTCTATTTGGATGTTTGGACCTAATGTAGTAACTTTTGAATGCCACATCCAGCTACTTCCAGAGGATGTTCTGGGCGTCAGTGGGCAGAATTCTAGGGGTTTGGGTGGAAGTCAGAAAGCTGACGGATGAAAAGGGAGGACACACAGAGTCCCTGGCATCTGGTTAGTCGACAGAGCAGCTCTTTAATTGTCTCTAGGTCAAAGACCCACTGTCAGAAAACTATTAATGCATTCCAGCAAAACAATGTCCCTCGTTTTAGCTGTTCTCTTTGGCTTTTACAGTATACTGTCGAAGAGAAAGACAAATCAGGGAAAATACAATTATGAATGGGAGATGGAGTAGGGATCTATAGGAGGGCTGAGAAGAGGGGACATGGGGGAACTCTAAGGAAGAGGGGACATGGGGGAATTCTAGGTGGGGTGTAAGCCCTGGAAGAGGGTCCCGAGGAGAGGGGAGTGAGTGGGAGGTTTTGGTATTGGGTCAAGAGGGAATGGGGAGCTGGGAGGAGAGGGGACGATGGGCACTGGGGAAAGCAGGACTGGGGAGTTTAACACTCTAGTCTGGGCATGGGCATAGCTGCAGACCAGGGAACGGAGACAATCCTTGGCCCGGCAGAAGAAGCACACACGAACAGGTTAACGTAGTTGCCACAGCCTAATATCAGATACACGAAGCAATGGAAAGAATGCCTAAAAGAGTGAGTACTGGTAAATAAATCTGGGGTGAACAAGAACAATAGGATGGAGATGTGCCAATAATACCACTGGATGGTAATAACACCACTTCTACAACAGCAGGAACTTCATCATAGAAGAAGAAAATATGTGTATTTCTGCGTATTTCATACCTCCCCATTATTTAACTATTAAGGATCTGATCTGAAATTCGTTTGGTATTTGAATGGTATAACTGCACTTTGGATAAAGCCTTCAAAGATTAAGAAATTGATCTAGTAAATTCCTTATTGTTTATAGCAAAGAAGGTAAGAAAAGATATACACCCATTTTCAGCATTAGAATAGTCTCTCTTTTAACACATAAATCACTGCTTGACTTTATTGCATTTCTGTTCTGGAAAACTTATTAGAATCAGAGAACTAAACTACAGAGAAAAAGACAACCACAAGAAAACATCCAGAATATATAAATGCCACTTCCAATAATATAGAACTAAACAATTTCCTTTAAAGATCCCAGTTTGTCAAACACTGAAATGAATTATGTCCTATTACATTAAGAGCTAAAAGCAGCAACTGGCACACTCTATCCTTGACTTCCACGTTCATTCAGATGTAAATCTGCATTGAAGTGATAGCAACAGAATTCTGCATGCAAATAATTTGGGAAGAAGCCTTCACAGTTTCTCATGCAATCTGCCTGGATGTGTTCTCATGCAGTTCACACTGGCTGGACAAAAAGTCACTCAAGTCCTGTGCCAGGGTTCCTAGTACTTCCAGACAGTATTGGAATGGCATCAGAAATTCTGGTTTTCATTTAAAAAAAAGGAATAAGCTTCAAGTGCCTATGTCTGGGAAGAATAGTTTGAGTACCTGATTTAGATACAATCACCACCTAATTGCAGGCAACCTCACTCCTTCGTGGAAGGGGAACACTAACTTCAAGGTCCATGCTTTTGGGGGCAGAAGGGCAAACTCTGCAAGTTACAAGGCTCTGCAAACTCTGGTCCCCTGTAAAGCTGTTTTACATAAGGAAATTAAAACCAAGCCCAGCTCCAGTGACCCTTCAGGCCTCTCCCACAGGAACAGAAAGTCCTTGACAACGATCTGTTGGTTATATGATGGTGGTGCAATCTCTTGGGACCTAAGGAATCTTGGAGAAGATAGGTTAGATAACAGGGTCAGTGGGCTAGGATTCATCTCACTAATTCATCTTCCAAAACAAACCACAGTCTGATGACACTTTTATGGGGAAACCTTGACCAGAACTATGATAAACTTAGTAGCAGAAGAAAGACTGGATAGATACACTCTGGGTTTCAAGCTAAGAAGAGGGGAAGGCTCAGATAATTGTCTCTAACTCTCTGGGGTGAATGAGGAGCTCTGGCACCTGGCAAAGCTCAGCACCATGCGTGAGGTCCCTAATGCCTTAATTATGTGACCATGCAGTTCCTTTGGTAAAAGTATACATTATTTTAAGGTAGAGGTCTGCATGAGATGCTGTAATAGATCCTGTTCTTCTGCCTGGTCTGTTTTATTCCCTTCTTTGTTTCAGGTGGGCTCTTGGATGAGCATCCAACTAGAAGGCTATGTTCATTTGTGCATGAAATGCCTGTGGTGTACGTTGCTTGTTCTGTCCATGTGCGCTCAGTGAGTACACAGGGTGCTAGAGTTAGATTTGTATTCTTAAGGGCAGTTTAATTTTTCAGGTTAGGGTGTATATCTGTTCACTGGTTATTTCAGTCAAGGTGAAAGAACATTTAGCTATATATGCCATACAGCTGGGATGAAAGGGCATGTGGCTTGTGAGGTGTTCAGCCCCTGAGAGAGGTGCTTCAGCCCAGTCTCCAGGAGTGTTCTGTGTCTCTCCTAGACAGTCTCTCCTAGACTGCTCTACTTTTACCAAGGAGCAGAAAAGTCAACCAAATTCATGTTGTGTTATTTTTTTCAACAAAAGCTATGTGGATTAGGAATTGGAAATTTCTTATTGCTATACCATAACAGCATTTTCAAAGCATTGAAATGCCTGTGAAAATGCAAAAAAGAACCAGGACCAGAAAAGTAAACTGCACATCTATCCTGTCTACTACTTCTACTGTCCTCATGAAAGGAAGAACAAAACTTAAACAGACATTTTAGACAAAGAAAAGCATTGAATAGAAACAATGCATGCAACAATAATATGTAAGACCAGAGATATATCCAGAGATATGGAGGTCAGAGTTTGACTGATAGTGGTAACAGCCCAAATTCAGGGTAGGTAATGGCCAAAAGGGTTTCAGAAGAATCAAAATAGTCAAAACCCAGTATCATGTCACAGTTTTGCCGTGAAATATACTATAAATATGCTAGTATTTTGTATTCAGCTTAGACTCTGGGAAGGGAAGACATGTCAATGTTGCATCTCTTCTCATGGGGAGCCAATGAATTTTAGCATATGCAACCCGTAGATACAGTACTTGCTTGTAAGAAACTTTTTTCTCTTAGGTTTTTCTAGGTGTTGACCTTACAAAATTCAGCCAACAGGTAATGGTTTATTAGTCTTCCTCAAATACCAAGAAAAATTATTACAGTAAGTAATAAATGATAAGTAAATAAGCAGACAAGAAGCCTGGTGAGTCTAAATAAATCACTGCTCATCCAAAGGTAATTTAAATTGTCCCAATAATATACTTTTTAAAAATTTTTTTCTTGTTGTAAGCAAAATAGGAAATGAAAGCATCCCTGATGGAAATATGTTTATCCACATAGTCTAGCCCAAATAATGTTTTTCTTATTTCCTTGCCTTTTTTAAGTAAACACTCCTCAACAAAAAAGTTTATCTTTGCCTGGAATTCTATTGTATTAGTCATTCTGCTGCACAGAAAAGCAGTGAACATTCAGTGTGCATACCACACTGCAAGGAGACATAAGGCATTTATTATAAATGAATTCCAAATAATTAGTGTAAGAGATCATGAAATGTACATAGGAAAAAAGATTGCCTGAGACGTATTGCAAATAGGAGGGGGTCCAGGACTTTAATAGGCAATCTGCACTACTGCTGTTCCCTCAGGGGTCTTCTACAGGTGGTTCATATTTCTGGAGCAGAAATGTATGCAACATGAAATGGAAAATTTCTTTTCAAATTTTTCTACTACACCATTTGAGCTTTGATTCTTCTTACCTCTGTTGTCCTTGAGAGGTAGGCAACTGGTTCATTCTTTTTTATCACTACCTTATTTTGGAAAAGCTCTGCCTTTTAAGGCTCCACTTCCACTTTAGAGAATCATCATTTCCTTGATGCGTCACAGCAACACCCAAACTCCAGAAAAATGTAAAGACAATGACAGCTGGTGCAAGAGTCAATGGAATAAGCAAAAGAAATCAAGAATTGAATGTATGGAGCCCAAAGCTTTCTAAATGAGCCGGCATATGTCAAAAGATGAGGCACTGCAGAGAAAACCAGAATCTTTGTTTGGGACTCCCCTGTATCATATCCCAGAACACAGCTTCTATTATCAGTCTTTTACATGATGCGAAGTTCATTGTTTCTAAAAGATTTGTACTATTTACACTCTATATGAAGTTAGGCTAATTGCAAACTTCTTTATCAAGTAAAGGTCTTAGGAAAGAACTACCTATGAGACAAATGAAAGCGAAACCCAATATCCTTTGAGGTGTTTGTTGTTGTTGTTGTTGTTGAAGAATGGTACATTACAAAAAAGTTCTTGCTGGACAGAAATTTGTTCCAAATTCCTGGCAAAGCTTAAGCCCCTTTACGCCTGTGAAGGCCATTTTCCCTGTGAAGAACAGTCTTCCAGATGAGTACTGCACAGTTGCTGGTCCTCAAAGTCAGGCTTGGTCATGCTGACATTATTATTCATCCCATGTGGTGCTGATATGAAAAGAAATAAAGGTGAAATGTTTATGAGGGTGAATTTTCAAATTGGCCAGTAAATTAATTTAGCACACAAAAAGTTGATAAGATTTACTGGATCACAAAAATGCAAAGTAAAGCTGTGAAGTATTAATAGACCATCCTTAAAACTTTCCAGTCCTCTTAAGAGCTGAAACAAGACTACCATCGTTAAACAGCCAGTGAAATGTGAGTAGTAAGATAGACTCATAAAAGAAAACATTTGATGGTGCCATACCTCTACTTGTTCACAGGAGAACACTTCAGAGAAATAGTAATTTAGCAACTTGAATCCTTGTGCTCTTTGTTCAAAACTCACTAAAACCCTTTTGAAAGTGCACGATTATTTCTTTTCAACTAATGGTCATTCTGCACAGTCTTTCAGGAGATGAAGAGACTTCTTCATGTCTTTAATCTAGCAAGGTTCTTGTTAAGTTCATAGGCCCATAAACCACTAGGTCAAAGTTTCCCACTGGCATTTTATCATGGCCCTGATTCAAAGCCACTGAACTCAATGGAAAACCTCCTGTTGACTTCATAGGCTTTGGATCAAGGCCCAGGTGGCTACTGAGTGGAGTATGTGAGACTTTCTAACCTGAAAGAATGATCTCATTTATAAACAAGCTCCCTTTTGGGGAAATCTCACGTATTTTCAGTGACTATTCAGAGGCTTTGGTAGGTACAGTTGGTATGTGACTAATTGGTACCATGTACCAAGGTTGAGATTTCTCTATCAAAAATATGTATGTCTGTGTACTGTGCAGGGAATATGGGGCAACTAGGAAGCATCAGACGTCCTGTTCATGTAAGCAAAGACAATCATGTATGTCATGTATGCAAAGAGAGTCAGTTATGAAGCCTGTTATGCAATTTGTCTATGGAAGAAATACCTCATCTGATATGCTGAGGATTAGTTAAACATACTGATGCAGCAAGTACCTTGGAAAACAAAGGCAGAAAAATATAACTAATTAATATAACTAACTTAACTAATATCTCTAATTCCAAACTGCAGGCAGGACATTGTTCTAACAGTATTGTGATTTGCTGCACGGTGCTGCTCCTGACAGCCATGATATTCTGTTTGCCTGGGCACATAAGAAATAAATCTTGCTTAAATCCTTCTAAAGATAAGTGCAGTCAAGATTTCATTTGAGATGGCAGGTATGTCAGAAGTAGAGATTGTTCTCTGAAGACATTGTTTCAGTTTGCTATTTAGAGGTACTAAATACCTTCCTGAAGAGGCAAATGAGACAACTTCTGAAGAGAAAGCATTGAATTTGTGGTGGCACGTGTCCTTCTTCATGCCAGTGTTCATAATTCATGAGAGAAACCAGCACGAATATTTTTTCTTTTCATGAAAAAAATAGTAAGAATGTATGAAAAGAGCAGATGGTTCAAGCAAAGGAGAAATTTGGTGGGATAGAGGAAGAAATTTTATCTGAGCATTTTTCCTGAAAGTAGTTACTCTTAAAACTTCAGGTAAGGGAAGAGTATTATGTAGTCTAGTCCAATTTGCTGTATTTCAGTGTCCATTAAAATTCTACCCTGAAATCAGAGTATGAAGCCAAATACTTTGTGTTTAACCAAAGTCAAATGTCTGATGAAATCTATCTACAAGAAAAAGTTGAGACTGGCTTCAGTTTATTCATGTAAATGAGCTGTTCTTAGCTGATATGATTAGATGAAGAACATATTATACAGACACATCATTTAAAGGTTATTTATCCCCATGAACAACCAAGTTTAAGATTAGAAAACAGCAGTCAACACTACTTACCTGCACTACTAAGACCTGTAATAAATATAAAAATAATTTATATTATAGTCACTTTTGAGAAAATGAAACAAAGCAACATATACGCCCTGAAATACATAAAGGAATTCTGTGTCTTTCTGTTCATGTCTTCCAGAAAATTACATAAGGCGTAATCTACAGGAGAGTACAGATATTGGAGGCCAGTTTCTTGGAAATTTTATCTGCATCTGGTTTGTAAAAAGCTCAAGATCTGCTACTAAAGAAAAAGTATTCCCATTTAATAGCTTATCCAGATGTCAGTGGTTAGCTATGTACCACAGTTGCATCTTTTAGAGATGTTTTCAGCTTAGGAGACAATGGTGCACACTTTTAGAAATTCTTTGCTGGAATAAAGGCTTTTCTCAATGGTCCTACTGAAGTCCATTCCTATTTTTAAAACTTCTGAAGCTAACTTTTTAATGTAATTCCAAGACCCCATCATCTAGGAAATTAATGCTCTGATAATGTGATAAACTCTTCTGAGCTGCAGCAGTTCCATTCGATTTACTTTAGCTGAGACAATAAAGAGATTTAAATTAAATCAATAAAGGTAATTTTATTTAACCAAGGATGATTCTTCACAGAGCAGTGTCTCTTCAGCACAGAAAAGTAGACAATTATTCTTCACGAGACAATAATTTTTCCCTTTGTTCCAAGTTAAGTGATAAACCAACAGCCTTCCCTCCTCTCTCTTTTGCTAGGAGTAATATTAATTAACTGAAGGTGAGTTCAAGCACCTGAAGGGAATTTTGTTAGAAAAGCAACATATTGCTTTTCATCATTTGAATGGAGAAGATGGGTGTTCTGTCATCCTTCAACACAAACAGTTATGACTTGACTGAGCAATATGTTATAGAGAGTAAAAGAACATCTGAGGGGAGACAGAAATATGCCATAAGTTATTGTTAAAAAAAGAAAAGAAAAGAAAAAAAAATGCTATGGCAGATGTGACAATATGTTTTGGCCTGTTGTTTCACTTCTTTGAGGCTGCTCTCAGAACTTGACAGTGAGGCACTCTCCAGAGCTGCTTTCATGCTGTGAGAAGAGTGGGAAGAGAAAGAAATAGAGAAGCAAGCTGTGGGAGTGCAGTTTTACTTTTGAGTACATGAAGAAGCAGTATTTCTGAATATCAGCACTTAGACATAAGGATTACAGTTCCACAGTGTATAAATGGGGAAATTTTGGATGGAAGTCCCCATATTGTCATATGTTCTCCTCAGGGCAAGAATGTTTTCGCTCTTATATTTTGACAGCCAAAACAGATTTGCTGCAAAAGAACAGTTTGTAGACTTTTCCATTTTAATCGAGCTAAAGCAAAAAATGAAATCTATATAATTTCCTTCTGTCTTCAGAAATATAATTTTCAGGGGCTGGTGTAATCCTGGCTTCCCACATAAACTTCAAAGTCAACATCAGATTAGCAAGAGTTCTCCTTTAGTATTCACACAGATTGGTGGACTGCTTCTTGCAAAAGAACAAGAAAAACCAAGAATCAAGAACAACTATACCAAGAACTGCTGATACCGCTCTGAGATGCTGCCCTCGTTTGAATGTGTCTTTAGGTTATGGACATCCACTCTGAGGGCAGGCCCAGTCATGTTGTTCTTCTTCTAGGTGCATTCAACCTCAGTTTTGATGCTAATTCATAGCTATTGTGATACATTGCATAACATACTCCATAGTTAGGTTCCAATTCTGATCTGATAATCAGCTCCAGGTAAGCACAGATAGGAAAAAATCACTTTTGTGTCTGTAAAAACATGATCAGGAGCGTAGCTGTAATGAAGGGCTCAGAGATCATCTCCTTGTATGAACTGATCTGACTCCATATTAATTTTTAACATTAAACTTATAATGTCATTTGCCCAGCAAAACTTCCATGATAGTAGAAAGACATATGTTTTCCCTAGTGTGCTTAAATCAGCTAGTTCAGTGAGGAGACTCCTGGACTATTCTGAACTTCTTGGATGTATTGCAGATCACTAAGATGCATGCTGAAAAGTATATTTGGTATTTAAAATGCACTCTTAATGTATAATTATTATTTTTTTTATGAGAGAACAAGTTTTCAGGAAATAATGCTTATAGGGGAGAGAGAAAATGTGACAACAGCTCTGAAAAATGGTTTGATATCAGGTGCAGATTAAAGACCGTGTCTTATTGATTCACAATGTGACAGGGTTTTTTTTTTTTTTTTCTTTTATAATTGGAGACACTTTCAAAAATGAATAAATAAATTAAATGCATAGAAACAACCTCTTTATATCTTTTTGACACAGAGGAGAGAATTGGGGCCTATGTTAATTATTCCTTGGCCAATGCAAGTAACAGAAGAAGCACTCAAAATATCTAATTATCTTGAAGTCTGGCACTTTTTTGTACATAGATAATTTTTACTGGCTGTGCAATAAACTGTACAATAAAATCTTTAGCAATACCAAGGTTTATCATTTTAAATGTCCATGAAGTTTAATAATCAAGTACAACATTCCTAGAAGATGCTTTAACTTGTTTAACTGAGTAGGAGAACAATGTGCAAAAGGAAGTCAAGAAGAAGAGAAACCTGCTTTTATGTGAAATTAATGGGGAACAGCAGGCCAGCTTCTGTGAATGGGCAAGTTCATCTCGTAACTACTCATTAATTGTTCATCTCGTCTCTGGTTTAGCTCATAGCACTCATCACCTCTATGGATTTATACCATAAGGGTCTTCTTGTGGCTTTCACCAGCATTAAGGAGAGCATCCAAAATCAAAACAATTAGTGTACCAATCAATATGGTGTAGATGCTGAGTCATAAAGATAATGTGCACCAAGCAAAGGACAACCATTAAAATATATCTCTGCACATGAGCTCTGTTCAAAACCAGTCTCTAGCTACCTGTATGCTTTCTCGGGGACAGGCAGTGAGGTGAAAACATCACGACTGCTCCACACTTCAGCATCGGAATGGGCCAACAGGAGAAATACACAGATCAGTTGCTCTCTCCTGCTCAGCCTCCTTAGGAGATGCGCACAGGTGTCAGCATTCCCCACCCAAGGCTCTGGAATCACCCCTAAAAATGCTTAAGAAAGATAGATCACTGTAACGCTACCTAGACAGGAAAGGGGTTGAAAGACAAATACCAAGTTCCAGCCAGAGAAAATGGTCCGGGTCGTCACTTCTGAATAGAGTTTGAGAACATACCAGACGTAAGGGCAGGTTTCTACTGAGAGGTGTGTTGGTCTAACATGACTGCAAACTCAAACCAAGACTTGTCATAGAGAAGGTAGATGTGGTTCTTCTCAGCCTCACCAGTAAAAAAATTGGATTTAAAAGTGTGAAAAAGATAATTTTATGGGTACAGAACCTCTAAGGAGATTTGCTGTTTTCCCAAGATTTACTGATGATATTTCTGATAATATTACGTGATGGCTTTCCTGACGTACTTCCCCTGCACAAATTCTAACCACGAGTTCAGAGAAACCTCAGCCTACGTAGTGGCATTAGATTGGTGAAAGAGGAATAAGGAAAGAGAAGTCTGGAGCGTTTGTTTTTACATACCTGAAAGAAACTGTCATACATCCAAGCACAGATGAGAGCTCTAGTACCTTAAAACCCAAACCAGCTTTGCTCTTATCTCTTAAAATTGCCAACAACTGACTCCCTTTGCAGCACAGCAGGTGCTGGTAATACATGTAGCTATTTCATATAGATTAAATAGTTCAGGAGTTACATTTTAGTTCTTCTGAGGGCAGGAAGGACCGGCCATGGACTTGTCCCCCAATTTTGTCCATACACGTGCAAATAGCACCACTAGACATACATCTGCACAGCTTACGCCCTGAAGAACAAAGGATACAGCTTCCCACTCCGCTTGGTTGCTAAAAACACCATCAACAATTGTATGGGTGACACAGGCTCCTTGAACTCAGGTCTTGGCAAACAATGTAGTTCTTTGGTTCATCTTTAACTGGACAACTGATGCAGAACATCTCCTATTATAGATTCAGTTGAGTTTTACTCTACACAACAGAAACAGTTTTTCTGGATGGATGGGCCATTTCTTACAGACAAAGAGTACATTGAGAGTAAATTAAGCACATCTAATTGGAGAAGCGAATCTCTCACAGTTTCAGAAGACTTTGGTCTCAGTAAATAAGCAGGTCTTCCCATGCCAGAACTAGCAGTATCACAACAAAGGGCCTCTTATGTTTTGTACAAGCCAAATGCCGTCAGTCCCAGTATGATCACTACACCTGCTTTTATCTAGAATAGATGAATACAAACAGTTTATATGAATTCCTTTTCCAGTTGTTGTAGCTGTGGTTGATACTTATACACTAACTGTCTTTTATAGTTATGCAATTGTTTTAAAGGCACGGCATAATTTGTCTTTTAGAGTATGGGCAGAAGCAATAGGCGATGTGTTCCATTGGAAAGCAATAGATATTTGCTGAACAATTCCTCTTGAAGGCTTCACTAGGCAGAACAGTCAGGCTCAGACTCAGAACAAAACTGAATAATGATGCCCCCTGCTCAAGTATTTTTGGAGAAGGGTCTGTTACAAATTAATTTCTGTATGGATCACGATGAAGGAGGTTTTTCTATTTTTTGTGATGGTGTCTAACAAATCAAGCCCTTGATCCTGTAGGCTGATTTCAGTGCAAACATAAGAGAGAAGGATGATGTCTGCCTTAACAAGCTTTATAGTCTATATAAAAACCAAAAATAATCAGTTGGTAAAGACAGGATGGCAAAGATGCACAAGGTGATAATGAGAAAATGCATGTACGTGCCTAATACTAGCATATAGCTTAATGACCTAGAAGAAACATATTCGACAGATATCCAGTTATATTACTTGTGAGAAAAACTGTTGTAATTAAGATTACATTGCTGTGTGTGAAGAGGTTTCATAATAACACCAGCTTCACGTAAAAGGGCTTTTAGGCTTTAATTTGTCATTAAAGCAGATCAATTTCCAAACCTCACTAAGCAGACACTTAAAAAAATTGTGTTTTTAAACTATTAGATTAACTCAATTATTCAGTGACACTCCATTCTTGCATAATTTTGGCAGAGACTTTACTACTTTTGCTTTGGTTTTTTTACTAATAAAAGAACTAAAGAAGGAAACAATGATCAAATTCAAACTAAAGAACCAGAGGCAGGAGATACAAGAATTCAGGTTCTCAAACCATCTTAATCCAGTTCTACTCTGGTACCCTTTTTTTGGGTGAATCATGCCCGGTGTGACTCAAGATAGGTGTGACAGAGCAAGTCCAGGTTCTAGTCCATATTTTAAAGAAAGTGTATCAGTTAGTTACTTGAAAACATGGTAAGAACCCTGCCTTGCTTGTTTGTTATATGTAATCTTTCTTCAATGAGGCAAGGGATTTGTGACATAAATGTTCCATGGTCATGTAATTAAAGCTTTCACTGTAAAATGAGGAAGATGATTTACGATTGCATGGGCAACCCCCACACTGGCATTTCTTAACTTGATTTTTCTCCCAGTATTGTACAAAAGATACTTAATAATTAAAACAACAAACCCCCAAAGATAAAACTCTGAGGCAGTACAGTTGCAGTGGGTCTCATTGTAAAGTCAGTTTGCCTAGAGCTATCTTAGTTACAACAATTATTGTCTTTTCTCAGAGATAATTCATGGCAAACGTTGACTATACAAAGCACATATTGCAGACATAAGTTGTGGACTGTATTTAAGCACTGACATGAGATTTTTTTTATGTCCCCTTCCTTTCACGGTGTCCTTGAAATATAAAGGCAGATGTCATGATCTCAATGCAATTAGTTAAACATGGGTGTGCTCTGCCTTTTTAGATGCCCCAAGATACCCTGCATGGCATTCAGATACTAGTCCAGAAGGGTACAGGTCTCCCATACGTCCTGTGTCCTGTCTGGCATCCCCCTGAAGATGTCCTAGATAACCTACGGCAGCAGACACGTCTATGGAATTTTATCACACTCTATAGGTCTGGACTTACACAGCGACTTGCTTTCATTTCAGTGAAATATTCAGTGAAGTTTCCATGGCAAATCACTATTATTCCATTTGTGACTTCCCACATCTTTTTATAGAATGGCAAAAGTCACCAAGCAGTGCCAAGGAGTGTTCAAACTGGTGAAGGCACCAGTCGCCGAGCAAAGAGACGAGTCCAAGGCATTTCTCTACTATTGATTGACTGGATGACAAAGTCCAAACTGCTTCATTTCTCCTTTCACTTAATGAGGATAATAAACAGCTCCTTTCTAAAATGCTCTGAGCTTAAGCTATTAAGCCATATAGGACTTTTCTTACAGAAAATGGGAATATGTGAAAATACTGCAAACCAAAAAGTTAGCACATTACTTCTTTACAAGCACTGACAGTTAGTCCTTCCAGGTAACAGTAGTAGGTGGAAGAGAAAGGGGATACCAGCATGCTAACTGACGGTTTGCCAAGTTTCAAGTTTTACTTTTCTCTTTTTTGAGGAAAGAAATGTAAGGGATGGAAATGGGGTGAGTAGAAAATGCTTACCAGAAGCCAGCGGTAAATGAAGCTCTGGCTACAGCCAACTGTAAAGTTTTTTTTCTGGTTTATAAAGCAGTGAATTTGGACTCTAGGCTGCCATTCTGATTGTCCTTATGAGGGTGAGCTGAGCCAACAGCTTCTTGTTTTAAAATATCTTTTCCATAACTAACAAAAACCCGCATAGTTTCTCTATAACTGCTGCTGCAGACTGATATTAGTGGTCTTGCTTTGAAGTTAGAAAACATGGAAAACTTCTGTCAGAGCCAGCCTGATGATGTGTTTGTGCTTTGTACTGCTGTTCAGCTCAAGATGTCACTCCTTGGACCGGCCACGATTGGCATGCTGCTGAAATTGTGGATTCAGGTCTCTGCAGGAATTGACCTAAAAAGCAGAGCAAATTAGGTCTTTCAGAGAGCCCTTCTGCTTAAAGTAGGTTCGTTTTGGAAGTAGGCTAGTCTGCTTATCACTAGCATGGGGGTCTCTGCGTGGTTCTGAAATCTTCCATGAGGATGTATCCAGAATGTCAGACTTAGGACTAACTGTGATTGATTTGAACAGCAGAGATCAATTACAGGCAATAAGGATTCATTTCCATCCTCCTTGTCCAAGAGAAGTTGATTTTCGATCATGTTTCCAGAAATTGGTAATGGATGGTATAGTAGGGAAAATACAGATGCTAGACCACAGTAGAGATGCAGGAGAACAGAGAATGTAGAATTTGTGTGTGATTACAATTCTGTGTGCCTCTCAGTGCTGGGTAGGAGTTATTTAGTCCGCAAAGATGGTGAATTAAACCAGGGCTGCAATTTCATGAGGCCAGATAAATTGACTCAGCAGCTCATACTTCCCAGCACCTTCTGCTCCTTTTCTTGCTCCTTGCTCTGGGCTCCTTGTGCTTATTTTGCATCAGCTGCAGCACTGTGACTGACCACCAAACCCTTGTGATGGAAGGCTCAGAGAAGACATATATTCCACGTTTTCTTTCCTGGCAACTGGGGTGGCCTAGTGTCATGACAGTGAGCATACAGGCACTGGTAATGGGAATCACTTCTGTATTTTAATTTAACTCTATGTTGCAATTGCTATACTGTGCTTGTATTGTGATTTCAGTACATTGTTGTATCACTGTGCTAAATCAAAATCCCATGCAGTGTCAATATCTGCAAATAAGTAAATTTGGTATTAAACATTAAACCGTCCTTATGTACAATATAGAACAGAACACAGTGAGAAAGTATTGGACCCTGACAAGCACCCACAACATCCCACTATGAGTGGATTTAGTTCATTAGCATTGCAAAAAAATACCTTTACAAAAAGAAATGGATGGGTTTCTGTCAACTCAGTGATGCTGAGTTTTCTCAGGGACATGTTTTATGGGAGTTGTGAGGCAAGGGACAGGGTAGAAGAAGGGCAAAAGCAAGAAAGAGGAATAGATTGGGAGAGAATAAGACAAGTCCCTTTGGCTGTAGTGATCAACTAAACTGATTCAGTTGCTTGTGAAATCATAGCCTAAGTTCCTATTTTTGAGGGCTAAGACTGTGCACCCAGGCATTTTCTGTTGATATGTGGTAACTTGTGGTAATTGGACCCCTAAACCTTGAGCGCCGAAACAAGGTCTGCAGCAAGAAGAAATAAAATATGGCAGAAAGTATTGGACAAGGCTTTGCAGGTCATCAATCCCAGCCCTTTCACAGCTGAGCATTGTGAAAATAGAACTTTCTTGAGGGCAGTTATGGTCATGTTTACTCCTCAACAAGCAGATGTTTACTCCAGAAGTTAAAATACAGACATTCTGAGTACAACCATGTGAGAAATCACAATGATGCTCCCAGCTCTCTCCAGAGACTGGTCATTCTGGCAGAGTCAGGTCCCCTCAGCTCTCATTTGTAAGTGCAAGACCAATACTTCTATTGTGTATGATCAAGTCCAGACAGGACCGAGAGAATGAGAAATAAAACAAAGTAAGTTGATGAAGGAGGCACTCACTGTAGCACATTCTACATTCAAACATATTCACTAATAATCAGCCAACTTCTCGATCTTTTTTGTTTATAACACTTCCTGCTCAACACAGGACTGGCTCTGGTCTATGTTATAGAACAATCCTGGCAGTCTTTGTTGTAAAGGCACAGTTCTTAACAGCACTGAGTGCTCTGGACCCACTGAAAAAAAAGTGTACAAGCACAGATTAGCTACTGGACAAGTATTGTTGTGCTTAACACTTGTAAAATTGCTTCCTAAATATCTTACAGAAGAGCAGATGTGAGTCATACTTAGTAGTAATGTGGTTGTCACCCTTGACGCAAATTCTTTATAATTTGTTTTGTTTTTTTTTTTTTTCTTTTCCTGCTTCTAGATCTGTGCCAGTGAATGCAGAAATCTTTCTGTGTGCATTGCATTTGGCATCTAACACTGAGCAATCATAAGATATAACCTTTCTATTCCACCATCACTGCTGCTGCTGCATTACATTCTTTGTTCTATGATGATTTTGCTTTGTCCTTTATATGCAGCTCTCTGAAATCAGTTGTTCAACTTGAGAATTTCCTTCCCTTTCCCTTGTCCCAAGCACGTCACTCAATCTTCATTTTAATTGCACCAGTTTGTTTACATTTAACTCTAACATCAGTTACTAGCCCCAAACAAAAGGCTAGGATGGACTTACAGGATCCATGGTGTTCTTGGTTTTCAGAGGTGGGGAGCAGCTACCAAAATGCCTTAAAAACACATAAACCAATTTCCAAATCTAATGGTAGCCGTACCATGATTATCGTTCTAAATTAACTGAATGCTCCAGTTACAGAGCTAGAAGCAGGAGTCTTTATTGTGGACTGAGACTTCCTCTTTTCCTTGCATTTCCCTTTTAATTATGAAAAAACATGGTATGCATTAAAAAAAATAATTGCTTAAATCACTACCTCTGTGCAATAATTCAGACCACAACCTCTTCATATTCTTTTAATCAATAGTCTGCTGACTAGGAAACATATAAGGTACATAAAACATGATTGAAGAAGAAGAGAAGGGAAGGGAAGAGGAGAAAGGTACTAAATTGCCTTCAGTAATATTTTCAAGGTGCTGTGTTTAGTCATAACGCTCACCAAAAATTGTTTCTCACCATCTTAGTTAATACTCTTTGTTTCCTTTAAATATTCTTTGTAAAAGCTGATTAAAACAGAATTAAGAGGCTTCTCTATTTAAGTACTTCTGGATTAGATGAAAGAAAATGAAAGATCTGCTTTCCAATTGCTTACCTTCATGATATAAAAAACATTTTTCTTTTTTAAGTTCTGATTGCTAATCTAAATTCTGAATATGACTATCTGCTCCTTTTACTGATGATATTTTATTATGCATAAAATTGTCATAAAGACAGTGGACTTAAAAAAATTCTGCTAATTGCAGTAACATAAGCAGGGAAAATATTATCTGTCCTTAAATAGATGATAGATTCCTTTTATAGTGAATAATAGAAAGGATTCAATCAAATCCCATCCTTCTTTTCTGAATGTGAAGGAAGCTCAAATTAACCTCCAGATGTAAGGTTTGTAGTTTGTTCCTATTTCCTTAATAGAACAAATATGAATCTTGGCTCAGATCAGCCATAACTCTAGGTTCTGATCCAAAAATGTGTGGAAGCATGTGCTTAACTTCAAACTTGTGAATAATCCCATAGATCCCATAGTTCAGGCACTAAATGTGGAACACAGCTTTGTGGGTCAGGTGTATTCCCAAGCTGAATAATCAAAGTCCAAAGTCATCATCTACTTTTCTTCAGAGATGAGCTACATGAAATGTACAGTGTAATAGATTCTCATAGAGAAGCTGCAAATCTGCCCCAAGATGCCTAACAAAAATATATTAATAGATAAAAATACATGTGTGGATGAAACGACTACAGGAATTCACACAAAACAAAGAATTATGTAAGGGGTGATTCGCCCCACCTATGTGCCTGGTGTCATAGGACTATGCTTATTTTTATATTCACTTTTCTTTAAGACAGTAACAAAACGATCTGGCAAAACACATTTCCAAATAGATCTTTTTTTGGCAAGAGTCTGGAGTGAAGTCCCCTGAGAGGGGACACAGTGCAGTCTGAGAATTTTGGTTCCCTCTCTGCTTAGGAGGCCTCCTTGCATTCCTTGTTTCCCACTCAGAACAAAATTTTAAAGTTGCTGAGGCAGCTTCTTGCAGTCCCTCTGCCTGAGAGGGAGGGAATGTGTGTTCGATTCTCAGCCCATTGGACTCAGAAGAAAATCACTTGCTGGCTTCAACAGTCTCGTCGGATTTGACTTGTCCCCCTCAAATTAATAATTTATCTGCTGAAAAATCTACTGCCTGAAAGTGAGACATACTGATACTTAATTTGAAATAGTTGTGGAAAAACACTGGGTCCATCTCCCAGTTCTATTGAACACAGTGAAACACTATTTCCAAAGCAAGTCCATGGTACCAGGGTTGCATTAGCATGTAGCCGAGTTTCCTCCTTTCAAGGAAAACTTGATTCTGTGAACCAGGACATTTGAAAATCCAAAATGTGTCAATGAAAATGGACAAACTTTCAAGAGTCTAAATGTAGTAAACTGAACTCCTCCCATGGCCCATTAATTTTTATGTTCAAGTCTCAGCAATTCTGCTGTTCAGCTGATACCAGAAACAGAGAACATTTGAAATATAAAAAGAAGAGGGTGCTTTTATGAGATTTCCAGAGCAACACTGCAGATCCAGTGGACTGGCATCCAAACGTTCAAGTGCACATCTGAACCTACGTGTTAGGACAGAGGTCCACTACTTTTCGAGTACAGGTTTCCCCTTCCCTTCTTTATCTGTTTATGGAGTATTGAGAACAGAACGTCTGTTTTAAATTAATAACTTGACCATTGTTCTGAAGCCAGACTATGTAATGTTCTTTCTTCCCAACCCCCCCATTCTCTAAATTTTTTCTTCCACTTTATAACAGCAATTTCTTCTGTGAGCAGCAAAGTTAATGCAGACCAGTTTCCTATGAACTGTCTTTTGTCCCATGGACACTTCGCTAGTTAAAGACAGCATACGGAGCTATTTATATGTGGTCTCGTTACTGGCAAATGTGTATGGTCTCTGGCCATGCCACTGTGGCCAAATGGAGTTAATTCTGCCTGCCTTTCCCCAGTGGAGACACTAATTTGGACCTTTCTCCCTAACCCCGCATTTAGTTTGAAGGAATTTTGGGTCTTGCATGCCTCCTTTAAATAAATTGCTCAAGAGGTTCAAAATACATTTGAAAATAAGGGGTTGCGGGCAGATATCAGATAAACAATATGGTTACAGCTCTGGAAAGCTATTCTCCCCCCCCCCCCCCCCCCCCCTCCCCCCCCCCAGACTACTAATTTCAGTAGATTAAACAGGTATAAACTTCTCAGAGAGTTACTGAGAATGGACAAAGCAATTTCAACAGCAGTTACTGGAAATATCTTTGTTTGTTTCCAGGAGATATGAAGGAAGTCATAAGGGGGAAGAAATCTTTATCTTTCCTCCTACTTTTGTCAAAGCTGAAACCTTGGAGGAATTTAGTACAGCCTGTACCAAACTTGTTAGTCTGTAAAAATAGCCTAAACCTGGGCTAGTGGTGTGTTTCTGCAGTTGAACTGAGCTGTTAGAATAAGACTGATGTCAAGATATAGGAAACACTTGGCAGCTCCTTCCTTTCAGAAAATGCATTCACTTACCTTAGGTCTGTATTTCAGATTGGACTCTGTTAGCTCTACAGGTGATCTTTAAACACTGGTACTTTGGAAGTATGCTTCAGTACGCTGTGGCAGCTAAAACGCTTCTCCATCAGGTCCAGTTGTGGGGATTCCACCTCTGGAGTCACCCGACAGTAAGGGCTTGATGTGCTCAAGGCTTCCCAAGGAACACCAACCCTTTTTTTGCATGCGTGCTGGTTTTGGCTGGGATAGAGTTAATTTTCTTCACCCTAGCTGGTGTGGGGCTGTGTTTTGGATTTGTGCTGGAAACAGTGTTGATAACCCAGAGATGTTTTCGTTCCTGCTGAGCAGAACTTACCCAGGGCCAAGGGCTGTTCTGCTCCTCACCCCACCCCAGCAGCGAGCAGGCTGGGGGGGCACAAGGGGTTGGAGGGGACACAGCCGGGACAGCTGACCCCGACTGACCCAAGGGACATCCCAGACCATGGGACGTCATGCTCAGTAATATAAAGGCGGGGGAAGAAGGAGGAGGCAGGGGGATGTTCGGAGCGATGGCGTTTGTCTTCCCAAGTCACCTTGATGATGGAGCCCTGCTGTCCTGGAGATGGCTGAACACCTGCATGCCCATGGGAAGTGGTGAGTGAATTCCTTGCTTTGCTTCGCTTGTGCACAGCTTTTGCTTTACCTGTTAAACTGTCTTTATCTCAGCCCACAAGTTGTCTCACTTTTACCCTTCTGATCCTCTGCCCCATCCCACTGTGGGGGAGTGAGCGAGCGGCTGCGTGGGGCTGAGTTGCCGGCTGGGCTTAAACCACGACAGCATGCTACCAAGCATACTTAAAGTAAGCCCATGAAGAACAACTACACTTCTTGTTTTCTGACTGAAGGCATCTTTGGGTACTAGAAGAATTATTATGAATAAAGCTTGAAACCAAATTTTGTTTCATATACATTTCACTTCTAACCTTCTTGGTTTTCAGTCACTCCTTTCACTTCACTGCAGTGAAGTCTTTCTCAAAGCTTCCTAATTAAACAAACTCTAAGCTTGGCTGGTCTCACTGTACTGGAGAGCACAGTGGCAGTAATTGGTGCTGGGCTAGCTGAGCAAGGTTGGTCATGCACCTTCTCAGCAGAGACAGGACGACACTCAGCTCTTTTGCTTTCAGTACCTGAGTAGTACTTATCCATTGCACTGCCAGCAACAGCTTAAATGTCGATAACGTTTCCAAATTGTGGATTATGGTTCAGGATAGTTTACAGATACTGAACATTAGAAAGTAAGGTAATGAAGATGCCCAGTAAAATCTACAGGAAGCACAGCTAATCAGTCACAGATACATTTTTATTTTTATCTGTTTTTTTTCTTTCTTCTGTTTTTCCTGAAACAGACCTACATCAGAAGAATGAGTTCAGTGACTATAGGGAGGAAACCAGGCTTCAACAGAGTGAAGATATGCATCAGCTGAAAATTCTGGCTTCTGCAAATGAGTTATTTTATAAGGTTAAGTCAGAGTTTCCATCAACGCAACCATATTTTTGTCAGTCAATCACAAATATTTTCCTATTGATGTGAGTCTGCAATTTGCTCAGAATTTACTAAACAAATAATAATAGCAAGTCAAAAGAAAATGCCTCAGCCTAACTTCATTTTAGTCTGCCTCTATGCTTCCATGTTGCTGATCTGTTTTCTGTTTCAGCTTGCCATTTGAGATATTATTTGAGCATAACTTCTGACAAACAGCAGCGTTGAGCCACAGGCTTTCTCTGTCTTCACACTAATACCTTTAGGTTTTTATCCAAGCTATGACTTCTCTCTGTGCAATGTAAATATACCCCGATTATCAAATTTCCACTTGTGTATCAGCATTAGGGAAGAAATTGCAGTTCAGTGGAAATGAGCAATACTGCCTGAGATGGAGCAGGATCCGGCTCACCTGCCCTTACCTTTGTCAGCTTTGGTGGCGTAATGCACTCTCCAGCACGTCGTCTTTACCCCTGTATGCCTTAATACAGAGGTTGTGAGTCTGCTAATGCTGCAAGTCTTTCTGTAGATGAAAATAGATCATATGAACATGACATTGAAGGGTTCTGACTAAAATCCTGTTATAATGCTTACCATTTGTGGAAGAGGAATAGTTGTTTTTAGAGAAATCACTGTTGTGTATACTACAGGGGTGCACGTGTGGAAACAAGGCAGAGAAAAGTCAATCTAATAACGGAGCAGTTTATAAGATGGGAGCAGTGGGAAAAGAGAAATAAAATGGCAGCTTTTCATGAACCATAACTGAACACTCAGAGGACAAAATAGAAAGATTATTGTTTGCAGATGTGATTGTGGCAGTAAAAGAAGGACATAATAAACTGACAAACAAACCAACCACTCTTCTTTAAAATTGCTACAGAATTCCTCAATAATCATCCCAAACACTGCAGTGTACAATTGTCATATTGATAGGGTAATTACGGTGACTCTTGTAGTAAAACCTTTTTGTATGACTATGCTTTGAGAACGTTATTGCAGGAAGTTTTAGACTGTTTTAATAGGGAATGAACCAAAGTAAAGTGGTATGGATAGACTGGGAAAGCAAATCAGTATAATAAAAAACAAATGCCAAAAAATGTTGGAAGATAATCATGGGTTGTTAAATATGTCCACATTTTCTCTGGAGAAAAAGACAACTGGGTGACATTCAAACACAATGTGCTACGCTGAAGAAAATTAAACCAGTACAATGTGTCAATAAGGAAAATGAAGGTACGGTTGTACCATGCGCTATCATACGTTGGTTAACCTGATCTAAGCTAGCACAGATAATGGTAGCTGTTGAGATGTGGCAGTATCAGCTTTAGCACGTGCTAGTAACCAGAGTATGAATTCTCCAGGAGATCTAGGTCAGTGGCGTAGGTGCTGGCTTCATGGTATGCCATCTTCTCCTGCTGTTCCTACCTGGACCAAGATTAGGCTCCCCACGGCAGGCATCTGCCACAGTCATCCTTCATTTTGCTGGGCAGACACAGTCTCAGGGTATAGTTCCTCTCGCCCATGGTTAGCTGTCTGAAAGCTAGGCATGTAAACAAGTAGTTTAGGTTCCATCTTTAGTCAATGGGGAGGATGTTTCTTCCAGAGAGTGATTGGTTTCATCCCAGAACAATTGTGCTGCCGGGGAAATGATCCAGTTGCCTAAATATAGGAGCTCAGTACCATCTGAGGTGCCCTACAGTATCCAAAACATGATCATGGAGCTGGCAGGCATAACACAGGACTTAACGAGAAACCTTGGCCTTCTGGACAATCAGTAGCTGGAGGCCACGTTCCTATGGTGTCTAAAGCAGCACTAGATGCCTATGTTTAGGCAACTGAAGCAGGCCTGGAGTATAATTTTCCTTCAGCCAAGGACTAGTTAGCAGGAACTTCTATGCCAGCAACACAGCACCATCTTAGACACAAAGGAACTGTTTGTTTTCTGGGGGAGGAGGGAAGAGAAGTTTTTGTGTCACTAGTTTTCTGGTTTATTTCCAGGGGAAAAAAACCCCAACCAAAAGCAACAGGAAAAGTTCAGGACTGAAGCTTGTCCTGAACTACACTTTGTCTTGCTGTGTTCAGGGTAAGGAAGAGACTACAGAAACAGAATAGCCGTGGGGAAAAGAGTGTTGCTATGGAACAGATTAAATTAGATGGCAGAAGGGGGAGAAGGAAAGAGAGTGTTTGACAGAGTGAGAAGAAATACCTCCCCCAAAAAAGGAACTTAGGTGCTGCAGTTGAGGCAGGTGACCATAAAGACTATGTCACAGCTGAAACACTGGGAAATTCAGAGGCTTGGACAGGAAAGACCTACAATAAGACCCTAGGAAGGACAGAAACCATGAGGTGGCAAAACAAACAGTAAACTGAACTGGCAGATTGGCACCCTAAATGGAAACAAGAAATTGAAAAGCAAAATTAGATTTATGAAAAGGAATAAAGATTTTTGGAGGAAAGCCTATCTTGGCTAGACCAGATTTTGACAGGCTGCTTGAATTCTACAATATTGTATTTAATATTGTAGAACAGGGACAGTGACAATGCAAATGCCTATAATATGCCCTTGTGGTGGCCATGAAAGCCATGCTTATTTTATCCTCGGTCCTGAAAGGATCAAAAAAGACCTCACTGCATTTCTCAGCAGAGTAGTAATGCTAAGATCAATAGCTAAGATAACTAGCATGGTATGATCATGCTACGATAGACTATGAAGGCTGATGCAACTGCATCTCAAGAACTTCACTCTCCACTGGCACTTTCAGATTCTCCAGTGGGTATTTCTACATTACCTGCATCAGCTGAGGTTGTATGATGTGATTATCATTCACATTATTAATGCCTTGTCCCAAATTCTCAGATGCAGATGTGGGCCACAATGGGGACTGGCTGGAACAACCTTGTTCTGGTTCCTATGCAATGGCAATCCAAGTGTATGGGTAGGAAGGTTCACTTTACATGACCCTTGGTTTGGAGTCAAAAAGCAGTACGGCAGGTCACACTGTGCAGTACTGACATAGCTTAACTAAATGTGAACTCGAGGTCCAGAGTTGAATCCACAGTGAACGCTGTTGATGATGCATGATTTCATAAAATGTTTTAATGATCTTAAAAGTACTCTGACCACCTAGAAGGTCATAGGACTCCAGGCAGCGATTAGGACCTTAATTAGCTACATTTGTTGAAAATTCAGTGTGAAAATAAAACCATATGAGAGAGAAGAAAGTTCCTCCTAGAACAAAAGGGCAGTGAAGACTTGAAGTTTTTTAGGGGAAATGAGAATGTCTTGCCCACCTTCTTCAGGGGGCAATCAAGGAAGAACTGTTATTGTTACAACTAATCTAGAATAGAAAAGTCTCTAAGCATAAATACGTATGCTATTAAGTAACTGGAAACCCAATAACAAGTGAGAATAAGAACAAAAAACTTTCTTTACTAGAACAAGCTTCCTGCTTCATTCTCCACCTAGCGTAGTTTTTAAAAAGAATACTGGCAATTTGGAAATGTTTAGGTTTCCCCAAGCATGAAGAAACCAGGGCATAGCAGAGTTACTGATGAATGTCTCAGGAGAGTGCACCTTAGAACTGCAGCTGCTGGGGAAAACTGGGTGCACTAAACAGAGAAAGGGTTAAAAGAGAATCTTCCCTGATGGATGCTAGTCACTACTTCTCTCGCAGGGGGTGACAGCCCACAGTTGCAAGGGACTCAATATTCCTTAAGCCATCTACATCACAAAGCAGACAAGAATATTCAAGGTCTTTACATTGCAATAGACATCTGGGATATGAAAAATCAATAGAGCTTTCCTCTGAGCCACTCAATGATGTGTTTAAATTCACTGGTGCAACTAAGAGCAGAATCTAGTACTGCATTTTACTTATGCCTTTTACTACTGAGTGTGACCTGTACAGCAATTGCTATATATGGCTACATTTCAGTGATAATATTGCTTAATACGCTATTGCAAATAGTTATGAGGGCCTCAGTAGTGAACTGAGGAGAAAGACCTATGATAAAAAAACAAAATGAGTGTGTAGTGGGACAAGTTGGCCAGAGCTTGGTGTTAAATCCATGTACATCTTCTCTTTACAGCAACCTAATTGAAGACGATGACTAAAAAGCCATTTTTTATTATAATATCTAATAGGATAGTAAGCTTTGTAAATAGATAAAGTGATTAAGACAGTTGGAACAGAAATAGGAAGTGCTTATATCTAACTCTCCCCCGATGTACTATGCAAGCAAAGCCCTGCTTCCAGGCTTGGTTTTAATTCACTCAGTGACTTTTTGAGTCTCAACAAACTCTTACCAGTCCCCTCTGGTCTGGTCTGGCCAGAGAACAGACCAGGGAACAGCCAGCCAGCCCCTAGAACAGATGAAAAAAACCAACAAACCTCTGGGCACCAGAGGGGCCTGGGCAGAGTTTGCTGTGACTAAGAAAGTCACTGAGCGAACTAAAACCATCTGTTGCTCTCATTGCAGTGCCACTGCCTCCCTTCAAGAGCAGCAGGCTCCTGCTCCCTGCTGTGACCCTTTCCTTTCCTTTCCTTTCCTTTCCTTTCCTTTCCTTTCCTTTCCTTTCCTTTCCTTTCCTTTCCTTTCCTTTCCTTTCCTTTCCTTTCCTTTCCTTTCCTTTCCTTTCCATTCCTTCTCCTTTCCTTTCCTTTCCCTTTCCTTTCCTTTCCTTTTCCTTTCCTTTCCTTTCCTTTCCTTTTCCTTTCCTTTCCTTTCCTTTTCCTTTCCTATCCTTTCCTTTCCTTTCCTTTCCTTTCCTTTCCTTTCCTTTCCTTTCCTTTCCTTTCCTTTCCTTTCCTTTCCTTTCCTTTCCTTTCCTTTCCTTTCCTTTCCTTTCCTTTCCTTTCCTTTCCTTTCCTTTCCTTTCCTTTCCTTTCCTTTCCTTTCCTTTCCTTTCCTTTCCTTTCCTTTCCTTTCCTTTTCCTTTCCTTTCCTTTCCTTTTCCTTTCCTTTCCTTTCCTTTCCTTTCCTTTCCTTTCCTTTCCTTTCCTTTCCTTTCCTTTCCTTTCCTTTCCTTTCCTTTCCTTTCCTTCCCTTTCCTTCCCTTCCCTTCCCTTCCCTTCCCTTCCCTTCCCTTCCCTTCCCTTCCCTTCCCTTCCCTTCCCTTCCCTTCCCTTCCCTTCCCTTCCCTTCCCTTCCCTTCCCTTCC